>NC_053464.1:12091644-13312154 GCF_015227805.2 Hirundo rustica
GGGCCACACATGGATTCTTCCTCTCTCTGCGAGTCCCTTTGTCCCTCGGAGGGGATGTGTGTCCAGCTGAGCGTGCTGCCGGGCCAGCAGACTGGTCACTGGCTGTCCTGTGTCCTGTCCCAGATGGGGAGATGGTCATCCCGGCATTCCCATGGTCCCTGGGGTTTGGGCAGCGCAGGCAGGAGCCAGACTTTATCAAAGACTTGCTGGAAAGGCAAACAAACACTGTCACGGATGCGGTCACTATTCGCTGTGCGTCCTCTTCAAGCAGCTGCAGGACATCCCCATTCTCTTCCCTGCCTGAGGGTGGGAGGGAAAAATCAGCTAAAAAAGCCTGTTTATGTCAGCAGAGCTGTCCTTGACCCCGGCAGCCAAGGGACACTGACCCCAGCGGCAGGTCCAGCCAGTGAAACGGGGCAGGAAAAGACATTTTTCTAGGAATTCAAGCTCTGACCCAGTCTCAGTGATGTTAGAGGCAGTTTTTATCAGGTTTTGGTGCAAAATTTTAACAAATCACCAGGATCATGGGAGGAGGCAGAGGAGCAGGAGCAGGAGCAGAGGCAGATGAGCCAGAGAAACAAATCTGTCCAAGCACAAGGTAGTGCTCCAAGATCCTTCCTTCTATAGGTAACTGAAAAAAACCCAGATATGCTTCAATGAAATTGGAGAAGTGTCTCACAAATGTGTGGGATCTTAATGGGAGATCTCTTGTGAGGTCCCGGGAGCAAGGCTGGAAACATCCAGCACGACTCCTCGGAGCAGTGGGTTGGAAGGAGGGATCGTATTGGGAAGTCCTCTGTTTGAGCAGGGTCCCAGTGAGCAAGCCACAGCAGGACAACTGCTGAAACCACATTTTGGGGGGACACAGGGGTTCATGCCTTGCAAGAGTTGATGGAAGACTTCCTGCAAGGAGAAGACAACCCAAAGGGCAGCCCCATCTATTGCCAGATGCCACACAGTGAGTGGTGAACTTTATTACCTCACAAGATAACAGAATTATTCTGCTCCTTCTGTATAGGATTTTAATTAGAGGCTTCCATGCAAGGGCACTGGGGGTTCAAAGGGCTGAGGGGACAACGCAGAGTAACGAAAGTCAAGATTCTCTTGGCTTCAACCAGAGATTTATGGATGCTGTTTGTCTTAGACCAACACTGTTGTGAACATCCAACTGCTTGTGACCAGACCAGAAAGGCAGAATCACACATCAAAACCCGCCGAGCTGAGCTGACATCAAACAAGCCCCGAGACCCCTGGCATCAGAGGAACCCAAACAACCGAGCTGCCAGTGCTCACAGGGCCTTAGGTCAGCTGGCAGAGCTCCCAGCGCTGTGTGCCTCGCGCTCCCGGACGGGATGAGCTCACCATGCGCTCAGCCTGGAGACCCAAACCCCGCCTGGGAGGGCAGCCTCTGTGTCTCCAGGCTCGCTCTGGCAGCAGGCTGGGCCAGCTTTATACTCATTCAAGAAAAATGGCCGGGCTGAGTGGATGCAGCCGCTCGTACCTGGTGAATTTTTGGGTGACGGCAGCTCAGCGGCGCTTTGCCAGTGGGCAAGCTTTCAGTGTGGAAGGGGGCCCTTGGAAAGAAGCTCAGCTGCAGGTGCTGTTGAGGTGGATTTGTAGCTAAGGATCCTATGATGAAATGAACTCACCACACTGAGCAATTTTACCCGGTATCAGGCGGGTAATCCCTTGCCACCTGTGCGTCTAAGGCAGGAGGATCCGCAGGGCCAGCGTGCGCTCTGTGCACTCCCTGCCCCTGGGAAACCTTCCCACACTATTTTTTGCCACGCTGACCTCATGGCTCCTATCAGCCTGTCCTTTTCCAGCTTCCTCTCCCTGATATATGGCCTTTTGCTCCATATTTCCTCACGTGTTGAGCAATCACTCAAAACCTCTCTCCGCATTTCTAGGATTCCTGTTTATCTCCCTGCGTGGCGCAAGGCTCTGACGAGGTCCTGTTTTCCTGTCCTGCCTGCCCAGTTCCTCTGTTTACCTATAGCACAAGCGGGATTTGTTTGCTTTTTTTTGAATGCAAAACAACAACTCAGTACTAGGAGGGATGTTTTTCTTCTCTCCTTTCTACTCATTTCTCCACCGATCCCAGCCATCTTCTCAAGTCTTACCACCTGCAGAGGCCTTTTCTTCTCCCCTCTCCAAAGGCAATGTATAAAATTTCTCCTGCAAATAGAAATTCCCATCTTGGAGGAGCCTGGAGTCTCCCAAAGTCTCTAACTTGTCACATACTGGCCACTATTGTTTGCAGGGAAGTAAAGACTTCGATCCCAACGGGACACAGGGGGGAAATGAAAATTGCTTTGCCACCCCCACCTCCCTGCACTCCCCCAGTGACCCCTCTCCCCTCCGTGATCCCACACTCTTCCCTCACAAAGCAAACTCTTCCTGGATTATATTTTAATATCTGCAAAGCCTCAAGTTTGAAAGAAAAACAAATGTGAAACCAGCTCATGTGAAAAGCAGAGAGATGGCCCCTGCTGCTCCTGAGAGCCGCTGTAGGAGCCACACGGAGGGATCAGGGTGGGCAGGGCTGACAGACAGGCGCTGTGCCAGACCAGGGACTGGGATATCAGGAGCTCAGACTGGGAAGAGATGGTCACACAGGACGAGGGGAGAGGCTGGTGACAACAATCTTGTGAGCTCAGCTTTCTTTGCACTCACATTTCTGATTCATATCCCTGAGCCTTTATACATTTATTTTACATTCTCCCAATAAAAGCCATGCGGTTGCACTGCAGAGTCCCAAAGCTGGAGCACCAGCAGGAGCATGATCGTTGCCCCTGGAAGAAAAGCCTCTCTGCAGCAGCATCCCACCCTGCAGAGGCTTGGATCGAGCTGGAAACAAAGTCTTGCTGTTCCCTGAGCTCTTCTCTTTTGCATTTGACCCAGTTTGGGGAAATGACAGCTTGTCTGTGCACAGCCCTCGCCGAGGGAAGCTCCAGGCCTGGCTGGCCCTGGCTCAGAGCTGGGGCTCCAGGAGCCCCTGTGAAGCCCTGGTGTGTTTGTCTGTTTTGCAAAGGGACGGGGTTGTTATGAAAGGGAAGCAAGGTGAGAGATAACGATAGAATATGGTTTCCTCTTCCCCCTCAGCTGCCAGCTTGACTCCAGCCCAGGTCGGTAGTGGAGGATGCTGCTGCTGCTGGGTGCCTGTGCTGCGGTGTGTGCAACCCTCTCCTGGCCGCTGGCCCACTTCCTATGGGGCAGGTGGCTGCATCCCCTCCGTCCCCTCCGTGGGCTTGGCACGCTCCCTGCCCTGTTCCAGAGCAGCAGCCAACAGCCAGCCCATTCCAGAACAAAAGCCATGTCATTCTGAGTGTAAAAAACAGGATGACTGCTTAACGATGTCCTCTGTCCACCTGAGTGGGCAACCCACACCTAGGATGCTATTCCTCTGCGGAGATTGCCTTTAACTGGTTAACTGAGCAACACTTTGAAATAAACCCAAAAGAAATCCCCTTGGCCACCTCCTTAGATGTGGCCCATCAAGGTCGGGGAATGGGGCACGAAGGGGGTCCTGTGGGACAAAGGGCAGCAGCTGTTCTGCAACAACAAGAGGAGCAGTGCTCTGTCCAGGACGGCCTCGTTCCTTCCAAGAGTACAAAACGCGTTTGCCTCCACCCTTCCTGATGTGAAACTTTACGAGCCACGGGGAACAGGAATAAGGAGTTTCCTCATTTTTTTGCTCCCAGATTTTGATGATGATCACTGACCTAGTTTTTTTCCCAGTGGTATGCAGAAATACTGCTCAGCTTCCCACCACCTCTTGGTTTCCCAGCCTACGGGGATGCTTGCTACTTGGCTCACTTGTTACAGCAGGGGTACCGATGTGACACAGACTGTACCTCACAAACTGGGACAGCTGCTCCCAGAGCACTGAGCACTGCTAAAATTGGTTGTTCTCTGCCCTCCCAGACAGGAGAATTAATTTCCCATGTTTTGACTCCCTTTCCTTTATATAAGTAAAACCAGCTCTGAAGAAAGGCTCTAGGCTCTTTGGGTGCTGTGAACGTCTTTCCGGCTCCCTCGGCTGGGGTCCTCCTTACTGGGCTCTGCGTACGGGACATGGACATGGGACTGGGGCAGGGACACTGGTTTGTACTGGCCAGCATGTCCTAACGCCACCTGGGCTCCCCAGGGCCCCTGCTCGCGCACATGTGACAGTAACTTCCAGGGAACTGCTCACAACCTCAAGGAGTGACCAGCACTGGGGATCCCGGCGTGATACCCGGCACATGGATGGAGCTGGAAATGTGCGTGGGGTGGGGGTTAGCTAGTCCCAGGCTGAGTTATCATCTGAGGGTTTCTCTGTGACTGATCTGAGGAGAAATGTTCCCAATTCTCTTGTTGCCACATGGATTTGTTCTGTCTTGTCTGTGTTGTAGGGTTTTAAATATTCTCTTCCCAAAGGGATCATCTGTTCTTGGTTAGCTACCATGAGGCCACCCCATGGCGCTGGTGGATTTCAATGGCTAGAAGAACTTGTCATAAAAGACTCTAAGCTCCCCAAAGGCTTTTAAAAACCACATTTTTAATGAAGTTTAAGAACTGGATCTGAATGCTTCTGAACAACGTGATCCTGGAGCAGCTGGGCTGAAACCTATTCATGTTGGAAAACCGTTGCTGCGTGTGCCAATATTGCAAGAGCAAATATTGACTTACAAGTATTGCATTGGCATCGATGAAGAATTCTCGCTCTCTCGTTGGAGTACCAGTCCTTTTCACCTGCAGCCTTTCTCCTGGATAAATTGCCGCTGTAAATTCCACTGTTTGTTAACATCCTTGTCCTCAGGGTGTGGGTGTGCTCTTCAGGCTTTCATGGAAACAAAGAGAGAAGATCACCCTTTTTATATAGAAAATTACTTTTTTTTTTTTCTGGAGAATTTTTGAAGTTTTTGTTTTCTGTTTTCAGTGGTTACCTTATATGCTTATGGCTGAGCTCTATGTGACTAATTCCTCCTCCATCTGCAGTTGGGAAAAATTATTCCTGCTCTCAAGAGACCTGAAAGATGAGAGCCTTGGGTTGGGAGAGAGGCAGAGTCCAAGCGCATCCCTCACCTCTGGGGCAGCTGGAGGAAAATGACTCCAGGCACAGATGTCTCAGCTCCTCTGCCCACACGGGAGTGACAGCAGCAGAGCTCCTGGGGCTGCTCTGCAGCCAGTGGAGGCTGGAGCCAGGTTCACTTTGAGATTTGTGCTTTGAACTGTGAGGCAATCTTTTCACACTGATCTGAAATGACTGTTCTGAGTGCTCAGACCCACCAGGGTACTGCTCATAATACTGCTTATAAGGCCAAGAGCTGTCCTGAGAGGGAGGCCACGGGGCAATTAAACTTGCCAGGTGCAAATTGCAGTGGCCCTAAGAGCTCCCGTAGGGGATGAGGGGTGGTCCAGCCTGGGGAGCCAGGAAGGCTGGTGGCTTCTTGCTGGTTGCTGTCACCAGAGGAAGATGTGTAGATGGGCAGTGGAGGAGCCCCCAGATGTTTGCATCCACAGGGAGGTGAGACACCTGCAGAAGTTACAGATCAGCTCCTTCAGGGTCCAGCCTAGAGGGTGTTGTGCTTCAGAGTCAGGTCATGTGTATTAAATGGCTTTCCCTGCCTAGGAAACATCATGGTCTGGGTGAAGGCTTCCCAGAGGATGCTGTAGAGCCAGCAGAGCTCTGTAAGCTGTTGGGGAGAATGGGAAGGGAGTGTTGATGTTGGGCTCTGTGCTGGGCTGAGGGGCAGCAGAGCTGCTGTGCTGTGCCCTGGGGAGACTGAGGCACCCCAAAGCAAACCCTTCTCCCCCAGAGGGGAGGCACTGGGGCCCTGCAGTGTTTCTGGGTCGCTGCAGTCTCAGAGGAGCTATTCAAGAGGAAAAACACATGCACATTCCTGAGCACAATCCCTGAGCACAATGGAGCCCAGCGCCAGACGATGCTGTGGTCCAGGCGCATCCTCGGAGGAGGACGAAGCTTTACAGGAATACCTGAAAGAGGAAGACTGCAGTTACACTTCCAGTTCCCCCAGAAGGTGGAACATAATAAGTAGCCATCAAAAGGCATTTCCTGCCCATCTATTGTTTCCCTCTCTGAGTCCCGATCATTCTTTGCACGTGGTCTGCAAATGGACAGACTTTCTAATTATAGCACCAGGTGAAGGGCTGTGCACGTGTTGTGTGCCAGAGTCGGAGCAGACACCGAGCAGCTGGATGAAGGTGTTCCTTGCAAACCTTTGCGGCTGGCAGTATTTCTCTGTCTCACAGTTGGCCTCCCCAGCTGTCACAGCCTCCCCTTCCCATCCCCAGCGCCTGCACAGCTTTAATCCCGCTGGAGGCTGGTGTGGAGCAGGGGCTGTTCCCTACCCACTCCCCAGGCACACACAGAGCATCTCCTCTCCAGGTTAGGGCACCCGACCTGTCCTCCATCTCTGCCAGTCTTTATCTCATCCCATTTCCTGGCCCCAGCTTTTCTGTCCTAATTAAATGGTAAAAACACGTGGGATCCAGGCCAGGCACGAATGGTTTCAGCTAAGCAATTAGCCCTACGTGAGCGAGGAACAATTAGCGCGGCTCTCTGGAATTCGGCCATTGTGCGGCTCATTGTATATTTTTGCCTTAAAAGGGGGCCAGCGTGTTGGGAGGGGAGCGAGGGCCCCCGTTCGCAGAGCCGGGCTGACATTTGCACTATGTTAGTCATGCTACATGTCAACATTTTTGTGAGCTTTCCAAAAACAGAAATTCTAATGGGATGTTTTAATCCCATCTTCACCCCCGCATGCCCCCCCCCGCCTTTCCCCCTTTCAACTCCCACCTCCCTCCTCCTCCTCCTCCTCCTCCCTGCCTTGCACAGTGCTAATACCATCCCCTCTCAGCTTTGGCTCCCGGAAACCAGGCGAAGCCAGAGCAGTGAAATTCCTCTTTAAACTTGCATCACATGAAAAATGAACTGTTGCTTTTAATCCCTTTTGCAGCGGCAATGGGAAGGGAGCAAACAAATTTCCCAGGGGTGCAGTGGGGAAATTGGAAGGGGTGGGCTTTTGGAAACACCAAGGCAAGCTGGGGGAAGCGGTGGGTGAGTATTGACTCATTCATCCACCTTTGAAAAACCCCTCAGCAACTAAATCGGGATGCCCCAAGGGCAAGGAAGAAGCCAAGAAGCTGTAGGGGCCCAAAGAGAAGCCAAAATCCCTGGGAGCGAACAACATTTTGAAACAGCCTTTGCAGGAGCGTTTCAAGGCCAGAGTGACACACGTATCTGATCTGGATGGGATGCAGAGGTGTGCATGTGGAACCTGCCACTGCCCCAGGGTCAGCTGGAGATGCTCAGCTCTGAGCAGAGGGTTAAAATGCATCCCTGCTCCTTCTGCCTGGCTCCTTCTCCCCAGGAGGTTGGGGAGACCTGCAGCTGTAGGAAAAGAGTTGCCAGTGTCCTATCACGGAATAGGACCTGCCTCTACATCAGACACGGATAAAAAACATGAGATTTAGGGAGTTATTAAGGCAAACATTGGAGGCTGGACTTGGGGTTCACTGGGCCTTTGTCCATCCAGTCCAGCCCTGTACGAGGTTTGATTCCTGCTTCCTCCTTGGGACAATCATCAAACACCTCCCCTGACATCAGCTTCTGGCTCCGCTTCTGAAAGGCGATGTGGAGAGGGACAGCTCACAACAGGAACATGAGATACTTTGGAGCCAAAAAGAAGGAGAGGCCAAAATTTAAAGGCCGGGAGCTGCAAGCTCCACTGACCACACCTCTGGAAGGAGCTTGGGACAGGCTGGCCATCATCTACAGCGAACTGTGACCTCAGCTTGTTGTGCTCCTGCTCTGCCAGTACAGATGGACACGTACAGACAGACACGTGCAGGCTCCAGGCACAGCCCACAGGGGAATCTCCCAAACAGGCACCAGCCCAGGGGACAGGGACCATGGGGTGTCTGCCAATGTCACCTCTTGGGAAACTGGGGCACAGCGAGCTGAGCTCAGTCAGTGGAAAGCTGCTGTCTGTCTGTCTGTCTGTCTGTCCAACCGCCTGAACACTGCTGAAGGCTCTGGCTCTGCAATAATCTTGTGTAGTGCAGGCTTACCAGTCACAGTCACTGTTTATTTAATTATCGTCTTTTTACACCCCAAACCCATGCCGCCAGTTAGTCTAAGCAGTGTGCAACAGCGAATCTCCAACCCAGGGCATTCTCCAACCTAAATCTCCCTGGTTTGCTCTCAGGGTCAGCACCAGATGAGGCACCTGCAGGCAGAGACTGCTGCATCAGCCCAGCACCCCTGGCTCTGTGAGCCCCCATGGCCCAGCAGCTGTATTGGTGAAGAAGTGCTCCTGCCCACCAGCCCAAGGATTTTGGGGTGACAAATCCAGGTCTGTGAGGACAGTCCTCAGCTGCCCTAAGAGTTACTGTTGGGAGGAAATGCAAAGGCTGTGGGAAAGCGAGGTTACATCCAGCTGATTTTCCTAGGTCAATTCCCCTTTCCCTCACGTTTTTACCTTCATTCCACGGTTTTAACATCAAAATTCTGTGCCCCAAAGGCGGAATTGGAAAGCTCCCCTTGTGCACCTTACACTGCCCGAGCTCCCCTGAGATCAACCTCGACCGTGAAGCGCTGAGAGAGGCATTAAATCAGCAGTGGATGCCCCACCAGTCTCCTCTCTCCCCACATCTACCTCCCCTCCCCTGGGCTGAATAGGGAGCATGAGAAACCAGGCTGGGCAGGGACGGCCCCCTGGCCCTCGCTTTCTTTCAGGATCAGAGCATCCATGGGGCCGCTTGTGTTCCCCCAGCTCCTCTCCCCCCGCAGCCCCTGGAGCTGTAATCTGGAGGCAGCGGGCCTGGAGATGGAGAAAAATGCAGGAGCGGGGAGGGGGGGGACAGGGACCGTCCCTTCCCGCTGCCACCACCGCCAAAGCCCCAAATTCTTAGACCTGGAGGAGTCACCACCAAATTCCATTCAACTGACAGAAAAGAAATCAAATCCTTTTAAAGAGAGCCCACTTTCCCCGCAAGAATGCTCCCTCGGCCTTTTGTTGCAGGGCTTTGCTCGCTCCCAGCAGCTCGGAGGAAGCTGCTCCAATACATTAACCAGTTTAACTTGCTCGTGACCCCCTCTGCCCAGCGCACAATGAAACTCCTCGCCCGCTTTTCTCCCTGGCTCCTTTTCAGGAGCTAAATCCCCCGCTGTTCCCTGCTCGCTGCCTCTCTCACTCAACCTTTCTCAGGCCTCTGCTTCAGCCCCGGGAAAATAATGACGCTTTGCATTTGTATAGCCCCCGGCCCCGTGGGATCTCCGAGCGCCCCGTACGGATGGAACCGTGTCCTCCCGCCCCGCCGAGGGGACCAGCAGCCCTCAGAGGTGGAGGGGAAAAGCCATCTAGGGTCTGAGGCCACGGAGGGTAGAGGGGGCTTGCGGCAGGAGCTGGCGGTGCCAGCGCTGGGGGTCGATGGGCGTGGGGACAGCTCAGCACCGGGAGATGCATCACGGGCACTCATTGCGGGAGATTTGCGGGCTGGGCAGGGAGTTGCTGACACGCTGCACTCTTTGCTGCCGCCTCAAAGGCGCTGCCAGACCCTCTGCTACAAGGGCAGGAAGGTTTTTTATGTTCCGAAGGTGGTTAAAAATCCCGCGATAGATGAGGAAAAAGGCTGAGCGCTGGCCCTGAATAGCGGAGCCCATCGGACAATGGGAAGTTAACCAAGCCCGCAACGGGAGCGCGGAGCTCTGCCGCGGGGCGCTGCCGTTTTCCTACCAGTAATTGATGCAAAGTCTCTTTTGTGCTCTCAGACAATCCCAGAAAGAGAAAGCGGGGTGTGTGTGGGGGGGGGGGTGAGAGGCAGAGCACGGGCAGCATCCATCTCCTGGGCCGCTCTCCTTCATCTCCCTCCCCAACCCGAGCTGCACAGCCGGAGCAGCGGCCGCCGGGCCGCACGTCGGGGCCGAACCCCGTTAAACACCCCCGACAATCCCACAGCGGCGAAATCGGCGCCTGACAGAGCTTTTAACCCCTGTCCGGCGGAGCGCGTAAATCGCCGCGGGCAGACAATGCAGCTTTGCAGCTCGAGCGCGGCATTTCTCTCGGATGACCTGAACACTTTATTACTGGGGATTTATTAACCATTTTTAGCAGCCCTGAGAATCTGGGAGCCTCTTAGGGGACCACCTATTGAGTGCTGGGGTCAGGCTGCGAGCAGGGGAGATGCGGGGAGTTTAAACAATTTAAACCGACCTAATACCGTGGTATGGTTGAAAGGGAGATGCCCCACGTGCAGCCCCGGCCCTGGGTTTGCTGCGGGGCTGAATCCAGCTATCTGCAGTGGAAAACTAGTCCGGAGTTTCAGTGAAGTTAATCTGAAGTGGGAGCGACCATATCCTTGAAATTTGGGGGATTCGGGCTGAATGTTCTGTCTTGGAAGCGTCCCTGTGGAATCAGGCAGTGTGGGGAGAACACCCTGAAGCTACAGTGAGCCTCACCCCACGTCTCAGCAGGGGGAGATATGGACTCTGCCCAAAATGGGATCCTTTCGGGGAGAGGGAGGGAGATGCCCCTCCTGGTACAGCCTTGGGATCTGTTCTGCACAGCAGCTGTGACAGAACCCATCTCCCCTGCCCTTTGCATTTATGGGGCACCCGAATTTGTCTGGTCCTGGAGTCATCCCTGTTGGACTTAGGCTTTTTGTACCCAAAAAATTGTCTGAGTGCCAGTGAAGCGGGCACCAGACATTCCTGGGACCATCCTCCCCATGCCCACTTCCCTCTCCCTGCCCCTCAGGTGCCATCCTGTGCCCACTGCGGGGCAAGCAGCGTGGCTCGCAGCCGACATCCACGTGGCAGGTGAGGGCCGAGCCAGGAGGAGGAGAGGCGCCTGCAGAGGAAATCCGTGGGGATGCGGCCAGCGGCCGGACAATCCCGGAGGAGTCTTGTCCTGGCAGGACAACGCTGCTGGAAGAACAGCTTCCCCTCTCCGCGGGCCCTGGGCAGCCGGGCTGAGCTGAGCGGCAGACCCGGGGTGGGTCACAGGCAGGGCTGGAGGGCTGGGACAGCCCTTGTGCCGGCAGTGGGGGCAGCACAGCGGCTCCTCAAGCCCCTGCATCTGTGGGGGCCGGAGCACACAGAGCCCGGAGCACACAGAGCCCGGAGCACACAGAGCCCGCATTGTCACCCGCCCCGCGGCGCCGGCTGGGACCCCAACATCTGGCCACAGCGCCTGTCCCCAGCCAGTGCCGGGGCTGCGGGAGTGGCGGAGCAGCTGGTCGGGGGAAAAGTGCCTTTCCTCCTCTTTTGGCTCCTGGAGAAAGGGGCTCTTTCTTCATTCAGGGTTGTGCTGCTCGGGCTTTTCAGCTGCCTCTCGAGCCGCGGTTGTTGTGCCATCGGGTTGGGGACAAAGGGCGCCCAAAAAAATAAAAGCAATTTGAGGCTGGAAGGCTGGGCAGCAATAGCGGGAAGTGGGGAGTGTGGGATTCGGTTCCTGTGTTTGTACGGTCTAGCTGCCTTTTTTTTTTTTTCTTTTATTATGGGAGGCTTCTTTGGCAAGACAGGTCTGTCTCCAGATGTGGGCAATGCCCTGCAAAACCAAACCCCACGGCCTCCCCGAGTGTTTCTAGCCTGGGATCATGGTTCAAGCGCTGACCAGGAGAATGCATAGCCTAAAATCAAGAGGAGGAAAATGCTGGGGCTTGCCTGAGGAAGCAGTTTCCCTGCTTCATCCTGCCTGGTATTATGGTATTGTTTATCCAGTGCCAGAGATGAATGGAGCACGTGACAGCAGGAAAAATGCAAGTTGGACAAGGTCCCTGCCCAAAAATGCAGCAGCCCCTGATTATGGCATTACATTGCAGCCCAGGCCCAAACCCAAATCCGCCTCCCTGTAGCAGCACACTCCCTGGGAAAGAAAACCCCAAGAGCTCAGTGCTTGCAGAGACAGAGGGTAAGAGAGGAAAAAGACCCCGGGACTCAGAGCCAGGAAAATATCAAGTTGGTGGCACATCCAGGACTGGATTTCAACCCAGTTTTCTCTTTCAGCCACCACTTCTCCCACTGTCTGGCTGGAAAAATGGTGTCTCATTTAAAAAACGATCATTATCAAGATTAGTGATCACTGGGGGCAGGGCAGGGGGTTGCTTGGTACCAATATAAGATTTATTTTCAGATATCCCAACACTCTCGGGCTGTCCATCAGCTTCAAAGCATGGTGCTGTGCCCGGGATGAGGTTGGTCAAGTCTGGGGTGTCCCTGAAGAAGGGATGAGGACAGAGGCTCCTGGGTGCCTGTCCCCAGATTTACCCATCAGGATGGAGCTCGGTGGAAGTGAGAGGCCTGCAGTGGTTTTTTTTGGGGGGGTGGTGTGTTTGTTTTCAATTATGCTTTCGTCTCAGAGGAGACTGATGGGACGATGCCCGGAGTTTGGTCAGGCTGGTCAGCGTTCTGGAAACCTCTTGGACAGGGCTGTGAGAACACCTCGGTGCAGGGCTTTGGGAACGACAGCTCGGGATGGGGAACGCGCCCGCTGCTGCCGGCAGAGCAGCGAGCGATGCTCCCAGCGCGCTGGGGGCTACAGGGGACCACAGAGTCCCCATCCCCGGGAATCAAGGGGAAGGGAGGAGGAGGAAGAGGCACCGGCAGCCAGCCCGCACCCAGCCGTGCGCTCCCGGCCGCGGGCACGGAGATGCGCCGGGCAGAGCCCGGGACCGGGCAGGATGGGACCGGCGGAGCCGGGACGCGTGTAGGGACTGGCGGGGAGGACGAGGGGGTCGGAGGGGCTCGGGCTGTCGGCGGGCAGGGCCGGGCGATGCCCACGCCCCGCGTGGGGCGGTCCCCGGGTCCGTTCCTCCCCGGGCGGGGCGGGCGCGGTTTAAAGGCTGCGGCGCGGCGGGGGCCGGCGGCGGCGGCGGCGCGGAGAGGCGAGGAGCGGAGGGAAGGAAGGCAGACAGAGAAGGATGCTGAAGAGCTGCGGGAGGAAGCTGCTCCTGTCCCTCGTGGGCTCCATGTTCACCTGCCTCCTGGTGCTCATGGTGGAGCCGCCGGGGAGGCCGGGGCTGGCCCGGGGGGAGGCCGGCGGGGCGCAGCGGGCGCTGCAGAGCCTGGGGGCGGCGGCGGCCGTGGCTCCCCCGGCGGCTCAGGGGCCGCCCGGGCTCCGCAGCTTCGCCGATTACTTCGGGCGGCTGAGCCGAGCGCGGCGGGAGCTGCCCCCTGCCCCGCCGAGCCCCCCGCGGCCGCCGGCCGAGGACATCTCCCCCCGCGATGTCTTCATCGCCGTCAAGACCACCAAGAAGTTCCACAAGGCGCGGCTAGAGCTGCTGCTCGACACCTGGATCTCCCGCAACCGCGACATGGTAAGGGATGGAGACGGGGCTGGTCCTCACCGCTGGCCGGGATGGAGCGGCTTCTCGGCCGCGGTCCTGGCCCTTCGTTCTGCGGGATCCGGGTGGTGCCGTGACCCAGAAAATCTCACCTCCCCTTCCCTTTTCCCCCGTATCGCTGAGCCGGGTGATATTCCGAGGCTGTGGTTTCGGGAGGGTGAAACGCAGCGTTGCAGGGCGAGTGATGGAGAGAGCCTGATCCTGGCTCCTCACACTCAGAAACCTCCCCAAACTCTGCTCTGGGGTCCTTTCCGCTGTGCACCTCCCACTGCAGAGCTGGTCTGAGCTGTTTTCCGCTGGTGAAACTGAGGCACGGTGTGGGGGGGCAGCCCAGCCCGTGGGTGCCGCACTCCGGGTCAGGCCCCTGCAGTTGTGCTGCTCAAAGGACAGCCAGTTTATCAGCCCAGGGCTGGGAGAGGGCCGGGATGTGCTGAAGCTCTCGGCCTCCTTGCAGGGGATGGGGCAGGACTGGGAGCTCTTGCAGATCTGCACCGGCTCACCCACACCGGGGCACTTCCAGCGAATCTGGTTCCTGACCTTCCTGAGGCCCTGCCCAGAGTTCTGGCAGTTCCTTACTCTGCCTTCAAGTACTGAAGCAAAATTCAAGAGGGAAAAAAAAAAAAAAAAAAAAAAAAGCTGTTTCCTTAGGAAATGTGCCTTGCCATTTGCTCTTAAGACACTTTTTCTACCCTTAGACAGCTTCCCAAAAGTAAGTTATGTCTGGTCCTAACCTTTTCTTCCTACTGTCTTCACGTGTTTCCTCCTGGCCTGGAACTCAGTTTCTTGCTTGCACACTGTTTTCCTTGGAAATGTGGAGTGGCTGAGGGTGGAGGCCATGAGGGAAGGATTAACCTGCCCCTGCCCTCCTCACCCAACTCTGCTGGACCTTGTGAGGTCTTGGCTCCTGCACTGTACCCCAAGAATTATCTTGTTAATTTTTTTTTCCCCTGTGAATTGTGGTTGGGTTTTTTCCTTTTTTTTTTTCCCCCCTTAGGTTTTCTGTGCTTGGCAGTGGATCTGCCACTTCTCCTTGGTCCAGTTATTTAATGGAAACTTCTTTTATGCTCTGCTGTCACTGCGAGGGGGTGGTGAGCGGTGGTGGAGTGAAACGCTCTTTGAGCACCTACAGATGATCCTGGGAATGGCTACTCTTTTTTTTTTTTTCTTTTTTTTTTTTTTTCCCCTCTCCTCCCTCTTGTGAGCTCCGGCTTTCTTCTAGGATTTTTTTTGTTGTTGTTGTTGTGCTTCGTTTGTCCGTTTGGATTCCCAGAGCCCCGAGGCTCGGCTCTCACGCTGTCCCCCTGGGCAAGCTAACAAAGCCCCTTTTCTCCTGGCGCAGAGAAAAGGCTTCGCAGCCTCTTGTGTGGCACTTTCCATGGGAACGAGGGAGCCGGAGCCGGCCGTGTCCAGGTCAGGTTGCCTAGAGATGAGGGCCATGAAGCCAGGGGGGCCGCAGCCCGGCGAGGTGCCTGCCTGACAAGCCAAGCCGCTGAGTGACGGCTCTTGTACAGCACTTGAGGACAAGGAGCTGCCGAGAGAGCTGGAGGCAGCACAAACTCCTGCGGAGCAAGGCAGGGCTGTGGGGCCGCGGGGCAGAGGGGATTGGCTCGGCTCTTCCCGATGCTGGCCATGGGAGGCTTTGGGGCACCCCGGGCACCCCCAAACTCGCCATCAGGTTGGGCGTTTTTGCCTGTGGAGTGTGGGGTTGGTGCTACGGGGCTCTTCTTTCTGGTTTCCCTGCAGTTCGTGCATCTCTTCCTTGCCTGGCCCCCTGGTTTCCGTGCCAGGAGGGTGATTTGGTGGCAGCGGGGCACTGCCTTTGCTCAAACGTCTCTCTTGGTCTGAGTCAGGCCTGTCTCTGCTCATCTCCTCTCCGTCTGGTTTCACTAATGGTGCTCAGGCATGTGGGCCGCCTCGCCAACGTGGGGAAGTTCCTGCCCAGGGGATGAGAATCTCCTCTGACCGATGCTGCGTCTCCTTCTCTGGGTCTCCTCTCACTCAATCCCCAGGCTCCCTCTGGCTGTTCATTATCCAGGCAGGAGGGATGCGGACACTGCTGAGAAGGGGTTAAATCCAGCAGGTAGCTCCTGCCCGGACCCTGGCAGACAGGGGGAACAGCCATTGTGTCCTTCCTTGGCTGTTCTTTGTTCTGCCCACAATAGTCCCTGTTTCCTGCCCTCTGTCACCTCCAAGACACTGCAAAGGGCACCCCCTTCTCCTTCCTGCCTCTGCGCGGGTACAGCACATCCCCATCCCCTTCTAATTCTCCTCTTTGGGTTGCACAATCCAGGCCAGACCAGCCGCTTTCGGAGGAGAGTTATGGGTTTTCCCCTCCTCGCTTTGGGGAGAGTTTCCAGCTGTCCCAGTATCCTTAGGATGCTGGAGTGCGGGCTGGAGAAACTTTGCACTTGAAAGGGAAGAGAGGGGGGAGGAAAATGGCCATTAAGCAGAAATCCTGGACAGGAGCGAGCCCAAACCCACTGCTTTCACGCCGAGTGATTTGCGGCGGCGGAGCTGCCGAAGACACCTCTGCTGGCCCTGGGGTTACCCTGAAGGCGGCTGGCTGTCCCTGGGGCACCCCGGGGGCATCCAGGCAGCTCGGCACACGCCTCGGAGCCCGCCGGGGCTCCAGCCCGGGCCGCCGTCCCGGCAGCGTGGGATCCGCTGGCTGCCTCCCGCTCCGTAATTGCAGGCTTTGAAAAAAATTCCTGCTCTCGGGGCAAAGGGAACGGCTTTGCCTTCCAAAGAGCGCGCTCCTCTGACGGCGGCTCCCAAATCTCTCTAGCACCTTGGCCAGGGTCCCCACCCACACGCCGGAGCGCGCCGGCATGCGAGGCTCGCTCGCACTCCCACCGGAGCGGCTGGGACCGGGGACTGCTCATCCCAAAGCAGCTCCGAGCGCAGCTGCCTGCCCCCGGCCCGGGGCTGTGTGCCAGGGCCTGCTGAGCGCTGTCGAGCTCGGATCGGGGGTGAGGGTCCCTCCCTGCTGCCCCCCGGGGCGGCCTGTGTGGGTTTTAGGGGTGGGGGGCCCCCTAATCGCCCGTCCCGAGCGATGCTGCCGTCCTTGCCCATAAAAGCCCTGGAGCCGGTGAGCGGCGCGTGGAGCACCAGGCGGGAGGGTGGGGGACCCTTGCCACACAATGAGCTCATTGTTTTTGAGGAGGTTATTAAAAAATTATAGCATTTAAAATTGCAGTGGAGGATTCTTCTTCTTGCTGAAAGGAGCAGGAGGAGGAAGGGCCCGCGGCCCTGCAAGCCCCTTCCCCGCCTCTGCAGGTCCCAGCCCTGGGATCCTGTGCCAGCACAGACCTGCCCCCGGCCCTGGGGAAAGCCACCACCATGGATGGGGGCTGCTGCCATCGTGGCACGCTGCCATCGCAGGGACATCGCTGTCACACTGCTCACAGCTTGTTGAAGAGCGGTGGGGATTTTCCCCCCTAAACCCCGAGTTTGGAGGCAAAAGAAGAACATTTGCTGTGGGGGACACAAAGCTGGGCAGCTCTGGCAGCATCCTGACCTGCTCCAGAGCTCCTCGCCCAGCTGGAGACTGAGGCTCCCCCAGGCAGCTCCTCTTTGCTGCCTCCTCTCCTCTGCGCCCAAGTGGCTGTGAAAAGGGCGCTGGAGTGTTCCATCCTCTCCCAGCATGGGGAAGTGAGACGTGGCACGGGGTCAGGATCTGTGCACTGCAGGGTCACGGGTTGCCTGCCTGGCCGAGGTTCCCCTTTTGGTGTTTGTGCTGGTGGGACGGTGGCAGGCATGGGGTATGCTGAGAGGGTGTCACCCTGGGAAGTGGCAGAACCACTCGGCCAGGCAGCACAGAGAGGGCCACCGTGACCCGGGGGTGGCCCTGGCTTGGTGGGACACCTTGTGCAGCACCCAGCCACGAGCAACCCATGAGCTCCACCAGCGGAGGGGAAATGAGTCACCCTGAAAGGAGAAATGGAGGGGAGGCAAAAAAAAAAAAAAAAAAAAAAAAAAAAGCCCTCCCGGAGGGCGAGGAGGAGGCAGTGGGGGCTGCCGGCGGCTGCCTGGCTCCTGGGGGGGCTAAGCCCATTCTGGCCACGGGGATCCCGGGTGCCGCTCAGTCCCGGCCGCGGGGCCGTGCATTGTGCGGGGCTGCGAGGAGCGCTGGCAGCTATTGTTCGGGAGGGATTTGGCATCCTGTGTTTCTTGAAGCTGCAGTTCTGAGAACAATGAGGTTTCCTGCAGGGGCTTGGGGGGGGAGGGGGGGCGGGCAGCGGGGCCTTCCTCTCTTGTACCCTGCAGGAAAAGTTACTGCAGAGGGGTCCGAGAGGTCCTTGCACCCCTCGGTGACTCGGTGCAGAGGCCAAGTGGGAGAGGGGTGGATGTAGGGGCTGGGAGCACTTGCTGACCCTGCTGGGTCTGGAGGTGATGGTTTATAGGTGACAGCTCAGGGATGCTGGCTGCAGCATCCACCTGCACCGCTATAAACTGGATGCTGCCCTCACTTCTGGCATCCCACATGGGAGATGCCAAAGGTGGATTCATGTTTTTTTCCTGGCCTGTTCCCCTCCCAAGTTTGCCTGTCACCTCTGCTCCTCTCCCCTGCAGCCCCAGGTGAAGGGCCATGCAGGCACGCTGCATCTGCCCTCCAAGAAACACAAATCAATTACAAAATTAATTTTAAAAATGAAGCCTTTAATTGTTTTAGTTTTAATCAAATGTCATGGCGGGGTTGGGATACCTGTGAGGCTCCGGTAGATGCCCACGTGGGGTGACTTGCAGCTGTGTGCCCCTGTCGCAGGCCCTGAGGTGCCACCCGGTCCACAAGCACCAGGAATATTACAGGGATGTGTGTGGGGAGGTGCCGTGGTGGGATGAAAGGTTTCGGTGCAGGCGAGTAATAAACAATTGTCCCTGCGGTCTATTTATAGAGGCTGAGTGCAGGATTAGTCGTGGGGTTATTTTTGGAGCAGCTGAAGGCAGTTGCTGGACGGCGCTTCTGAGCTAATCAAGCAAACATTTCATGTCTCGCCTGTGCGCAGGCTGGGTGCTCCCTGGCCCCTCCAGCGAGGCTGAAACCTGGGCTGGAGTGCCAAGCCCCTGTGGGGTGGGGTTGTCTCAGGCACCCTTGGAGGCTGTCCTGCTGCCCTGGTTCTGTCTGTACCCCAAGCAGTTGTCTGACCCCTCCCTGAGCACCTGGGGGAGATGGGGACAGCAGCTGTACCCCGAGTTGGATGGGGTGACACCCCCTCCTCTCACACAGCCCCGACCTTGTGCCATCCCAGCGGCGATGTGTCCATGGAGACACAGCAACCACGGGCATCCTTGGCCCTGCAGCTGACGTGTCCCCGTCCCCCAGCTGTCCCCTCCTCACCGGTGCTTCCCCTTCCCCTTTGCTCAGAGCCTTGCTGACCCCTGGCCCTCCCCACAAGGCAGGCTGTGCATTTGTGAGAACTTGCCTTCCCACCTCCTCCATCATTTTTTTTCCCCCTCACTTTTTCTTTTCTCCTTTTCAAGCCCCAAAGGTCACTTGTAGCCCCGTCCCCTCCCATTGAGCCTCTCTGCAGCTCTGGGCTCTCCCCACCAGCCCTGGCTGGGGACCTGAGCAAACAGGGCCGGGTTAACCAGCGCAGCTGTATGCTAATGACTGCTGCCCGCTTAACTCTCCTCACTGAGTAAAGTCAACCCCACTATTGTACCCAGCTCCTCAAACAAGCCACAAAACCCCAGCGCGTTCCCGGAGCCGGCTGCGGGGTGGCACCCAATTTCCAGCTCGCTTGTAATTCATCATCCCCTGCGCTCCATCGTCCCCCCTCTGCTGCCTCCTGCCTTTCCCCCCCCAGCCCCTTTTGTCTTTCTTCCTTTGCCCTTTTGTGCACGTCTGGTTTTTAATAGCGCTTGGCAGCTGGTTGTGGTTTCTCTCCTCCAAGCTTTGTTTGCTGCCCGCTGATTGATGGCGATGCCTTTCCCACCCCCCTGCTCTCTCCTCCTGCTTCTCGTCCTTCCCCAGATCCCAGGCCCAGAGCAGCCCCTCCAGTCCTCCTTCCTGGGTGACATATGCCAGGAATTAGCTGTGTAAATAGAGGAGTGCAGCCGGGCAGGCAGCTCGGGGGCCCGGGGAGGAGGCTGGGCGCTGCCTGGCACCGTGGGGCTGCGTTGGGATGGGGAGCAGGGACCCTACTCGGGGCTGGCAAGTGGCACTCACTGGCACCGTCTCAGCCCCCTTGGGTAGGACACAGGAGCAGAGAGGAGCCGTGGAGGCATTGTGCAAGCGGCCAAGGACAGGCACGTGCTGTTGACACAGGTGGGGACGCGGTTGGGAGCCGGCGCCACGGGCAAACACACCTGCCTGGGCGGCTGCTCCGGCATCCCCGGCCACGCGCGCCGGCTCGAGCCTGAAATCCCTGCTCAGATCAGGCCGCCCTCTGCACCTGCTCCCCTCCATGCCCCCGCCTCCCCTTGTGCTGGGGACAGCCCCTGTGGCCCCCAAAATCTCCCTGCCAGCTGCTGCCCCGTGCAAAAGGCAAGAGGAAGGGGATGCTCCGTGCGGGGGCTGGGTTTGCTCCCAAGGGGAGCTCAGCATCCTTCTCGCTCTGAAGCCGGGTGTGTTGTGTGGGTGCCTGGCTCTCTCCAGTGTTGTTTGGGGTTTTGACAAGGGGGAAGAAGCCACCACCAGCCTCCTGGAGGAACTGATCCCAGGTGCTGCCCAGGGGTGCTGTGTCACATCCAGAGCCACAGGGTCTCAGCCCCTTGGTCCTCAGAGGTGCCTCGTCTTCTCTTTCAGACCTTCATCTTCACTGACGGGGAGGATGAGGAGCTGAAGAAGCAAGCACGTGAGTCTGTGGCTCTTGTTCCTTTGTGCGTGTGACCTGGCCAGGTCCCCTGG
Source organism: Hirundo rustica (assembly GCF_015227805.2). Lineage (NCBI taxonomy): Eukaryota > Metazoa > Chordata > Aves > Passeriformes > Hirundinidae > Hirundo > Hirundo rustica. The sequence continues at coordinate 12,111,848 of NC_053464.1, forward strand.
AAAGCTCCCACCTGTGGAGCATGGTTGGCGTGGGGCCTGCGCTGGGAAGTCTGAAAAAGCCCTCGCCACAGGCACCTGGCTTGAGAACGACACAATTTGTTTCACTGACAACGCTCGAAGCACCCTCTGCCCATCTAGGCACAGGTTTACTTCCCAGTCAGCCCAGCCCATGCCCTGCATGGTGCTGCTGGGGGACCACAGTAACAGGGTGGGCTGCCTTTGCACCACTTTGTCCCTGGGGTGAGCTGGGATTGATGGCAAGGCAGACAGGGTTTCATGGGAGCATTTTCAGGGCAGGGGTCGGTGTGGTCTATTGTCCTCATGCAAATGACTCCTTTTCAGCCTGGGAGGTGATTGCCTTTGAGCTGGGCAAGGAAGATAGGGCAGGACTTTTGCTACCATGTCCTGGGGAAGCTCACAGACACCCCTTCACCCCCAGGGTGGCTGCTGCACCCTGGGCAAGGTGATGTGGGGTGGCATCATCCTTAAAACGTGCATAGGGCTGATCTACGGTGCATCTGCTGCATCCAGGTTCCTTATTCATCCCTTCCTTTCTCTCACATGGACACCAAAGACATTCCCCCAAAAATCCATCATTTGCCCAGAACAACATAACGTGGATCACTCAGCATCAGGATGATCCATGAGTTTCCATCCCCCTGGCACACCTGGGACATGTGTGGTGAAGTGTCACCGCCTGAGTGCATGGGGAGGCGTGGGATGCACCAGGGCTGGGTTTTTGACTCCTCTGTTTTCCCCGCAGGAAACGTCATCAACACCAACTGCTCGGCTGCCCACAGCCGCCAGGCCCTGTCCTGCAAGATGGCCGTGGAGTACGACAAGTTCATCGAGTCTGGCAGAAAGTAAGCGGTGCCCAGGGCTGCTGTGGGGGGCAGGACAGAGACCATTCGTGGTTCTGGGGTTGTACCTCAGTGTGGGGACTGGGGAGCTGCCCCGGTTGGGTGTGACACCGCTGTCGCTGCAGGTGGTTCTGCCACGTGGACGATGACAACTACGTGAACGTGCGGATGCTGGTGAAGCTGCTCTCCAGCTACCCCCACACACAGGACATCTACATCGGGAAGCCCAGCCTGGACCGGCCCATCCAGGCTACGGAGAGGATCAGCGAGAACAAGATGGTGAGCGTGGGGAGGGTTTGGGGCTGGTTTAATTTGGGCTGGGTGGGGAAGGAGCTGTTGTCTCACTGCGTTGGTTCCCCTCTCTCGCAGCATCCTGTGCATTTCTGGTTCGCCACGGGTGGAGCAGGGTTCTGTATCAGCCGAGGGCTGGCACTGAAGATGAGCCCTTGGGCCAGGTAAGAGCATTGGCGTTGCTCTCCCGTGGGGACTGCTCATGGTCCCCAGGGCGCAGAGAGGTGACATTTTTGGGGATGGGTGGACCCATTGCTGGACCGTGTCCCATGACCTTTCTCTCTGCCTGTCTGGGAGTGTCTGCAGGGACCTTGGAAACAAGCTGGGACGGGCTTCGGTTCCCCCAAAGTGACTTTTAATCAGAGCTGGGCACCCACTGGCCAACCCCAGAACCCTGCAGGGTGCCCGCATCCCCTGGGCTTTGCTCCTCTGCAGCCCCTCTCTGTCTCCCCGCAGCGGGGGTCACTTCATGAGCACTGCAGAGAAGATCCGCCTGCCCGACGACTGCACCATCGGCTACATCATCGAGTCCGTGCTGGGCGTGAAGCTCATCCGGAGCAACCTCTTCCACTCCCACCTGGAGAACCTCCACCAGGTGCCCAAGTCGGAGATCCACAAACAGGTACTCCCAAGTCGTCACCGAATATCGGGCATCACGGCTGAGATATTGGTAGAGATGTGGCCAAAAGAGCAGAGGGGAAAAGCCCCGCCGGCCCAGCGCTGTGGGAGGATGCAAAGTGTCGCTGCAGGCTTTGGGAAATGGGGCGAATTCTGCAGCTCCCCTTCCCTCTGCTTGATCCTTATGGCCACGTCGGCCACTTCACCCCTCTGTGCTTGCCCCCAGGTGACACTGAGCTACGGCATGTTCGAAAACAAGCGCAACTCCATCCACATGAAGGGAGCTTTCTCTGTCGAGGAGGATCCATCCAGGTGAGACGGGGGTCCCTGTCCCCCCAAACCGAGCTGCCGCGGGGCCGCCACCGTCCCGTGCTCAGCTTTGCTCCTCTCCCCCGCAGGTTCCGCTCCGTGCACTGCCTGCTGTACCCAGACACGCCATGGTGCCCCACCAACATGGTTTACTAGGAGGTGCACGTGCCCTCCAACCTCGTCCCGAGCCTCCCCGGTATCCGACGGGCGTGCGGGACCCGCGTGCGGGTGCGTCGGTCCGGCCTCGCCGCGAGGCGGACGGACGGACGGACGGACGGACGTCGTTGCTGTGGTATTGCACAGTGTGTGTGTACTGAAGGCTGCTGTGCGGCCCCTTGACCCCTGCCCTGCCTGCCCGGCTGCCCGTGCCCGCCGCCTGGTCCGGCCGGGATGGTGGAGAGGGACGGGAACTGAGCACTTAACCATGGGCACCCCGCGGCTGGCGGCCCCACGCCATGCGTGGGGAGCGGCCGCAGCGCGGGGCCCTGCCCCACCCCGGGCTTGCTTCTCCTTGAGTTTTGGTTCGTTTTGGTTTGTTGGTTTTTTTTTCCTTTCAAATGTTAAGTTTTTTTGGTGTGTTCTCCCCTTCTTTGCAGCTACCCCCCAACCCGTTCCCATAACCCCCTCACCCACCCCATCCTCTCTCCCAGTCCCAAAACCTCAGCAGCGAAGCTCTGGCTCGCAGTTTGGATGAGGAGCCCTGCTCGACAGGCGGAGCAGGCAGAGGTGGGCAGGAGAAGCCTCTGGTTGTGGCAATGGCTCCTGCAAAGCTGCGGGGTGCTCGGCAGCCTCACTGGAGGGAGACAGTGGGGTGGGCTGGGAGCTGGTGTTGGTGTTAACCCCACTTCCCAGAGCTCCCCCCACGCGGGTGAAGTGCTGCCAGCAGCATCGGTGGGTGAACTATTTATAGACTGGTGTAAAGACTTTTCTATAAATACAGGAGTGGGAGGAGGGCTTTTCCAGAGCTCCACAGCGGGGTGGGCACTGTGTTTGTCCAGGGTCTCCCTCCGCTGCTGCTCGGGCAGCCCTGCAGCTCTGCAGAGGAACACCTCGAGGTGTGCCAGGGGGCTCTGTGGGTGTCCCCTGCAGGGCCGGAGCATCTTCCAGCCTTGTCTTGGCTGTGGGTGCTGCCCAAGGGGCACTTGACCAGCTGGGCACCGGCCACAGACAGGCAGCATCTCCCAATCCTCTCACTGTGCTCATAAAGAGGGATTTATCCAGGGATGGACCCTGCACCCTCTGAGCGCTGCCCTGCCTGCCAGCACCAGCTTTCTCTCTGCCCCTGGGCTGAGCCAGAGCTGAACATTTCCAACTTGAAGCTGAGTGAAAATAGCCCATAATGGGTGTGTTGTAAATATGTTATTGAGCCAGTATTTTTTTTACTGTGCCTTTTTTTTTTTTTAAGAAAAAAACCCCCCACATTGAGAAATATGTAGATTTTAAAATGCTTTTTATACATTTTCTGTGGATCAGAAAAAGAAAAATCCCCGACCTTTGATAATCTGTTTAAGAAAGAAAAAAAAAAAAAAAAAAAAAAGGCAATGTCTTGTAACTATCACTTACCTTAATTTATATGTTCCAGTATCTGGAATGTTGCTCTGTGCTTTTTGTAACTAGGACGTGTTCAAAGCAATAGATGTGGGAAGGGGAACCAGCATGGACAGTGTGTTCTCAGGGACCTGAACCCGATCGCTGCCACGGGGTTCCCGTGGGAGCGGTCACCAATAAAGTGGCTTTTTTTGCTGACCACAGTCACCTGGTCCCGGGCTCCGGCGTCTCTTTATGGATGTGCTGCTCTGAACGCCCCTTGATCCCCCGCAGATGTTATCACCTCTGGCCGAGCTCTCAGGGATGCCCTGAGGAGGGGCTGCGCCTCCAGCCCCTTTTTTTCCCACGGGTCCTGGGATCCTGCTGGCCATTTGCATCCCAGGGTGTGAGGGTCCTCTCCTCCTTCCCCTTCCCAAAAGGCTCGGACGGGGTTTGGCACCTCGGGGCTGGTTTTTCCCAGGCTCGGGGGTGGGAGGGAGGCGGTGGGGATGAGGTGGGAGCCGGTTGTTAGCGGGGTGTTGTTAACAGCCGGCGGGCAGGCGTGTGCGTGGGAAGGTTGGGGGCTGCGGGGGAGGAGCCCCTTCCCTCCCAGCCCTCCCCTCACCCTCTCCACCGCACTTTCAGCCAGCATTGAGCATCCACCTGCCAGAGAAAAGCCCCAGCTTTCATGGGCTGTGGTGATAGCCTCGGATCTGCCCCTCTGCTCCCCGAACCAGTCCTGTTTGTGCCAGCTTCCACCGGTGCCATCCCCTCCTCCCCGCCCTCCTGCAGAACCAGCACCCCTTTTTTATTCTTTTTGAGGCGCACTTCACAGTTTCGCTTGACTCTTCGGGTTATCAGGGGTTGGCCCTGCTAAAAATACAGCCTGGCAGGAAGTCTGCGTGTGCTGAAGCAGCCACCCCTCCTCCCAGCACCCACTCACCCTTCAGACAGCCACAGAAATCTGAAGTCCCCCAACCTCTGCACCCCTTGTTGAGGTGGGGCTCTGGCTGAGAGCGTGCCGACACAGAGAACCAGCATTGCCCTGACCCAAAAACGTGCCCTGGAGGAAGGGAAGGGCGGATGGACAGCCCCTGGGGCAGGGATGGTGCGCTGGGTGCAGGACGCGGTGCCCCTCAGCCCTGCCCTGGTGCGGGGTCAGCGATGGGACCTGCGTCAGGCGCAGGAAGCTGTGACACCCAGCCCCGGCTGCTCCCCCGAGAGTTTTCCTATTGCTCACAGGCTGCGGTTTCGGCAGCGTGGGCACTTCCCGGCAGCGGTGCTGACACCCTCACCGAGCCTGACCCTCCCCTGCCCCCCAGAAGGGACGGGGAGATGTGGGATGGATGCCCATCGAGGCACTGGGCAACGAGGCTTGAGGCTGGGATGCTGCTGTAAGGAACAGGAGCCCCTGGCTGGGGGGTAAAGGCTGGGGGGATGCTGGATGTGATGCAACTCCCAGACAAGGCTGAAAAAGTAAAATAAATACAAATACGAATAAATAAAATAAAAATAAAATAAAATGAAACAAAATAAAATAAAATTACCCTACTAAGCCTTCAGGAGCGGGGGCAGGCAGCTCACCAGCCGTCCAGTTTGTCTCCCACCAGGCTCCCAGCCTTTCCCTCCTCCTTTCCCTACTCGTGGGCCGAAAAGTAAATAAATACAGGCATTAATAAACAAAAGGAAAACAAAAGCAAAGCCTGCTGCTCTCGCATACTTGGCAGACTCCGCAGGCCAGGCTGCTTTCATCTGCACCCCGGCGCTGGTGTGGGATGTCCTGTTTACTCGCGCCCGCTCGCGGCAGCTGATAAGGCAGCTGTACCTTTTGGAGGGTCTGGTGTGGGGTGATGGGGTGGGGACGAGCCCGGCCCGTTGGGGACACTGCCAGTGTGGAGGGACCGCTGCTGTTGACACCACCGTGCCCCAGGGATGCTGCAGCGCAGCGCTGGCCAAAGGCTTTCCCCATCTCTGGGTGGTTGCAACATCGAGGGCAGAGAGAAACACACTGGTTTAGTCCTTTTTGTTGTTCACCACCGCCTTTTTTTCTTTTTTTTTTTTTTTCTGGTTTAATTTGCATTTGGGTCACTCGCAGGCTCCATGTGAGTCACTGTGTTCCCAGCCCGGCTGTGGGGACTTTCACCAGGGAACGTGTGCACGGCGATGGGACAAACACCCGTCCTGGTACTGACGGCAGCGAGAAGTACTTGAGACTTGGGGTGGGAGGGCAGCGTTGGGAGACAACAAAACTTGTGTGAATTGGCTCCAAGAGCCACTTCCAGCTGCTTTGGCCCAGAAAACTGGAATATTTGTGGGAAACGGACATAAAAGCATCCGAGTCGCGGGGCCTGAGCAATGCATGCAGCTGCAGCTTTGGGACTTGCCTGTCCCAGTGCTGGGTGGGAGAGTGCTGGGACCCCATGGGGGCACGATCCACATCCCCACCACCTCTGTGCAGCTGGAGGTGACTTAATCCACCACCAACACCGTCTGCCTTGGGGCGAGGGGCTGCAAAGGCCTGCAGCAGAGAGTGATGGCTGTGGGATGGCCGAGACTCCGCACTGGGATGTGCAGAGATGCTCTCAACCACCGCCTCTTTATTTTTTTCACCCTTCTGCTATTTCCCATCCCTGCAAAACATGCAGGTGGTTAAAATAAATAACTCAAAAGCCCTACAAAGTTTGTTTTTCCCTTCCTGACTTTTAAGACCAGCCTTGAATCTATCAAAGCCAATCCCCCTGGCCCCAGAGCTCCCAGCAACTGCTGTTTCTGGTCTGCCTCAGCTGCCCAGTGGGGCCAGTTCTGCTGCTGTAGCCATTTGGCAAGCCGAGAGTGGAGGAGGAGATAAATCGAGCATCTTAAAAGCATCTGGAAACGCTTCCCACGGCGCTGCCGGTTGAGATCTGCGAAGCCGCGGCATCACCGAACAGCTCCCAACCCCTCCTTCCTCCTCCTCAGTCCCCCTTCAGCCCCCACCAAACCACGGTGGTTTCACCAGGGAATCAGAGCTGGGTTTGTGCTCGTCCACGCTGAGGACAGGGAGCTGAAAGCAGCAGCGACCCTGCACAGCACGGTGTCACCACCGCCTCAGCGCTGGGTGATGCTCCAGCCGTGTCCCCAGCATTGCGGTGAGCCCCCCTGGTTTAGGGTGGGCTGGTGAGTCAGAAAGCCCCCGGGGAGCAGGGGGCCATTCTGGCTCGCTGGTGAGCTCCCCATGATGTGTTTGGAACAGATCATGAGTGGCCGGGTGATTTACGGGGTGCAAGCGCCAGGATCCGTGAGGTTTTTGCCTGGTGGGAAGAGGAAGCAGGTGGGAGAAGCAGCAGCATCTGCAAGGCCTCGCAGCGAGCAGGGAGCTGTGCTTCCTCCCACTTCCCTCCGAGGACTGGGAGGGATTAAAAAAATCCCTGAGCAGGGATTTTTGCTGAGGTCTTGGTGGGAAACACCGCTTGCTCCAGGCAAAGCCCTCCTTGCCTGCAGAGCCGACAAAAAGGGCCCCAGCAGCAATGGAGACATCAGCTGCAGAAGGAGAAGTCCTCTGCTCTGTCATGCACAGCAGTGTCACCGCCTGCTTCATCACCGTGGCCACAGCCAGGCCACCCTCTGTCCCCGCCTGGGCACTCCCAAACGAGCTGGGACACGCTGGAGCGCCGGGACAAACCAAGCTGGGCACGGGCGGTGAGGAGCAGCCCTGGATGGAGCGTTCCCTGCTCACAAAGCCTCCCTGCTGCCCAGCACAGGGCTCCAGCATCCCCACGTGGTCAGAGCGGTCGGAGTCTCCCTGTTCAGGTTTTTTTTTTCCAGTGGATGAACCAGTGGACACTCAGCTCTGTCCTGGCCTCCCTCGCAGTGCAAGGAGAGGACACGAAATCTCCACAGAGTGGGGTGGGGAGATGGGGTCGTTCCTCAGGGAGGGTGCTCCTGGAGGGGTTAGAGAAGATGAGCTGCAATTTCAGCTGCCTGCTGCCTTCCTGGACTCATGGAGAGTGCAAAACTCCACGGGACCCTCCCGAAGAACCACAAATGCAGCTCTGAAATGCACCCGATGGAAGGAGCTGGGCACACCAGGCTGCAGCAGCGAGCGCTGCCTGCACAGTGCCACGTCCAGCAGGAAACGTGACCTGCACTTTGGGCCATTTCCCACCCCAGGAGGTGACAGCAGCCACCAGCTCTGCCTGATGGTTTTCCATCCCACGGGAGCTCCTGGAGGCGCCGCTCGTGTGAGCACAGCTCCGCACACCACAGAGCAAATTCGTTTGCGAGCATCTCCCCGGGGCATCCCTCCCTGCCTTATCTCAGAGCACGGAGATCTGAGGGACCACTACTGAAGGCTGATCTGAAGGCGAGGTTTATTCAAACGCATACTTCACCCTTCCCTCTGTTTTCTCCAAGCCCTGAACGGCTCAGGAGAGAGCCCTGCCCTGCTCCTGCTGGGGCTGGGAGCAGTGCAGAGGGAGAGCAAAGCTGCAGCTCCTGGAACACTGGGAGAGGTCACCAGGAAGGTGGCCTTTGAGAGTTCCCATCCCTGGTGGAGTCCAGAAACCGGGTAAAATATTGACACTGATGACTCTGACCTAGGTTTTATTTTCCTTCACGCCATGAGATTCCCTTGACTGCTCCAAACCCTTTTAGAGCTCTAGAGAGCAGATTCAATCATCTCGGGTCAGGGATGAAGATGGAAAACGTGGGTTCTTCCTTTAGATGGGAATAAATAAAGAAGAGAGGAGACACATGTGTCGATTATTAGTGAAGGGAGAAAGGCTGATGTCTGTTGGGATTCACGGCCATGAGGGGTAAGTCACAACAAGGAGCTCTCTGTGGTTCTGAGCTGGACTCGTGGGCAGGACTTGAGAGCACGGCTCTGGGTTTCAGCCATATTCACAGCATTTAAAAAAATACATAGCATTTACAAAGACAGAGCTGAATTATTGCTCATCCCCACACCTAGGAAGGGAGGAGCTGAGGTCAGGGCAAGAATAGCACAGGATGGGGGCAGGAACCCAACGCCTCCTCTGACTGGCAGGATCGGGCAGAGAACAGGAGAGGAAAATGAGGGGAAGGTGAAGGTTTCAGTTCACTACATGACAGAGATGCGGTGGCGGGCCCATGATCAGAGAGCTGCACAATCAGAACTAAAAAGAAACCCACGATACCCTGGGGCAGCACTGAGCAAGGTGAGCCCGTGCTGAGTTTCATCTTCCCCCAGAGAGGAACGCTTTTGACAGGGCTGAGCTCGTGGGGCACCACCCCAGGCCATCTTTCCACACTTCTTGTGCTTGTGCTGGTGGAAATGAACCACTGGTGTTTACTGCTGCTCCAGTGGGGAATAATCAAAGCAGCAGAAGGGCCTCAAGGGGTTAAAACACAGCAGGCACAGGAGAACACCTCCCAGGATGATGTGTCCCGTGGCTTCCCCAGCATCTTCCACCCCAGGGCATCCCCACAGCAGCCACCAGCCCAGCCCCACGCCCCCTCTGGGAGAAAACACAGATCAATAACCAGGAGCAGTGGTTTTAAATCGTTTATTTTTAAAACATGAAACCCAAGCTGAATAGAAACCACAGAAATTACATTTAGGTTTTTTCGTTTAGTATTTGCAAACCAAAAAGTTACAGTAAAAAATAGCTACGTTACAATCAATAGAACTACAGAATTAAAAGTAAAGATACAAAAATGGGCTCAATCCTCTTTAATCCTCACAATTTAAAAACATTTTGGGTAAGTGCAGGAACACTTGAAAGAAACTAACAGGTCCGAAGTTTAAAAAAAATTATATATATTTATATATTATATATGTATATAAAGTGGTATGATATACAACCATTATGGTTAAGAAGAAAGAAAAAAAAATAAAAACCAAAAACCAAAACCAAACCAAAACAGAGGAGTTACAAAAAAGGCCAGGTACATGTTCACCATTAGGTTTCTGTGCACAGTGTCCAAGAAAATAAACTTCCCTCTGAATGATGTGAATAAAACCCGTGGGGCCTCCCGTTACCAAGGGACCTGAGGCACGCGACGTGACGGCTGGGCAGCTGCACCCAGTGCAGAGGACAATGGGAAAAATGAGGCTTTTCTGGGACTCCAGCAGCCTCCTGGGCAGAGGGCCACCGGAGAAGTGTTGGTGTGAGATTAGAGGAGGAACAGGAAGGAAGGAGCTGGGAATTGCATAGTGAGGAGCGATGTGGTATCAAATACGCAGAGCACCTAAGAGCTTCATGCTACAGTTATCCTCTTTAGGAAAGGAGCGTTTTGAACTCTCTGGTTGTACGTCAATTTATGTTCCACTTTGTTCATGCAGCCGCAGGGGGCTGGGTGAGCACACGGGAGCTCCGGGCCACCAGTAACCCATCCCTTGTCTCCCAGCCGGGCAGCACGCTCACCATCACGGCTTGGCAGGGATCCCACACCCCCCTGAAAGCACAAACCACTCGTCAGCCACCTAGGAGCTGCTACCAAAACATCCCTGGGCCTCCTGGACTGCCATCCATAGCATGCACACAATTTCTGGGGAAGGGAAGGAGGCTGTGATGAAAGGAGGTACAGGCCAAGCCTTGCAGGTCTCTGTCTCAAGGAACGAGATCTGCTCCTCAGTACCTCCCTGGAGGGCTTTCCCCTGCCACCCAGAGATGTTCCCTGAGTGGCACTGACACTCTTGCTGAGCTGGGGAAGACCCTGGCTTCCCCTTGGGCCCCAGGTAGGAAGCACTTCAAAGACAGCTCCACTCCCGAGCTAAGGGGGAACCCACCCACCTCATCTCTGGAATCAGGGGGTGGCAGGGATCAACAAGCCAAGACACTTCTCTCTTCTTCAAAGGGCTCAGAGTGGTATTCCAGCGGCTGCTGGGAGGAAAAGAAGGGGGCACCAGAAGAGAAGCCTGGGTTTGCTCCCACAGGTACCTGGACCTCGCTCTGGGGGCACCCACCCACTCTTATCTCCCACCACCCTGCACCACCCAAAGCTCTCGTGAGCAGTGGCTGAGCAGCTCCCTGAGCAATGGTTTAACTCTCAGAAAGGCCAAACTTTTCACGTGATTTCAGGGAACTGCTATGGAAATCCTGACTTAGGATCACTTAAAACCCCATGCACTGTGTCCCCCTCAAAGCACTCAAATGAACATCCCTTGCATCTTGGCTGAGATGACTGTACACGGAAAATCAACACCTATCAAATGGAGAGAACTTAAAAAGGACAGGAGGGGAAGGGAGCACTCCATCCTTCACATTTGGGTACATGGATGCACGCTAAAAATCTTAGCTTGAACCCTTTTATCAGCACACAAAATGAACTCAGTTTAATAATACATACAGGATACAAACACTACAGTTATAATTCCCAAGACAGCACAAGAAATTCACAGCCAAGTCTTGATTTGATTTCCTTTACAATTATAATGCAGTCTTGAACACTGGACACAAGAGTCCAACATGCTATTTACATTTCACATTGTGGAGATGTTTGTGTGCTTGGAAGAGTTCTCAGTTCCAAAAGAAAGTGTCATTCACACATGATGATGCAGTGGAAATAAACCAAGCCAACCAGACAAGCCAATGACCACATTTGTGCTTCTGAAAAAGTAACATGAAGTGTCTTCACCGATGCAGTCACCTTCAACCGGACAAGCTGCCATCCACTCCGCGGTCAGCGAGGTGTCCAGAGGCCAATCTCAGCTCCCCTGACTTCTGGACCCCTTTTCTAGCAACCAGTAACATGAGAAATGTCCGATAAGGTCAGCTGGGACACACCAAGTGATATGGCCTTGGCATTTTGTCACATTGAAAACAGAGAGACACAATGAAAGAGAGAGAAGTCTCTACAGCTTTACCTCCTGCAGCTTGAAGAGTTTGGACTCCCTCAACCATGAATGCCATCCAGAACAGATGAGTCTTCGCCAGATAGCACCTGCTGTTCACCCGAGAGGGAGGCACAGAGTCTGGGAGATCTTGGCTTTTCAAAGTCCCCTCCTCAGACAAAATGTGACCATATGGATGAGACTGATTATGTCGCAGCCATAAGAATAGGCAAAGGCCATCTGTTCTTCAGCAGATCCATTCAGACCAGCCTGCAGAAATGCCACACTGTTGCTCAAGGTTCCAGTAAAATAAAAAAGGAAAAAAAAAAAAAAAAAAAAAAAAAAAAGTAGTAGTAACAACAACAATAATAAACCAAAAGAAACCCATTTGTCTGTGTTTCCTATCCAGCGCTCTGCACAGCATGCAGCGGGGCAGCAGAGTTCCAGGATGCTTTACAAAAGTGCAATATCCATGTCAAGTAAAGGAAGTGCTGGCTGGACACAGGTACACGGCTCACACCGCAGTCACGTTGTGCTGGCCTCCAGAGAGCAAAATGTTATCTCCATAACATTCTGTTCTTTCCAGTTAGGTGTTGAAGTCACGGATCTCCAGAGCTGTGCCTTGCTGCGAGCCCCAAACGCTGTCAGAAGTTGTTCTGGGTGTTGGAAGTGGCTATGCCAGACCTTGGAAGGAAGCAGGCCGAGGCGCTGCTCTGTCAGATGCTGCACACGAGGCATTGCCTCACTCCCGTTGTTGTGGGGCACAGACAATGCCACGGTGACAATTTAGACCCGGCCCAAAGTGCAGCCACACGCAGGCTCAGGGTGCATTCCGTGCACGAAGGAGGTGCTACACAGAAGCACTTGTTTTCACAGGGTTCCCCACATCCTCCAGCCTCCAAAACACTTGCCTTCCACCTGTAGGACTGGGCCACAGATTTCAGGGCAGCTCCCCTAAAACTGATAATGTGAGTAGCAATTGGAGCATGTCCTTGCAAGGAGGGATGATGGCAGAACAACTCAGTCTTAATAAGGATTATATGGCTCTTGATTCTTGCTTCAAAGTGAGAGAAAGGTTGGGGTTCCCCCCAGGGATCAGTGGGTGCTTGGGGCTCTGCAAGATCACCACACCCTGCACACCCACATCTCCTGGTAGGCTCTGAGACAGGATGGAAACCCTGGGGCTCGTGAGCCACTGTGTCCCTCCATACCACCTGTGACCACATTTCCCTGCCCTTGTTATTTGATAAAACAGAGGTATGTTTCAGTGTGAAGCCCATCCAATGTGTCTGAAAGGGCATACTCAGTCCTGAGCAAGAACATCCTGCTTCCAGAGATTTCTGGTGAAGTGTGAAGTTTATTCCAAACCCTTCTCCTCCTGTCTGTTATGGTGATGCCTCCTCTCTGTCTCTCACTCCTTTGAACGGTAACAGCTGGCCTTGCAGTTTAGTAGTGGTTTCTATCTTAAGAGGAGTCTCAAAGCTTGCTCTGTCACAGAGATGGTACCATTTCCCAGCAGATCCCTCGAGCCTGTTTAGCTGCCTGCCAGGAGCAGTTCCCACCTCACTGCAAGAAGGCAAGTGGCTTGAGTAAAGGCAGGTTGGTAATTCTGTGCCCCGGACAGCAAACGTGGGGTAAACAGGCAGCAGGTCTGAACATCACCGAGGTGACAAAGAACTGCCTCTGCCAACGGCTCCACTCCACTTTGGGAGATGCTTCCCACTCAATTTCCTCTGCCAGTTATTTAATAAAAGGGTCAGCAGCTCTGCTAAGATGCCCCTACTAAGAGGTAAAAAGACAAAAAGGATCATAGTTACCCTACTGAAAGGGCAGTAGTTGACAGCACCTCCCAAGGGGCAGGCTCCTCCTGCAGCAGGAAGCTGTCAGTGCCCTTTGGAGCACTGCTCTCCAGTGGGAAGTACAGCACCAGTGAAGGATGTTGCCCTCTGCAGGCACCCAGCTGCCCCTTTGCAAGCCTCGTTCTGCCTCACGTCTGGAAAATGCCTTACATGTGCATTAGTATGGTCAGATAGTGGTTAGCAATGTGCCTTCAAAACTAAACAAAACAGGATCAAATATAAATCTGTTCTGACAGTCACAACGTTGTCGAGGGTTTTGGGCTCTGGAACACAGAAGATACGCTGACAAGATTGTGAGTTTGTTAGGAATGACGTTCCAAAAACCTCCTCCAATGCCATTTCAGCAACCCTGTGCTGTAGGTTATGAATTATAAAAAAGGAAAAAAAGAGAGTCCAGCAGAGTTCACAGGTCATTCCTGCGGTGAGAGCTTGCATTTGCTATAAATCCATTGGTGCTTCCAGTTTCTCTTGCTTTTGCAAGCTGACTGTCCCATAAGATCTAGCATCAGAGAGCCAAAACTCTTTAGTGCAAAAAATACCTCCCATAAAGTCTTTTAAATCTTTCCCTGGAAAAATTTGGCACCAAGTGAGTGGCTGGCTCCTGTTTGATCTGTGTCAGCCTAGGAAAGGCAGCACCCAGAATGCCATCTGCAAATCCCTGGGCTTCCCTGATGGAGCAGAGAGGTCAGGTCCAGAGCAGTGGACGGGGTGACTGACTGGTGCTGGGCCCCTCTGCTCCTCCTCAAGAATTCACATGATAGATATAGAGGGAAAGAAAAAGGCATTTTCTTAATGGACTTGGAAAAAAAAACTTAAAAAACTTGACCAGGGCAGTGAAATGGTTTGCTCTTCCAGAGCAAATTCCAGTGGATATGCAGTGACACCACGAGGCAGGAGGTCCCTCCTCCCTCACCCAGGGCAGTGCACCAGAGGATCCCAGCGAGACGCTGCGCTCTGCGTCCCCTCAGCATTCCCTCGCTGCACACCAGCCACAGGCACCAGCCCTGCCTCTTCGTGTCTGACAGGCTGCTGGTCCCACTGCAGAAGTGAAGAAGGTCTGCCACCGTCTTTCACCAAGACCCTCTTGGAACAGAAGGGGGAAGCAGGGGGCAGGAGGTGTTCAGCACCTGTTTCTGGCAGGCTGCTCTGGTCAGCTGCCCCGTGGGCTGAGGGCACAGTTTCCTGCCCAGGTGCTGCCAGCTGCTGGCCTGCACACCTTTGCTCTCCTGCACGTCAGGTACTACAAGGGGAAGGCTAAAATTCAAAAGGAGCTTCCACTCTGAGGGCAGGTACCAGGCTGGAAGGGTGGTCTGGACTGGAGAAACAGAAGGAGCTGCACTAGATTTTAGAACAGCAGGATTGTTCTACGAGGACAGCACAGGGGCACAGCAGTTGGCACATTGTTTAGTCTGACTGCACGTGTGAGTTTTGTTTTTTTTGTTTTTGTTTTTGTTCTTCTCTTTTGCTCTTTCGTTTTAATGCACACTGCCAGCATCTGGACGAGGTTGGTTGGTGGCGAGGTATTTGGCTCTCATGCTGGAGGTGTACTGGAGAAAGAAAAGACAAGACAAAAAAAAAAAAAAAAGAACAAAACAAACAAACAGAAAGTTAAGTCAGAATTACAAATATCACAACGGAACCACAGATTTCTACCACTTCTCGGCACAACATAGTGTGTATTTACAGCAAGCATCTCAAGGAGCTGCTGACTCAGTCTCAGGAGGAAAGTTTCCCAAGTCACTGCATAGTTCACTCTGAGTGACATTCTGCCAGCCTGCTGCAGAGGTGCTGGCCAGGTCAGCGCAGATGTGCTGGTGATTTATCCAAGCTCTCCAGAGAAGGAAATCCAACAGTCACTAAGTCAAAACATGACATATGTTGTTTGAGAGAAGAGAGGGAAATGGGAATGATGCAGATGTAAAAACCCACCCCACACTTTCATCCTCTCTTAGTCATGTTGCCGCTTCCAACCATGCCAGAAAAGGAGGTTGGAAAGAAAATGGGTGCTCACTGCATCTTCTCATTGCATTTTATAGCAACAAGGGCATCAGAAGACTGCACGAGCCATGGATGGGCAGCTTGGAAGTGAGGAACAGCAAAATGATTCATGCCCAAGAAAGAGCAGACCCTATCAGGCTGGAAGCAGGCTGCCGTCAAACAGGATGATGTTAGCAAGGTATCAGGTGGGTGACAGCCCACTGTGGTTTGGGATCCAAGCTGTGCACTGTGCAGCAGCAGATGAAACTCCAGCGTGGGGGTGAGAAGAGCAAGTCAGAAAGACGAAGGTTAATTCAGTTTGGGGGTGGTGGTGCTGTTCTTATTCTCCATTTTATTCTAAGCAAGCTAATCCAAAACAGCTCCCAGAAACTACTGAGGTAACTTCAGCTTTGTGTTATTCAGCTTCGAATAATGAGCTGAAAAACAGGTTAAAAATGTCCAGCAGTAAGAACAGAACTTTGCCTCTTTACACCAATGTGTTCCACGTCTTCTTGGGTTCTGCTACCACAATATTAACAACCAAGCAACGGGGACATTTCATCCTCTTTTTATACCCTCTGGGGCCTGAATAATTCTATAATATCCACAGCTTACTTCCCAAGACTGCTCTTCACCATACTGACTTTTTTATCACCTCTTAAACTGAACCACATAAAATAGCCAGTTAAGCTGGCAAAGAGACAACTGAAAGGCAGTTCCACACCAGGAGGTGTGATTTATCTTGCCCACTGGGAAAGAACATTATGAGGCATCTTTAGGCTCTCAAAAGCTCAGCTGTCCATAGGGGAATTTTCAGAGAATTAACAGTATTTTATCAGTTTTCCTTCAAAGACTGACCTGGGTTGAACCTCTGCACAACAGGAGAGAGGAACTGCTCCTGTGGCAGAGCTGATCCCATCAGTACAAGATGAAGACACCTGTGGCTTATTTGCACACTCAGCTTTTCGTGTCTTCCATAATTGGAAAACTTTTTTTCAGAACGTGTATCTTAATATAAATCTCTGGCCCAGAAATGGCATCTATATTTAGGAGATAAAGGGTACTTCCATTCTTTCTAAGATGCATTTTTTGTCAGCAAGAGGGCAAGAGATAGAAAATAGCAAGCTGAGCTACTTTAAGGACAATAATCTACACAGTTTATTAAATGTGATTACTGTTTCAGATATTAAGTTTGGGGCATTATTAATACATAGGAGAATAACCCAACAGGCTCAGAGAGGTTTAGAAGTCAAAGAACTTTCTCATAGAGTAATAGGGCACATTTCAGGTAATGCAATGCTGGAATTCCTAGCCAAGCCTCATGCTGAGAAGAGGGCCTTAGAAGGAAAAATGCATTTAAGTGCTCACTTTCCACTTGCATTCTCTGTAGAGACACATGATAGGAGATGAGTATGAACAGAGAACTTTTCCAGGTGCTAAAGTTTTGTAAGAAGTATTTAGAAAAAAAATAATTTCAGATAAGAGAAGGTTATTGTGCATCTTTCTGGACAAGTCACATGAGTTCAGCACACAACATACAACAAACTTTCTTTAAAGCATTAAAATCAAGAGGACCCCTTGGTGAACTGCATTTCAAAGATGTACAAAGCACACCTATCATGGCAGGAGAAGTTGAAAAGAATTCCCTCCTTCCTCCAAAAAGAAAAGACCCCACGTCGTTTAAGTGTCACTAAAACGAAGTAACCAAGAACACAAGATCTGGACAGTCAAGCAGAGAGTATTTTACATTCAAACCTACCTGCAAATCCACCACAAGGAACAAATCAAGACTCAGAGCAGTCAGAGTTAGGGCTGATGTTCTCTCCTTAACTCAGGATTTTTGCACCTTTGTACCTCTTCCCAGTTCAACTGAACCAGCTGCTGCTTCTGTTCAGTATTTTTAATGACCATGAGGAGACTGAAACCTGGCAGTAGAGAGCCAACACTTCACAGTGTTGAAGTGAAGCGTTCACCAGCACAGCTCTACCAGCATGCTCTGGATCTCAGTCCCAGCATCACCCTCCAGGTACCAGTGCTCTCTCCACGTGCTGCAGTCCTTCCTCCAAGTCCTTCTCTGCATCCTCTGCTGGGAAGCAGAGGAAAGATGCTGCAGAACACACAGCTCCCAACATCTGGACAGGCCAGCAGATGAAGATGTATCAGCAGACACTTGCCACTTTGGGTATGAAACCAAACTCGATTATCCAGAGTTAAAATAGTTAGGCCACCAGTTGATTAAAAAAAAAAAAAAAAATCACTATGTCTTTAAATCCTTTAAAAAAGTGATTCTAAAGACAGATAGCCTGAGCCCAATTCAGACCAAGGAGGTCTTGGACTCCACTCTGTGGCCCACAGCTGTCAGGTTCACAGTTGCATTTAGTTTCCTTTAAAGAGGAGCTTTCATAGAAGGTTAAAGAACACGCACAATTCAGTCATTCTTCCAGCACGCTCTCTGAAAGTGCCTATACACCCTCATTTACCCTTTCAAAAGCAGCACAGAGGACAAGTTTCACCCCATACCTCCACCTCGCTGTCAGCTTCCCCAGGAAGGGCACCTGAAGGAGTTCTTGTTCCCATTCCTGCTGGTGGCCTGTGCTATTCAGCACAGAGCCCCTCAGTCACTTAAAAACCAGCTCTGACAAACACAGCTGATCGCACACAGGTTTGTTTTTGTATTTCTCCAAAGAAAATAAAAAGTCTCCCCTTGACATTCAGCCTTGTTGAGGGTATAAACTTTCACAGGTGTGGTTTGCCAGCACATACTAGTTAGGCACTTAACACAGATAGCCTTGGCACAAAGGAATCATTGGTTGCAAAAAAAAAAAAAAAAAAAAAAAAAAAAAAAAAATTAAGGGAATAATCAGTTCATTTTAGAGGGCCATAAATTCTACTGACTCCTGTGAAATCCACGAGTACTCAACAGCTAACTGAAGCTATGCTGAAAGATCACTTACCATGTGAAACCATGACTGAGTACAAACCATTTACTATTTGTGGTTGAAAACCCACGTGAATTTCTCTTGAGCTACCCTGACTTTGATTTCCTGCCAGAGCTGTTCAGGTAATCCAATAAAGACCAAAGCTTCTGGATTCAAGTTCTGAAAGGCCGATCTCAAACAGCTAGAGCACAGTAAACACAGAGGGTTTGGTGTTATTATGTATGGGAGGAACGAGATGCAGGGAAACAGCTAATTCCAGCCACTGGGTTCTGAATTCAAAGGGACTTAAGTCTTTCAAGTCAAAAGAACGGAGCTTCTGTTGGTTTTGTTTGTTTTTAAAGCCTTGGAAAGAATGCAGTGCCTTTTCCACGGCCCTTCAGCCAGCCACATTAAGCTCGGGTGGGACCATAGATAAACAGAAGACAGCGCAGCCCGGGATCAGGTCATGGTGCAGCCCAGGGATTTCAAGTCTAGAATGAAGGCCCTAGAATTCCCCCACCCTCTCCAATCCTTTATTTCACGGAACAGATCCATCTAACACCGCTGCAATACCACCTACAGGAACAACAAAGCAGAAAACCCACCACGAGCTGAGGCCCAAGAGCAGCCTTAGCAAGACTCAAGACCGGAGAAAGCTGAGAGCCTCTCAAGGGGGCTGGCACCATGCTTCCAGAAAAGGCTGTTTGCGTTCATGCACCATGGCAGAGGCATCAAGACACCCGCTCCAGAGCCTTCCCAGCAGTCCCCAGGCAGGCAGGCAGGCAGGCAGCGAGGGGCAGCAGGGATGCAGACCGAGCACCAACAGGACAGCAACGAGCCCAGCGCAAGGCTGAGAAAAGGGCCAACGAGAAGAAGCAGAGAAGAAGGAACAGCAGCAGCTTTATGGATGGGTATTTCTGGGAAGAGAATGCAAGACATGACAGCATGAGCCAAAAGCGACGGGCTCCCTGCTCCCACTGGAAGTAAATCCTTCCTGGCGCTGCGTGGCTGTAGTTCCCTTGAGGGAGCACTGTTCTTCACACCACCTGAGCTGTCTGCTAGCCCTAATCACACCCTGTATTTAACCAAGCTAACAACCCCCAAAAATGCAGACACCTCCTCTTTCTGTGGGCATGTGGCTTTGTCATGAGGGAGGGAGCGTTGGCTGTCTTGGAGAACAGCTGCAGCTCGTGAGGAATTCAGACAGTGGAATGATGCTAGGAGAGCCCTGCTCACAGTCTGTGGGACATGGATGGGATGATTCGGACACACAGAGAACAAACAAAGCAGTAGAAGGTTTTGAAACAGAATGAAACAGATCTTAGTGATTATATCTGGACCCTTAGGGAAGCTTTTTTTTTTTTGTAAAAATTTGCTCCTTTCTGACCTTAAACGTAAGGACAAAAGGAAAAGCTGCACACAGATCTGACAGGCATTTAAGTAACTCTTCAGGACAGTTTGAAATTTAAAAATCCTACAAATGAGCTAAAAGCTTGTGGTAAGTTGGTATTGATGGTTTTGGGTGTTATGGCTACCGAGGACAAGCAGAACGGCAGCAGGGCCCGAGGAGAGCCAAAAGCTGAATTAAGACAACGATTCCTGACTGAAGTGCTGCCAGATTGGTTCTCTTTACTTCTAGAGGATGGCTTCTTGTGACGGGAGAGCATCTGCGTTGCTTTGGAAGTGCAAGGTTTTTTCTACATTTGAGCAGCACTCAGCACTTGGTGTTCAAGCTGTTCTCAAGTGTGGAATCCAAGCTGAAGCTGCTGCCAGGTAGCTTTGGTGAGGCACGGGCACCAGAAGCCTCACGACGTGCACCAGAAGCCTCTAGAAGGTCGATACCGCTCCTCGAGTCTGCACCAGAGCCAAAACGGACTTTCACTTTAACCCTTGGCAGGGGGGAATGGGGTGGGAGGTGCAGAGGGAAGGAATGTGAAGAAATAAAAGGCACTGGCCCGGGATAAAGAGTGCAGGGATGAAGGGAGCGGTTGGGAGCGGAGAAGGGGTTGAGCAAGGAGGACCTTTTTTTGCAGTACCTGTTCCATTTGCGGGCGCTGTTACCAGTATGTCCGTGCACTGTCCGAGGGCTTAAGCTGCCAGCTCATATGGCTGCTACTGTCCATGGCAGCCAAATACAACTGTGATGACGCAAGAAAGAGAGAGAAAAAGAGAGTGCAGCCTCAACGTGCATGAAAAACACAGTGCAAGCAAGTGAAACCGTGGTGTGTGTCAGTGACAAGGCGGGCTCTACCACCCTAAGGGAATATCCCTGCGTCAAGAAGGAGAAAACAGAAGGAATGAGAGAAGGAAAAACACAAACAAACGAACAAAAAGCCAGGAAAAGTAACGGACAAACAATGCAGCAGGATCATCACATCTTAGTTTTCACCATCTGTTCACAGAAAGCTAAGTGGAATGGGTCAGCTCTGTCTACCCACCAGACATAACCTGCTTGGATGGTTGGATGGTTATCTCCCTCTCCTCCCTCCCAAAAAGAGGCAGGGATGTGTGCACTGGCATTCCCTTTCCATCTCTCTCCTCCCACAGACAATTTGCTATGAAAAGTTACCATTTCTTCTGCCTCAGTACTCTCTCAGCCACCTGCTAAGGAGAGCTGCAAATACAAAAATTCCAGAAAAGCTTTTCCCTGTTGCTTGCCAATATGAGAATAGACAGCTTTTTTCTTCTCTCCACTGCCTGTCTACTACATCCCTCCAGGAAACACATTTACCCTACAGCCTGGTTCCTTCTCTCCTCTGGGGAGAAGCTCCCTTTCCTATGGGTGCAGGGCTGCTCCCTGATCCTCCCCAGCTCCTGCACTTCCCCACAGCCCACACTGATGGCTGCCAACTGAATTCACTCTGAAGAAAAACCCTTTATCTACACTCAAACCCCAGCCTAAGGCAGCAGGACTCAGATTCCCACTCAGGGTACTAACACAAACAGCTGCTGAAGAACCAGGGAACTTCCTGCCCCACTGCAGCCCCGTGGAAGGGAATGAGCTTTCTCTGAAGCAGAAGAACCGTAGGGCAAGGGGAAGCAGGACATTGAAGGAGCGTGTGCCCTGGCAGTAGCAGAGGGACAGTGTCCTCCTGCCCCAGGAAACACCGGCAGTGCAGCACGTCAGGGGTTGTGCTGAGAGCGGATAACGCGACCAGAGCTCGCCGTCAGAGCACCGGGGGTCAGGAAACCGCTTTGGGAAGGGTGGAAGAGGTCTGGCCAAGGACAGAGACAAGGATCAACTCTGCACGTTTCCACTTCCTCTACAGCAAGATGAGCTGGTCCTCTTGAAGTGAAACCATGAATGTGATGCCTTCATTTCCACCACAATGCCTACTCCTTCATCCGCCAACCTCCTCTTCCTCCCCTTCCCACCAATCTGAACCAGGCATCACCGAGGGTATTTTCTTTACCTATAGCTGAAGGCTGGGTGGTCCTTAGGCATTTTACTACTCATCCTCTGTAATCACACCACCGAGTTAGTGAGCACTGGGATGGCATGTTCTCCAGGTTCTGCTGTAAATCAGGCTTACGGGATCCAGCAAGGGAGGGCAAGATTCATTTAGTTCTTACCCAGACATCAAGACAAGCCCATGTTTTATCCAGCATACAGAAATGGCTGTCAGGCCACTCCAAATACCAAAACCTTCCATGAAAGTTTCTTTTTTTTTTTTCCTCCATAGGAAATTAAATACAAAAATAGATTTCAAAGAAAGTAAAAACAGTTGTGAAAGAAAGATTTAAAAAAAATAATCGCAACAAAAAAATAATACAGGTTTCATCCTACCATCTCTTTAGGGCAGATTAAGGAGAGAGGTTCAGCAATAACTCTGAATTCACAGTTTGAACAAGTTTCCTTTTAAACTTGAGGAGCCAATGGCACAGATAGCAAAGTACACTGCATGCAAGTGAATCATCCTGCTGAAGTCACCCATCAAGATACTCATGCACTTCAGTGGTGGCAGGACTGGGCCCATAGGATTACCAGTGTTAACTGACTGAGTTTCAGTCTTTCCATGTGCAATGTCCAAAGCAGGGTTTTATTCTCCACGGCAGCTGAGACAATAGCTTGTCTATCCAAGCTGCTGCCATTTATGGGCCAGATCCTGTGTTTGGCTGCACAGTCAGCTCCCTTGGGAGTACACAGGGGTGGCAAACGTGTATTCCCCAAAGTTGCTGAAGCAGAGAAGAGCAGTAAAGAGAGACTTACTGAGGGAGGTGGGGACTCCCGGCCAATGAGCGGGGTATTCTCGCAACGGGGGTTCTGGAAATTTGCATTCTGGCTCCTAGGAAAGGAAGAGACACATGGTAACGGGGCACGTGCCATGCTTCTCTGGGGAAGGGCTCTGATGGGGACACAGGACAGAGCATCCTCACCCCCAGAACTACTGTACCAGTTCAGTCTCCTTCAAAGCTTTTCTTACAGGTCAGGTGGATCCCCTTCTTCAGGCAAGGGCATAAAACTATCATAATTTTCCTCAGACTGAGCACTATTTTTACATTCTTACTCAGAAGGGCCCACAATGAATCACACCAAGTGATTTAAAAATAGGTCCTTGTGAAAATCTGCCTCCCTGCAGCATCAGAACTGCCAAGTGGCAGAAATGGAGATAAAATGAGGACAACGTCTAAGGGGATAAACAAAATGAGGCGGCAGCCCAAAAAATGCTGGGCCCTGATGATAGCCCAAGTGTAATCAGGGTTAGGCATTTCTGGAGAAAGCTCTGAAGATCCCACCTGGACTAGGTAGCTCCAAACTGCAACAGATGTCAGAGCTGACTGCAAATACTGTAGAAAGAGAGAGCCCACAGGTTTTTTCTTGGCTCTCAGTCTTTTGGGAGGCTGTTGGCAAGACTGCTCTGTCTGAAGAATAAAATCTTCTGGTGATCAGAATCACTGTGTAATAAGAAGCCCGGACAATACTTTCCTACTTATTTTCTATAGACATTTTCCTGAGTCCTTGAGCACAAAGCTGTTCACATTTTGGAGCACAAAGCTGTCCAACAAAACTCTTTCTAGCACAGCACATCCAAGCTATTCCCTTCTCCCATTAGACACGAACCAGAAAACAAAATCCTTCCCTGCTTTTTACCACTTGGCCAGAAGTGCCAACCTCATGGCACTCGAGCCGACAGAAATGAGGAGGAGGCAAAGTGGAGGAGCTTCTTGTGGGGATACTCACATGTACTCCGTGACAGGAGCATTGCTGACTGTGTGTGCTGCTGCTGGGATGCTGGTCTCACTGCCATAGCTACTCCCACAGCTATAGAGGCTGGGCATGTGCACTCTGTACAGATTATCGTGTGTCTGTCTGCTCCCTTGAGCAGCTGATTCTTCTTCCCCATCATCATCTGAGCCTCTGCAAGAAGGAGAAAAAGTTCCTTCTAGAACCCGACAGTGACCCCAAGGTGTGGGGTTTGCAGGAAACCATGGTGATCCTTGGAACCTCCCAGTCATCCTCCACAGCTCCACGTTCGCGCCCGTTTGGGATGCCTCAGGGCGGCAGTGTGAAACACAGCCCGCACCGGAGTGACTCAGGCCTCCCACAGCTCCCATCTGGAGGTGCTCACTGCGTGATCCCCTCCAGCCCCCCTGCAGGCTTCTCTCAGGCCTTGGCACGCAGCACGGGTCTGCAACTGCCCAGCTGCACAGCCAAAGGACGGATGCACATCCCAAAATATATAAAATAAACAGAGCTGAACAAAACCCCACAAACAGCAAAAAAGCGAGGCAACGGGGATGTGGTGCTGTGCACTCCACAGAAACATCCTTCAAAACTGCAATCCGTGTCCTTCCATTTCTTGTAGACATGTCCAAAGAGCTCTTAAGGAAGTCTGCAGACTTCTCTGAAGTCACATTCTGGTTGCAGAGGGTCTGCTTCAGCTTCTAGCAAAATCACAGAACTCCTTACAGAGACTAAGTTGCAATATTTGCACCTAAAGGCTTTATCTTCTCAAAAATGCCAGGATTTTAAATCAAGGGAGAGCAGAACTGTTTGCCAGCTGGTTCCCTCTGCCTTCCCATGGTATTGTCTTACCCCTCCTATATAATACACACTGCTATTTCATCTCCCTAGTTAGGGGCTGGAGCACCGTGGTCTGAAATATATTTAATCCGTGCCTAAAGCTGGTGAAGGGCTCTGCACAGCATGGACATCACTGGAACCTCCCAAACGTCACCTGCAGCCTCTGCACCACACGGTGGCACTGAAGATCGAGGAGCTGCAGCCTGCACGGTCCCTTACAGGCGATGATCTGCGACATCCTCCCCTTCCTGGGGGAGAAATGGTGCTCCACGGGATGCAGGAGGGAACCTTCGGCTCCCAGCAGCAGCCTGAGCCTGCTGGGCTCGGCAGGGCGGGCTCAGCCCACGGGGGAGGCAGCACAAGAGATGCCACCGGGCAGATCTTGCTCCTTCCTTCCAACAGGCAGACTTCGTGGTAAGGTCTCTGCAGCTGCCCGTGGAAGAGGTGAGGAACCAGCCACTTCCTCTGGGGCTGTTCTGGCACTTTCTAAGGCCACTTCTCTGGGGGCACTGCAGGCTGGGCCAGCTGTTGTTCAGGGCCTTCAATTTTACCACAGAAATCATAGAAGAGAATTTGCTGCAGTCTATTGCTCTTCTGCAAGAGCAGAAAACTCAGTGCCATTTTAACAGCTGCCCGTGGTGCAACAGCCAGTCAGTGAAGTGAAGGTTTGCTAAGGACTTGCTGATTGATCTGGTTTTCATCATTAATACCAATTCCAATTTGCAAGTGTCTCACCTGCCCATGTTGTTGACAACAGGACAGTTCCTGCTTTCCATTATCTATGCAAGTCCGTCACCTCAGCACGAGCAAAGCTACAAAAGCAAGTGTAAACTGCTGCTTTTTCCAATTCTCTTCCCCACAGCAGGACAAATGCCTCAAGCCAATGTAAGAGAATAAGAATTTTACAGAGAGAGCAACAGTTCAAGCATTACCTCTGCATTACAGCTATAATCATCCATCTGACTCGACTCACAGTCCTACAGTGTGCTGAATTCTCTGCACACAGAGTATTCCAGTGCAGTAAGGTTCAGATGTTAGTATCAACCACAGCCAGAGCAAAACACAACCTTTTTTTTTTTTTCCTGTTAGACCTGTGCTTATAAAGCCTCATCCCTCACACCCCTGGGATCCTGTGGGAATGAGCTCCATATGCTCATGGGCACAAATCCAGCAGCCAGTCTTCACTGGGAAAGAGCTCTATGGTGCTACAGGGTCTAAACCTTCTCTGTACCTCTTCTGCTGCCAGGTGTGTGGGACGCTGCAGACAATGGAGCTGAACATGAGGGCTGTGACAAAGGAGAAGAGAACCAGGTAGATGAGGCCTTCCACTCCATCATAGCAGAATCCTGTCAGAGCCTGGACGTAATCCTGCAGAGGGAAAGGAGCAGAGTTTCCTGATCACTGCAGAGCTCCAACTCAAAAGCCCTTCTCCAGACTACACTCTCTGAAACAACTTAGAGACATCACACTCCCTTTTCTAGAGCATATTTCTATTTTAATTTCAGGGACTCAAGTGTTTTTCATAAATGATCTAACCCTTGTTTTCCCTCACAAAGACCAGCTTGGATTTAGACACAGAAATATTTTCAACCGCCCACAATAAGACTTTAAAAGGAGCAAAAATAAACAGCCAAGGCAAACATGCACCCAACTGAAGCTATAATATTTTTCATTAAGCCTTTCAACTCCCTCACAATGTGCCGTGCCCGAGAACAGAAGCATGAACTGTCTGTGTCTCTGCCTTTAGAGAAGCAGTGAGGACAACAGCAAGGCTTTGCTACACTGCTCTAAGTGCTCTAAGGCCCTGCACTCCATGGCAAAGGGAACAAGTTACTGCCTATTCGCAAAAAAACCCAAACCTGAAGGCCTCTGTGGCTGCAGCTTGTATGAAGGCACGTTATCTAGCTTCCCATGCTGATCTTTAAACTCAAAGCTAACTTGATCCACATCCTCATTCCCCTTTCTGCTAGAATCAGTAAGTAAAAAGCTGTTTTAAACTTCCACCAGAGATTTGGAACTCCAAATTAATACAGGCTCTACACCTCCTTTGCTCTTTCTTAGCTCAAGCCCAGCTAGCAAGAACTCACCAAATGCAGACTCCGACAGTCTACCAAAGCTGTCAGCTGCTGCAAGTTGATCTCTGTTGAATTCAAAACCTCCTGGATCCGGGTAAGATACTCCTGCAAACAACAAGCCAGTGATTAGTGCAAGGGGATGCTTAGCAGGAGCTGGTCCTGGGCTCTGTGCAAGATTGAGGGCACCCACAAAGAACAGGGAGAGCAAACTTGAGGAGAGTTACCTTGGAGGTGGGGTGCTCCTTGCTCGCTGACCTCATGAGTTCTGACACATCATCCTGCATTTCTACCAGAGCCTTGTGGCCTCCTGACAGCTTCTGCTCAACACAAAACATGCAATGTTTCAGCAGTTCAGGCCACATGGACCGAGAGATCTCCTGGGACAAGACTGAAATCCTATTTCCCAAATACTGAAGCATCATCTGTATGAATGGTACTAGTTAAAGATGTCCCAACTGACATGAGTGCAGCTGCAATAGGATTAAGTTTGACTTTGAGCAAACTGGAAGAAGTACAGACAGAGAGAAGAGGAGAAGGGAAGAACCAAAAGGAAAAAAAAAAAAAACCAACAAAAAAACCAAACAAAAAACACAGACCCACAAACAAAGAACAAAACACATACACAAAAAATGTACACACAGCTGGGGCTGGCTCTAGGACCGAAGGGAAGGAGAAAGGAAGGACACAAAGCGCTCAAGTTCTCACCACAGAACACAGCTGGATTTTTTAACTAAATCAGATGGATGAAGAAAGACATAATGTGAACTGTAGAAGTTGTTTGTGTTAGGGTGCAGCCTTCACATCCCTTTAAAGCACCATGAGAATTGCACGTGCAACAGCACGTCAGGGAGTACACGGAGCAACCAGAAATGCAACAGATGGCAGAGGTGCATCAAACCACAGCCTGAAGTGTTCTTACCCCACCCTTTAAAACAGAGGAAGACAAGATTTTGAAAAAACCCTAAATATAAGCGGTGAAGCAGCTGGTGTCTGCCAAATGGTGGGTGGTGTGGGCCCGCTCTGGCCTCTGATGCATACGGCAAAGTTTGGAATGGGCCCAGGTGCTGTTCTTCTGCCCCCACACAAAAAGAATAATGACTCACATTTAGACTTCAGGATAAACCCCTTGGATGTTCAAAGGTTTGTAAGAGGCATCTGTGAAAAACACTCCTTCACCCACAGAAGCGACTGCATTTTGGGAGTGGAGTGTTATCACTGTTTAACCCAAAAGAGCCTTCAAGAAGAGGATCAAAGCAGGAATTACAGAGTTTCCCAACCTGGCATTAATTGTGGTGCTGTGTCTATGCAGTGCTGCTCTTTAGACAAGTGCCTTGCAAACAGAGGTACCACCAACAAAGCCATTACACACCACATTACACACAGGGGGGTGTCCTGGGCCTGAAGCTCTGCAGGCAGCGATGAAGGTGGAAAAAACTCCTCCCTAAATCACAGTGCCACCTCCTGCACAGCTGGGAAGTCGCTGCCAAAGCTTTACCAACAGCCAGAGCGCTCCCTGAAGCAAACACCCTGGAACTGGCTGCGCCAAGAGCATCTCCCCTGCGCCCTGCAGGGTGAGGAGACCCAGGGGTGGAAGGAGTTAGGGTGCTCACACTCACCTGCTGGAAAGGGTTGGGGTACCCAGCACTACAGGTCATGTAATAGCGGAGGGTCTCTGTGAAGACACAAGGGGACAAAGTCAGGCCAGATCAGCTCCAGCTTTGCAGAATGGGTCTGCTCCACTCAAAGTTAGATGGGACACAGAAAAAGCTTTATTCGGAAGGTGGCACTATCCATCACATAAAGCTAAGGCAAGACATCAGTCTAGGATGAGTTCAACCACACTACAGTGAAGACAAACTTCCAGATAAGACTGTTACTGTGCTCTGCTAACAGCATCATTTGTTTCCAGGCTTGAAGACACAGCTGTGCTCCTCTTCATTCAAACCAGCCTGGTGCCCTCGTGAGCCCTCTACAACACTACACCAACTGCCAGCACACACAAATTACAAACACCAGGCTTTCCCCTGCCATCCTCAATAACGTTATCAAGGAAGGGAAGCTCCGAGAGACTTGATCATCCAAATGCCTTTAGATTATTCCTCAAACATTTACAGTTCCTCTTCAGATGAACATGAGCATGCCAGCCCATCAAAATCAAGGGTGATGTTGGCATGGTAAAGACTACAAAAGCCCTAAAACACACAAACCCTCTGCATTCCCCCCTCCACCAGCATCTTTTCCTCCACTCTTTTTAATCTTCTGTCTGTGGCTCTCAGTAATGCACATTCCAGGCTGCACAGCTATTCTGATGAGCCCCAGCTCAGAAATCTGTAAAAGGCACAACCAGAAGCAAGCAGAGCCGTGAAGGAAGCAGAGCTGACTGCATCCTGACTCTGCCACACTTCCCATAAATATTGAATGCACCTTTCGGCAAGGCAGCGCGCTGGAGACCGAGTGCTCCAACGCAGCCTGTCAGGCCCTGAGCGCTGGCAATGCAACCTGACAGCTGTTATTTATAATTCATTAGCCTACTCCGGGGCAGCTCCTGCCAGCTGCTCCATCTCCCTCCCGCCGACTCCTTCTCTGGGACGACTTAACATCTCCCCAGCCAAGCCTCTAAAGAGCAGTTAGCAAATCCTGGGCAGACGGGAGGGCAGCAAGAACTGCTTCGTGCCTCACTTTGGGCAGACCACAGCAGTGACTGTCCATAAGCACTGAGCCAAGGAAAGGGCTGCTCCTCCCCGGCTCATAAATCACACACAACAGCTGAAAATGGATTCAAACACACCTGCACTGAGAGCACAGCAGCAGCAACCCCCAGCATGACACAGGGTGACCCAAAGGAGCTGTGATCTTGTCACCTATTTATTTTAAAGCAACAAGCCACTAGAAGTTTCTCATAAGCTCCCACAGCGGTATCAAGTTTTACATCGCCTTTTTAAGTGCCATAAGTTGCATGACATTCTGCTAATGCAGAGCTCTACAAATGTTTCTTGAGGGCCTTTCTGGATCGTCCCCGGTGGGCAGATTAGAGATGAGAGCTCCTGATATCATAGTTTGCAGCTTGTAAGCTCGGGATAAAGATTGCTGGTTACAAGTGAAGCAAAAAAAGAAGCAGTACAGTGAAATAAGTGCTTGCCTTGCTTCACCCTGGAAGGCAGGATCAGCAAGGATTCACCGTGGTAGCGCTGGCTTTGCTGCTGACAAGTGTGACACTCCACATAAAACACGCTTCCCAAAATGGCACAGCCATCGGGAGCAGCTTTCCCCTGCACTGAACCCGAGCTGTGGTGCTTTAAATCTGTGGCTACAGCAGGCAGTGGAGCTGCCTTCAGGTGATCCTGTGCTGCAAAGCCTGGAAATTAACAGGACCCTGTCCCCTGCCTCCGTGCCACCAGGAGAAGAGGAAGGAGCAGGAGGCACCTCCACCTGTTCTAAACCTGGTGGAGGCTATCCTGCACATCACCAAAGCTCATCTTTCTGACCAGAAAACAGCTGCACTAATCCATCCTTTGCTAACAGCTCCAGGCAATTTCTTTCTATAATTATCTTTCTGGTGCATTTTCCTTGAGAAGGAAAAATCCTAAAGGTTGATCTGATTTTTGAAGCTGGCCTTTAGGCAATCCAGTTCATAGCAGAAGGGTTAGGCAGGGTCACATCTGCAGCTGCCCATGCCTGCTGTTGCTAGCAGCAATCCTCCTGACTCACTCCTGGTGCACCGACATTGTGGGAGCAGAAGGCAGGGAAGGGAACTACCTAAAATGCTTTATTTTTGCAAAGTCTGTTTTTCCTAGAAAGGAAAGTAGAGCTTCCTACTAAAGATTGCTTCAGCTGCTAGAACTGCTTACTGCTTCTGCAACCATGGAGACCTACTACTCACTTCAAAGCCCAGCCAAAATGCAAAAATGGTATTATGCATCTGCCAAAAGGCAGTGAGGTCCATAGAGAGCAAGGAGAAAAGAAAAGATCCTAGTTCCAACAGAAAAAAAATAAAAATCCTCACACCTAGAACAGCTTCTCCCACCTCTTCTTCATCTCTAATTGAACATTCTCCTAGCAGTGCTCATTTTGCCTATACACCCAGATGAGGCTGTTTCTGTGGGTTCAATCACCAGAGAAAGCACCTGTGGTGTCAAAGGAAGCTCTTTTGGCTGGAGTTTCTTGTCCAGGTAACATTCTCCACCAGGAGTTTTGTTCCCCCAAGACACCAAAGACAGCAAAGGGAGGTGTCTGCATAATATTTAATTTCTCTGATATGTCCTATTCTTGCATTGGTAAAAACAAAGAACTTGTAACTGCCCCACTTGCCCTCCACTCAAAGCTTTCTGCTAACCAGGAGCCCAACAAGACCAGGCAGGAAAACAGCTTCTCAATGCCAACATCAGCTCAGCAGGATTCTCAAGAGCACTTCTTTGGGCAAACTCTTTCCTGCAGTGTACTCTGAGCTCAGGTGATAACTGTGCAGACACCACTGCCTCACCTGAGGTTTTGTCCTGATCTTACTTCTAGAGAGGAAACGGAGGTGGTGATGGTGTCAGTCCTTTGGTTTTTTTCAGCTCTGGACCTCCAAGATGAGATGGCATCAGTGGGAGGCCAATTAGGAGGCTGGGCACGACAAGAACCCTTGCTGAGCAGCTCAGCCTCAGCCTCCAGCCCGAGCAGCTCGGCTGGACCGCAGCTAAAAGGCTCCATTATCCATCCCTGAGGGGCACAGCTCCCTGGGATGAAGAGAGCGGCTGTTCACCACACAGATTTCTGGTAAGGGGATCTGGAGAAAGCTCCTCCTGTTGTTTAGACAGACTGTGCCTTTTTACTTAATTTTATGCAACAAGTCATCAGATAATATCATAATATCAGTGGAAAAGAATGGGAGTAGAAGATGGCCTCCTGCTTTGAAAATAAACATCTTGGCTGCACCAAGTCTTTTTACTAGCAGCAGGAGCTGATTGTACAGGCACTGTTCAATTCCACTCCTTTATCTCAGTTAATGAATACGGGGTGAGTTAGGCACATACATCAGCCTCTTCTGCAAAATTATTTAAGTGTTTCCTTCTCCCAGAAACCTGCAATAAAGTTCTCTGCCTCCCTTTTCTTCCCCTATCATTTTTTAACGCACATTTTATCTGCAAAACAAGAACATCTCTAGCTAAAAACATGACAGTAATAATGCACTTAATCAGATTATTCTCAGCTCCATTAATTCCATTTAAATTTGAAAACAGCGGTTAATACATAAACAAGAATATTAACATACTAGTTGCCCAATATTCAACTCAGTTATTTTCCTGTGAAAGCTACAACCACCAGCAGCAAAACCACATCTCAAATATCGATGACTCAGTCCCAGTCTGAATGTCAGAGCATAGAGCACCTCACAATGCATTGTGTGTAACAACAGCAATTAAAAACAGTGATTCAAGAGAAAAAAATGACCCAGCACTACCAAGATTCTTAGGATTACTTGTTGGTTCTTATATCCTTAAAATTGGATGACAGCACCCAGCAGTGGCAGACACCTCAGCAGGACTCGTGATTCTCACAGCAAATGTGATTCCTACATCTGTGATAACTCCCCATGGATTCTTCTTCCATGATCTACCTGAGCCTCTCCGGCCACTCACACTCTTGTAGTGTGTCTCTACTGCTGTTAAGGTTGGAGAGCATCATCCAAAAAGCAAAGACAGCAACCCAGAGGGCATAAAGCACTAGAACCAGGGGCTTTCAAGCAGGGCCCCCTCCTCTGAGAGGACAGCATGGATGCTGGTTCCCAGCTGACTGTCCCTGTCTCCTGGAGCTCATCACGCTCCTCCGTACGGCTCAGCTGATCACAAAGCAGCTGCCACCATTTGCAGCCAAGGGATAATAACACTTAGCCCAGACTCTTAAAGGGGTTTTATTTGGATTAAAGTGTAATTGCCATACTGCAGAACTCATGTCATCGTTTTCCTTCCTGCTCAGATGCACAGGAAGTTCTCAACATTGAGGACCAAGAGATATTTCCATGACTTCCATGACTTCATAGTTTATGACAAAGCACTGAAAACCCACATGGGAAGATAGAAGATTCAATCATCTCCCAACCAGCTGCCTGGTGCCATGGCAGGCTCAGAAGTTGGACAGCTTTCCTTCTGGAGAAAGGAGAAGGTGCTCTCCAACGCTCCAGGGGTGCCTGGAGATGACACACTCAGCGCCCATGGAGGGGCCACCCTTCTAACCCAGGCCTGTGGCAGCACCTGCTCCTCCTCCTCCTCTTCACCGTTCCCCTTAGACCCATCCAGGGCTATTTATGGAGCTTTAACAAGTGCTCCATGGTGGTGCTGCAGGAGCAGAGCCTGTTTTCCCTGGGGGCAGCCAGCTGTCCCTGCTGGGGGCTGCGGGAGCAGGGATGGAACGTCAGCCCTGCACTCCCTGCTAGCCTCCAAAAAACTGACTCTGATCAGTGCAAAACCACAGCAGCCCCGCAGAAAGGACAGCTGAAATGGAGGAGCAGCACAAAGGGGCCTTTCTTTATTCTCCCAGGGTCAATCTAATTGTTACCAAACACGCTCCAGAGCTAATCTGGGTTACCAAATTATCACAGCACACAGCTGGCAGTAGCATCACATATTTCCTCTTGGCCCCACTGACCCACTTGCCTCCTTGAAAAACCAGGAAACCAGCTAGGCACCTGAAGCCACATCTTTGCCACCCTCACAGCCAAGAGAGGATTTTCATTTTATGCTAAACCCTCGCCACATTTCTGTGTTGCCAAGAGAGCTGCCTGAC
Organism: Hirundo rustica; assembly: GCF_015227805.2. Taxonomy (NCBI): domain Eukaryota; kingdom Metazoa; phylum Chordata; class Aves; order Passeriformes; family Hirundinidae; genus Hirundo; species Hirundo rustica. Next base: position 12,144,864 of record NC_053464.1, read on the forward strand.
TCTATCATCGCCTTCCCACAACATCAATAAATAAGGCACTCCAAAAATAAGATTTAAGGCTGCAATATCAACCTGTATATATTCTTTTACACTACATTCTGCCTCCAGACATTTATGTTTTTTATTGTTTCCAATCCCTGAATCCTCAGCCATGGCTATATACCTAATTTCCTATCAGTTGCACAGTGAGAGACAGCATTTGGCTAAGCACAGATCTTCTGCACCCACAGCAAAGGCTCTCTGGTTCCACCAAATAAGAACCAGAAAAACCACAAGTCGCTCCTCTTACAAATCAGTGTCATTGCCTATTTGTGTTTTACCACATACAAAACTACACAGAGGAACTACTGAGGGAGAGAAGGCAGGGAAAAAGGTTAACTTTGTAAACTAAGCAGCAAACTCAGTCCTAAAATACTTTTCATTGTTGTATCTCTGCAGGCAGGCACCCAATCACCTTTTTGTTAAGCCATGGTTCTGAATGCCATCTTTACCCCACTGAGGTTCATATTGGAGGCACCCTCACCTCACCAACCACTTCAGTCTAAATCAGGAGCAGCAAACCCCAAATACATCAGTGCTTCAGCTGAAGCCACTGAGATGCAGGCATGTGCTTTAAGTGGAACAGGCTACACAAAGTGGTCAAAATACTGCGTTTATAATGGAAAGGGAAATTCATACTTCTTTGTGGCTGTTTCCATTCACTCGCCCTTCAAAGAGGCTACTATTTACAGCCATCATTAAGAGAAAAGATTTATATATAAACTGGTGATAACAGATATAAAAATAGGTATGCTAGATTCAGGAATACAGGCCCAAGAGCAAGTTTTAAAAATGACAACTCAAACTGCACGCTGCTACTGCCTCAGTTCTGCCACTTAGAGAGGAGAGCAAGACTCAAGAGTGCTGCATTTAAAGGAAAATAATCCAACAATCCAGGGACTTCTGTTGTGCCATTTTATCAGTTATTTTCACCAAAGGGTCAAAGCAGGAGAAAGGTTCTGATGGTGTTTCTGATGCATACATCCATGCTTCTGACCAGAATGCTGTTTTTCCCAGAGCTCAAATAATTTTGTTTCCCACTGTATGCCAGCTCCTCTGTTTCAAACACAGCCTAAAACTGTCAGTCCCTGCCCTGCTCCTGTGTGACAGCTGGAGCTGCAGAACCCCGTGCCAAAGCCAGTCCCAGCACTCACCAGCACTGAGCACTGCGTTCTCCTCCACCACTTTGGAGACGTAAGCATCGGGGTTGATACAGAAGTCACTGGAGCCCTGGAGAGATGGAAGACAAAAGGCAAAGGGAGTATCAAAGCACACCAGCATCAAGGAGCAGTTGAGCCAGGTTAACATCAGGGAACCTTCTATTCTAGGGGTGTTTCAGATGCTGAGGTCTCTCATCAGCATCCCCAGCAGCACTGCTTTACACAACCACAGCAGCGCTGGAGTAAGAGCTACCACACCACACCACACCACGGGGAAGGAGCAGCTCTGGACTTTTCCTAGATGGAAATCACTAGGACAGTTACTCAGATGAGGATATGCTGTAAAACAGGCACAGCACAACATTAATCTGGTGTCTGCTAAACCTGCAGCAAAGGGTGAATGGGATTTGGATGTGAGCCACTTACCACAGCGACAGCCAGCTCCAGGCCCAGGGATCCCCAGCTGACAATCAGGGCAAACACCCCAAGCAAGCACACCCTGTGGGAGACAGACAGATGGCAGATGCAGCAGCTCTGATTTCAAGCCTTTCCTTTCACCAGATGTATTATTTGGGGTCCAAAGCAATTGCCAAACCCAAGAAATTGTCAGCCACTGACTGTATGATCAGATAAACGATCCTATTTTAGATGTCATGGACAGCAGCAACCAGAGAAGTTCATATCCAGCTGTTGGTTACCACATTACCTGCCCTAGAGCTACAGGGGAAGGGAGAAGTAGGGAAGCAAAGTCTTATCCTGCTTCCAGCAGAGAAACCAAAGGCACAAAGCCACAGAGGTGGCTGTAGGGGAGGCAGATTGGCAGGAGATTGACCACAGTCCCATCACTTTCACTGTTCCCATTCTGGACTTCATTTTCCAGGTCCAAAGACACCCAAAGAAAATTATGTTAAAGAAAAAAAAAAACCATACTGGTCCAAACCTGGAGAAATCTCTGCTGTGTCTACAATAAATGAGGCTGTTTTGTGTAAGCTCTATATGGCTACAGATGGTGGGAGGGAACACAGCCCCTGTCAGGACGCCTTGGTTCCGAGCTGCTGCACCTGAACAGCGCCCAAGCCTCCCACATAGCTCCAGGAGAGAGACAGACACCTGCAGGCAAGCAGCTTGGAACTACAGTTCAGGTGCCTAGCACTGCCATGTGAGTCCATCTCTGCACAGATTTCAAGCTCTGCTCTGACAGCTGGACCTCATTACTGTCAGAAATAGTGGGACGTGTCAGAGGGACGCAGAGGGATGACAGAGCAGTGCTCCCAGTGACATTCAGGAGCACACACTCATGGAAAAAGGCTTTTGCACTTCCCAGCCAGCACATTAACTCCTCACCCTTACTGTCAGTATGAGTGGTAGAGGTATTTAGGCTATAATGCTCCTCAACTCCCTCAGGTACAGGGCTGCAGACTAATAAGCAGTTTCATTTCATCTGTTTCCATCTTCAAAGTAAAGAGACACTGGCTTGCTCTCTTAGGGATGCTTTTCCCTTCAAGCTCTGAAACATAAGTAGATCCCTTCCCACCCACACCCTGAACAATACAAAAACCTGTTCATAACCAAGACATTCTTTGTTCAAACCTAGTACAACCATCTCTGTGAGGAAGGGATATATATTTTTTTTTCTGCTACATTTGTCTCACTGAATACTAGAGCTTAAAAAAAATAAACCTATGGGTCTCCATTAAAAAAAGTCCCATATCCCTCAGTTTACTAACTTATTTTAACTCCAAATAATCCCTATTCTGTGAACGGATCTATGCTGCATCTTGCAGAAGTAAGGGAGTTTCACCAGACTGACATCTGTGCTGCACTCTGAAATGAGACACTAAAGACTTTATTATGCCTTTTCCAAATGGATGCAAAAATTATCAGCCATGGATCAGCAAGGTTCTGTGGGTTTATGACATAAGGACAACACAGCTTGGTGCCTCCAGCTGAGCATGTTAATCAATAAGACACATTTGTTGTTTTACTTTAAATGAAGATGACTGGGTCAGTAACTGATTGCTTGGCTGAAAGATCTAAAACTGGCATTTCACCATCCTGCCTGGCTGTGATACACTTGTTTCTTTATGCCATGTGCTCCCTTTAGGGAATGCCTTAATATGAACTTCTGGCTAAAGGGAAATGAGATTCTAATTTAAACCCTGGGTTTGCCATCTGTGCATACACTTGGACTTTTGTCTGTACAGTCTGCCAGGTATGAAATCATCTGGTAAATAATAAATCTGGGTACACATTCCAATTATTAATGGCATCACCACGAACCAGGATAAACCCTTGGCCATGTCAGTTATCAAACTGTCGCTGTGTTTATGATACCAGGATCTCTGCCAAACACGCCAAGCGACAAGATAGGAAGGGGAAGATTTTTTTTTCCTGGGAATGGGGCATTTTCAGTGCTTTTGAGAAACAGACACGCATTAACATTGCTGTACCATGGCAACAAGACTCCTCCTCATAACTGTGCAAACCATGGCTTGTTCTGGGTTTAATGTTTCCTCAGGTGTGACAGCCCCAGGTAAGGAGAGCAGACAGTGGCACAGAAGGCAATGCTGCAGGTTGTGCAATGCTAATCATCAATTAACAAATGCTTCCCCAGCTGCAGAGAGTTGAGGGGAGATTTTTAAAGCCTGTAATTTTAAGGAAGGATGCTCACATTGTTATCCAATGCCACCCAGTGGAAAGCAGGCAGCCTGGGTGAGCTGCTCACCTTTGATGAGGAGGCAATGAACACCAGCAGCACTGCACTGTATAGCTCTAGAACCTTCCTGTGAACATCTCTTGTGTTAAGCCCTAACTATTTCCACTCTACAGTGTCTCTACTCAGAGGCAAGGGTAAGATGTTCAGTTTCAGATGTCCTTGATATCAGCTGACAACAGGTAGAGGTTCCCACTAAGCAGGCACTTGCATTCAGCTGATTTTCCTCATGCCCTGTCCCCTGGTCAAGACTTACCCCATAAGAATGGCCCTGGAGTTTCTAATGAGCCCAAAGAGCACCAGCAAACATATCAGGACATTAAACAGGAGCAGGCCCAGGTATCCCAGCCACCTGCAGCAAACAAAAACACGGTCTGCAAAGGAAAACTGGTGTGGAAAAAGCACAGAGCAACAAGCTGTTGTGACTTCTGGGGAAAACACAATCCTTCTCTTCTCCACAACCACCTTCCAAAGATTAATCCTTAGAGAGCTCTGGATATTTGTGGGACTGGAAGTTGAGGCAGGTAAAAGCATTTACACAACATGCTCAGAGCAAACAGTTGCTGAGAAATGAGACTGCTAGTGTTTCCTAATGTGATGTTATATGCACTGGTCATCATCAGAGGAAGAGAAGGCATTGCAGCTTCTTGAACTTCCTAGATATTTGTCAGGAAATGCTTCAGTTATTTATTCCACATGTTTGGATAGAGGTTTTCTTTTGTGGAATACAACTGCTGCAATATCTTATTTAGTATGTTTAATCAAAAGGAATGTTAGGCTGTGTTAACTTAGAGATCTAGTGCCGTTTTCTACTCCATTTAATGTGTTCTTTATGCACTTCTTAGGACAGAGTAGAAACTATATCTGGGGCTGTTTTTTTCCCCAATGTTAGAACACAAACTACAGATTTTGTATGTAGAGAATAAACTTCTCACCAGCTGGTAATAAAGACACTTAAGGAAAAGAAGCTGTGCATTTCGATTTAAACTTAATGCAGCCCTGCAGTAAGAAACAAATCAGCTCTGTAGGCCAAGAGCACCTGCAGCAATACACAGAGCCTTTGGCTCAGCCACCCAGAACATGCACATCATTTTTGCAAAACAATCCAAAGCAGATGCTGCAACAACCACACTGCAGCATGCCACACACCTGTACCAGTCATAGAGGTCAATCTGAATTGCCAGCTCCTCCAGAGACAGCTCATCATTCTTCCAAAAGGGGATCTCGGTTGTTTGCCTGACCAGGTCATCCAAGAGGATTTGCAGTTTCTGGACAACATGCAGGTAGTCTGTCTGCTTCTTGAACATCTCCTCCAGGACCAGCAGGTTTGGTTCCACTGTTTGGTTCAGGGCCACTGCAGTGTCCAGTACCTATAGTATGGGAAATAAAAAGGGAGGTAAACAAATTTAAAAAAAAAAAAAAAATAATTAAAGTACAGGAAGCCAAGGAAGTAAAAAGGGAATTCATTCTTACTAGCAAGTCATGGGCAGCTTCCAGATTACCAGTCCCCTGTTTTAAGAGGCTCAGGCTGCTTACCCTTCAAAAGCAACTTAAAAGCAACTGTAAGGGAGATTGTTTGCAAGCAGCCCAATGATGGCACCTCAGCTGAGCCTTAACACGTGCACAACGTTTTACAGCCGTCAGGGCTGCAGTATGATCCCATGAAATGAGAGAGAGCACAGGAACAGCCAGTGGTACTGAAATGCTACATTTTACTAAGATTTGTCTGCTTTGGCCTGCCTCCTCTTCCGGGTGTGGAAGAGAGAGCTGATCACAAGCTGTTTTCAGACCTAGCGAAGAGGAGACTTCTCTCAACAAGCTGCGTTCGCTTGGCTATTTTTAGAAGAGCGGAAGAAATCACCCCGCCACTAATGGAAAATCTAACACAACTCCAAGCCCAGATACGAAGAGAAAGCAGGAAGAGGCACAGGCACAGCCAGATCCAGGAGGAGAGGTTCTGGGGGAGGCCCCTTTTTTGGGGTGCTCACCCGGTCCTGGACGCCGGCCACGGTGCGGTTGGCGTGGCGCAGCGAGTACGTCAGCCGGTGGATGCCGTCGCTGGTCTCCCCATTCCCGTAGAAGCCCACAGCAATTCCAGCGCTGCCAAGGAAGAAAAGCAGCAAAGGGCAGAGGTAAGGCTACAAGGAAGGTGTGTAACACAGGGCTGATGGCTGCAGTGCTCCGGGTGCTCACACCGGTGCCTCCCACAAGAAGGGACGGCGCTCCCTCCCAGAGAGAACCGGGGTCACGCCGCTCCCTGTGAACATTCACAGCCAGCAGCTCTCCACACAGCATCCACGAGGCACAGAGCAGAACACAAGCAGCGTATTTCATTCATGGTACAACAGTGAAAATCTGTTAGAGGACTCTTTGGGGGCTCAGGTCCAGCCATGGACAACCAGAAATGCATCCAGTGGCTCCTGTGAGAGCTGCCATGGCTGTGCTAGGAGACACGTGTCTTCTCTGGGCATGAAATACAGATTGTTTTGTTACATTTTTTTAAAGCAGGACACAAAGAGTTTGCTTTGACTGCTTGCCCATGGTGGTGATTCCTCCAGATACATTTTCCATGCCCTCTTCTCTACCCTGTGAAATATCTATGAACATTATCTTGATTTATCTTCCCATTAGAAACATTTCTGTCACACTGATTTAGAGTACTAGGAAGGGAGGCTTAACAACTTACTGGGACAAAAGGCTTATTTATTTTTAAAGCAAGCAAATTTCAAGCTTGCAGACACAATTCAACTCCAGCTGCTTAGCAAATTACCACCTATCAGCTGATTTTCTATAATTGTCCACACATATCAGTCTGCCCCAATTATGAAGTAAACCATATTAGCTTAAGCCTCACTTAAAGGAGGAAGAGCCTGTAAATGAGTTGCAACCAGAGGATTATCTCATGCAAGTCAGCAATACCTCTTCTATTAAGAGATCTCTGCAGGAACTCACAGTTCCTCTTCCCAAGCCCGTATTTCCTAATAACAGAGGAGGAAAGAACTTGTGAAGGGATCACACAACTAAACTCAGGGCAAACAAACCTTACCAAGACACGGTTTTTCTGCTCCCAGGTTATATTCAGCTTGAGAGCACACAGGAACATTTCTAGGAAGGTTCTCAAGACACCAAGGTTGTGTTTGTGGCGGTGCAAAGGAGGGTGGTGGTGATGATCCTGTTGTAAATCTAAACTTATTCTGGATGAAACATTTAGTTCCTTCACAGCAACTTTGTGTACTGGTCCTGCTCCTGCTCCTCTCCTGCAGGAAGACACATCCATTCCTCCTTTCCTGGGCACTGCTTCGAAAGAGTGAGCAGAACAATGTAGCTCACCTGGTCACATCTCTCCTCGTACGTGACAAGAAAGAGAAGCAAAGATCATGATCTGGAAGCAGATCCACGAGGAAAATCTGTGTCAGCCTCATGCTTTTTCCAGCAATTGAATCTCCATAAATTATAGAGAGCCTGGCCCATAAAAACCTCAGCTGAGGAGTCTTCTAGGGACAAGAGGCAGCCCTCATAAACAGAAAGAGAGGCAGCAGCTATGTAACTAAATATTTAGCATTTATAAAAGAAATGGGCCTCTTTCTCCAGGAACACCATTCCTCCAACATTTTCCTAATGCAAATTCTGCTGATAACTAAAGAGAGAAAAGCCCTCTGCATTCCTCCCTGGTTGCAGCTATTATCAGAGCTTGATAACACATGCCTGGGGTGCATGGGGGTGGAAGGGATAAAAAAGACACACTCCCCCCTCCCCCTGAAGCTGAGATTACAGACTCAGAGCTATGCCCAGGATAAGGCACCCCATCACAGAAATTACAAAACCATGGCTTGAATTTCTCCTTGTCTTATCGGAGCAAAGAAATTCACACAGACCCTTTCAGCCTCCTGAGCTGCAGAAAACGTTAACAGTTGTTTCTACCATAGGCACCAAATAAATTCCAGAACATTCTTGACATTGAATAGGCAGATCTGACCCCTTTAATTAGCGAGCAATTTCTATTCAGCCTGCTTACAGCTACTAGAAGCCTATTCTTTCAGCGAAGGCTTGGTGAGTGCCCAAAATCTGCTGCTTGGCTCTCAGTATTCCCAGCACAGCAGCACAGTTTTGGTGGGAAAGACTCAGAAACAGAGCTCTGAAGCAGCAGCAGACACCTTGTCCTTGGGGATGCTGCACAGATCCAGTTTACCCACAGGTACCAGCTGTGAAGTGCTGGCAATACAAACAAGTGACTTTAACCTCGTTGCCCTGTTGCAGGCAGATCCACCCCGCCAGTTTTCCATAGGCTTCCCACCCTGCCCAGTACAAACCACAGCTCCCAGTGCTCTCAGCCTCCAGGCACAGTCACTGCTCCTGAAAGAAAACACTACAGCACAGCAATTGGGACAAAAGCCATTTAATGCAAGTAATAAACTCCTCTAGACATGAGACTCACACATTCACAGCAAATTACACATGAAGCGTTAATTATTCCATTCCTGCCCTGCAAAAGCCAGCTCTGCAGTCACACCCTGAGCTAACAAGGGTCAGTCCTTCCCCTAGGAGCAAGGCATGCAGTCCTGTGGCTCTCCCCCTTTCTACCAGGGTAGAGAGGGAAGGAACCCACCCCACAAGCCCGGGCTGGGGGCAGCGGTGCCTTTGGAGGGGGCAGAGCTGAAGGGCAGGCAGGGGGGAACTGCTGCTGCTCAGCTTTGTTTGCATTTGGCTTCATCCAAATCCAACAGTTGCTTCAAATCCCTGCCCACACACACACTGATATGAGTTGCTATTGTTTAAAGCAGATTTAAGGATTTGCACTAGTTTTTAACTACCTTTTATATGATTAAAGGGAAACAGAGGGGCTCCTTCTATTTAAGAGCATCCTTTGAAAATAAAAATAGTCCAACTCATCTTAACCCAACAGCGTAAGTCCTTGAGGTCATGATAAATCACAAGGCTTCTTGCACAAACCCCGGAAGGCACACTAGCCTAAGATGTAGCAGATCCATCTCCCAGTACAGGATGACAAAATCATCACCCAATGGATGTATTTCTGGATACGAGAGCAGCATTCCTGAATAACACGGCTCTTTTCTAACTAGCACCCTCTGGAAGATACTCCAACACATTCTCAATGCTTCTATAGGAAAGTCACTTCTATTTCTGCCACTCTCGCTTCTGTTGCACTCCCTTTCGAGTGACACTCCCCTCTCTCCTCCCAAATCCATGTCCCACCCCCAATTCATCCTCCCAAACCTACCTTTGTCAGTCTCCTCTCACTTTCACTACCACCACCACTCCTCTGCTTTCCCTCTCACTCATATTTTTGAATAAAATCTTTAAAAATCAATCTATCGTGGTCTTACAGGCCATCTAAAAGGTTGCTCCTGCTATTCAACACTGCACTTTAAAATCCACTTGGATTCTCGATAAGGTAAGTTTTAAGACCACTTGTTTAAGCCAAGAAAACATTGCACTTGGAGCTTAAAGCTACCACCACCAGTGCACACCCACAGACACACACTAGGCACACAGAACTCTACAAGCTCTTCAAAGAGGTGTACAAGTGAGATGGAAGAGGCTCATGCCAGGATTTCCATCTTTTCCTACAGATACAACAGCGTGATCTAAACTCCTGCAGGTTGTACACGCTTCAGTATCGCTTTTCAGCAAGACTCAAGAAATTCAAGTGTGGGGAGCAGCTTTCCCATGGTTTGTGTGCAAGAATCACATGAGCTTTGGTAAAGAAAGGTAAAGAACCAGAAATACAAAACAAGTGTAATTCTGAACTGGCTTGCAACATGACCTGCAAAAAACCAAAACAACAACAAAAAAGTTCTCTGCATTTACACATGACGAACATCAGAGCATTAATCTGACACAGAGAGGATATGTGTGCTTTCCAGTGGTGAGATCCTCCCGCTGTAATACCCACACACACACACTGTGACTCTCTGGGTACCCAGACAGCAGTCTGGAAAGATGAGCACTAGCCATTCACATCACATCCTTGGAAATGAATAATCTAACTACACCAAGTCATCTTTAATTACAGGAACTTCATAAGAAGAGCCCTTTTTAGACTTCAGGTTCTCAGGAGGAATGTTAATTTGTCTGTCTAATTACCACCTTGCACTTTCGCACCAGGGGAAAGTGTTATTACTGGCACTTGATAAAACAAGATTTACCATTTATTTGCACCCATTTCTTCCCGATACCCTCTGCACAAAGCTTTCCCCCCACCTTTGGAGCTGAGGGCCCTTCTGGGAGAATTAGGGTCACCTAACCAGTGGGTGAGATGGTTTATAGGACAACTCCTCATACACAAAACCCATCAAAATCGGTAAGGACTAGAACTGAAGTATTAATGGAAAAATCTAGGCTAAGCATTCCTGCAGCTTTGTGGCTAGGGCAGCTGGGAAGGCTCATTAGAGACATTTTGTTGGGGAGCTCCTGTTAGCCAGTGGTGCCTCTGCTGGCTCAGCATTCTCCCTGTTGTGAGCCATTGGGGAACAACGAGCCCACAGCAGCACTCAGAGCACAAACAGCCCCCTGGGACTGAGGGAACCCAGAGAAGCATGTTCTAGGCACAGCTGGGCTTAGAGTTAGCCACTTCTCAGCTAGCAGGATGGTAGTCCCCTTCCAAGTACTCAGACACACCAGACCTGCTGCTGGTTGGAACCTCTCGGTGCCGCAGCACCCAAACAGAGCCACACAGCTGCCTGCCAGGGCAGGCTGCAGTCAGGCAGAGGGTCAGAACAGCCTTTTACCCCACTAGGACAGCTGGGCTGGCTCTTCTGTTACGTGTGGCACAAAGCTGGGATAGGATGGGATATATCCAGCGGGCTACTCTTTAATCAGTGCTAGCAGGAACTCCCAGGTAGATACCAACAGTTGGAGTTGGCTTCTCTGGAGCTGTATCTGCATTCCCAGGCACAGACTGAACACAGAGATGCTGCTTTGAGGGCACTGTGGCACCCAGCTGCTGCAGAGGGGCAGAAAACCAACCTCAGCCCTGCAGGAGAGCAGCAGCACTTGGACAGCACCTTCCTCACCGTGATGGTCCCAACCTGCTCTTGCTCAAGCGTGTTGATTTCAGAGAGGAAAGGAAACAACTAATTAAAAAAGTCAAGAAAAATGATCATCCGATGTCACTGTAGGTTCAGATAGAACCTTATGCTATGAACCTTAGTTTTATGGTTCTGCATTTAATACTTGCAGAAACAAACTGCACACCAAGGATGAGAACCCTGTGGTTCAGATTTTGAGGAAGCCGAAGCAGCTTTCCAGCTTGTGGACTTGACACAGTCACATCAAGTTGACCAGAATGTATATGCTGCCCATCTAATTTTAAATGATCTCACATATGCTCTGGAGAAGTGCAGAATACCTCCTTCTCACCCTTTCTACAATCAAAAACAAACACAACTACCACAGGGCAGCAGCTGCCTGGGTCACATTTGCTGCATAACAACAGCTAACAAGGGCCTGCAGCAGCAGCACAGCTATAAATAGCATCAGCCAGAGCTTCTGCAAGAAAAGGTTAGGACCACAGCTCTCTCAGTGGATTGGAATGGATGCAGCTGAAGCTCTTCAGATCACTAAAATAAAGGTGAATGAGGCTGAGATTTCTTCTCTACAAGTTGTCTGTGGTTTGCCTTTCCACCCCAGGCACCCATTTGCACTCAGCAAAGCGTGGAAGCTGAGTGAATGATGGGGCACCTGAAAACTCGCAAGCATAGCAATGCTGGCTGCACACGAGGTCTCCTCCTCAGCCCTCAGCCCCTGCTTCTACAGGCAAATCCACCCCCAGCTGCTAAAGTCACCACAGAATGTCTGCTCTGCACTGTTTGTTCCAACACTTCAAGGCTTTGCTGTTCTCTTAAGCAAGCGCCTCGAAGGAGCGAACACAGAAATGCATCAGCAGCTCCCCAGCAGCTGAGCCTGGCCTTCAAGGAACACCTCAGCTCCAGGGATCACACAGCACACCCACCACACTCAGCAGGGTAAGGCAAAAACGGGGCCACAAGGCACTGCCAAACACAATCATCTCATCACTCCCTCCTCCCTGACCTGCCAGACCCACAGAGGGGCACCTGAGACCACTGGGGTCTTGGGCAAGAAGAGGCGGTGATTGGAAGTGGAAAGTGCTCCATACAGGGCACACTTCCAGAGGACTCATTCTGCCCAAGTCAAAACAAGATCAGAGGTTCCTCCCTTCCACATCCACAAACATGTCCCTGCTTTCAGGTGCCCCATCATTCACTTTCTAGGAAATTATTTCCTTTTCAATTCTCCTGTGCCCATTCTCCACTAATTACTGTTTTTTTTTTTTCCTGGTTTTCAGCAATCCTTCTCTCCACCTCACCTCCAAAAGCTTCTACTGCTCAGTCATAACAGGAAACACTGCTGACCCTGGCACCATTACTAGCAGCCCTTGAAGATGGCACGTTAGGGCAGATAACAAAATGCAGCAGCCCACAAAATCTGAACATTCCCTCCAGTCGAACACCAGTCCTTCCAAACCCAAAAAGAATCATCTGTGACTCTTTCTTCCTAATCTACTCTCCCACACATAGTGATTCTTTTTGGACACCAGGCTCTGAGAAATCTGCGTTTAGACCTGATAAATATTTCAGCTGTATCCATCCTGTTTAAGCGATAAGCTCCCAAGGACGGAGGGTCCTCGATCCATCACTTGAAAAGTATCAAAGAGCAGGGCATTAACTATTCCTTTTCACATTGCTCAAACCACCAGGCAGCTCTGCAAGCGCTAGGAAGGAAGGAGAAATATCACAGACATTTAAAAACATACCTACACGAAATGGAAAAAGGGGATATTGCCAATATGCACAAAGGAGAGGCACAGCATTCGAAGTGGGAGGATGTGTGGTGGATCTAATCACTGATAATGGGATGGGGTGACTGAGAGGAGTTTTACAGGTTTTTCATTTCATTATCAGTTTCAGTGGAGGTAGAGACACAAAAGATGGTAAAATTCACGCTGTAACAACGGAAGTCGAAGTTCTTTTTGTTACAAGGTACTTTAAAAGTTTTTTAGCCAGTAGACTAATGCTAAAAGTTTACAAGCATCTACTTAAGTCAATTACTAAACGCTACACGTACACCTTACAGCATACAACAGTTGCTTGTTCTACGTTTTTTGTAGCTCAGAATCTTTCTACGCTCCAAATATTCCAAGGCCTACAATTCAACTCTGTTTCAAACTTCTCCCTGTGTAAGCTTATATTGAAATTCTCATCGAGCCAGATGTTTTCATCTCCGTGAGGGATCAACACTCTCTGAGGGTGTCCAGCACCTCACAGAGATGGCTTACAATAATTTGTGAGACGACACGGTCAGGAGCGCCTCGTAAAAGCAAAAAGGCTTTAATGAAAGAAGAAAATAATACGAAACAAAAGAACAAAAGCCATGCACAGTGCAGGGGAACCCCCTCTTGCACCTGCTACGACACCCTGAGGATGCCTGGTGCTCTTCCTTGCGTACTGAACGACTGGGGTGGGTTTTTTTGGCCAACAGCCCAACAGAGGATAGCTACACTTCTGAGAAACAGCCAAAGAGACCAATGGATGTTTCTGTCTTGGCACTGAGCCAACCGCGGTCAGGAGAGCACAGAAACTTCCAGCGCTTTCCCCTTCCAAGCCCTAAGGTGAAACAGAAACCCTTTTCCCTCGCGTAGAAAACGTTTGCTGGGGCATGGGAAATGCCTTGCAAGCAGCTTTACGGCGAGGCAGCGCAAAGGCCCGTGGTTTTCCAGCTGCCGGGGCTGCGAGCGGGGCCGTACCTGCACACCAGCGTGGCGATGATGACGCACCAGGCCGTGCAGCAGCAGTCGGCGTTGAGCTGCTCCTCGCTCTTGCGCTGGCGGCAGCACAGCCAGAAGGAGTAGAACAGGAGGAAGAGCAGGTCCAGAGCCAGGCAGGAGAGAGCGATGCCACCCAACAGCAGCAGGGCCTGCAGGAACAGGGATGGAGTCGCGGGTTAACGCAGCTTTCCAGCTGAAGGACAAACAGATCCCCGTAACCCTGCGAGGACCTGCTAACGCGATTCTCATTTCCTTCTTCTAGTGCGTGTGAATAAATGTATCTTTATACCTTTAAGTCTGGGCCTGCTTTGCTTTTCTCCTGATCCTATCTCACAGAGGGAAAAGGAGCGAACGCTCAGAGCGCTGCAAGAAGTTTGGCAAACGGTAACAGGGGAACGTGAAACCATTACAGATGGGTGTCACGTCTGGCCACGGCAGGGGAGGCCAGCCAGGGATGTTTGAGGGCTCTGCAAGGCATACCTCGAAAACAAGTCACTTTGTGTGTTTGAAACGTTTTTAACATATAAAGAGGTGGGGGTTTTTTTTGTCTCACTCGTTCCCTTCTCTCCATCCCACTCAACAAAACCACATTCTGTACCATTTTGTCTGTCCCAGCCTGCAAACAGCCTAAGTTAATCTGAGGGTTTCCTCTTTACTACCAATCACAGGTCAGCAGATTTAGAGAACAAAAACAATAAAAAAATAAGAGTTCAGCCAGCTGCCTCTATCTGTACAGTTTTTTAATCTTCATGAATAAATATGCAGGCTTATTCATTAGAAATCCAAGTGCATGAGTGGGTTTGAAAGGGGGTGGAATTTATTATACATGCATTTTTTTTAAAAATCCATCTCCATGCAATGGTTCTGTTCAAGGTAGACCTAGAATAAACGCTAAACCCCTCCATACACCATCCACATATATAGGTACAACAAAAGTGGATGCTACAGACACACTTCAGGCAGTCACAAGTTAAGTTGGTGTGAATTATACCTATTTCTAGTCATGTTCCTGGGAGGAAAGGGAAGCTGTAAGTGTTTAACTCCCTTCTAATTTATTTTTATTCAAAAAATCCTGCCTAAAATCCAAAAATGCCAACCGATTTTGTTAAATAAAATAAAATTTTAAAAATGAATCCATTCCAACACCCTATCTAGCCACGTTTTCCCACCTGCATGAATCAAGCAAAAGGATGCAATTTTATCCATAAGGTTTTTTTTGATAAATCCTTGCTAGTGGTGACAAATGCCGACTTACTAGAAATTATTTAAATATCTGGAAAGAGTCCAAGTCGCTTGCTGCTGCCCCAATATTGGGAACGCAGACGTAGATCTGTATCAGCTAACCTAGAACAAAGGCTCGGGTTTTCAAACCAGTATCTCTTTTCCTCCCCGTGCAGGAATTCCTTAAAGAACATTTATATGCTTCCTCCCGACTGAAACAATCCCTTCCTCCTGATCAAAAGGGATACAACAAAGAAGGCTGAGATTAAAGTGAAGAACTTTCCCAACTGCTGGCTGTTTCTAACAGGGTCTGGTCGGAACTTGCTCTCTGGAGGTTTTTCTTTCCCCCCAGCTCCGCTCCGTAGGTACTCCCTGCTGAGTGATAATCCTGGCAAACAAACCACACCAGACCCTTCCCAGCCAAGAAACGCCGGCCACACGTAAGGAGGTGCACACCGCCGAACCCCAAGTGCTGCACCACAGATGCTCCACCTTTGCTCTTGGCTTTCCCAGCCTTTAGAGACCCCCCCACAGCCCACGGAGCGCCCTGGGATGGGGGGAGCTCACAGGTGCTGCTTTCCCTAAACTAAAGAGCAGAAACTCGGCGCCGTGGCGCAGAGCGAGCTCTGGGATGTCTACCAGCGAGGAGTGGGGGTGGAAGGGAAGAAGCCCAGTCCCCCTTTCCCATGCTTTCTCCAGATGGTGTGAGCGCTGCTGGAGCTCCTGAGCAGAAAGGGGCCGGCGAGAGGGAAGCTGCGCTCGGAGCCCCGCGTTCCCCCACTTCTGAAGCCTTGCCGTGAGCGAGCGCTCCATGCTAATTTAACTAACGCTTTTGGCATACCAAAGCTCCTCAGGGATAGTCTTTATTTTTTAAACGTGGAAGGCAAAGCTTTCCTGCACTTCTTTCTTCACACCCTCAACTCTCGTGCACATGCTAAAAGGCATTACTGCCGGAAAGACAAACTCAGCTGAAAACATCCTCCCAGCAACCCTTTTATCAGCAAAAAATCCACACTGCAGCTCCAGATGCAAGGGAGCCGCCCTGATTGAAAGGAAATACTAAAAAAAAATATATATAAAAGGAAAAATGGATATTAGACTGCCAACCAGCAAGCAACCTGAAGTCCTAGCTTTGAAGGGACACTTAATACATGCCTTAAATTTGCATCTGGCCAAAAGGACTTGGCTGGCCACTATACCACAATCTGCATTTCATTTTCCAGAGAATATTTGTTTTCCATTAATGGATATGTGCCATAGCAAGTGAAATCATCCAGCAGAGCAGTTATTAATCTTTCTGACTGATGAGTCAGTTTAGGACCCAGGGACTGGCTGGCAGTGAAAGCCTGGTCACAACCAAAGATATTCCTCTGCCTGCTTGTCAGGATTAAACGACAGTATTTAAAAAAGGGGGGTTGAGGCTGGATAAACCCTTAGACACTCTATCCTGCAACAGTAAATCTGGGACTCGGTTATCCAAGGCCACATTATCCCAAGTAAATGTGAAATTATGCACTGGGCCTCTTGCCACAAAAGAGCATCAATTTGTCTTCGAACATTTGCTGAGCTATCAGAACCTTTATAGCAAATGATGCATGAACTGCCCTTACAGGAAAATGGAGACAACTTGGAGGAGCAGCATTTTACCACTGCACTGACACTAATGGCAGAAGTGGAGACAGAGCAGTCCCTGAAAATGAGAGTAAATCCAAGTGGTATCAGCCAGACTGGCAGCAGAGGAAGCTCCAGCGTCAGGAAGCAGTTTCAAAATAAAAGCTGCACACAGGGAAGTGACCACAGGAGCACTGCTGGCTTGGAGAGGCACCGTGGAACCTGAAAGCGCTCGGTGGCGTGCAGGGATGGAGCTGCAACGTTAACAGCTTTCCCAGCTCCTGTGTGGTTGACAGGATTTGTGGTACTTACCACCTCCATGGGAGTATGAAGCCAAAAAAGGGGCAGAAAACATCTAGAGTCTCATTTAGAGAAAGGAGAAACACACAGCGCAGCAAAAAACATCCCCCACAAATCTACCCAGGGGCTGGTCGCCCCGTCCACGTGTTTGGTGTTGATATCACTCCTAAGGATTTTCATGCAAATCATTCAGTTTCTCAATCCCTGCTCTCCAAGACCCTGTTGTGCTACTGGGGACCAAATAAACCAAGATACAGCTGCGTCTGCTGGATGAAAAATCCCCATATGAAACAGCCTCTTCCAGCTTGCAAATTCCAAAGGGTGATCCACACTGTTAGTTATCTGAATATATCTATGGACTGCGGTCCTGGAAGACTGATTTTAGCTGCTGAAACTGCACTTAAGGGAGGTATAGCTCATCCCACCCAACAGATGAAGTCACAAAGAAAAGAGATCTACATAAGAACACAAGAAAAGGGAAGATGTATTCATTTCCTTAGAAAGGGTGAAGGCCTGAATAAAGCCACAAGGCAGCACAGTGCAGGAGGGAGGCTCTGGGTTGCATTCACGTTAAATGTCAAGGTTTACCACATTAAATGCTGTTTGCTCATCACCTGACTTACAGAAAAGTGTTGGCTTAGTGACTCCTCTTCACACCACCATGACCTCTCTGCCATGAAGATTATTTGGTACAAAATGTCCTGGCAGCAGAATAGGTTTAAGAAGTTAATTCTGAATACACAAGGGCTCAAAACAACCCAGATGTTTATCAGGTACAGGTTTTACCAATCTCAATTTATCCAACTTCCAACTACCACATTCTTTCAACCTTAACTGCAGTAACAGCAGCACAGAATAGTGAGAAGCTCTTCACATGGAAGAGATAACTCTTATTTTACTACTAGTTGGAAAGTCTACTAAAACTCCTTAAGAAACTTGAGAGCAAAGCTGAAACCTTCAGGTGGTTCCTGAGAAGCACTGCAGTTTTAATTTTAATTTTCCATCAATGATTTTAAAGGTATTTCATCTTAAAACTTTGTCATTTCAGCCCACAGAACAAAAAGAGCTACAGCTTTTCAGTACCTCAGGAACACAGCTGTCTTAATCGTTGCCAGATTGAGAATGGTTTACCTTAAAGTTAACTTTTGCCAAAAGCAAGATTCAATGGAAATCTGCAGCTAGTATCCTTTCTGTATTTCCATGCTAGATAGTGATAATAAAACAGAGAGAAGAGGTTAAAGGAGTGTGGGAAGAGAAAAACCTTCACCCAGAAGAATAAATGAAGCAACCTGGGCTGCTGCCAAAGGAGCACTCATCTCTATTTATTCCAAGAAGGACGGAAGTCATCTTAGCAAGAAAAGAAACTGCTGTGGGATAGTGTCATGCCTACACTGCTTCCTACACCCCTTTTTTTTTTTTTTCCTTCCAGACTTCAGGACATCTCTCTAAAAAGCTCATGTACTCACAGATGATAAGCAGCTATGTTCTACCAGGCTAACTGGGTTATTTTGTTGGTTTTTTTTAATACTGGCAACACAAGGAACGCTCTGACCTCCTCACCAGCTTGTTCTGAACACGCTGTGTGTTCAGAGATTCAATTTTCAGCACTTACAAAATGCTGCACGAGGTGTTTGTTGAGATACTTGAGTGTCTCAGGATGTCACCCATCAGGAAGCAATTTCTACACCACAGCCCCCAGAGAAGGGTGGGGAACAGAGCCAGCCATGCCTTGGCCAGTGTGGAAAGCGCTGCTGATGTCAGCACTGAAGCATCCCCAACTCCTCACGGGGGACAGGCACTTCCCAGGCCAATTCCTGGGCTCAGCACCGGGGAGGAGCAAAGCTGGGCAGGGAGTGTGCTGTGGAAGAGGCTTTTCCCACGGCACTGAGATGAATTCTTTTCCATGAGGGATCCCTCTGCAACAGGGAAGGGCACCATGGAAACAGGATTCCACTGTCTCATCCCCTTCTACAGACATCTCCCAGAGACAGCACACTGGTGAGGGAGGGCAGGAGATTACAGGTATATTTAGGGCAAGTCCACGCTGGTGCAAGCAATATAGGCCAACACTTTGCCTTTAGATTTTTTTTGGCTGTTGGCTTTCCTTTCCGGAAAGCAGGAAATACCAAGGATTGTGTCATGCTTTTTTTTTTTTCTTTTTTCTTAAAAACACCTTAAGATAATACAAGCAGACAGATTAGAATAAAAACAGATCTGCAGCTGAAAACCTGTGTTAGCATGACTCCATCACTCCATTCCATTTACCAAGCTGGTTAAATCTGCAGGCCTATTTCCCCAACACTGCAAAGCTCTCTACATAGGCACAGGCATTATATAGTTAATTGGTATTAGAGCTGTGAACTAAAGCCACTTTAATTACAAATGAGTGTTCACACAGGGTTTTAATGTAGTTTAACTAGAATGGCCTTAATTCAGTGTAGCTTAATTCACTTTAGTGCATTTAAAGTGGTTTAACTAATCTGTTTTGAATTTATTCCACCCGTTAATTCAGATTAATTTCTCAAGTGTAGGCAACAACTAAGCACAAGGCCAGGTTGATTAAAGATTCATCATCATTTCCTCTACACTAACATTGTGACCTCTTATTTCATAATTAAAGACTTTCAGCTCTGCCTTTATATTTGGTCCAATTCGCAGAAGCCAGCTGTGTAGAGGCCAAAAAGACACAACTTGCTGATCCTTGGCTCATTGCAGCAACCAACTCAGCATCATCTCAGCTAGGGTTCTGGGAGCTGTGGCTGAATAATGCACAGCTCAGGTATGTCTGCACACCTCAGTATCCACAGGTTACATGGGGCAGGCGTCAGAATCCATCAGAGCAGCTCATATCACACACCAAAGAGAGATGGAAAGCACTGAGTAGAAAGGATTTGCTTCACAATTGGGTTGGATATTTCTTCCTGCCCGTGAATGCAGATCTAAGCTGTGCTAATCAGCAGTGAACACTGGAGTCCTATTGGGTTGAAGTCAAATAACAATCCATTTATTCCCTTAGTTGGTACCAACTCAGCAATCTCCATCTTACACAGCAAGGAAACGTTCCCAGAGGTAAGGGGGTCCTCTAAATTGGATGTTCTTATCCCTAGTTTCTCCACAGTGCTGGCTGAAATCCTCTGTGCACTACAGCGACGAAAAGAATGAGACACTCTCACCAAAAACTCAGTTTCCACTGACAGGTCCCCGCAGACTAAATCTTTATTAAATGAGGCTTAGCTCAGAACTGGCAGCTTGTCAAATGAGCATTCTCACTGAAAAGGCAGATTTCCTTTCTGGGGATTCTGCAAATTCCCTTCCAGGACTCTAAAAAAAACCCACCACCACGGATGCATCAGTGTTCATGCAGGTCCCTGCCCCAAATCCCAGAGCAGCAAAACGTGTAAGGAATCCTCATGGCAACAGGCCTTCAGCTTTAGAAAGTTATTTCTTCCTAGTATTCCCATCTGGACAAAGATACAGCCATTAGTTAATTGTGTTAAAAGGCAAGAATCAGATAATTATTTGGGATGTTGAGGTGAAGGGCACCAAAAGGGTAGCTGGAGGAATTTGGCAGGAATCCTGCACCACTTACATCCACCCTCGGCTTGCCCAGCTCACCCATGGCAGATCCACACAATCCCAGCACACATTCCTTTCCCACAGCAGATTAGCTCACGCCTTCCCACCCAACAGCAGCTCCTCTGCTCGAGGTCTTTTAGAAGCCACTCGATTTCCTTGCTTAGAAAACTGTATCATCCATTAAGGCCTTAAAACACAGGCTCCTCGCAAGGTAATTTCCCAGCAAACTGGATAATGGAAAGAAAGCCCATGCTATAAAGGAAGTATGAATTTAATGCTCCTACGACTCAGGGCTAAGCAAGCACTGCCTGTATTACCTGGCTCCAGCTCAAGTGCTGTGTAAATTCCCACGCCAAGACAATTCCCCATCCCCAGCCCTCCAGCAGGAGCTCAGCTATGCTCCTGCAGGCCTGGAACTGAAGGAGAGACGTGGCACTGCCTGCAGGCAGGGACCTGGGCACACTGCAGAGCTCAGCACGTGAGTGAGGCAGCACTGGTGTGCTTAAAAAAAAAAAAAAAAAAAAAAAAAAGAGCAGGAAATGCTTAGGCCTGGAGCCCAGTGATTTAATCCAATTTCCATCCTTTTTTCCCTTCCCCCTCCTTCAATGCACACTCTCAGAGACAATACACTTCATTTAGAGGGGAAAAACATGATCTCTGGTAAGTGCCTGTCCTTACACTCTATCAAGCCAAGTGCTGGGACGCTGCCTTTTTTTTAAAATCTGTGATGGCCATTCATGCTGTGGCACAGACAGCAGCCTAAAGGATTTTCTTCCAAGATCCCAGCTGTACAAAGTCTGTGCTTTACTCCACGTTAGCTGTTCTTCAGCTATTGCTGCTCCTCATTAGATTTGGGTTTCAAATCCTGCCCCAGTAACTTTTAGGAATTCTCCACAAAGTTTGGGCCTTCCAGTAGAGGTAATTATGTGCATCATCTACAAGTCTCCTGTTCTTCTGCAGAACCCAAACCCTGTCCTTTCCAGGAGACATGGCACCAGTTCAGATTAAATGCAGTATTTAGGCTCACAGCAACTTCTTGATCTTCTTAATCATCTCTTCTTAAACCAGACAACCAAACCTGAACCGATCTGCCACTATGGAGTGTGAAGACACTGAGCCCAGTCCTTGGCTCTGATGTCCTGGCAGGGAGGTCACTGCAAGCTGCAGACTCCAGCCAACAATATTTTGCCATTTCTATCAGGGAGGGGATAAACAAGGCACTGGGGAGGGAGTGGAAAGAGCTCAGATATGAGCAGAGCCACCCCAAAGCGGAACAGAAAACAAGTACTTGTGCCAGCTGTGGAAACTTTCCCCAGCCCATCAACAGGGTGAGCCCATCCCATCAGCAGGAATGGCAGCGCTTCCATGAGCACGGCTGCTGTAGATAATGTGATTCTGCTCCCTTCTGCCACTATTTTGCATTATTTTGAACTTGCTGGTTTGTCTTCAGGCACCATTTTAATCCCATTTATGCCTTGAGAGTCTTGGCGCTGAGCATCTACAGCTGCACGCTATAAACTCGGGGATTACATTTGCTGCACTGAACCACAAAAGTTACACAGAATAACAGAGAGAATCCAAATTGGAATGGAAACTCTTAACATCAAATTGTTACTAATGTTAGACTTAATGTTGCCTTTTTTTTAATGTATACAACTTGTTCCATATCATTAGCACAATGAAGAGGTCTCTTTCTAAACTGCAGCTATTAGAAAAATGTCTAAGTGAGAAGCTCTAGCACACACTATGGCATTTGAAGGCACCTAAGATAAAAAAAATAATAATAATAATTAGAAGGAAAAGAGGTACTTTCTAGCCAAGATTACAAATTGACTGCAAATGGCTTCAAAAACTGCTTTTATCAGCACTGAATGGACAGGAAGGTAAGCAGCAATAATTGGGCTTCTGCATTTATGTGTCAGGGATGGCAATGGGTCATTTTAGTGCACTCAGTGTCTTTGACAGGCAGATCCACATCCAGTCTGTGCTCAGTTTGCAGCCTGAAGTGAATCTCCAGGATAATGAGCGATAAGTTTTGGAACAACATGAAAATAACCAACAGGAAAACGACAGAGCGCTGAGTTTCTGTAATATTTACCCAATCCAGCTTCACTGGTATTTGTCTACACAAGTGAAGCAGGTCAAGAGGCTGTTTACACAGGCAGAACTCTCCAGCTCAGAATTCACCATAAGCCTACTGCAGGGTGAGAGAAAGAGCACTCCTGATCACACTGCTCTGGCTGCCCCCAGGACTGACCTCTGGGAGGGGACAAAGAACAGAAATCAAAGGCACACTGCCCTACATCCGCAGCGAGCCGCGGCCAGCAGCCCATGACATCTCCCTTAAAATAATTTGTGTTTGAAGTCAGCTTCAATGCAGCCTGTCAGTAAGTGTGGAGAGGCAGTGAAGAGCTGGGAAGGGGCAATACCCCGTGGGGACAGCCTCTGTGAGCTGGGGAAGGGAGAACAGGGACCTCTGACCCATCTATTGACTGTGGGGCTGCACTGACCTCCCTGCAGGAACAGTGCAAACGTGCCATGGAACTGCCAGAGGCAAACAGGTGCCACGCTTCTCAGCATCAATTCACTCCAAGCTGCCTCTTTTGAGACTACTGTAAGTCAGAATTCAAAAAAAGGAAATAATAATAATAGAAAAACAAAACCAAACCCCAAAAAAACCCCCAAAACAAAAAAACTAAATATACAAAAAAACCCACAAAAAACAAACAAAAAACCAAACAAAACCAAAACAACAACCAAAAAAACCCACCCCAAAACAACAACAACAAAATCAACCCAAACAAACAAACAAACAAACAAAAAAACACCCCAAAACCCAAAAACAAACCACAAAAAAACAGGGGAAAGAAAGGGAGGAAATCTCTTCCTTCAGCTTAAAACTGGACCTTTCCTTCTCACAAAAGAGGCTCCTTCATGTGCAGGAAACATTTCAATATCAACCCTTCTTCTGTTTTATTTTGGGGTTGAGTTGCCTTTTTTTTCTCCTTTCCTTTCTTTAAAGAAGAAAAAAAGCTCTCAAAAAAACCCTCAAGGACAAAGACTACCAATATTCACTATTGAGAACCTTCAAACCCATGGGAAAAAAACCCAAAAATACCATAGAGGGACTAACAGAGGAAGCAGATAAAAAAAAAAAACCAACCCTATCCAAGCTAGCCAAGACCCACCACAGTCGCAGCTGGAGCCCGTGTTTCTGCACCGCTGACAACTCTGGGAGCATCATTAACCACTTCTCCTCAGCCTGGGCAAGGGAGGCTAGGGAGCTAAGAAAGGCCTCCTCAGGCTCCTGGCCAAATGTGAGAAGGGATTAGGGCCTCCTCAGGCTGCTGCCCTGCAGGGAAATGCAATCTGAATAGGGAATTTTCCTTGCAGCTCTTCCCACCAGCAGTGCAGGGCTGCAGATGCTGCTCCCAGCAACCACAGCCAAGTTCCCCCTGGAGAGCAGCATCCTGGTGAGTGGTCACCGCCTCACCCCTCTGCTTCTGCTCCCCAGCATCATCCTGGTAAAAGGGGAACACACACTTTTTAAATTCACCTCCTGACTGCCATTCCTGGGTGGAATTCCACAGCTAACAGCAGACGCACTCGTAGATTACAGCCCTTGCAGTTACAAGGCAAATCTGACTCCCTAACACACCTTCACAGGGCATCAGTCTCACTCTGTGGCTCTGGTTCTGAGCAGACCTTCTTGCAGTTTCTTCATTTCCCCAAAGGGCTGGGGGAAGAGGGGAATCTGCCTCCTTTCAACTGTTTCAAAGCTGTTCAGCTCTCTTGGGGTTTGCCTGCAAAGCTGAAAGCTGTCATGGGCCAGTGGCCTAAAAGAAATTTAAGGTACTTGGTTTATATTGACTATTTAAAGACAAATACACCTCACTTTTAGCTTCCTTTACGTAGGACACGGGGCTATTTGGCTGTAATAGAGGTTACATCAGTTAAAAGGAGGAGGTGCTTGCCCCACTGTGTCCTAATAGGATTTTTCATTAGTTGCTTTGCTTTCCCATGACATACACATCATGTCCACTAGAAATCAATGCATTTTATAGGTAATTTAATACACACACAGCCTGCCCTCAGAGATGCTTTTATCCGGCTCACGAGACCAGTGCTGATGGGATTCCTCGAGTTCCTGCTCTGACATTCATTCATTCATTCAACAATTCTTCTGAACCACAGAGATCGATTCTTCAGGAAAGTTCCCAGAGTTCTCTTAGAGGTTCTGCCTGCGCTTATGTCATGGCTATATTTAAAGAAGGAATCCCACTAAAGTGGTTTATAACGTGCTCTGGCAGGACAGTGTAGACAGGGCTAAATCCTATTAAGCTACTTAAGTTGCTTTCCCCCTCTGAAGTCATCTGTCAAATGCTGGTCCTAGACATAGCAGCCAGCTATCAAACTAGCTTATCAAGAGTCATGCTTAAAATACCAAACAAAATGGTAAAATGCAATCATCACACACAAGAGGAAGAGAATCTGGGGCAGTGTGCTGTTCCAGTAACCTCCTGGGATCCCAGAGGGTGGAGGAGGCTGGTGATTAGCTTTTCATTACAGTTAGATTGTAACCCACTTGCACACCACCGGACCTTATAAAAGAGAAAATGAGAATGGCTGTGTCTTTAACGTTAGTCTTGACTCCTCTGAAAGGATTGTGTGGACAATACATGAATGTGAAGCATCCTTTTAAAACAGAGGTCACACTAACAGGGCAGGAGGGCGTACCTGGGAAAACAAAGCACCATTGGGCCTTAACTCAGCACCCCACAGAGAAGGGGGAAAGGAGCATTCATGGCTATTTCATCTCCTTTCCCAGTAACTCAAAAATAGGCACCACAGAGTCCTGAAAGGTTAATTCCCATAAATGTTAAATGTTAAAGCTCCAGCTTTACAGCATTCACTCCGCTATGTCAACACACCACTGCTGCTGTGACAACACTGTTACTGGGATTTCAGAGACAAACCTCAATTCCACACATTCCATACAATCCTAGAAAACAATAGGCTGGAAAAGACCTCTGGAGGTCACTGTAGTGCAACCTGCTGCTTAAAGCAGGGCTAATTTAATAGATGGGGCTGCTCAGAGCCTTGCCTGAGCAAGTTTTGAGCATCTCTAATGCTTGAGTTCCCAATGCTTCCCCCAGCCCCTGCTCAACACTATAAAGATAATTGCTCATAAGTGACTGTGCCCACGTTCCATTTCCCATTTCAGCTTGAGGTTGTTGCCTCTTGTCTTTTTGCTGGGCACCTCTGAGAAGAACCTGGAACCATCTCCTCCAGGTCCCTCCTTCAGCTGTGCAAAGGCTGCTCACACACCTGTCATTTCTCCTCTCCAGGCTGAAGGGTCCCAAGTCTCCCGGCCTCCCTTCACAGGTCAGGCTCTGACCATCTCGGTGTCCAGCTCTTCAGCATGTCTCCTGCACTGTGGCCCCCAAGCCAAGAGGCAGTCACACGGCATCTACGCTGGCACACGTCTGGAAGAGAGTCCATGCTCGTGAGATGGCCGATGACCCCGTTTTGGGGCCACTTTCAGCTTGCTTACAGGGCTGGGCAAAGCACAAGGCTGCAGAGCTCAGGTTTGCCTCCAGCTGCACGACCCAGCCCACCGGACAGGGTCACCAAGCACCCAGAGGCGACAGATTTCCCCCACAGCGGGCAGTCGCTCTGCGGGCGTGAGGAACACACCGAGTACCCTCAGAGTCTGAGAGACTCAGCAGCCTGCCTGTTATTCCTCAAAACAAAACACCAGACAGCTGAGGGGAGAGAAGAGGAAACGCAGGGAAGGGGAGAAAGCAGCAATGGAGAAGTCACAGGCTTCAGAATGAAAATAAGGCACCTCAGGAGTTCTTGGGTGAGCCCAACTGCACGGATGCTCCTGTATCCCATTGGCTGCTGCCTTCCAGAGCTGCACAGCAACGAGCCCTGGAGGTGGGAAGCTGCCAGCTCGCATGAGAGCTCCCTGCTCAAGCCCTCCTCTGCATCCCCACAGCCCAGCCTGCTGCTCACCCTGCCCAGCTCATCCCAGCCCTGGTCGCCTGTCCCAAGCCGAGGTCAGGCAGGGAGACGGGACCTTGGTTAAACAAATGAGCAGCCACGCCAAGTTATCACAACAAGAGCCTTGGATAATCACAGGCTCTGTCTTTGTCCACAGCTCAGGTTTTCCTCGACAAGCGGGAAGGCAGGACTGCAGAATGAGGAGGGGTGGAGGGGAAGGGGTAAGATGTGCAGCTGTGCTTGTGCCTGACGCAGCTCAGAGAAGTGCTGACACCCAAAAGGGATTAATACTCCTCAAAGGCAGCACTACACAGCACAAGTGCTGCTTCTGGAGGTGTTTCACTCCATTAATTTAGGAAAGTGAGGGAGGAAGTGGTCTCTACAGAGAAAGCTACCCAGCCTCAGCTTCCCTATGAAAGTGCTCCAATCCCAGAGATCCAGACCACACCAAAGTTTACAATAAAAGACCAGGATTCTCAGAGAACAAGCAGGAGAGAGCACAGAAACTGGCATGATGTGGGAAAAGAGCTGATCCAGCTGCTGGGCTCAGCACCACCACAGGCACAGAGCAGGTCAGGAAACCTGCTGGGGACGTGGAGGAGCAAAGCTAGTTCTAGTGCCTGAGCACCACAGCTCACAGCAGGAGAGCTTGTTACAGCTTCCCTCTTGCACAACCTAAACCAAATCCCCAACAGATCCAAGCAAAAATTAATCTAAGACACAGGACTCGAATGCAATGATTTGCAGGCTCTAATGAAAGAAATGTCTCAAATTCTCTCCATCCAGACCCCAAGTCATTATCTTCAGGAGCACTTAGAGCTAAGAAGAGAATGAACTCCTCTGCCCCGTTTCCCAGTCTGTGCAGGAGAAATTCATCTTCTGAGCAGTCACTATTGATCAGGTGCATCTTCTCACACAGCCAAGTGCCACAGTGCTCTGGGGAGGGGAAAGCAGCAGCACCTCTCTCCCTCTTTGCCATTACACAGCTGTACTTACAGCAATTGTTTATGCAGCCAGGAACACCTACCCGCTCCCCAACTATTTATAAACCAAAAGCCAAGCCACTGCAGAAACAACTGTGTTTTGTGTCACTGCCTGCCCTAAATTGCCTGCCCCTCAGCTGATCAAAATTGCAAACCCCTCATCTGAGGCAGAGGAGAAGCACTTGCATGAAGTCAAATAGATAAACTCAGCCCCTGACAACCCAACTCTGCACTGCAACAGGAGGCCCTGAAGCGATCCATGCTGCCAGCTCTGCCGGGGATAGAACAAAGAGCACATTTCATATCTTAAAGACAAAACCCACAGATTTCCTGCACGCAAAAATACACACACCCATTGCTGCTATGGCTGTCTCAGACAGGGAAAAGCTCCAAGAAATACAGCACCTTCATAAACTCTCTTGTAAGAAGGAATAGATCCTGCCACTCTACTAAGTACTAAAACAATTTAAAAGTTTTTAGGGACTAAGTGTAGAAATGCGTTTGAAAATCTGTCACACTCCTGTTGGTCACTTTGAGCAAAACTACTTGTAAAGACTTTTGACAAGTAGACACCTAAATATTAGATTTCTTTATTACTTGGCAGTAGCCAAAAAGGTCTGTAATCATTTATATGGGCACATTTCTCAAGCTTACAAATTACTGTTATTTCTGAATCAACTTACTTTTACTTCAACAAGAAAAAGAAGAAGTAAAAAGCATAGTTTTAATAAGTGAGTTCTCCCCAGTTTTGACAAAGCACCACTTTCCTCATTAACAGCTGCTGCTACATAAGAAGGTGTCAGACTTGATTCTGTCTCTTCTGCAGCACCACAGCTGAACTTTTAGCAAGAGAAGAAAAACAAGAAAGCCACCATGAAAAGTTATGAAAATTGAGCCTGGCCTCAAGCAATCCCTCACCACATCACTGGCGTGGTCTCTGAGCTGGAGACCATGCCACTCTCACCAGAACAGCCAGGAAAGGGAAACAGTAGGTAGCACAGCTGCTTCCCAAACCTGTCCTTTACCCCATCCACAGATGGAAGATATCCAGGTTTTCCTCTTTTTTCTTCTCCTCTTACAAAAAAAAAAAGGTTGTAAATCCCTATGTCCTCCAGTGAGATTGACTTTGATATCCACCACACAAACACCAAGCCGTGTTGTTTAGGTGAGCAGAGGTCATCATCTCCCATCTGACCTGCTGGAGCACACTAACAAACAATTCCAGCTATCTCTGCTGCTGTGCTTGATGATCAAAGCTTTTCCCCGAAATAAAAAGATCCCAGGGTCTCCAAGACCAGCTAAGATGGGAAGAAGACCCTTCCCTTTCAGGATGCAAACACCACACAAGCTTTGTGTTAAACTGAGGCACAGCAGCAAGAATGCCTTATTAAATCCTGCAACTAACTTAATCAAGGAGTTCTAATATTCATAACTGAACTTAAAAGCACTACCCTCTGGGATACCAGAGAATTTCCCCTCAAAGAATGTTCATCTCATTGACAGCCCTGTTGCTTTTCATAATCTTGTTCACAAATTCAATCAAGCTCCAGGATAAAATCTAATCAAGCTGGACAAGCTGAATTGCAAGGGCTGTCGTTTCAAGTCCTTTAACGGGAGGTCAGCTCAAAGTAAGCCTCTGATGTCCCAGGACCTGAGCAGGATTATTTCATGTAATTCATTGCTGTAGGCACCAAAGATCATTTTAGTTCCCCAAACTATTTTTAATACTCACTCTAGTGGAGCATTTGATCTCTAGACAAGCTAGGTTTAGTCTTCGGTCTTTTTTGCTCAAATCCTCAGTGATTTCTCCAGGCACAACAGTGGCTCTCTCAGGTACAGGAAAAAACAGCTATTCACAAAAGTTCATGATTTTAACTGTTCTTCAACTGAAGTTTGTTCCTCTAGGAAACAGCACCATTCCTGAGAACTACTGCTGGTCTGGAGATACTGACCATTCCAAAGCAAATGTAAAAGCACCCACGCTGCCAGGGCAAAGGAAGACCTCATCATTCACATTTAAGACATGCTGTCACTTCAGTCTGCCCTCTGGAGACACCCTTTTCCTCTTCCCCTCAACTGAAAAAGCAAAATTTAAGCCATAGTCAAGATTAAGATCCTCTGCCTACTCCCCAGCAAACAGACACTAGGAAAAATTTACTCCCACAAAAATTAAATGAGAGAAGAAGCCCTTTCATAATTATTCAGTCCAGGCTAAACGATTGAAAAGCATGAACATAACTTATGATCTTGAAAATAAAACTCTTAACTCTTTTGAATGCATGCTGATATTGTAAGAAAGAAATGATTCAAAGGGTTCTTGGTTTTAAAGAACTTCAAATCCCATCCACGGAGCTCAGGAATCACTGGATAACACCTAAATACCATACATGACCCAGTGTGACATTGCAAACCAATGGGACCAGGGTTAGAGCACGTCCAGCCTTATCCCACCTGTGGCTCTCACCTGACTGCCTTCCTTCTGCTCACCAAGCACGTAAAAATCCTTCCTCAGGCTGATAGATCTGATGCAGATTCAGGGCAACTCTCTCTATGAAAGTGGTGGTGATGAAAAAAATGCTTTCATAACAATATCAGCCACAAACTTTATTTTAACTGAAATCTTATGAGGAGGACTCCGCTTTCTCCCGTCATCATACTTCACGGATAACAAGACAACGCATGGTCCCACTAGGCAAATCCTGAACACTTGAAGAGTAATTATTTCTCAGCTACTGAACAGATAAACAGAACTACCAAGTTTCCAGCCAGAAACCACTCCCCTTCTTCCTCTTGTTCAGCATGTGTAGCTCAGGCCATTTCCGATTTTGATTCCAGCAGGAAGAGCTATTTCAGCCAGTGCCCAGGAATAAGAAACTCAGACACCCAGACTCACTGGCTGCACTGCATTGAAAAAGCACTCAGAAAAAAAGCCACTGATTAAAGGGAGGCTGCCTTTATCTCCAACACACCAAACATCTGAAAGGATGTTCCCTCCCAGACACTTCAATGTATCCATCCTGGTTCCCTTCCTTTCTTTTTTTTTTTTTTTTTAAAAAAAAAGTAAAGTGTCTATTAAATAAAAGAAAGTGTTCATTTAACTATTCATCCAGACAGCTTCAAAATTAAAATATTTCTGCCCTGTCTCCTATCCCGGTCGGTCCCTGGTGACTATCTCCAATATTTTACATAACAATATGTCTTCCTAGAAACTAAGCTCTAGGGAAAATGAAGGAGTAAGGAAGCTCGGGTGTATTTATCAGGCTTGACACTTCCCATCGGAATGCAGCACTGTAAAACCATTTCCCTGACAAATGGATGGGCCTGAACTGAGTCACACAGCCCTGTGTCTCCCTCTCAGCCTCATCACTCTTCCAAAGAGGTACAGCTCTGAAAAGGGCTCCAAACCACAGATGGACTTGCAAGAGAGGAGCTTGCAGGGAAGGTGGGGACTGGAGCTACGTTACAGACACCAGCTGAGCTCCAGGGCTCTGCTGAAGAGATCCGTGCCACGCTTGTCCAGCTGTGGAGCAGCATTCCACCCCCTCCTCAGAGCCTGTCCCACGGAACGGGCACATCCCATCCCACAGCTCACCCCAGAGCACATCGCTGAGGAGCAGCTGCTCATCCGCCACCAAGGAGCCAGCACGTCACAGAAAATCTACTGCTGTAGAAGGGGAAAAAATGATCACCTGCTCACGTGGCAACTAGAACTGCTCAAGGCTCTTAAAGTGATGGAGAGTGTGGTCTTAAGAGCAGAGAGAAAAAAATAAAAAGCTCTGAAAAGGATGGGTTGATGTTAGCACTTTAAGAGGAATATTCCCTGCTCAGCTACAATTCTGCAGGTCACAAATTAACCAGAAATAAAATGCTATTACAGACTCTTTCACCAGCAGCCCAGTGGGTTGTTCTATTTGCTCTCAGCATTGTTTCCAACTCCAAAGCAGAAAGAAGCCATAAAGGGCAGGAAACAGCTCATCTATAAGCCAAAACCAGAAGAGTGGTTTTTTCCATGATGGTTTAACACAAGCTATGGTTTAGGAAAGTCTGTGGGGTTGCATGAAGAGAGAAGTCAGCCAGTAACCTTTTCTTTGGCTCCTGATCTCTGCTTCTCGACTGAGCACCCCAAGATATCCCAAAAGGGAGATTCCACACAAAGCCTGCCATGTCCCACACTTTTCCACCCAGCTCTTAGAGCTGAAGCACTAGGAAGGGACTTTGTTTCGGTGCCAGGTTTATAACAATTCATCTGCCACGCATATCCAGTGTTTGATGCTGGATGCGACGCTCAGCCTGGCTCACCGGGCAGCTGCTCGGACACCCCGGGCCCCAGGGCTGCTCCTGTGTGTACCAGGACTGGTTACACTGTAACTGGAACCAGACCTGCCTCCGAGCTGGCGTCAAACCCTGCTCCCAGCCCGGCCAGTTCCCTGATTTAATCACTGAGCAGCCTCAGAGTGCAAAATGTTCCAGCCACCCTCCAGGACCATGACCTTGGGAACCACAAACTCCACTTCACACAGGTGTGATTAAAAGGGCTAAAGCTGCAAATTTTATTAGGGATGGGAGAGGCACACCAGTGTTAGAATTCTCCATGCAGGACCTCAAATTCAGGTGCCATTTACACAGACAGAGACTCAGTGTTGAAGCCACAATTTTGCGTTGTTTCTCTGCTGAGGTCCTGCCCGTAGGTGCCCATGACAGACAAACATCCATGTTCACAGCCCAAATCTAATTCTAAATTGTGCTCAGTATGTTAGAATGCAGCACTATCCATTTCTTTATCTTTTTCAATACATCTTTATATCTATATAATTATCTATTATATTTCATACTTGTATATAAATATAATATATTTAATCAATTGTTCAAGCAATATAAATGTATTTATTCCAAATGGGTGCTGGATGCAGTTTCACCAACGCACACAGGTCTTGGCACTGCAGCACTGATACAGCAGTGCGACTCCACGAGAAATCAGGACAAAAATAATCTTTAATGTCATTAAAAAGCAAAGGAGACTTTGAGCACACAGTTCTAGACAATACCAGAAAGTGCTGGCCAGAATCTCCCTCCCCACAGGGTTTAAAAAAGAGATTTACAACTCTGTAGAGGAACAGACCCATTTCTCAAAGATTCAGATCACAAGTACAAACCTTGCAGCAAAGTTTGGGCTCCATACAACTATGGGATTTCAGTGCACACACAGGCAAACCTAAAGTCAATTTGTTTGCATGGGTTTCTACAACATAAAGATGTTTGGGTTCGATTGTTTGGGGGTTTTAAAAACAATTTCAAAACTCTCCTCCAACTCGTAAGGGAAGGGACAATACTAAGTTTTCTCCTGAGCTCCTCCGGTGTATCTAAACACCTGCATGTTGCAAAAAGAATCTAAATAAAAAACCACCAGCAACAACAAGACGCTCAAACCGCACAGGGCTCGAGAACACGCAGTTTATCGGCATTATTGGGGAAAACAGTCTTTCCAAACACAACACAAGGGAGGAAATTGTTTTTGCAATGCTCCACAGCTCCCAGAAGAGTGACCTCTTCTAGCCCCAGCCCCAGGCCGTGCTCTGCAGACTTGGACAGCACCAAATCCCTCTGCTCTTCAGAGATGCACAAGAGGAAGTGGTGACACTTCAGGCAGCCAAAGCTTCCCTTTTAAGCTCAGGATTGAGAAAAGTGCAAGACAGCAGAATTATAAGTTGCTCGACCATAATTCTAGCAGGAAACACTCTGCTCTTATCAGCACGGCTTCAAGCCACCCTTGTTATGCTAATCCAGCAACTTGCAAAGGCTGGAGCGCCCTTGGCAGAGCACCATTGTGAGAAAATAGTCCTTCGGTATTTGTTTTCATAGCAGCTACATCTGGGGGAGAAATTACTGCAAAGCTTCTACCTCTCAGCAGAACAGTGCATGGATCAGTTTGAGGGGCAGAAATGCAAGGTCCACACGCCCTGTGGAAGCTTTAGGTGCTTGGAGCTTCCCAGAGCCACACCTTGCAAATGAGTGTCCAGCCCTGTGTCACTTGGACACTGAGCAGATTTCATTAGTTAGGATTGCTGCTCCAGTGTGGCCCGGAGTGCCGGTGTTAGCACAGCAAGCAGCTCCCCTGTTCCCGTCACACCTGGTCTCCAGAGCAAAGCTGCCAACACTGCCCTGTAAGGATCACCCCATGCACGACTTCCATGATGCTGGGAGGTGCACTAAAACCAGCTCTTGTCTGGGAAAAAAGTGAGCCCCACAAGCTAAAAGCAAAAGTTGTGCCTTTTATAGAAGGCACTGACTGCAATTTGATTTCTCTGCTTGTGATACACTTAACCTTTTTCAACTTTTCACTGTTTATTTCACTGGGAAGTTTAAGCCACTTTGGACGCCTGCTGTTGATAATAGAGACTTCCCCCACTTCTCCACCCACTAAAAGACAATTCATCTCACAACTGCAGTTCTGCATTCTGAAAGCATCACATCCTCCCACCCACAGACAGCCTCACCAGTCAGCAGTCCTGGGTCTCTGACCTTGGAAACCTTAAACACACAGAAGCCTTCCTTCAGGGAGGCTACAACACTACTCACTGAGGCCAAAGCTATAAAGAAGAAGGAGGAGGAAGGATGTTTTCTTTCACTTCCCAAACTGGCTGAGAGGTCCCCCTTCACAGTGTAATCCTGAGCTATTCTTCCCACCAACTCCCTTTTCTCTTGTCTCTACCTAGCTATGCTGAGATTCCTGTATCCATTGTGTATTTCTGCACTGCTACCTTTGGATTAATAACCAGTGTTTTTATCCATAACCACTCACAACAAGTGCTACAGCAGAAGAGCTCGACAGCTGAGCCCAAGGTGTTGCACAAGCACCCAACAAACCTCAAGGGAAATGTTTCTTCAGCCAAAAGAGCTGCTGTGGCCACAGCCCCGACACAGCACCTGCAAAAGGGCAGCCACCAGAGCAGGATTCACCAGCACCTGCTGAGGAACAGGCTCCAGTGCTCCTGCTCACCACATCCTCACTTGGCCTCACTGGGAAGGACTTGCACTTCTAACCCACAAACCAGCACCTTTTTCTTTCCCTAATATGTTCACAACTACTGACAGGCAGATTTTGGGTTGCAGCACCTTTCAGAACAAAAACCCAGCAGCACAGAGTCTTCAGTCTGCTGTTTTAAGCCTCACGTCTCAGGTCAGAAAACACAGCCCACAACATCCAAAC
The DNA here is from genome assembly GCF_015227805.2 of Hirundo rustica. Classification (NCBI taxonomy): domain Eukaryota; kingdom Metazoa; phylum Chordata; class Aves; order Passeriformes; family Hirundinidae; genus Hirundo; species Hirundo rustica. The sequence continues at coordinate 12,179,485 of NC_053464.1, forward strand.
TGGAAGGACGAGGAGAGATCCAACAGAGGAAGAAATCCAATGGGCAACAATTTCTTCCTCAAAAGAGGAAGAAATCCAATGGGCAACAGCCAGATGCCTCCTCCACTTACTACTCTGCTCTCATCTACTGCAGCTCTTTGAAGAGACACAGAGTCAGGAGAGAGTCCTGGCCTGAAAATTCTTGGGCAGGATTATTTAATCCAGCCTCCCACACAACATTCAGGCCACAGCCATTGATAGCTGAGCAACGGGTCATTCCTGCTATGAACCATCCCTGTGGTTGCTCTGACTTTTGGCCTGTCATTCAACACACACCTTGTGGTGCCTTAAAATGACTTGTGGGTGTTTGCAACATCAAGGTTGGCCACTTCCACTAACAACAACACAGACAGCATTTATCAGTCCTGCAGGGAGTACTCACACAAACCTAAAAATTAAATTAGGCTACTTAGAAACAGCTGTTAGTGCCAGATCAGCATTCTCAGGGAGAGGTTCCAGAATAACAAATGCAGAAATACATGATATCACCTTTTCTTGCTGCTGTGGTTCCTGGAACACATTTTCATCAAATCTGTACCAGGAACTGGTGCTTAGTTTCTTATTTGCCCGCTGTGTTTACTTTTATTTCAGTGTCTTTCACTGCTGCAGCTGCATGGACTTTCAGCCACCTTATCTTGACCAGTGAACCACATTCCTTGGCTTTACAAGCAACAGTGAGCACTAACACCTACAGTTACCTTCATGGGTAACACTTTGCATTTTGCAAACAGCTTTTCTGAAGCACCAAAACACCTTGTTACATGTGCAGATCAGCAATTTGCCTATTTGGAACATGATCCCCAAGTGGGATTCACCAGTGTGCAAAGCAGAAAAACCCCATGCTATGGATGAACTCTCCCATAAAGATTGCCACAAAAGGCAGGCAGGTGTATCACTTTGCGTGAGTAGTTTTAGACATATTGTTAAGCCAGGCCACACCGTACATTCAACTTGCACTTGAAATATCTCAGTCTTGAGATCCACCCTTCCCTACAGGGATATTTTCTTTCTTATTAGATATTTTCTTTCTTATTCTTAATAGACAGGTAATATAAGCCTCATCTGTGAATGCATTTTGAGTGAGCATCCTAATCAGGAACAAAAATCCCCTGCTTGCCCCAGTGTAGGATTCACAGTATCTCTTGCTGAAGCCCGTTCTCTAATCAGAGACCTCACTGATTGCAGGACCGGCATCAAAAATACAATTAAAAGAAGAGAGTCATGTCCTCCTCAGCAATTTTGTATCACTGCTAGTGATCAGGATCCCTCTCCACAAACTCAGCTCTCTGAAAACGCCATCACTACAAAAAGTGGTTCGGGCAACAACAGAGTTACAGCTGCTCTGACCAAGCCCATTCGATCGGTGGGGAACATTATCTTGACTCCCAACCTGGACAGAAAGCTGGATCTTTGACAAGAGACGTTTCACAGCACTTAAGGGCTGGCAGCAGTTGCCCAGAATTCTTCACCCTTTTAGCAGGTGTTAAAGCTCCTGGGAGAGAGCCAAGCAGCACTTTTGAGTGACTGAAGCAATCGAGTCATTCGTTACATCACCCAAACGCTGCGAAGAGTGAGAGCAATTCACTAGAAAGAAGTTTTGACCAGCCCCACGATAAGACACCCTGAAGCCAGAGCCCAAATATCTGCAATAACTCCCGTGTTTTCATGCTGCCTTTTATTGAATGAAAGCAAGTGGTGCATAAACTGCAGAACAAAGTAGAGCAGAGCAGCTGCTCAAACACTCTTACAAGGCACTCGGTAACTGTTCTCACTTAAATCTATGCAGCATAAAACCAACTACAATACCACTGGCAGTAAGTGTGTGCAAGTAAAGTAGTTCTCTTTCCTTTATGGGTCTGCAGAAGAACATTACATGGCCCTGTTTGTCTTCTCTTTAGAAGGAGCTAAAGACAGAGGCTTTTGATGGTTCTTCCCATCATCTCTGGCAGTAAAATAGCTCAAGTTTATACTAAAAGAGAGTGCAAGCTTGAATGCGTATTGAGAAAGTATTTTAATTTAACTCTGCAGACAGCATTAGTGGGGAAAAATGCAGAACTTTATAGCAGACAGACCTTACCATCTACGCACAGGAGGAGAAGAGTGCCCATGATTGGGAAGTGGAAAGAGGAAGGCAAGAGATGGCTAGAGTGCATCCCTGGTGCCTCCAGGGGTTTAATCTCATTATCTGAGACAAGGCAGCCCGAGATCAGTAACAGGCTCTCTGTGGGCTTTACCTTGCCTTGCTAACAACACAGATTCACCTTCCTAAGGCCTTGTCACGTTAGTTCAAGGACACAGCACACACGTGACCCTGTGCCCTTCCCCTGCCCTGTTCTCTGGGGACACAGCCCCTGGGTGCCACACACACGTCACTGCTTACCCTGCTTTGCTCCATGATAATGAGGGTACTTACATGGGGGGGCACTTCCCTTCTGAATTCTTTGTGCCCCCATCTTCTCTAGGTGCCATAATCCTGTTTTTGACACGCTGGTTGCTATGGAAGTGATTGTGTTGTCACTAGATTGTGCCCTCAGGTGGAAAATACGTAAGAGAAGGCACATGAACAGGTTTTTGCATACATTTGTAGAGATGATAGTGCAATCCCACGTGCAATGACTAGCAGCTTTAGCAGTAGCTTCCAGACACAGAATATGATCATGAGGGATAGCACAGCATCAAGTTTTCACTTGGTTTTCTCCTAAAAAAAATGAGATTTTGTTTCATTTTCCTGTCACTGGCTGCCACTATTTAATTTGAGACAGTGCCCTACAGCTGAACAGTACAGTCCCCGCCACTTTCCCAGGCTCCTGAAAATACTTCTGCACTCAAAACACTGTCTCTGAAGATCAGGGTGAAAGAAGTGGCAAGATCATATAACCAGGCTCCAGAGCTCCCAAGTGCCCTTTTGTTGATTACTGTCTTTTACAGAGCACCGATTTAGAGAGCAGAAGCAAGAGAGACAGATCGCCTCAGATCTGACACGCTTGGTGAGACGCATGACTAACTCAGCTTGAGCCAGGACGTGCCTGGAATGTGTAACCCCACCTGGAAGCCTTTCTGCCAGGGGCACAAGCTTGGGGGCTTATCTGGCTGCTGCCTGGATGGTGAATACAGCAAAGAGTGCAGTGAAAACAGCCTAAAGACCCTGCTCCTTGTGAGCAGCTGGGAATCACACAGGACGCTTTCCCACCTGCTGAGACCCCACTCAGCAGCACTGGGAGAGCTTTAGATGTTTACAGGCAGGATTGTGCAGGAACCAGCACCCCAAGGGCAGCACTGATGGCCACAAGCAGTGGCCAGCACCGTTCCCCAGCTGATGGTACGTGCACACACGTGAACTCTTCCTCCAGCCATCAGCTCACTCATCTTCATCAGCAGAAATACTGTCCTGGAACACAGAGAGCCACACAGGCCAAAGCACAGGTGTACCAAGAACAAGAGTCTCATCCCAGCATAGCTGAGGTTTTGACTACAAAAAGAATATACAATTTTCAGCTAACATCAAACTTTTCACCATGCAGTACTTCCTTAGAACAGCGCTGCGGTCCCGTTTCACACGCGTCCTGCTCTTCACAGGAAAAAAAAATATTCCTCCCTGAGAATGAAGTGAGGACAACAGCAGTTTCCAGAAGCTCTCAGCCCTGTTTACAGTGAGCCATATCCACAGCACAAGGCCATGACCAGGTCTAAGTGCAGCTACACAGAAAATACTCAGGATCTCTGTTTTCCCAGGAGACACAACCAGTGACGTGTTGGAAGGCAAGAGCATGTCAAAGGCTAGCTGAACACAAACTCAAGGAAAAAAGCCTAGTTGATCACATCCTCAAGGATGACAGCCTTGTAGGACTAGCTTTAGTATCAAAGAAGTGCTGATGGATGTGTTTGTGAGTAGGAAGCAAAGAACTAAACTGCTGGTGAATCCCAGCTGAAGGCACAGATGTTAGAAAGGAAGCTCAACGTTCACTGCATCTGACAAAGCAGCAAATTCCACTTTGGTAGGGAAAAAACAGACATGCCTGGTTTGAACTTGAACCTTGAAGAGCATTCAAAGCCCATCCTGGAAACTGGTTCTTTCTTAGGAACCTTTTTAATCAGGAACCGTGTTTAGTTTATTGTATCACATAATCAAGACCACCCTTGCTGGAGCCAGCACATGTAAACCAAACCTAATAATTAAGCCAGTGATGAGAGTCCAGCTCATAAATTACACTTGCAGAACTACATTTCACCAGTGGTATTCGTCACTGCTGTGGTCCAAGAGGTCACATCTCCTCCCATCAGCAGAAGGTGATTCAGATCTATCCACAAAAATGAACTTGTGTCTGCAGAGGACATTAAGAGGTGGGTCAACCGCAGGCAGAAGATGTCATATCTAGCAAACAGGGAGTAAATGTGTTTAGGACAGGAATAAGACAAACAGCCATGTCCCAGAGCAACATTTTCATGAGAACAAACTTAACAGCGATGAAATACTATAGCAGGTGACAGAATTTTAATAGCTGCAACAAAACCCACACAAAAAAGGTTGAAAGGGCACTGCAGCGAGACACACGTGACCCAGCAAGCAGTTGCCTCAGAAAGAATTTCAGACATAAGATACAACTGCAGAGACAAGAAGAATTAACATGCCAAGGGGGGATTAGGGTAACCAGATCCCCATACCTTCTCATCGTCCTCTGCTGGGAGAGGAGGCAAGTTCTCAGCTTGTCCCTTCCTCCTTCTCCCATAACCTCCACATCACCCGAGGCCAAAGCTAAGCTGCACTAATAAAAACAGCAGAGCCAGTGTAAACTGTCCAACCTTGTTACTTACACCTCAGCAGAACGCTCCCAGCATCCAGGATGGTTCACACGGCTGCTCCAAGAGCCGCCTGCTAACGGGGGGACCTTGGGAGCACCTCCCAGAGCACCGCCTGTTCACACGGGGAACTCCGCCAACAGCACCTGACCCATTTCATATTCATCATCCTCAGCTTGCCATTTCATATTGGAGCATTTAAAATGCCAAAGAGCCTGCGTTCAAAGGGATTTTTAGTTTGCAGCAGGTCAGGCTGAAAAAGCTCAAAAAAGCCCCAGCCTCAGCAGTGATCCAGAGGTTCACTGGTAGAGTACAAAACCTGCCCCAGAACAAGGTCTCCAAGACCATTCAAGAACCTCAGCAGGATATTTGCCAAATTGTACCTACAAAACTGAAAGGGAATTTTAACCCTGTAAATTTGCTGCTCCGGCTAATTTGTCTAGTCAGGTTGATCCAACGTTTGATGTCTAAGCTGTGGGAAATTTTAAATATATACATTAATAAGGAAAGGCCAGCTGACCCAGCATATTTGACCTCAGAGGCCAGGGATGAAACCCAGTCCTACCCAAGCTCCAGGGACTACTCAGTCTCATAAACCAACAACAACTCAGACTGTGTGGGGAAGGGATGGTAAGGACAAACAGAAGACAGCAGCCAAATATTGTAATACAAAAAGGCACACAAGAAGTGTTGTAAGGTGGTTTTAAAATAGCACCCTCATCAGAATTAAAGACTTCTGTTTAGCTACAGAAGTGTCAAACAAATCATTCCATCCTCACTGGATGTACTATCTGTGCTTTCCACTAAATTCAGACAGAAAAAGACCCAAAACACAGCTGATCCATTTTTTCCTGCCACCTACTCCAATTGAAACAGTTTCCCTCCCAAGGGAACATGAACATTAAGACTTGCCATTGCCTAGCAGTACCTCTAATCTACTCTTGTGCAATAGCTCCCTTTTTTCCAAGTCCAAAGTGATCATTGTCATTCTTAACCTTACTCAAGCTAAAAATCCTAAGGAAAAAAATATTTAAAAAGGAAGCCCATCTCTTCAATCATCTCTATCTAAGCCCAATGGCAGGCAGCTATCTCCATCCCTTTCCTTTTCCTGGGTCTGTGTCTTTCTCTGGATTCCTTGCACTTGACAGCCTGTCAGTCCAATGCTAAAAGGAAATCATATTATCAGGGTCTACCATGGCATTCACAAGGGTCAGAACTACAAGCAGAGATGCAATAGGGTAGAAATAACAAGTCCTTCCCTGAAATAATTTCAGCCTTCCCTCTAGTTCTCCTTCTGCAAAAGAAAAAAACAAACCACCCACGAGCATTTCAAAGGCACCAGAAGCAGCACAAGCTTCTCTCAGAAGACCCCAATCATCTGTTGCTGGGGGTCACACGTACAAATTAGTTCTGAAAATTACCTTGCTTCCCATTTCAGAAACAAGAAGAGATTACAAAATAATAGAAGTTCACTATTGATTTTCTTCCCCTGAAAGACTCAAAAAAAGTACCTGGTTTTTTCATTGTAGGCTTTTCATTGTAGGCTTTTCATTGTAGAACACCCAGCTATTCCCTAACTGCCAAAAAGCAGAATGGGCTCTGTGAGCAACATCTGCAACTGCTCCTGTTACACTTATTTTAAAAGTGTAATTCCCTCGGGTGCTAAAGGTTTAATACAATATTCCATATTAAGATCATATTTTCATTAGATTCTCCTTCCTCTTTTCTCTCTTTGAAAGTTACATTATTACACCTCCCTAGGAATAAAAAAATAAATATTTATAAGCAGGACAGCTCCACCCCTTCCTCTCAGCACACCACAAGGCAAGATTCAGCCAGAGGTCAGTCACAACACACACCCAGCTGCTTCTTTCATTTCTGTGCCTTTGCATGTTCCTCACCAAAAACCTGACCTGAGAAGAGTTCACCATATCTACACTTGCCAAAAAAAATCCATGATTCCTGCAATTGATGCAGCACAGCTTATTACAGCTGCAAACCGTTCCCGGGCTCTGATAATTATAAGCCCATGGCTGGGTGTCTAATTAAAGGAGGAATGAATTAATGAGTTTTACCAAAGGCTTTTGAGTCACCATTATAATTCTCACCCTTAATCGGCTGCAGGACACTCAAAGGACACCGTGAGCAGGATCAAGAGCAGAGAGGGAGGATAAACCACCCCCAGCTGATGCTTCCCCCATCACGTTCCTCTCCAGCACATCACTGTCATTCAGACCCCGGCAGCCAGATCAAACCCAGCAGGAAAACGCCTGGGTTTTTTCGGACAGCTGAATACAAAAACGCTTCCTGAAGCCGCCACAAAGCTCCCAGCAGCCTTTGGATGGCGAGAGCGGCGAGATGCCGGCGAGAGGCTCGGCAGAGCGCTGACGCCGGCGCTTCCATTCATCCCGGCCCCAGCCCCCACAATCACAGCTCAGTCCCAGGCTCCCAAGGAGGCAGAAATTGAAAACACGTTTTCATTGAAGCACAGCTTGAATTTCACAAATTCCATTGCTCCCGACTTTCTCAGCATTTCCTGGAGTGGACACCGTAAGAGCTGGGGGAAAGGGGATGGGGTAGGTAAGGCAGCGATCCTGTGTCACCGCTCTGACCGCGCCGGTCCAAAACCAGGCTGGAGGTGTTGTTAGAGGACACGAAAAGAATGGCACTCATACAGTCTGTAGTCAGGGCAGAAAGAAGGGAAGTTTATTTCCGACCTCAATTTATATAGATCCTGGACAATGTCCAGGGATTGGAGAATGAGGTTGCTACCTCTCCAACCCCACTGGTCAGACTAGAAATCCATCAATTGTCCTTCAAGGAGGAATGGGCAAAAAATCACTTTGTTTATGTTACACTGCGTGAGAAACTCCACTACAGAAATGCAAACGACTAGAAGGCAGAAAATCTCAAGGCGACAGGAGGCACTTGCAGCGAGGATGCAACAAAGACTATTCCTAAACTAAAGGATATGTATTAACCAGGAGCTTGAGGAGGAAATAAAGCAACAAAGTGCCTGGGAACAGTAACAGCTACAGGCACAGCCCCAGCGAGAAGCATCACAATTTCAGCCAGCAGCAGAAAGCATCTCTCTGGCAGACTGAGACATTCTTAGCACCTACAGCAAGTGTCAAAATTACCAGTTTATCATCTGCAGGAACCTGAGCACACTGTTGAACTTCAAGAAAGCTCACCCCGGGGGAAAAAAGGCGATTATAATCAGAGAAAACAGGTAGCACTGAGCAGGAGTTTTTTTCCACATGTACAGTTGGTAAGACAATCAACTCTGGAATTATTCAGGTGTGCTAATTAACACCCTATGGATAGCTTGGATACCATTAGCAATACTTTTAATGGCTCTGTCGCTGACACCGGCCTCCCTTTTCCCCCAACCCCAGCCTGGGCCTTATCTTAAGGAGCATTACATCATCTACTGCACCAAGGCCCCCTTGTAACAGACACTATTATGCAACTCAAGTGCCTCCATTTGGGTTTTGGCGTTATTTTGAATTTCGGCGTTGAATAGAAGGCTTGTTTAAATTCCCCGCATGAACAGCGGCATTTCACAGCCTGAAAAGGGCGTCCGTGCACAGACACCAACACCGGCATAACAACGCGCCTGAAATGTGTTACACACTTGTGAAACATCCATTCCCCACATGCCCGTTTCCCCTGGGCCAGGAATAAGTCCCGCATTGTTAGGGCTGATTAGCAATATCTTTCATCCCTAATTTCACACTACAAAGGGCTTTCATGCATATGCACGTGTGGCACCATTCTCGGCCATATCAGCCAGAAAAAGCATTTAGGAGTGACCAGGAAATCGCAATCCGAGGGCGCAGCTCCAGTTTAAGTGAAGGTGGAAAAGAGTGTCAGCTCTTTCCCTGGATTGCTCCAATGCTGCTCTCAACATTGGCCAAAAACCGCTCATTTGTTAAAATAATAACTTCAAAGAGGGCTGGCACACACAGCATCTGCTGGAGCAAGCAGCCTGATAAGCATGTGAAAGCACACATTACTGCAAATGTTACCCTCACACCCCGGCGCTTGGAGAAGGGAATGGCACAAGTATCGTGACTGAGTCCCACCAACTGCTCAGGCCACGGATTGCACGCTAACCTACTTTTCTTTTTTTTCTTGGAAGAGAATAGCCTTGCAGCCTTAGCACACAAATGACTACTTTGCAAAAACGTGCACATTTGCAGCTTACCAAACCCTAAAGCTCACAATTACCAGATCAGACTCAAAAACTATAAGTGGCTCATTACGCAGAAATCTTTAAAAAAAAAGAAAAAAAAGGTTTGAAATGAAAGCTTTTGCGACATGAAAGAGCTCTGTGTTTTGCTCTTTTCTAGTTTATCTAATGCAGGAAAAAAAGAAAAAATAGCATCAGCATGGCTCTGCCCCACAGCCACTATTCACTAGATACCTGGAGACCCTTTCGCCATGCAGCAAAAGTAATTTCTGGTTTGAGAATAAATGTAACCAATTCCTAGTTTTTCACTGCTGCAACACAACATCAGTCATCCCTTGAAGTGGAGGAAAGGATTTCTAACAGTGATGACTTTTTTTTTTCCCCCCCAGACTGTCACACGAATGCATCCCCAGGACCAGAAGTCTTGCATGAACTTGATCCTTCTTATTTTAGCTCATCTGTCTTGTGAATCATTGCCATCAGCTAAAACAGAGAACTGGTAGGATGACATACCCAGAAAGTGCAGACAGCTTTGCCAAGGGAGGAGCAAAGTTACCGGGCTTGGATATTATTATTATTTCCTCAACATACATCAATAAGTCCCTGTGTATTATAAGTCTTATTCACAGCTTAAAAGTGAGAACTGAGGCTCAGTACAGTAGGTAATCCTGATATATTCCAAAGTTATTCAGGTCTCATCTGAGTCTTAGAGCAAATAAATTCCCAGACATCATATCCAGCTATGGGAATCACATTCAGCTGAAAACAAGCCAACTTCTCCTACTCACTCAAGGGGAATGGGAAATCTCACTATAACTGGTGGAAAAGCCACTACTGGAAGTTAAAACAGAAACAAGAAGAGAACTGACAGTCACCAAGAGGTTAATGCAAAGGAGGTGCTGACTCCCCTCCACCCTAAGAAAATTAAGAGTGAGCACCACCTTACTCACTGCTTGCTTGCAACCATCAAAGCAAATTCACTCGCATCAAAGACTGTGAAAGGATGACTTCAGGAGAAGCTTTGGCCATCATCCTTGGGCCTTCAGCACACTCATCCTCACTGGCACAGGAGTGTCCCCTGGAAGGGGTCACACCGGGGTGACCGTGCAAGCTCTGCCACAGCACAGTCTTATCAAGGCAAATATCACCGACTCTGGACTTCACCCTTCCCCCCAAGTACAGGCTGCTGGGGGAAGGGGAGGAGGAGAAGAGAAATTAGCCTCGTCCTAGAAGAGAGAGAGGAAAACCAGACCAAACAGAAAGAACAGAAAAAAGACAGAAATTCCAAGGGTGCTCGTTCCTCCAGCTGTCTGCTCTGAAGATCCATGGCAAGAAACTGATGGGACACAGGCCCGTGACTTTCCTCCCTCTCGTACTCAATAGACAGGTTTTTGTTCACAGGTTCCAAAAGAAACGTAATCCCAAAATACAAGTAAGAGATCAAGAAGACTTGTGGCACAGCCCCTTAATCCGCATTCAGAGCCTTGGGATTAAGTCAGAGAAAGCACCTGACTTCCCACCCTTAATCTCCAGAGTCATGCCTAATGGGATATGTTCTTCTGGGTGAGAATTTCTCACTTTCCCTAATAACAAAAAATAAAGAACACTAAAAAATCCACACCAACATCTGCTTTAAGCACTGCTTGCTTTATTGGATCAACATTTAAACAAAGGTGCTTTGTTAACGTGGAGACCACAGATGTTCCTCTGCTCAAAAAGGTATGAAGGGGAAAAGAGCAAAAAGAGAAAAGACACAGTAAGACTGAACTGAATTTGCTTAGCCCTTTCTCCAGGCTGCTAGAGATCAGGTTTTGCAGACCAGGAGTCATATGGTGTTCCCCACATGTGGATAAAAATGGAGCATCCTCAGGAAGACAAATGTTGTGTAGGTGCAGAAGCAGCAGGGTGCCAGTGGCTGGCCACCACAACCAGACACGTTGTAAACTCTGGTTCTGGTCTTCCAGCTGAGACCAGCACGGTTCCTTCAGGGCACCACGTGCTCCATAAATGTGTCTTAAGACTGGGAAGCTCACCAGGCTGGGAACCAGCATCTTCTCTGTGCAGGAGGAATACTTCGAGGATCCCATCCAGAGGAAGCGAGCACGGTTTACGTCTTTACTTACTCACCTGCATCTCCTTTCCTCCAAGCACCAAAAGATGTTTCACATTTCTCCAAGACACCTCTTACCCCTCTGTGCTCTGCTGAAACCATGCATTAAGAACATTACTTATTTTGACTAGAGTAAGGTAATCTACAGCCAGCCTTTCCAGAAACTGTCGGTTCTCAGGAGACCATTGGAAAACGTGGCAGCACAGCATGGGTCAGCAAAACAAAGCGAGGCTGCAGACAGAAAGCTGGCAAAGGTGGACTTTTTTCCTCTCTGCATACCATATGCTGCTGCATGACTGGGTGAATGGTCAACAGAAAACATCTTATGTCTACCTTTGGTAGAAATCAGCCATCAAAAATTGCCTCGGTTCCACATTTTTAGTTATTCATCATGATGCAGCTCCTCAGTAAAGGCTCTTCCAGATCAAAGGCAGAAGAGTCAGAGCACAGCACCAGTTTGCTGATAGGAGGCATTACTGCATGGTTACTCATGCAGCCAACACTGATGAGTAAAGGGAAGAGGGAATTTACCAGCAGTCCTTAAAAAAAATCAAAACAATGTCAATTTCATCAGAAAACATTGGATTCTACTAACAGGGGTCACTCAACCTTTCTGGAAATATGAGCAAACTGGCGCTACAGCAGGATAGCTGATCAGACCTTGGAAGGGGTCCATCTGTTCTTGAAAGAAAGAAACCTTCAGTCCAACCCCTTTAAGAAAGGCACATTACCCTCTGACTTTGAGCCAACTAGACAAAAACACGTCATCCAACTTGACTAATACACATGTTTCTAATTTACAGAAAGACTCTTGGTTTCAAAATTGAAATAAGATGCCAGTACAGTAGAGGAAGTTCTAAAACAACCTCTATAATCCAAGTTTTTTGGCAGTTTGGGCTCCATCAAGTTTCTCCGGCCAAGAAATCCTTCCAAAGACGACATTAGCTGTTATGTGTAGGAAAACAGCCTCACAGAGCCAGAAAGTACCTGACAGAATTAATTCCTTGCTGAACCTTTGGCTGTGGGTTCAAACACACATGCCTTGGGTTAGAGTCTGCAAGCCAAAACAAGGGAAGGATCGCTGGGCTTACACAGCACCTCTCCCTGCTGGATCCCTTCTCAGCACACGCACAGAGGGAGAAAAAGAACACTACGACACGAAAGCACTGACAGATGTATGATAGGAAACTCCTGGGTGACAACACTGAAGAGAGCATCTCAAAGCCAAGGACTAGAGCGTGCCCTGCTCTTGTCACTGCTCCCTTCAGCACGATTCTGCATCTTAATTGGTGTGAATCAATCATCAGTCATCTTCCAAACAGCTGCCATTACACCTACTAACCATGCATCTGCAGTTCTGACTCGTACCGAGAAGGCACGAAGCGGTGCAAGGGAAGAGTTTCAAAGATGCTGGAGGATTTTTCTTTATTCTAGCCTGACTCACACATAGCCCATGCGTTTACATAGGTTTGTGTCAACATCACCAGTTTCCAGCGAGGAAGGAAAAGCAGAAACTCCAAAGTGCTCCGTGGCTTAGCTCTTACAGCCTCTTTTCTTCTTCACTCTTCACAGTGCTTTTCTCAGCCCGCAGACTCCAGAGCTAAAGTGCTGTAGTCTCTTTTTCTGTCAGTATACAGACACCCTGACTGGAGCAGATATCCCATTACCTGTTGTTGCGCTGGATTACAAAGCTTTTCAGCTTTGTTATTTCTTTCCAGCACCTGACCTCCACACTACCTCAAGGCTCTTAACCAACTCTACCCTGAGAAAGAAAGTGAATTCAACGCCATGCAACTAAGTCAGTCACAGGCTGGAGCACTTACATTGCTAAACAAATTCAACTAGTGACAGCAGCAGTCTCAGGACCATCTCGCTGGGCCAATCAGCTGAACTGGAAAGTAAGTGGACAGTACTGGTAAGATCACCATGATTTGATCAGCAGCAAAAGGCAGGGAGACCTGAACTGGTATCAGCATGATACCGTCAGGAGGAACAGGAGCTCTGCTCCATTTTTACATTCCCTTCACTCTAGAATTTGTGACTCACTACACAATGAAAAGGCTTTGCAGAGCACTGCAGTATGACTCAGATGAGAATACAGCCAGAACAAAACTGTTCATATCAAGATATTTTCAACCCCAATGATTCATGGGAGGATTAGGAAAAGAACCGGTGTGATAAGATCCTCTGTAGGGAGGACTATGGAGCAAGTCCTGCAAGCAGCACACGAAGGCAGCTCTGATAGGACTCACCAGCATGCCAGACCCCTGCAGAAGAAGGATCACGACCTTCATTCTACATGAGGATTCACCTCGATTCCCCCAGAAAAAGAAAACAACTGCTTGTTGTGGCAGAAGCAGAGCATCTGAAGGACATCAGGATACGCATACATTTTTAAACAATCTAGCCCAGAGTGGAAGGATCTGTTCTGCTCCTCCACACTCACACACACTGCTCTAACCTAATGCAACAAGATATGCTGTGGGAGAACATAAAGGGTAAAGTAACACCAAGAGAGAGTGTTTTAGAGCCCGACTCAGGTGAAGGAGGTATGCAGCCAAAACCTGCAGCTGCACTGATCTCAGCCCTTGGCAGCAACACTGCCGTGAGCATTTCTCATGCTCTCAGACAAAAGGAGGAAGCCCCGGTAGGTTGGTACACAGTGGCTGCAGCCGCCTTGAGACAGCCCAGCGCACAGCGGGCGTCCCTGCTGCTCTGGCCAAGCCACTGCTTGGGACACAACAGCAGAAGCAGCCACTGGACCTACACCCTGCCAGACATCCCCCATCACCCAGGGTCCCAGAAGACTTAACAAAGACCTGGACTTCAAAGACTGGCAGTTTGTGCTCATCTGCCCACCTTCAGAGAGGCTTCAGGGCACGATCGCTGGGCTGCTGCCTCAGGGGAAGAGCGGCTTGGCATTACACTAATCCTGGCTAGGCAGAGGTGCAAAGCCTCTTCAGGCAGCAGCCTCCTCACCTGCAGCAGCACGTGGCACTGCAACAAGTGGCAGGACGACATGCAAGCCCAAGCCACTGCATCCCACTTCTGGCTGGAGTGGAATGTTCGGTGGATGCACAATTTCAAAGCCCGTCATGGAAACACGAGTACAAGAAACAGGTGGGTATTTACTGTGAGGTTACTAAAGGGAAGAGTTTTGTAAGGAAAACGCTGCTTTCCAGTGGTCACGGGTTGGGAAATCTTTTCTAGAGAAGCAGTGAAGAATCAGAAAGGGTACATCGCTTCCTTCCTCAAAACACGTCAGAATGGGACTGGACACTGAGCCCAGCTGTATGGCTATTTATGACAACAGTCCAGCTACCTGATGAATTGGAGACACATAATTTAGCAAAAGTAATCCTTCCTTACTGCAGCTAGGGACACCCTTACCTGTCCCCATAAACTTCATCTAGCACCCACCCACTGACCTCTCCTCAGCCCCTGGGGAAATCAAATGCAGTGTGTAGTTTAACAGTTCATAATTAAGAATCAGAGTATCAATCACTAATGGAATAAAAACCAAAAATATACACAATTCGCACCGGTGAGACCTACAAAGTAAAGAAAAATAAGCCAATGTTAAAATTAAAAGATGGACTTCCTAATTTTGAGGATGTATATGCTCTCACCTGTTAAATATGAAAGGTTCCTAAAGATAAGGGAAGACAATGCCAGCACAGGCTGCAAACAGAGCAAGAGGTGCAAATTCATGTTAAAAAAAAAAAAAATCTAGAATTGAAACCAAACGGCCTTCAGAAGCATTTAAAGCACAAGAGAGCATTTAGCATTACAGTTCCCAGTCCTGGATTAAGTTTCCCTGTTTCACTGCATTAGAATTAATCTATGTGCCCACGAACTCCAGAGTCAACTTGCAGAGCCACAGCAGCGGCGTTACATAACCACTGATAGCAGAGGCTGCAGTGCCAGAGCCTGCTTGCTACCCCTCACCACCACCAAAGCCAGCAAAGCTGCTGCTGCTCACAGCATTCCTTCGGTGACAGACGCCTCAGCAATCCAGACCTTCGAGTTTGGATTTGATAAGATGTTTTCTTGCGAGCTGATGTTAAGACTTAAAAGGCCACTGACTGCTGTGCAAGAAGTCCTTTATGTCATCAGGGGAGGGGAGGCAGCTACACAGGAGGAGAATAGCAGAAGGCTTTAAGTGGGAATATGATTACTGTAGAAAAAATTATCTGACAAACAAACACGGCCCCAGATTATCGCTAGGAATGCTTTTAAGCAATTTGAGTGAAAACTGGTACATCTGCTGTCTATTCGAAAGGTCACCGAGTGCTTATTTCATGATAACACACTCCCAAGAAGATCTTTCAATGAACTCTTAACTTCTGATCTCCAGGATCGCATATCCCTTGTTTTAAAGGCAGCTACCCTCTGAGGTCATGGAAATACAGTTCAGCTGCTGTGCAGCGTTACATCTGCATGTGGCCATCTTGAACTCTGCTAAGCCAAGGGAACAAAAACAAATTAACAAATTGAAGCCTCAAAATACGAAGTTACTCAAAAGTCCCTTTGATTTACCAGTATAAAGATGTTTCTTTGTATCTACCCATGGCTCTTTAAATACATCTCTCACATTTTGCTGGAGCTTCATCCCTCAGATCTGTTCATCTTTTAGAACAAAAAGCCAAAACACACTGCTTCTTAAAGTCTTTCTAATACCTTCTACTTCTAGGATAAACAAGAACTGCTTAGATGCTTCAGCCTTCATGCCTGTGTGCACGATAGCAGGCTGTGCATATAGGACGCTGCAAGTATGTTCAGAAAAGCAAAATGGTGTTTTCAAAACCAGAGACCGTGGCAAAACGAGGCAGCAGAGTCACTGCAGCTCTGTTCCAAGATGACAGCAGAGAACACAGATGTTAGGGCACACAGATTCACTCCACAATCATTTTAATTACATGCCTAGCCAACCAAGCACAGGATACGGGCTAAGCAGCATTAAAAAAAAAAAAAAAAAAAAAAAAAAAAAAAAAAAAAAAAAGCTGCACACACAAGTATTCTGCGAGCATCCTCCTGTGCACTTGATGCTAACGCCACTCTCGTGCATTAAGTCATCTGTTTTCCAGCAGGCAGGCAGCCGATTTCGGAAAGGCGCTGCTGGCTCCTCTGCGGGGCTGGCGGCATCAATGGGGGCGGTGAGCGGAGCCCGCACAGGGCTGTCACAGCCGATGCTGGGCTGCGGGCAGGGCACGGGCACCGGGCCGGGACAATGCCTCGGCCTGGGCAGCGCCGGGACCCCGGCGGGGCACCCAGCAGGGCCGGCTCCTGCCCCGCTCCGGGCTCGTGTCGCGATCCGGGCACGCTGGGGCTCGGCCGAAGGTTGAGCTCGCTGAATCTCGGAGGGCTTTTCCAACCTCAGTGATTTTAATCGGTCTATAATTGCAGACTTCACCTTCTCCCAAGAAGAGCTCGGGCTCCGGGCAGGCTGGGGGTTGCTGCCCATCCCGCCGGGGGTGCTGACCTCCAGCCCCGACAGCGAGACCCGCACCGCGCCTCGTGCTGCGGCCAGGGAGCGGGGGGCACACGGCACCCACGGACACCCACCCGGGGAGCCCCAGCGGGGGCCGCACGCCCCCTTCTCCTCCTCCTCCTCCTCCTCCCCCCGCGGGCCGAGCCCCCCGCGCCCGCTGCCTCCCGCACGCACCGCGGCCCCCGGCAGACCCACCTGCTGGTACTCGGCGTCGTGCGGTCGGAAGTCGGCGGCGGTGAGCTCCCAGCGCAGGCTGAGGTGCGGCAGGCGGTGCAGCAGGCTCACCCACCAGGGCGGCGAGTAGCTCACGCCCGCCATGCCCGCGCCTGCCTCACCCCGACCCGCCGGCCATGGAGCGCCGCCCGCCTCACCCGCGCCGCGGCCGCCGGCCCCGCATGGCCGGGCGTCCTCCCCCCGCCCCGCTGGCCGTCCCTCCGCCCGCTCCCGCTCCCTCTTTGTTCGCCCAGAGGCCCCGCCGCCCGCTCCCGGCGCCGCCCGCCCGCTCCCATTGGCGCCGCCGCCGCCGCCCCGCCCCGGCCCGGCCCCCGCGGCTCCCCCGGGAACGCGGCTCGCTGCCGGGCCCCCGCCGCGCCGGGGTCGCTTCCCGACGGATTTCCTGCGGCCGGGAATCTCGCACGGATCGCAGCTCTAACAGAGGAAGGTGCGTTTTGGATTCGGGCTAAAAGCCGGCGCGGTGGAAGGGATTTGTGCCGCGGCGAGTGGTAAAGGGAGTCATAAAGTCACTTGTTGGTTGATCCAGAGGCAGCAAGTTCGCCCCTGCTGAATTCACAGCTCGTAGAGACAGAATGTGGTCCAGCGCTCCCTTGGCTGGGCACACGGACGGCAATGGCAGCAACGCGAGCGCAGGTGGACGCTAACGAGACGCCTCTCGCTGTGTGACAACACGAGGGGAAAAATAATAAAATAATGATTGGAACAAAGTCTTGGAATCTCTCAGAATACCTCAAAAAAATGCGCACTTGAGGACATGGTTCAGTAGCGAACATGGTCGTGGTGCCAGGTTGATGGTTGGACGTGGTGATCTTGGAGGTCTTTTCCAGCCTTCACGACTCAGTGACTCTGAGCTGCTGGGCACGTGTGGCAGAGGGTGGGTGTCCTCACCCAGCATCAAACCACATCCCCACCCCTCACACCAACACCTCTCTCCCACCCACTCCGCACGTTCCAGCCCCTGGTGCCGCTGACATCAATGCTTTCACCAGCTGATGCATTTGCTCCCTGGCACTGACTGCCCCAGCCTGACTTGGTTTGCCCAAATCTCAGGGGGAAATTTCTAGAGGTACCCAGGTGTCTAAAGATATGGGTGAGCCTCGTGTGATTTCCAGGTCTGCCCTCCCCCTGTTCCATGCAGATATGCAGTGCTCTGGTTCAGCTCCCACCCTTCTCTCTTCAGGCAAAGGTTTGGCCTCATCCAAACCCTGACCCAAAGCCAGCGTGTTGCCTCATCACTGTGAAGGGACCAACAACTCTCAGCTTGTTTTGATGACATAATAAATCAAAGCCATGAAGTAAACACCTGGATATCTCAGCACTGACAGCATCTAACTGCACAACAGCACGGAGCTGGGGATGTGGTGGGCTCCCCACAGAGCCACTCACCACTTTCCCAAGGATTAGACTCTGACCCAATGGGAAAGGGGTTTTCATTTCTTTCTAAACAGAACAGAAAGTATTTTTAGGTGAAAGGTAAAAAAGATGAGTATATCTTCTCAGGGGATCATGTCAGAAACAAGTAAGTACATAAATATCCTGGATAATGCTAGGATAGTGAGGTAAAATAGAAAAGATAACGATAAGCAGCAGCAATCCCAAATTAATTCACTTTGTTGCAAAGATTGCACTGCTCCTGTTGCAACTGAAATGTATAAAACTATTTGCTGCTTTCTTTTAAAAGGAATAGAATGAATAATTTAATTCTTGCTGTAAGCATGCAGTGTGGCCCAGCATTAATGCAGGAGCTCCTAAACCTGGCTGATCTATCCAGACCATCTCCCAGACCTTCAGTGTCTCCATCCCCATCCCCATCCCAGCCCTGCTGCAGCCCACCTCACCATTGCTGATTGCTCAAAGCATTCTCTTTTAAATACCACTCAACATCATTTGGAGTTGGCAAGGGAAAAAAGGACCATCCAGCCCTCTAACAGATTCCAGCAAATGATTTCCAGGTCCTGCAGGCTTGAGAAACTCTCATGTGTTTAGAATTAGAAACTGTGATGGCCCATGAAAACTTAGAAAATATTGGAGTGCTGTGTATCCCACTGGAAAATAAAAGGGTAACACCAGCTGTTTTTTTCTCCTCAAGGGTGGCAGATCAGCAGACATTATGGAGACACCTCTTTTGCAAGGATGATTTTATTCCTTTTCCCAAACACAGCCAGGATTTTGTGCTTTACATTGTCCTGACTGATGCATTTCATAAATAAGGAGAGCAAAAATGCTAAAATGGGCCATTTAACCCCTTAGAAGCAAATAAACACATTTCTGCCAATGTTCTGAAATATAACATCATCTCCAATAGCTTTTGACTAGGATGGGATTTTTATATGAGTATTATCAACACAGCTAAAAAGAAATCTTATCACTCACAAATAGCACTAAGACGCACGTCAGAGGGTTCAGAGCCACGTGCTGTGTGCACAAGTACGAGATATACAAGGGTACAAGATACAAGACCTCAACTCCCTCCAGCTTTCTCCAAAAAAAGAGTTTATTTTTCTGCAGGAGGACAGCTGAACATCAGCCAATTTTATTTTCTTCCTTATTATTTTCATGTTTTTCACAGTGCTGGCAAGGATGAAGAAGGAATCATTTCAAGGGCCAACGGTCTAACAGATTTCACCTCCAGTTCTAACAACCCAAAGAGAAGGAGCAGAGGGACTTGGCTGGGAGCAAGAGATCTCTGCATCAGCCCCTTCTGACACAGAGTTTATGCAATTTGGTGCTAAAACGCTCAAGGCTGGAATCTGTCCTGCAGATGTAACTGCAGCCAGGGGCCTCTGGATGGACACAAAGCCCCCACCAGGCTGCAAGTCCAAGCACCTCTGTCAGCATCTGATGGACGGGGGAGAGAAGATGCAGCCAGGAGATCTCGTTCAAAGGGGCTGATGTAAATCAAAGTGCACAAAAGGTTTTGGAATAAATGGCAGGAAAAGCTGGATGCTGTTCCATGGGGGTGGGTGTCTGAGGCACTCTGGGGGTGACTGGGAAAGGGAGCAGCTCAGCAGTGCTGGTGTGCATGCCTCCCCTCAGCCTCCTGCTCCTTGTGCCGACACAACTGGATTAAATTAGAGTAGAATGAGGACTGGGGATTACAGAGAAACAGAGGAATCAACAGTTTTCATTTCTCCCCCACAATTATTTATAATGATATGGGCAAATGAAGAGCAGGATGGATACAGCAAATGAGGAATAAGAGACAAACCACAGGATCCCGCACTAGCCATACTTTCCATGGCATTTCAGCCCGTTGCACCACACCACAAAGAAATACCTGCAATTCTTGGATGTCTAGCATCTCTCATTTGATCCTGTTCAGGTAACTCTTGATTACATGACAAGACAGGTATCAAGGCTCTCATGTTTAGATTATAGCAGCCTTTTTTTCCTTCCCACACAAATAGGTACAGTCTGTTTTGCCAAAGCCGAACGAACAAACGAGACACTGTCGTGACATCCCCTAAATAAAATCCAACAGTAAATCACCCTTGCATGGGAAGCAGTTCTACAGTCAAGCAAAGCAAACTGCGAATGTCAGCTTGTTCACTGGTAATCCTGCTGAAAAGTAACCCAAAGAGCTGTATCAGTGTTTGCTAACTTGCTCTGACAGTGGCTTTGCTAAAGAATCACTGGGCAAAACAGGCAGATGAAAAATGTTCCACATTGAAGACAGCAAGGATAAAAAGACGTTTAAACCTCCAAAATAAGGCATCCAGTGCTATCCTCCATCCTCTTGAGACCACTAGGCAGCCTGCAGAAGCACTCTGAGAAATGCAGCATTTTTCACTCTTCACAAGCTCCTGATTCCAGACATCCCTACTGCTGAAGTGGCAACGAGAGCGCCTTTTAAAACAGCAATCTCCTACCCCTGGCTTTTCTGATTCACTATGAAATTAAATAATTCAGCTTTTAATATACTGCAGAGCAAGGAGTCTTCCCCTGACTGTCAAACCTAATATGTGCTACAAAAGGTCTTAGCCAACAATACAGATTAAAAATGAAATAAAAGCAAGTTTGCACTCCAAGTGCCAGCAGATGGATGAGTTACCCTCTTGAGACAGGGACTAAATTACGGATGGTCAGGGAGAGGTCAGTGAGACAACCGTGCCTGGGCTGTGGGGCCACACCTCTGACTCTGCCGCTCCATAAACTCTGCCCTTACATCCAGCAGTGCCTCCTTCCCACTGAGCTCAACTGTGCCTCCATTAAAATCACCCTTCCTCTCCTGCCAGGCCTTCCTCTGTAATTTTCTGCTCATAGTCAAAGGAAATAACAAAGCCAGGGCTGCTCTCCATCCTCCCCCGGGCATCGCTGGACTCCAGTCTGTGCTCTCCCAGCAAAGCCATGCTGCCAGGGATCTTCCCAGATGACTTCTCCTCCCACCTTGAAGGACTTTCCCCTGAGTGGAGGCATCTGCAGGCAGGAACATACATTTGGGTTTTTGTGACTTTCCTCTGATGTCCTGCCAGGTTTACACAAAAATTGCCACTACCAAGGCCAGCAAAAAAAGAATTCAGCCAACTGAAAGAAGCAATAACAGAGGGTTAATTCTTTCATTTCCAGTCCTGAGGCAATATTCTCTCTCTCTCTCTCTCATGTTTTACTGGTCTTTTTAAACTGAGTTCTAGGGAAATGGGTGGAAGATGTGGAAATCCTATTGCAAAAGCACCTGCCCGCTCTTTTCCCGAGAGAGCCACACAGAGAACATTCTATTATTTAGTTAATTGCAAAGAAACAATTACAAAGGAACTTGGCAAACTCTCTCTAATCACAGCAAGACCCACTGCAGTCCAGTAAGTTCAGCAAATTAGCAAATAAGTGAACATAAAAAGGAAAGAATAACACAGCTCAGATTGCACTTTGTTCGTTTGTTTTGTCACTCTTCGTTTCTATTTAATTATTTAAGGTATTTCTTCCTAACATTCTGGTACATTTTGTATAATAATGAAGGTTTACTAGCATGGAAATGCAATACGTGGCTATTAAATATCTGCCGAGGGAGGGAAGAAAACTGCCAATTCTCTGAGCACATTGTAGAGAGCCTGTTCAGGAAAAATTTCCAGGTTAGATAAATAGAAGGTTCTGCCATAATTTGTATAAGTTCCAAATAAGGATTATTGCTCGATAATGGCAATGTAAAGCAATGTTTGTGCAGAATGTTGTAACCTGTACTACAGGCACTCAGGGTCAATCCCATTTATTAAAAGCTCTTCTAATTTTCCATGCAGATACCTAGGGGCCATTCAAGCACAGCCTTTTGTTACAGCAGCACTGCAACCAAGTGGCAGATTTTACAGTATTTAATCCCTAAAGTCATATTGCAGCAAAGACTTTCAAGCTGTGGAACAGTGCTGGGGCAGGGGCTCAGCTCTGCTGAGCTGCTGGGAACAGGAGGGGGGAGCAATGAGATCTGGGTGTGGGATTGTCTGGCTGACAGTGAGGGAGGTAAGACAGCCCTTGACAATGGACACATCCCTCCTGCTTCTTCCCAGACCGTTTTGAGCAAAGAATTTACGATCCCTCTGTTCACACTACCAGCAATGGAAGCCCTAAAGGGGCTTGTGTGGTGTCCAGGGCAATGTGTGTGTGTGTGAACCCCCCAAAGAGAGGGGAGCTGGGACAGCCTGAGCAACACCTCGAGCTGGGACATTGGTTCAGACACAGCTCTGGTGAGGGAAACAGCACAAACACTGCCCTGGAGAACAGGGGGAGTCCAAATGCTCAGCTTTGAAGAGGGGAATTGGGACAGCCAGGCAGGGAGAGGCAGTGGACAACACCAGAGTGTAATTCCTGAGAACACAGCAACACTCACTGTCCAAGGCTATTCCCTGAGCACAGCAAGAGTGGTTACTGAACACCACGTGCAACCAACGGGCCAAACACACACCAACAACAGGGCAGGGGATGTCAGAACCGCCAGCAGCAGAGCAGAGCTTCAGCAAATGGAAACTTCAGAGGAACTGATGACCGCCAACCATGCCTGAAAATCCTTCCCTAAAAACCTGGAGTCTAACATGGAAATTTTGCTCTTTGCAGGTCTTAATGAAGCCCGTTGAACAAAACTTTTCTCCCCTTTAAAAGTTTGTGTGAGGAAAGCAATTCATTAGCTGACAAACCTAGCACAGAGAGATGCTGCAAAGCTTGCAAGAGTCAAGGGTATTCCAACTTCAGCTGCAGACAAATTATGGCTTAATATAAGTAAGTGTGAATGTTTAATTGCTTTCAACTGAATTCAAGACCAGTCTGCTCCAAGAAGTAATACCAAATTTTTCCATTCATGCCTCATGGATTACCTCTGGTGTTTAAGATTTAAAAGTGAAGTTTCTCATAAGAAATGCAGAGAATACGCCAGTAAAGCTGAGAGGAAAGAATTAAAAAAAGAAAAAAAGTGAAATTTAATTAATATAATTATCCAACAAAGACTGTCTCATCTTGTACTCTCGTAGCTGTTGTAGTGCTACACCAAGGACTCTACTTGACAGGAGGATGACTGCAGGATTCCCCTGTTTTCACAGCAGTTAACAGGGTCTTCTATTTCCATAAACCAGCATAAGGCATCTTTGGGGAGTCCTTAAAGGCTTTTTGTGGACCTGGAAAGGAATGCACTTGTCCTAGCTCCTTCCAGAGCTTCAAAAACAGCAACAATAACCCAGGTGAGGAGATACACTGGCAGTGAACTGTTGAACTCTGTAGTCTCCTGCTCTCCATCAGCTGCTGCCAGACCAGTTTTTTAAAGCAAAAACTCATCAGCTCTTTCAGTTTCATCAGGCTTTGGTCAGGAACACTGCTCATTCCTGATGGGACAACCTTGAACCTGCACTAAGAAGAAAGAAGAAATTTTACACCCTACATGTTTCAGTTATCTTGTCACTGTCCACACAGGAAATCAGGGATAAAAGGTCAGCCCAGGTGCAAAGAGAAAACAGGATCATGCAGCAGAGGCCAGAGGGGCAATGAAAATCCAGCAGCAGCAGAACAAACACATCAATATTTGGTTATAAACTTTATTTCAAAATTCAACAGTTCAAAGAAAATACATTGCAATTGTTTTAGCTTTTCAAAGATCCCACAATAAATTATATAAAATCCTTGCACAGTTCTAAATATTGAAATGGTCATAAAAATTAATGGTGCTCTCATATGCCAAGATTAATCCTTTTCCATTTTGCCTACACTAGAGGTTGCCTGTGCAGGGATTATTTTTAGAGCTGTGCAGGAAACAATACAGTTTTCAGGTCTTGATGCCTCAGTAAAGATTTACAGGCAAAGGCACTTAAGGGCAAAAAGAGATCAGGAGAGATAACGTCCCATTAAAGTCAGATCTCTGCACTCACACACCATCTCTAACTAACACTGCTGCAAACTGCAGAAGGTTTTAAGTCAGGAACATTATTCCATATCAACAGATTGGAAAGTGTGCTTTTAGACTACACAGGATACAGGGGAGTTTAATTTTAATTCAAGACCTTGACACCCCCACAAGGTTTCTGGGGCTTTCTGCAGAGGTGCTTTTCAGAAACAGTGTGTTTGTGTTGGTTGGGCCTACCTTGGCAGGTTTGAGCCACACTGATTTTTACTGTCCTCAGCTCCCTGTTGAGGAAAAATGCCATTTATTCAAAAATTAACTTTTTCTTCCTTCTTTGTGCCACACCTCTTCCCGGACTTCTGGGTGCTGGCATTCAGATAGATAAGCACAGAACCGAACTTAGTGTCAGTCACTACTCCCTCCAACACATTCCATCACAGTGTACAACAATACAACACCTGAGGCTAACACTGTGCAGGTTCCCCTCCTACTGTACCACACCAAACTTCAGATGTGCAGTGAACACATAATTATTTTCCAAAGTAAGATAGGAGTTTGAAGGCCGTCTCAAGGTTAGGATCAGATTTCTGATAGCTGGGAGATAGCACCCCCAAATTTAGAAAGTTTTAGACACATTTGATCGAACCCAGAAAACACTTGCTCCTTTTCACCCTGGTTTCTGCCTGTGTCTGGGTCATCCCAAGGTCCTATCTCCCATTTATCCCAGAATTTGTCTATTGACAGTGCTGCTGCTGCTGGTCACATGCTCAGCTCAAACACGAGCCCTTCTGCTCTGTATCAATTTCCTAATACTGTCACACTGCTCATTACAGCACAGTAAAGTAAAAGAACGTTTCCTTTATTGCATTTGCTGCCCCAGTATTTCCCTGCAGGATGACAGCCAGGCAGGTATTTGGTATCAGCCTTGGTCCTGACACATTACACACTCTCCTTTAATGTGTCAGACCTCAGCTCTGGTTACTCTCTGGAGAGATCCATGACAGAGTCGCAGTTACAGACCTGAAATATTATACACAACAGCTCAGTGCAGCACTGCTTCCATTTAGCAAAATGACCCTTCTTAACCTGACTTCCAGAAAAAGAAGGAAACAGATCCCAGCTTCTACCAGGAGGATTCTATCCCTTTTCTTTTATGAATATTTTTTTATCCTTCCTGCAGATGACAGTCATGTGACCAAAGCACCAGCAGGAAAAATTTACCCAGTGGGAGTGCAAATGACATTCTTCAGACTGCTTTGGGTATGGAGAGCTCCCAAAACTGCCTTTGGAAATAGCACAGGCAGCATTTCCACCGATGGGATTAAATGAAATCAGCTGCATTGTGCTGCAGCCATCCAGTTTCCTCTTTGGCTGCAAGTACTGGCACAAACTATGATAAGCCTGAGATAGTGCTTCATTGAAATCACACAACTGAGACAGCCCTGACTTATTGGTATTCTGAGAAACAGTGGTGACTGATTTTTAATTTAGAAAAGGTGATAAAAATCTTATATTTAAGAGAGTGCTTTCTGTTTACAGGAGACTTTATTACTCTTTGATGACAAAGAAACCATTACTGTTTCCAGAAAACCTTCACCACGTGCTTGTAAAATTAATTTCCCCTTCCAATAAGTATCATGATTTATCTAGTTCACCTTAAAAAAAACCCCACACACATTTTAATGTCTTTGAAGGATGTTGGTGCAACAGTAGGAACTACCCAGTCAAAAGTACAGTCTGCAGAGAAGATTTGGAAAGACCCCCTCTGATTAAATCCTCAACAGCCCATCAGGCCTTTGGTCTTTCCATAGATAATTATATTGTGAGTGCTTTTCCTGGATCCTAATTTCTGTTATAATCCAACCTTACCACTTCTGCTCCCAAACCAAACTGCCTGGATTAGGTATGAGCAATGTAGTCAGGTGAACATTCCAGACAGTTCTATCTCCTCAAGTATTTTTACACTAAGAGCTGACCCTGCAAATCCACATAATTTGTGACTTTTTAAGCAGAAAAAACACTCTCAAGGGGTATCCCTTCACAGCACAGTCCTGCTATTACACCCCTGCCCTGACAAATCCCAAAATCTTCATCATCAGACATTTCAACACAAAAGTTATGATACACATATCATCATACACACATGGAAAAGACCAATAAATAAGAAAACCCAGCTGATACAGTGGGCCTAGAATAGCCCTGTGAAAATGGCTTTCTAAAAGCCTTTACAAGGTCTGCACAGACTGTAAATGTTCAATATAAAAATAAACAAAAAAGATATTAAAATATGATACAGTAAAAAATTTAAATAGTGAAGCACAGATAACAAATACCAGTTGTACCCCTTTGCATATACAGGCTAAAAACAGGAGTTACGTAATTTACCACTTTCTGATTAAAGAAATTATTTTAGTTGACCTGAAACAAAACTTTGTTTGACATTAAATATCTTAAGGTTTTATTGCTTTCATTTAAATTTGGCAAATGAATTTACAATCCTCATTGTGAAACAAAAACATTAAAGTGTTTTGGTTGAGTTTTTAAATCCAAACTCTCTGGGTACCAAGAGGGTAAGGTTAACAGTCACTCAGTGGCTTTTAGCCATAAAGTCTGCAGAGACAACATATCAAAGATATATCCTTTGTGGCTGAAATCATGTGAACTGTCATTAAAAAGAGGCTGATATTCCCACTTTTCCCATCTTTGATATGCTTGATCTCAGCACAAATGGTTCTGTTGGTGAACCAAATAATTCAAGATCACCAGAGCTTGTTACCAAACCTTAGAAGTGGGTGTAGCTTTTCTTCACCTGCAGCAGAGGAGGGACAACAACAACATCATCATCGGAGTCATCGGAGTGAGCCTCATCCAGGGGCACACAGGGAGCAGAGCAGGACCTGCCTGAAATGATTCCAGCAAACAAGGTCATCGACAAACAACAGTGGCCAAAACAAACCCTGGTGCAAGTGTGGTGCTCTCTGAGCCATTCAGTTTCCAAGCTTACCCAGATCTTTTTGTGCGTGGAGCTATTTCTGTTCCTCCTTAATGGACCAGAGTGCACAGCAAGGGCTGAGCTGACACACTGACCATGCATGAGCTCTTTTATCACCTTTAAAGCTTTGCAAGGGGTTACAAAAACCAGGTAAAGCCATTTGATACTCAAGTCATTGCAGGTCAAAACCAAATATTTATTAAATGGCCTGAAAAGGAAAAATTGACCCAAGCTTAAACTACACAGAGAGGTCACAACGAGAACTTGACTTGGATACGATGGAACAAAGGGAAATAGATGCAAAAAAAGGTAAAAGCTCTCAGTCACTGTCTTTAACACTTAAGCATGTAAAACACACAAA
Source organism: Hirundo rustica (assembly GCF_015227805.2). Taxonomy (NCBI): domain Eukaryota; kingdom Metazoa; phylum Chordata; class Aves; order Passeriformes; family Hirundinidae; genus Hirundo; species Hirundo rustica. The sequence continues at coordinate 12,207,013 of NC_053464.1, forward strand.
ATATTGTTCACACACTGTTCTACTGTAATGATGGTAAAAATAGTGACCACACCATTGGGTTTTTGCATTTATTTTGTTTCTTTGCTATTTTCCTGGATGTGTTTCTATGCATCTCAACCATTCCAGTGTTTGAAGAAGTGTTCAGGTTGTGAACAGATATTCCTGATGATTCCAGCAAACACTGGAGAATCAGAGGCATAAAATGAGTATGTACAAAGTTCCTGACACAAGAAGAGCAGAACCAGCAGCTTATAACCCCTGTGCAAGAGTTGTAGGAACTAAATGATGACTGTTATTAATACCTTCCAGCACAATATCCTCCCCTCAGCTATTAATACCTTCTAGCACAATATTCTTCCCTCAGCTCCACTTATTTTTCAGTTTCAAACATAAATTCTCTGAAAAGACTCTCCCAGAGAAGAAAACAAATCAAGACAACCTGTGGTAGAAAGAGGAAACAGGCAAGAAGCCACAGTATGAGGTTGTGACCTGAACTGGAGGGCACACAGAGAATATTAGCCAGGGAGAACAGACCTGCCACGGGTCTTGTGGTGAAATAAGAGATTCCTGACACAGGAAATAAAATACTCTGCTATGGAAGAGCAGGCATACACAGAAAGTGGAACACAGAATAGAGAAAAGGGACCACAACGGGCTCAGGAATAGGAAAAGAGTGACAGACAGAGCCTGTGAATGGCAGGGGGATGCAGGAAGGCCATTCCATTACACTGACCTCAGCCTAAAAAGCAAAGAAACACATGGTTATACATGAAATAGTTTAATATTATCCAAATCATCCTTGATTATATCCTGCTCTTGATATATGAGATTTTCCTCATTTTCAGTTTGATATCAACTTTATCTTGGTGCTTGTGAAGGGTAAGCACTGATAAGAGTTAAGGGTTGTATGTAAATTCACGATTCCAAAAAAGCCTGGAATGAAGTTAACAGTTGCAGCCAGAGTGGTCAGTAATATGCAAAGAGAAACACTGCCTTTAATCAAGATTGCTGTGCATGTACAGAACATATTCTTCCTTCCTGTCACTCCCCTGACAGAACAAAAGAAAACACAACACCAGGCTTCACAGGCTGAATTGTTAATATCTGTTTCATTTCATGGGAAACAGCAGAAATGGCTTTATAAAATCTCCAGGTCCTGAAGACAAGCAAAGCAGCACTGAATAATACTTTTTCAATTTTTTTTTCTTTTCCTAGAAAATACAGACATCTAACCTGATGCAAACAATGAATTTTAAGTCTGCAATGCTACACCAGGGTTATATACATTCATTCTAGCAGACGTATAAGGTTTTTACAAACACATTTTCATCTTCCCCGTTGTTCTAAAAATAATGCCAAAAGGGTAGTGAATTGAAGTGATTTATTGCAATACAGATATTGACTGAAAGCTTAAGATCATTTTAAGACCTAGAGGTCACAAAATGCATAAATGGAGTTGGGACAAATGAAGAAAGAACTTGTTCAACAGCTGCATGATTTAAAGCTGTAAGAATTTGATTGCTTTTCAATCACTCAGCAGCTCAACAAGCTCCTTGTCTCTCATTCTTTCCAAGCTGCAGGATGACCACTGAAATCTCAATTTACCATCAAACCCCAAGTTTGCCAGTGGATTTTTAAATCAGTCAGGAGCTCAGAATGGCAGGGGTGGACTTTTAGTTAACTTTAACTTTAGTTTAAGCTACATAAATCCACATGACAATAAAGCAAACAGATCACTGAGGGGTTGCACCAGGATGCTCTCTTTCTTTTTAGGAGGTTTTTCCCAATTCATCTTTTGGAGATTTTGGTTAAACACACCCATGCACCAGGACTTAACACTTCAGGGAGCTCAGTGCCAGGCAGTCTTTGGGCAGCTGTGCATTTACAGAAGCACATCCCCAATGTGCCTCTCCACAAACCACCTGGGCACATTCTGTTCTCATCCCAGAGTTTGAAAACATCTCCCACATTCATAAAATCAGCAGCAAACAAAACCTGGTCTGTTCCCAATCACTCCTTTTTGATATTCACCAGGAAAGGACTGTAAGGGAGAAAGTTTGAAAGTATGGTTTCCTCTCTCTCTCTCTTTTCCAGTATAAACTATTCCAGAACTTCTTCACTCATCAACTTGTCATCATGATCTGCAATAAAACTTAGCTTAGGAGGCTCCATAGCAAGATAATGACTGTGCTCTGCTGGTATTCATATGACTGTGTTTACTGGACTTGCCTCATCTTTGGGTCTTAGAAGGACCAAGCATTTAAGGGATTCTTTCTCTTTGAGTAGAATTTCACAACCGATTTACCCTGGGCTTAGAGTGAGCACGCCCATAATGACTACTGCAGTAGAGCTCAGGCAAAACAGGGTGCTGCAGCACTATATCTTTCCTGGATACTATCAGCAAACATAATTAAAGTCACTCAGAATTCCAACTTCTTCAGAAGCAAGTACTACCTACTCCTTCACAAAGCAGAACGTGCCTCTGAATATGGAACACAGTGAAGTTCCTCAAACACGTTTTCTTCCACTGAAGTGTTACCTCTGTTTTCACAAGTCCTGCAAATCTGGCTTATTCCCCACCTCCTATCTTAGAGAAACAGCCTCACTGCTTACAGCATTCTCTGTCTCTGAGCAAGCCTGCAGGGACTGGCAGCTCTTCATTGACAAAAAAACCGAGTCAGTGTTTCTCAGGTCATACTCAAAGTTGCTCCTTTTTCCCCCAGCTGGTCCATAAAAGCCTAAAATATCCCACTCTGTACAGACCCAGCCCTTTTCAATTTAACTCCTCTGAAGCAGAATGTCTAAGGCTGTCTTATCTGAAGCATTATTTTGCCTTTCTTACTCTGTACTTCTAATGTCCTGCTAAAAGCAACTTTGGCTTTAACTCCATCTTCTCACAACACAGCAATAAAGAATCCAAGAAGAAAACCAAATGGGACAAGAGCCACAAAAGAGACAGATTTTCTCAGTTTGTATTACAGTAGTACTTGATGCCAGTGTTATCCAGGACTTCATTTTTTCCCTTTACTGCAGCAGCTGAAGAGGGCTGAAAAAAACGTGACTAAATGCACATGGCAGCCTAGGATGGCTCTTTTTAGCAGATGTCTGTCTGTCTTCTGCAGAAACAAAGTCAGGGTGGTGGAAATGCTCTCAGCTTGTCTATGGCTAAGGGCCCAAAATGTGATGGGAAGTACCATATCCAGCTAAAGGGCTGAAAAGGAAGCAGAGAGGCAATAGAGGGGAACACCACGTTCCCTCAATAATTACCACTCACACCAGAGAGACCTTCCAAACCACAGCTGGGACAAAAAGACACAGCACTGTGAAGAAGCTGGTGCTGAGACTGTCAGAGCTTTTATTTTTTTATGTGGGGAACTGCACGTGCCAGTAGAAGCAACCCGTCACCAAATGGAGCCACGCACACGGAGTACAATGATGCACATGTGTGTGCACATGCAGACGTTCTCTATAAAACTGCATTCACCCACTCAGAACACCCAGACTTTTGAACACAGGGGAGGGAGATTACCAGGAAGAGGAGACGTGAGGACTGAAGGTCTCTGGAGTGCTGCTGAGCCTGGTTTCCTCTCTGTGATGAAAACTGCAGGATCGGCTTCCCCACTGGAGGCACTGGGCACAGAGGGCCTGCAAAGAGACACACTCAGAGCATGAGGCACAGAACAGTGTTTGCACTCTCTCTCCACAGGCTGTGCTGAAAACTTTCTTGTGTTGCTGCTTTATCACCTGCAGAAGTGAACGCAGACACTAAACAGAGGTGACAGCTATGTAACTCTCCTTGTAACCATGGCAGCCAACATTAAAAACTTTCCGAGCAGTAAACCCTGGAGAGAAAGGAAGCATTTTTCAAGACAGAGTCACCATAAACGTAAGCAGTAATCAAATCCCTGCACCCTGCCTGAGCTAAGCGGCTTGATGGCATTCTAGCTTCTCCCTCTTCTTCCTCCACACAACCCTTCACCTGCACATGTCAGGGCTTCAGATTGACACATTAAGCAAATCTATCAGCAATCTGTGTGATAACAACAGTAACCTTTCTGTTCCAAAGAGTAATTCTTTCACTGTCCTTTTACTCACTGCTATGGAAGACAACATGCAGCAGGATATGGGATGACTCCTGCTGCCACAAAGCTCCTTTTAGTTGCACATCTTTTGAATCTTCTCAGAAACAAGCTCTCCCTTCTCTTTTTTGTAACAATGGCCTTGTTCTCCTTCTCTGCCAAGGAACCGACACTAAAGTTCCATTTAAAAAATACTCCTCTCCTGTATTGAAATTGATTTTTCTACTGCACATTGCAGAACCTTCTCCTCGCTTACCTGTCCTGAAGCAGTCCTGTACGTGTTAAGTGAGCCCTGAAAATGGACTGGATGAATGTCACAATCTCATCTCTCTCCTTGCAATCAGAAGAAAAGCTCGAGGAGTCTGACATGGAAGACAGGCAGGACTCCTGCAAAGCAATCAGATTAAAGAAAACTGACCTTTTACAGATTGCACAGAAGCTTGACAGAACCTTTCACAATCTCACTCCTGATTGTGAAACTGGCAGTAGAACAAACATCCCCATCTTTTGGGCTGAAGTTTTTAAGGTTCTGTAAGACTAAATCAGCAGGAAATGCAAATCTGATCATCATATAAGCTTTGAAGCATCAGCATTCAATTAATGAAAGAAAAGACACCTGCAAGGAAACTTCATTTATTTTCCAGGAAGGAAACCTTTTGAAGATTAAGAAGGTAAGACAACTTCATAATGGATTTATCTTCTGCTTGTATCAAGTCAAGTATTCAGTCCTCCTACATTGGGCCAGTTTACCAGAATCAAAGAGCATGGAAAGTGCAATCAGATGGACAAGCTGGATGGAGAATTACAAATTAACTACAGCCTACTAAAGGTCCAAAGGATACTTATATAACCTGGCAAATGATTTACAGAAACCGAATGTTTAATTGGTAAGGAATTTTTTTCATATTCAGAAGTAAATAATATGAAGCAAACTGGACACGACAGAGGACACCAAGTCTCAGGCTGAGCATGCCTCACCAAGCCTCCTTTACTTTTCAATCCAATAAAAGATGTTTCCCAGAATCTTATTACTGAACTTTGGTGAAAAAAGTTTATTTATTACTCCAGTGATTGAGTAGAGAACCCTTGAGAGCAGGTAAAATTTCGAACAGCACTCCAGATTAAAGAGTTAAAGGGTGTGTTATCTGATGGAAGAACCAGGGGAAAAAGAAGTTACAGTCTTACAGGCCACAAGGCTGAGAAGTTACAGCTTTACTACTAAGAAAAAGTGTGAACTACAGAAAGGCAGAAGGGAAGCCAGGGAACGAGCTCAGTATCTTTCTAGAATTACTGTGGTGTTGCCAACCAGCACGTTAAAACAATCACCAGGTGATCCAACAAATTAAGCCTGGAAGTAAAGTCCTTTACACTGCAAGATAAACACCGAGTGATGCTGGGATCCTCATCTGCCCCCACAGTTACCTCGGTGGGAGACTCTGCATCAGGCACCCCGAGATCCAGCAGCACCTTCTGTCGAGATAAATGTCCTCTGAAGGCTGCCTGCAGCACAGCAACTGCCTGGCATGGAGAGAAGGGGCCATTAGCTCCTCTGAAAGATAACTCACAGACATGACACCTCCAGGGTCAGCTCTGGGGTTTAAACTCCATCTGGGAGGTGCTCAGGACTGATCCTATCAAATGCACGGAAGCTCTAGCTGCCAGCACCAGCCTGTATTTCACCAGCACAGCACCATGTTCCCATCCCCACTTTAGATTCTGGCTACCCAGAGGGCTCTGAGATGCTCTGCTACAACCAGAAACCAAGCCAAGCCTGGAGGACCTTGTGGTGATTACACTGAATGCAAGGCTTCCCACTCCCCTCAGATTTTACTGGGTTTTAATCAACAAAAAGCATTTAGAACAGCATGTTTGCGTCACATGGTTAGAATTAGTTCCAATTTCTGAAAGAGGGAATTTTAACATGACGGAAGAAACAAAGGTAAGATGCTACATTTTGCTATTTAAAAAAACCCCAGTTTAATTAAAACCCTTTTGCAAAGGATTCATCATGAAGTGACTTTGTGTGACAAATTTGTTAATAGCTTCGTAATTCTCACAGACATTTCTCCTTAGCAAAAGCTCCAAATCCTATTTCAAGTCTTTCTGAAAATTATAATGAAAGTTAAATCATGATTAGAGTTATCTCATGCAGAGAAACTTTTTGACTATTGGTATCAGACTTTGTTCAGAACTTTCAGAAGTTTTTATCTTGCAAAAGGTACCAAATACAGAAAATTGGACACCAAATGGGAAACACTGAAAAAATACATGAAACAAAATCAGGATGTCAGAAGGAAGATTATAGCCAGCCTGAAGAACAAATATTGTCTTGGTTGTTTGCCCCGGATACAAATGAAATCTGCTGTACTGTTTTGTTGGGTGTCATAAACACACTCACCTCATCCAGAGCAATTTTTTCTTTCTGAAATAAAAAATGCCCAAATGTTAATGCCACAAATATATACAAGGTTCAGCTAATAAAGTTTTTCCAAATTTTCCCAATAATTAAAAGACACAGAAAACACCTATCCCAACCCCTGCCAAACCCAAACAACATAACCTTTCAGGATGTGTGAATAGATGTTGAAACAAGAGTAAGATTGAGAGGGGGATGTCCTTGCTTTTCCCTGATGAGAAAATCTCACCTTGGTTTTGTACCTCTTCCAGTATCTCTGGATGATTTTGGCTGCTCGTTCTTTCCTGCGATTTTCTTTGCCTGTAACTGTGCAGGCTGGTGGAGCCTGCAAAGGAGAATCTCTGAGTTAGCACAGCAAAAACACAGAGCTGCGAGGGGACAGATTACAAATGACTCAGGACCATCAGCACCAGAGCTCATCCTGCCTGCAGGGCAGAAGGAAGTTCAAGAGGAAACTCTTAGTTCTGAGCCCAGCTCGTGTTCAAACTCATCAAGGAGATCACTCTTAGGGTGAAACACATTCCTGCCCCCTTTCAGCCCTCAGCAGGGCATGGGAATGGAAAAGTTTCCTTCTGCACGTGCTCCTATTTTTCTGTGCATTGCTAAGGCACTGCTAACCCACTGCTTTGCTGCTCAGAAATGATTTGTGTGTTAACAGACTGAGAACAAAAATCAGGTTATCTGCTTCTGCAGTTCTTCTCCAGGAAAGACAAGTATTAATTAACCAGGGAGGTCTCTTATGCCTCATCCTGGCAACTGTGGCCCCATAATCATCTCTTTAAGCTTGCTAAGAGCTGGCCATTGTATGACACCAAGCTTGTGTAAGTTGGCATAAACCTACTCTTCTATCTTAACGAAATTAATTAGAGGAGAAAGGAAGAAACCAAGAATAAAACAAGATTTTGTTCCAGTAATTTCTCCCAAGGTGTGGTTGCATATTCCACCTCTCACCACTTGATCCTTTAGATCCTTAATTATCCCACTCTAATTGTCATACCTCACTTGCCAAAAAAAAGTTAACTGCAAGTTTAAAAGGCTAATTTAATTTGTTGGTGTAAAATTTTAACTAGAGGAACAAGAGATTTTATAGACTCTGAAAAAACCTCTTGATTCTGTGAAAAGGATTTATTTATAACCTAAAACCGCCGAGCTCCAGGCTTAAGTTCAGCAAATGGATCATGTCATATTAAAAATGACAACCTACTATTAAAATGAGAAATTGGTTGGAACTTAGTGATAATTACAAATAATGGGAACATTTCAATAAAAGGACGGTTACTGGCCAAGAATATATATATAGTCTGCAGAGGGAAAAAGGAGCTGTTTGTTGGCTGTTTTTAAAGACTCCAGTTACTTGGTATTCAAAACATCCTCCAGCATCCAAGAGCCTGTAACACACAGAAGAGAATCTACAGAACGGCACACTTTATCAGAAACCAGAACCCTCTTAAGCCACTGGACATTTTTATTAGTATTTTTTACTATGTGTATTTCAGGGTCTATTTATTTTTAAGTGCAAATCAAAATCCCCAGTAATAATTTCCAAGTGGTATTTAGTGAAATGAGATGAACGTGGCCACAGTGCCTCTGAAAGCAGCTCTGTCAGTGCCCATCCATCTCTACTGGCCAATGACCTCACTTGGAAGAGGGACAGAAGATTGCAGAGATACCAGGCTCAGACATATTTCACAAAGCCCCCACCTGATTACAGAGCCACATTTAAGACTGCCCAGGATTAACAGGTGTATGAATGTATTTATTAGGTATCAGAAAAAAAAACAGAAAAAAAAAAAAAGAAAGAAGAGATTATGAATACTTCAACTTTCACTTGAAAGTGAAGTTCACTTATTTCACTGTATTGACATTTTCCTTAATTCTTGACTCAAATATTATGTTCCACCAGCAGCAGAATTAAACCCCCCTCAATTTCCATGATGATTACTGTTCTACATCCTGTAAATCTTCTCAGGAAAAAGCACCTCACTTCCATCCTAACAGAAAAACAAGTGAGTATTTTCTGACTGGACAGCTCTTGTGCCCTAAGTGACCATCTGGCCAGCAGAAAAAAACACTGAAAAGGGATTTTTATCTTTTGCCAGTGTGCCAGTGAGCACATTTACCTGTGTCTCCATCCTTGATCTAACTGTCAGCTCCTACAAAACCTCCCTCCCTCTACACAGTCAGACCGAAATCAGGCAAAGGCCTCAGATGCTGTGAGAAGAAAAAAGCAACCACAATTTTTAAATTTTTTTAAGTATTGGGAAAAGTCCCAAACTCTTAAGAGTTTAAGTCTTTTGCAACATTGCACTGAACAAGAAAAAAAATGGAACAGCAATGCAGAGGATCGCTAACAGAACAGCTTCAAAAAACTCCCCAAGTTGCAGCGTTAATTATTGAAATAACTTCTTTCCAACAAATTTTGGGAGTTAACCATCATTACCTCTATGACAAGATTTAATGCATCTCTGAAAAAACACAACTAGCAGCTGTTTACACTACCAGCTCCATTTGAAATCCACATCAGGCACAAGGATAAAAGAAAAACACAAACAAAAATGTGGCTGTACCTTATTAGGCTTTTCCACTGTATCTTCTGCCATTTGTCTTTTCTCTTCCTCCAGTTTTAACTCCAGTTTCCCTACTTTCTGTGTCAGGTTCTGGATTTCCTCACTATGGTTGGAAAAGCAAAGATATTGATAGCTTCTAGAAATTTTCTGTTGACCCTGCTTTGAAAATCCTGAACCTATTTCATAACACTTGGTTGCTTTGGGTTTGTTTTTTAAGGCCAGAGAGGGAAACTGCTTGGGATGATATCTGTTCTCATAGTAACAGACACATAACATCAATTCTCAATCTGTGATAGCACAGCCTTATGTTAAAATTAAGAAATCTCAAGGCTACTGTGGTAGCCTTGATACTATTAATAATGTATTTAGATCTGCTACAGTTTTATATTTGTCAGCCTAAGCCCTTTCTCACAAAACAATATTGAAATCACTTTTTTTGTGCCTCCCTTGCACAGGATTATGACTCACAGAACACAAGGAGTAACTGGGATGACACAGAGGCAATGGTCTAGAAACACAGGCTAAGGTAAAGTGAGTACAACGTTCTCCAGGAGAAAAAAATGTCTGAGCCCAACATAAAAGCCTTTTCCATTTATCTTATGAATTTTTATTATAATTTAAATCTTATTTTTACTGTACTATTTAGTCTTCCACTTCCCCTAAAAGCACTCTATAGAATTCTATCCCTAGTAACTTACTCCATCCCTCCAAACACTTCTGCTTAAAAGAATCCTCAGCTTCCTCCAGTTCAGATGAACCCCTATCAAATTTGAGCACTTCAAAAGAGAATTGTACTTCAGGAGATTTTTTGGGGGGTTCCAAAAGGATCTATTAATACAAAATGCTTTACCTTAAAGCCTGCTCTTCTGTACTCTTTTGTTCCATCTTATTCTGCCATTTCTGCAGCTCCAGCTCCACTTCAGCCTTAGCCTGCAGCAACTGCTTGATATCTAATCTACAAAGGTGCAAGGAAATCTAAGTGACACCTAAGACATTCCATTGTTTTTTCTCAAATTCATAAAGTAACCAAACATTTAATTTTTCCTTTTAAACAAAACAAAGTGCAAGCCCCCACTGCTGAGGAGCAAAAGGCCTCCTCACGTGCTCTCATGGTGCATTTTTGTTCAGAGGTGACACCAACACACCTCCCTGTGGGCATGTCCCTTTTAGTGTGGCTGGCAGAAAAGTAAGCCTTGAAAAATGTGCTAAAAACAAGCAGAAATTCTCATTTTCCATCCTCTGGCTTTTTCTCTGAAATGTAATTTTATGGAGCAAGTAGGATTCTAAAGAAGCTTTTGAAATAAAAACTGAAGGGATTCTCAAAATTAATTTCCTAGCTGAAAATGTGAAGTACTTATTACATCATTTTACAACAGGAATGATGAAATAATTCAGACCTACAGAAGAACATCCCAGACAGGAGTCACACTCACTCTTTACTGAGCAGGAGATTCTGAAGTGCCTTCTTATCACTCTTCAGTTTCTTCACCAGCCTTTGGAGGTGACAGCATTCCTCACCGTGGTCTAAATGTTGGGATGCTGGAGGATCCAGGTCCCCGGAAAGTGAAGGTGACACAGCAACAACTTGTGATGCCTCACTATCAGCTGAGGACACCCTGCTGCTCTCCATGGCACACACTTTCTAAGCAGGGTAAATTTACATGGAAAACACACACACACACAAAAAAGAAAATCAAATTTAGCATGAAATGACTTTATTTAGGCCATGAGAAAAGATCAAATGGAGGTTAATTCTAAGATGTGCATCTATGTCTAACAAGTGTGATAAAGAAAACAGGGAGGGAGGACTCATGCTACAGGCAGCAGGTTATGGGTATGAGGCAGAATTGAGACTGACACATTGAGGGACAACATGCCAAGAGCACAAGGCAGTGGTTCTGCATTTTCTGCTCCCAGACAGGTAAGAAAAACACTTAACTACGACCACTTACTTTTTCTAGCTCCGAAATCTTCCTCACCAGCCTCTGTCTGCTCCACTGGCTATAATCTAAATACAATAACAAGGGTTTAAACATGTAACTACATCCATGGAGCAACAATGTTCTTGTTTTTTGAAATTTCTGGCCATATCAAAAGACTGTTTAAAGATCTCTGAAAGCCAACTTCAAATATCAACCAATGAAAAAATGGGAGTGGGCTTAAACCAATTAGCTCTGAAATCAATACAAGCCATGTTCACCAGTTTTCAGCTATTGAAAAAGTTTCCTCTACCAATTCCAGTTTAGAATTCTCAGGGACAATAATAGAGGAACACAGATCTGACTGGAGAAATCAGAGACTCCTGAATGAAGGTTCTTATTCCAACTTTGCCACTCCTGAATCTTCACCTTTGTAATAACTCCCTTATTTCTGTCTTTGTAGGGCCCTGCTGTCACGTATCTTTCAGATGTTCCCAAACCCCTTGCCCCACGGTCACTGATTTTCTAGCACATACTTTTTGTTTTACTGGGAGGAGGGGAACTGCTCAGCACATGACCCAGATCTTCCTTCAGCCTCTGATTCTCAGCCTGCAATTCCTTGATGTTCCTGGACAGCCTCAGCACAGCAGCATTCAGTGCCTTCAGTCGTTTTTGGGTGTCTCTGCCCTCTGCACTTGGAAAAGGGGTCAAAACCAGAGAGTTAACTTAAAAGCAGAGAACAAAGAGGCAGAATTAAAAAGAGTGGAGCATATTCACCATTCAAGTCAGATGGCTGAGTAGACAGCCTCAGCTCCCCCATAATAACATTTCTCAACTTCTTTTTACTTGGGGAGTTACCAGTTCTTTTCTGAAAAAGCATGCAAAGATCATCCCGCTCAACACTTCCACAATTGTTTTAATTTGCGTCAAAGAAAAAAGATACTTTGAAACACAGAAAATTCATTTGGTACTTTTACTTCCTCCCCCCACTCTGCTCTATTTATGCACAAACAAGGACACTTGTATGAATGTTATCTCATTTTCTGTTTGTTTTGTTAACCAACCTTATAATGCTTTATCAGCACTCTGTGAACCTCTGATTTAAAAAACACTTCAGCCAACTGTGAGACTCCCCGAAAAACCTGTCCAGCACAGAGAGCCAACCTGCAGGCTCTGAATGGCTTTTGTTCACTAACAGACATTGAGAATGGGGGGACAGAGAGAGGGAAAGACAGAGATGGAATAACTCTCAAACAAATGCAACAGCCAAGTGTATTTTCAGATAACTGTAAAAGAAACTAACCTTGTGTCTATAAACCCCAGAGAGATTTGAAACAGATTTGAAGAATACAGCTAATACAGAAATGAAAGGCATCAGAAATGGGAAAGTCTGTGCTAAAATTACTTTAAATATACTACAGGGATTTTAAAATTTTTTCTGATAAAGGGGGGAAGAAATCTGAGCTTCTAGATGTGCAAAGCTGTAACATTTGTTCACAAAACAGATTTTTAGCTAGATGAAATACTTTCTCTTTACAGCTCTGAGAAAATTCTTAAAAAGTTACTTCTGGAAATAAAGGCTTGAAGTAACTGATGGACTTAGTTTTGCACAAATGGCACTGCCAGTGACAACCACTGAACAGTTTGAGAAGGAATCTTACATCCCATCCACTGGAATAATTACAAGGTAAAAGGGGAGACAGCCTACAGTTAGCATATCAGAGTGAAAGGCTGAATTCTTAGCTGATCTCCTTTTTAGAATTCAAAAGAAAATGAAGGAAAAACACCAAACAAATTAAGGCTGTCCAGATGTCATGGATGACTACTCACACAGCTGTCCCAGGCAGGAGGGAAAAAAAGAGTAAAAACCAAAACACAACACACCATCAAAATGGAATAGAGACAGGAATGATAGAAATCATAACCATACCACTCAGTGACATTATTTTAGGCTCATCTAAATAAAATAAAATCTATTTTAGTCCATTTTGAGAACATGAAAAGTTAGCTTCCAGCTACAACTGGATACTACAGCTTCCCATATGAATAACCATACTTCAGTATTAACACTGAAAAAGCCAAATGCCATTCACTTCAGCCAGAACTAATGGAGACAAGCATCATGAAAGAAATACTCTCAGACAACTCTTTCAACATGCCAGAGTCCTGACCTTCACCATGATTTATTATTTCAGTGCTCAGCCTCGCCAGCAGAGACTGACAGTCACGTAATGGAGAGAGACTGCCCTGACCACCACTTTTTGAAGCTATGAATAAATGAGGACAAGGAAGAGACCTGATGACTCCTTTTCACCTGTAAATAAATTAGGTATGATGGCTTAGAGCATCGAGAGGCTGGTAACTTCAGGCCTCAGCCAAAAGATTTATTTTTTTAAAAAAGTGACAAAACAAATTGCAGTTTCCAATCCAGGAGTGACAGTGAATTAGGGAACACAAGCAGTATAAATAATGACCCTAAAGAGGCCTCACATGTTTCTATCAATCTAAATAATTACACTCAATGTTAAGACAGTTGTCTGTACTTAAGACTAGGAGGTCAAGTATATTTTGAAGTGGTGTGGTAACAAATTTTACTGTCCTACAAGACACTCTTACCCTTTTTTTCAGCTCAAATAACACTCGCAGTGATGCTTTTAATTTGCCCTCTTAGGGGAGCTTTGCCTTCTGCCTTTGTGCTTTGACTTTAATTGCCTCTACCAAGTGTTCACCCTCACCACCATGCCCACTCTTGCACACCAGAGACAAGCACTAGTACCAGCTTCTCTGACACAACTTACTAGTCTGTGCCCCTGTACCAATGGAAAATAATGTTTACTCCAAGAATATTTTCTTTGCAGCACACACTCTAGAGCAAGATGCAGAACTGACTCAAGTGTGAAATGCCAAACATCCAGGGAGTTTGTTTCAATTACCAGTGATGCCAGAATAGGTGTGATTACGAGGGAAGATGTAACAGAGATAAATTTTCAGTGCTATCATGTGCTTTTTAAATAGCTCTGGTATTTTTCCACATGCACAAAATGATCTATCTACAGGCAAAAAAAAAAAAAAAAAAAAAGTGACTAAGACATATCTCAAGGCTGTGAAGCCAACCAAAGCAGTACCAAAAAGCAAACCCAGCAATCTAAATGACAAAAACTGTTCCCATGTAGTAGTTTTCCATCAGTTAAAGTAGGACACAAGTGATGTGTCAAACACATCCATGCAAACTCTTGCACCAGAAGAATTAAACATACTTTTTCCTCATAGTCTCAGACTTGGCCAGGAGGAGTTGGAGGCGATGAACCTGTGAAATACAGATTCCATGAAGGAGCATTAGCAATGTCAGCTTCCACAGCAACATTTGTTCATTAGGTGAAAATCAGAACAAGACTCTTTGGGTAGAGGCAGAGCCAATGATGTCATCACTGAAAATCAGGCTACTCTTATATCTGCTTCCATCTCAATATTACACTTATGGATGTACAGTGGATTCTTTATTTGCCCTTTTCCATTAACACACTCAACTTATTGAAGAAAAACTTTTTTTCAGTAGGTACAGCTGGAGCTATGAGCAAAACTATGAAAACCTGCTACCAATGGCAGGTGCTGCTGAGGTACAAGAAATTTATCTTAAACATTCCATGTACACTTTGACTCAACACCTGACCAGCTTCCTGTCCTGCATGCACACTGAGGGATCTGCCAGACGTACCTGTTCGTAGTAGGTTTCCATGGCTAACCTCACTTCTTCCAAATTACTGGTCTTCACGTCTGCCTGGAACTCACTGAAAATAGAATAACACAAAAAATAATCCAGTCAGATCAGCAAAGACACTGCAACCTGGTGGTTCATAAGTTTTTGGTATATAATTGCCAATATATTCTTGGGAGTTTATTAAAATGTCTTAAGGAATAGAACACAAATGAAAAATAATATGGATCTCCAGTTCTCTTTATTAGCTCATCCAATACAAGCCTCTACCCCCTGCCCCCTCAAAGTCATACTTAATAACATTGTCTTTCTCCTTGCACTGCTCTTCGAGCTTGACAATCTTCTGCTTTAATCCAGTAACCACCTACAGAAAGAACAAAGAGCTCATGAGTCCTTGAATAATCTGTCTCTTCACAGAAGGTCTATTCCTGTCTGCCCTGTCTTTATAAATTGTACCTAATCAGATATACTTATTTCTACATATTTCAGTACTTAGTAAATCATACACATCTGCTACCCTGTGAAAAGGGAACACTGATGAAATCAGATGCCTGATTTCATAATGAGTTTAAGAATATGGATACACAACCATAAAATAAAAGTAACATTGCCCATTACCTTGCCAACATCAAAGCAGCAAACAATAGGGAGAATACTCCCTAAACAGACTCAAGACAATGACAAAGAAAGCTCCCCAAAATAATGTTAGTTCTAGATCTCTTTTACTGACTCCTTACGTGTTAATTGATTATTCTTTCTGACCTAATTTTATCTTTTAGTAGTGTTTCACCTCAGCAAGAGGAAAAAGGCCAAATGAAAGCAGGAAGTGATGAAGACACTCTTACCCATCCATTATCAGTCTCCTTTTCTGACAAAGCTCGTGCCAGCTCAGAGCCCTGCAACATAATACAGAAAAAGCAAGTGATCAACTCTGCTACTTTATTCTACTGCTGGCTCTTTCTACAGTATTTTCCAACCTGCTCAACTGCACAGTCATTTCACAGTCTAAGAGACAAAATTGTGAACTCCCTATGCCCACAGCTTTCTATCAGCACATTTCTCTCAAGATGTAGGTCTGCACACAGCAACAACCACAAGAAATTCAGTAAGATTCAAGTCTGACTATAGCCACAAATGCTTCTTTGTCAGGGCCTGACAAGGCTGCCCTTCTGATTCCTGGTCAGGTCTCAAGAGTGTGTGAACCCATCACCCTGCAAGAGGTTAACTCCTTTCTACTCACAGGCAAAATATTCAGAAAGTGGGCTGCTAATGAGAGAGCATTTTTATTTTACCTTCAGAAATTAAAGGTAATTGTGCCAAATGAACTTATCGATAGCGCATGGCATCATCTTCCTTTGAACTGAGCTGGACTGATCTGAGATGCACAGAACAGAAATCCTTTCACACCACCTCTCATATTCCAGCTCATCACTCCTAGGAGTCACCACACTACAAACTCCTACTCTTTTGCCCCACTTTTATCCCCTCAACAAACACCCACTCTGGAAGGATCCAGCAGTTGTTCAATCTGTTTATCCTTTCTATTGTTCTCCTCTTCCAATCGACGGAGCTTTGTTTTCATTCTGTCTCCCTCATTCTTCTGAGCTTGTATTGTCTAAAAGAGGGGAGAAGAATCTTAAGCACATTTCAGAAACAGGAAAATGCAGAGTTTTCACGTGGAAACACATTTTGATGTCAAAGCCAATCCAATAACGATGGTAAAGATGACATGGAAAAAGAGGAAAAAAACAGCTAAAATACAAACCCATCACACTGCACCAGGGCAGACACCAGGACAGGACAGCTTAGAGAGGAGACAGAGGGAAGATAAAAGGACAAGGTCTAACAGAAAGGCAACCTTACACAAATGATCAACCACAGCCAAGCTATCTGTCTATAGGTAACCCCAGAGTTCAAGAAGTCCAGTCCTCACCCTTCATACAGTGCACTCACCTCTACAGGAAACCCACAGTAACCACATCACCACAGTGAAATTGTCTTAGGCAGACACAAGTTTTAGTTAAGCCCTACATTACAAATGCAAAAAAGTGTGGTGAATGTCCCAATTTGTAGAAACCAAAGTATTCTGGATCATTAAGGCCAGGATATGTACAGAATGGAGCAATGCCACGACTTTTTCTGTATCCGAGAAACTGTACCTTTTTCAGTTCTATAATTTCATCATACATATCTTCTTTCTCTTTGTAGTCAGGAGTTCCAGGAATGTAGCCTACAGAAAAGGGTATGTAAAATAAGTAGATCCAAAAGAGGTATTTTTAACCAAGCAGAAACCTTGCAGTTAAAGAGAAATATCGAGAACAGCACCAAAGTGGAAAGTAGTTTTTTTCCTTTCCTCGAAGAAGAAAAATCATCAAGGAAATTAATTTTAGAAACGGAGGTGAAATGGAAGTGTTACTGCATAAAACTTCCGCCAGATTTTGCAGCCATTTTTTTCCTAATTACTTCTCTTCTCTGGTGCTATATTAAAATATCCATCTCAAGAAAGATACAAGCTTCACAGAAGACTGCAGTCTTCTCATCCCAATAAATCCATTATCTACAAAAGGTTTCTAAAAGAGGTCTAGAATACATTTTCCTATTTATGCTTAACATGCACAAATATATCATCCTGGAAAGTTGCCAGAAACTGTCTACCACCAGTAAAAGTATAGGTGTCATTTTAAATGGAAGTGGAATTTTAAAGTTTACAGTTCTCCTTTAAGAAAAGCAAAATAAAACTTTGAAAGCTTGCTCTTCTCATAAAGCTCATTTGATTTTAATGTCACAACCACATGATAAAACACTTTCTAGAGAAGAAGTAAAAGGAGTCAATTACATAGAATTTCAGGCAAGCAGATGGTTTCTATCAATGGTTCCTAAACTATGTTTTGAAGTCATAATAAATTGTCTACAGCTGTCCCATTGAACCACATTATATTTGCAACGTTTTCAGCTGCAAATGCATGGCAATTTGCAAAAGTTCTGGAAGCTAATAGTGATTCATTGCTCAAAAAAAATTGGAAATCCCTGCCTTAACGAATTTAGGAATCTCAAAAAGCATCTCATGGATCATATTTTAGTAAACTAAAATGGCTCTTGCTTTACTGAAGCTAAGATCTTAAGCAATGTGTGTTTTTAGAGAGGAAAAAAAAAATCATTCATTTTTATCTACCACACCATTACAGAGTTTACCGTTTCTGGAAGAACGAGAATGCTTTGGCTTTTTCATTCCTAGAGCTTCCTTCAAATATTCTGGAGTGCTACTGGAAACGTTAGCCCGCATGTGCCCCATGTCAACATCTGATTTCAGAGCATGGCTCATTCCTGCCAAGAGAAATGGAACAAAAATGTGAAAATCAGAGATAATTGTGAATGAAATTTGTGGAATTATTCTGAGCAAATGCAACATGGAAAGCTCCAGATGCTGTTAATTATTCCCTCTATAAATGCCAATGCTCAAGATCAGATAATTCCAACCACCCAAATAAATAACAGCGAAATTAATTCCTATGTAACCTTTAATCGAACACAAATATATTTTTCAATAGTTTATATGTTAAACTGTCCACAACAATGAATTTTATCCATAAATGCAAACAACATTTCTGTACTAATACCTTGCTTCAGAAATCCCAGCCACATCTGCCTTGGGTTTTTCACAGCTGCATTCTCAAAACAAGCAGTGCTCGTTCCCTGCAGAGATGGCCAAGCTGCAGCTTTTTTAGGATACAGTTGTGTGCTTGAGCTGTAGGGAGACTCTACAGCAAAAGAAAAGATCTCAGTGCTGCCTTCAAAAGCTCAAGGTCACTAAAATTTTTGTTGTCTTGTTCTTCAAAGTTTCCAGACTCAATCCTATTACTTGTAAAAATAGATTTTAACAGTATATTTCATGTTGGCTTATATGGAGCAATGGGACAGTCACTTTAAAAAAAACCCAAAACAAAACAACAACAAAAAAAATCTCCCCTACACAGAAAAAATACAATTTCAAAAAATGAAGAGGCTTAGAAAAAGGCAGAGTGACAGTAGTATGACTCAACTCATGTGGAAATATTTACATGTACAGTTTGGATAGGCATCCTTAAGACACCTGCACATCTAAATGTTGTTATTAACAACACTTTAGGGTAAAGTCTTCTTTAAACATTCACTAGAAGCCTATGAAGGAAGGTAAATGGAAAAGTATAGAAAAATACAAACTCCAGGAAAAAAAGTACAAACCCAATATTAAAACTGCAGATCTAATAACAATAACAACATTGTATTGTGAAAAAAAAACCCCAACCCATCACAACAAATGAAACAAGAACCACTAAATCCACACACAGAGATCTATGACTGGATGGTAGAGAGCTCCAGTAATTCCAGAGTCTCTCTACACAAGTATCAGCATTTCTTCAAAAAGACAGGGGAGAAACAAATCCAGAATGGTTGCCATCAGAAGGCATAACATGAGAAAAAGGTAGTTTATGTTGGAGAATCAAGAATTACAACCAACCCATAAATGCCAATTATTTTAGTCTATACAAGTTGGACTTCACAGGTTACAGAACAAATCTCACACAAGTGTACTCTGCACACAGCAGTGAATAATTCTGAAGAGAATGCCAAGATGTTTTCTCAAGGAAATCTCCCAATTCCTGTGTCCCACAAATGTATTCTGTTTTGCAATTGCAGAATAAAAAGGTTTGGAACGCTTACTTGGCGACTTTGGAGGCTTGTGAAAAATCTTCTTCTTTAACTTCTGGAAGAGAAATGGGGTTTTTATGTACTGAAAATACTCAGCTCTTAAGATTTCATCATACAATCTCAAAATTGCCTTCAATCTCCATTTTCTATGAAGACCTTTTGTTCTAATATGACAAACCCTTTTCTACAGAAAAGAAAAATAGTAGCATTAAGCATATGCAGATTTGGGCAAACAGTGGTCACCAGAGTTAAGGTACTGCCAACTGAAGTCTGATTACACAGATAAATTGTCAATTCTTGCTCAGAATGTGAGACCTTTCCCATCAATATTAAATATGAGCAGCAGCAAATTCAAAATGATCCCAGAGCAGAGGCTGATCTGTAGAACCCTTTAGCTAAAGGAGTTATTCAGTTCCATTAAAACTCTAAAAGGATTACTTAAGCCCATAAAGCCAAACATCACTCGCAGCCCCAGTGCTGAGAATCTGGAAGCCAGAATTACATCTGAAATTAGAGGTTTGTGATCCAAGCCCACCACAGATCACCCTCTTCTCTGAGGGGTGCTTGGTGAGCAGGAGGCGTCGCTCAGGCGCAGCAGGAACTCGAGAGGCCTTTTGGGGCAATAATCAAAACTCACCACGGCCGTGTCTGACTCGCAGGTTATCACAGACAGGCTGTCATCTCCCTGGGAAACACAGACAGGACATTTGCTGCTGAACAACTGCTTGTAACACACACCCAGAAAACTCTGACAACTCAACAAAGCTGGAGCGCAATAAATTCAAACACACATTAACAAACTAACAAACACATATCCAAACACTGTGAAAATACATTCTCAGTAAACGCTGTGACCAGTCTCCATTTCTCTTCCACTGCATTGCTAAAATGTCAATTGTTTAAGGTAAAAATAAGCCATTTTTCAAAAGCACTAAAGCCACTGAAAGATGGTGGGGCTCTTGCTGCAAAAGCCAGCATCATTTGCTCTGATACAAATAGTTCTGGGATACTGTGAAAGTCACTTCAGAAATGAACCAACATAGAATGCTTTGGGTTGGAAGGGACCTCAAAGATCCTCCAGTTTCAACCCCTGTGCCACGAGCAGGGACACTTTGCACTTGAGTCACAGAGACTTGGCACTGCAGTGCCCAGCGTTACACCAGCTGAACCTTCAGCTGGCTCTGCATGAATCTCTCCACCATTTAGGCTGCAACTCACTCAGCTCTTCCCTTCCTTACTTTTCTGTCCTACCCCTGCTATGCCATGGGATTGTTCAGTTCCTGTATTGAAAAGGAGACGTGCTCAGGCCAAGGGAAAAAACCTCAAACATAAGGAAGATGGGAAGTTTTCCTCCCTCTCAAATGCAAGCATATTCACAGCTGAAGGAAAATTTCCATGTAGCTTTCAAATGATCTGGATGCTGCCCTCACAGAAAGACCTCTTCCACTTGCTGCTGACTGTGGCACTCAACACCAATCTTTGGACAGATGCTGATCTCTGTCTGTCTGTCTGTCTGTCTGTCTGTAAGAGGCAGGGGAGGGGATGAAGTGTTTTTGGAAACCCTGGCTGGCAGAACAGGAGCAAGGATTGACAACAGAGCAAGTTAAAGAGCCTGGCATGCTGGCTGAGAGCAAGCAGGGATGTGTCCTCACACACCAGGCCATACAGCTTTTCATTTCCTGAGGCAATGCTCCTTGCAGCACACTGATTAATTTTGTTATTTTAAGGCATCTCATTCTGAAATCTCTCTCCCTAACTGCAGCTATCATGTCTGGAAATCAGAGAACGTGGAGGGTGCTCAGCCTCGATAAATGGTAACAATAAAACATTCGCCAGGATACAAACGGCAATAACAGCTCCACCACTATTGCTTGGTAACCTTCACAGCCCCTTTGCTCCTGCAAAACTGCCCCAACTAGAGCCACCTACAGCAGGCAACACCACAACGTGGGGGCTCCCAAAGGGGCTCAAAACCTCCATCTGGCTGCTGAGGGCATGGGAAACAAACGCCAACACAGAACCACAGAATTATTTAGGATGGAAAAGCCGTCCAAGATCATCGAGTCCAACCTATGACCCAGCACCACCTTGCCAACCAGACCACGGTACTGAGTACCACATCCAGTCCTCCTTTAAACACCTCCAGCGACGGCAAATCCACCACTTCCCTGGGCAGCCCATTCCAATATCTAATCACGCTCTCTGGGAAGAAATTCTTCCTAACGTCCGATCTAAACCTTCCTTAGCACATCTTGAGACTTTGTCACCTCTGCGCCGTGCTGCGGGGCAGCCAGGGAGACACGGGCAGTGCCCAGAGTCCCGCGGGCCGGAGACGGCAGAAGCCATCCCACTCAGCCTCCGAGGCACCGTCTCGCCGGCCTGGCAAAGTCGGGGCTGCTCCACGGTTCTGCCCCGGCCTCGCGGGAGCGTTTCCTGACCGAGCCCGGGCGGAAGCGGGCCTAGACACGGAGCCTTCTCCTCCTCCCCGCCGCTCACTCCTTACCAGCTCCCCCTCCGCGGCCGCCTCGCCGGCGCCCCGAGCCATGGCGGGAGAGCGGCGGGAAGGCCTCAGGGGGCGGCGGGGCCGCGGGAGCCCCCTCGGGCCGCGGCTGCCGGCTCGGGGCTGGGGGCGGCCATGGCCCCCCGGCGGCACTTCCGGGTCGCGGTAACCATGGCAACCCCCAGCGCCTGGCGGTAGTGACGCAGGCGCAGAGCGCGGGCAGTGTCGGGGGAGGGCCCGGCCCGGCCGCGGAGCGCGGGTGACACCAAGCGGCCCCGCAGGGAGCCAAACCCCGGCGGGCGGCGGAGCGGTCCCTGCGAGGGCTCCGCTCCACTGTCGGGCCGGGAACGTCTGGCCGAGAGCGCCGGGACAACTCCGGGCAGGGCGCAGCTCCATCCCGCGCACCGCGGGCACCGGCCCGCACCCAGCGCCCGCCCCGGAGCGCGCGGGTCACGCCCCTGCCCGGCCGCTGGCCACGCCCCCTTTGCGACACTCGCGGCGCGGCCGGGCCGGCGCGGGGGTCGGGTCGGTGCCGGTGTCTGTCCCGGTCCCGGTCCCGATCCCGATCCCGGTACCCCCGGCCATGTGCGACCCCCAGTCCCGGTTCGTGGCCCGGGCCCGCCTCCGCTTCGCCATGACCCGCGAGTGCGCCGTGCTGCTGCCCGGCGTCTGCGCCGCCCTGGCCGACCCGCGGCAGCCCGGCCTCGACGACACCTGCCTGGAGAAGCTGCTGGACTGGTTCCGCAGCCTGACGTGGTTCGGTGAGTGCCGGGGGCTGGCAGGGGCTGGAGGTCCGTCACGGAATCGCAGAATAGTTCGGGTTGGAAGGGAGCCAAGGCAGGGTCACCTCGGGCAGGTGGCGCGGGAACAGATGCCCAGGTGGGATTTGAACCTCTCCACAAGCATCTGAGGTGCTGTGACACCTGAAAATGCTGTAGGTGAACGCGAATTCATCAGTTCTAACAGCTGGCAGGGCTTAGCTCAGGGGAGCGCTTTAATGAGACAGGACGGTCCTGGCAGCGACCTGCTGTTTTCTGGCCTCTCCTGGGCAGATCCGACTGTGGAGCTGGTGCAGGACAACCCGTGTCTGACAGAGCTCCTCACCTCCGTGCTGGCCCTGCCGGATCCCAGCCCCAGCATCCTGTCCTTCACCCTGCAGTTAGCTGGGATCCTCGCCTCTTCCGAAAGCCGCTTCCAGCACCTGCAGGTGAGCCGGCCAACCTGGAACCTGCTGCTGTGTGTCTGTCTCCTCCTTCTGTATGGACAACCTCTGAAAATGGGCATATTCTGCTTAGAAAATGTATGACTTACATAGAACAACTCAGCAAAAGTGACACGACAGCAAAGCCCTCCTGATTCCTCCAGGAATCAGCATTCCTGTTCAGTTCCCATGTGAAGCTGCTCCTCACTTGTCTCGCCACAGTAGGACTGTGGATGCTGATGTGTAGTGCTTCCCATTTTTAGTTCAAAAGAGTGCATGGGGTAACACTGCTTCACAGCAGTCGCTGCACAGTGCTGTATCCCAGGACAGATCCTGTAGATTTAAACTGCACCAACAGATGTCATTTTCCCTCTGTAGTAGGTTGACAGGAAATTTTTGATCCCCTGCAGAAACGAGGGAGCTTTTTAAAGCTGTGCTTTCTACAACAGGATACATTTTAATACAAAACCCAAAAGGCTTAATTCAGGGAATTGATGTGTACAGGTGTTTAAAGCAGTCTAATAGAACTGATACGCATAAGTTGTCCCTTAGCACCTGAAAACAAAGCAGTTTTGGTTTTGAACACTTTAGTTTGTCTATATGTTGCATTTAAGCGTGAGATTCTGAAAATTGCCCGTTTTAGTGATACTTGTAGCAAGAGGAGGTTTCACTACAGTGCTGATACTCTTGCCTCTGCCTCTGCTCGCTGTTTGCTCTGTGCTCTGCCCTGCCTCAGCAGGAGAAGCTGCTGGCGAGGCTCTTTGGCCGGGAGGGGCCCCGGGACGGCGCGGCGTGGGAGGACGCGTCGGTGCGCAGCGCCTGGGTGAAGGGTGTGCACAGCATGGTGCAGCACCAGCCTGCCCTGCACTTCCTCTGCTCCACAGGTGAGTGCTGCAGGGGCTGGCATCTCCCCACATCTGCCGTGTCCCTGCCATTCCGGGCTGTCAAATGAGCGAGATGGGAGTTTTTGTTTATTTAAGATTAAAATAAGCCATCTGTCGCAAACACTGAAGTCGTTGAAAGATGATGGTTAGGTTAGCTAAGCATTAAGTTAACTTTTGTTAAGTTAGTTATGCATTTGAGGTTTTTTCTCCGAACACTGAAGGTGATGCTCTTTTTAGAGGGGAAAGAATCTTATAAAATTGCCCTTTATAAAGTTAGGAGTTATTTGTATTCTTATTTGCAACTCCTACTAAAGGGTACATTTCAGCATGATTTTAGTGCAGAAAAACTAAGCAGAGGCTCATTTATCTTTGTGCCTGCACACTTTGCAATCCAGTTGTTGTTTTGCAAGTATGTAAATTCTGCTGTTAACACCAACTTTAGTTGTACAACCATGTACAGAGGGGCCTAAAAGACTGGCTTGGTATTAAAGTGCAGCACGTGCTGCTGTCCATGTGATGGAAAGCTGTTCATGTTTTCCCTACTGGTTATGTCCGGAGGTGGTACAGGCCCTGTCCATAAATACACATTAAATGTGCTATCAACTCTCCTAATGTTACTGATGTTATATTGGAGTCTGATCCTGAGTTATTAAAGCCCTGAGGATCTGAAAACAATTCCATTTTCTTCTTTTGTTTGCTTGTTCTTAAGAACTGGCTGACTTTGAGTAGAGACTACAAAGGATAAGAAAACCCCACCATCACCATTTAAACCCGTGTGGTACCTGAATTAAAGTCACAAATGATCGTTTGTTCCTCCAGTGACTTGTTCTGTTTTCCCACAGGAGGCATGGATGTGATCTTCACTCTGCAAGGGGATCCCAGCCTGTTTGTGGCTTCAGCTGCCAGCCAGCTCCTGGTGCACATGCTCACCTTCTCCCTAGAGTCTGAAACTTCCAAAGCTCTCAGTACGAAGGACTGTGACTGGCCAGCGTGTGCCCAGATGATTGTAAAGCACATACAGGAGTCACTCCAGTCCAGCTCGGCCTCTCACATCGAGCAGTCACTGAAGCTGTTGAGCAGTTTGTTTGGCAGTTGTTTTGGCAGTTGTTATGCTGCATGGACTGAAGTCCTTTGGTTAGATGTAGCAAAGCAAATACAATCCTTTCTGCTGGAGGAGCCTGTTCAAGCACAGCCCGTGCTGGCCAGTCTTCTGCTTAACGTGGCACGGTAAAGATCTCCTGGCACCTTGGAGCCCGTGCTGAGATAGATCTGTTTGTCACCATGGGATAGGTTACATTTACACTTCTCTCTTCTCAGATCCCCTGTGTTTTGTGGCACTGAAGGCAGCTTTTGGGCATTAGTAACTTCTGCTCTGGAACACTTAACCCCAGTACAAGCAGGTCCGCTGGCAGTGGGACTCTTGAAGCTCTGCAAATGGTAGGACTGCATGCAGTGAAATTTCTGCACTCTGCAGGTGTTTCTGCTCCATAATTCCCTTTTATGTAGTGAAAAAGCAGCAGATGAGCACATACAGATATTGATTTACAGGCTAAGTAACATTCTTGTTCTAAGATAGAAGGACACTCTTTTGTTGACAAGATGTGCCTCTCTCCCAGCCTCCTTACACAGGATCCTACTCTCTATTTGCATAGCTTGACAAAGCTGCTTCTAAATTCCAGAGCCTTTTCTCCTCTTCTTTTCAGTTAGCAAGGGGCCTTGGAAGAAGGCTCGGATTGGGATACCGCTTTTATTGCTCTGTCATTGCTGGCTTGTTTAAAGGCCTGCATGAAAAATTATTATCCTGCTCAGCATTCGGGGGCAGGTGTTTGGGAAGGAATTGAAGTTTATTGTGTTGGTAACTGCTGTTTCCTCCTTGAAGCCCACAAGATGTCAGGATTCAGGCACTGACTGTTCTGCTTCAGCCAATGGACTGTATTTTGAGAGCAGCCTCCCAGCCTCTGGAATGTGCAGGTACAGTTGTGACAGAAAAGTTAGGGGCCAGTCTGCTTGCCAGTATTTTAAGTGCCTGGTGCAGACAAAACTGGAGGAAAAAGAGTAGGAGAAGTCAAGGACAGTAGCAGTGCTCATGATAAATCCTACTACCAGTTTCATTTGAAGGGATATTCATCTACATCACCTGAATATCTTGGTTAACTTTAAAAATCACAGCCTTTCCCTATTCATTGATGATCTGAGCTCTTCCCTTCTTTGGTCCTCTAGGTTTGCTGGATGAGTCTGTCAGTGATCCTGGCACTGTGGAAAGTCTTCTGTCCTCCAAAACAACTTGTGCTGGTCTCCTGTGTCAGAGCCTTGCCCACCTGGAGAAGCTGCTGTCTCTGGTAACATTCAGAGAGGGAAAAAAAGAGCCTGGGAATCAAACTGGTCCTTGAAAGACAGTGTTAAGATGGTTGCAGACTTTGGCAGTAGAGCATAACTGAATGTGGAGAGGAGTTGGCAGGGAGGGTTTCCACAGTTTATAAACAGGAAGACAGAGGGATACTGAGAGCCTTAAAGAGGGACTTAAGTTTTAGATTTGTCTTGATGATCTTTGTTACCATACCTTACTTGTATTGCAACTATTGATCCTGAGAAAAAATGCAAATTGAACTGCTTTTCCAGGCAGTGAGAAGAATCTTCTTCCATCTGTGCAACAGTTCTTGGAAGAGAGGAAGATAATTTATTTGTGGTTATTATCATTGTGGTACCTTAAGAACCCCACTAGAAGTTGCAATTTTTGCTGCCTTCTGACCTAAAACTGCTCTGTACTTGAGACTGTTGCTGGAAACTCTTTTCCTTTCTTTCTCTCCCATTAGAAGCATTTAAGAGTGGATTTACCCTGTGTGTCTTTGCTGCGCTCTCTCATGACAATATTACAATTCTGCAATGGTTTCCTGAGCCCAACTTCTCCTCTGGGAAGCACAATAAGCCGGAATTTGATCAATTGTTTTAGAGTGCAAAAGTCAGCTCTTGATGTCCTTGCAGCACTCGCTGAGGAAAAAGGTGAGTTAATCTTTGCTTTCTTTTCCAAAACAATTTTACGCTTCTGTGTCTTTTCTGTATTTCAGCAGGGATTTGGCTGCTCCATCTCTCAGTATTGGTCCTTTGGGTTTGTTTTCTCTGTTTCAGACTGTCACACACTCATAGGAAGTCTATTTGATGTCCTTCTGGCATATCTGCAGAGTCCAAACACCAGCCCTACTGTGAGTATAGAACTAGGGGGAGATCCAAGTCCTGTAGCTTGGCCCAGTGGGGTGTAATTCTGAGAAAGGGTCTGGCTGCAGTTGTTTCTTAGCACACTTTGTATTAGAATAGTTAGAAATTATATTTAAGCACCATTTATTTGTGGCTGGCTTCTTAGTAAGGAGGCATATGCACTTGTTTACTCTGAGAATTTCTCTAAGTTTGAGGCTAAAATTAATTTTGCCTATAAAGGCAACACTGCCTCCTCCTGTAGTAAAGTCTATCTGCTTGACATCGCTTCAGGTTCTAAAGAAAACCTTTCAAGCTACATCCAAGTGGCTGGTGCACTTGCAAGAGCTGTCCTGCTCCAACAGTCAGAGGCAGCAAGCGGAGAAGATTTTGGAAGGTAACGAAGCTGGGACAAACAGCAGCTAGTGGCACACATGAAATCTACTCCTGCCTCCCATTCCTGCTCAAAGCACTGGATTCACTTGTTCACAATCATATTGAGTTTAAGTTTAGCTGCCCAAATAGTGTTTTGCAGAACTCTGGGAGAAGCACACAGCAGCAGCAAAAGGGGTTGTATCAGATGAAATGATGTAGAGGTTGTACAGTAAGGCTTGTTGCCTTCCATGTCCATTCAGGTTTGTCACTTGCCTTTTACAGATGTGTTTGTGGTGCTGCAGAAACGTTTGTGCAGTCCTTGCTGGGAAGTAAGAGATTCTTCCCTGGAGTTCCTCACTGCCATGGTTAAGTGCTTGAGAGGTAGGTGCAAAGATTTACCAGTTCAGATTTGAGGAGTATTTCTTTTAATGCTGTGAAAGTCATTCGGGCTGGTGAAGTTCTTCTGACCTGTAGCTGGAGGGCTGAGAAAAGAAGGAAGCGTCAAGATTTTTACTCTTAGATGATGATCAAAATCTGACAAAATTATTAATAAACTTTCACTGCTTTTGCTGTTGAACTCAGATTGCTGTACCTGCCTTAGTGGCAGTTTTGGTGAGTTGAATTGAGGGCTGTTGAGACATGTCTGTCAAGGCAGGTGACAGTGCTAATGGCAGATAATACTTTCTGGTTTTCAGTTTGCTCTGCACTGGAGTCTGGTTTCTTTCAGCAGGCTGGGGGCTGGGCTTTAGGAGGCTAAAAGCCTAGACCTGCTTTATATGTTTGGGATTAATTACTGATAGCTCAGGCTTTGCAGCAGGTAGCACTGAGGCAACGCTCATTTTCCTACGGTAGCTCTGCGATGTTGAAAGGGAGCGGATTGTTGTCAGCTGCTGTTGTCCCCAGGTCACAAAGGAAGCATCCAGCGTGCTCAGCTGCATTAGCACTTTACCCTGCAGCCCCTCTCAGTATGCTGTTACTTTTGTTTTCTCTGCCATATGCCTGACAACAGGCAAGGAGACTATTTTTTCCTCCTTTAAGCAAAGGCATAAATTTGATGAGGCTGACTGGAACCATGTCCCCACTTGCCCGCAGAAAGTTTTTTCTTGCTACTAAAACAACTCTAAGTGCAATTTTCCAAGTTCCAGTGTTTGTCAGGGCTTGACTAAAAGCCTGACACAGAGCATCTGCCTGTTCCTTGCAGCGGCTCCTCTCCCTGGCAGCTCTCCCAGCAGGCATTGGCTATCCTTGTACGAGGCAAAGGACTGTTTGCATTGGAAACAGCTTCATGCTTGGAGGGAATAAAGTCCCACTCCTTTGGATTGCTGTCTTGTTTACAGGCCAGAAGGAGTTCAGGCAGTGTCTCCTGTCCTCAGAGGTGCTGAGGCTCACAGAAAACCTGCTGGAGGACCCAGAGAGCTACGTGCGAGCGAGCGCCGTGACTGCCGTGGGACACCTGGCCCTGGTTACTTGCTTTGCCCCAGAGTCACCTGTCACAGGCAATCAATATAACAAAGAGGTGGGATAACCTTTTCTGCATGAGCAGAATCACCCATCAGTTCACTGCTTCACAAGTTACCTGCTCATGCAGGCAGATTGCACAACCAGTAATGACAAGATTTTTCACCTCTGCTGTTCTTGTTTCTTTGCGTGTTCCTCCCCTCACCGTGCTTTCTCTTTTGTCTTTTTGCATCTAGAGCATTGTAGAAAAGCTTCAGGAAATCTTGTCGACAGACTCAGAGGGCTTTCCTAGGAGGGCTGTGATCAGCATCTTCACCAAGTGGCTGAGAGAAGGCTGCACAGGTCAGCTGGAAGATACGGAGCAGTTTGTCTCTAGAGTCATCCAGACTGTGGAGCGTGACTTAGACTGGGAAGTCAGACTTGGTGGTTTGGAGCTGGTTGAAGTTTTCTGTAGTCAGACCATTTGCCAGCTTTCCCAGTGTCCCTATGCTCCTGTCTCCGCTGCAGTCACAAGTTCCGCCCCTCAGAACGAGCTGCTGGAGGCGTTTTGTCGAGCAAAGCTGTTTGGGTTCTTGTTTGGATCTTTGTGTGACTGTGACAAACCCGTGGGGCAGAGAGCCTGTGATGTGCTGGTTGGCTTGAGAGGTCATTTCTACCCCATGAGTACTTTGGAGAATCCACAAGAGATTGAAGATTCACCTGCAGGACGTGGCGTTGCCTGGTTACAGAGGACACTAAGACAGGGTTCTCTGGCTCAGAACTTCCCCACAGATGGTGGGGATGGGGTGGATTTCCAAGATCCAGAGAGCATGATGTTAGCTTTGGGTGCAATAGACTTACTGGAGCTGCATGATGAGCTAAACAAAAGTAGTGACCATGTGGAGGAAAGCCCTCAGTCCCTCTTACAGGACATCCTTGCTACTGTGGGGACCTTAGAGGATAATGAAGTTGACTGTTACTGAACACAGCTTTTGCTCTGAGGAAGCAGTGCTTAAGCAGTTTTCTGGATGGTTTTGTTAGCTGTGAAATGGGTTAGAAAATCTTTGCTTTAATACCGATGATTTTTTTGTTGTTGTTGTTAAGAAGTGTCATTTCCAATAAACTGTCGTTTGTTTTTCAAAGTAAAAAACATTAAGAATGGCATTTGTTCTTTTTTTTTAAGTTGTTGTCTTTTAAGAAAGCAGCAGACCCTGCCTGCATAAGGAAGCATTTTAACAAAACAAAAGAGTGACTGAAAACAAGCTGTTGCAGGCTCCTTTTAGAGCCAGAGTAGCTAAAACTGATGGAGGCTGATTTTAAGGGACACTTGTTTTGACCCTTCTGTATTTACTCTATAAAACAGAACTCTCAGCTTCCCTAGCATTTTGAGGTCTAGAGCAGAAGGTGGCATTTAAGGAGTCAAAAGCTGATCATCCTTAGAATTACAAATTTTCTCCTATAGATCACAGACTTGTTTGATCTCAGCAGTGACACCAACATGCTGACTTTGGTTTTAATTGAAGCAAGAAGCAAGTCCATTTTGCTGATTTTTTTTCCCAAGTGCTCTTATTTTCCATTCCTGAAGTACTCAGTTGCTAACTTTTGAGAGAAACTTACACTTAAGGCTTTTTCAAGATAAGTTTGATCTGTGATTAACTTTGGTAACAGCTAGAAACCAGCAGACATAATGTGAGTGGCAACATGATTTTCTGATAAAAAATTGCCATTTTTTAAAAAACTTGGGGAGGAGTGCAGTTTGCAACCTGCTCCAGTATCTTGCCATGTGCTAAGAATCTTTCTGCAACCTAGAGAAAAACCTCAAAGCAAACAGTACCTTTTGTAGAGATGAAACCATGGTGGGCTCTTTTCCAGCACTGAGGTGTTACTGAGCATCCCTTATCCTGCAGCCTGTGGAGGGGCAGGAACAGGGCACTGATTTGGGGGCAGTAGCATCTAAAGCAGTGAAAGGACTTGTGCAATCTCCTCCTTGCAGCAGTGCAGTGGACTGAGATTAGTTTGGATCTCTTGCTGCTGAGGCTGAAGGTTTGCTCTGTGCCTTTAGAGGAAAGCAGCACGCTTGCCTATTGCTCTGTGCACAGCTTTATGTGTGACACAGCCCTTGGGTTTTGTGCCAGCAGCTGTTTTTAGGAGAGAACAGCTCTGCCTCTGACACACAATTCTGCCTGAGCTGGGTCTGCACCTGGCAAAAGACAGAAGATTCAAAATTCAGGCCTTTTCCTGCCACTGCCTTCATCTCAGAAATGCAGAGGGTGAGTGAGAGGGCAGGGATTTGCTTTTAGAGCTGTGCTCCAGGAGAGGAGGCAGCAGGTTGCTGGGTGAACCCTCTCTCCTGTTCAGCACTGGAATTGTCATTTCAGGGCTGTGCAGTTTAGGAGACTCCAAGGAGTTACTCAGAGATCACCAAATTGAAAAAGTGAGTTGTTACAGAAGGAAAACTCACTGCTTATTACCGAGGTCCCTCAACTCCCAGACCTATTAATTTTTCATGGAACTCTTTTTTTCTTTTTAATCAGCTGTGGTGAGGATGACATTATATCTGTAGCATTTGCCTAATTGCAGTCCAAAATCATGTTTATACCCTTGTACACTAAAAACCAAATGCACAAAGCTGGGGGTCTCCTTATCTTTAGAAGGGCCGTTAAGGACTTGTTTCCTCTCTCATTTAAAACTGGTCCCCATCTCCAGCATCTCTGTGACAGTGCTGACTCTATTTCTGTCCTGTCTGAGCTCCCTGCTGCTCCAGTGACACCGAGGTGCTGGCACTGCCATCCTGCCCCTGATAGCTGGGGGAAGCAGGAAGGGCCATGGACATCTGGGCAGCGTGTGGGACAAAGGGAGATTAAGGGAGATGAAAGCAAACTAAAACCACCACAGCTCTTTCTACAGAAAACAATGGGGTGGGATTTTTGAGCTGGAAATTTTAGCTTCCGAGTTTCTGAACACACACCAGCACCACGGATGTGGGTCATCCCCCATGCTGGGATACCCTCTCTAAGCTATCTTCACACACTTGAGGACCCATACAAGCCCTACCCCACTTGCTTGCACTCACAACTTATTTTAAACCCACTTCTTACCCTCCCAGGCTTTTTGTGCACCTCCACAAGATCCTCAGCCCAGCCACAGAGCTTCCTGCTGGGTTAAGATTTACACTCTGTGCTGTCTTGCCAGGGAGCTTTGGGGATGGTTTGGCTCCCAAGGAGACAGCCCTGAGCAGCTCTGGCTGCCCCTGAGCGTTCACTTCAGCCAGGGCTGGTGTTATTTAACCTCTTCACAGCTCAACAACAGTTGTCCTTCCAGAAACTACCACCAGCTCACTCTGTCACCCAGCACAGAGAAGGAGGGGTTGCCTGGCCTGCTCTTAGGGACATTTTGGGATGGATTTCTCTGGAACCTCCAGCGTTCATCGCATCAGAGCTGTAGCAGGGGGCAGGCACCACTGAGAGTTTTTCCAACACCCACAGAGCTGATTCTGGCAAAGGCTGTGGCCAGGCATGGGCCTCAGTGCAAGAGGACACGAGGCTCAGGACTGTCCTTTGGTGTTAAGTAGGCTGTGAATACCAGGGAGGAGAAATACAGGTGGTATTGACAGAAAACATCACAGCTTAAAAAAAAAAAGTATCTCTGGTGGCCGGTGCTGTGAAGGAAGAAAATTTCAGAGCTCATTTCAGCTCTTTGTCTGCACAGGGGCAATGTTGTGTTGTCTGATCTGTACACAGGTAGGAAATTCCTAGAGTTGCTTTCAACACATTAACAAAGCTCTGAAGAAAGGATTTATCCTTTAACTGCTCAGCCTCAGAGAGAATGAGCATCTTTGGCTCAGCCCTGGGCTAGCAATGGCTTTATGAAAGCTGCCAAAGGAATGGCTGTTAATTTTCTGGTTTAATACACTAGACATTTACAATACAAAGAATATTCTTTGCCTAATTACTCTAATTGCACAACTTAGTCAAAAATGGGCCATAAATGTCCAGGGCTGTTGCTTCAGCTTAGATATACTTGATCTGTGATTACAGATCAATTTGTGCACATCTATGCAATTCCTTCTGTCCTCCTCTGATAAAATTTGCTCTACCTTTCAATACATATTCATCAAGGCTTCTAAAAACCGCTGTGCATTAGAGAGGAACTCAAAGAGCTTCTCTGCAGAAGTTCTCAGCAATTCACAATGGAGAAATATGCCAGTAGCAGCAGCTCTGTGATCTGTGTCATTTCCCCTCGGAGCCATGGGTTTGGTCTTCTGCTGAGGAATAAATCTCCACTTCAGCAGGGCCAGACCACAGCCTGTGTCAGCTGTGCTGCTCCAGAGGCAGAGCAGGTCCTGCCTTTAGCCTTGGAGCCAGCACACGGAGAAATGGGATTTGAAGGAGCAGTGTGCTCATCTGGACAAGGCAGAGCAGAGCTGAGGATGTGCAACCGTAAGGAAACACATCCTGGGGGCTCTGCTGAATCCCCCCCGATGGAAGGAGGATGAGCAGCTCTCGCCAAGGGTCCCTGCAGAGCTACAGGTGCAATTATACAACAACTTCAGTCAAGCAAAATGAAATTAAAGTAAACAGTGTTTTTATCTGTGCTACCAATACCCACGCTCTGCTCAGAGCACACCAGCTAAAAGTGTTTATTTACATAATAATGCACATATAACAGGGCTGCAAAGACACCTTTCACCCCTCTGCCTCCAAAACAACCCCTCCAAACCAGGTTACTCCCCACTTGGCTGGTTGTTAACCTCCATGCCAGGCAGGAACCCAATACCCATCACAGAGGGTGCACCCACCTCTTTGAGAGACATTTCTTGGCTGGATCAGATCAAACCAGTTAAACCACGACTGTAACCGGTTCCTGCAGAGTGCTACAGCTTGAACTGTCATAGGTCTGGCCCTTTTCCCTCATTGTCACTGCAAGATAGGTGGGCATTGCCCCCTTCAGTTCTCCCACC
This sequence comes from Hirundo rustica, assembly GCF_015227805.2. Taxonomy (NCBI): domain Eukaryota; kingdom Metazoa; phylum Chordata; class Aves; order Passeriformes; family Hirundinidae; genus Hirundo; species Hirundo rustica. The sequence goes on from NC_053464.1 coordinate 12,240,944, forward strand.
TCCTTGTCTTTCACTCCTCACATTTCCAGTCTCCAGTGTCCCCACGTTCCCTGAGCTCTCAGGCTGGGTCAGCAGATGGGAGCAGGGATCTGGTGCTGCTGTGCACAGAGACGTCCAGGCTCACCCAGGCTGCTCCCTCCTTTCTGCATCAGAGCTTTGGCCTCACACCAGCCTCTGGGCTGGGCTGTGACCAGCACCAAGGGGCTGCAGAGCCAGGTCTGGCAGATGGTGAATGCAGGCTGTGCATCTTGAAACATGACTTGGCCCAGCCAAGCCAGCTCCTCAACAAACCCTTTCAAACTGCATTAGCCATCAAAGTGAAAGCTTCTGATTTAGCCCTTATAGGCTGGGGCACAGGTGAGTACTAAACCCCAGCAGTCTCGATAGCAAACACCTTGGATGGGACTGATCTCGTGATTACAACTCTCATTACCAGCCAACAACAAAAAAGCTGCAGTTAAAACATGAATGACAGTGGTTGCTAAGTGACAACATCCATCACAGGCCTGAGACAAACAGCTGTGGCTGCACAGCAATCCTGTCCTGTCCATGTAATTGAGGATAAAAATGCCGTTTTCATTGCTGTCTAGTAACCTTAACTTTGACCCAACAGAGTACTCTGTGCTTTGGGTTCTGACAAAGAGCCCTGTGGAAACAAGGCTAAATCTTCCACTGAAACTAGGTGAAGTGAATTTGATTCAAAACACCTTTAATACTGAATGCTCTTTCAACATATTTCCTTCCTAGTGAAGTAGTGCATAAGACAACATGGCTTTCCCAGTTAAACAGCCCATTTCTGAGAACAGAGAGCAGTGACAGTATTTTCAGTGAGGGTCACGTGAAACAACAACAAAATCAAAAAAACCCTCGAGTTGTCTGCTTCTAAAGGGGGCTTGTGGGCTTTGTTCAACACTGAAGCTTTCTGCAATATTTGGGCAAGACATTAAGGCTTCAGAGCCGTAAACAACATTTATCCTCATAAATAAAGTATTTAAACTGTACATTTAAAATCACATGAAATGACAGTTGGGTAGTGCAGGAGCCTGAGATCCAGCGAGCCACGAAGGGGTCACGCTGCAGGGAAAGCAGTGATGGGAGCAAGGTACTCAAGCACCATTTACCCTGGGTGAAAACCCTTGGAGAGACCCTGATTGGCACAACTGGCAGCTCAGTGCATCTGAGGAAGATTATTTAGGAAAAGAGGAGGGAAAGCAGTGCTGTACCAGCTGTACCCAGCAGTTTGTTCACCCCTCACACTGCAGTAAATCCTGTTTGGGGCCGTGCTGGCAGCTGAGACAAAGGGATGGCTCCATCACTGTGCTGTCAGTAGATCCAGAGTGACCAGGGAGAGCCACCACGGGGGTGCCCAGCAGAGCCAGAAATGCCACACCAGGTGTGCCCAGCCTGGCACACACAGCCAGGGGAGTGGAACTCCCACCCCAGGGTCGTGCCCCGCTGCCAGCGCTGAGCGCCGCTCCCAGAACATCCCGCCAGGGCTCCTGCACACCTACCCCGAGCAGCAGCTCCCAGAGACTACTCTGCTAATTATACCCTTCCCTAATGAACTCTCATCTGCTCCATCCACAGAAGCCTCAATTTCCAGTGCCAGCAGTAACAGATCCTGCTGACAGCTCGAAGAACACACGAGCTGCCGGTGCGGTCAAAGCTCACCAACGTGGGTAAAACCAACTCGACTGCCGCCTTTGGTCACCATCTCCATGTCAGCATAGTAAACACTTCTGTTTTGCACATTACACCAGAGTAAAATGTGATTTGTTCTTCCCCCCCTCTATATTTTATCCATAAACAGAGCACTTTTCCTGGATGTTCTCACTGCTCAGGTTGCTCCACCACGGTCAAGACAAGGAGCGTGCCTCGCACTGGTGTTAAACCCCTGTGTGTTCTCTCACTGCAGCACGGGGTGAGTCCTGCAGTTCAGACAAAGGTCTGCCTCTCCAGCAGCGTTGGATCAGGCAGCTCCAAGGTGCAGTGTCTGGCTGGCTGCATGGAAGGCACGTTCTCCACGTGAGCTGCGGGCACACAGCTCAGCCTCCCTGCCACCACAGACGTGGCATCGGGAGGGGATAAAAGGAGAAGCCTCCTGTCACCCTAATTCCTGTTGAGAGCTTCTGCCCCGTAGGGATCAGCCTTGCCTTCCTCTCTAGTTTGGGAGCATCTTCTCCGCCCTTTATTTATTTCAGGGAGATCAAAGATTCATCTCCATGGAAACGTCTGAGCGCAAAGAGTTTCTGCACTACAGGTTTGCATCCTGCACGGAAGGTTTGGCACCGTTGGTTTGGGTTTTTTTTTTTCCTGAAACAGAAGCTTTGAGACGATCAGCAGTCAGGTCTCTCCAGAAATGGTGTGATGAGCGATAATCAACAGCCTGAGCAGCGTGGGCATGTGTGTCACTAACACAGCGGAGTGGAGCCGCCCTTGCACTGTGGAGCCTGTGGCACACGAAGGGCACGTGAGGGACGCTGCCATGACTGCTCTCCAGCAGCTTTGTCCCCCTGTCTGATATTTGGTAGGACTCCCAGGGGATCTCAGCCATGTGGGCAGAGCCGCTGGAGCCCCTCACTGCCCACCCTGTGCTGCAGCTCACGTCTCGGAGGAGGCGGCTGCAAAGCTGCTCGGATTTACCCAAAGGAAGCAGCGAGTGGCCCAACACCCAGCCCAGCAAAGACCTCGTGAAGTCTGTGCTCAAACTGCTGCCTCTGGGCCAGCAGTGGCTGGGGCACTGGGTCTGTGTCATTCCAGTCATTTCCCTCCCAGTAGCTCTGAGCTCTAATTCCTCCAGCACAGTCACTCCAACTAGTTCCCAGGAGAAGGGAAAAAAAAAAAATAATAAAACAGACATGTTTAATGCTATTTTTGTCCCCTTTTCAGCTCACCACATGGCCACACAAACTGTTAAACTGTTGTTCTGGGGGCAGGAGCAACCAGCCAGGAGGAAAACTATTCAGACATCCCCAGCAGCTGCTGCTGACAGAAAGGGGTCGTGGAGCCACAGCCTCACAGGAAATCCTGAATTCTACTTAACTCTCACATGAAGAAAAAGAGGACAAAAAGGAGTGAAACAGAACACATTTACAAGACTCACATTTCCACAGGCACATCCAAGGAAGGGTGGGCAGGGAGTGGGGAGCACATGGGGCAGCATTTGCACCGGAGCAGAGCTAATAGCACCCACCTGGAGAGCACCAGCCAGCACCTGGGGCAGGAGGAAGCTCCTTCTCCCAGCACTGACTCTGCTCTTGAGGAAGTCAGACCACACCTCACTGCCTAGGGCAGTGCAGAGCCCCAAGTTGCCCACGTGCAAGCAGAATGTGATTTTTATAATCATATTAAAAAATTTCAGAATAGCAACTGTGCAGAGAGCAATCCAGCTGCCAGCATTTAGCCTTATCCTAGGGCACAGGCAGAATATGCCAGCCATGAATTAATACTGCATAAGCTGCACCACGCTGGGTTTCATGGCTTAATTATGAAAGAGAAAGCAATAATCAAGGGATCTGTAAGGCTAACAAATGTTCTGAGAGGACCAATGTGACACAAGAGCCGCAGCCAGTGCGACAGGACATGAATGCATTTAAAAAGCACATCAATCACACACTGTGTATTAATTCACAGTTGCTTTCCAGTGACAGCACTTGGCCTTTGGCCGCCTTTGTAGCGTCACCAGGCGCAGGCGGATCCTCGCCCAGCCCAGAGCAAACCGGGCTGTGGTCAGTTCCCGAGCCAAAAATCACAGCCATGCATCAGCCCGAGGAGACACAGAGACGAGCTCTGGCTCGAGGCTCTGCAGCCCTGTGCTGCTCCTGTGCCCCGTTTGGTGCCCACACGTGCCCTGGCGTCCGGAGCTCTCTGGGTCACTGATGTGCCCACCCGCCTGCCCAGCACCAGCCACCTGGCAGAGGACAGCACGAGGGGAAAATCAGGCAGATTCTCCAGTTGCCTCTGCAGCAAAATACTTGAAAGCGTTTCTGTTTCTCAGTGCCTCCAACTATCTCTGCTCTCCATCTCGTGTTTCATCCCCCTGCAGCGTTTTAATTACGCAGACAGAGCGTTGCAGGGCTCTGCTCTCGGCCACACAGCCACACACTTCCTTCCTTCTGTGGGGAGAGCCTGTTTCAGACCAGTGACTGAGTGAAACTTGATGTCTTTACATCTCAGGGAAAACTCTGATAAACCTTAAAACTGGGGTGCCACCAAAACCCTCTCCACCTGCACTGTCACACAGCAGTCCCCAAATTCCTGTAGACTGAGATGCCAATGCAGGACACGACCCAGCCCTGAACTCTTGACATCAGCAGGACACTCCCTGAGCTGAATCGCTGCAGGACTCCGTGCCAGACAGGGCTGCATATATAGAAACTTGAAATGCTCCCAAACGGCCATTTCTGCCCAATAATTTATTGGAATCAGAAAGTTTCCTATCTGCAAGTGTCTCATCCTCTCACTCTCTACAAAAGGCAGCTCTTCACAGTTCTCTGCCCAAAGATCTATTATCAAAGATTATTTCCAAAGGAATAGCTGCCCCTCTTCCCTTACTAATATTCCCAAATTTATCTATGTCCTACTTAACACCTCCTCTGAAACCAGGAAGGGAAAAGCTATTTCTGCTGGACTCAATAAGTGGACTCTGCTGAATCCCAGGGAATACACAGACCAGATACCAGGCTGAGTTTAAATCCTGGGATGGATTGCTCAGGCAACAGCCTCCTCCTTCCTCAGTGTTCCTAAATCCCAATCAGGAGCCAAGAGGAAGACAATCATTAAAATAGATAAATAAATAATCATTCTGTATATTCCCCAGATCTTCTAAGGCAGGCCAAATTTGCACATTGAAGCTGCATTCTCCTGGCTGTAAAAACACAAATCTGCCCCCTCTTCTGCCTCTGCAACCATCTGGGGACCTGAAATCGTGATTCCTCACGGGAATGAATCAGGGAGCAGCCACAGTGACTTCCTGCAGAGAGACACAAAATTGATGGTAAAAAGTGAAGAAAACCCTTGAATTTTCCTCAGATTGGCACAAGACAGACTTGGACCAGCTACAGCCTACACGTGTGGGCTGATGTCTCAAGAGTCTCCAACTCCAGTCAAAACTCTCAGCTCTGAATAAGCCAATAGTATTAGAAGCTGCCCAGATGCACACCAAGCCTGATCTAGCAACTTATTTGCAAATAAATGGTTCCCTTTCATCCGCCCACAGATCTTCTGCCCAGTGTTTTCATCCTCACTCCAGAGCTGTTCTCTCTCTCTCTCTCTCTCTTATCTTCTCCTCCAGCATCAGCTGTGGCAGCAGATTGCACTCACTAATCAAAGAGGAGCCGGGCTCTCTCTGTTTGCTCCTTGAAAGTCTGTGGCACTACCAGCCAAACATTTGTTTTCATTCAAGCTCCTCCCCGAGCTGCCAAGGGAGCCTGGACCGCGCCAGGACACAGCAGAGAGGGACAATTTTGCTCTGGCTCTGCCTTGGGGACTCTGATGCCCCCGCTCCATCACCTACCAGCAGGTGCCTGCGGCTCTCTGCCTCTCTCCTGTCACCTCCCGCAGAGGGAAGGGAGCTGCTCTCCGCTGCTGCCAGCCCCTCGGCTTTGGCAGGGGAGTGATGGAAACCCGCCAGTGCCGCACTCGCCGCTGCTCATCCGCGCCTCCACGAGGATTTTGGGGAAGGGTGATGGGTGGGGCACCAGGGAGCATCACACGGCAGGGATGGCACCACCAATGCAGGGCAGCAGCTGGGCAAAGGAGGGGCCCCTCCTCAGCAGCAGCACAATGCACTGCATTTTCATGGTGTCAGTGGAGGAGACAAGGGACATTTCATGCCCCTTCCACGCCCTCTGATGTGTGGCAGGGAGCCAAATCAACTGATTTCAGTGAGGAAGCAGAAACCTCCTGTAGTCTTGTCAGATGAAGTCCCTCCGACTCTCCAGTTCAAGGCGAAATCCTACTTCCACAACTCCTCATCTCCTGCCTCAGACCCTCTACCAGAACCACACCACCAGACCTTCATCCTGCAAAGGGAGCGACCCTGGCCCCAGACAGGTCCGTGCTACACCCTCCCAGTGCCTCCCAGGATGGGAGATCTCCGTGTCCTGTGCAAACCTGTCAGTCCCGTTCCTCCTTTCCATCGCCATTTAACATGCAGGAGATCTCGCCCCTTGATTTTGAGCCTGCTCCTCCTAGTAAATTTTGTACTTGACTCATTTCCATAGAACAAGCAACGTGAGATAAGGTTCTTACTTTTTTGTGTGTGTGTGTGGGCATTCCCTATTTTTCCTCCTTGTGCACAGCACAGGGCAAAGGTGAGACCGATGTGGCTGCAATTGCTTTAGGAGCAACATCAAAGTAGCTGCTGGTAGTTCCTCAGTACTGCACAAATGTAGTTCAGGGTTTTGTGACTGACCAGCAAAGGGACAACACGAGCTGAACCCGCTCTGCTCTCTCTGGGCTGCTGCTAAGGTCCAAACTTACAGAAAGTTTGCTTGTGTGCATTTATGCTTTGTGGCAGCAGCACAAACTGAAATGAAGAGCAGCATCCAGGAGAGATTTATAAACCCATGCCAAGAGCACAGCCTTCAATTCCTTTCCTAAAATCAAGGTAGGGCCACAAAGTCACTTCTTCACCTTCTCAGAGCAGAGACCACCACATTTCACCCCATCCCTGCTCTGCTGAACACAGGAACATGTGCTTGGCTGAAGCCCGCTTGGGGAAAGGCATCTTATCTTGAATAGAAAACACTATTGCATGGGAAGATTTTCACTTTCCTCAGTAATCTGTTCCAGCAGCTAATCAACTTCATTCTTTAAAAAATTAATGCCTATTTTCTCATTTCAATTAGTCTGGCTTCAGCCTGCAGCTGTGGGTTTGGGCTGTCTCTGCTCTCTGGCTTACACAGCTCGTGGGTACCTGCCTTTTCTCCCCATGGTGTTATTTGTGTATCTGTACAACTTCCTTCAGCTAAATAGATACAGTTGCCTAAATTCCAGTCTCGGGCAGCAGTTTTGGGATTTTTTTCATTCTGCTTCTCCCTGAGGATGTGCTGCCCCATGAAGTTTCCTGCGCTCACCAGCCCAAGGCATGTGTCCCTGCATTTTACACCCACGCGTGAGGAGGACGCAGATCGTGGCCACTCCAGGAAACACAGCTCTGCACAAACAGCTGGTTTCAGAGCAGAGTGGTCACTGCTGCTGATCACTGCAGATAAAGGGTGCTCGTGGTGAGCATCACGTCTCTGCTGTGAGCAGCTCTAGTCGCAGCTGAGCGAACGCTGAGTGCAGCTGTCCTGGCGCTTTTCTCCTTCCACAGCCCCAAATCCCTCTGATTCCCTGCTCTCTCCAGCTCCTGGCTGTCTTCTCATCTGAGTTTTGACCCCCTCCTGCTCCTTTCCCCCTTCCTTTTCTACGGATCCTCTCTTGCTAGAACCACTTGTCTCCTAAAAGGTTTGAGAGTGACTGTGACACTGTCTGTGTCCTGCCTCCATTCTCCTCACTGCCAGCTCTGCTGGGCAAGGGCTGCCACCTCCTGCCATGTCTGCCCAGGATAAATTCATCATTATGAGAACATTTAACCACAACACCAGTCCCGTTTACCTGTGCTGGTCAGTCAGTGGGCTGGCAGCTAAGCCAACTACTAATTATTAAGTTTACAATAGGTTTAAAAAAAAAAAAAAAAAAAAAAAAAAATTGTGCATTTTAGGAGCACACCGTATCAGTGCATCTGGTTTTTCAGTTTGCAGCTTCCTCATGTGGGAGCTGACTCTTTGAGGCTTGTTATGGTTCTAAACATGTTGATGGTGTACTCCGAGCAACTCATAAATACATAATTTAAGTAATTAATACAAATAAACGTTCATTACAAGCAGCAACCAATTAAAACAGCGCAGAGGGCATCTCCTGCGCTTTGGGTAGCAGCTGAAGCGGAAGAAGATACTATTGCAAGGCCTCAGAATTCCCTCCTGCCCTTTCCACATGCGAAATCTCAGGAAGGTTTCCCACAAGGAAGATTCACGAGCAGCCTCTGCTGCCAGGAGAAGCCGCTGCTTCGCCTCGGCCTGATTATGAGAGCAGCAAATTAGGGCAATTTGTCACCGGTGATGCTGCCAGTGCCTTTGGAGCAATGCAGGTCCCAGGCGCGCAGGCTGCAGCAGGGATGGTCTCATCCTGGTGCGTGCTAACCCTGCAGCACGGCACGTGGTCACCTGTCCACTCCCGTGGCCACCACCACTCCAGCTGGACCTTCTGCTGGCCCTTGCAAGGTTGTGCTGGGCGTGCAGATGGCATTTGGGCTGCCAGCACTGCTACAGCTCCTGAGGCTGTAAAATATATATATATATTTTTCCTAATTTCAGTTTGTGTCGCTTAGGGACATGCTTGGGCTCCAGCTAGGGTATTCCTTTTCCCTCCTGCCCAGGGATGGCAGAAATGAGGGATCAAAGCACCGAAGAGGATCAAAACATGAAAGGCAGAATAAATGAAGTCATGAAGAAACGGGAACAGAGACGCACTCCTTTAATGTAATTAACCTTTCCAAGAACAGATAGTATTCCCGAATTAAAGGACATCGTGGGACACAGAAATGCATCCAGGTCATGTGGGAGCGATGTTGTGAGAGAGGCATCAAGGCCGATGCAAACACGGCTGGCAGGGCGGGGATGGCACCAGCCACCGGCGCAGCCGGTCCCCAGACAGCCGCTCCCGGCCCCGCTCTCAGCAGAGCACGGATTAAAGGATTTCCACCCCCCGGCACGGCGGGGCTGCTCAGCCCCGGGCTCTTCGGGGAGTGCGCTTCCCCCAGCCAGGGCGGCGTGCGCTCCCGGGCTCCGGCAGCCGAGCGGGACCCGCCGCCACCGCCGCTGCGGGCCCGTCCTGTCCCCGCACCCCGTGTCCTGTCCCCACACCGCGTGTCCCCTTCCGGACTCGTGTCCCTGCCGCCCCCCGTGTCCTGCCCCTGTCCGTGTCCGTGTCCGTATCCCTGTCCCCCTGTCCGTGTCCGTGTCCCTGTCCCCCTGTCCGTGTCCGTGTCCGTGTCGGTGTCCCTGTCCGTGTCCGTGTCCGTGTCCGTGTCCGTGTCCGTGTCCGTGTCTGTGTCCCTGTCCGTGTCCGTGTCCGTGTCCCCTTGTCCGTGTCCGTGTCCGTGTCCGTGTCTGTGTCCCTGTCCGTGTCCGTGTCCGTGTCCCCTTGTCCGTGTCCCCGCGCCCCCGCGGGCGCCCCCCGGCGGTTGCCCCGTGCCCTGCAGGAGGCGGCTCTGCGCTGCCGCTCGGCGAATCCCGCGGGCTCCCGGCGGCGGGGCCGGGCCCCCCTTTGCTCCCCCTTTTCTTCCTCCTCCTCCTCCTCCTCCTGCTGCTGCTGCTGCTGCTCCTCCCGCCGCCGCCGCCGCCGCTGCCGGGCTCCGCTCCGCCTCGCCAGCCCCGAGCCGGGTGCCCCGGCCCTGCCGCTCCTCCCGGCCTCCGCAGTCCCGGCCCGGCGGGCGGTGAGTGCTGTCCTGTCCCCCCGGGCTGATCGGGGGGGTCGCCTCATCGGGGGAGGGCAAGATCAGGAGAGAAGGGGGGTCCGGGCTGCCCCGGCGTGCGGGGGGATCCCCCCGGAGGGCTGGGGCATGTCCCGGGGTGATGGGCATCGTCCCCGGGGTGACGGGCATCTCTCCGCGGGGTGACGGGCATCGCTCCGCGGGTGAGGGTAGCCGCGCTCGGGGCATCTCCTGGGGTTAAGGGCAGCGCTTTCCCGGCGACGGCATCGCTCTGCGGGTGATGGTGATCGCGCTCGGGGCATCTCCCGCCGGGCATCAGGGACTGCGCTCCGGCCATCACCCCACGGGATCCCGGGGTGCTGCCCGGGCACTCTTGGTGCGCCCTCCCGGGGGTTTTGTTCGTGCTCGGTGCATCGTCCCAGAGTGCTGGGGGACTTGTTCCCTCCCTGCACACCTCGTCCATCCACAACCCCTTTTCCACATCAGCGAGGCCGGGGGTATCCAGGTGTCCCAGGGCATCACCCGCTTCTGCAGCCCTTCCAGAACATGCCTGGTACGCAGCAACCCTCCGGCCGTCAGCGCTGGCCGCTGATCAGGGTACAGCCGGCCCCTACGAAATCGTGTATTTGGGCGCTCTCGTCCCCCAGACACACTGGCTGTAGTAAACCCCTGGAGCCCCTTCCTTCCCCTCGGCTGTGAAATGCCCACGAACACCCCCGACCTGGCGGCACCACTTAAAAAGCACTCGATGTGTTGGGAGGAGGAGGAGGAGGCACCGCGTTGCCGTGCCTTTTCACCGCGGGATGAGTGAGGCACTTCTGCACCGCCCGTGCTCCGGGGAATACCCACCCTCAGCCGTACCTGTCTGGGAGTTCATCCGTATGGAAAACGCGGCCGCTTTCCGGGCTAACACCGGGGCTGTCTCGCAGAGACCATTTAGTCTGTCTAGACAAGTATGATGAAGAGCAGAGTGCCTGGAGCCGTGAGTGATTAGAGCTCGGGTATCTCTGCAGTGCCGCGCTTGTTGCACAGCTCTGATAGATGCTGCTCGCTGCTTTTGGGTCTCTGGTTATAGCAAGTGGCAGTGGGTTGTGGAGGATTATTTCATGTCAGGGCCAGGGAAGGAGAACGCAGCCAGCCCTTCACCACATGTGTGCATGGGAGAAGCATCACAGGCAGTTGAACCGGACCAAAATGAACAGAGAAAACACTGGAAATGGTGAATAAACGAGTGACGAGGGGGAGGAGGGGGAAAAGCACGCACTGCCAGCTTACTTTCTGGAGAAGTTCATGAATGTTTGTGTGACACTTAGAGAGCCTCAAGTAGCAGGCACTGAAAAATAGGGTAGTGCTTTGTACGAGCGTAGAATAAATAAAATCTGTGGAGGAGAATGCTGAAACGAGGAATAATGTTTGTCCTCAGTACGTATTAAAATGAAGCAGAGCGTATTGAGAGAGCAGGCTTTAACATGAAACTAAATCAGGGGCAAAGTAGTAGTGTTCTTAAATACTAAAGAACATAAATAAGAATATTTAAATAAGGACAAAAGGAAGCCTCTGCCTCCATCTTAGGTATTTAATGACCTTTACAAATCTTGTCTTTCACCTTGCAAACCTTTCTTGTGTATTGTTGAGTTGTCCATCTAACTTGTCCAGCAGTCCAAGTTAATTAATGAGGGGCAGATTCCTGGGAGGACCAACTTCCAGGAGTGAGTCCTGCAGCAGGAGCACATCCATCACAGTTCCAATAGGACAGGCAGATTCCCCTCCTGGTAAATGCACGTGAGAATCCCTGAAGGTTTCCACAGCACCAGGAATGACTCTTCTCGAGACCATCTGTTTGTGAGCCACAGACATATTCTAGAGACATGACACACAAATATTATTGGGCTCTGGCAGAGCCCTGCATGAGGCCAGAAAGCTTCATCTGAGTTTATGGGCTGGAACAGGCACGGATCTGACTCGATGCTTTGTGGCCACCTAATGCCAGGTGGACAGAGGATGCCAGAGCTCCATGGGGGTGCAAGCAGAGGGCTGAGCAGTTCCAGGGTGGATTTTCCCTGTGAGCAGAGGGGATTGATTCTGAAAACTGCTGAACATCTGTAAACAGGGTTGGTGTGAGCCCAGGAGCTGTGCCTGCTCAGCAGGGCAGGAGCTGTGTTGAGCTCCTCGAGGAAGGAGCTGGACCAGTGAGAATTTTATTTGGAGCAGAGCTTCTCTGTCAAGAAAAATCTATTTTTATACATGTCAACAAATAAATGGAGAAAATTGCACTCAGGCTGTCATCGGTGCAGTACTGGGAAGCACTGGGAAGGAGAGGCTGATCCTGGAGCAGCAGCAGCAGACACCAAGCACAAATCTCAGCAAAGAGCTATTAAGCAACTGGAGCATGTGTTGATAATTAGTTATCACTCGTTATGTTTGCTCTGGGCTTTTCATTTCTGTTGACTGGCGATGAATTTTCTGCACTATCACAGCTTGTTTACAGTACGGCACCTAACAAAGGTAATTAATCAGTGTTGAGAGACCCTGCTAATGTCCCTCTGACATCCAAAGAGCCGGGTTAAGTCAGTTTGCCTCCAAACACTTCACAAGAAGAGCTGGCAGGGGAAGGGAACAGAGGGAATCTCCTTCTGTGCATCTGCTGAGCCTGTGGGAGAGTCAGAGCTAGAAATTACTTACAAGTGGGCTTATAAAATGAATAACTTTAGAATGACCAGCTTAAAAAAAAACCCCATAATCTCTGCAATGTGTAGGGTCAAATTCTATACAATACCAAATAAATCCATAAAGCACTGAGTGCCTTTTCTGGACCTGGACATGGAATCTCTGCACACAAGACCATCTCAGATGAACTCACAATGTAAGATATTGCCTCAACCTCTGAGGATCACCCTGTTACCGTCAGCCCCAGGCATATCTATCCAAGAAAGCCATGTCAATATATTAGAGAATAAATGACACATCTATGAATTACAAACAGAATAATTCATAGGTAATTTTCAATTACAGAGAATAATTTATACGTGTCTGATTTGCAAAGAGAATTATTTATGAGTAACCTGAATTGCACATGAAGCACATTAACAGGTTACTGTGGGAAAGGGAGTGTACAGACTGCTCAGGAGTCACGTGCTGAGCCCGGATTTTGGGGCGTTTCTTGTGAAAACACTCACCACGAAAATAAAATCTGTCAGATTCCATAGTAAACAGATTTGTGTCATGTGCCCAGTCTGATCCAAAACCTCTGAGTGGTGCTGAAAGCCAGACTCAGGGAGCGTGTTGGAGCTCCTGCCCTGTGGAGCACCACAAGCAGAAAGGCCACAGCTGCGGTCCTACAACATAGCCCCTGGAAAAGGCTGTTTTTCCAGGAGCAGACAAGGAGCCAAGTGCCAAAACATTTGGGTTCTTTGTGCCTCCTCTGCACCGTGTGGAGGTGATGGTGGATGATATGAAATATGCAAATAACAGAGAAAAAGAGGAGGATCTCCATGGACAGGATGAGATTCCCAGCACGGGCTCCATCCCTGCCCCTGGATCCTGCAGGTGCCAGGGCACAGGCACAGATTCCATCCTGCACACAGGGACATTGCTCCTTTGTATCCTGGAATCACTGGGCCTGGAAAAGGCCTCCAAGATCATCAGGTCTAACCTCCATGGAGCCTGCATGGCCCAACACAGGCGCTCCTGGTTTAGGAAAAATTACAGTGTTAGCAAATGGCTGTGAGGTGGAATGACAGAATGTGTATTAGAGGCAGGATGTTTTCCTAATGGTGAAGTAAAAAATGGCACAGGAGGGATGTAGGGAGTGTCTCCACTTGCAGCAGATCTCTACATTATCATTTTGCTTAAAGCATTTTCTTAAGTGCAACTACAAATTATTGGCCTTTTAAACAAAAGGAATTACTTTCTCCTCCCCAGGACTTGCTGGTCAGGTCCTACAGCTTGTCATTTAACAAGGGGCCAAATCAGCTTCCTTAAAGGCAGGGCTTCTCCTTCTGAAACACCTGAAGGGCAGAAGGATGCTTCCACTTCTTCATCCTCACTTTGGCATCTTACAAACTGAGTTGGGAAAGAAACTATCCAAGGCAAAGTGTCATTCCCTCCCGAGGTACTGCCTCAGGGAGTTACACCAGGCACCCTCAGCACAAGAGATAAAAATTACAAAGCCCTGTTGCTCTGCTCCAGTTAATGAAACACTGTACCCAGATATTAGACCAAGACAAATAACATCTACTACGGCTAATGGGGTAGAAGAGCTTCTTTTTTTTCCAACCACTAAAGTTGGTCCCTAACATTTTTCTGAAGAATTAATTTTCCCCAGTGAAGTATTTTAGCAAAGTTTACTAAAGAGAAGTAATTGTCTTGGATTTGGAGAGTGTAATGGGTTGCTTCTGTTCTATTGGAAGCTGAGCCAGACCCTCCAGGAGAAGGAGGCACACGTCATCCCAGACTGAATTCCTGCAAATGCATTCCTGTGCCCAAGCTTTTGAACCACTAAAGCGTCGTCATGGGCACCCTTGGGCACGGGGAACATCACAAAACACCCATGGTCACAGCAGGGAATGTCTGGAGCTGGGTGAATGTCCCCTTTTAGGAAGTCTAGGGAAACAATGTCTATCCCAGAGCTTTGGGCTTACACTATATTCCATGAGAGACCCTGGGGGGAACACTTACCACAAGACTGTGCACTCATTGTATTTGCTGTCACATACATCCACCCTTTGCTGCTTCCCATTTAGCAGAGAAAAATCCATTCATTTTCTAACCAGCTCCTCCTCCCCAGACCGACACTCCAGCTATTGCCCAAAACGTTAATGAAGGCGGCTCATGCTTCCAGAAGTTTTTAAATTCCACTCCTTTAACATGATCAGTCTCAACCACATCAGCCTCAACCTGGACCAAGTGCAAAGTCTCTTTCTGGACTTGCATTTGACAGGCAGCAGCTGACAGCATCACATCCTCGGGGAGCTGAATATCGCTGAGAGTTTCCCAGTGAAAGTTCTGCAATCACCAGGAAAAGGATGTTTGTAGTTAAAGGTTGTGCAGAACAAGTGAAATCTTGTCCATTAGGAAAATGCCGGTCTTCACCCTAATCCAAGGCAAAACTCCTGGTGACCTGCTGGGGTCAGACTCTCACTTTGTCCTCCCAAATCTGGAAGCAAGTCAGAAGTGTAGAGATTTGGGTCACCAAGAGCAGAGAAACCTCACACAAACTCTTGCTGCTCCCTGTAAAAAACAGCTGAAGAAATCTGGACAATTTTGAGCAGTAAGAAGAGCTGAGAAAATATCACAGGTTTGGTTTTTTTTTTTTCCTTCCCTAAACTTCCACTGGATTAGGGCCCTTGTACCTTGTACACTTCAGATCCCCCCGTGCCACCTGCTGTCAGCCTTTAATGCAAGTGAAATACAAAGCTTGCAAAAATGAAAGAAAGCTTTTCCACTCCCTCTCCAAGCTACACACCCTTAGAGACAAAAAAGATCACACTAAATGAGTCCTTTTAAGGACTACCAATACATACACAGCTCTTCCCAAGGGTTAGATGAGAAGGAATGCAGTGTTAATTTTAATGGGCTGCCACTTTCCCTCTTACAGTGCAAACCACCTCTGCATAGCTGAGGAGAGGCTTTGCCTCATTTTGGTACTACTTTTTTTAAATACTGAATTTTCTTAATCATATTGCTGTCCTCAGGGGGCACTGAATGCCACTTACCTGGCAGAACTAGGCTGCAGACCTACTTAAATTATAGACTTAACCTGTTCCTCCTTAAAGTATATCTATATCTATTTTTTTTTTTTTTCTTCTTTTTTTCTGTGATTGAATGAGCCGTGATGGTCAGCAGCTGATGCATTTGGTGTCCACCCAGAAAGCTTTTCTGGCTCCTTTTAAGTCACCATGAAATTGCCTAGAAGAAGGTATCACTTATTCCTAGAAGCCCTGGGCTTTTGTGCATAAATCCCCTGAATTTCTCATTCTGCCATGAACAGGTGGAGCACTTTACCTGTGGCAGGCAAAAAGCCCAAAGCACTGCTCCAAAATGCTCCAGTTCTGCTTGGCATGGTCTCCATACACAAGGAAAAATCCAGACACAGGTTAGTCACGGAGGCTGGGCTTTGTCTCCCCTTTTTCTTGCTCTCCCAAGGTGTTCATCCCAAGTGCATGACCTGCAGTGGGAAATAGGTGCCTGACTCGGAAAGGACCTTGGAGAGGATATTTCCAGGATGCTCCAAATTAGTTTCTTTGTGCTGCAGGCTTTCATTTGCTCTTTATTTACCGCTTGACATCATCCCCAGCGTTGCTGATGCTAACAGAGTGTGACACGGAGCTGCTCACGGAGGGACGCGATGGCAACGGGCCCGAGCGTGTCCTGCTAGAGGGGCACCAGCCTGGCACAGCACGGCCACCTTGGCTGGGCAAAGCTCCCCGGATCCTGCAGACCGGGAGCCAGCAGTACCCTGGGATAACACCCAAGATTAAAAAGTGCTAGAGGAATTTGTCACCAGAGAACAGCTGCTTTCACTGGTGTGGGGTAGGTCAGAAGTTTAGGCTTCTGATCAACAGATAGAGACCAGTATCAGTCTCTTTGTTCCTAACATGGAGCTATTCCAAGGAGAGTGGTTTATCCCAGGCAGACAGGAGAATCACATTTCCACATCCTACAAGGTCCAGTGCAAACAGTTGCACAACACTCAGAGGTATTTCCCATCTTATTGGGGCTTCAGGGTAGAGCACCAAAAAACCCCCAAACCAGCCAAGCCACCTGGCTTACTCCAGACACCTGGCAGCATTTTGGGGCCGCGCATTCTCCAGCACCATCTCCTGGCACAGTGACACTCACGGGGACGTGGAGAACCCTGTCACAGGCACTCCCACGTGGAGGGGACCGGGGCTGCGGGCCAGCACGGTGTGCGGCGTTTGTAGGATCCCACCAAGCCCTACAGCCGAGATATTGGCGCTCACTGTGAGGATTCTTATTGTCTTTTCTTTGTGTTAGAGCCGGGATTAATGCACGGGACGCTGTTCTCTTGTTCGGACTCAGATGTTTATTAATTCTTACCTAAAGTACAGTCTCACAAGTTGTGAGTTCTAGCTAACGAGGTAGAAATGGCGAAATGGATGCCTCTAGCTCTTTCCAAGGTCTTTTTAAGTGCTAATCACCAAATAGCAAGATGACACCTATATTATTTATACTTTTGACCCAATAATTGACCACTTGAAGTCCAAAATGCGGACTTTATTAACCAATTACAGAAAACCACCCAAACCCGTGAAGAAGGAGGAAAGTGAAGAGGAAGGATTTAGACAACCCCTCAAATCCTCCATATTGCTCCATATATATATACACCAAAGTCTCAAAATCCAAGTTTCCAGAATGTCAACACCTCCCCCTCTTGCTTGAGCCACTTGTCATTGCGCATTGCCACTCCTTAGAGTGGTGGGGAGAAACATCCTTGACCAAACACTGATCTTTTCTCGTACAGTTAAATTTGGCACGGGAAAAAAAAAAAAAATCTCAAAATCCGAGTTTCCAACAACATACCGCTGGGAGGGCCGAGCGTGAGGGGGTGTCCTGTCGCGGGCTGGGCCGGGAGTGACGGCTGTGTCCCCTCCGCAGGCGGCGCCCCGCCATGCTGCAGTGCAGACACGCGCAGGAGTTCAGCTTCGGGCCCCGCGCGCTGAAGGACGCGCTCATCTCCACCGACCCCGCGCTGCAGGAGCTCTACGCCAAGGCCTTCTCCAGGGCGGAGAAGCTGTTCCTGTCCGAGGCCTACAACCCCCAGCGCACGCTGTTCTGCACGCTGCTCATCCGCACGGCCTTCGACTGGCTGCTCAGCCACCCCGATGCCCCCGAGGACTTCGAGACCTTCTACCACGCCATGCTGAGGAGGAAGCAGAACTTCTGTCGAAAGCACATTTACCTGCAGCCGATAGGTAACGGGGGGGATCGTCCCTGGGCTGCCTGGGTGGTGTCGGGTGCTGCCAACGCCCTCCTCTAAGGACTCTCCTCCAAATGCAATGGCCATAGCAAAGACAAGAGTAACAGCAAGGCTCTGATGTGCCCCCAGTCCAGAGTCACGAGCCGTGGCGGTAGACCTGCCATATAAATGGTATGTGTGCCCCTGGGTGAGGCTCGCTATGAATTTATGTGCATATGTATATCAAAGGATGAAACAATGCTGGAAAAACCAGCACTTCTGGAGGTCTGTCTCTGATGGTTCATTAAACACAGCCACCCGTTCCCACGTTAATCATCCTGCGCAGCTTAAACAGGAGCCGACCTTCCAGCACATCTGCTCTGCTAATGAGAGCACACTAAACCTCTCAGGAAGAGCTCCCTCCTCTCCTCTCTACCCACAACCATCCAGAGGTGTCCAGCGCATCCCAGAGTAAACAACTAACTCCAGGATGATGCATCCTGCCCCCTCCCCAGCTGCTGCAGCCAGTGCCACAAAACCCCCTCAGACCCCAATGTTCACCCTGGCTTTAAGGGACTGCTAACAGAGCCTCTCTCCTCAGATTTGATTGAAGGGCCCGCCGGGCTCTCGCTGCTGGATTCCCTCCAGAGCTGTGTGGAGTCTTTCTTCCTGGGTCTGCGTGTGAAGTGCCTTCCCTCCATCCCCGTCTCCTCCATCCACTGCTGCTTCCGCCACAGCCGCGACTCGGACAGGGTGCAGCTCCACGCAGGTGAGGAGGGGCCCGGCAGCAGGGAGCCCACAGGGACAGCAGCCTGGCACATGGCACGAGTTCTCCCTCAGGAAATGCCTGACACAGCCCTTCATGGCCTGAGCTGGGAGGGGATGAGGAAGGGAGTGAAAAGGGAGAAATCCTGTTCCCATGGAAAGCCCAGAGCTTTGAGGCTGGAAACAGGAATAAAAAACAAAGCGACTTCCATCATATTTTCCTCTGCTGTTTGTATTTTTCAGTGCTGTTACGTTTAGGTCCAGCAAAGTGATCAGATCAGCTCTGCGGGAAGGCTCTGTTGATTTGGTGCAGTCCAAACTCTCCCATCCCCTGTCCAGAGCCAAAGTAAATTATTGGCCTGGGTGGTGCAGGGGGGAAACTCACAGGCCTTTCATGATAGGAAATTAGGGTTCAAGTGTCACACAGTTCCCCAAGAGACTGGGTTTGCCAGCTGCCAAACTCGCACTGCACAAACATCCACCTGGAATGAGATGTTTGCAGGTACCACAGGCAGCACAGGCTCAGCACAGAGCCAGCACTGCAGCCCTGGGGCTGTTCCAGCTCAGTTCTGAAATGCCTGCAGGGAAATCCTGCTCCCAGGTGCTCATTTCCATGGGTTAGTACTGAATTCACCAGCATCTCTCCTTTGCTTTACCTCTGTGCTCTACTTCCAGAGTCAAGTCTTCTCTGATTTGAGGGACGGGCTACAGCCATGGCTCCCAACCTGAGATGCTGAATCCAGCAGCTCTGCCTTCCTGTGGGCTTGGATTACATCCTCCTCCCCATCAGCGGCAGAAATCCAGGGATTCTTCATTTAAATGAGCATCTCTCTTGTATTTGTCCAGATGGGATCCTGAATTTCCTGAAGAACAACAAGCCCATGGATGCCCTGTGTGTCCTTGGACTTACCCTGCTGGACCTTTACCCATGTGAGACCTGGAGCTTCACATTCAGCAAATTCCTGCCAGGACAAGGTGGGATTGGTGTCCCATGGTGATTTAGCACAGTGTGTGAGTAAGGCAGTACTGTACCAAAAAGCCCTTCCCTGTGAGACTGGAACAGCCAAACCTTATCCTTAACATGGCAAGAGGAGCTAGGTTTTCCCAGTGTGAAATTAGGGGGATCAGAGCTCCTGATCCAGAGGTAACTGAGGTGGTACAAACCTTTTGTGGAGTGGGTCTCATCACACCCTGTGTGCTCAGCTGGACCGTGCTCCACAGCTGTATTTTCACACTGCCTAAGGTGAGATGCCTGACTTGTGCTCCCGTCTCTTCACAGAAGTGGGAGTCTGCAGCTTTGCCAGGTTTTCTGGGGATTTCCCCCAGGCTGGCTGTAGCAGCTTGAACCCACCCACGCAGAAGGAGGAGCCGTGTGAAG
This sequence comes from Hirundo rustica, assembly GCF_015227805.2. Taxonomy (NCBI): domain Eukaryota; kingdom Metazoa; phylum Chordata; class Aves; order Passeriformes; family Hirundinidae; genus Hirundo; species Hirundo rustica. The sequence continues at coordinate 12,260,483 of NC_053464.1, forward strand.
GCAGCAAGGAGGGCAGAGACCGCACCTTGCAGCTCAGTGCCCAGGAGATGGTGCAGTGCTGTAAGGTAGGAACCGCAGCCTCATGCACCCCTTTCTTCCTGTGTAGGGTTAAATATTTCAGGCCAGGGCCTCATCCCTGCCTCAGCCCAGTGGAGCAGCCATGAGATTGCTCCCAGAAGCACAGGCAATCACAGCTAAGCGCACACTGAATTCAGACAAAAGGAGTTTGCATTTTAGAGCGCTGCATGGACAACTCCTGCTCCCCTCACCACTGCAGCAAATGACAACATCAGCTATGGGGATGCTACAGGACCTGCCTCAGAATCACAGAATGGCTTGGGTTGGAAGGGACCTTAAAGACCACCTTGTCCCAAACCCCGACCATGGGCAGGGACACCTTCCACTAAACCAGGCTGTGCCATGGAGTGGCACTGGAACAACCCTGCCCAGCTCCCAGGCTCATGCTTAGGTAATCCTGAGTATTTTTCTTGTCAGGCACAGATCAGCAGGGCTGATACAGCGTGTGGGGGTTAATCAGAACCCCTGGTGGAGCTGTGTGTAACTAACAGGCTGCAAAGGGTGACTCTGTCCTCCTCAGACACAGGTATCCCTAAGGGGAGGGGTCCCTGTGCCACACCTGTTCCATGGATTGACAGGGACAACACCTCCGCCACGTTTGCACATTTATTGTGCGTATTGATATGCAGATGCCCTCAAACCCCCTCACATCCTCTTCATGAGGGCTGTCCTCCCTCATCCCAACATCTGCCATATTCCAGCTCTGCTTCCAGCGCTCCTCCCAAAGCTGGCACACACAGAGCAGCCTCACCAGCACCTTCGAAGCCATTTCCCTTTGCTCCCGTGGTACTTGCCCAAGATTTCCTAGTTTGAGGTCTCTTCCTGTAATAATTTTAAATGATATTAAGTTACAACAAGAGGAGGAGAGGAATCCTCCATCCTCAGCCTTTCCACAGTCGCCAGTTCCCAAGGCAGTCATGCCTGGCCAGCTGACTCCAGCTCAGCGTTTTTGCTTTGGCACAAGCGCCAGCGGAGTCTGTTCTGGAAGGACCCAGATCTGTAATTGCCAACAGCTTCTCGCACATTTCTCACACAGGCTGTGCTGCTCTTTTCAGGCCCCAGTGGGACCGCTTCTTCCTCCTTAAAAACACCCTAAAACAACAACAAAACCTCCAAACACCACACTGTCCCTGGGGAAGAGCCCCCAACACGCTGCCTGCAGGGCTCCCCACATCTGCCTCACCCACACCCACCCCTCCCTCTCCACAACTCAAACAGGGAGCTGGGAAGAGGCAGCCAGGCTCTCCTATCCCCTTGGGAAAGCCTGGGCTGGAGGAGTGCAGGGCTGAGCAGGGAGCTGGGAGGAGGCAGCCAGGCTCTCCTATCGCCTTGGGAAAGCCTGGGCTGGAGGAGTGCAGGGCTGAGCAGGGAGCAGGGAAGAGGCAGCCAGGCTCTCCTATCCCCTCGGGAAAGCCTGGGCTGGAGGAGTGCAGGGCTGAGCAGGGAGCTGGGAAGAGGCAGCCAGGCTCTCCTCTCCCCTTGGGAAAGCCTGGGCTGGAGGAGTGCAGGGCTGAGCAGGGAAGAGGCAGCCAGGCTCTCCTATCGCCTCGGGAAAGCCTGGGCTGGAGGAGTGCAGGGCTGAACAGGGAGCTGGGAAGAGGCAGCCAGGCTCTCCTATCCCCCGGGAAAGCCTGGGCTGGAGGAGTGCAGGGCTGAGCAGGGCAGGTGCAGCAGCAGAGGAGGAAGAGGAGGGGAATGACCGCGCACCGCTGTGATCTTTGCTTCCCTGAAAGGTGACCTGCCACGAGATCTGCCAGCTGATGGGGCTGGGGACGTGCCGCTGGCTGCAGTGCATCATGCAGGGAGCGCTGAGCCTGGACGAGGCGCTGCTGCGGCCCCTGGAGCCCTGCCCCATCTGCCTGCGGAAGCTGCAGCACGTCGTGGGCTTCAAACTCATCGAGCGCTACAGGGTGAGCCGCAATCCCCCGGCCCCTCCTGCAGCAGGGACGGGGCGTGGATCAGCCCCAGCTCTGAAGGTGCTGCGGCAGCGTGGTGGGAGCAGATTTTAGGAGATTTCAGGAGCCGTCAGTGCGAGGGGCTGAGGCAGCAGCTCACACCTCAACACGGGGCGGGGTTCTGCACAGGCTCTGACCAACAAAGCACTTTGCACAAGCTCCAGGGCTTGTGGCTCTTCCCAAGGGACGCTGCCGCAGTCCAGCCGCACTTTTCTACTCCCAAACACGAGGTGGGGAAGGCAGATCGCGAGCAGGAGCGGCGGTGAGTGCAGGGGTTCCCACAGCTTCGCCCTTTCCTGTGCCACCCTGGAATTCTGCCTCGGGAACAGGAAGGAAACATGATGTGTGTACCTCGCTGCAGCTCCTCCGTTTAAATTTATGAGAAAGGACCCCAAATTATTACCCCCAATAAGTGGAGGGTCCCAGACTAATTTTTTTCTCTTGTCTCCCACCCAGACCACTGCGAACACAGCATTTAGACAGATCAGGAACAGTGCTAACACACCATTAGCTCTTGAAAGGGTTTTCTACATCTGCTGTCTAAAAAGGAGGATTCAGTAGCCAAGTGGTTGTTGGGACAGAAATAATGTCCCCATTCTCACTCAGCACCCATCTTCTCCCTGGCTGTGATTCCTGTCTGACACACATCATGTTCAGAGGCAGGATTTTCCAGGGCTGCCTATTTTAAAGTCTGTGGGTTGTATTTGTAACAAGATACGAGCAGAATGAGAAAGGAGATGCCTCTGGTTTCATTCAGCGTGGAACCAGCGTGGAATCAGATCCACAGAAGCATGGCAAAGAGTGCGAGGAAACACATTTTTTTGTGGTGCTGCCAGACCCTTCTCTGACTCTCTGGCTCTCTTGGTTCCTACTTCTGTGTAAGAGGTGTCTAAATTGCCCAAACCACCAGAAGGATAAATTCTGCTTTATTTAAACCCTCCAGCCTGTCAGCATCCAGTCCAGCCAGTGCTTTCTAAAAGAGAACTGCCACCTGCACTAATCTTCTCTAGAAGCATTTTTGCCTTTACACCTGCAGCAAATACTGTGACTGGCTCAGCATCCTCTGCTGACAGGGAACACAAACCTGAAGGAAGGATGCACTTGCCAAATGTCACATCTGCTTCCTCCAGAAGGCAAAGCTCTACTACATTCAGTACAAGCTGGTGTAGGAGAGCTGTGATAATCTCTCTAAGAGGCTTTGCCATGCTGTTGAGAGGAGACATAAATGCCAGAGATGAATTAAATAGTTAAGGAACCTGACAGAAGAGAGCAGAAAGCATTTCGAGACAATAACAGAGAGCAAAGTTAACTTGCCAAGCACGTTAAGTCTGAAGTCCCATTTCCTCTTGGAAAACTATCACAGATCCCCACCTGCCACAAAACAGCTTCAGACACTCATAATAACCACAGGCAATGCCAGCACCCAGCTGTGCCTCGGCAGCCACAGGTAACACCGCTCAGATCTGAGACATGGCTTGGGGCAGAGGAGCACGTGGGGCAGGAAACCAGTCCCTGTGCAGCAGAAAGAGCCCCTCAAGTAACCCATCTGAGCCGCACTCAGAGCCACACTGCATTTTCTATCCCATCTGCTTATTCCAGCATGAGTCATCTTGCAAACGGAAAGCGAGTTAATTGTCCTGGTGTTTCCCCACCACAATCAACATTTCCACATTTCCACCTGCTGCTTGTGCAGCATCCCAGGCTGGCCTCGTGTGGTGGCTGGATGAGTTTGCAGCGGCCACACACACACACAGACAGCAGGTCTCAGTGACATCACTGGGGTGCACATCCACTTCAGCTGCTCTTGCCTGCAGGTAAACAAAACCCACACAGAGCTCATCCCTTCCTGGTTAAACAGCAGGAGAGGCTGCAGCCCTTCAAACCCACCCAAAGTTCAAATGAACAAGCCACCCAAAGGATGAGAGAGACTGAAGAGATTCAGGTAGTGATCCTGAGTCGAGCATCCCCTTTTTTTGCCCCGAGTAACCCAAATGCACAGTTGGAAAATCCACATCTCCAGAGCCTGCTTTCTTCTTGGGAACTGGGCTAAGTAGCAATTGGCATTCCTTCCCAGATTCACTGTTCTTGGGAATTTAGAGCCATTACAAAATCATGGGCTGCCTGCGGCTTTGCAGCAGCTTTGCTGTCCCTTCACCAGCCCAGCTCCCACTGCAGCTCCTGCACCGCCTTTGCTGGATGAACCCAGAGGGAGGGAAGGGCCACTGGAGGTGGGACGAGGCAGGAGAAAAGTTGTCCCTTTGCAGTTTCTCTTGCCCCAGAGGGAGGGGGCAGGGTGGATTAGCTAAGCTGAAAGAGTCCATTTTATTCCTGTACGAGGTTCTTCCCCGAGGCTCCACGCTCAGACTGAAAGGAGAAGCGGGGCCGATTTCTCCCACCCACTCAATTTGAGCTCTTTATCCTTTCTGTCACTTGCCTGAAGAGAGAGCAATAGAGGAGGGAAGGGGGAGGCAGCAGCGGGGGGCTGTGAGAGAAGGGAGCTCCACAGGGCTGGGAATCTCCTGCCTGCTCCTCAAACACTGCCGCTCCCCCTGAGCTGAGCTCTGTGCCTGGCACACCATGGGGACAGCCCAGGCTAATCCTGTCACAGTTGAGCAGCTGGGGGCTTTGCAAATGGATCAGAAAGAAAAGGTGAAGAAACAGGCCGCAGGAGTGTGAAAAACTCAGAAACACACAAAAAACCCCAACACTGGAAACAAGGCAGACGAGATCACCTTCCACCCAGGGATGACTGGAGTACTGCAGTTCACTCCCTAAAGCATAAGGAACAAATGTGCCAGGAGCAACCTGCTATATGCCTCATTGTGGCATTTAATATTTAAAAGGGAAATTGTCTCAGACATTTTCCTTTCTTTAATTCTTTCCTAGAGCCAGCCTTCCCACTTGTTCAGTTCAGGGAGGGGAAGAGCTATTCTTGGGAATAAATCACGCGCTGCCACAGGCATTAGCAGGATGATGAAACACAATTCTTCACCTCCATCTCAGGTGTTTTCATAATGACACAGTTTCCTCTGGAGAGGCGTTGGTTTGCCTCTCCTGGAGACCACATTCACACAGCAGGGAGTGATCTGGTGCAGTTTTCTCCTAGCACCTTCAGTAACAGGGCAGATAAAGCCCACATCTGACTGAAGGCAGCTCTGCCACAGTCCAAGAGAGCGGGACAAGAGAAAGCCCCAGCTTTGCAGGGTCACCAGGAGCTGTCTGAAGCCATTGTCCGGCAGAGAGGACGGTGGCAGCTGCAGCTGAGCCACCCAAGATAAACAGGTTTACCTGGGCAAGGTCTAACTGGCGTGTCTCATCCTCCACAAGGAAACCTTTCTCCTCTCACCACAGAAGCTCTACGCTTGGACACAGACCGTGCTGTCCACGTGGCCAAGGCAGGAGTCAGCGGAGCTGTCAGCCTCAGAGGACATCCTCCCGTTCAGCTCCGACTCGGGGATGTGCTGCGAGAACGACTCGGAGGCCGTGACCTCGCTGTCCGAGCCGCTGAGCCCCGACACCTGCAGCCAGGGCCCGTCCCTGGGGCCGGAGCTGGAGCAGGACGAGCAGCCCAGCTCGCTGCCCGGGGCACAGAGCCAGCCCCGCCTCCCCGGGCACACCAAGGCCACCGACACCATCAGGGATTACGAGCTGTGGCTGGAGACGTGCATCGCTGCCCTGGAGAGGAACGTGTCTGAGGAGGAACTGGCGCAGGTGGACAGGAGCGTGGACGCCCTGGCTAAGTGGGAAATGTTTACGGGCCAGCTGCCCGCCGTGAGGAAGGACCTGCCCTTTGCTAGGGACAGCACCGGGCTACGCAAAGTTCTCGGAGACAAATTTTCCTCCTTGCGGAGGAAGCTGAGTTCCAGAAAACTGTCCAAAGGGGAATCATCCCCTCATCGCTGGCGGTGGGAGGACAATTAGCTGGGGCTGCCTTGTCACTGCCCGGCTTCCAGCCGTCCTCACCCCAAGCTGTTGTTGTCTCAGAGGAACAGCAGCTCCCCCCAGGAATAAAAGGTGTTTTGTTTTCTGAGATCGCTAACACAGTTTTGATGTGATTAGTCCTTCTCTAAGGGTTTTTCCTGTGCTGGTCTAAATGACACCACCACTCCACACTCACCTCAGGTCCCACGTAGGTGCTTTTATTTTCTTGGTCCGAAGGTGGTCAGGAAGAGGTCAGCCAGGTCCCCACTAAAGGCTGAACATGCTCACACAGGAGCTTGGGCCATCTGAACAAAGAGAAGCAAATTAAACCAGGGCAGCTCCCCCACACAGGGAGCTCTTCTCTGCTTAGCACGACAGTCCCAGGCACAGATGAGATTTCTCACTCTCCTCTCCTCTCCTCTCCTCTCCTCTCCTCTCCTCTCCTCTCACAAACACTCAGAGTGCTCCACTCGCTGCCCCAGCAGCTGCTGTTGTGCTGAGCACAGGAGCACAATCCAGGCTGATGGACTCTCATTATGAGGTGGGGGAGATGGAGACGGGCACAGAGTAAAGCAAAGATCCCTCAGCTGCCCCGAAAAGCAGTGTTAGTCTGACAATCATCTCTTGGCAGCCCCTCAAGAGGATCTCCAGAGCTGCCTCAGTTCAAACAAAGCCAGGCTTGGAGCGTGAGCTGGAACTACTCACATCCTCTCTAGGTTGGCACAGGAGAGGAAACCTTTGGAAACACTGACAGACTCATTGATTATGAATGTAAAAGGGGCAACCTCACGTGCATTCCTCCTTCTGCCTTGGGAAGTCCCCACCCTGGCCCTCTTCCCTGCTCCCTAAGGCACCCGCTGAGCTGGAGCGGGCGCTGTGCCCGCACCCGGAGCAGCGGAGCCTCCATTCCCATGGCCAGGGCACGCTGCTCCGCTCTGCTCCTCCTGGATATTTATAGCCACAGCTCGAGAGGCCGATGGGCTCTTTGCTCCTGCCAGGGGAAGGCTGTCCTCTCTCCATCCCCTGCTCCCGCAGCTCACGGCAACGTGGCTGAGCTCCAGATTTCTCCAGCCTAAAAATACCAGCAGGTAGGATCAGATTCAGCGCAGCTGGGAGAGAAGGGAGAGGATGTTTCCCTCCGAGGAGGCTGCTCCGGATCTCCTGCCCTGTGCGCTTTGAGGCCCCCGCCCCATCAGTGCGGTTCTGGAGCAGGATGCGAGAGGACAACTGGAAGACACCGGAAAAACGCCGGAGATTTACGCACGCAGGTGAGTAGCAAAGATGGTCTTGCAGTAAATTCAGCTGGATTCTGGAAACACAAGCATTTCACATCCGCATGATTCATACCGGGAGGGAAGGGGAGTTTGGCTTCGGCACTGATGACGGCAATTCCTGGAAAAGTTTTTCCAGGCTGAGCGCCTGGAGCGGGGCAGCAGAGCCGCGGCTGCCGCCCTCTCCCGGCAGCCACAAGGGTGACCCGCGGAGGTTCCGCAGCCAGGACATTCCTCCAGCAGCAGAAACCTTCCAAACAAACCCTGCTTGAATTACAAACCCGAGCCCTGCCCGCGAACCCGCTCCGTCGTTGCCTGAACGCGTTCACTATTTTAAGCTGGAGATTACTCTCTGTCCAGCCTTGTTTGCTCTTCCTTGATTCCGTACCGGGTTAATAAACTGGACTTTAGAAACTTTCCGGGAGAGGCTCAGGATGACAATCCTGCCTACGGGAACAGGGGCAGCTTTCCATCAGAAAATCCCAGAGACACCAGAGGAGTGGGGTGGCGCAGAGGGCTGGCAGAAGTCACAGGTGGGAGACTCCAGGTGACACTCAGTTAACGTCAGTGCTGCTGGCTGCGAGAGCAGCAGTTTCTGCTGGAGAGCTCCTGTGACCTCACACTGGGTATTTTTGACAGCACCACTTACCTGCTCAGCTTGTCCACGAGTGCTCCGGGTCAGGCAGGAAAGAGATGGCAGCTCAGAGCTTCAGCTGGGCAGCTCAGCAGGCAGGAGGCAGCTCGGCAGCAAGTGGCTGCAAACACTTGGGATCCCTTCAGCAGCTGGAGGAGAGGGTCCCTGCCATATTCCACTGCCATATTCCACTGCAGGCTGTGCTCATGGGAAGACATTCCTGTGGAGGGGCTCCTCCTCTCGCCAGCAAAGGTTTCCAGCGCTGCAGCAGCGCGTCAAGCACAGGGTCTGTGAGCTGCACTCCTCCCCAGCCTGCACAGCCCACACCACTGACAGGACTGCAGGCAGCCTGGGCACAGAGGAACAAGAGCACTGGCCAAGGTGACACCGAAAATGAAGGTTATAACCACAACTAAAGCACAGAGGCATAGTTCCTTCTCCTCTCTGCGTGTTCCAGAGTTGCAGGGGGCCAGAGCACAGCTGACACAGGAATAAGTAGTAGGCCAAATTGAAAGTAAGCCCCTAAATAAGATTACCTGCATTTTAAGCAGCAGGTTCCTGGGGTGATCCTTCTACTTGGAAAGGTGTGGGAACATAACTTGCAGCTAATAAGCTGCTGAGTAAGCTGTGAAACAGAAATACAGATGAGATAATTAGGAGTCACTTGAGAAGGTCAAGCTGTGGATCAACCACCAGCAAGGAGGAGGAGGAGGAGGAGGAGGAGGGTGCTCTCTATATAAATCCAACACGCAGAAGTCACTTGCAATGCAGCAGCCAAGGTTGGGTTTGGTTACAGAGGGTCAGGAACAGTTCCTGTGTGTGGCAGGACACCTGGGTGCCCCCAGTGCAGCACCTCAGCCACAGCCTGGAGAGCCTTTGGCAGGAGACGGGCAGGGGAGGGAAGGGGGCACTCAGGGGAAGGGACGCAGTGCCAGCAGCCTGCCCAGGCTCCCTGGGCACAGCAGGGCTCCATCCTGGAGGGCACTGCCCGTGTTCCTCTGCCTCATGGTGACAGGCAGACGATGAATCCTGCACGTGACCCACCTTCAGGAGATCCCCCAGCAGAACCAGCACCTCCCTCCTGCAGCTGCTGTTGGCTTCCAGGTAAGAACCCCTAAAGCACAAAGCAGATCCAGGTTTGACTCCTCTGGCTCAGAGCATCTCCCAAACCACACCATCCTGTGGCTACCTGGAGCACCCTGCACCACCAAAGCAGCTCACTCACACCCTGCCTGCCCCAAGCTCAAGGACACTTGTTTTGAAGCAACTTCTAAAGTCTAATCCTGAACATAGTAAAAACCAGTCTTTTAATAGCTTTACGAGCTCATAAAGACAAATACCTTCTCCCAAGAATAAGCAGGCAGAACATTCCACTCCTGCTCTGAAAACAAGGACTTGCTGTAGCTGAAGGAAAAGGGAGAAAAAGCAACTGCCCAGAGGAAAAAAAAGAACAAAACAACAAAAATTTCGATTTCCTTTACTAGTTTGGAGTATGATTGTCCACAACAGCTGACAAGGGTGGGAGAGGAAAAAGCAGCACCTTCCTCAGGCACTTCATTAGCCTGATGCAGCACTCTGTGATTTAACACAATGGCTGTGAATGCCTCTCTCCCCTAGAAATGGTATTTCTCACTGAAGTCTGCTTCTGCTGTGCAAAATCGAGGCTTTAAGGGAAAGCTACTTTTGGTAAAAATCCCTGAACACTTGTCCTAATTAACCCTTCCTGCCTTAACACCACGCAGCTTCCCAAGATGCCAGTCAGTCCTGGGAAGAGTGGCAAGAAACCTGGGATTAGTAACTGAGTAAACTTCCTCCCAGGTCTGTAAGGATAATGAGATACCAGGCTGGAGCTAGAAGCCACAAGGATTTATTTAATTGCTCTCCTCAAAGAGTTCAAATGAATCCTTTAATATCACTATAACCACCCCAAACCTCACACCTTGTACACCTGAGCAAAAATACAAGCTATACTTTGCATTTTGGAGCAGCCTGTCCCTGGGGAAACAGACATGTTTTCCCTTTTATCTTCAGAGCCGGATTACTGAAACTGCAGAAGATACACTCTGGTTCTGAAGAGGGAGTTGTGCTGCTCCTGGGAAGGTAATTCCAAGCTAATATATGGAGTTTAAGCCCTCCCTGGGGCACAAGCCCTCACTGGCACTGAACAGACAAACACACCTGCAGAACCAACTGCTGCAGCTCTGCTCTTAGGGAGCAACATCTGTGCAGCTGAGTTAGGAGAGGGGCACACCACAGAACACCTGGGCCCCAAAAGGGCCACTTCGCTCCTCAGAGCTCACCAAAGAGAGCCCCTGGAGCTGCTGCTGAGAGCTTTTCAGATTAAAGTGATCACCCCTGGGCACCTTCTACTAGGGCATAGTGAATTTGTAACTGCTGTTCAGCAGAGATGCTGAACACTGGCAATACATCTCACCTGAAAGAGCCCAGCAACTCCAGGGACAAATTCAGCCATTCCCAAAGACCTAAAGCAGCTCAAGTGCAGCAGTTTCAATTGTTAGCAGAAAGGACCAAAAATGCTCCATGAAATGCTTCAAGTTGTGCACTGCCAGTGGAATTGACTCGGCACTGACAGTTTACACAAGAAACAATCAAGACTTGCCACAAAAATCTGCCAGATGTGAGCTTTCAAAGTGAGGGAATTGAGGAAAGGTTAATGGCATTCCCAAGGGCTGGAGCCTGAGTGCTGGCAGCACAGGTTGTCACAGGATGTGACAGGGACACTGTGACCATCCAAAGGCTCTGCTGTGTGACAGGGACACTGGGACCATCCACAGGTTGTCACAGGATGTGACAGGGACACTGGGACCATCCACAGGTTCTGCTGTGTGACAGGGACACTGGGACCATCCACAGGTTCTGCTGTGTGACAGGGACACTGGGACCATCCACAGGTTGTCACAGGATGTGACAGGAACACTGGGACCATCCACAGGTTCTGCTGTGTGACAGGGACACTGGGACCATCCACAGGTTCTGCTGTGTGACAGGAACACTGGGACCATCCACAGGTTCTGCTGTGTGACAGGGGCACTGGGACCATCCACAGGTTCTGCTGTGTGACAGGGACACTGGGACCATCCACAGGTTCTGCTGTGTGACAGGGACACTGGGACCATCCACAGGTTCTGCTGTGTGACAGGGACACTGTGACCATCCACAGGTTCTGCTGTGTGACAGGGACACTGTGACCATCCACAGGTTCTGCTGTGTGACAGAGACACTGGGACCATCCACAGGTTCTGCTGTGTGACAGGGGCACTGGGACCATCCACAGGTTCTGCTGTGTGACAGGGACACTGTGACCATCCACAGGTTCTGCTGTGTGACAGGGACACTGGGACCATCCAAAGGCTCTGCTGTGTGACAGTGACCATCCAAAGGTTCTGCTGTGCTCCCAAACAGGCACCTGGCCCTACGAAAGCAGAAGGCACAGACCCCGTGGCTTTTTATTATCAGACCCTACACAGCACTGAGGAATCTCCAACAGGTGCTCCCATCTCAACAGGCCCGATTGTCTTCCCCTGCTGAGCTCAAAATACACAAACAAACTCCAGCTGTGCCTCCCCTCCCACTTCCATCAGTGCTACAGCCCCAGGCAGCCCCGGGAATGCCACAGGGGAACGAGTTCCAGGTTTCACACAGGTTAATGTGTCACCAGCCTGAGCTCCTGCACACACTCAGGAAGAATTATTCCAACCAGGACTGGAGGAGTGGGAGATACCTAAAGGATACAGACTGAGATTTCATGGCATGACAGCTGCACTTCCATACAGTCCATGCAGTCCACAGAAAAAGGGCTTAATCAAGAAAAACATCAATTCGGACACTCGCTGAAAAGATGAAAGCCATAAAGAACAGTATAACAAGTCAAGTTTTAATAGATTTATAAAATTCATATATACAAAACAGTAAACTAAGTCACCAAAGCTATAAAATACACTTTTTACACATCACAATATAATTTTATCTAGTACACAGTTTTCATAAGTTGGAACTATTACAGCAAGTAGCTGCTTCTATCACGGATGCTGTTTTGGTGCTAGAAAGACACTTATGTGAGCAGTCTGGGACTGTGCTTTTACTTTATGCATTTTCCACCTTTTTTGAGTCTTGTCACTGTTTTTAAAGTACTTTCCTGTGAATTGTTAAGAAAATTAAGGCTAAACTCAGGGCTTTCTTGCCCAATGTAGTGAATTGATTTAAAAAAAGACTGATATTGCATAGTATGTGTGTTAATGCATAGGCACCAGAGAGCAAGTACATTGCAGAATAAAAGATTACATCACTTGGCTTCCTAAGCTATGTTGGTTGTGTCACAGATAACCTGGTGTTTTGTCAGTTTGCTTTTGTACATTTTGATTCCACAAACAAAACAACTCCTCACTAGAGCAAGAAACACCAGCACTGCTGTTCAGTGGAGTCTCCAGAAACACTTTTCAATCTGTTATCATCAATTCAAGGCCATGCCACATCTCAGACAACACAGCCTGGAGGAACACTCCCTATCCTACAGAGGGTTAATGGCCTCAATGCAAACAGGACTCTGAACACACCTCTCCAAACCTAAGCCCACCAATCACCTTCCCAACAGATCCTTTCTCCTCCACATCCCCCCCGCTCCCTGCGATCTCCTCTCAGCCTTCGTGCCCAACCTTTGTACCCAGAGATCTCCTTCTGCACAAGAGATCAATGGCAACAGCAGAGAAGTTGTGCTACTCAAAACCTGTCACGTCCCTCAAAAGATGCTCTCTCAGGTCCTACTTAATAAAAAATGTTGCTCTCCACCAGCTGCAGTTTTTATTCAAAGAATGGAAACAGCCTCTTACCTTCTCATGCTCTGGTATCTTGAAGAAAGTTTAAGCAGCTGTCAGGAAGGAGTAGGACGCACTGTCTGGCCAGAGATCTGCATACTGGATTTTGTCAGAATTGAGTTTTAGCACCCAGTGATGAACAGATGAAGAGAGGTTTTACAATGGCAGGGCCAGCCTTGCCAGCCTGCTGCTCTTAATTCACAGCCAAAGGCTCTCTGGAGTCACTCAAAGCTTTTGGGTCAGTGCAGATGGCATTTCACTTCAACAGCCCTCAAGCACCATCAGCTTTTGGGATCTGTTTAGAAACTAGCTCCCCTCTCCTGCTCCCCTCCAACATACTTTGGCTCTTTATCTTTTTTTTTCTTTTTTTTTTTTTTTTTTACCAGAATACCCACCCTGGAGGTCAGTGCTGCTCCTTTCCCACCCTCTGACTACTCTCACACCAGACAGAAGATCCGACCTTCGGTCACAGGCCAAGAGCTGGGCTGGGACAGCTCCTCAGGCCAGGCACAGAACCACCAGCACTGACAATCTAGAACCTCCACACTCCCCACCCAGTAAGAACACAAGCATATCAACACACAGACAAACTTCAACACCGCTTTCCAAATGCCATTAGAAAGATAAAAACGTCAAGGATCGAGCTGAACCGCCCAAGCACCGAGATGAGCAAAGAGGCAGCGTCACCTGGCTAGCAGAGAGGCAGTTTCAGCTCCAAATCTCCTGGCTTTACTCATTTCCATCTATGTAAAAAAAGATTAGTGTTAAAAGAAAGAAGTGCCCACGTCACAGCACAAAGCAGAGATCACCCCAGCTAATTACAAAACAGGTATTATTAAAAAGCACTAGGTCTTGCATTACCAATTATTCCTCACTAGGCTAGACAGTCCTCAGCTAGAACTGTGTGGAGTCAGCATTAACTCAGGCCAGGTCTTCCTGATCCATAATGGATGCTCCCTAAAAAAGCCGTTAAAAGCTCATTTACAAGAGTAGGCACAGATGTTTAATAGTTGCTACTGAAACACCCCACCCACCACTTTGTGTTACAGAATTACAGAGCATGAGGTAAAGAGTTGGCAGTGCTCTATTAAACCCCTGACTACGCCACGTGATTTTGTACTAGAAAGAGAATATAGAAAAGAGGCTACTGCTAAACTTCACAGCTCCCATCATGAGATCAGTGTTTGGTTTACATGACAAGCTGCGCTCTGTGGAGGTGTTGCATATCACGTTTGTCTCTCAAGCTGGCGTGCATCAAATCACCCATCAATCCAGCAAGGTACTCCTGAAAATCTGATGACAGAAGCCAAGCTAAGGCAGGTGCCAAAACTCACTGCTTGGAAATCAGAGGGGCTTTTTAGAGAAATCTTCTAGGTCCATGCACAGAAGGATTTTTCCCCCCCCCAGAAATAAAGAAGTACACACATAGAAAAGACTCTAAAACATAAGTTAATATAAGTTAAAACATACTTAATACAAAGACAACCATCTAAAGGCAGCAGAGGACCTTTTTTTCCAAAATGCTGTTCTGTAGAAGGCAGCTGTCTGTCACTAAAGAAAGCTGCTGGTTTCTTCAGTGGTACCACGTCCGTTCTTTTAACTGCTTTCATTCCACATTTCTCTGCAGATCACAGTGACCAGGACGGGTGAATTCCCAGAGGGAATGAGGCCATGGGGATGGGGGCAACGCACAGACAGGATGGGACACGCTCCAAATGCGCCACTTTTCACACCAAATGCCACTTCACTGTCCTAGGGGAATTATATTTCTGTCTCCAGTGCCATGTACCAGTGAGCTCCTCCTAGTCCATTTCCCTAGGGTTTATTTGCCATTACCTTCTCTCCCCTGCCCGCAGTTCAGCCTTGCCTGCCTCAGAAGGCCTGGGAATGGTCATCCTCAGGAGCTTCATTCTTGTAACATGCCTAGTTCTAGGTTTTACACAGCAGCAATTAAAAAAACTAAATATGTTATCAAGTTAATCAGTCAAATAATCTAGGCTGCCATATTAAATAAGATTCATTCCTTGCATGAAACTGAAAGCATCTTTGAGTTGTAAAGACCCAGTGGCCAGTAATTTCAGCTCCTTAACCACCATTAGTTATTTTCAACATTAAGAACTATTTCATTCCTTCAAAGTGACAAGTGCCCATTGAATATGTCACTTGCAGAAAAGCACTCCTCCTTTTTAACTCCACCAAGTCACCTTGCAGTGCATCTCAGGACTGCAATCTGCAGTGGTCCCGACACTCTCTATCAGCTCAACACTTGTTTTGAGGACAGCAAACACCAAGTAGTGTTGGATAAATGACTCCCATTTAGTCTTTCTGCTTAGGCTCCAGGATTACGTAAGTCTCTGCCCCAAGCACAGGCTGCAAGAGTTTCCTCTCTTTGTCCTCGGGAGAGACAACCCCTCTGCAACATTCTGTCACTGACCCCGGGTGTCAGAGGAGGGACAGCAAAAAGCTGCTTTTTTCTCTTTTTTTTTTTTTTTTAAAGTACTTGTTCAAGGTCTCCATCTGATGATCATCCTGCCTGTGACCCATTTCCTGACCAGCCAAATGAACAATAAGCCTATAAAACTAACAACAAAAAAGAGATGTTCTCTCCAGCTGTGTTTACCTGCAAAGTTCTCCAGGATGTCACTTAAAATAAAGTTTTCTATTTGTTTCTGGTGAAAGGACTAAGCAACCAACCAGGCCTGTCCCAAGATGTGTGAGCACCCTCACCTACCTAAGCCCTGCTTTAGTAATTCACTGATTTACCATAACATGATTTTCTGGCCTTATTATACTCCAACTTACCTTGAATAAAAAACCCCAAGCCCCCCCCCTTCAAGCTGTGGCAAGAAGAGTAATTTGCAGAGGAAACTGACACTTAAAAAAGACCCCCACCTCCTTCTTACCCACAGGCCAGCTCCTCTGCAAACTTGGGTAGTGCTTGACTTTCTCAAGGAGGGCTCCTGGTGTGATCCATCACCATCCAAACCTGACAGAACTCTGACCCACAGAGCCAAACCACCGCTTTTCACCTGCAGCTGCAGCCCCGTTTCATCAATTACAACGAGAAAGGCAATAATTGGACCCAAGGTGGGCAAACTGGCTCCCTAAAACTGACTTAGTGTGCAAAACTGGCATATCATACAAAAAAACCAAAAAGCAGCCTGAGAGCTCTGTGTGAGATCTCTCACGCTGTTTCTTTTCCAGGTGCAGATTTTAAGTTAGTTAAAATATAAGTTGCATCATCAGCTCTGTTGAGGGTAAATCCATAAGGTGACTAAGGATACAAAACCATGGATGAGTGTCAGGAGAAAAACAGAACAGGAAATTCCATGCTATGCCTCCCAGGTAAAACTACAGTAGATTCAGACACCAAACTGAGGTAATTTTTGAGAAGAAAATACAGTTGAAAGGGAATGTTTAACTAATTTGAGAAAACAAGCATAATATTAACTCATCTGGAAAATTCAGTGAAAGAATAAAGCTCACAGCAAACTAAGAACTAAAGTCAAGTCAACCTAGAAGTCAGGTGAGCCCACAACTGCCTCCTCTTTCCCAGTGTCTTGTGTGAAGTGAAAACCACTACCAAGAACTCAGAAAACATCTGAAAGCTTTGAAAGCAGCCTCAGTCTTCAGCCAAACAAAAGGGCTCAGAGAAACCAACCTTATGTGATGAGCAAGCTTGTTTGCATCACTCCGTGGTGAAACATTCTCCTTTTCAAATGTAATAATCTTGAGATTTTTCCCTCGTCTGAGTATTAGTCACATAACCTTCTTCCCCTTCAAGGCTAAAAACTAATAAATATTTAAAAGACAGAGTTGGTCCTGGCAAAATAAGACTTGTTACAAGGAAGCTAATTCCTGTTTAAGTTTGCTGAAATTTAAGTCAGATTTTCCCATCTGCAACTTCTCAGTCACTTCTTACCTCGATTCTGAAACAGCCACAGCTTTTCCACTCTGGAGCCTGCACAAAGAAAGCCAGGAGGCTGTGACATCAGGAAACTACACAAAAATACTGATATGAACATCTGCAAGCTTCAGAGGGGAAGAAAGATTCCAGATTTTATCCAAATTAACATGAAAGGACAACGGAACAGGACTTTTCTTTGACCACATTTCCCATGGGATTACCAGCTGAAGTAAAACTTTGCTTGTTTTGACATGCCATTACAGGCTCAAAGGGGATAAGAACTCCAGGGAATCTGCTGACTTTTTACGGGTACAAACAGCCCTTCAGGTTTTATTCTTGGATAAAAACTATGACAAAAATTGCACAGTAAACTATGTTTGAGTTACCTAAAGGATAGCACTACAATATCTTCAGTTTGTCCACGTACCCCACTGCAGTAGAGAAGATTCAATGTCTGTACACAGAAAAGGCACCCGGCAGAGACTGAGAGCACAAGGAAATTCGGAGTTCACATCCAAATTATTCGCAGCCTCTTGGCATTTTACACCCAAGCCACTGCCCAAAAGGGGCACCTCCAAACCTGACTGTGCTCTGAGCTCCACGTGCATCACTGTAGGCTAAAGATCCCATTAAGACACAGATTAAAGGCTAATTTTACAGCAAGGTCTTGCTGTCCAAGTACATCAGTGCAGCTGGGATCTCCAGGGCGTTCAGCTTTCCTAGGTCAGCTGTTGGGAACCAACCAAGCAGCTGCTGTGCTACCAAAACCTTTGCCTAAAGAGCTGAATCAGCTTCCAAGCTTTTGAGTACAGCCGAAGCCCTGCCACGTGAGATGCTGAACCTTCACAAAGGCTGCCCAGTGTGGGTGTGAGGCCGGTGCTGGCTGCCCATGGAGCACACCTCTCTCGAGCACCCACTGTGCAGGTACATGGCTGGGCGCTCCAGCACAGGCTGCTGCACCAAGGAAATCGGTTTTCCCATGATGTAACACTCTCCACGCATAGTGCAAAATAAACCCTTCTCCGTATCAGCGAGGCCTTGAGTCCCCATCCCATTTACTCCAACGCGAGTTTCCTTACACAGTTTTAGACTTCTGCCTCGGGAGACTCACGCAAAACCTTCAGGCAAGAGCTGTGCATCCACCTCGGGAGGTGGATTCCAGACCCTCGGCAAAGCTGAACACACACACAAGACCTGGTTATATTCCTAAGGGTTAAGAATGGAGCTTCCATTAACATTCTCCAATACAGCTGCCAATCTCATCACGTTTAGATTAGTTTGATCGATTCAGCACCTCCAAACTACAAAAAAAGGCAGTTTGTACAATTAGTGTCTCTGAAAAATGAGCATTCATTTGAAACGTGTCTTCCATCCATGGTTTGCCAGAGATTTCTGTTCTCGAAGAAGGCAGACGGTGGCTGTGTCATTCAGCGTTCCAAACTCGGTACAGAACCTACCATGGCCAGGTTTCAGTAGTGTTTTAGTCCAAATGATTCAGTAGCTAACATCAACATGACTCCTCCGGCCTATAGCTCCTCTGTTTGGACTGGCTAGTGAACAGCATTCCTGAGCCAAGGAATTCGCATGGGTCCTACGCCGCATGCAAGGGCCATAAAGAAAGGATAAAAACTTCGATCGAAACCCTCGGGGCGAAACTTCAACGGAGCAGGGGGCTGCTCTCCTTCACTGCAGCATGATGTCCTTGAGGTTCTCCTGCAGGATGGTGTCCTTGACGGCGTGGAACACGAAGCGGATGTTCTCCGTGTCGATGGCCGTGGTGAAGTGGTGGAAGAGGGGCTTGCTGCGGTTCCGCCTCTTCCTGTCGAAGCACTGCACCAGGTAACGCTGCACGTCCTCCAGACGGTGAGGGTCGCCCTTGAAGTCCGAGAAATACTTCTTAATGCTGACAGTCTTTACCTTCTCCACCAGAAGATCCATCTTGTTGAGGAATAGGATAATGGAAACGTTAAAGAAAAGCTTGTTATTGACTATTGTCTCAAAGATGTTCATGGACTCCACGAGTCTGTTTGTGCGCCTGTCTTCCATGAGGACCTGGTCGTATTCGCTGGAGGAGACCATGAACAAAATTGAAGTTATTCCATCAAAGCACTGGAACCATTTTTGACGCTGAGATCTCTGTCCCCCTACATCCACCATCTTGAAAGGAATTTTTTTAATGATGAAATCATGCTCTACTATCCCCTTCGTGGCTTTTCTGGCCAGCAAAATATCTTGTTTGCTGGGGAAATAGTTCTGTAAAAGAGAGGAGAGAAGTGTCAAAAAAGGTCCTTCAAAAATTTGGCTAATGCCTGAATACTGAAGGGATGGGTAAAATCACCAGGAGCTGCTTTTAAATTTAAAAATTACTAGAAGAATGAATACCCAACAGGCCTGTCGACCGTTTAGCTCAACACTGGTAAACAGGTACAGAAGATCCTGAGACACATGAGAACAAAAATAAAGGACTAATTCACTCCTTCACACGATCATCCTCGTTTAAGGTTGAAGTGTATTTTTTCATTATGAAATTCTTAGCTGCAATGTTACTGCCACTTAGGGAGTGTTCAACAAAGCAGATCAAATCATCACCGACAAGTTTGGGTTTTCTTAAATCTAGCTTTTCCACAGTTCATCACTCTTACAAGGACCATCTTGAGAGCTTTAGTGGAAATTCTTCCAGGTTCACACGCTATGACCAGCAAGTACAGCAACAGATTCTGCCACAAGCTGTGGCTCAATTTACCACTGGAGAGAAACTTGTTCTTTAGAATCTTATCACTGTTGCATTTTAGGAAAATCATCTTCCTTCTTTCTCCTCCAAGTCTCCTGACAGATGTTTTCATTACAGATTTTGAATCCTACAGGTGCTAGGAATGGTTTTGATTTTGCTAAGGTTTCCATTCTGCTACCTTAAGTAGCACCAGCCATCAGAACATCAGGAAAAGATCCAGAGACTGCATAGAAGGGCTGATAAAATATGTGCACAAATACAACTTCCATTTGTTGTCTGTCAAGAAACATTAAACAAATGCTAAATTTCAGTTTCAGAAAGCTGGAGTTTACTGTTTCTAGAGAAAGAACACTGAAATTATTTAATAAACCAACCAAACCCCATGAATCACAGCACACTCAGGCTCTCCTTGTCTCTTGGAGCTCTCTGGTTCAGAAGGAGAAGGTTTCTTACCAGCTGACCGATCCGATCCAGGTTATCCAGGAAGTATTTCACCGATTCACCCTGGGGAAAAGCAAAGACATGGGAACTGAGCTTGTTTCTAGGACAGCAAATCCTACAGAACCCAAGTCCTTCTTCCCAACATGCACTGAGGTCTAACTGAGCAACATCACCAGGTCTGGAAAAATCTAAGTTGAGAAGAGATTTGAACAAATGCTCAGAACTATCCAGTAAATCTCCACAATAAGAGTGTTATTAATGTCAGTTCTTCGACTTAAAGAACTTGGCTTTTTTTCCCCCTTGTAAGATAAGTGCAGTTAATTGACATTGAGTGGGAGTGAAAAATGAAACACATTTATAAGAAACCAGTGTATTTTGTTTAAAATTCATAACAGTGAACAAAAGCATATCCTAGACTGGCTGGCATTTCTTTAGAAAAGTGCAAGATTGAATTCCCCCACCATTTATGATGATTTAAGCTAGACTCGCTTGTCACAAACAAATGAACAAAGGAACATTTTCAAGGACTTGGTCTTCTATAGATAGCTTCCCTTCTGGGTACCTTCTGGGCTTTTAATAATAGATTTGCTCATCTTGTACAAAATCCTTTAGCAGTTACATTGAGAAGAAAATAGACGAATGTTTACAGGAAAAATTCATTCTTGTATGAAATTTACTCCTGTGTTAGGAGGATGTCTTTTATCAAACCAGCTCGCCTGTGTGTCCCACTCAAATCAAGGCTCCCTTTGCATTAAGTGGGGACAAGAAGCCCTGCACAGACTTTAAAAGAAGTAACAAAACTGTTTCCATACAGATGCAGGCTACTCTGGAGTGAAACTCTCCCAAAAATACTTCCCTTCATGAAAAAGTAATTCAGTAAATCTTCTTTATTGTTCAGGATGTGTCTTGTAGTTGCAGCCATGTCATGAGAATGATAAAGTGGAAAATCCGTTGTCTTTTTGAGATTTTAGGCAGGAAAAACCATTCTTTATCACAGAGCAGGGCTGTCAGTCCTGACCAAAGGACAGGAGGTGCCGTCACCAAGTCACTAACTCAAAATGGAACTTTCTCCTAGTACTACCCTGGACTCCAGCTGCAATATAAATTATCAAACCTCACATCCTCCTCTACACTACAGGCATGAGACAGCAGAACAGAATTATTGCCCCCAGCACAACTCTAAACAGATGAATACAACAGCTCATTGTGAGGAATCAGACTGGAGATCAGAGGATTCAGTGTTGGACAAGTACACGCTCCAGCATCAGGCACACACAAAAGGACCTGGAGCTCATTATTTCCTAACGTTCAAAACTGGAAGTGTCTTTTCATAAAGGAGAGAGAACACATGGATTTGCAAAAGACACCATGTATCAACAAAAGATTTACAATGGATTGCTAGCAGAAAAAACCCACCTATTTTTCTGGGGGGTGGGGTGGGGGAGAGGGGAAGTTTCCAAAGAACAATTGCTCTAAGAGCTTCCTTACAATCATGAATTTTCATAAGGTGAAAGTAATTTCCTGTATTTTTTGGCACTCTGTGGATCAGAAGAGATATCACAGACTGCATGAATAAGAGAAAAGGGCTTCCTGTACAGCATTAGTCATGTCCAGGAGATGGGAGAGCCCAGAAAGAAAAGATCACTGAAGCTACAAAAAACCCCTTCTCTATCTGTTGTGCTCCTTCCCACACAGCGCCTTCAGACGTGCAAAAATACTGCAAAGGGGCCATCTCTGATGGAGATTCTTCCAATTTTCTACCCAGCTGCTGTAAGAGTCCCTGCCTGTCAGTGCACCCTCCCACCAGAGCAGGGAACAGCCGTGTGCCTGTGAAATGCAGGGACACACAGGCAGGATCACCCAATTTACAGCTTCTGCCTCCCCTAATTCCCACCCCACACATCCATCACTCTGACGTTCTGCACGCTCACGGGGAGGTAAGAAAATAAACTGATGGATGGAAAAAAAATTACACGTTCATTTCTGCAGCGATTTAGGGAAAACAGACTTCTCTAGATTCTTACCCGGCTCTTATTAACGTCGCAATTAAGGCACGTAATTTGTTCAGGGAAATTTGGAAGCAGCAATGGCAAAGCACTGGGAGAGCTGGGTAACCGGGTCAGGTGGCTGGAACAGGTGTGAGCACCATATGCATGTTCTGACAGATCTGAAAAATCTGAATATTCTCTTCTAGCACAGAATCCAAAGCCATCCAGTACTTCAGTCAAAATACCTGTTTCCAGCCCAAACAACAAATCCTCAACAAGCACCAGAGGGTTTGAAGTTTAAAAACCCTCAAAACATTAAAGCACACAAACATGAAGGGAGGAAAAACACCCACCAAAAACCTCCCAGAATAATAACCCCAAACCCAGGGGCGCACACACACTCAAAACCTCCTGCTTTAATGATTCCCCGATTAATGATTTCTGTATTAATTTCTATGGACGTGTGGACTCCAAAGGCTTCTGGAATAACCCTGCTCTACATCTTAGTCAGATTTACAGCAAACTGGGATGTTCTGGGAAGCACATTCACTTCCCCCAGCCAGCAGCACACACATGCACTGGGCATTAACCAACTTGATGAGTAACACGTAACGCATTAAATGAGGAAAACGTGGAAACTCCAGGTTTCACAACAGCTTGATATTAGTGTTTTTAATTAGAACAATTATGCTAACTGAACATTCCTTTCTAGACTCATTTTTCCTAGTCATTCAGAGAAAATAGCACTATTAATTAGACCTAGAAACCAAGTTTATTGAGTTTTATACCAAGCTGCATTTCATTGGATTTCTGAATTCCACTAATAAGTTATTATTTATGCAAAGCTGTCTCATGCTTTGGGTATTATACACACATACAAACAAATGGTTATGTATATAAACATATGTATCTAAAAACATACACACAGTTTCTGAATCAAAGCAGATTTTCCATTCAAAGCAAGTAATTATCAAAATAAAGTGTCAGCCACCCCTTTTGTCCTGAATTATTTTTTTTTTCTCTTCAAGACACTGGCCATAAAGAAGCTGTTTTGGCTTTTTCAGTGCAAATATTTAGTGTTTCTCCAGTATCCATCTGGCCCTTCAGCTCCATTCAAAGCTGGCTTAGCACTTCAAGTGCTCTCCTCCTCCAGATCTCAGCCAGTTATTTCAGGTCCATGACCATGACTTCCTACAAAAGTGTCAGCAAATATTTGCAATTGATTCATCAGAAACTAAAAGTATCTTCATGCAGATTAATGACTTCAATTTCGGTATTTTAATGGTTCTACTGGAAAAAAAAGAGGTTATTTTAACATCACAATCTATTTTAAGCTATGCTTGCAAAGTAGAAATGAAAGCTGAAGTTATTTATAATATATGTATATTTATATCCTCTATGTGTATTTATATTACGTTAACTACCTAAATATAATCACATCGTGGTGAGCTCATTTAGAAAAAAACCCCAAAAAGATCCAGATTAGATCTTTTACAGGCTGATGCTGTAAGAAAAACTGCGGCAGCTCCAGCAACTTCCTCAGATCAATGACATTCATAGAAAGTTGTTGAGCTTCTGCCTTTCAGATCAAAAAAGACTCACATCTTGCACCGTCCTAATAGTACACCATTTCCTTTAAAAATATTATAACAATATTCATAAATGATGCTTTTAAAATATGAAAGACATTTCAATTTCAGTCAGCACAATACTGAGATAGGAAGTCCCGTTCTGTCACAGTCCCAGCAGAGTCTGCCAGCGGAGCATTTGCACACTGACATTTCTTATTTATTTTTAACTCGTGCCCTATCAGTACATTTCACATTGCAAAGTTACAACCCAGCTCTCTATTTTTATGGATTTTCATCCTCCTTGATAACAAATCAAGATGTTTCAGTGGTGTCTCCTGCACCCACACCCCGTGTTTTACAGGACAGCTCTGGGGGAGGGAACGGTGACCTCTGAGTTATGAATTTTCTGTAGCTCAGATGATGCTTTTTCAGAGCCTCAGAGCAGAGCAGTGGCCATCGGTGTCCCACTCCTTGCTCCCCACACAAGAGTGACCACAAAGCTCGGGTGACTCATGGTGTCACTGCTGATCTCTCCCTCCTCTGCAATCCAGAGCCTCTGAGTAAGAGCTCTGCCAAGTGGGACCAAGAGAAGGAGTAAGAGATGCTGTTCCCATTGTTCAGGAGGATGAGTCACGGCACATCTGGGAACTGGGGGAATCAAGAAACACAAACAGAAGGCCTCAGATGAGCCCACGGTTCAGTATTGCTCTTGGATTATTATTTTTTTTTTTTTTTTTAATTGTTATTCTTTTAAACTGGCCTATCTGCAGTATAAAGTTTGGTGAAGCCAGAGAAAATAGTACAATTTGTTTAAAAACTGACTGGTGGAGGAGAAAGGGAGGAAAGTTGAAATGTAAACATATACTCCTGCTTCCTGAAATAGCCCTCTAAAACTCTTTTTATATGCTAGATTATTTTGACCACAGCATTCTCAAGGGGCGAAAGCCATGAAATAAAGGAATTTTTAATCTACGTACCTCATACTTTGTGAATGCCATCTTAACATGAGCTCCAAATAAGTCACCATGAAAGTAATTGATTGAATTCAACATCCCTGTCCCTTCAGGCTACGTTCAGAGCACACAGGAAATCTCCACACAGAAATATTCTAACTGATCTGGCATCCCTTCCTTTGCCACTGATAGCTTCATTTTGGGCACAGTTCCCAAGCAGTATTTATTGCATGAAAATAAATGCACAGCAATCATATGCAGATTGCTTTAAAATACCTCCAGAAACTCAGTAGACATTGTCTGGAAGGCCAGAATTTATCAAGCCGTGACTGTAACTCTCAGTTATTCAGAGTGAGCCTTGGTCAGATCATAAAGGACAGTGAAACATCCCATTGTCCAGTTCCCTAAAATCCTGGCTCATTTCAAACTTTTCCTGCTGAAAAGCAGTTCTTCTAAATTCTGCTCTGAACTAAGAGACTTCAGAGGGGACTCTCTGTTCTAAACTGCCTTTTTTCCTTTCCTTGTCCCAAGGCCTTTTTGACATAATATTAATTTAGCCCTTCCTGATCATTCTGTCTCTGGCTGCTAAATTTAGAGTGCACAGTTTAAGGTAGACCTGTCAGTCTTAGCTTGTTTCAAGATGATGGATTAAACCACAGAGGAAGGAAATGTTGTACTTCAAGGAAGCATCTAATAGAGATCTAACAGAAACACAAAATACAAATCTAACAGAATTCCCACACTAGGGCGAAACACCCAGAGAAACAGAAACTGCAAATAACTGCGACAAACTGCAGCTGAACCTGCAGGGTGGGAGGACAGTGATCCAGATAAAACAGCGGTGTTGGTCACCCACCTTCTGCTCAGGAGCTGTAAAACATTCAGCACCAGGGCTGGGAAACAGAGGAAATCCAGGAGACCCTAGAAAGGTGTTTGGGAATCTCCCAGCTCTGAGATCTTGGATACATAAATGGGACGGATTTAAAGCATTGACACAATTTCATCCCAAGCCAGCCTTTATTTAAGGAACCATCCCATGAGGGCTGCTTGAGACAAGTACAGACAAAAAGCAAACTTGAAAGCAAAATCTTTGTTTGCAAACCCCAAGATCTCCTCTTTTCCAAGTTTCCTGGGATGTCAATCACCTCTTGACTAAGGGGTCTGAATGTCACCACTTCCAACCTCTTATAAAAGCAAGAGGCCCAAGGGAAGAGCAAGGTTACAAAATAACCAGGGCACCAGTATTTGAAGATCAGGATTAGATCAACCAAGGTTTTGGGTACTGAAATTAGAACCAAAACCTCACCATCAAAAAGTGACACAGAAAATGCTTTCCTTAGTGAGAGGCACCGGGCACAGCACAAATCCTTCGGGAGAGAAGAGCTCAGGCTCTGCACCCTGCTTCTGTCCAAGGGCTAAAAAACTCTCCTGAGGGACAACTACAAATAAACAACTCCCCCTCCCGAGCCCGCAGGCTCCTTCAAGAGATTACTTCTAAATCTTGCATTCTATTCAGCCTCACTGCTAACAGGGCACGGGTTTACTGCAGCCAGAAACGTATTCTCTCCTCTCTGACAGCTGATGAATTCAGTATTATTTTCCAAGGAGGTGAGCAAGTCTGTGCTTGTTAAGAATTCCCCCAGAGGATGCTGAAGTAACCTAAATTGCCCTGAAATGCTGATGCCCATTGGACACTGCAATTCTGTTCTACAGATACTCGACATCCTGTCTGGGCATCGAAATTTATTGACACAAGCATTAATTTTTCATTCCATCACCAGCTCCAATGCAGAGACCAACCACTTCTCCTTATTTCAGCTGCACAGAATTCCAGCTATCAAATCTCCCCAGTGTTATTTAACTTCCTCCTTAACAACAGACTGAGCTCCTGGCCCCCATCCAGCAACTCCAGTGCTTATCCAAGTTGCTGCTATCTGGACCCTACAAACATACCAACTACAAAAAAAGAAAAAGGACCATATGGTTCCAAACTTCTAAAAATTACCTCTCCTTTCTCTTGCCTACTCACACACAGTAGGTATCAGATGTTAAGGTCTGAAGATATTTTAAAAAAATCATTATTTGTCAGCTCAGTCCGAACAGGCAATGGAAAAATTTGTTTGTACACATTTTTTTTTTTTTTTTAATCCTTATGCTTTGCAGCATATGGATAATAATAGGTGGTATTTATTTAATTCTCCAGAAAAACTTTAGCCTAATCAGAGCTTCCACATCAGTACTAAGATTTGTGGAATCCTGTGAGTGAAATTCCAGAAACACTCATACAGGAACAGGGTTCTTGTGCTGAAGGGCAACTCTTAAATTGTGTTAGCTTTTTCCAGCAATCAGATACGGCAATTCTTCCTCCCAAGTGCTGCAAGGGAAAACCAAAGTTACATTTTTGCCTGAAATTCTAGGTATTTCTACATCAACAGGATGTAGATGAGATAAATTGCTTTTGGACTAGGTTAACAATTCTGTCCATTTGTCTCAAATATGCACACCAGCAGCAGTGCCTCCAGGAAGAAAGGAATTTTCTGTTAATAGGCTAAGGCAGGCTCCATCCTACACTACAAGCTTCAAGAAATATTAACAAAAAACCTCTGTAATTTTGATTTTACTCATACTTGCTGCATTAATTACTGCTGTTCCTGCTTCACAGATTAGCAGTGGCTGGAAGAAAAACAGGTGCAAACAGCAGGGAAAACAGTACCGGCCACAAACAAAATGCCAAATGTAACACAAACACGCTAAATGCCAGCTTTAAAAAAAATAAATCTAGAAAAATCTTAACCAGACAGACTTACACATCAGCCACAGAGATTCAGCATGCCCTTCACTGACCAGCAGCTAGCAAGAGTCAAGGAGTGGATGCAAGGGGATATAGACCAAATCCATGTGGAAGAATCACAGTTATGTTTAAACAACAAAAAAAGTACGACTGCATCCAACATCAGCAGCGAGCCCGGCTCAGTCCTGGCACGAGTGGATGCCAGACCTACTCCTAAGCATCCCATGGAAGGATTCCTTCCTGTTTCCCTGCCAGCTGTCCAAGGGAATTCATTGTCTGCAAGTGCTGCCAGAGCCCTTTCATCTCCCACACCGGAGGCTCTCCGTGGAGCCGAGTGAGCGCACGCCAGGCTCAGCCTCTCATTCCAGGCACAGACAGCTCAACACCCCAAAGGCAACTGAAACACCACAGTTAGAACAAAGTCCTGAGCTGTAGAAGCAAGGATGGATCCAAGATTCTGGCCCACCACCAGTAGATTATCCCATTTATTCTCAGTGGGCGGCTACCACAGAAAAATGGGCATTTCCAACTAACACGGCAGAACCTAGAAACAACTGGATGTTCTTCCATCCCCTGGAATGATGCACTGCCCCGTTATTCTGTGACCCCAAGCCTATGCTTTGTTCCCAGCAGGTCAAAGTGCAAACCTGAAACTTGCTTTGTTTACAGGAGACATCTGCAGAACTAGAACAGACAGTGACAAAAAAAAAAAGTACCTTCTAAATCAATCTAGTCAGCAGTACTGACTATCTGATCAAGACTAAATCACAAGTTTACCAGCGAGTTTCCCTTTCAAATCTTATCAGATCAAGGGATGGGAAATAAATATCTTAGATCTCGTGGGCTGAAAAAGCAGCTAACACCAGCCATGAGAGAATGTTGAGCTTGGACTTTTCCATGGCAGGTGGCCAGCTGGAAAGCTCAGCAGCTTGGATGCGCTTACAAGAGGCATAACCTTGAGTATCTTGCAGAACGATGCTTCCTGCTCCACTTCACACACCGAAGATTTGCTGCAGCGTCCTAATGCTCCACTTTCTGGGGATGTATCAGCTCAGACATGTCATGCTGAAATTTGTCTGTTGTTAAATGGTGACTGTAAGGCTTGCAAAGTGTCATTCATCCCTCATATTTCTTTAAAATTTTGCTCTAAATAAGATTTTCTCATTTTGTCTGTAGGTATACAACTGAGACATTTTTAGATGGGCAGACTAAAATGATGGTCTTGCAAAACTCAGAAAGCTGCCCAGTATCTGAAATTAAGATTTTTAGGTAAAACTCGGCTAAAATACAAACTAAGTTATAGGTGCACTCAGATGTTGATTCTTATAAAATCAAGAGAAAGAAATTAAATTCCACCTTGCTTACATGACTCTGAAGTTGTGGCCCATGCCCATTACCTCAGTGCTTGGCAGGCTCAACCACAGGGAACACAAGGCTTGCAGGTCTGAGGGACTCCTCAAGGCAGCTTCACATCTGATTCTCAAAAATCATTTGCCCCAGAAACAAAAACCTCCTTCTTCAATAATGGTTTGGTATTTGTTAATTCTAAGAGATTTAGAATTGACCAGCTCTGAACTCTGAGGCGCAGTTTCTGCCTGTTGTTACCCTGCCTGCTTTCCCAGTGCCTTTCCCAGGAAATTCTCATCCTGCTCTCTGCTCTGAGAAGCTCCTCAGCACCTTGTGTCCCCCACTTACATCAAGACTTGTATCTACCAAGTCTGACCTTCACAAACCCCTGTAAATCCCCCAGATCAAGCTGGCTCATGTCACATGCCAAGAACAGGCACTTCCTTAGCTCTCAGCTGTATTTTGGGTCTGTGAGAGGGTTTCACCCAGGCAGTGACTGCCCTCTCCACAACCTCATCTCTCCGGCTCCAGTGCCACTGACAGCCCTGTCTTGGCTCCAGCAGATGAATGAACCCCCAAGGACCTTTGGTGACCTGAAATAAACTTCAGTTTCCATTCACAATCAAGACAAGTTTTCTCTGTGACCATATTTATAGGCATTATCTTGCTAGGTTTTTTATCCATTCGTATAAAAACACTATCAGCTATTCTAAATATTCTCTGCCTTTCTGATGCCTGTTTTGGTATGAGGAGGAGGGATTCTCCAAACCTGCACTTAAACCTTCACCCTACTGATACTTCAGTAAGAAGATTTCATGCAACCTAAACTACTTTTAATTTAATTTCAGAATTTGTTCTCTTTCAGGTCTGAAAACAAATCTAAAGATGAAATCTGTGATCAGAAATAGGCGACAGCTTCTATCCTTAAGGCCTCAGCTACACATAGAAATTAATCAAGCCACAGTGGAAAATGAAGTGAGTTTAACAAACTTTTCCAAGCTGTTGAGCAGACTAGGCTATAAAAAAAAAATCCTAATTAAAGCCTCGGTCACATCCTACTGAACTGGAGAGAGGGCAGCAGTCCAGCCACGTGGATGGCCAGCTGAACTCCCTGCAACCAGGAACGCATGTGCTGGGCTGGAGGAAAGAAGACAGAAAATGAGGATATATTAGGTGGCACCTTTGTCTCCTGCCCACATCTAACACCCTTTACTGATTCACTGTCTTGAACCCAAGAGGTGGAATTAAATGGGAAAGAGCTCCAGCAATAAACCAGCGCTTTTTCACTTTGAGATTCTACCGAGTTTCCGAAGTAGAATTAAGCGAGTAACAAGGAAAGCAAGTCAAATTAAGAGCTTTGGGGGTGGGGTGGAGAGCAGACCTTCTAAGGACAAACAGCAACAGTTTGTTCAGGAGGAAAGCCAAGTGAAGCACAAGTCTGCCACAGTCTGACTGCAGGAATCTGTGTTGTATACAGAGGAGACATTCGAAAGGTGTCAATAAATTACCTCTCAGAGCAACATGTTTTCCACTTTCTCAAACAGAAAATCTTGCACGATGTTTCCAAGAAGTTTTCCTGCCCTCCCCCAAATCCTAAGTCAATAATAGAGCGAAACAGGTTTACTCCTCAGAGCTGCTCTAGGCGTAGCTGCAAATCCTGAGAAGGTGGGACCACGCTGCCTTCTGCCTTTGTGACAGAAGCTTCTCCAGCAGTGCAGCTGAGAAAGAAGTGAAAACACTCAGCTAACTTACTCCTCCCCTTTGGGAAGGGCACTCAAGAGCTCTGCTCCCTCCACTAGTGTTTGCTTATCAGCTGCTTGGTTTGTGGCACTTTGGAGCACTGAGATATTTCCTGGAACAGCATCACTTTCAGGTGGATAAGCCACCTGATCTATGAAACCCTCCCCTGCTGCACAGCTACCACTGCACATAAACCCAGAAGTCAAAAGTCACTGTTTCTTCCCTTCCTCTCTTCACCTCCTCCTCCTCCTCCTCCACAGTCAATAGCTGTGAAACAGAGCCTGCATTTGAACAGTCTGTGAACACTTCAGACACTCCAGCAACTCGGAACACAAACACTGAAAAAACTCCTCTTTGAGGTACAGACATCTTATTTTGGCACCAGGAAAGGAACCACTGCGCGGGAGAAGGGTCAGTGAGATAAAAACTCTGTCGTCACTCCTCAGCAAGCAGCAGGTTAAGGCAATTTGTGCCCACTTGCGATGCCCATTGCTGGTTCCTTCCCCAGCAGCACAGGTGTCACCCCCTCAGATGTGCTCAGTCACCCCCAGGCTGTATCTGCCCCTTCTCTAAGAGCAGCTTCTAAAAAATCCACCCAACGTAAGAGCACAATGCAAAGCAGAACTCCCCAAACCACCATTTCCTATTGCTCTCTGGGATTACTCTGTCCAGAGCCACAGCTGAGCAAGCTGAGGCCAAGAGCAGTTTGCATTCAGAGAAACTCTCCATGTTTTAAGGCAAGCCAGGCTTGTCTGGGAGACAGCAGGAACATGGGAACAAACAGAAGAAAAGGAGGTTAAAGACACTACAATCTTCTTGAGAAGTCACTGCAAAAAGACCAGCATTTGGATAGGTAGCAAGGGTACAACAACACCGCCTGAGCAGCTTACTGCTGCCTAACCAACCTAGCTGCATTTTCCTTTTCAGATTTCTGTCAGGTCCCATCTTTTAAAGAACAACTACAAATAGCTGCTAAGTAAAAAAACACATAAGATATGCCAATAAGGCTTTCTCATAAAAACAGACCTAGTTTTTAATCTTTTGCTTACTTGTTCATCTGTTAGTGTTACTTGTTCTTGATCCTACATAGCTTACAATAAATTAGGATATTCAGGAAAGCCTGAAAGCATTCATTACCCATTATCCTATTAAATTCAGTGGCCCCTTTGAAAAATCCAAGCCTTAACCTCTTACAGTTTTTTTTTTTCTCAAGGGAACCTTTTAGAACATTTTTAAAGGCACTGAAAACACCCTTGCTCGCTGTCCCAGTTGTAGGTGAAAAGCGCGAGGTTTGGTACAAATAAAAAGCTGAACGGGTACCAAAAGAAAGCTGAATCACTACAAAGAACATATAAATGAGGTACAAAAGGCTGAGTTGTAAAACTGGAACTTTCTGAAGTGCACTGTCAGCACTGCTGCCCTGAGCAGAGAGAGCCATGTCAGGGAGACAGGCTTAACAAAACCACTCACCTCTTCTTGGGCAGTGCCTGTTTTTCCCCCCAGCTTCCTGAAACCAACCACAGGGTCAGAAAACTGCTAATACGGCACACAGCAAGTAGCAGGAGCTCTCTCTTTTCCTTCACACAGCGAAGCCAGTCCTTGCTGGATCTTCGAGGAGTGCACGTAGCTTTCATACACGAAAAACTTTGAACTTCCATGTCATGGGAACACAAATAAAAGTCTCATTTTCAATTGTATCTTTGAGACTGAATGGATGAAACCAGTCTGACAAGTGCAGCTCCTCCACCAGAAACAATATTCTTTGTTTTTAGGCAGATAAACATTAACATACATGTCTCTGCATAATGAAGTATTTTTGTAGCAACTCAAATAAAAGTTGTCCTGGTGCTAGCATGGCTTTAACCTGTGCAGATGCTCATTGCTGAATATTGGAGCTCTCTCCACTTCCACCAAATTTCAGGAGGTACTCTTCATTAGACTCCCTTTGTCACTCAAAGGGTGCACCCTTAAATGTGCCTAACTTCTCAGATTTCTGGAATACATTTTCACTACTGGGAATCTCTTAAGGTGATAACAGTTGCCAATTTTAAAGTCTCCTGAATGACTGAGGTCCATTAGAAACTTTCTGAGTATGAAATTAAACAATCAAAGCTGAAGGCTGCTCACTGGGCTGGATTTGTCTCTGCCCAGACCTTTCCTGCACACTAGAGAAGGATAAAGAGATTACTCCAGTGGTTTGTAGCTGCAGTTGGGTACTGGCTCAGACAGCCTAAACTGAAAGTTTCCTTCCTTGTTTCTCACAGCATGTGCCAGCATTTCTTGATGGGAATGCAAAGATTAATTACAGCTGTACTTGCTCTGAACAAATCCTCATATTCAATACAGCCCTGCAAGATTTAGAGTAGCACTAATTAGGGCTTAGGACAACAATTCTGCAAAGACAAACATACCGAGTATTTTTTCTAATTATTTTATGCAAAATAAAATGAAAGCTTCTTTCCAGAACCAAGGTGGCATTTATTCTCAAGAGCTGGGAGCTAAAAGGACTTTTCCAGCCTAAGAACATTAGATTTAGTGTTTCAGTGCTGTTGCTGAAGGTAAGACAGCAAACAATAACCACTTCCATACAGGCACAGAGAGGTAAGGGTGAGTGAAAAAACCTTTTGGGACTCCCAGTTCTCTAAGGGGCTCAATTACTAAGAGGTAAAGACAAAAAAATGTCTGTACTTAGTAAAATACACATAAGGAAAAAGAAATCTTTCAACCAGAAAAATGGCAATCATTAGGCAAGAGGCAAACGCTTGCAATGAATTTTCACCCTGGGAGCTGTAAATATGAAGTTGTTTCTCTCATTTATATAACCACACCAAAAACACAGTCAAGATGTATTGGCTTCCAAGGGCCAGTAGCAAAAAGCTCGTTCAGGGAGCCTTACACAGTGCCAGACTTTTTAATCTGCCTTCAAGAATCTGTAAGTTAAAGGCAGCTCCACACTAAGTCTGAATTTCAGCCTTTTCGTACCCATAGAAAGCAGAGCATTGATCAAGTGCATCAACTGCACATCTTACAGACTCTGGAGGTGATTTTACCCCAAGTTTTTTGATCTTTAAATAAGGTAAAAATTAAAGAAAATTGTTGAGTGCTGGGAATTCATTATCCAGAACAGCAGGCCAGCCGGTAGCACAGCTCTTTTTATTCAGATCCATCTCAGCTCCCATATGGTGGGCATATCAATTTCTTGTTATTCACTTATTTATTATGTATGATCTGCTCATTACTTTCCAACTTATCCCAATTCCATACAGGCTACATTTCACCCAGCTGTTGCACTTTGTCACAACCTAAGGTCAGGAGAAATTCATGGCAAGAATCCTTCCATTTTTCCACAGAGCATTTAGCACTCAGTGTTTGGTAGGTAGGTACAGTCACTAACTGCTGTTCTCCAAGACTTTTCCATTTGCACTGTTTTAAAAAAGTCATAATTCATGACCTTTCTGGTTCTTCTTATTTCTCTCCAATAGTAGAAAGTATTTAAGAATGGCTAATAACTGTTTTACCCATCACTGCTTTCTTAGGTTGGTTCTGCCTCAGAAAACAGCTCTTGTCACTTGAGAAAAGACTTTCCAAGAGCAGATTTTGCTAGAATCCAAAATGATTTGCAGTGATTCCCTAAATGGTTGCGAATCCAGCCTACTTTAAATGCAAGTTCTTCTCACCTCTTGTCCAGTGGCACTTAGAGCAAAACTGAGAATCCCAAGTGCAGCATTCCTTGCTGTGGGTGACAGCCAACATCTCCAACTCTGCCCCCTGCTCCAGCTCAGTCCCCAGGCTGCATCCCTGACTGTCAAGACAAACTGGCACAGCCAAACCCCACACTGCTCCAGCAGCTCTGTGGTGGCAGCAGGCCCATTAACATATCTCATTTAAACTTTTATTTTTAGAATATTGCAAATACAAGACTGAGGACTGAACTTCTGCAGATGCAAATTGACAAACCGGCCTCAGCCAGTACCCACAGAATTTTGTGGGAAGGTTTCCAGCTGCATTTGGCTTTGCTATCTTCTCAATTTTTAATAAAACCTGAACTACAGCTCACTAACTTCCACCTCCTTTAACAAAATGCCACTTCTGCTTGAGGGTTCTTACTTGAAACCTTGCTCCGAAAAAAAAATTTTCCTATTTGGTCATAGAGACAGGATTAGAAGCCAGGGACTCCAGCTGCTAATCCCTCCTGCAGCAGAGCAGCCACCACGCTCTGCAGTATTACACTTAAACAAGCAATTAACTTCTGCTGGACAAAGCTGAGTCAGAGTCCATAACCTGACCATAAACTTCAGAGGTCTCGGGGCTGGAAACAGAACTAGAACTAAGAACTTAAATCTGCATCTCTGGCACTTGATTGCCACGACACTGGCCCAAAACCGTGCTCAGATATTTAACTAAGAAACATCTTCAGAACTCTCCCTTCCATCTGAGTCCCGAGCAAGGCAGTGATCTTTTGGTAAAGTCTGCAAGTCAGTGATCTTTTGGGTGAATATGACATCTCGTGTCAGGTAAGGCCACTCTTCCAGAATTCTAACATAACAAAACTAGATTGTATTTGACTACTATTGCGTTATAAAGTACAGCATTATCATTCCTTACATGTACTAGCTATGATTCAGACAAGCCAATTTACCATGCACAGCTTCACAATTAGCTTCAAAAAGGAAGAAATAATATTGTTAGATACAGATGTACTTAACTTCCAGCACTAATAGTGTGCAAATACAAAAAATTAAGGCCCAGCAACAGCAAACATGAGTTTCTGCTTTGTAGCTCTACTTTCAATCCCTTGTTTTGTAAAAAGTTTTGTGGGTTAGAGTGGTATGTCCCATCCAGATCTAGCAAAGAAAACAAAAAACCACGTAACTTCCCAGAAATAATTTATTTTCACAGGAGTTCTGCAAGCTAGGAAATACCCATGCAGAGCTCACAAGTAATTTGGCAGAGTTGCTGCCTAGTCCCAATTACATGCATTAAATGTAACAAGATTTCCCAGGCTGGCACTTTGAACAGTGTGGTTATTGCCTTTGTACATCTCACCAGCACTGGTCAAGCCTCAATGGATTTCACTGATGAAATATGAGAGTTTCACAGCTCTGGGAAAGAAAAAAAAAAAATCATCCTTGCAGAACAGGCAACATTGAGAGTCTCTTGTGTAAGCTCATATTCAAACAGTAGTTTGCAGAGAGAAGAGCTCATTTTTGTGTTACAGCCAATTGTATAAGCTGGGCTGGATTTGACACTCTGTATGTCCTCAAGTGCAAAGTGTTTTACAGCCATGCCAGGCACGAGTATCCCTGCATTTCAGGACTCTGTATGTGCTGAAAGAGTAAATTGCTTAGAAACATGCTTTTAGGGCTGGCTCTACTCTGCCATTGCATCTTGAAGAGAAATAATGAGTTAGAAACTCCTCACTTCAGGATTCAGGAAATCTCTGTTAAGGTGCACTGAAGAGTTCTCGCAAAATACAGCCCATGCTGTACATTTCATTGAATATTTCACTTCAAAAGTCACCTACTTCCCACATTAAGTCAGTTTTCTACTGCCCCATCTCCTACTTCACTTGGCTTCGGCCAAATGCTGCCACAAAATCTCCCAGAGCCTCAGGGGCCACTGTACAGCCCAACTCCTGATCCCATCACTGCTGTACCGAGCATTTCTGTACAAAAATAAAGACATTTAAGCCCCAGTTTGCCCACTGTGAACCAAGAGGCAGCGTGAGTAGCCGGCGCCTCCCCTGCACACGGGCAGAGCACACAGCTGACTGCCTGGGAGGCTTTGAAACCATCAGCTCCTGGCACGGGGAGAACGCAGCAACAAACTCTCCTGCCCCAAGGAGCAGGCTGTTCCCTCTGCAGTGTCCCAGCACACCCTGGCAGGCAGAATTTAACCAATTCCAGGCTCTGCTTAAAGCAAAAACAGCAAACCCCATAGTTAATTCTCAGGGAAGTCACCTATGTGCTAGTGCAAATATCCCCCTCACCTCTCACCCAGAAAATGGTGAATGGATATAAAAGAAAGGGTCTTTAAAACATTTTCCAGAGTATTCCCACATCCAAAGCTTCAGAGGCTCTCAGTATTTGAAGTATTAATGGAAGCGTTCCATACAATTCCCTGTGCACACATCTAAAAATAGCTATGGACACAGTACTAAGGTTTTTGTCTATATTTGCAAGAGTCTTACTTCCCTCACAGGAACCACAACTTCCCATTAATGCTGACATTTATTTTTTCTTTCAAAAAGAGCTATAAAAACACCAGAAAGTCTTTTAACAGTGCAGGGAACATCAATAACAATATTAATACATCAATAACAACAATTTCAATTGATATTCTGGTGATGGAGCATGAACATATTCTCTATATCAACAACGTTAATTTTGCTCTAAGAACTGATAAAGCCACATGATGGCCTTGGCAGGTCTTCTCATCACTATCCATCTGTTCTGCCTGTGACAAAAATACAATTTTTTTCCCTGACAATCCCTATTTGTCCCATATTTACCCAAAATGACATCAAGCACGCCAAGCTGGAAGAAGTCAAGAGAGTATCTAACCCTGTGTCAGACTTTTTGTTCTGGACACATTAAAGAAGAAGTGAATGGTTTCTCACATTCTCACAGTAGGGACCTGAGAGGATGGAAAAACACAAAAAAACCCCAAACCAAAACAAAATGGAAACCAAAGCAATTCCTATCTTGGCCTTGGTCTCCGTGGTTTACAGCATAAAGGGAAATGCAATTTATGGGTAAAAAGGAGCCTGCAGATACACGCACCCGAACTCCCAAAGACACGAGAGCACCTGTCACTAAGCTCAGACTGAAGAAGCTCCCACCCCTGCAGGTAAATCCTGCTGGAAATCCCAATTCCCATTTCTCCAGGATCCATTCCCAGTGGGATTTGTCTCCCCCGCTGGCTCTGGGGGATGTGCAGCCCCTTGCCCAAACTACCACGGGCACCCTCCGAGGAACAAACGTTCCAGGGCATTTGGAGACTGGTGCCCGATGTATTTCCTTCCCAACACAGACAGAAAACGGGGTGAGGGGATAACGAGGGGCAGGGGAGAAGGGAGAAGAATCCCATTTGATTACAAAGGAATTCCTATTCCAGTAGTTAAAAAACGAGGACAGACGTGACAATGGAAGCAAACATACAATGAAGCTTTTGTCCCCAAACGACTTGGCTCCCATACAAGGAACAGAGGAACTTGGGTCGGTGGGGACTGGCTAGAGCAGGGGAAGAGAGAGAGGCTGATGTTTGTGAAGAGAAAACAAAATTGGTTCGTCTGCTTTAAGAAAGGCTGGGAAGACAAAAGCAAAAAAAAAAAAAAAAAAAACCCAGCCTGCTATTGTAGAATCCACCCACTCACTTCTGAAACGCTCAAAGACCCAGACAGGGATTTACAACCAGCACTTGTAGGCACTGAGTATGAAGCAGAAAACACTCAAATGCCCAGAGGCAGCTGCTGCGGTGCCAGAGCAGCAGCTTTCAGATTGCACAGGGTTATGGTCAGAGCCGTTTTCTTTCAACAAGTTTGTTACTGCTGAGTCAGCCACTGAGCTGGGCATTGCAGACCATAGGAAGGCACCTGCACACTGCAATTTTCAGCTCCAGTCACCCAACCAATGTGTTTTACTTTTTAACAGTCACACAACTTCCTGGAGGAACAGAGCCTTCAAGAGCGGACCGACAATCCTACAGCTTTGAAGCCAAAATAACAACAATGATTAAAAAAAAAAAGCTGGTGTTCAGTTGACTGCAAGATGAGGGTGAAGAAAATGCCAGCGCTGAGTGGGGCTGCTTTTTCAAACAGCGTCAAGGCACGTTGAGAAAGATCACAGTAATGCAAAGATGCAAAATTTTGGTGATGATTTAAGAACTATTTTAAAGATAATAAATTCAGTTTAAACCAAGCATATTCCATTTAATGGCTCGCTTATACTAGGGAAGAAAGAGAGTGCTGATGCAGAGGTTTTCTTTAGCCTGAGTTAAAATCAGTTCAGAAAAGATTTATTTTCTCAGAGTCCACTATATCTGGCTTCTGTTTATTTACACAAGTCTATATCCAGCAAGGGTTTAAACTAAATGAAGGTATGGGTTTATACATATCTTATGCAATTACAGATTAGGCATCTCCTTAAACCACCTCTTTCTTTAAAACATTATGTAGTGTTAAATTTTTTTTTTTTTAGGGAATTGTACAGTTGCTTATTCCCATATACTCAGGGAATCAGACTTCTGCTGAACTTAGAAGCAACATATGAAAACTTGTTCAAAGTATGAGGGTATTAATAATTTGTTTAATCCAGAAGCAGCATTTGTATCCTTGAGACCAATATGCTACATTAAAAAACCTTTCATGCAGCCAAGTTCTTTTTTTTTCTTTAGTGACAAGTGAGGCACTTTCTAATCCCCTGCTGAAGCAGCCTGCACAATAAAATACCAGCACCCCGATTTCCATGCTGTCAGTGCCACAGGGGCAGGACTGGGACGGAGTTCAGAGTTTTGTGACACACGTGGCTGCAGTGTTGACAGGGTAACAGCCCTGGTGCCTGCAGCAGCTCCAGTAACATCACACAGGTTACACCAAAGGCACCCAAAAGGATGCACCGTGCAACTGCAGCACGATGCTGAAGATGACAGCATAGCAAATGATCACTTGCATGCCTCTCTGCTTTGTTTCTGTGGGGCTTTTTTATTTT
Organism: Hirundo rustica; assembly: GCF_015227805.2. NCBI lineage: Eukaryota > Metazoa > Chordata > Aves > Passeriformes > Hirundinidae > Hirundo > Hirundo rustica. Next base: position 12,299,351 of record NC_053464.1, read on the forward strand.
TTTGGTATTTCCTGTTTAATCCTCTAAGCCAGGGAATGCAGAGGTAGGCCTACTACTTTTGGAACGCTATTTATTCAACAAACGGGACTTTCCCCCCCACCCCAGTTTAATACTACTTTATTGCTAACCAGAACAGGAATGAACCTCCCACATGATCCCCATCTGAATTTCCCTCTACAAACAAAATCCATGCCTGACCATAGCATTTCCCAGGGGAAAAAACCAAACAAACAGTCTTAACTGCTGCTGATGCAACCATCGCTTACTATACTGGATTCTCTTAGCAGTTGTTTCACGGCAAATTCAAGTTCCCCGTGGCACAAACCATCTTTTTACTCCACATTTGAACAGTGCTTAGAACAGCAAAGCCTGTGTCTACAGATGCTAGGAATAATAGAACAATTAATCCATCCTCTCTCCCCCTGCACATCCTTCCCCCCCACCCCCAGTGCTGTAACATGGAAATTGTTTCATTTTTAGCCTAAGGAAGTGAGGTTTATCCAATCATCCTGTGACAGCTTTACTTCGCCATTTCATTTATTCTTTACCTATTTGGCAGTCTCATGATACTTCAGAGACAGATTTCAAAGACATGCAACAAGACTCAAACAGGCATCTCATTAGTGGAGACAGATGAGTACCTAAGGGCTGCAGCATGAGTTTAACTACAGCATCAGACACGAGAGAACCCACACAGAGAGGCAGCATGAGGGAACAATCAGAATTTCACTATTCAATTTCTCTAGTCCTCCTTCAGTTGTATCAACTTCTTTTGCAAAAGAATCTAAAGGAGACTAGACAAAGCCATGTTGTCCTTTAACCCCTCTAATTAAACAATGATAACACAGCAATTGTGGTACCAGGTTGTCTGGATCAGTACCTTGTGCCACAGAACAGGGAAGAAAAGGAGAAGAAAAAAAAAATCCTCTCCACCTTGTAGATAGAAGAAAAAGGAGTGGATTATGAACAGCTGTCAGAAACACATCCCATACCAGAAGTGCAGCTATTTTGGCACAAGAGCACAAAGACCTAACAACAAGAAAGCAGGGAAGAGAGCACATTTTTACGCTCACTGTCATCTTTCAGTTGCTTATCCAAGTTTCACTTGCAGACGTCAGGATGAAAAGAAACAGTCAGGGAGCAGCAGCCGGAATGGGTGTTGCATGCACTTCAAAAGAGCTGCATGCAGGAAGAGTTTGCCAGCATCAATACAGTGCAAGCTGGCAGGACTGGAAAGTTACAAATTAAGTGTGCCTTCATCAGTGACCTACTATGAACAGACCTACTGAGCTGCTAAAATATTTTTAGTTCAACCAATTCCTGCCTTTTTTGGTTCCTCTTGCTCTTCCAGTTTATCCAGTCATGTGCACTTTTCCACTCCCTCCTACTGCCATGTAGTTTTTCAAGTTTGGCTCCAATTACCGCTCGTTTCAGCTGCCGAAGCGCCCAGATTTACAGCACTCCCACAAACAGCTAACAGGGTGGCTCCATCTTGCACGTAGCAAGCTGTCTCCCCGCTGAAGAGAGATTTACACAGCAGCACTTCTCTCCTCCCACGAGGAGACGGCCGTACTCACCAGCTGATACTCGCTCCGCCGGCTGAAGGCTTCCTTGATTCCCGAATCCCTCCAGAGCGCGCCCAGGGCAGGGACGTAGAGCTGGAAGGTGGCAGGCTCGATGGGCATCCCAGCTTTGTTCTCAAAGGCCATCAGGAACATTCCATGCTTCTCGTTCTCCGTGTACTGCCAAGGGATCCCCAGTTTGTCCCGGGCGTCCACCAGAACCCTGCAGCCCTAGAGAATGATTCAGATAAGAAAGTCAGCGATAAAAAGATTAAAGCGTGAAAGAACAAGGACTTGAAGGTGCTTGAAGATTATTTTTTTGACACTGTTCTTCTGGTGAGACTGAACTCGGGAGAGAATCATAAACATTGTTTATTGCAGCATCTCCAAGAGAAATAAGATAGAGCCTGCTTCTGTAAGCAACTTAGCCACAAAATATTTCCCCAGGTGGAAAAAGTATTAGCGGCAACAGCTAATGGCAACAAGCAGTGCTACCAACAGATAATGAAAGTAAACATCAGTGAGAGTATGAAAAGTGTCTGGGAATTAAGAAAAGTGTCTGGGAACTAATGTGTGATCATCATAGCTGTACTTTTAAAATTAACACCATGCCTGAAACCACATTCTTCCATGTTTTTCTTTGCGTTTGGGTTTCTGACACCAAAAAGGACATCCCAGCTTCCTCAAGCATTAGGGAGATCAGAAGATCATTACAGGACTGAAGACATTGTATAGATTCCAAGATACCAGGCTCAGGAAAGCAGATCCAGTTTTCCCTCAGAATCAGCTGACTTTCTGAACTTGCCACACATCTGCTAAGCAATGTGGGACAGGTAGGTTTTGCTACTCTTAATAGTGGGAAAGAAATCTAGAAGCAAACTGATCTAGTTCTCAAATTCAGTTCAGCATTACTGAGCCAGTTCTTTTTACATTTCACTAATTTCATATTCACGGCAACAAGCCAAACACACATGAGGTTAAAGAAATCTGAAACGTCAGTCTTGGCTCTAACTTCACCTGCAGTAAGTAACTTCCAGTGGCCAATATTTATTCCTCAACAGTGAGCCCCATTTCAGTAATGGACAGATCTGCTAATGGTGACTCAGCATCTCAAGCACCATCGAATCCACAAGGAAAATCTGCGGGTTATACCGGATTACTTTTCTCATTATGTTGATCTTTGGTTCTAGAGATACGAAAATAAATAAATTAAGAAGTGTCCAAAAGTATTCTGTTTCCACAGCTACTGACATAAGCCTCCACACTACTGGACTCATCTCATTTTTTGCATACTTTAAGCTATCAAGACTGCGTGTATGTTTTATTAACACTTGAACCTTTCTGCTCTCCAGTCCTTTAGCAGCACCACACAACAACAACAACAACTTCCCAACAGCAACCAAGATTACAGAGGGAAGTGAGAGGCAATTTAGTGGAGTGTCACGGAATAGGAACTCAAAGCAGAGTGTCGTGGTTGTCACTATCCAACAGTGCTCCTGAAGAGCAGCTTCCCCAAAATGTAAATATTTATGATTCTCTACTGATTGTTACTTCTTCTCATAAAGTAGTGACTGTATCTCCACAATACCATGAAAAGACTAAAATCAAATATATTTACCAACCGCTGCTTTAAATTCCAGACATAACTCTTCAGTAACTGTCATACAGACCAAAAGCCAACTCTCATTCCTAGTTGCAGAGTTTATCCCTTTATTAACAGAAGTCTTTCAATGGTTATTTGAACAGCACTAACAAACAGAAGCATGAAAAACCCACTTACAAGGCTCTGTCTCTGAATTGCAGATGCCTCCATGACATCTCACAGCTTCAGACGCTTTTGCAAACCATCCCCATCTTGGCTACAACTGAAAGGCAGGGTCAGCTCCCCACTATGCCCAGTCAGGAACTCGGGAGATTCTCCCAGAGGATTGTGGTGACTGAGACCAGCAGGACACGGTTATTTCCAGGTGTTCCGTGCCAGGTTGGTCTCCGCTCGGTGAGAATCGCTGTGTATGAAATGGTTAATCAGCACTGTGCGTGGACAGTGAGCACCACGTCCCCGTGGGTCACCACGTCCCCTCGCTGCCCCGGGCCCCGCACACAGCTCCCAGCCCACGCAGCTCGGACCTTTCTCCTGCCTGGGCCCTGCAGGATCTCCCCTGGCTGCTCAGCTCCAGCTCTGGGGCTGCTTTAACCCTTCTCCACCTCACCGCCACTGCAGAGCATCTCAAGGGAATGGCTGCAGGTCTGCACAACTCCTGCTTGGATAAAAGAGCCCTGGGAGCTCAGTCTGAGTGCATTTCCCCACACTGCTGTCCTGACTTTCCCTGCTCCTACTGCAGACACGGAGGTTCTCAAGAGACTGTTTGTTGTTAGAGAAAGTTTCATTATTTGTGTGGAGAAAACCACAGAACCGCTTCAATCGAGGGCCTAGAGACTGTTCCAGTCCCAGAATAGTCACTTATCTGCTGGCTGCTGCTCATTGGAAATGCAGGTTTGACCCTCCCTGAGGCAGGAGAGGGAACTAAACTCAGGTCCCACAGACGCTGTGGGAGTGCATGAACTATTGGAAGGTCACCCATGGGGAACAGGTGGCATCAGCACCTTCCTCTGACTGTTCCAGAGACAGAGATGCTGCCACCAAGTCACACGTAGAGCCTGATCCAGGACAAAGTGATTCAGCACTGACAGACACGCACTGCATGAAGAGAATAAAATAGCATAGAGGCTAGCAGGAATGCTGTCCCAAGCACACCCACAGAAACAGCACCTCTCAAAACTTCTGGAGCGTATCTGCTTCAAGATGTGCCTCTAAAACACACCAGGAACAAAAGCTTCGCATAAAGAGCAAAACAGTCAATGTTTCTTTCTCCCAACTCTTAGCAGTTAGAGTGTGACTCAGCAGAACCCCCAGTTATGTGAAACTAAACTCAATATTTCTCCATCTCCACAAAACAGTTCCATAAATGCTACAAACAGATGTCAGAAAGATGAGGAGAAACAGAGAAATCACTAAATTTAGATCCTATGTACTGCTATTCTCGCATCTCAGACTTACTGGTAACTCTGTATTTTGCAACTTCACTGAGCATTTGATAATCCTTGCCTCATTAATCTGCAGAGCAAGTTACCATAGGAAAAGTTCCCTCTTACTGGAAATACAAACAAGACACTTTTCCTACCCCTTTCCTGACAGTTTTTCTGATTTTCTGCTACTATAGAAAATGTCAATTCACTCCTTCATTCATGAGGCTGAACACCATCAATTACCATTCTGTTTTCAATTTGGACTATGGAAAGAAATGAAGGAGCAACTTTGGATGGGAAATGAACTTCTGAACGCTTCAACTGATTTAAAGCCTTTGCACTGCAGTTAAAGCAGGACCCAGAATAAGCAGAGATGGAAAGAATTAAAATTCACAGATAAGGATACTGTCAGACATTAGAAAATAGAAAACCAGCAGCATAGTGGAAGCACCAGCTAGGGAGGAAAAAATAGGAATGGACCAGAGAATTCCCTTTCTTAATAATTTTTAATATATTCAAGTCACTGCATAAATCCCTGGCATGCACAAAACCTGAATGGAATGAGAGTATAAGAATCAAAAAGTGCAACAAGAGCGTGATGAGATCTACCTCATGAAGCACCATATTTTATACAGAAGAAAACACTAAGTCTAGAAATCCATAAATCTGAAAAAGGGACAACTAAGGCATAACACAAAAAAAATCTACAGAAATTACAAACCACTTGCAGAAAGGGGATAGACAAAGACTATTTTTGTCCTTCCCCTTGCTAGACAAATATGAGTTATCAAACAGTTCAAACTCAAAACCTACACAGCCCCGGCAGCCAAATGCATTTACACAGGATGTTGGCCAAGAGCATAAACGGCCTCTAAAAGCCATGAAGAAGAATAGATGGAAGCAAAGTCCAGAGAGGACTATTCGATTACATTCCAGATGCAAATCCTGGCTCAAGAAGTTTCCGAAACCAAAGGCTGCCAGTAACTGGAAGAGCTCACCAAAGGATCACATTGCCTTGTGCTCGTACCCGATTTTGGTTGAGGGTTGTTTTTTCATGTCACAGACAAAGGCCGAGTTCCTCAGCCTGACACAGCACAGCTGTTTGGAGCACGTTTGCTACTCACCAGCAGGAAGGTTTTACGAGCATTTACACAAATGCTCATTACTAGGACTGGCTCAAATACATTTTTTTTCCTCAGTTATTTTCGAAAGCGTCCTAGCTTTCAAAAAAAAATCCCAGATTCTCTTGTATTTTTAAATAATAACAAAATGAATTTGTGGGAATTATTAGAAAGGTTATCATGAGCTAATGTCACTTGAAGGCAGAGATGTTTGCCAATACAGGACAAGAAGCGCTGCAGTATTTAAAGAGCAGCGTGATTTAAGCACTGTAGTTACGCTGCTACATAAAACACAACATTCGCTTTTTAAATTATTCATATGCTCCAGTACTTGAAGGATTCATTATCCTCACACCTTTCACCAGATGGACTAACTGAGAGGCCAAGTGAACAGCCCTCAGTGAAGCACCAAACATAAAATTGGCACAACAGGTTTGGGGAGCACTTGCTCATAGGCAAGGGCAGGTTCTTCCATGCACACACCAGCAGTCAAGTGATCAAAAAACCTGATTCGGTGTCCAGAGAACTTTCAAACCTGCTCAGAGTTTGTATACAGATAGAATAGTCTCCTAGAGTGCATTTTCTGAAAATAATTTTAGGGAACTACTACTGGGTAAGAGATCACAGACTACAGAGTAACTGTTAAACACTACATTAAATGCTACAGCAGCTACTTTTTACACTTTTACCATTAATACACTGTTTCACCTCACAGCAACGCTGGAAATCTCCAGCATCTACATATCAGTTATGGACCTTATTGTGCTGAGAGAAGTGCTGATCACTGCTGAGCGCTCCCTGGGGGCTCCAGGTCACAGCTAAGAGCACTGCTGCCTTCTCCTAGGGCTGCAAACCAACAGGAACACCGCAGGCACGGGGAGATCCAAACGTGCTTCCTACTGCGTGTTTTTCCTCACTGTTGTTGACAAGGAACTGGCAGAAGTCTGGAGATCTCATCTCACAGAGACCAAGCTACATCAGAGCTACTGCCAACAGCTCTGCTCCCACCTCAGATATTCCCTGGAGCCAAAGGAACACTGCAGGGTGATGCAGCCGTAGGAACACGGGTCCAGCTGCACAGTTTTTAAAAATAAAGTTGCCAGTGTTAGCAAACATCATCATATGCACTGTTTGTAAATTGCTGTCTGAACACCGCAGAGAAGGTGACCTAAAACAAACAGAGTGATGGCAAGACAATCAGATTTTTACAGCTCACTATCACAAAAGCATTAACAGGGTTTTTCTTTGATCTATGCCCTCGGAGCACTACAGCCAAGCAGCAGGAGAGAACCCAATGTCATTCAGGATAAGGTTTCACGTTACAGAACAGCCAAACAACGAGGTACCATCCAAAGGGGCATCCTTCCTGGTGCTGGATAGGTTTGTCATTTGCCTGAGCCCACAACCCAGCGAGCAAACATCACCAAAAACCTGGCCATTCATATAACAAGTGATTTCCACTGGCTATATTAGCTTGCTGCGAGGCGAGACACACACGAGGGTAGGAGTGGGAACAGCACCAGTTGGCCCAGTTAGACAACAAAAAGGCTCCCCAGTTCTGCATGTCCTCTCACCACTCACATATTCCAGTACCACCCAGGTGAGAGCAGGGTAAACAGCAAAGATGACCTACCTTCCAGCCCAGCACACAAATAAAAAAATGAGAACAAAGGGGAAGTGTCATTTACCTAGTCCACAGGAACACAAATATTAAAAAACATTTGGATTAGCCACCGAGTCTCTGGATTGGGAGCAGCAGTGATGTCTGCTTGTCTGGAAACTCTGAAAAGAGTCCTTGTCTCAGACTGAACCCGGCAAAATGACGATAAATGCAGCAGAAGGAAAATACTCACTGCAAACTTTACTTGTAACTCGGCACAGGGTAGAGAGATGATGACCTCAGAGATGACGAGTGGCGCAGGACCTCACAAAAAGTTCCCAGTTAATGCTTTCAGCCTCGTATTAGCAGCTTTCTCCTTGGCCTGAGACCACCCCACCAATATCAGCTCATGCTCCCAATACAGGAGTTGCAGCATCTGCAGCTCCAAGCGTATCCCTGCCGTGCTGCCCTCACAGGTGCAGACAGGGTGTTCAGTGCCAGGATGGGACCAGCTCCTGACCTTCACCAGGCTGAAAAAATCTCAGGCAAGTGGTGGAAACTCATTTGGGAACTCTGCAGCCTCCAATTCCTTTCAGCTTTTTCCTTGTTGAATTTGCATTGAACTTACTGTTTAGACAATGTAAACTAGAGCTTGCTCCGAGGTTTTCCTGTAAACATCTTTAACAGGACAATTTGCTAATTTTTTTTGCCAATACTGTATCCAAGCTGATTATAAAACTACATGTGTAGTTAACCAAGTGCATAAAATGTAAGCTCCCAAATTTAGTGACTCCAGTGACTAAACTTTTGTCTGGAAGACATCAAAGTATGTGCCTGCAGTCTCCAGGGACTAAGTCATGTTCTGCAATACTAATGACTACATCACAAGAGCATTATGAGCTCCACTTCGGAACAACTATGAATATTTATCATTTACCACTGACCATTACTCCTCTTCCAGCATCTGCCATGATGAAGAGAGATTGCTGTCTCCCAGCCCAACCAAGAGACACCCCAAATGCAAAGGGATCAGCAGAGTTGATGGAATTTACATTTAATACATAGAAAATACATCAGCTGGAAGTCAGTAAGAGATCCATTGATGAAATGAACCTGGAGCAACAAGATCGACAAGACTCATCAGGGGTTTTTTGTCTTTTCTCCATAAACTAGTGAATATTATTTTTCTTCATAAAATAAGCTCAGAGCAAAGATAATCCGAATTAAAAAACTGTTCTAGTACAGAACTTCAGCATTTCTATATTAAATTCAAAGGAAAAGATTGTAATTAACCACAGTTCCTATATTCTCCTTGTCACTCCTCTGAAAAGAAGCTGTTCCAGCAGAAAGGAGATTGACACCACCCTGAGACCAACTACTCGAACAGCTGGATCCCAGCTCTGAAGCAACAGATGGAGTGTGACCATCATCACCTCCTAATGGGTTTCCAAACTCATTTGCATGTAAACCTAGGGAATTGTGGAGTCAAGACAATTTAAAGAGTAACTGGGGTTTACCTGATATATTCCCGCTGAGTTTGGAGGCTACTGGAAGAAATATGCTTAAATTATAAATGAGTAGTAACTTGGTCACTTGCAAGCGTAATTCCCAAACAAACTGAGGAATAATCTGTTTCCACATCCCAGAGTTTGTACATGTACCTGGCTGAAACTTGAAAGTTGCAAAAGAGTTTTCTTGGTTTGTTTGTCGATGACAGGAGGTACAACCAACTTACTTCAGCCACCATTAATTTAGGTACATTCAGGGTACACAGAGTCCCAGCAACAGTCCAGGTTTTGCATTAATTGCAGAAGTCTGAAGTTCTTAAAGCTGCCTTCAGCACAAGCCACTCATTTTGCTTTGCTGCCACTCATATTCCTGCCATCAAGGAGAAATGCTCTCAGGTATCCCCTCGTGCATTGCAGCCGCACTCAAAAGTCCCAAAGGACTGCTCCTCAAAGATTTTACGTGTTCAGAATCTTTCCTGGCTTCTTCCCCACTCAGAGCTCACAAATGAAATGACATATAATTTCCTGTGTGGTCCTTCCCTCTGCGATTCCAGGCTTTTCAATTCCTTAGTCAATCATACTTCAGGCCACAAACAACAAGAAAACACTCATGGATGTACTGAAACCTTGAGCTGGTCTTTCCATTCTCAACAGGAAAAGCAACATTACTAAAAGAGCTCAACAGATTATACTTCAGGCTTTTAAAAGCTGAATTTTTCTCTCTTCAGATCGAAATCTCCCAAACAAGCTGGTGCAAGTACCACTCTGGTGCTTGCAGATTGCTGTAATTATTTTCTTATGCAACTAAACGGGGTTTTTTTAAGCAGCATGATATTTACATACTTGAAACAAAAAAACATTTAGACAAGGAACATCAGAGTTGTGACTCGTTGAGTGTCTGAGCTCTTTAACTTTTATCAAAAGAAGCAAATAGAGCAGCAAGGCCAACCCATCTGTTTTGGATGGAAGGTATCAGAAGATTCCTGTAGCTACAGTTGAAAAGCATCAAAATACTCTGTAATATCACCACACACAGCTTAGATTTGAAACCTAATGTACGTGAAAGTTTTCCAAGTTTCTCTGCACAGCCAGGAGTCACCTTAAAACCCAGGCCTCAGCAGCCAGACAGCCCAGTGCTGTGCCCTCTCCCTCTCCAGGTGGGTGTGCTGAAGTCCTGAAGCCTGTGTACTCATACCAGAACATTAACACTACTGCTTTTCACTTCAATCAGCAAAAAGGTCCAAAAAGTTACTTTGAAACTTAGCCTCGATTAACAAGCAAAACCCGAGTTAACCGATGACTATTTACCTTAAACCAAAGCAAAACTCCTGTATTTGAATACCATCCCGCAAATGCCAAAAAAAGCGAGCAAGGCCCTGAACCATCACCTGTACTAAATGGAAAAGTAAATTCTGTATCATAGGTTTATTTTGCTTCAGCATTTTGTTTCTGACTAGGGTTTCCCCAAAATGGGAGATGAGAACCAGAGAGAACAGGGTAAGCAAAGAACTCAGCATTAAGAAGGTATCAGAAAAGCAAGGAAGTGAAAACTCAAAGTGGAAGCTGACATTAATATCAATTCATGTTTAGCACTGTTATTTTCAAAGAGGTTTCACATTGTGTTCTCTGAAGCACTTTCTTCATTCTCCATAAGCCGTACAGTTGCCTAAACACTCCTGCAATAAGCATTTCAGAAATATCCAGCACTGTCAGGAGAGTAAGAATGCTCCTCCTTCAGAGAGAAGTTTAGTCATGGCTGGAAAATGAAAATTGACCATTTAATCCCAGAGATTTACACTGCATTTCTAACTCAGATCTCAGTGTTGCAGAAGCTTAGCAGGACCGTTGTCTGACCACGCTGAGGGCTGCGTGGAAAAATGGGCTAAGGTTGCTGCAGCTGTACTTGACAATGTCACACAGATTTAAATGCTATTTGATAGTATCAATTCCACTCCACATTGTCCACACATAGTACTAAAAAATCATCTGAGATCTTTCATTGTCGTTAAACACATGGCGATCTTGGCTTCATTAAGTCTTAGTGGGTGATCACTGAACTTCCTGAGAAAGTGAAAAGAACCTCTAGTCTAAACACTCTGCTAGAGAAAGAGCAGCAGTCACATGCACTTGACAATTTACATTGTCAAAGAAGCTAAATAAGTTTACTCTAAGCACTGGATGTTTATCCACAGAACAAAGTTTAATGCAAGAGAGTATTACACAATTAACCTAAAATAAAAGCACTGACAATCACTCTGTTTTGAAAGCTGTTATTCTGTGTTGATATTTGATTTCTTCCTGATGATTATGGCAGAATATCAAGGTGTTATCAGCTTTCTCTCTGATGAGGAAAAAATGCAAACAAAACATCTCCTGCCTTTCCACCAGAAAACTCTTCTAGTTCTCTTTGTTTGCTCCTCCTCCTTCTGCCTACTTTTTCCATAGTGACAATTCCCAAGCCATTCCCCAAAAACTTATGGGGGAGTATAAACTGCATTCTTGCATGCAAGAGCCACCTGTGTTATCTGGAGAAGCAAGGGAAGGAAGAGTCTGACACGTACCTAAAGGAGAACCCTAACCTAACCTTAACACGCCCAAATCACCACCTGCAAGGCCAAAAGGGCAATCAGTCTGCTGAACCATATTAACCCAATTTAAAGCTACTTCCAAATTTTATTTTGAGGACTAGAAGAGTTTAAAATTTCAACTGACACAGTCCAAGAAGTGCTGTTAACTGTCAGAACACCTGACTGCTGTCTTGGGGACCAGGACTCTACTTTGAATTCTGCAAATCCACCCAGAGCCATCCAGCAAACAAGCGTTTCAAGTGTGTGACTCTGCCTCCCCTGCTACAAGACACAGACGCTTTCCCTTCCAAAGCACACCGAGTTCTACTGCTGAAAGCTCTACACCTTCTGCATACGTGAAATATTACATCATTTTACCATAACTGCTTAGACAACTTAAAGAGGAAGGAGTATCAGATTTTTCCATTCTCACAAACTGCTTCCCTAAAAGCTTCTGTTACTACTCGAAACTAGTAGCAGCAAAAAATTAAATCACTGAGAGGACCACAGTAAGCATTAAGAGCTAAAATAAGACTCCTTATTTCTATGCATATAGATTTAAAAAAATCATAACACTCTTTTTGCTCACACAACTACTATCAGAGAGAAGCTTCTGAATTTCAACTTTCTTGCAGTTAATGGGCTCCAGCCTGAAAATGGACAAAAAAAAGGGAAAGAAAATTAGACAACAATTTTCCTGTTCATTAACAGAAGTGAAAGCCCTTTATAGAATAGCAGCATTCTTAAAAACAAGAGTCATTGTATGCGTGCACTTATTAAGTGCACATAAAGCTTCTATTTAAACACAAATCTGGAAACTCAAAAGTACCTCGTTATCTTTAACTTGCACAGTTCCCTTTCCCTTAACTTTCTATGAAATCTCACAGAGCCTCACAAATCCATGCCCACAAAAGAATGGAGACGCTCCTACAGAAAAATATTGGCAGGAAAGCAGCATTTCTTTTAGGGAAAGATTATGAAGAAGAGAGAACCACTCCTGAGTGAGCTTTTTATGTATCTTCAGGTATTTTCTGAAATGTGATCACTTCAACCTGCGCAGGGCAGCAGTGCTTGTATCTCTGAAAGGAACAGTGTTTGTCAAGGTTGGTTTTCCTTAGTAAGGGAAATATTGGTCTGGAAACCAAAGGCTCTACCAGCAGCTTTTATAGTCTCCAGTCAAGAAAGAAACACGCTGCCAGCTCTATAAAACCTGCACGCACACTGAACTAAAACTTGCCTGCAAAGGCATCAAACCAAAGTTATTTCCATTTCAGCTGCAGGTTTGGTAACACCCCACGCTGCCCAACTCTGCGGGGCCACACTCCCCATTTCTAAAGATGCACCAAGTAACAACCACTTGCGCCCGTAACATCAGTACGAGGAGCCCTTGCTTGTCCCATCTCGAGGTGCACAGACGGGGCACACTCTGCAAAAGCAGAGAAATTCCTCCTCATTTCTTCAACTCCTGAAGTTTCTCCAATTCCGACTTCGAGGATGCTCTCACAATGTTTTTTTCCAGAAGGCAGGCCACACCTATATCCTCTTTCCTCCGCGTTTCCACAAAGCTTTTCTCAATCCCCTTTGCAGGGAAATTTCCTTCGAGCCTTTTTCACGGGAGCCTCGAGCCGGGTGACGCCGGAGCCCACATTCCGCGGGTGCCCCGCAGCACAAAGGTCCCCGCCCTCCCGAACACCTGCACCGAGACCCCTTCGCGGGAGGAGGGAGCACCGAGAGCCCGGCGGGGCAAGCCGGGGGCGCAGCCGCCGCCCCGGCCGAGCGCTCACATCCTTTTCCGACGGCGGCTCCGGGCACGGCCCCAGCTCCCGGCGCTGCGGGATGTGCCGGCGCCGGCCTCCATCCCCCCTCCGCCGGCCCTCACCTTGAGGATGTTCTCGTAGATGGTGGCCCGGAACTCCAGCAGCGCCTTCTGGTCGAACTCGCGGCCGTGGATGATCCGCATCTGCTTGAGGAAGGTGGACTTGCCGCTCTCGCCGGCGCCCAGCAGCAGGATCTTGACGAGGCGGCGCACGGCGCGCCGCTCCCGGGCCAGCATCGCGTCGATCTCCCGGCTGCGCCGCCGCGCCTCCCGCTCGGCATCGCGGCTCCGCTCCTTGCCGTCCCTCCGCGGCTGCTCCCCGGCGCGGCCCGCGGCCTCGGCCGGCAGCAGGCAGCGGCTCAGGGTGCGCACCACGCCGGACATGGCGGCGGCGGCCCGGCCGGAGCGCTCACAACGCCGCCGCCGAGACCCCGAGCTCGGCCAGCATCGGGCGGAGGCCGCCGAGACGCTGCGACCGGGAGGAGGAGCAGCCGCAGCCGGGGGCTACGGGCCGGGACCGCCCATTCCTCGCTCCGGCTCGGCGGAGGGAGGGAGCGGCCGGCCGGGGGAGGGGTGGGGGCGGCGGGGCGCGGCCCGCGGGCCCTGCCCGGGGAGGAGGCGCGGCCGCTCCGAGGGGGCTGCGCGGGGGCCGGGGGCGGCGGGAGGCGCCCGGAGCCCTCGGCGCGGGGTCGCGGCGGTGCCGCGGCGGGGCGGGGGACACGCGGCCCCGGCCCCTCGCACAGCGAGCGCCGCCGCCCGCGCGGGGAGGAGCCCGGCCTCCCTCATTGGGCCGCAGCGCCGTCGCTCAACGCCCCAAAGGCGCTGCCGTTCTCCAATTGGAGGAGCCGGCGTGCGGGGCGGGGCCAAGCGGGCGACGCGGCCGAGGGCAAGGCGGGGCGGGCAGCGCCGGGAGTGGGGCGGGGACAGGGGCGCGAGCACCAATCAGCAGAGAGGGGGCGGGGCCGCGGGGCCTGAGAGGCGAAATGAGAAGGCGGGCGCGCCGCGGGACGTGACGTCACGCCAACAACACGGGGCGCGGCGTGACGTCACGGCGTGGCGTGGATGACGTCGTGGGAGCCGCGGCGGCGGGGCCTGGGCAGGCCCTTGGCGTCCCGAGCCGCCGGTACCGGGGCGGTGTTTGTGACCCCAGCGGGGTTTGTTCTCAGCAGAGCCATCCAGCGGCCAGCTCATGCAGTGACGTAAAGAACCTGTCATCGCTGACGTCATCAGAGAGCACACATCAGAGAACGCACTGCAGCATCCGTAGATCCTTACTCAGGCAGATTAAAGTGCGCAGGGATTTGTCTCCACAGAGCCGGCCTCTCCCGTGACACCCCAACTCCAGCGCCCAGGGTGACAGTGCTGCTGTGGGACGCTGCAGTCCCTGGTGACATCGGGTGTCATTCCTTGCAAACACGCTGGAGCAATCCAGGGCTGGGCTGGTGGCGAGGTGGGGATTAAAGTATCAAAGTACACGTTTGAAAGAAAATCCCCCTCGGTCTCGTGATTAGGTACTGGTGGGAAAAAAACATTTTGGGAAGCAGCTGGTGCGTGATCACTGAGCAGTGGCTGGGATCCCAGAACTTCTGGCTGCAGAGTGAAATCATAAAAGACAAGCACATGTCCTCAGTTCTGTTAGATTATTTGTCCTTTCTGCATTACTTCTGTCTGTTCTTCCAATTATTTATACCATAAGCATCTATTCCAGTTTAAATTTCAGATTATTCATCCTCCTCAGGCCTGTTCCGAACATGGAGCCAGTGACACAAGTAGAGAGAGCTGAAGGAAGCCACTAGAATGACTGGGATTCATAGAATCTTAAGGATGCTAAGAATTATAGAATGGTTTGGGTTAAAAAAACTCATCTCCTTTCACTGCCTGCCATGGGCAGGGACACTTTCCACTATGCCAGGTTGCTCCAAGCCTCCTCTAATGTGACCTCAGACACTTCCAGGGATTGGGCAGCGACAGCTTCTCTGTGCCAGGGCCTCCCCACCCTCACAGGGAACAATTCCTTCCCAATATCCAATTTAAATCCACCTCTCTTCAGCTCAAGGCCTTTCCCCCTTGTCCTGTCACTGCCCTGTCACTGTCAAATGTTCTTCTCCAGCCTCCTGGTAGGCATTGAGATATCTTAAAAGGTCAAGGACTCACAGATTTAAAACAAAAAAGAAAACACACACACACACAAACACACACACACACACACACACACACACAAAAAAAAAAAAAAAAAAAAAAAAAAAAAGAAAGAAAGAAAAGAAAACCTTTCATGGAAGTGAGAATCCTCTGTGAGGATTAATCCCACTGAAATGCTGTTGTCAGCTCTTCCCCAAAGGGCAAGTGGGTTGGTTTTTTTGTGTGTGTGTGGGGGTGGTTTTTTGTTTGTGGGGGTTTGTTTTGTTTTGTTTGTTTTTTTCCCTAGCAAGAAGAGACATTTCAAAACACATTTAGATATTGGAGATTTCAGGAGACCAGCACAAAACACTTGGTCCTGAGCCATTTATTACAGAAGCTTTCTTGCCCAGTCTCCCTTCCATGGTTTTCACCCTTTGGATGTAGTTTGAGACCCAGGAGCGGCTCGTTCCGTCCATGAGCTGCTGTAGTTCAGGAGATTCCCACTGGATGTCACGATTGCCCCGCCAGAACCCAGCCACACCGGCGGGATGGAGAAAAGCGCCCGAGCCCGAAGCCCCGTTCTCGGATTTTGGCAGCAGCTGGGCGCTCGGGACTCGCGCTGGAATCCGCAGATGCTGAACTGCCTGGAAATCAGGCCCTGTGCAAGTGTGGAGTGCCCAGATGGTTTTCTGATTAGCTCGGTTTCTCCTGCCCCACTGGCTTTGTCTGTGCCCTATTTGAGGTCCTCTGCAGACTTCTGAGGTGCTGAGAGGTGTTGGCAGAGATTTCAGTAACTGTGAAGTCCCACTCCAGTGACAGACCCGCTTCATCTGGGAGGGGGAAATTGTGGTATACAATAAACGAATCAAATAAATCAGTTGCCAGACGTCCTTAGTTCTCCATGCATTCATCCATGAAAGCAGCTTTCAACAGCTCCCATCTAATTGTCAAAGGGAAAAGGTCCAGCCCTCCCTCCCTCATCCCCCGGAGCGCTGTGGTTCCCCATGGAAGCGCTGGGAAGCTGCTCCCGGGGCAGCACAAAGCAGAATCCTGGTGCTGTGCCCAGGGCCGGGCCGGGCTCACAGACACAAGTGACGATTCCTATTGACGGCCCTGCAGAGGCATTGTCGTGGGCGTAAGCAGGAGGTGAAAGTGTCCCCGATGAGAGACAGGTTTGTTCTCA
This sequence comes from Hirundo rustica, assembly GCF_015227805.2. NCBI lineage: Eukaryota > Metazoa > Chordata > Aves > Passeriformes > Hirundinidae > Hirundo > Hirundo rustica. Next base: position 12,315,853 of record NC_053464.1, read on the forward strand.
GCCTCAGAGAATTCCCTTTCCCCTTTTCCTTATTGTCTGTCCAGCTCCACGCTTCGGGATTTCCGGTTCATCTTCCTTCTTTGGGCTTAGACTGAAAACAACTTATATTGGTACAAAATTAAATAAAGCAGTATCAATTACTTAATTTTCCTGTTCTTTTACCTTCTCAGTTTCCCCTTTTTTCCTTTTTCATTTGATTTCTACTCTTTTTTGCTCTTTCCCATCTCTGTTTCTTCCTTTAACTCCTGTTCCCTTTCTGCAGATTGTGCAGTTGCTTCTATTCCTTCTTCTTTAATCTCCCGTAGAGAGAGGAAAAAGTCTACAAGGTGGAAGAGAGCAGAGAACTGGAGGATGGAAAGAAAGGGCTGATCAGGGAAACATGATTTCCATTTCCCCCTTTTGCTACAAAGCAACTTTATGAGCAGAAAGATGGGGGCTCTCAGGGGAAAGGAGAATAAGTTTTGGGGGCTCTGGCCCTGGGAACATCTTCAGATGAAAGCTGGAAAGGTGTCTGGCAGCTGGAGAAGGCAGTGAGCTGCTTGTGCGTGAAGACCTGACTGCAGCTGGGAGTGACAGCAGGAAGGAACTCCTGCCTCTGGAGCTGAGGGTGCAGCTGATGGATCCTGTATTAAAAACCGGCTCTTTGCTCACACCTGGGACATGGCTGCTGTTTCCCTGAGTGCCACCAGACACCAGCACTGCCACGAAGAGCATTTTGCTTGGTCAAACTGGGAAGCAAATAAGCCACAAGGAGGATTTGCCCCTGCTGCAGTAACAGCACCTTGCAGCAGTGCCAGATGTACTGCAAATGCAATCAAGACTCCAGAGTTTAGGCACAAAACTGAAGATTTTAACATGACAGCAAGGAAAGGTGTGCAGTGATGGAACCACCCAAAGTGGCAAATCACCCACCCCGTGCTGGGTGAGCAAACTGAGCCAGAATATTGAACTGCTGCTCCCACAGGGCAGGCGCACTCCTGGCTTAGCCTGGGTGATTTGAAGATGTCTGGGCCCTTGAATTGCTCATTGTGCATTCAGGCAGCAGAGCCTGTAGTTCTGAAGAGCATTTATGACCTAAACTCCTTTTGCTGCTTCTCTGTTGAGACTGTGACTCTCTTTGCCTGAGGAGGTGCTGGAGTTTATGTGCACTTCAAGCCTTACCTAAGCTGGTAGTTTTGTCGTGTTAAAAGTGCCATGTTCTGCTTATTGCATTCTCGAGGTTTTATATGGCTTTTTCAATGGCCTTCTCTCTGCACACTCCCCATGGCAGAATGAAAAAGTGCAGAGAGGCAGAGGGAATAACATTCTCCTGCACAAGAATGAACAGGAGCAGTTCAACAGATCAACCATTTTCTAGCAACATCATTAAGTATATGGGAACCTTCTGGTACTAAAGTATTAGGCTTTTTTTGCTGTAGGTATTGAACCCTTGGCTGGTTGTTATCTGCTAGACTTTATGAACCCTATTCTATTCTCTTTCTGAGAGATCCCAATTTTTTGAAGTGCCTGCAATCTTAACACTTGTGAAGACAAAGAAAACTGAAATAGTTTGGCATCTCAAGAAAAAAATCTACGCAGTAGTGACTTTGTATCTCAATATTTGCCTTGTCCCTTTTAAAATAATGACACTGGAAAGGCTGAGAGAATGAGGTTTGTTCAGCCTTGAGAAAAGGTTGAGGGGAGACTTTATCAACACATTCCAGTATTTAAAGGGCAGCTATGAAGAAGATGGAGACTTCCTCTTTAGCAGGAGCCTCATGGAGAGGACAGGGGGAATGGGTACAAGTAATTCCTGGGGAGATTCTAACTGGACACAAGAGGAGAACTTTTCACAATGAGAACAGTCATTGGAATAATCTCCCCAGAGAAGTGGTGGATTCCCCAATATTGGACACTTTTAAGGTTCAGCTGGACAGGGTGCTGGGACATCTTGTCTAGACCAGTCCTTTGCCAAGAAAGGCTGGACTGGATGATCCTTGAGATCCTTCCAGCCTGGGGAGGAACTATATGATTTCAGTGTATTCTGATTTTTAATTATATTTTCTTTCTCCTTTGATAGCTTTGTGAATAGAGAGGCTGCAGAACCTTTGGTTCATGTTGTTTGTGAGTCCTCTTGCAGTGAATTCTGTTGCAGTGGATTCTCTTGCAGTGGATTCTCTTGCAGTGGCCCAGCCCAGCTGCCACCAAGCAGTCAAAACGCCAAATTATGTCAAAGCAATTACTCCTGCTTCCCTTATTGAATTGGCAGCCACTATTTTTTCTTTTCCATGCGGTATTTTCATCTTCTGTCCCACAGAAGACACATTATTCGTATACATAAAACATGTGAGTCGTGACACATCATGGAGTTAATTTTCACTATTTTCAGACTGCTTGACAGCAGCCTGTTCTTCTTCATTAAACACCAGCCAGCAAGTGGATTAGTTTACTTTCAAAACACAAAACCTCATATTAATCCACAAACAATTAATTATTGGGAGAAGACAAGCATACTTTGAACCCAGGCTGTGACTTTCCCCCTTATTTCATGAAATGAGGCATGATCTGTGTAATCCCAGGCAGGTCCTGCCAAGCATCCTGCAGTTCTTAGTGAAGACTGGATATTAGGAAAAAATCCTTTCCTGTGAGGCCTTGGCACAGGTTTCCCAGAGAAGCTGTGGCTGCCTGTCCCTGGTAGTGTCCAAGACCAGGCTGGATGGGGCTTGGAGCAACCTGGGATAGCGGAAGGTGTCCTTGCCCATGGCAGGGGGTTGGAACCCGATGGTCTTTAAGGTCCCTTCCAACCCAAACCATTCTGGGATTCTGTGAAGTTACTGTGATTACCCCCGAGGAGGATGAACCTTGGTTGTGAGAATGAAGGAAGATTAGAAATTGAGGTTCTGCTCCAAGGTGTTTCCTCAGAGGGCACAGAACCTGAGGCTGAGTGAGAGTGGGGCTCTCTCTAGTTCTGAGTTTGAAATCTGGGGACACGATCCTGCAGCAAAAGGGCAGAACAGGCTTGGGCTGGCTCGAGTGCTTTTGGGGTACAGAAAAACTTGGCATTGCAGAGACAACTTAAAAGCAGACCTAGGTCCTGAAAGCATTTGGACCTCTGAGTTTGAGTACAAAAGGCTCCAGCAATAAGTAACTATGTCAGTTTAGGTGCATTTTTGTTTAGTCATGTATGTCATAAAAAGTCATCAGGAAACAAGATGAGTGACATTAAGAGGGGGAAGAAAAGGGCACAGATCTATAAATTGCACAAACAAAGCCAAAGCCCTTGGAGCAGAACCTCACACATTTGCTGCCAAGATATGTCCATTTTTTTTCTGCATTTTTTTTTAAATGACTTTTCATGTGGTGATGCAGAGCCAAATATCTCCACGGGTAGCATGTATCTCCCCAAACTCGTCAGAAATTAGCAAGCCTTAATAAAATTTATGCATGGCTTGCTATTGCAGCTCCACATCTAAAGGGAAAACAGATGTTCTCTTTAGTTATTCTCTTCATGTCCGAAGGAAAGCTGTTGGTTCCAGTTTGTTTTTAGACAGGCTGGTGCTGAAAAGGTTACAAATGATGCAATTTTTGCAATCCTACTCCAAGGCTCTCTGTGAACCTGAATTGCTGAGGTGACACTTGCAGATGCCTGTCACCCACTTAGCAGCCTCATATTTCTTAACACCTCCGCTTGAGGATGGATAAATGGAACAGAGATCCCAGTATCTGCCTGAGATCACTGACAGGGTGGCTGGGCAGCCTTGGCTGAATCCACAGAGAGGTTCCTCAGCCTGGGCTGGTTTCAGAGGCGAGGCAGAAGGGATGGATGGTGTCTGGAAGGTGTCATTAGACATGTCACTGAATGGGCCTCTCAAGGCTTCGGCAGGGAGAAGGGAAGCGTTGATTCTTCACCTCCCTCGCCCGGCTCCCTTCACCGAGCACACGTGCACGCTGCCCACAGCATTCCTCACTCACACTGCAGATGGGCAATTTTTGCTCTTCCCATTTTCACACAAATATTTCCAAGATGGGCAAAAAATGTTGGCACCTGGAAGAGTTTGCCCCTGCAAACATGGATGCATGCATGCACGTATATCTGAAATTCATATTTTACTTTGCAGATGCGTGTGAAACACAGAGTCTTTCAAAATGCTAATATTTGTTTGTTTCTACAACATATTTATTCATTGCTCCCTGAATGAAGGATCCCAAGCCTTCTTTATTCCTCTGAAACTACCAAGTGGACATTGGTATAAAAAGCTGATTCCTATCCACAAAAATATATCCTAAAAGAACACAAATGCAGTAAATTGTAGCCATTGGTTTAATACCCTTTCTAAGTGTTTATTCAAACTATCCTTTTTAGCTTGTGAATATTCATGGCCTTACAATTCATATGGAAGATAAACACTCACACCGCACCTAAATGAGACAACCAGCTAATTTAGGAATTATTGCTCCCCCCAAAATGGAGAAGGAATGGGCTCTGTCACTTAAAGAAACGACAGCAAATGATGCAAAACCCAGGTGGCAGGAATGCAGAGAAGAGCTGGCAGGAGCTAACCAGATGAGTGATCAGCATTTTATTCAGACAGTGTTTCAGCGTCCACCCAGAGGAGATTAAGTATCCTGTCCTCTCAGTGCAGAGAAGGAGAAATAAATCAGGTTTTACCACAAGTAGGGTGGCAGGGAGTTAATTAGGAATGGAAAAAATATATTTCAGTTTGGAAAGGAATAAAAAACATGGACAAACGAAGGAATTAAAATACATTGAAAACATGTTGGAGCCCACCTGGGAGGCTGACTGTGAATCCTGCCCGGGGATCTGCAGCCACAGGGGACTGACACAACAGGTGATGCTGACAGCTCTCTGAAGGCTGCAGTCCAGCAGCCAAATGCTGCTGCTCTGAGTTGTTATATGAAAGCAGACATTTCCCATGGCCTGTCTCATGTCAGAGTCTTTCCGACCACAAAGTGCATTAAAAAAGCCAAGGTTGCATAAAGAAATAAAAGAACCTTTGTTTTCTTCTTAACGTAGTTTTTAAAAACCACAACCCTCGTTGAAGTCAACAGGAATTTGCTCCACATCTCTTCTAATTTGCCTCCCAGGATTTCTGCGAAACTAGAAGATGACAGATTCTGCTATTAGAACAAGCAAAACTACACCAGAAAATTAGCAGAAGCCACAGCAGCAGAACAGTGGTGAAACCACCTTATTGCCCTGTGTTCAGTGATTTCCATTAATGATTTAACAGCAAAGGTCAATTAAATGAGTGGTAGATACTGATACCCGCCGGCTGTGGCTCTGCTCCGTGCTGTTGGAGCACATGGACACAAATATGCTAAATCAGGAGAAGCTTCCAAAGGCAATGCACCATTTCCCCCTGGCCTGATCCAAGGTTAGATGTGCCTGGGGCATTTCCTCTGCTCCTAAGGAGGATCACTTCCAAATGAAGGCTGCCAGTCCCTTTCTGTCGGCTAGGACAACGTTTCTAGGAGGGGTAAAGGCTTCTGTATCCTGCTGGGATTAAACCCTGGGTACCAGGGCGTTTGGGGACACGTTTGCAGGAGGCAAAGTCCTGGCTGTCAGCTGAGGGGTGACACTCACCTCTGTGGAAAATGGCACAGGGCCTGCTCCGTGCCATTCCAGAGCTTTTTTTGCCAGGAATGCCGTGGGCTGCAGGTCACTGCTCAAGAGGAAAGCCTTGGATGTGAATGAATGCATGAACATGGCTTCTGGCTGAAATATTTAATCAGTGTGGAAGTGACTTTGTGCCACCAGTGAATATCAACATTCCTCATTTTGGGTAAAAGCTGGGAGTCACATTCCAACAATATATTCAGAAAGCATCGATATATTCAGATTGCATCGGCTGATGCAGGAGCACAGGCTGTGGTCAATCAGCCTCCCGGTAATTTAGGAGAGTGCAGAAGAAGGAGTGCTGGCTTTTGAGTGTCTCCATGTTTGTTATTTATACACCATGTCATCTGGAGCTGGTTGTTTGCTTGTAGCTTTGGGCTGACAGTTCCCTGATTCCAAAGGCAATTCAGCCCCCGACATAAAGCAGAGGAACAATGCAGAGTTCCTGTAAAACAACAGTGCTCCCCCCACTGCTGTCAGAATGCAGGGATTAGATGCAGAATAATGCAGTCCCTGATCAAACCTGCAGCTGTAATTCAACCTCTGGACAGTGCTGATGCCATAAATTTGGGAAGAAAGTGCAGCTCAAGCGATTTGTGAACAACAGCTCGTGAGTCCAATTGAATTACAGTTGTGGGAGCAGCCGGGATCCCCCTGCACCGAATCATTGCTAATGAGAGCCAGAGAGTGATTACTTACAACTTTAATGAAATTGAATTTGAATTTATACCCTTGGCTAGAAGAAGAAAGAAACATACACTGAATATTTGGGGGGGACAGGGCAAAAGTACAAACAGAAACCCAAAATATACGGATGGACAATGCATTCTCCTGCATTGAAGAGAAAGGTAAAATTTTATCTTCAAAAATAAATTCATATTTAAGGAAACATTTGTGATACAGTGAGGACTGAATAAAGCTATTCTATATCACAGTTTTGATGATGAAAGAGCTTGGAAAGAAAGTGCTCAGACAGGTTTTCTCCAAACCGTTTACGATGCTCAGAAGAAGGGGAACTGTTGAGCTGATTCTCAAGCCATCATTGCCCATTCTGTTGGCATGAAATCAGGAGAATGGTAACCATAAGCACCACTGACATATTCCACTGACATATTCCAATCAAATAATCCCATGGAACCCCTTCTGAGCAAGTCTTCCAATTTCAGCACTGAGTGGTTATTCACTACTGGAAGGAAAAAACATAATTAACATTAAATACTGGTTTCAATAGAATTCTCTTTCTCACCGCTTCCCATCACTCTGGAGGTATCGCTCTGCTATTTTAATACCTTTTTTAATATTGCACCTTTTCTGCTGGTGCTACAGTAAGGCCTAGGGAGGTTAAGAAAAGTGGTTTATGAAGTTTGCCTCAGATATGGAAATGTGAAGAGAGAGAGAGGAAAAGCAGAGAACTTCAGTGGAGAGCACAAAATGGATGAATAAGGGAGCAGCTGCGGTTTGCAACACAGACCACACAAGTTTTGCAACTCAAAATATGAATCTGCAATTGGAGGATGATTAGGAAGGTGTGGGACGTGTAGTGGAAGGTCTGAGACATGGGGCTTGCAGCCAGGGTCACACCAATCAGGCAGAGTATGGAGAGGTGCCGAAAAATGCTCAGACTTTTGACTTTACGTTCATTTTACAGAAGGTAAATCAATATGTCTTCACCCCAGTGCACTTGTGTCATATGGCTTTCTGTTACATGGTGACCAGGGCTCGGACATGTCTCTTCTGAACTGAAAACAGCTTAATCCAAAGGGGTTTTTTTCTGCAAAATGTCTAAAGCACTGTATTACCTCATACCATGGGGTGATGGGATCCAACCCAGTATTTCATGTGCAACTTGACAATCAGCAAAAGGAGCTATTACTACTGCAATTGTGAAACGGGCACGTTGAGTGGGAATTCAGTTTAAATTATTTTGTTAAAAGGAGATTTTCCAGACAAGTGGAGATTTTCAAAGGCAGCGGGGGGTTCTGCTGGGAACAATGTTATAAGAAGAGGTGGCTAATAGCGAAGGGTCTTCAAAAATCCTTCAAAACATTATTTCCCATTGAAGTCTATTGAGGTGCACACTCCTTTACCCAGCCTCACATGCCCTCATTGATTTAGGGAGTCAAAGCTGTTTCCTACCACCACTGGAGGGAGACCTTATTCCTTCCAAGAGCTGTAAAACTTCTGCTGCCAGACTGCACTTCAGTAAGGGAGAGTGCAAAATAATCTGGAGAAATACAGCTGCTGAATTTGATCCAGGCTGGACACGGTAAATCACAGGTTCTAATAACAATAATAACGCAGCACGAATGAAACAGCGCCAGATTAACAGAGATACTTAATGTTTCCACTCTGATCAATACTGCTCAAGCGAGTCTGCTCCAGGTGACTGAACTCAGTCCTGCTGAAATCCACCACCAGTGTCTGTACAATCCCCTCCCTCCTTCCTCGCCCCCTCCCCTCACTCTCAGGCTGTGTTTGCAGAAGCCATTGGTGATGTTAAATTCTCAGGCTGATATTTCCTCACCCTTTTATCTCACTGTGACCTTAAGTGTAACCAAAAAATGTTCCTGTCAGTGGCATTATTTTCATTTTCACTTAACCCTTACCAGCCCAGTGGCCTCTTTCACAGTCATTCAATTACCCCCACTGCTGCTGAAAAAAAAAAGTAACAGGAAGAAAATAATTATTTGGTGCAGCTCAAGGTCGTTGACAGCAGGAGGACAGGGAGCCATCAGGCAAGGTCCAAGTCACTCAGGCACTGTTGGCCCAGTGACAAGTGCATGGATGCATTTCAGAGAGGGGCCAGGGCACACAACCCACCTCTAAAAACCCAGAGCTTCTGCTGGTGGAACAAAAGAAGCAGCTCTGCTAGGAAAAAAAGAATAATAATAAAAAAGACCAATTCTCCCCAATGTCATGTGGCATGTTCCCAAAAGGGATGAGGTTGCATGTCTGTCATTCTGCTGGGTGGTGACACAGGCGTGTGTTTGCACATGCACACACTCACCCACTCTGCCCAAGTTACAAAACAGCATCTCAGCAAGATGTAACTCGTGATAAGGAAGAAATTCCTGTCTGAAGGACTCTCACATTTCCGTAACAGTGAAGAGCCCATGGAAAGTTTCAGCTCAGCTGACTGTCTGTGGTTTGTGTTCTGAACTTTATTAATGACACGTGCTACCACCTGAGAGCTGCCTCCTCACCCCTCAGCTAGGCTAATTCTAAAATTAGTGTAGAAAACAAAGCTTTTGTTAAACATATATTCTCATCACCTCCCCACGCAATTGCATCTGACACCTACAGTTGCAGCCAGCCATGAATTTCCTGTGGTACGCAGTGAATGGGGCAATTTCAGAGTAAATATAGTTCAAATACTTATAAATCTCTAGAGTGAAATCCCTGCTGTGCTGAAAATAGGAGCTTTGCCACAGATTTTGATAGTTTTCAGTCAGTTTAAAGTTGCTTTTGGTTCTCAGTGAGCCCTGTTACTGGCAAGGGGATGATTAATGTGATTTTACAACGTGTGCCACCCTGTATCTTCCTGCTGACCCACGTGTCAGCTTCCATAAAGCACCACGGACCTCCTGACAGGAATCATCTGCTCTGCCCTCATGGCTCAGATGTGCTGGCTGGACACTGCAAGATCCAGCTTGTGAACAGTGACCTAAGACATCAGAGAAGAGAGGAAGGAGCGGGGAAAAAAAATCGTCATCATCAGCTCCATTAATTTTACTGCAGGACAAAACCTCCCCCTGATACAGCCTGCTTGTCCCAGCCTAAGTACAGGTGCCTGTTCTGCAGGTCTCTACATTCCAGCTGCTCCAGCTCCAGCAGTGGTTCTGACCAGTACTGAGCATTTGTAAGGTGTCATCTTGGAGAGATAATTTGTGCTCAGTATCCATGATTCTCATGGATTTTCCTCGGACTCCACCTGCAGGACTTCACACGCCGGTGGAGTCTCATTATCACAGAATCTCTGTATGCTGTTTTATAGCAGAGAAGGTCATGGCTTAGTTGCTGGAAGAACCCACTGTTCTGACTATCACCACAGAAATAGAAAGAGCTGAAGAGAAGAGAAATTCAAATCCCTACCCCTACTGCACAGCGCAGTTCAATCTTCCCGAGGCATACAAAGTAAATAGTAGTAATAAAATGTGATAGGAAAATCAATTGGAACAAATGAAGCACTGTCTGTGCTGTATCCCGGCTCCTCCGTCCCATTGTTACCGCTTTGATTAATAAACAGCAATCTGATAATGAGCAAATCACCTCAGCACCAGGACATGGGGAAGCAGACGCTGCAGGCAGGCTACAATGACAAAGCTGAATGTTCCCAGTGTGTTTGGAAGGTGCTGGGCTGGTCCAGGAGGCTGGGTCAGACACACCACAACCACCACAGGGCAGGCTCAGAGGCCAGAGCTCCTTGGGAGAGGAGCTGCAGTAAGCCACTGGATTTGATGTTATATTTATAAGCGTGCACTTAGAACCAGGCATCAATTTTTCACATTCATTTAATAGAAGTTTACCCCACTGGCTTTCTCTAGGGTGCAAAAATGAAGGCAAGAGCCCAAAATTGGCTCTTAAAAACAGTATTTTAACAATACATTAATGTTAGTATAAAGAACTCCAACTAGGTCAGAGTCGATATCCAGCTTAGTTTCTTTCTGGTGTGTATTTAGATGGAACTGAAAGTTAATGGAACTGTGTCTGTTTCTGCCAGGAATAAATCAGTTTAATTATGAGTTATTCTTTATTTCTTACTGTGTTTATTTCTTTCCTGCTCTTTCCAAATGTTCCCATGACCATGGTTGGAGATTGCCTGGTGCAGCCCTTCCTGAGCAGTGTCCTGATGTGCCCTGGTGCCTCCCTGAGCACTCTGTCAGGAGTTCTCTGAGTGCTGCTCTTTGAGCAGGGGGTTGAACTTCAGCAAGTGTCAGTGCCCGTTTCTGTCTCCTTGCTGTTTTGCTAATGCCTCGGTAGATGCAATCACTGCAGGCAGTGCCAGAGATCCTTGTTAGCTCCCCACCTCTGTGAGCAAAAATTATCAGATTCACTGACATTTCAGACACAGAGACGAGGAGCAGCGTACATAATTGATGTGAGCCCACTGGTTGCAGGGAATTTAAATCAGAAGTAGGGAGTTTTTGTCCAAAGAACTGGATATACCCGACACTCATCACCATATTCCAAGAGCCAACTGCTGACCACAAGGAGGCTTTTCAACCAATGTGTGAAAAAGAATTTAATGGAACAAGGGATAAAGGAGAAATCTTAGTTCTAAAGTAGAATTTTTCCAGATGCTAAGGTGTTAAAATGGCTATTTTGGCAGTGCCCTGAAAAGTCAGGATGGCTGCTATATCTGAGGGAGAGACAGAAGGAGTGGTCAGATTGCTTTCCAGCAATTAAATCTCATATCCTCTGAAAACAGTACGGGAAGCAAGCTACATCCCATGTCTGTTCCACATTCCATCCCAGCTTCACTCCCATTTTCCCTGGTGGGAGCAGCCTGGCCCCAGCCTCAGTTTCCCATCCCTGGGATGATGCCCCTCCATTCTGCGCAGGCTCCTGACAAGGCTGCAGTGGATCTCTCCCATGTTTCTCTCCAGAACCTCTCATCTGCAGGCTGCTCCTGCCCCGCTGAAGGGACTGGGGGCTGCAGGTCCTTTCCTGCCTCATCTTTGCCCAGGCATAACGGGGATCCTCTGAAAAAGCCACCTCTCCATCTTTGTCTTTCGGCATCTGTACTTCAGAAGAAAATCGATATTGCTGTTTGTTGCTAAATTGTCAGACAGCTTTTGATGCTAATATCTGATGAAGCAGACATGCTGTTGTAGATAGTTACTCTCAAACAGGTTCTCTATCATCTACCATCTGCTTTTAAAAGGTCTTTTTTCCCCTTTTTTCCAGTGACTAATGGTGCATTTAACCCCAGAGAGCCTCTGATATGAACATCAGACAGTTTCTACAGCAGAGGAACAGAAAAAAGGAGCTGGGGGAGGGAGGGTGGATGAGCTTCCTGTTGTTCTAACTTGGCTTACTGGTAAGGTTCTCAAATCAAACTAGAAATCTCACCACTTAAGGCAAGCCCCACTCAAAGCCTTGATCCAGCGGCCAGATGGCATCACCCCCCCATCCAGAGCCTCGAGACAGAGCAGGGCAGCCCAGGGGGAGCCAGGCTGTGCCACAGCCTGTGTGCACAGGTGCCCTCAGCTCTCTGTCACTACCTGCATCCCTACAGAGACAGTGACAGCACCTTCTTAAAGGAGCATCTGTTCTACAGGTGTAATTTGCAGGGATGCCAGGTCTTCTGTTTGCTTCTGCAGCCTCAAAATTTACAAGGAATCGATGAAAAGTCAGTAAGAACAGCACAGATTCTTCAGTGTTTGGTTCTGGGATTGTCCCTGAGGGTTAGACAGAGTTTTACAGAGGTATCAAGTGTGATTTCTGGGAGCACGGCAGAATTCTGCAGTGCCTGAAATATATGGATGAAATCTCATGCCACAGTCTTTCAGCCTCGGCTGGATTAGGTTTTCTTCCCAGGAAAGAGCTGGGCACAATGGTCAGTTGCTGCAGGTCCTGTGTGTGCAGGACTGGCACAGCAGGGTCACTGTCAGGAGGGTGCCACCCGCACTGCCAGTGCTCAAGAGCCCCTCTTCACTGTGCCTGGACCAAAATTCACTCTGGATTTGATCTCCAAAACTAAAAGGCACCTGGCCTTGATCCATAGGAGAGCCTCTTTTTTCTTCTACAGATGAGTCTGGAAAAGCAGAAGGTTTTCCTGGGATTACAGTTCCAATTGAACCCCGTTCCTGGATCTTGTGGCGCTCTGGTGAGGCACCTCAGGGCTGCACACTCCCCACCAGCCCTTATGGCACACAGGGTGGACAGCAAGCAACCCTGGAAACTGAGCCAGCAGCAGAAAGGGGGCACACAAAGTGACTTACAATAAATCACAATCTGCTGTTTGATATTGTGTCTCTTTGTGTGCTACTGTTCAGTTCTCAGAGCTGAACAAGAGCAAAGGAGATGGAAACTGCACCAAAGGGGAATACATAGTCACGGTCTAAGCTGATTAAGGCCGATTGACTTGGAATACACAATAAAAATAACCGCAAAATCCTAGAATGTTGCTCTCCCAGAAGCTCTAAACTCCTGTGTCTTGCTTTTCCAGTCTCCAGGGAACAGTTTAACAACTGCTGCTCAGACAGCCCAGCCCAGGCAGGGCTGAAGAAGCTGTGAGCAGCTCCAGGGCTCAGCCGTGCCCGACTGCAGCCTTGTACCAAGCTCTCGAACCCTGGGCCATGAAAATACCTTGGCAGAAAAATACAGAAACCTCTAACAGGTTTACAGGCATTTTTCCAGCTTTGGCATCTATCTCCACTTCAAGTTTGTAGGCACAAGTCTGCTTTGTGTGTGTTCTTACCCCCCTGCAAATTGTGCTGCCAGAGCTGTCTGTGCTGCAGCCGGACCGATTGACAGCCTTGCCTCCAGCCAGAATTCTGATTCAAAGGAATATCCAATTCTGTGTAATAAAGTTTGCATGAAATTTTTACCTGCAACAATTCCCCAATGTGCTGAACTGCATGATACTGACTTATACAATACATCATTTTAGCAGCAGAGTTAAACAAAACGCAAAGCCAGACTCAGTTGGATTTTTCTCTCGTGATCACAGGTATTATACCACATGTGAGAGCTGTAAGCCATTACGACCATTATTTTGTAGTATATAAACATCAAATACAAGTGTTTCAATCAAATCAAATGCTTAAATGTAGACTTTTAAAAATATTTCACCTATAAAAATTAAAAATAAACCCCAAAAATGTTTTCAGATAAAAGATTGAAAGTATGTGAAATATTGAAAATGACTGCTTCAGTATTATTGAAATACTTTAAATTTTTTAAAAATGAAATGTTAGAATTGAAGAATTTCCATAGACATTTGATTTAGATGAAAACATATTTTCTAACAGAACAATATTCCATTGAAAAAATTTCCAATTGCATTTCCTAGTGGGCAATTTTTCAATGACATTTTCAGAAGAACAATCTGCATGTGAAAAATTTTCCAACAAGCTCTTGTGAGCTCTTAAAAGCAAGAAGTAGTTTTCAAATAATCAATTTTGAAAGGCAGTTATTATTCTATGTTTTACACCTCTTACAGTAGAAGCAGCAGACCAAACATAGGGCAATTTCCAGGCTTTCTGTTACCTCCTTTCTAACTTAAAACACAAATTGCTGAGAAATGTTCCCAGACTCCAGTTAAAATCCATGAGTGATTTTAAAATGGGTTGTGCTGGGAATGTTGCTTGCCTTAGGTAGGGATCCACACCTGGGATCCACACATGGCAGCTGAGCCTGAGCTCTGGTGTCCAAGCACAGCTTCCAGCTCAGGTCTGAAGCTTGAATTTCCCTCTCTAGACTGATTTAGGAAATGCTGCTGAATTTTGGTGGTACCTGCAAGTCCAGTTATTCACCCCAAATCTCATATCAAGTGCTGTCTAAAATAAAGAAACAACCAAAGAATAAATCAACAGGAAACTTGTCCCACTCTAACCCTTTGATGAGATCAGATGGAGAACCTGCTTGAGATTCCATTGTGACGTTATTTACAGGGAACATTTAGAACATTTCCAATTCCCATGTTGTTTTCTTAATTGTTGTTCCCAGTTTTTCGACCAACCCCTACTGAAGCTGGCTCTGCCTGCTGGGCTTTTGTGCATGTGCTGAGCCCAGGTTTGTGTAATTGGGATGTGCATGTGAGGAGGGATGTGGCCTAAGGTGACACCTCACGAGGGGGATTTGGCAGAATGGAAAATACCACAGTGATCTACAGCCCAAATTCCAAGTCTGCACTTCAAATCTTCTGGTTCAGTAGAAACCACACTGATTCAAGGACTCTGACATTCATGGAAAATCATGGCCTCTTTTCAGAATTTGAATGTATTTCAAAAGGTTCATTTCCTCCAGCTCTTGTCTCCAGAGCAGAGGCACCTCCCAGCCAGTGTAAATGACAGTGGCCTCTTTAGCTCTGTGGCTGTTTTGAAGCTCCACTCCAGCCACAGATTTGCTCTTGGACACCCAAAAGTCAAGAGGGAACAGAGTTTTCAGTCCTCCTGCACTGTGTCACAGAGAGATGAGGCTCCTGCAGGGTACAGCTGGGCCATGAACTGCCCTGGGCAGGGTTTGGTTGTTTTGCATCACATGAGCAGAAATCCACAAGGCCTTATAGTGTCTGCAGAGCTGGGAATTTACACACACACTTGGATATGAGAAGAAAGGTCTGTTCCATGTATCCATTCCTCTCTTGTTTCACAGAAATAATTAGATCTCTTGTTCTCTGCCTCAATCTCTATTTCCACTTTTCCCAGAAGGTGGTTTAGCTATCCTAAATTACAGATCAAAGAGCTAAATGCTAAAGGCCAGGCTAATTCTCTCATTTCTTGCTGTAGTCTCTGAAAACCCCAGACAGTTCAGAGGGCAATTCATCTCACCCTTAGACAGCCATCTCCAGTAAGTCAAAGAAACAGCTCTTTGGAGGTGTACCTCTGCTCACTGCAAAGGAACCTCCTCCAGAGTTTGGCATATGCCTTTCCTGTGCCGAAAACAAATCACATCTTCAGCTTTGTCCATGCACAGAGACATAAAGCTGTGGGGAGAGGAGATCACTGCAGAAACAACCACGGCATTCTGAGACAGGCCATCTCCTCTGCCCCACCTGCCATCTGTTGCAGCCATTCCAGCAGATGGTAGGGATCCCTGTGGCACAGCCAGTGGCACACGGACATCCTCCGCGCTCTGGCCGCTGAGCAGTCAGCTGCTGGCTCCTGGAGGCATCTGACGCTGACCTGGCTGAACTTTTTGCTGAAGCAGATGAGAAATGTTCCTGCAGTTCCTCCCATTGCTCGGCTGTGGACTCAAAAGCTTTCACAACTGGGGCAGGAACAAACCACGGGCAGCTGTTACACAAGGTTGCATTATCAGGACATTAGGAATGAATGCAAAATGCTCCTGGAAGGCTTAATTCTTCCAACTGATGCTTTCTTATTTCTGCTTGAGCTACAGAGGATCTCTGAAGAATCATCCAATTTGTTCTATATATACCCCAACTGGTTGTTATTCTTTGCCCTGGAGGGAGTTGCAAATTGTGTGTGCAGCCTGTCCTTTCTGTAAAGAGATTGCACATGGAAGTATCCCCCTGCCTGCACAGTCCAAGCAGATGGCACTGGGCAGGTAAAGAGCTATTCTCTGAGAAGTGCTAGCTACGAACATTCTTTCAAACATTAATAACTTGAGAAACACAGCAGCAGCAATTAGATGTAAAGTGACATAAATTACTTCTCGAAGATTCCATTAGTTAAAAAGTGATGGGCATAAAAGAGTATAAAAGAAAAAAGAGCATAAAAGAAAAGCGCAATCCCACAAGCCAACATGAGCTGACCCAGTCTGCCTGAGAGACACCCACAGCAGAAGTCTGTTGCAAAGACAAGGGAGCAGCTAATTTAGTGATGGAACCCAGGCCAGATGTTCTGGTTAGATTCCGATTGGTTTTTTATCGCCTGCTGCTGTACATCAGCACCGAGATGGGGGACTGGGGATGAATGCAGAAGGAAAGGAAATCTGTTATTAAATGCATCTTAAAAGGGAGGGATATGGCAAGGGATGAAGGATCTAAGGACAATGGCATGGACCACTCTTCATCTGTAGGTCAATTTTTATTGCAATTCAGCTCAGCAATTGCGCGAGTCATTATTATCGGGTCAGTTTTATTGGATCAATTTGGCAATCTCAGTGCAGCGTCTAATGTCGAGAGGAAAGATTTCAAAGACTGAAGAGATTTAGGACTCTAAGTCACACTCATGAGCAGCGGAACTTAAACTCTCTGAGGACTTAAGTGCTTTTGAAAATGGGACATGGTCTCCTCACCTCTACACACACTTCTGGAAGCATTTTCCACTTGGCCACAGCACAGCGTGGCGCCCGTCGGTCTCCTCGCTGTCAGTCACGGCACTCAGGTCAAGGACTGAGTGGTTCACAGCAATTACTGGCTTATGAAATTCTCCTTTTCTTCTTCTCAGAATAGTTCTTCCTGTCGAGAGCAGGCATGTTGGCAGGCAGTGATATTGTAGAGAAATTTTTCAGTGAAGAAACAGAGAAACCTGTTGTCCGAAGAAGGCACCATGGTATTTTCCGTGAGTAAAAAATGTTAAACCTGAGAGATGTACACATGAATGTGATGCAGGGATAAACTAAATGAAATGTTGGCAGATCTGGAAAGATCTGATGTGCCACTGGGACAGTGAAGTACAAGCTCCAAGGCTACAAAGGAAACCTGCAAAACTGTTAAATAAAACTGGGGTTTCAAAAGTAAGAGAAAATTTTCATTTAATGCCAGGAGGAATAGCTATTTTCTTCACTTTTGATTGAAATGGCTGTGGAGAAACAGTGCTACAGAGGGGCTCTGGCCATCAGCAGTTGTGTTGCTGCTGCTCCCAACCAGCCTTCAGCTTCCTCAGCTGGGTATGTTCAGAATCTCACCTCAGGGGGTGTGGGGCACATCTCAATTCCACATCCTGGAGTGCAATTCCCATGACTATCCCTTTCGCTTTCCACTTATTTGGTCTCATCAGAAGTTTTCAGTGAGACAAAAGAGATCCATATTTTGAACATAATAAATTACCCCAAGCTCCCTCTCAAAATCTTTGTCCTGATATGTTAAACAGGTGCTGTCCCTTAAGAAATGCCAGTGGATCAGAAATCGTGGTGGTGGCCCCACAGCCTGGATCCCAGCATCTGAGACTGGCTCTTCAACACTGCTCCAGTCCCATTCCAGACCTGCATCCTGCCAGCAGGAAGTGCCCAGCCAGCAAGGGTGAAACAGAGGCCAGCTCTGGGCACCTAACCAGAGAATTCTGTGAGCCCCTGCTCCACCTGGATGTGTCCTTTTCCCACCAAAGAGCTCCGTGTGACTTGGGGCTTTTTATAGCTGATCTTCATCTATCCAGACGGTTTTCCGCTGCTCTTCCCCGATCCTGTCTTTTATTGTCCGGATAAGATCCTCGATGCTGCTCCATGCCTCTGCCTCCACAGAGGCATAAAGGCAAGGCAGCGCTTCCAGCTCTTTCTCCTTCAGGCGGCACATCCGTAAAAACTCATCCTCAGTCTCCGGCTTCGGCAGCAGCTTCCTGTTTCAAATGAGCAGACCAAAAATAAATGTCTTGCATTTTAAGTTAATCCTGTAGTCCCAGCTGTTTCATCAAGAATTTATTTTCTCCTAACTACTTACAAGCAGTAAAAACAATGAAGAATGCAGCTACCCCAGGTCTACCATCCCCTTACCTCCATGCTGCCCCCCAAGGAGAAATATTTGCTATGGGGAAACAATTTAAGAGGATTGAATGGAGGGAGAGTGCAAGTGTTTATGAGCTCTCCTCTTCCAGCTTGCATTACCTTAAGAAATGCTGTGGGAGTGCTGAGCACGGAGAAAACCACATTTTCTTCAGTCTCATCCTCCCACAATGCTCATTGCCACCAGTGACAGTGAAAGAGTGCCAGATTTGGGGAATTCCTGCTTTCTCCAGTTGTAAGATTTCAGGGAGGAGTCATGGGAGGTAATAGTGCACAGAGAAGTACCAGATGGAGAGGGATGAGGTTCTTTATTTCTCTCAGTGAGAAAATTATTGGACTCAAGAATTATTCACTGAACAAGACAGAACATCAAATATGCAAAAGGTTTGACATGTTACCTGAACCTCTTGATGTTTTTCTCTGAGACTCTTATAAAGAGAACAATAGGATATATCTTGGCTTTGATTAAATCCTTCGTGCAGCTTATTCCAGCTTCCAGGAGACAATGCTTGTTCTAAAAACAAAGTCATAACAGTGTCACAAAGGAAAATTCACTGCTGTGGAGTCTCAAGATAATGATATCTATCCCTTACGGGGTCATTTGGAAAGCTCTCTATTTACCATTGTACTGATTTAAAACCTTTTAATCAAATATACATTCGAAGTCCAGCTCCTCCTACTGGTTTTAAACTAGTCAGTCAAATAAGATGCTGAGCTTAACAGCTTTCTGAAAAGGTTTAAAATGGAAATGAATTGCTCTAAAGATGAAGAGTATGATAAAATACCAGTTTTACATATAGACACAAACACACCGACTTGCTTTTTGTTCAGAAAGAACATCTACTGCAACTACTTGTGAGACAAAAACCTATCACTTTAATTCTCCTTTTTTTTCCATGCTGTGCATCAAATCTACTCTATTTGACATCAGATCTCTGTCTTGGGCATTGTTATCTTTGTTCTGTACACCCCTGTGTCTGGGTTTCAGGCTTCTCTTTCCTTTGTCTAGGTCCTTGTATCTCTTACTCTCTCGTGTATTCATATATACTTATGATATGAAAAGGAAATGAATAAAGGATGGAGCACAGAAAATGAAAGGATATTTAACTGCATCTATGTGGGTCATCACAGGGAATGAGGGAGAATATAAAAGGATATGGCTGAGGATGGGAAAGAAAAAGAAACATAAGAGCGCAAATAAAAACCATTTGGGGGAATAAATAAAAATCTGATATTGAAGGAGGGCGGGAGAGAGAACGTGCAACTGTAAATTGGTCAGTCTGTTATCCAAGACATTGAAGAGAGGTTCAGAGAGAGCCCAGAGAAGGGACACAAAGCACCATGAGCACCTTGAGAGCAACAGCCTCGATGTTGGCAGGTACAATACATTCGTATGTGTTCAGATTCTTTTCTCTGCTGAAGATGACAGTCTCTGTCCTTTGCTTCCTTAAGAACTCTTCCTTTGTTACAATATCTAGGGAGAGATGTGGATGGGGAGAGAATCAAATTTACAGCAGCAGAACACGTAGAAAAGTATCCAGTGGTACTTCACACGGGATGTAAGGATGGTTCAGGGAAGGAGGATGAGCAATGAATTGTCTTAACAGCTGCCTCATTTCTTCCATTGAATTCAATTAAAGCTTAATCTGATCACAGCTGAGCATCTCAGCTATATCCTGCACCAATGAGTCCTTGGGCAATTACTACAACACTATGAAGGCATTAAATTAAAACAGTAAATACAATTCCAGCACCTAATGTTATATAGTAACAGTTCAGGGATGGAGGGTGCTGCTAAAAAAAGGCGATCTCTTCAGCACAGGCTCCTAAAATGAGGATTTAGTGTTCCAACATTTGTGTTTAAAGTTTCAAAAAAATTTGGCTTAGGTTTGCAATGTGTGATACCGGCCCCCTTGTGAATTGCAGCTCTACATCAAAGCTTTTGTTTTATGTTGCAAGACAGGAGATATTTATTATAATACTTAACTTCTCAGTTTCTCTGTCTGGATGACTGTAAGGCTGCATACTATGCTGTGGGTATTCAATATTAGTGTAAAAATGAAACGTCAGCTCTGTTTAATGCTGGGTTGTATACAATCCTGCCCTGCAGCCATCATGGCACTGCGTACTGCTTTAATAGTAAATACTTAGCATGGAAGAAAATCAGTCTTTCCAGTAGATCAAATGCACAATCTTCACAGCTTGGATGAGACAGAAACCTAAAGTTGCTCTAGGGAAGATATTCCTCATAATAGCAAATACTAGAAACAAATTAATCAAAATTTCACATTGCCTAGATATGCAGTATGCAAACAGTATGCAAACAGAAAGAGCACTCACAGCATTTCAGTCTCTGAGGGGCAGCCTAGCAACCACACAGCATACACATGGATAATATTTATAGACACAGAATCTCATAACCATGTGTACTGGCTGTCTCAAAAACATTCAAATATCCCAGATAGTCTCAAAAAGCAGGATTTACAGCTACACATCACTCTGATGTGACTTGAAGTACCTCAAGCAGCTCTCACATGTGCATTCCCCTACGTGTGCACGCATATATATGTTCCCATTTCTGACACTGAGGGCTGACAGTCGTGGCCCTCTCTTATCCCATTACCTGGCTTGCATATGTTGAATTCCAGGGCACCTCCAGAGTTGAGAAGCTTCTGCACCAAGGGCTTGGCCAGCATGGTGGGGGTGAACAGCACGGGGCGCCTGCGCTCGCAGTGGATGGGTCTCACCAAGCTATAAGGGATCAGACTGAGCTTCTTATCGATTTCACTCTCGGAATCCAAATCTGAGCAAAGAACAAGACATTTATCCTCTGGGTTCCTCTCCATCAATATTTGGAGGAAAAAAGGAGGCCCCCGTGAACCAGAAATGACATGGTTAGTCATACTGGTCCTCCTTCCCTTATGTTGGGGTTCTCTTCACTATTTCCACAGCACTTTGATGTCCAACCTAATACTAAATAATTCAGCTGCCTTTTGCTTTCCGGGGATTATTTCTTAACCTCTTCAACGCAACATTTGCTTGGAGACTCTCTGCTTGTTAGCTTGACTTACTCCAAGTTAAATGTTTTGGACCAAAGGGCAAGAAAGCACCTAGGAAGAGCTGCCAATCAAACAGGACATTTCAGAGTCCTAAAGCTCCCTGTGAAGAATTAGTGTCCCAAGCACTTTTAGCAAAATCAGTTTTGGTCACAATTGCTGTTGAACTTTTGCAGAGTGGACCACAAACGCAAGACCCGTGATATATTTTGCAGTCAGGCTGTTCTGTAGATGTTTATGTAGGCCTTTGTGTCAGTGCTATGTGTGTAAAGGCTGTTTTAGATTTGTACCTTCCAGTTTATCAGACAGCTGCTTCTTCCCTTCAGACGAGCTCAGAGCCAGGCCCGAGGGCCAGCCTGTGACAATGCGGACCCGCTCGTTGCTGTTCATTCGTTTGTATTTGTTCTCAGACCTACTGACAAACTAAAAAGGTGAACAAAAGAAAGAGAATTTGAGCCTCATTTCTTGCATTATTTACCCTCCCATGTGTTCATCAGCCGACACTCGTTACCTACGAGATCTGAACCACTTGTGTCTATCAAAGACAGGACTCCATGGATCTGTGGACTGAACTCTAAGACTCTTTAAATATCATAGATCTGTTTCAGAGCCTGTGTTAATCCCCTTTGGGATTGGTTGTTTTGTTCTCTGCTCTTAAGAGGCATGTTTTCCCTTCACAAAGCTCTCTGCTATCACCAGTGCTGATGTGTACATCATACCCAGAGTATGTGCACAAATGTATCACAGGCTATACCCAAACTGCCTCTTCTTTTCTCTACCTGAGAGACTTAAAAACTCCCAAATGGCATCTTTTTACAGTCATTTTACACGAGAAATAGGCTTCATGCTTTCCTTCCTCATCCACCCACCTATTCCTCTATCCAAACATTAACTCCTCCTCCTGTGTATTTGCTAACCTTTCCCAACCACCTTCCTTCACAAGGCTTTATCTTTCACACAGCCTCTGTCATGCTCAGAGTCACTGGTCTATAATTAAAGGACTGTTTTCTGATGGAACCCTGTCTCAGAGACTTGGAGATTTGATCCAGCCCATTGGATTTGTCCTTACAGTACAAACAAAGCACATTTCAGCCTCTGGTGGCAGATGTGTGGGATTCCTCAAGGCACATCCGCAATGGAAGCCATGCTCTTAAAAACAAACACCCCACATCACAACAGAAAACACAACCCACCCTTCTCTTTCGTGCATTAAATCTCTTTTTGATAGGAATAAATTCTGATACAACCTCTAGACCTGAGATGGGATTTCTGGACGAATTAGGATATCTACTGTTCAGATCCACTGTTTCAGACATTGCACTGGGGAGTTGAACTTTATTACCTGTAAAATCTGACCCAAAAGAAAGCTTGCTCTGGGTAGGCGAGGGCTGGTTTTTGGGTCGTTCTGCAGGGCAGGCTCCTCTGGCTGCAATGCATTCTAGTGAAAAATAACACAAGAGTTCTTCTTCCCCCTGCTCTTTTTTGTATTTTTACTTAATCATAACATTTGAGAAACAAAAGAAGCCAAGCCAGCTATTTTGTATTTCCCATAAAAGGGAGAGTGGTTGACACCTATCCCAAATACAATGTTCTAAACAAACAGTGGACATAGCACAGCCTGTGCTGACAAACACTGATTTTCACTGCTCTTTACATCCCTTTGTTCACAGACTGTTCTCCACACCGAAGAAAGGGAGAATTTCTGCACCAAGAAAGAGCATGCACAGCTTTTACTTTCACGAGCACCTCTGCCAGTGATCTCTGTCCCTTTGATCAGTGGGGCTGCGAGCACAGAAGGAATGTGTGACACTTAACCTTGACTGAAATCAAGCACAAGCACTGTCTACCTGTCTCTGCAAAACTTAGAAGCATGAATATCTCCCAGACTCTAAAAATAACTTATGGTAACTAATACACCAGGAAGGCAGTTTTAATTATGTAGAAATGGAATTTTGGGGTCTAAAGAAAGAAAAATCAAATTGCTTTTAGTAATGGAAAAGGAGAAATCAAAATGGCTGTTGTGTGTGAAGGCCTGATAATCCCAATTCTCTCCACAGCATCCAGGCTGGAAGAGACAGGTGTTTCTAAAGCAGGAAAACGGACCCTGTGGTTTAGAGGCTTATTCACAATAGGAGAGAAATAATTCTGATTATTAACTGCAAGGACACAGCTTTTTCCTCATATGCACATGAAGATGTATTCAATGTTTACTAACAGAGAAGCATGAGAAGGGTAACTAAAACACAGGACAGAGTTTGGACTTTGAAAGTGCAGTCCCTCCTAGCTGGAAGGGTTAATAGTGAGGGACAATATTATTTAGAGCAAACAGAATGTGCCCATTGCCTGATACAATCAAAACCTACAGAGAGTGTAAACAGGAATTTCTGTAAAATGATGACGAGAAATGAAAAATGAAAAAACAGTAGCAGGGGAGTATGTAAAAAGACTTTGTAGATACTTACCCTCAGTGCCCGAAGGGTGTTGTAGGAGTTTTCTGTCTCATCTTTGCTTCCTCTGTGCATCAACCGCTGCAGCTTCACCAAAAGGAGTTGCTGGGCTCTGAAAGAAAGGATGAAATCACACAGATTATTTTTGAAACCATTCACAAGGAAGCTGGATTGCAATGGGTCTGTGCCTACAGAGAAGATTAAATAGAAATAGCAGTGAGAACTGACTGAAGCATGCAGTAAAGGCAGGAACAAAACAATACGAAGAACTGCAGTGCAGTTAAGGATTAAAGAATATCCGCGGAATATTTGCTTATGATACTTTTTGAGTGACTCACTTTATTTTTTCAGGTAACATCTGGAATCTCCATTCTAAAGTTTTATAGCTCATACCACAGTTTAACATCAGATCTTATCTCCAAATTTAAGACACAGACATGTCTTCCCTTGCAGCAGTAATTAAGTTCCCTGTTTCTAGATCCCTGCTCTCAGTCACTCAGCCACTCTCACCTGCTGTAGCTGGGAATGGTGCCCATCTCCAGGTCCCTGTCAGTGAAGGGATCCACCCTGGCACACAGCCACTCACACCTGCCCTGGTACATGGTGTCGAGGATGTGGACGATCTCGTCACATTTCACTGACAGGGAGCAGCAGTCCAGCTGGCTGGAGATGTTCAGGTTCAGGCGGATGTGAAACGAGTCCCCCGAGGTGATGAGCCCTTCCTCCAGCTCCGACAGCAGCTTGCGGTACCCTGCAGCGGGGAGGGAAGGGGTGAGGCAGGATCTCACATGCTGCTCTTGCTGCATTCCCTCTGGGAGAAGCCACAGCACCAACTCCTGAGCTTCCTCTCAGAGAGGTCTGTACTTCCAGAGCGCTGCCTGCAGTAGTTCCAGCGAGATCCTGGGCCTGCACCTCAGAGATGGGGCACTGACTCAGGGACAGCCCATGCTGCTGCTGCTGTAGGTTCTGTGGGAAAATTCTCATTATAATGCTACTTTTAGGTAACTCTGTTCTCAGCACTCCCCACATGACCTGTGCAACAGAGAACTCAGCAAAAGACACAGACACAGCTCTGCCCTCTAAGTACCGTGTGAGTTCTGCCGCCAATTTTAATGACAAGTTATTCCTCTTATTATTAGCTCTAATTGCCATTCCCAGAATCTATAACATGCTTTATCTGCAGTTAAATGATGCTCAAAAAATTGCAATAGTCTTTCCTACCACTGAAAACATCAAAGAAAATCAAAGGTATCACTTCCTGCGTGATCTATGCAGCTGAAATTCTCTAACCAGCATAAAAACATGAATGTCCATTTATACACACCGGTAAAGAATGGATTTTTAAATATAATTTTTGATACACAACCTGAAATTACCATTATAGAACCCGAACACTAAAATCAAATTCTGTTCACCACACATGAACTCCAGCTGTTAAAGATAAGATAAAGCCACAAAGATAATAAACAGGGCAACTCCATCAGGTAAATGCTAAATCGACCAGCTGGATAAAGATCATTCAGCTCAAGACATTGTATTGCAGAAAACTGTACATAAAAATAAGCTTGAGAGTGTTTCATGAGTCATGTTGCTATTGGCCACCATGTAAATTTTTCAGAATCCTGCTGAAAAGCACATTTGTTTTTTTCTCAGACACCAGGCTAAATGCTGAAGCAGTTCCACAGAGGAGCTGTAATTAATACCAGTGGCATGCTCCAGATTTATCCCAATACAAAGGATATGATGGTCCTGTCACTCTCCTCCAGACAAGTTGCTATAAAAACCCTGAGACTACTTGAGATAAGAAATACTTTTGGTCTTACCTTCATGATTTGATTTGTACTGGAGTGTTACTGGACCACTGCACCTCTGAATTGTCCAGTGAACTTCTTCCTTTGTGCAAGTATCCAAAGGAACACTTTGATTTTCCCCTTTAATGCAGCCCTCCAACTAGATATGAAAGAAATATTACTCTCCAGTGTAGGTTCAATCTCTGAGTCAATTAAACCATTTTTTTTAAAGTGCCATGATCTTCTTCTTATTAAATAACACAGACACTTTGTTATCAGGATGTAGATTATGTCCCAATTATATAATTATTTTTCTCTTAAATTAGGAATGCTAGCAGCCAACAGAACTGCAGCACTTGGGCAGTCCCAGCCTTCCCTGGGAGTAAGAAGTGCAGGAATATAAATTGGTGGGGGGGGGAATGCTTTTTCCCCCTTGGAGGCATTTTAACAGGACAATGGTTTGGGAACATTGGCAACAGAGGGAAAAGTAAGTAAAGAGAAACTTGGCAGAAGCACTGTTGAACTTGTGCTCATGGGATGGCAGGGATAGGTGGGTGGGCAGACACCCAGCGCTGTTTGGTGACGATTTCGCGCTCACCAGCAGGATCTGGTGTCCCTCCCGAAGGCCAGCCTTCTCTGCAGGGGAGCCAGTCTTGACAGAGCTGACGAAGCTGCCTTTGTCATTGCCCCCAAGCAGGGTGATCTCTGAGTTGAGGCTGTCCCCGTTGAGCGTCACACGCTGGATCGTGTGACACGAGCTCCTGACGCGGCCCACGGACGTGACAGAGGGACGGAAGGGTCTGTGTTCATGAGAGAAAGGGACAACTGCTTATCTCACTCTGAGTTAAATGTATGCATGAGAAATGGGAGATAGACAAATAAAATTCTAGCACTATCAAGCACTAGGATCTAAGGACTCTGAAAGAAACCTTCCTTGTTACTGCACAACTTCTGGAGAAGAGCACCTGGTTTGGTCCCAGTGCATCTCTGAAAACTCAGTGTATAACAGTTCTCCACTCAGCAAGCTCTTGCAGCAACATAGCAAGATCACAAGAGGAAATTGAAGCCTTCAGAACTTTTTGTCTGCCTTAAAGTTTTTGAATTTTTAGGATGACCTTCATGGGTTTACAGGACATGAAAGGGCTCCAAGGTAATGTTATACTGCTGCCACCATAATCACTCCTGCTGTTATAACTTCAGCAACTAGTAAATAAATAGAGAACTTCTACCACAGCACCCTTTCCACTCAGTCTCTAAGGCAGGTAAACTAGCATCTCAAATACCTTTCCAGAGAGAACTTTCTAAATATGGAGTTGACATGCTCAAGCTCATAGGCATCCAGGCCTTCTGACTGATGAGAAGAAGAGGAAGAGTGCACTGAAGGAGCTCCATGTGAATGCCTGTCGTGACTGTCATCTGGAGAGAGTAACAAGAATGATAATACGTCCTAGATAAAGTGGCAAAGGTAGAAAAGGGGAAAATGAATTTTAATTGATCCCAGCCAACGATGAAGGAGGAAATTCTTCATGCAGAGGTACGATTCATAGCCACAAGACGTGGCACAAGGAATACCACTCTCATAGAGGAGAAAGTGGGAAGGGACCTCTGGAGCCTGTCTAGTCAAAAGTCAGTGCAGGGTCAGCTCAAAAAGATTGCTCAGGACTTTGTCCAGCTGGGTTTTGATATCTCCAAGGATGAAGAGTTTGAATAAAACTCTCTGGACAACCCTGTTCCAGTGTTTAACCACCCTAATGGTAACAAAACGAACCCTTTTCCCACTTGGTTCTTCTGGAATGACTGCTTTCTTCTTCTCACTACTGGCTGACCCTTTGTTTTCTTCATTTACTCACAGGCTGAGTGTCCCATTTAATTGGAGCAGAGCTGGTTATCTGACAGTCTCTGTAGCTGGGGAGCTGATCACGTTAGCTCATATTTCAATTACACGTGATATCCTCTTGCTTACCATCCAGCTCCAAAGCATCACATCCGAAGCTGTCATTGTCCTCTTCGACCAGGCTGGAATTGAAAACAAACCGTGAGATAATAGAAGAGAAAGAAAGCTGAACACTTTGAAGCTTTCAGCAGATTTCCAGCTTCAGTAGATTTCATTAAATCCTGAAGGAGGAACTTCTGTGAAAAAGGAAGACATTGGAGGTGTTGCATCAGGCAATGGTGCGGCTGCAAAAAAATAAGCAAGTAACATCCTTGAGGGTCCAGGGAAGACACAGAAAAGGGCAGGAGGCAACACGTGTCAGCCAGCATGGGAAGCATGTGAAGCAGCAGGAAGGTTCAGAAGCAAGAACTGCCAACAGCAGTGAGGAAATGAAGATTTTGCTGAGGACAAGGAAGCAGCTGACTGATGGTCTGGTGTGTGACTCACACCACACTCGAGATACAGGGCTGCACCATGCCTGCTGTGCATGCACTGCACCATGGGGGTTTCCACAACAGAGGGAAAAGCCAGAAGTTCACTGATGGACAGAGTGAATGCAAGGGAAGTTACTGAGGTGCAGCAGAAGAGAAGTAATTCATCTGCTTGATTTAAAGTACTTGAAGCATTTTATAGCAGCTTCAGGGTACCTTGCATGGCTACTCAGGTACCTGCAGAACAGAGTGGCAAAGTGCTCCAGGCTTTTGCACAGGAACTGCCACAGCTCCGGTCCCAGCCCAGCTCCCAGTGACACAGCCTTTCCTGCAAAGGTGACTAGGTTGGCTGGCCTTAAAACCACTCTAAATTCACTAAAATTTTGCTCTTACAGGGGTATTGGGCTCTCCAGCCAAGTGAGTGATCTGTCAGCTTCACTAGAAGGGCTTCATTAAAGCATGTCCTTTGGTTGCAAAGCTGTTTAAATAACAGCTTGTTGTTTTTCCCATTCAAAATGATTTGTAGGTCTCCTGTGGAGCTGATATTCCTCATATTTGGCTTCAGCTGAAGGGTGAATTTTTGCAGCCAGGCTGTAGAGAATCAGCTATTTTTACACCATGCATAAGCAGGGAAATAATGTACCTTTTCCTATATTAAATGATGATCTCACCTTTTTCTTTTTTTTTTTTTTTCCCACACAAATTAAGAAGAGATGAACTGTGAAACCTGCAACTTGGCTTGTAAACAGCAATTATTCTGGATTATGTTCACAAATAAGTTCCAAAAATTTATCAAGCTAAAGTTATAAACTACAGTGAACTTTTGGGCAGGCTCTTGAGATACTTGACTTTAGTGATTATCAGCTCAACAAAGTAAGCCCACATTTGGATCTTGTTCCGGGGTATCTTTTCTTTCCACATGAAGAATATCTAATATGAGGGAAAAATTCAGATTTCAGTACAACTCAGTCTTCCAATGCCTTAACACACAGAACAGAATACAGTCAGAGTTACAGTGAAATAAATCCACAAGATGAATAATCTCCATGTAATCTCTACTGTGTTCTGTAATACACTGCAAATATTGAAAAGTTCAGCATGCCAAAGGCTTCTCAAGCACCTGAAGCACAAAACATTCAAATCATTAATAAAAACCCCCTTTTCTCCATCTTCAATTGATACAACACACTTTAAAAAGGGACTTGGAGGACAATGAAGGAGGAGCTAAGGGAGACTAAAATAAACACTGCTTAAATCCTCAGCAGCCTAGAAAATTATGTGGGAGAACCAGCTGAGGATGCCCTCAGTGGAAAGCTGTCTTGCAAAGCTGTCCAGAGAGGAGAGGCAGAAGTGGCAGTCTGCCCAAGATAAGATTGTTTTGAAAACCATAAAAATCTGAATAAAGTTCTAATAAAGATTAGATACTAAAAACAGATCTAATAAAGATCTAAACCCTTCACATATATTGCTTTCTTCTAAATTGTTCTGCCCTGTTTTTTTCTTTTCCCCTTCTGCTTGAAACCTTTAGGGAATGTATTTGTGTCTCTGGGTATTTCTGATGCAGACACTGATGCCATTGACACCACACCAACAGAGCCTGTCTGAGTATCACATTGCAAAAGTCCTTTTAGAAAAGGGGTCAGTGACCTCTAGGGAACTGTGAGGCTGGAGAGGTCTCTCTCCTTCCTGGTGCCAACTTCCCACTCACCAGCTGATGTGATTTCACTGCCAGGGGAAGCCCACGGGGCCCTGACCTGGCAGAAGTGGAAGCTGCAGCAGAAGGTGAAGCCAAGGGCAAAGCCTTTCTCTCCCCTCCCTTCTCTGCTGAGAAACAGACCCTGAGACTCACAAAAACCACCTCCCTCCTCCATTCCTCACAGACGTGCAAGCAGCTCTGCTCTACTTTGGCAGCTTACAGAGCAAAGGGGGAGCTTTGAGAGAGGGGAAAGAACAGGGACATGAGGGCAGCATGGAGCTGAGGGGCAAAAACTGAAGTAGGATCAATGCATGAAGGCAGAGAGAGCACTTTCTCCAACAGCATCAGTGCCGAGTCATTCCAGTGCTGTTTGTGTTCCAGTCAGTGCTGCAGGGTGATCCCGGTGTCACTCATCCCAGACACTCCGGAGTGCTTTGGACAAAACGCGTGATGAAGGGCTGAGCCTTGAGAAGTTTGAGTGAATCCTGCGCCTTACAGAGACTCTTCAACAAGAGGCAGAGACGAGGAGCTCTCCAGCCCCTCTCCCCGTGTCCTTGTGCCGGGTTTCCCCACGTGTGACCCACCTGCAGTGAGGGGTGTCCTCTTTGCAGCGCCGCACGATGGAATCGTTCCCGGGAGGCTCAGGGGTGGTCGACATGATGCTGTCGTTGCGATTCCGCAGGGTTTGCTTTCAACGAGAAACCAAAAGATGTCAGAAGGTTTGTCTGGCTGAAATGTGCTCTCACTTCTAACTCACAGCAGCATTAGCAATGGTGCTCTGCGCTGGCTGTGCTGACTGAGAAGCACACACAGAAAAAGAAGAGAAGCTGATTCTAGCTGTGCAGAATCCAGGAGCACTCAAATATCCCAGTTTTTAGCACAAGGCACAGCTTGTGTGCTGCCACTGCACCTCCTGTGACCACATAACTGCCTGATTTACTGAACCGTTGTAACTTTAGTTTTGTGTGTGGCACAACTGACAGGAGGAGGGGGATGAAAAGCAGTATGTGTACTTATCTAAATATATATAGTTGGAATGAGGAAGAAAAAATACTGATCTCCATATATTAAATAATTAATCTTCCAGTACACTGGAAACTAAACCCTGAATTGCACTAGAGGGAAAACAGTATAAGTCATCTAAACATCCAACAGATATTCCAAAAAATATTCCTAACCCAGCTAAGCTTATTACGAGCGGCAGCAAGTTCTTTCCTGGCTATTCTTGAGTATAATTTCCTGGGGGCAGCATTTTTCACGGTGTTCTAGAAAGATGTTTTGTTCTTTGTTATTAACACTCTGCAAGAGCACTCTCTCTATCTGCCTGTCCTGCTGTGTCAGTGCTCACATATGTATAATGGAATATCTACCTTGGAAGATTATGGGGATACAGCAAGCAGGGAAGAAATGGCTTGACTATGGTATGCAGAAATTTCCAACTGTGATCTGCACCCCTTTCCTCACTCACTGTTACAGACAGGAAAAGCATTACAGAACTCAAAAAACCCTTAAAATTTTCTCAGATAAGTTACAAAGCAGCTTTTAAAGCAAATCTCTTTCTTCTAAAAGTAAATGTTAAATGGCATAAGGAGACAGCAAGATATCATAAATACTCTGAAATATCTTTAAATAAACATAAACCAATTCTGTGATTTTGGGAAAGGCTAATAACATAGTTCTAACAAAATGCTGATGAAAGGATTAAGGGAGCTTCTGACAAGGGCCTTGAATGGGATCCCAGCTGGGATGCTGGGGAAGTGCTAATATTGAGTTGTGAAAGCTCTGAACTACATTAGGAGAGATGGCTGCAGACAGGCAAGGAGCATCCTTACGATCTTGGTGACTTCACAGCTGCTGATGGAGTTGCTGATGGACACAGAGGAGCTCGTGTCCGTGCGGCCGGTGCTGCCCTCGGCCCCATCCTCATCCTGTGCTCTGACTGCTGCGCTCCCGGGGACAAGGGAAACACACAGAGAAAACACACCAGAGAGAAGCATGTCAGAGCACTTCCAACACAGAGCCTTGCACACACGTGCCACTGCACTTATGTTCTCTTTCCATTTTGGCCAGTCTTGTATGGACAGAGCCCCGGACATGCTGCTGCTCTGCAGCCCTGGCTCCCGTTCCTTCCCCAGCAGTTCCCAACAAAGCGCAGAAATCTCCACCCCTCTGCACAGACTCCTGCCCACTTTGTCTCTCAGCTCCGTCCTGGATGTTTTTGACAGATCTCTGGATGCTATTTGACATATTAAAGAATGATTGTTTAATGAATTTGTTTTAATTTCCCCACCTGAATCTGGACATCTGCAAGGTTTGGCTCATTGGATTACGCTTTGTTACCACAAAGAATTTACAACAAGGACCAAGAAGCCTGAGATCCCTCAGCAGCCCCCAGTAACACAGGGAATGTGCATGGGTACCTGCAGGTTCCACCCTGCCTGGCAGCAAAGCTGCTGTTTAACATGGAATACCTCGGGGCAGGAGCCGTGTTTCCCAGGATATTTTGTCCAACAGGGGCACACACAGCTACTGAAGGAAGAGCTGCCTCTGACTGTGTCTGGTGTTTCAGGGGTAGTGTTAAAGAAACAAGAGGAATTAGGAGTGGCTCAAACATGAGTGTACAGCAACAAATTTGGTAACCTGGCAGCTGGCTGGGGCATGGGTCAATCCCCCTCTCCCTCTGCAATGCTTTAGATTTAAAATTAATTCCCTTTTGCTGAAGGACAAAAGAACTCATCAGACAATCACTAGATTAGGGCCTTTTCAGCTTGAATGATTTTTCCAACTGCAAAAAGAGAATGGTATAATGATTTTTCATACAGATGTTACACAAACGACTTTACAACTTTTGTAAACACAATGGAAAACTGAGTAAACAGAAAGTTTAGGTAAGCTTTGGGATGCACATCCTGTGCCTGGGGAGGTATCTTTGGATGGAGAGGACAGAGAAGTAGAACACTTGACTACTTTAAATCATTAAATTTGTAACTGTAAGAGAAACTGGGTTTTTATTGACCTGGACTTAGTTAAGAATTCCCCTGGTTGGCATATTTGTTAAAATAACTTAAAGAGATTAAGTGCAAGAGACAAAGCAATGGAAAAGGAATAAGGACATGGGTGTCTTTCTGACCTTGAAACTCTGATGTTTTGTTCATGCTGACAGGGGATTTAGCTCTTGGACTTATCTAAAAGAAAGGGGACAAAAATCAGCACAAATGCAGAATATTTACTACACACTGTAAACCAGATACTTTCACCACCTTTTTCCACTGTTATGTTGTAATGTACTCTTTCTCTTTTAAACAACAGGACACAAAATTTAGAAGCTATTTAGGTATCTAAATCCAGCAGCAGTGATGGAGGGTGAGCTACTTCACTACTTTTGAATGTCTGGCCCAAATGCATTGCAATTTCCAGATTCTGCTGAGGAAACAAAGAGACAAAAGGTGAAGTGGGTGCCTTGGGACTGGTTTCAGGCAGCTGTTAATACAACAGACATCCTTTTGGAGTGTGCTATGTGAAAAATGCAGCTCCATCGCCATAAGTAATAATGACAGTCAGAGCTCAGAAAGGTTATGAAGGGCAGGGAGAATTCAAACACAGATGAAAGGAAAGAGAACCTCAAAAGTCCAAGTGTTAGATTTTTTTGTGGTTTTTTTTTATAGTTCATGAATCCAGCATCAGATAATAGCCATGTGAATGCAGCTAGCTGGGGAAAGCATGAACTTAACTCATGCTACCCCTTCCTGTTCGGGGTGAGGAAAATTGCCATAATTTAATTCTAAATTAGATAGTTAATTTTGCTCTAGATTGTGTCCATTTCTTCCTATTTTTCCTTCCAGCTGCTGAAAGCTTTTCCACCAATGCTTCGTTTTTCACCTTCAGTGTGTGTTGGACCTCAGGCATTATGTCATTTTTTTTTTCCCACTAATGTTAAGGAGGCAAAGAATCAATTTATTGACAACGCTCCAAGAATGTGAATGAACAGCAGAAGCAAGAAGAAAACAGAAAATGGGGAGAAGGGACAGAAAACAGCCTATGAAGCCTGATTAGATCTGCTCCTCAAGATGCAAATCACCACAGGGCAAAAACTGACAGCTCACTATCATACATAGATCTGTTCTTTACAGCAGTTTCAGAGGCACAGCCACAAAATGTGTTATGTCTGATAGTTCTAGAAGTCCCTGCTCTGTGTCATTCCACCCTCAGATTCACACACACCTGGATCCCCTTTAGATTCACTCTTCTCTTGAGACGAACTTGATCAGGCAAGAAGAACTTGTTGTCTTCTGGAGAATCCTCAGAAGTGGAGGAGTCATCGGCTTCCTGACCATTGGCTTTTGGGCCAGAAGTCCCAAAAGCCTGGGAGATAACGGTGATGGGAAGATTCCGTGGCAAACTCTAAAGATCACAAGGGAACACTTTATTTCTGAGTCCAGTTTGGTACAAGTCATGACCTTCCTTTAGAATAATCTGGCTGAACCTATTGCAACTGCAGTGCTTCAGAAGCTCACGTGGAATGTGGCTCCAGACCCTATCAGTAATTTGGGCTGAGATTTGTGGGGATTTCTGTTCACAGACTGAATTCTTTTTCACACTCATTCCTAAAAAATATTTTAAGTTTCTACCCCAGTGTAGAAAATAATTGTTTTTCTGCATTTTTTTTCCCCTTCCATTTAAAGTCAAGCTGTGGAACAGCAGCCTTTGGGCAGCCATGTGCATGACAGACAACTTGAAAAACACTATAGCAAAGAATTCACAATACTGACATTTAGTAGGAGGAGAAATTTTTTTTAGGTTATTTCATGGAGGGAATTAGAAAATCCCCTCTCCCTTCCAGACCAAAACATTTGCAGAAGCAAGAGAGAAGATGTCTGTCTTGCTGAGCCGTACCTGGTCGAGGAAGTTGCTGTCCTTGGAGAGGCGCCGCAGTTTGCACTCCAGGTTGACGATGCACGCTTCCTTCCGCACCACCTCGATTCGGAGCTCGTCGTTCCTCTCCTCCAGCTCCCGGATCTGCTTCCTGTATTTATCCTTCTCAATCAGACAGTGGGAGTACTGTGTCTGAGCCTCGTCGCGCGAGCGGAACGCCTGCAGCGGGGCAGGAAACCTCTTTGGCACCCGGGCACCAGACCCTCCACCTGCTGCTTTTGTTTGTAAGGTGTTGGCAACGGGGCCTTCAGAAGTGGTGCCCAGTCACCCATTAACACAGCAGTCAGGACCAGGATGGGCCACAGTAGCAACATTTAAAATTATGGTGATGAGGGTGGTTCATTTACAGCTCCCTCTGGGTTGGTAGGAAAATGTCCCAGAGTGAAAATGGGGTGACTTGACACTGACAAAAAGCCTTGCAGGAGCTGCTGATAGGATCCTGGTCCTGCCTGCCAGATGCTACACTGTGGAAACAACTCAATATTACCCTGTGCTTAATTACCATAATGCAAATCCCAACAAGTAATTCTTTTAACTGCTTATTTTATAATGGTATTTTGGGCCCAATTACCTACAATTCCCCAAAGTGACACAGAACAGACAGAGGCTTTTGCTATTGATTTTCCCCTGCTTTAACTGTGAGATACCTGGTCCCGCTCCTTTTCCACCTCCTCCAGCTGTATCATCACAGTGTTCATGCGGTGCTTGTACATCTCACAGTCTTTTCCTAGTGTTGAGCACTTTAACTCCAAATCTTCTTTCTCCTCGAGATACTGGAAACAACACACTGTTAACCACTGCTCTCAGCGGCATTCTGGGCACCAGCCTGAGGAATTCCATCTCTCTACCTTTCCATTCCTCACCTTGTCTCTCAAGTCCTCCACATGACGGATCTCCTCTTGGAGATTAAAGATCTTGTTGACCAACTCGTGACGATCTTCCAGTGCCTCCTTACGGTCGTGTTCCAGAATATCCAAAATGGCTTTGTCTGAATCTGGCAAACCCCTCTTGTCAGCCTGAGGAAAGACAGGTTTTAGAGCCAGGCCAGGGAAACAGAAAATAGTTTTGCAGGGAGAGAAGTATCAGAGACAGTAACAAGCAAGAGGAATAGCAAATGAACAAGGTACTGCAATGGGAAAGCAGGAGAAGAGATGGACATTTGTTCGTATTTTAAAGCAGAGTCAGAAAAGATGAATAAAATCTATCTTGCTGTCAGAATAGTCTGATGAAGGAACTGTTTTACTGGTCTATTGTACTGGCTATAATTTGATCTGGTTTGGATGCAATGACAATTCTTCACTCC
The DNA here is from genome assembly GCF_015227805.2 of Hirundo rustica. Lineage (NCBI taxonomy): Eukaryota > Metazoa > Chordata > Aves > Passeriformes > Hirundinidae > Hirundo > Hirundo rustica. The sequence goes on from NC_053464.1 coordinate 12,351,409, forward strand.
AAGCCCTGCATTCGAAACTCTTTTCTATTAATCAGCTCTAACTGAGCACAAAAATCACCCTTTTCCAAAGAGCAGAGCCTAAGAAAATATTCAGGAGAATTTTTAAGGCATGCACAGGCTTTTCAGGGCTCTGCTCAGAGAATATTAAATGCCTGGAGTACCTTGTACCACTGCTTCATTTTCTACACCATCCAGGAATATAATTTCTTTCAGATTTAAAATGAACAAGATTACCAAAGTGGGTTCCAACATAATTGCCATCCAAAATTAACCATAAATGGAAGATGAAAAAAGCATAAAATGCTAGCATGGAATATGCATATTTATTTTTCTAGGTATTTCAGTTTATTTTTGAAATACCTAGTCTGAGTTGGAGATTTCAGGGACATTTTGGTTATCCAGTATTTCTAAGCATACCTAAGCATTTCTAAACCAAACTGGTTCGAGTTTATTTCTACTTTCACTTAGGAGAATTTAAATCCTTTTTTTAGCTATTTCTCTGTTTCTTTAAGTGTTATAAGACAATTTCAATTAATATAAGAGACCTACGTTGTCCAGAACTCCCAGGATCTTCTACCCTACACTCTTTTTCAACCTTTGAATTGGATTTGTGTTAGAACTAAGAATCGTTAGGCACTGCTAGAGGCTACAGCCATTTCTACTGATAATTTTCAAGTGTCATTTTAAAATGCCACAAGCCTTTTCTAACAAAGTGCTAACTAAACTCACATATATCCCAATATTTGGTTACGTACTTCACAGAGGAGTCCTAAATGTGCTGCACACCTACTGTTTTCCCTACCTGCCCAAGCACAGGTTGGTGAAGCTTCCTGCGCAGGTTACAGCAGGGTTCTGCAGGGCACCCTGGTGCTTAGTGACCACTCAAGTACAGGAACCTTTATCATCCCCTGCTTCATTAAAACCTTTTGGCAAAGATATGAGAACAGCCTAACATGGGGCACACAGAGCCACTGTCAGAAATGTCTGTGCTGGCTGTTTCACACACATTTGTAGTGACAGGCTGGTACAATGTTCAGCAATTAAACACTGCACTCTTGGAAGAGCCAATTTCTCATGAACACTTAATTTTTTTAGAGGGCTATTTTTGTAGAACTCCTCCTCGTGCATGTGTCTGCACAGGGAGCACTCCAGGCAGCTGGGAGCTGTACAAGCAGCCTTCTGTTTGTCCAAACTTTGCACTTGTGTTGGTTGCAGCTTTGCAGGCAGAGGTTTCAGCCCACACTTCCTGCACTGTAACTGGAGTAAGTGTGAGTTTGGATTTTAAAGGCAGCAAGCTGCTTTTATACCTGAATGATGGACTGTAACTCCTGGATTTTTGTCTTCATCATCTCATTTTCCCGCTCCAGCTCCAGAACTTGCTCCTTTTTGGGTCGGTTTTCAATATCATTTTTCAGCTTCAAAGACTGGTTCCTCTCCAGCTTGCACTCCTCTTCCACCTTGTTCAAGCGATGCTTCAGCTGGTCAATCTAGAGCAGCCAGGGAGCAGCGAAAAGGAGAAAGAGGAGAGGAGGGGAATCCTCCCTAGCTCTGACATTTACTGCTCTGAAAAACTCTCACTTCCAGGTGGAAAACACACGAGGGAAAACAGCTCAAACTGTGAATGCTAACGAGAAGTTGATAATTAGGTGCTGAATGTCCACAATAGAACTGGAGAAGACTCAAGTACAAACCTGCTACTCACCAGTTACAACTCATGGGCTGGTGGTGAAATTTTAGAATAGCTGGACTAAAATAAAGTGGGACATTCTCAACCCACCAAAAAATAAATAAAGAGATATGAAACAGAATGAACAATCAAGAGGCTGCTGCACACTGTGCTTTCTGCACATGGACTATTTGGATCAGAAGAACAGGAGAATTCAGGATATCTTCCTGAATAAATCCCCAGCAGCAGTAGTGCTGCTGGATAACTGTACCAAGATATTACTGAGCCTAAAAAAGCTAAAATTATGTTTTCAGCAAGCAGTTATATTTTAAATTTTATTTTTACTTGCATTCTATTCTGTTAATTAATTATCTGCCATTAATACACTTCACTGCTCTTGGCATTTCTGTACAGTGATGCCTTCAATCATCTGGAGAAGCAAAGCAGATGAGAGCTCCACATCTTTCTGCTGTCAGAGGAGCTTTCATTTTCCCAGATGCCACTGGCACTCTCTATCACTGCCCAGAGCATTCATCTCACCTCCAGCTGCAGGTCCCGGCTCCTCATCACAGCCATGCTCTTCTCGTCACTCAGCTGGGCATATCTCATGGCCAGATTGTAGTTCTCATCTTTCACCTTGACCAGCTCATCGTTGTAGTTATTCCTCTCCTCCTTCATCTTGTTGTATCTCTCCTGGAAAGTCAGCAGCTCTATCTTGTTCAGCTTTAGCTGCTTTCGTTCATCCTCCAGCTGGCGGGACTTGGCCAGGAGCTCACAGCGCTGCACGTCTTTTGTCTTCACTTGCTGCTGGAGCTTGATGATCTCATTCATTAGGAAATGGGTAAGGCCTTCATGTCCCTCCTCCACTGAAAATGTTTGAGCAGCTTATCAATGTTTGGCAATGTAATTAAGTGACTTTATTAATGAGGTAATAAATCAGATCAGCAGAACTATGTAAGAAACAAATGGCCCAGAATATGTACAGAGGTGCAGAATTTACACAAATTCATACACATCTGTATGTCTAACTGGGAACAGTGCAAATATACACAATATACACACGTACAGCTTGTCTGGATAGAAGATAAGGCCTTTACATTTGTCTTGTTTCAGCTGAGCCTGTGGAAATAGCACAACATTGGCACAATGAATCTGTGCAAGTACAATTAACGCTTCAAATGTGCTGCACATGTGTAGGTCATCAGTGTAATTTAGTCCACTGTTCCAACACAGCTTCTCTTGAGAATTCTGGCAATGCCTATCATTCCATTTGAAGCTCTTCAGCTTCATGGTTGTCAGTTGTCCCTTCGCTTTATATGTTATCTACTACATTTTGCTTTGAAGGGGACTGAAAAGCATTCTACACCAAGATTAGCTTTCATTTCCATTTTTTGCCTGAAAAAAAACAAGCCAGTCTTCCAGAGAGTCCTTATTTCAACAGGCTCCTTTGTGATTGGTTCTACTCACCAACAATAGTGGAAAATCTCCGTGTAGGTTCTTTCCCTGTCACCAGTTTGTAGAGTTCAGGGTAGTAAAACTCCAGGCTCTCTAGGAACACCACGTAGCCCCTCTGGCCCTTGGTGTGGAGGATGTCCAGCAGTCGGCCTGGGCACAGAGAGCAGAGAGGTGACACATCAGCCCCACGAGCAGCACGAGCAAATACCACACCCCTGACGCTCCTAAGGTTCATCTCTGCCATGGCAACGAGCTGTGCAAAATCCGTCTGATTAACTGAGTTCAGCTGAACCCATAAAGTAGTGCCACCAATTCTATATGTGCTGATCGTTATTCTGAGGGAGTGTGGGCAAATTGGTCTCTGGAACAGAAATTTCAAAGGACAAGTAATTCAGCGCAGCCTTTACCAGGCAGGGATGACAGATCATCCAGTGACAAATCACAAAGTGCTGCAAGACAGCTGAAAAGCGACTCCTGGAATGTCACTGACTGCTGCTTGTGTTAACTGAAATATTTGCCAAGGCTTTGATGGGAGTTTGAACCCCACGAGCTCCAGTCTGCACAGCACTGGAAAGAGTCTTTGTTATCAAAATAGCAGCAGAATCTCCCTGTACTTTAAACCTCCTGTAAATAAGATAAAAGTTTCCATCTGCCAATCTGTAACTTGATTCAGGCTCTCTCCAGACTTAGTAGAGCAAAGCTATTCAGACAGAGATGCAGATGGAGCCAGTGACCAGATAATTACCTGCTCTGTTAATTTTGGAGGGCAGCATGAGTGAGTTGAGCACCTCATCCTCATCCTGCTCATCGATGACTTTGCACTGCCGTAAGTAGGGGGTCAGTTTGGCTGGGTTGATGTAGCGGCTCAGCATGTGCCGATTGCACTCCACATTCTCCCACAAAGCCTCCTCCTCGTCTTTCAGGGCCTCCAGGCAGTCATCCATCTCTGGCTCTGCTGCTGAACAAGGGACACAACTGGCAAATGAGCACCAAGCAGGACAATCCTGGTACTTTTTCTGTGTTTCCATGTCATATGGGATGAGCTCGGAACCACTTCTGACTAATGCTGGGCTTGCCCAGTACTGAAGCTGTTTGTAGTGCAGCCTGTGCACAGCTCACCCGGGAAATGACAGTTCTCAGAAGTGCTGTCTATGAACTACGGCTCATCCCTCTCCAGTGACGAATCTGCACTCAGCCAACTCCACCAAGCTCTCTACAAGTCAGAGGACACCTCTGAGAGAGGCAATGGCAAAGGGCAGAGTGCAAGGCAAGAAGGGAATGAACCTGCAGAGCTCAGAGCAAAGACAAATTCTGGCTGCAGGCAATGAAGGCTTTCATCCTCCCCTCCTTTGCTCCTCGGAGCTGTACTGATGTGAACCCACACAGATGTGAGTGTAAGTGGCTGCACACAAGAACAGCTGGGGCAGGTCTGTGTCTGCAGCTGGCTCTGGGTGCACTGAGGGCTGGGAGTGCAGGTACCTGGGAGCTCAGACCTTGCCTTTCCCCTAGGGAGGGCAGGTAACAGCACTGTGTCACTGCAGTCTGAAAATGTTCTTGACTCATGCAAATGTTGTCACACGGTTTCTGAGTGCTTGCGAAGCAATTTCCTGCCAGGTCCTAATTTGTACCCACCTCATTAGAGAAGGTTACACGGCAGGCAAGAGAACTTCTACTGAAGTTAAAACTAAAGCAACTTTGTTATTAAAAAAAAAAAAAAAAAAAATATATATATATATATATATATATATATATATATATATATATATATAATTCTTTCCTTTTTTCTTTTTAAATAAATGCTAATCTTTCAACTAGTACTATTTTTGCATTCTAGCTTTCGCAGGACCTTGTGATCCAGGCTGCACGTGGAACATAAGCTTCTATTTCAAGTTCAGAGACCCTGGTGGAAGAAGAATATGCAGTTCTTGGATCATATGAGACCAGAGCTCTGCTTTATGAGGCTTTGCTGATAATCAGTAACTAAAGACCTCCAAAGCACCATGTTGTTTTTCTCAGCTTCCAGCTTTAGGAGCTGGGGAGCAGCCTGTGTTACACTGAGCATCCCTGAGCAAACCCAGCTAAGTGCATAGCCAAGGGCTATTAATTCCTCATTTTGAAAACTAAAGCCAAAAGTGCTAATCTGCTAAATAATGTGTTTGTCAGCATTCTCAAATAATGAAATACAGAATATTCCTACAAAAACAATGCATGCTCTCTGCTTGATGCTTTTAAAAGCTTTCCCAATTTGTCAAAAATTCTAGTCTGGGTTTCAATATCTCTGTGAGAAAAAATTGGATGGTTTTTCACAGTATGGCCAAGTTAAGGGAGTATTGGCAGGGGCTTTATTCTTCTCCTGTACTCCAGCAGAGTTCTTTTCTTTGCAGTTTCACATCCTAGGAGCCACTTATTCCACATTTGCTTTGATGCTTGCATGGGGATTCATTACTCCAGTGACTGCTATTTCATATTCTGGGAGAGACAGCAGTCCCCAGAGGGCCAAGAAAACCAGAGCAGTTCAAAGGCATGTAGAATCATGGGGCAAGGCTGTAGTTAGGGGAAAACCCTCCCTGATCTTATGAACTCCACACTGGATGGGTGAAATTCTCACTGAATGCCAGTATTTATGTGTGGTAAAAATGACACTGAAGCAATGAGCAAAATAAAGGTAAAACAAAAGAGAAAATCTTTACAAAGCAGGTTGCAGTGGGAGGAATGCTAAAGGTGAGAGCTTCATCTGAAGTCCTCACACATTCTCGTGAACCTTACTCTCCACCATTATTCTGGAAGTAACTGCATTTCACTTCAAAGGTGAATTTAACAAATGCTACATAATTGGAGAAGCCTGACTTTGGGGAGTAGAAGGCAGTGAAGCAGAAGGTCACACAGTACCTCAGCCAGCTCACAGCCACAGGCATCCACTGCAGCTGAAAAAAGGAGTCACAGGCCCTTTAATTTCTGGGAGCGTACCAGGGAGCTCACAGATGGACCTCAGAGTGCAAAAGAAGCACTTGCCTGAATTTCATAAAATGCAAGATATCTTGTAATCTGCTGCGCTGAACCAGAAATTATTGCACACTGTCAGCAGTTCCCTCAGGACATTAGTAAGGGATTTCTCCACTAAATGATTCAAAGAAGAGTTCACTCATCAGCGTAATTCTCAACATGAATATGCTTTTTTTTTTTTTACCTGACATTAAAAAAAAATCTTTATCAAATAGTCCCTTGTGTATGGGCCTAATACATTCCTACTGTTATTTTGGGGATATAGCGTTTGATGGGAAAGCAAAAAGTATGTTGGATGAGTGACTGAGAATTTTAAAAGATTTCTGTAGCAGACTCCTGCTAAACGCAGTCTATTATAAGGAGCAAGCCCTGAGAAAATGACATTTACTGGAGTGGTCCTTCACTGCCATGCAGGAATGCCAGACTCTCCCTTTTGCTTCCTTCTTTGGGATTCTCCTTGGAAATGCCCTGCCAGAATCACAGCTAAGCTGTGTCCTGGCTCTGTGCTGCCCATCAGCTCCCAGGGATGTGGAGCAGGTACCACTCCTCCCCTCCTGGAGCTTCAAGCACTTTGTTGTGAGTCTTTGGCCAGGCTGCTCATGGAGCTGCAGTGTCCTGTGGAGCTGTTCCAGAGAAAATAGCAATGAAGAGCTGATATTAATGCAGAACTTCTCCTACTGAGCAAATAATTCTTTGATTTAGTATTTAATATAGTGTTGAATAGGAAACAAAATGCTTGCCATTGGTGGAAATTTTGGTGTGCTGGTCAAAAACCCAGATGTAACAACTGAAACTCAGTGGGAAACCAATAAAGGTCTTCTTGTATTACTGGCTTTAATTTTAGAAGGTTTTAGCAGTACATGCACTTTCTAGGCATTTAATAGTCCTTGCTCCCTGCTTCTTTCTGTCCTTCCTTCTTATGATGATATTGCAGAAAAGTTTTCACTTATAAAATTAAAAATGGCAGATTTAAAATGTTTTCAAATGTGTAATCACTTATTTAATCTGATCTTTATTACCATTATCTAATTTGTGATTCCAACACCTCTTGAACTGTAAACTAACACATCCAAGAGTTGTGATATGTCATTGAAATACTGTGGCATCCGTTACAAATCACAGGTGTGAAGTCGCAGACTTGGACTGACTTCAACAGATATTAAGCAAAAAGAAATCAGAAATCATCACAGCAGTTAAAAAATTGCTCTCCTGCAGCTCCTTTCAGTAGTTAGTATACAAAATAGCTTTTAACTGCAGGAGAGCTTAATCCAGTAATAATCTCAGCCAGTTCCATCTATTTCAAAGGTCTCTGTAGATGCAGACAAATAAAAGAGAGAATCCCTTTCTACATTAAAAGGAACACTCTGCTCCCCTTGTCGCCTTTTCTCTCTCAGGGACTATCCTTCTGCTGGCTGTTACACACAAATGAATCGTTCTGGATGTTTGCTGGTTTTCTCCTGGTGTATTTTTCAGCTGAACAAATCACCTTGCAGTTCGAGCTGCTCTCTGTTCTCACTCAGACTCCGCACTCTCATATGTCAGTGACACTCTCCACTGATCAAGGGAATAAAGCCTGCAGGCTTCAGACCCAGGGGTTCTATAAAGTGCTCATCATCAGGTCACATCTAAAGCTTCATTTTTGTTTTTTGTGCTTTGTTTGATGATGGTGCAGGAATTAACCCTTCAGCTGTTTAATTATTTGCATCCCTGTGCTCTCAATTCCTGCCAGCCTGTCAGTATTCAGGAACAGCTGACTGCAAATGCGGCTTTCAGCTCAGATTTCTGATTTCCTGATATTCCCTTTGTGAAATATGAAAAAAGGGTTTTCTCTTTGTACTGAGAAGCAGAAGAAAGTTTATTTTGGAAGAGGTAATCTATTGTTATGTTTCGGATTTCCGCATTTGTCACAGATGTTCGCAGACTGGCAGCATTTAAAAAGAAGCCACAGCACACAAAACGTTTTGCATCTTATAAGTTAATATGTTAAATGCTGAGTATGAAAGAATTACATATAAATCATCATACTTTAAACCAAAAATAAAGATGAAAACAACACTATTAAACTATGTATCTAACTATCCTCAGCATTTTGAGGGTGTTGTTCTACATCCTCGTTCTCTGCACATCTCCAGAGTCTGTGGGGCAATGTCTTTTCTCCCCATAGTTTGTACAGCACCTCACATGACAAAGTGTAACAACTGGGTGATTTTCTCAAAAGCTGCTTGTGTGGATATGTGCAGATGTGCAATATCAGAGAACCACAAAACCACAAAGGGATTTAGAGCTATTTTTACTTTTAGAGGAAAGTCACAGTTTAAAGTGTGATAAGGAAATTATATTCCTTTGCTTAAGGACAGGAGAGCTCTGTGTGCCCTCCAGGCTTTCTGAAATGCTGAATACCAGCAGTTTCCAATTATGTTGGCTGCTCTCTGGATGCTCTGTGGTACTGAAAACCACTTTTAAAAGGTTTAAACATTGATAAAGATGACTACATTTGCTTACCTTTCCTTGCAATTTCTTTCGATACAGATGTCTAAATCCAGACTCCCAAAGGAGATGAGACAGTGTCTTCATCTGCCTTTAAGAATTTGCACTTTATATCCTTTCTTTCTCCCTCAGTGTCCCCACCTGAAGAGAAGGCTGGCAATGGGCATGTTTGTGACAAGGCAGGACTTGTTAATTAGTGACTGCAAAGCACATGGAACCACTGAGATGGAAAGCCCTCAGAAAAAAATATTTATTATTAGTGCAGTTTTATTACTTCAGACTCTGCAGACCTCAGAACAGTTTCTGAAGGCAGCAGCTCTGCTGACTGGGCTGGGTAGTATTTCTGTTTTGGGTCATAGTGATGCACATGAAAAGAGCCATTCTGTGTATCTCAGAACCCCTTCTTTATACAAGAGATTCAACCAGCTTACTTATTTCAACAAAATATAAAAGAAAAAAAACAGAATAAGAGATATCAAAGTAATAGAAGAGCAAGAAGCTTTAAACACAAAATAGGATTATTTTTGCACAAAAATGCCTTATTCAATTCAATTGAGTCAATCTTTCTGTTTCACACAGCCTGCAAAGAAACCCCAAACACCAGCAGACCTGCAAGGCTGCAGGGAGGTCAAGCCAGATTTTCAGTGGCTAACATGAGCAGTACTCCCATTTTCTGAACAGCAGAGAGCAAGAAGGAAGCAAACCAAACTCCCTAACTGGTTCAGAAAGCTCTGGAGGCATCTTCATCTGGTTTCAGAAGAGAGGAAGAAAATTCCCTTCATTTCTGTAACTGTAAGCTCAAAACCCAAGTGAGACAAAAAGAAATGAAGAATTCTATCATGTTACTCTCCCTTCTGTACTTCAGTACTGTAATTCAGTACTTCTCCCTTCTGAAAGAAACCAAATAAAACAAACCAAGCAATTGAATAATTCAGAGATTTATGTCTAATCACTATTCCTGTCCTAACAGAAGGGGGGCAGAAGAATTAATACCCTTGGAACTCTGTTTAATTATCACTTTCTTTGTCTTTATTTGCTTTCTTAAGAACAGATCCATATAAAACCCAATCTCTGAGAAAAGAAGGGTAACTCACACATAAAGCACAGATCAATTATTGGTGTTGTCAGTCAGGACACCCAACAGTTTGCTTAGAACCACCTAAACCAGAAAACACCGTGTGCAACAAAGAACAGACAAGATTTCAGTGCTGCAGGATAGTATTGCCTAAGAGCTGAACAATGAATGAACTCCACACTCGCTGAATTGAGATTTTGTGTGTTTTGAAATTGCAAATGAAATCCTATACAATTGCTATTGCTTTCTGGAGGTAAACACCATTTCCACGTTAAGAACATTGTTTTGCCTAGTGCAATACTGTTGCAAAGACCCCAATGAGCACAGCAATACTCCTTAGGATCCTGCAATGATTTCAGAAAAGGCTGAGATTGGCGCTTTCCCATCCACAGCTCACCTGCTGGCAGTGTCTACCTCTTCCTCAAGTCTGGCAGCTTTAGAGGCTCTGAGCTCCCATCACCTGATCTCACAGGAAGGAAATGACTCATTTTGCTCAATGGCCAACTGAGAGCAGGTTGTGCTGCCTCCAAGATGCATCAGGCAGCATCCAATCAGCTTTAGCAGTGACACACATTATTGATAATAAACAAAGACAATGGAAAAATCCTCCTCTGCAAATAGCTGAAACGATGTTTTGACAACTGTCATTTCTCTGTGTGTCACTATTTCCTACAAACAATTAAGCTGCTTCCAGCTCCGGCTGTAACAAACAGTTTGAGCACCACTGAGAGAGGTGCAAATTTGGGGGGTGGACTCATCCCACCATTTTGAATTAGGCATGAATTTAGCATCCAGTTCCTCTCTAGCGAATGGAAAATGCTCTGTTCAGAACTCTTCATTCCACCTTGGAATGCTCTCCAAAGATTCGTTTCCAGTCACCCCAAATCACTGGGGTTCCCTCTGGGGTCCATGGAGAGAGATTTGTCCTCCTGATGCCAGTATCTACATTGGTGATTGGATGGGTATTATTCTGTTTCCATATACTGTTTGAGAATCTGATGCCCAGGTTTCAGAGACTGTCATACTGCAATTATTGAATGCTAATATGTGTAAAAGTAAATGAGAAATGAGAGATATGAACAATGAGAGATGCAGGGAAAAAAAAGTGAAGATGGGAGTGAAAGATGATATTCAAGGCTGAAAATTGGTGAGGTTAGGGGAAAAGGAAATATTAAATAGGGAGCAGGAAAATAAAAAGAAAGAAGAACTCAACATAATGAAAGTGAGGAACAAAAGTGAGACAGAGATGAGAATAAGAAAGGCCTTACTAAAGGCAAAGGCAAGGAATGTGGGAATAAATAGGGAAGGACCTGCCACAGATCGCGAAACATTAGAATCATCGTTATTTCTGAGCATGCAAATCAAGATAATGGCACAGTAATTAAAATAAATAATTTACCACAGGCCTTCAGTGCACCTATTTTAAAGGATTTGCAAAGTAGCAGTGGAGGGTTGAGCGCCTGACATTTAATAAATGCTTTAATCTACACGTGCTCTGTCCTGTTCCACATGGTGATGAGGAGGGCAGCAGAAATCGCTGTGCTAACGTAGTACAAATATGTTTATATAGCTGCCCTTCTGATCTGGAGCATCAGCTCCTGACACAAGCATTTCCTTTCAACTAATGTGTGCTAAAAGCCAAGATCTAAGAAAGAAGCTGTCCTCCTCGGGCTGCCGAGGCTCATGAGAATGCTGGTCCAACAAATGCCTCTGAAGTCATTACTGGGTCCCAGGTTAATTTTTTCTTTAGACTGACTCACTTTGTTTTTACAATTGAGAATGAGATTCTTGCCAGCTCAGGAGGAGGTGGAGGCGCAGCTGGGGACAAGTCCTGTGTGTTTAGGAGGAGTCTTGAATTAAAAATTCAAGTGGTTCAAAGATGCAAATGGTTTGATGACAGTAAGTTATCTCCCAGTAAATGTGTGCTCGAATTACAAAAGCCAGCACATTCTTTGGTACAGAGAGCCAGTGCTTGTGAGGAATCTCCACAGACTGAACTACATGAGAACTTGGTAGACAGAGGTTCATTAACTAGTACATACGAAACCCACACAACCCTGGCACAGACACACTGATGCTTATCAGTGTTGTTAATATTTCACTTCTATTAATACGAATCACATCAGGAAAAGAGAAAGAATTGTAGCTCTGCCAAACAAAACTCCTACTTAGTCTGTTTCTTGAAAAAATTGTCACTTTCTACAAACACTTACATTACAGACGTTAAAAAAATAAAAAATAGAGAAGAACACTTTCCATCTAGTCAGATAATGACCCTCTGTAGGTGATACTCTCATCTCCAGGCAGTCACAGGATAACACAAAATGCATTCGAGGAGAGGACTGCGCTCAAACAATCTCCAAATTCGGAAACAACTGACAGTAAATGTGTAGGCCATTCTTAAAACAGAAAAGGTCACACTCCCATCTTGAATACTGTCAGATAATCTTGCTGTAATTCACCATGGCCCAGAGAAGTTTGAAAATAGTATTTCATATGGCAGGCTTTATAACTTGGTAGGAAAATAAGACATAAACCTATACGGAGAATCATAAAATCATGGAATCTTCTGAGTTGGAAGGGACCCACAGGGATCAGTCAGTCCAGCCCCTGTTCCTGCACAGACAATCCCACCCTGTGCACCCCTGGGAGCTTTGTCCAAACACTCCTGGAGCTCTGGCAGCCTCGGGGCCAGGATCATTCCCTGGGGAGCCTAGGCAGTGCCTGACCAACATCTGGGCGAAGAATCTTTTCCTGATCTCCAGCCTAGACCTCCCCTGCCACAGCTCCAGCAGTTAAAGAATCCCACAGCTACTAAAACCACACAAAATACAAAGAAAGGATAAATAAGGAGCCAACTCTTATAACCCTCTTTTTAAGATCATCCTTAACAAACTGCTCCAAACACACAAAAAACCACCCCCATGCAAAATGTTTACTGTGTTACAAGAGCAGCATGCACCGACTGTGATGAAAATGTGATTCAGTTCAATATCTTATATGCTCTGCAAAGGTATAATAGCTCCCACCTAGCTCTGTGAAAACTTACCTATTTGTATTTCGCTTTTAATTTCCAGCAACATATCCTGTCGGATTAAACACTGGCCAGTCTCCTAAAGGTGATGACTCCCATGGTTCACACATACATTTTGCTCATTTCATGCAAACGCATAGATTATGTAGATAGAACAGGTATCTATACCTTATTACTTTTTGTGACCTCTTTGTAACAATTACTTTGAAACCAACTCCAATTTTAAAGAGCAGGCTGCTCTCCTGTAGCTCCACTGCAGCTGGAACAATGTCATACATACCTTACACAGCCAACACCTCACTGGAAGAGGTGAGCTCCAGTCCTGGCCACGGTCTGCCACAGTCCTGGGTGCTCTGCTCATTGGCCAGTTCCTTGCCCCTTGCTCAGAGCTGCAGGAACATCTCAGCCAGCAGCACGCAACACGCACAGAGGACAACTGGATGCCATTCAATGAGAAAGAGCCTACAAGAAATCCTACAAGCAGCCTGGTCTAGGAAGGGCAAACCCTCACCAGGAATCAGGAGCTTGATATTTTACTCCTTGTATGTGGCGGTGGTTGTGCTTGTTTTACGAACAGATCTTCCCTGCTTGTGCTTTCTGGTCACCACCTCTTCTTGCTCTGCGCCCTCTCTTTTTTCGCCGGTGTTGTGACACGCAGCTCCGGAAACCTCCACCCACCACCCTCCCTCTCAGACTCACAGTCTATATATAGCAGGCAGAAAGGTGCTGGGGGCTGCCTTACTTCCCTTTTCTTCTGAACAGAGCTCGTGGGTAACTTTCAAATGTGACACCGCTGCCGAGGGAAGCCTTAGAGGAAGTGCTCTCACAGCCACGGGGAGCTGGGGGCTCTGCATGGAGCAGCAAGGGCCTGAGGACAACCTCAAACAGGTCCTTTTTCCTGCAGAGAACCCAGCTGCGTTTCCTTAGCCACCTCCCGTCACTAAAGGCCTGCAATTAAGAGCAGGAAAGCAATGTCTGGAAAACAGACAATTCTCTCTCTGTCTTGCAGAAGGGCTCCTGTGAGTCACTTCTGTAGCCATCTAAAGGAAAAATGGTCTGTTTGTACATTGTCTGTCCATTATTTCTGCAGTGGTAATGTCTCCATGACCTTGTTTTGCTGTCTTGGGGAAGACATAATGCCAAATACTTGGCAATTCTATATTTTGTATGTTCAAAGCATTGCAAGGAGGAATTAAGCATCTTCTGATGCTCTCTCCATAACTAAGCCCATTGCTCTGATGATAGGGAATAAAATACTGTAAAGCTTTCATGTGGAAAATTTATCCCCAAAGAACTGACTAACCATGGGAAGAGACTAAACTCTGGTCTCATCAGGAAACTCTGGATGGTTCAGTCATGGTTAACGTGTATTTTTTGTTTTAAAGACCAAAGAAGCAAAGTATTAAAATAGCAATAAATCTGATTATTTGTCATCCCTTCGTGCGGTTCTTGACCATGAGACAAAGTAAGAAGAAGTATGAGAATTGTATTGAATTCTCTGCTGACTGTGGAAATAAATATTTGTGAAAATATCAACTGTAAAGTGATGCCTGAATTACATTCCATTTGTGAGCACCCCAGTCTTTAAGGATGGGCAGCTGCTGTCAAAACAACATCTACAGAAACTACTACAAAAGCAAGATTTGCCAGACTATTTGCACCTAAACCCTGATTTTCGTATGTTTAACAGTATAAAAGGTGGCAACCAACCCAAAATCAGGGGAAGTTTGTTTTATTCTTCTAACTTATGCCTTGAAGCACAACAATCCCTTAGCACAGGCTGACAACAAAATCGTTTGCAGAATGTGCAGAAAAAGCCTTTGTTTTAAATGCAGTGTTGCATTTGTGGCTGAGGTGAGGTTACACACGAGATGAGCGCAAGCAAACGGCTCCCACGCGCGAGGATTGATTTCCCTTATTTCTCAGTCCTGCTCCAGGGCACAGCTCATAATTAGGGTCAGATTTTCTAAGAGCACAGGTGGTATTTAGCATGGAAATAAATGGCCAGATTTTTGCCAGCCTCGCCCCGGAATGTGGGACAAGGTGGTGTTATGAATCACAGGGCTGCTGAGCGTTAAGCACTTGTTAAAATCAGGGCTCTGTACGCACCTAAATTGAAGTTGAGCGCTTTCAAAAATCTTCTCACAACTGGAACATTCTTCAAATTCTAGGTATTGGAAAAGCGGGCCTTTAAAGCTTTGTGAGGTGCTAATTTTTTCATGACTAGAGAACAGCTCTCTATAGCACCTATAAATCTGGCTGGCAGCGGTATTTAAGAAGTTCTGGTTCTCTAGTGTTGTATAAACTCTGCAGCAGTGCACATTCCATGGGGAAGAGGGCAGATGCTGTGTGCCAATGCTTACCTGTGTTAATTCTAAGCTGTGAAATAAATATTTTGCTAGCTAACTGGTGATGACAAACACTGCTGATGCATCAATCTCTTTTCAGCACATTGTCTCGAGCCACAACTGAGATTTTAAGAATTAAATGAAATTTTAAGCTTTGAACCATCTGAGACATGATAAAAGAAGGGTATTTTCTACATGACTTTCTACAAGGAACCAAAACAAATTTATTTTTCTTACGTTCAAAAGCTAATACAGTGTAGAAACTGCATGAGGTTTTAGATTAGACTCTCCTTTCATCATTAGTTGTTCTATTTATCTTTTTTTTTCAAAGCCGGTGAGTTCAGCCTTGCAGAATCCTTGCTGCTGACTCAGCTAACTGAGCCAAAACTCATAAAAATCTATTTAAAAAAGGTCCAATGATTTTATTTTCTAATCGTAAATATGAAATTTAATTAGCATCTCATTGCTAACGAAGTCACCATGGAAGACAAGACTGAGGAATTAGGCACAGGGATGGAACATCAAGCGTAAGACAAAGCAACTGTTATGCAGGAGCCAGTTTAACTCCTGCTTTTCTCCACTCATGTTTCAGATTTTTAAAGAACGATGGGCTGCTTTCACAGGTTTCCTCCTCTGAGAGCAAGACCCTTGTATCCTCTCTGTGGCAGGAATTATTCCACCACGACACCCCATCACGCAAAATACAAAATAACAACAGATAAGGTTCACTCTGGATTAGAAAAAGAAGCAAGGCAGAGCAAGTTGGATCTGAATTCAAAATCCTGTTTTGTCATAAGCTACTCAGGTCAGCAAGTGTTTCAAATCCTGTAGAAGCAATAGACTCATCAAACGAGCAAAGAACTCTCATTATTCTCCAGGGTACTGCAAACATCAGAAAGATTAAAGGAAATTTTTTTAAGCTAAGCATATGGAGAATTTAAAAAGCCTCTTCAAACAGGAATGTGTCCAACCTTTTCATTATTAACAATTTTAGAAGCTGTGTCCCAGGCTAACATCAGCACTGAGGTCAGAATTACTGGGTGGAATTCTGTCAGCTGGGAGCGTCCTCTGCCACCTTCTCCCTGAGCCCCTGAGGGGTCGGGAGCTCTTGCTCTGGCTTCACCCTCCCAAGGGGGCAGGAGGGAATTCCACGAGAGCTTTTCCCTGCACAGCAGCACAGGCACCCGAGCTGAAGGCAGGGACAGGTGAACACAGAACACAGAACATCACAGGAGTGGGGACTCGGTGCCATGTGGGCAAATGCTGTGGGACAGCTCTGCAGGGGCTGGGGAAGTGCAGTAACCACAAAGCTCTGTGTGCTTTCTCCCCAGTCACACTGAAATAGTTCACAGCAATCAGTGTGGGAGGAAGTGTTTACAGAACCTTTCCTGAGAGCAACTAATCATTAATAATTCCTGGATTGCTAGAAGAGCTTTAGCAGTAACTCTGTGAGTGAGCAAGCCCCTCGGGTGCTCTCAATGCCAACATTCTCTGGGGTAAAAAGCAGTTTATTAGTGGGGGTCCTGATCATTTATATACATCAGGAGAGTTTCATATCACTGTTACGTGATCAGTCACTGGCAGTAGCAAAGAGACACACCCAGACATGTTATCACCAAGACAGATTGGGGTAGCACTGTCCATTTCATCAGCAGTGCTGGTGCTGGAGGTGAATGGTGGACATGAGGTGAACTGAGCAAGGACCAACAGTTTTCTTCAAACAACTGATGCACAGCCCCTGGTATCTTCAGAAGTTTCTGTAAATGAGATCTATCCCTGTTCAAATCCCTGAAATAGCTCTGTTTCTTTCTAGTATTTATGAGGCCACTTATTATAGCAAGGAAAAAAAGAGGGAATTAAACTTTCTCACTCCACAGTTAGAGGGTCTGAAATGGATAATTCTGGTAAAGCATATTTCTAAAGAACGAGGCAAGTTTTAAGCAATGGCCATATGTTCCGTTTGGATTCTTACATGCAAACTTTTAGCACCTAGCCAAAAATGTTGCTGTTCCTTTTCAGGACAGAATGCTCCAGCTGGTGGCTCAAAATCCACATTCAACCACTCGCTGGTTTTTCTCTGGAGGAAATAAGGATTGCCGGTTTGGGCAGCAGAAGCTGTTCAGTTTCTCTTGGGCTTGCGTAAGGCCAAATTCAAGGTAGAGCCAAATTCCTGGTCTGAGGTTACAGAGTTCACTGCCTCAATGTGAGGGGAGAGGAGAGGTGGGCAGGAACCACTTCTAGACACAGACAACATGACACAGAACGCCAGGATGTGGCATTGCCCAGCCCACAGAAGCTGAGGCTCTGAACTGAAACCCAGCACAGCAAACCCAACAGCCTGGATTACTACAGCCAACTGCACGTGTGAAGCGTTCTCCACAAAGAGAAAAGAACTGGAAAAATATCCCAAATGAAAATCTGCCTTTGTTTAGAGACTTTAGAGTTTGCTAAAGCTCCATGGCCTATCTCTGTTTTCAGAGATTTCTGTTTTCATTTGCTGTGCTTTGTGCATAGCCTCACCTCCCTGTGTCACAAACTGGAGGTGAGTGATGCTTTCAGCTCTAAAGTCTGCTGGACAGAGAGGAGTTTGCCAGATGCCTTCTCTCACTTGATGCGACTCCCGTGTGTGGGCAGGGAATCAGAATCAGAGAGGAGGAGGAAATGAGATATTAAATAAGACAAGTGTGGGGAATCAGACAAACTGGTCAGGCTGAAGGGAGGGAGGACTTGGGCTGTTCTGTGGGGACCAAAGGAGCAGTAACAAACCACCCTCTGCCTTTTCTCATGTTCTTTCCTCACAATATTTGAATGTTCAGATCATTTCTACTATTCAGTCCCTTTGTGCAGAGATTCTTCTCGAAGTGCTGATGGCATTGGCTATTTAATACCCAAAATTTCTAAATGCATTCAAGATTTCTAATACTATTCTGCTCAAGCAGCTTTCGATTTCTGCACTATTATCATGTTGCAATGATGCAGTTGCAATGAGTTTACATTTTTCTGCATTGCAGCACATACTACAAAGCATCAGGAGCTTGTCACTGAATTCACAGCCTTCAAAGGGGCTTTCAAATTCTGATCATTTCTGCCTCAGACCAAACATTCTCCTGCAAGCTGTGCCTTACAGGTGGAATATTGTATTCTCACGTGCCTCCTGAGGCCAGCATAGAGCCAGCCCCGCTCTCGCAGGTGTGCAGCTTTGCTGGGCAGTGATTCAGTGAAGGTGCTGCTGTCAATTGTGTTTCATCCAGCCAAACTGCCTGGATGCTGCTCTCGGAATGGATACAGATGAGTCACAGAAACACCATTCTGCAGTGTAACACTCCATATGAAAATATTCAAGTATCACTTTTCCTTCAGGCCATAGACTTGCGGATTAAAAAAACCCAACACATTCAGCCTTTCTGGGAAATGTAAAACTCCTTCAATTTTTTGAGTGACTCAAGCAAAAGGAAAACACAATCTTTTCAATCCTAACACAAAAGTTAAAACATATTTTGTTTCATACTACATTGGGTATATTTCATGGCATAAATTTAAAAAAAAAAAAAAAAAAAGAATAGAGAGAATAAAAGATAGAAAGAAATTAAACCTTCTAAAATAAAACATGTTAGTCTTGGGTCTTTCTGAAAAATATATAACTGGAAATACAGGAATATGTTACTGCAAAGATGAAGCACACACAAAGGATTCTTAAACAATCATATTTTGAGACTTATTCTGACTTGCTTTGGCAGGAACTGTGAAGGAAGACTAGCAGTGCTAGCAGTGTAGGAGCAGGGAAGAATCTTACCTTAAGCTTGGGTGTTTCCCCTCAGGAAAAATTCAGCTCAGCAATAGTAAAGAAGGTGGGGAAAAATTGATGGAATTTTCTACTTTCAGTCACTGCAAATCATTAGTGAAAAGAGTTTGATGATCTCACTAACTACCTCATTATAAACTACAAAAACCATATGGAATGTAAACTACCTTCACATGGTGCTCAGAGACATGATTTAGTGCTGGACTTGGCAGTGCTTGTTTAACAGTTGGACTCAATGACCTTAAAGGTCTTTTCCAACCTAAATAATTCTGTGATTCAGAAAAAGCCAAGCAATGAGATGCAGGAAGCAGATGCTGGATAGACACTGTGACTTGTTCTTGTAAAAAAACTGGGATGCACCAGTAGACTTTGGAGAGGATCCACACAAAACTGCAACCAGGGAGGAAATGTTCTTTTAAACACAGACTCCATGCAATGGACCAGTTTGGTCAGTGAGTAGTGTAGGTCCCTGGTATTTGAGCTGAGTTGTTAAAAGCTGAAAGCCTTCAAATGATTTTACAAATGTGGTAATTTTTCAGTTCATGATCAAAGAGAAAAGTTTCAATCACCGTTTTCAATGTAGTTTGGAAATGTACTTGGTGTAAAAAGACTTGAAACACCCTTTGGTTGTTTTCCCAGTTACATCAGGATTCAGAATCCCCAGAGGGAAATATTTGATAGCTGTCTATTAGTGTTTCAAATCTTGGAGGAACTTATTTTTGTGCTCGAATATATTAAATGTATGTAAAAAGCTATTAAGTACATTCAGACTGATTTCAAGTATGGGCACAGCCAGATTGGAGATGCTTTTACACATTTGGAGCTATAAAAATGAAGTGGAAACAGTTCTTCAGCTGCTAATGACAACCATACATGTACTGCTACCATACAGCTTCTTCTGCATGCAGATGGAAAAGAAAATCCTTACCCCAATTTAAACAGAAACCTTATGCTACATTTGGTCTTCAGCATCTCAGTTACAACCTGAGGAAAATTTTCCAGCAAATACCCAGTGCTCAGAGGGCCAGCAGGAATCCTTTCCTTGGCTACACTGAAGCTGATTCCTCCCCTGAACTCTAAAATCAGGGCTGACTTGGGCAAATACCAAGTACCTTTGTGTAAGGCCAAGCTGGCCTCAGGGACAAGAACAAACACAACCCTTAATACAACACCAAGTTACTTCACACAGAGAAATTCACTGAGGAAACAATTACTACAAATAATATCACACACACAGCTATATATACATTTATCCTTTTGACAAAACCAGAATGCTACAGCATTTCATTTGACATTTCTGATAGATTTCCAGTGGGATTTGACAAATTTCTCTCTGCTTTTGAGCTGCTAAACAGATTCACTGAAGTAGACAGCATTAGAAAGTAATGCCCCATCCAGCCCTGAAGATAAAATAGGTTTTGCAGGACTAACATGCCAGGAGTATTCTCCTCACCACATGTTCAGCACTGAGAGCAGTCAGTGAACAACATGTTGCCGGTTTTGGGTGCTATTAGTAAAGTGTGTTTGTTTTTTGTATATGAAAGCACAAAGGTCTTACCCACTGGTAAAATGTTACATGTAGATCATTAAGCTTGTGAGTTCATAGTACTCACAAACTATCGCCCTTCCTAGAGCCCAAATATTTGGCAGAAGGTTATGAAGGAAGATGTTTGAAATCAAAGCTCAGAGGAGACCTTCGTGCTTAACTCAAGTCAGTGTGCAAACCTCAGCCAGGGGAATCCACTGCCCAGAGCTGGGACACTCCATGACAGGGAGCCTGGCAGAGCTGCTGTTTTGTCTAACTGCACTTTAAGGAGCCTGGCACTGAATTCTTCTCTTGCCTGGGAGGAGCAGAAGTGGGAGGGTGATATAAGGAGAGAACACAGACTAAAGCAGCAGAGACAACGAAGCTTTTATCACTCATTGGATGTGTGCCACAGACACCAATTATATACATTTGACAGCAACCATTATAATTCCAGAGTCCTTGAACAAATCACAAGCAGAAAGGTTACCTTCCTGAAAATGTTCATTGCCATTAAATAAGTGACCCAGACTAGAGGGTGAAGGCAGCACTTAAGAGAAAATTTGGGGGAAGGGTAGAGATGAAGAATCTTATTACCCATAAAACCCCATCACTTGTTCTGAAAAAGGAATTGCCGATTCACTGCAGATGCTGGATTCGCAGCAAAGCAGACAGAGTTCTGCAAATGCAAATCCTACAGACAGCAGTGGCAAAACAGACAAGAGACAAAGAATTTTCCTTTCACATACATCAGTGGTGAAACTTGACCAGACTTGGTGGGGTTTATGGTTTTACCCTTCAGTTAGAAAATCACAAAGCATACTTCCATATTTCTTTTTAAGTTTAGATTGCTATGGAGGCTACTGCCAAAGAAAGCTGCCATGGGTCAAACTCCACCATCAGTTACCGAACTTAATGACCATATCTAAGTGAAAGATTCGTATTTCATGAGAGATGTATTTCAATATCAAAGAGAGAGTTGAGCCATCTGCTAACAAGTAGGTAACTAAGGATCTCTATAAATTTCATCCTCTGTGAGCAATCATTCCATATATCTCTCTGAAAACTTTCACCAAGCAACCGCATAGAAACGAAGGTCAACTGGTATATGGCATTCTGGTATCTTCAGCCTATGGGCTTCAGTTCTTTGGGATTCATCCTTCTAGAGAATGTCCAAGTTGTCTTTAATTGTAACAGATACATGCAGTCAGATGGTTCTTCCTTTTCCCCCACATTGAAAGTTTATTAAGAAAGTTGATTATTAAAGTTTATTTAACTCTTAATTAAGAGTTACATCTAATTGGAAGTACCTATTTGCATAAGAACAGGGAGTTGAACACATGATTCTGAATTTCTGTTCTGGGGTTGGCTCTCTGTTTGCTGGGGAGGATAGAAAGTTTCCAGGCTCTTTCCTGATGAAATTTCTCCTCTGCCAGACACGATTCAAGAAATTGGACACAGACACGCACAAAAATAAAATTCCTGCCTCCAGGTCCCCTTGCAAATGCCACAACACACCTTTGACAATGTCCATTTTTAACTCAACACAAGCCAACTATGTGATGCAGAAGAAAAAGGAGTGAGAGAGAGAGAGAGAAGAGACATTGTCTCAGCCAATTTATTTATGGGAGCCTTTACAAAAAGAACCAATAATAGGGGCAAAAAATTACTGACAAAACAAGGCACAAAATCCAAAAGTTTTGTAGAATGACTCAAAGGAATACAAATGCTGTTCCCATCACAAGATGAGTTGCAACAGAGTAAGAAAGAGTCATATTAGACCTGAATGTATAAAATGAGCATCTCTTATTTTATTGTTCCAGGCTGGTGGACTTCTTGCAAGTTCCAAAAGGCAAAGATATTTTAATGTACCTGCTTCTGTATTCAGAAGAGAATGCTCACAGCTCAAAGGCCACAGTCTTCTAGTTCTGAATCAGAAAAGATACCTTATAATTGCAAACATAAAAATTTAAGCTCCTTTCACTCATAAGGAGATGGACAATTTGAGAGAGCCAGACAGATTGCTAAGAGAATTCTCCCACATAATAATTCTCTTATTAATTCAGCTGAGTTTAATAAGTGAGCTTTATTCAGTTCCCAAAAGACCACACCAGAACATCCATAGAAATAAATCTTCAGTCTCAATAGTCCTGCTCAAGAAGGTGAGGCTAACAAGCTTCATCAAAGAAATGCACTTATTTGTCATATCAGATTCAAAGCATACAAATTTAAGCAAGGAATAATACCATATATTGTCCTTGGATGCAGTTTTTAGCCATGTCTGATCTTGGTGACTCACCAATATGTCTGGTGTAAAAGACATGAGCTGTTTCCAGATCCTGTGAGCAAAGTTACTGCCACTACAGCATTGGAGCTGAGAACTTCTGCCTCTGGGACTTGGAATCCCATAGGAATCAAAAGGACAAAAAACTATGCCAGTGTCAGATCAGAAATTCTGCTGTGGGGCAGGAATTCCAGTAGTTTATTAAGTTTAATAAAAAGATAAAAAGATGAACAGCTAGAAGTATCTTTTACAGTTTTCCAAAGGCATTTTGCTTTGTGCTCTCCCATTATTTCATCTACCTTCAGTCCCACCACTAAGCTCTTTCTCTCTGCTCAGGCTGCATATTCTGCAGAGGAAAAAGGAGCTGAGAGACTGCAATACTTCCTCTGGTTCCCCCGCAGGCTGGCAGCAGGGATTGTAAAACAGCAGCCCAAGCCCAGCTGCATCAGCAGTTCCTCCCAGTTTGAATGCAACACAAAGATAAAAACAGATAGAGAAACCTGGTGGAGTGTTGTGGTAAGGAGGTAGGAAGGAGTGGGACGGCAGAAAGAGAAGGGATAGAATGCACAGGGTCAGGGCAGGCTCTATTTGAGAGTGGAGAGGAAGACAAAGGGGGTTACAGGTGTTAGAAAATGCTGTTTGTGAGACAGAAAAAAACAGAGAAGCAGAATGACAGTGGTTATTCGCTGTGAATGACTAAATATGAGTCTGTGCACTGGAAGGAAGCTACGCAAGTGTAAAAGTCTCCTATTTTGGGATGCTTCCCAAAAACTGTAAACACGCAAATCCTGGACATGTCCATGGAAGGGAATGACAGGAAAGGGACGTGTGTGTGTGTGCAAAGACAGCCCAATGCAGAGACAACAGCTCTCACAAAAGGATCTTGCCAGGGCAGCAAACACAGGAGAGAGGGGATGGAGCAGGAAGTAGGAGTGCATGTGTGAAGCTTGGAGGAACAACGGGAAAGGGGAACACAAGAGCAAGAAGGAACTGACAGAGGGGAAGGAGGGAGAGATTAAGAACTTGAGGGAGGATGTACAGTCTATTGCACAAGCACAAAAGAAGGCAGAGTGAAAGGAAAGGAATGAAGAAGGGAAATATTTGTCACACAGAAAATAATCTTGATGGCATAAAAAGGCATAAAAAGATGGTGAAAAAGATAAGAAATAGAGAAGGTTGAGAATAGAAAAAAGGAAGTGAGAAGAACAAATAAAAAGAGGAAGAAAACCAAATAAGAAAGATTTTACTTGTTAACAGAAAGCACAAATCTCAGTAAAGAGATTTAAAGAAAAGGCTAGAGCACAATACACTATGGGTAGAACCGGAAATTCCCTGGAGACCAGTGCTGATGATCAGCCCTTCATCTCCCCTCTCTAGACCTCCACATCAACTCTCTTTCCCAGTGCACATTTGCACTCTGAGCTACAGCCTCTGCCTCCCTCAACCCTGGGCTCCAAGGATCGATGCGTGCAAAGTACCAGACCTGTCGAGGGCAAGGAAAGCACGAACGGAACAATTTTCAAAGAAACTTTTGAATATCAACGCAAAAAAAAAGGTGAAAGTGGAACTTCCAGTGATCAGAGCCAAGTGCTGTGGTAGCCAGCAGGGAGGTGGAGCTGCTCTGGCAGCTGCTGTCCTTACCTTGGGTGCTCATGAGTGACCGGCTGTCTCGCTGCAGCGGCTGCAGGCTGCGCTCTCTACGTCGCTTCCATGCACTTGTCAGTGTCTCTCCAGGAGTCTTGGAGAGGTTATTTGTGCTTTGCAGCTGTTGAAAAGTAAAGGAAACACAAGGAGTAAAACATCCCCTGGCGCCTAAGGTGCAAAAGTTTCGGGAGAATCAAGAAGGAAGGAGGCTGGGGCACTGGTAGCAGAACGAGCAAAGTGCTACACAGAAAGTAAGAAAAAGTGTGTCAGAGACTGGGAGGGGCAGAGAAGGAAAATGCAAAGATCTGACAGGAAACCAGACTATAAATCTGCTTCGGGTTGAAAAAAACACATTTCTGCTCCCCAGCGACGGGGCCTGTTTGCAAATGACTCTGCAGGCAGGTGACAGCAGAGCCCTGTCGCACCAGGCAGGCAAATCAGGAGGCACCGCTGCCCCTTCCCCAGGAGGAAGGGCAGAGGTGGAGGCAGCACAAAAAGCAGCCTGTCTCCACTGCCTCACTTCCAGCTCCACACACTTCCAGGGCATGTTTCCCTCGGGCACAAGGGGAAGTGCTTAATGCCAGCCTGGCTCGTGCTGTGCCTCTCCAGCACAGGGCAGCAGCCCTGGTGTCTCACTGCTGGGCACTTGCTGGTAGAAAGCAGCTGGGAGAGAAAAAAGAATGAAGGAACTGAAGAGAACAGAGTTTTAAGAACAGTAGTTCCAGGCAGAAGGAGTTCTGGGTTTTCCCAAGGTTTCAAAGGTTTTTCATGAAAGCATCCATTTTATTAATAGCTTCTTTTGCTAAAAAGGTAGTCAACAAGGTTTGCTTTATGCATCAGATTATTTTACAGTTGAAGGATGCTTTAAACAATGTTTTCCAAAGGGAGTCTTTACTGATGCAAAGAAGCTGCAGTATCTCCTTTCGTTCAATGCTGGATTCCAAGGCCAACATGCAAACCCAGCCCCTGGTGGATCTCACAGAGGACATTTACCTCTAGGCTGCAACCAGGAGCCTCCCTACAGCCAAACCCACCAGAGCAAAGTCCTCAGTCCCTGCCCTTGCTGCTCTCTGGGTCCTGCAGGACCCATCACGTCTAGAAACCTCCTTGAGTGCTGCTGCCACCCTGCTGAGGGATCCTGAGCCTGAACCCCCGGCGTGGTGTGCTGGTTCTTGTACAAGGCACAGGTATAGCTCGACTCACAGCCTCTCCGAGGTTTTACCTCTACACTGGGCAGTTGGGAACAGGTGAAGCCTCACTGGAGTCAGGTCCTGGATGTGTGAGGAACTGAGAGCAGAACCCTTAAAGAAAGAATGAGTGTAATAGGGATGCCAGTGTGTAAAGGTGACTGCAAAGGTCACCAGTCCAGCTACAAGTGCAAACACATCAAATTACAGGAACAGTTAAAGGGGAATTTGAGCAGAGTCACGCACAGGTTTTGCTGCCTGGAATACCTCCTGCTCCCTCCTGATTTTTGCAAGGTTGAGTTTTTCTTTGAGGGTGGCTAGAAAAAAAACAACTCTGTAAATATGGGCATGGGCATGTGCTTATTTCCTGAGAGAAAATATCAGAAATATAATCAGAAACACTAGAAAAATAAGCATAAGAGACCTAAGATAGATAACTGAGGAATGGGGGGGGGAAGCATGATGACACTAGCAGAGGGAGAGAATAAGAAAGGAAAAAGTATTTGATAGAGAATAAAGCAAAACACAACAAATGGAAAGTAAGTACAAAAGAACAGTGGAAAAACTATCAAAGGATAGAGTGGCATCAAAGAGCAGAATAGAGGAAGTGAGGTGATACACTGAAAAGAAGCAATGTAAAGAAAATAGAGAAAACATGTGGCTCAAAGTCTTGCTACAACAACACATCAAGTGCTCTTACCAAACCAAAAATCTGAAGCCTGCAGAAATTGCAAGGGTGCAGAACACATTCCAGGCAGCAAAATGTGGTGGGCAGCTCTGCTCCAATCCTCCCTCATATTTTCTCTAATTTTACATGTTTGTAACTGTATCTGGATTGGTGAGGGTCTAAGTTTATCTATAAGGATTATTCTGAAAGGCATTCTGGAAGCAATTCCATTTCTCTCCATCAAGAGCTCAAAGATTAGGGAAGGCAGGAATTTCTGTCTCCCACTGAGCAATAGCAGGACTTGCTACGCCCCAGTTTTTTTACCATTTCTTTTTCCAGTGAGCTGGTGCTTATTTTCTTGTGTAACTTTACCAAAATTCACTGCTGAACAAACTTGGAGCTGGATGTAACAAGGTGCAAGAAAACCTCCTGCTTTGAGCAGCCAAAATTCTCTCCATGCGACAACTGCACAGGTGAAGTTCTGCAGTTTCTGACCAGGGGAAAGTCAGTGAAACTGCGAGGGAAAAGAATCTTGCCCTACAATTCTTCCATCAAAACCAATACAAAGTCACTTTTGAGTTGAGCTTTCTGCTGCTTTCACAGAGGAAGCTGATTTGTGCATGCAACTGAGGAACCATTTTAAGCACAACCAGAGAAACTAACTCTGCTGGCAGGAGGCTTTGCGGCTTCACTTCAATTTTAAAATCACAGATCTTCCACACACGGTTCCTAACCTGAAAGGAAAAACATGCTAAAAATTCAAATCAAAACTCACCAAGTCTCATTACAGCTTTCTCCTTCTGTCCTTGATTTCATCAGCAAGCAGGGTATCAGCCAGCACAGTCTGAAACTGCCCTACAGAGCTGAGCAAGGGGTTAGGTATCATTTGTTCCCGTTCCTGCTTTTGTTTTCTTTAATGCTGTAGATAACAAACAGAGCAAAAACTTCAATAACTGTTTTAAAGAAGATGCCACATTTCCCTGGGTTTAAAGTGATGCCCTAAAGATGAAGCAACTACCTAGAAAAGTCTGAGCAGCTTTAAGGAATCTATTGCAGAAATCAAAGAACCTAAAATTCTTATAGTCATAAAGGGTTTACTGGCAAACCGAGATTAGCTGAGCAGGATACAGTCATCAATCACAAAGCCACATGTAACTGAGTATCAACTCTCTTTTAAAAGAATTTACAATCTAAATCCCAGTTTTCAGGTGTAAAAAATTCCCTCAAGCTATAAAAAATGTGTTATGGTGAGGCTGCAGTCCCTTGAGGCTGGCAGACTGAAGTTATGTGTTTCACACAATGTAAATGTAGAAAATAATTATGTTTTATTAGGCAATGAGAAAACATGAAAAAATTTCAGATGCATCACCTAAAATACAGTAAAAAGCTGCAGAGTTTGAACCAGGGGCTTTCCTGGCCCAAATGCAGGGTCTAGCAGCCTGGCTGGTAGAGTTCTAAGCAAGAAATATTCCTTTCTTATTTTTATTTTTTTGGGGTGAGAAAACTGAATTGTCTCAAAAAGATACCTGTGTCTCTCCTCTGTTTCTTCTTTTTAATAATGATAATTTAAAAAATTCCACTGGACCTTTCAGTTTAATAAGCTGTTCAGTTGAGGGGTAACAATAAACAATATGGAGTTTTTTGTTATTGATGTTGGTTACGGCTTCTCAGATTTCTTTCATTAAACTTGGTGCAGGAAACAATACATTGCACCTCTGCTTTCAAAGAAACTCCTTTCACCTGAAGAGTCCCCTGGTAAGACACACCTGGAATGTTTACTGTCTCCCTCTTTCCCAAAGACTTCAGAAAAAAAAAAAAAAAGGTATATTTAGTTCCTTCCAACTGGTCTAATTCTGCAGGATCTGAGCCCTGGTGGTTCAACCTGAATGAGGCTGCATTTTAAATCCTTTGGTGGTGCTGTGCCTTCCTTTCCTCCAGGCTTTTACTCTGGGTTCCTTGCATAAACAAGCCGGCAAAATTTCAAGGTTATTCTATTACCAGCCAGTGGAGAAGATTTGGAATTTTAATTATTCCTCCTCATTTTTGCTGGCCTCCTACGCATTTTGCCCATAGGTGACTTTCATATCAGAAAATCGTTATTGGGGTCTACAGGGAAAGTTTCTCTCCTTTCTCCTTTTGCCTGTCCCACAGGAATCACATATAATTCCTATGGGTGTAAACATCCCTCGGTATAAGGTTCTCCTTGTAAACCACAACTTCCTACAAAAGCCCTTTTTAGAGAGGTGATTCATCAGCTCTAAGTCAGAATTGAAGCTGCTGCAGAGCTTTAAATATCTGCAAATTGAAGAGTTTAAAAAAAATCAGCATTTGGAACTAAAGAAACACTAAAATGTCCAGCCCTTAATCTGCTACTCTTTTTCTTCTGTTCCCTTCTTCTCTCAAGAGAGCCATCCCAGCCCATGAGGAGACTGCCCTTGACTCCTTATCAGTGTAACAGTCCTGAAAATCCCTGGATACCAGAAACGCATTTCACAAACTACTGATTTGAGAACTAATATATTGCATTTCTCCTGCATGCCTGAGCACAGCAGCACCGTATATATTGTTAACACAACCCTTCCAACTCCTTAGAGCAGAGAAACAGAAGTATTAAATATTTTCCCCGTTTTACATATTTTATATTATCAGCCTTGCTCAACTATCCTTAGAGACTATCACTCTTACTTAAGGATGCTCACAATTTATCATTTTTCTCTGGAGATCTGACTTCCAGAACAGAAGTATTTCCCTATTCAATTCACCAGCCTGTGCATAAGCAGCTGTTAGTGTTCATCTGCCTTTTCTAGGCATTAACATCAAAAATGCCCCTTGATCTTAAAAAGTGACACACAGCGTGGTTCCTTTAACACCTTTGGAGGTAATGGTTTAAATCCAGCAGGGAAATGTTCTCATCTATAGGTTTATGATACACATTTAAACAGTGTTTCAATTGCCTCAACTATGAAATAAGATGACAGCCAAACATATATCAGAGGGGAACAGAGAGCATAAAATTCCCTCTTTCATTTGACAGTGGTGGGGCTTACGTGGTTTTGCACAAAATGTACAGTCTCTGTCAAGTTTGACAGTATTATGGGATTTATCCCAGTCACCTGTTAGCACGTTCACCCATTGTGGAAAAATAGGGTTCAAATCCATTCTGGGATCTGGGTTCACAATCCATGGCACAAAAGACCAGTCCTCCACTGAAGCAAAGAACACAGACCTGGGTTTTTGATAGGAAAAATGGGAATAGCTTTAAGCTGAAAGGAGGTAGATTTAGATGGGATATTGGGAAGAAATCCCTCTCTGTGAGGGAGGCCCTGGTACAGGTTGTCCAGAGAAGCTGTGGCTGCCCCATCCCTAGAATTGTTCCAGACCATGTTGGGTGGGGCTTGGAGCAACCTGAGATAGTGGGAGGTGCCTCTGCCCACGGCAGGGCGTGGAACAAGATGGGCTTTAAGGTCTTCCCAACCCCAAGCAGTCTGGGTTTCTACAGTTCTGCGATTCCATGACCAGTTCTGCCAAAGGGAGGGAAGCTCCAGACGCTGTGATGCTCTCTCCAGAAGAGTCAGAGATAATTTAGTTGTTATTCCAGCTATTCTCTTTCCCTTAATCTTACATGATTCATCAAAATTGGGCATGAGCCATAGTTCAGGTGCTTATGCTCTTCCGTACGTTCTTAATTACACATCCATAGGGATTAAAATCCAAGGATCTTTAAATCTTCCCAATGATTAGTTTCACAGCAACCAATGAGTTATATATTCATCTCTATCCCCAATGGATGATGAGACAAAGTATTGGAGAGGTAAAAAAGAGGAATATTTCCTCTCCATTATAAGTGGTAAAAATAGTTCAATATTTTGGTCTATTTAAAAAATAAAAAACACCACCACAACAACTGGAAAGAGTTAAGAGATCAAGGCAGACACTTCTAAAACAATATATTTTTTTCTTAAAATAAAGAGAGACAGGAAGAAATCCAATGACTGTTATTGAAAAAAAATAGCATTGATAGAATTCAGATCATTGTCACCAGAAAAATATGGGAAAATTTTATTTTAGTTCAACAACTTCTATTATTTTTTTAAATAAATTAATCAGTCTCATATCTCACCTTTTGCTTAAAACACAAAATCATCTTTCCCCATTTACGTGATAGTAGCACTGTCAATATCTATTCTGAATATTCTACTGAAGGATTTAACATATCTGGAATCTGAAGGATAATCTATCAAACTTGAAATTTAGTAGATGCCAGAAGAGGTGAATTACTTCTTTTTGATTGTTTGTTTCAAATTGGAAATGTTTCTTGTCTTCTTTATAGGTCAGCATTTATTCCAATTAAAAGTATGCATATTTTAATAGAGACAAATTGAAAACAACTGCTCAGTTTTAATGGCTCACATTCTTCAACATTTTATCTATTTGAATCTACACAGATTCTTCAAAAGGTCAGGAGGAGGAAAACTTGTGCTGAGAGCACAAAGATACCACAGAGAAATAGCAGTGTTAGGGTTAATTAATAATATGGACGATGTAATTTCTAAACCAAGAGTTATATATTAATCCACATCATTTGAATGGCAAGGGGACACTTTCCACAGTTTAAATATCCAGGGAATGTGACACAGACCTGGAAGTTGAGGAGTTCTACCTTTCATTACAGGTCTTCTGCATCTTCCATGATTCACAGAATCCACCGGTGCTCCTCTCTCCTCTGTAAAGAGAACCGGGGCACCTTTGAACTTGAAACTGTTACAGAAATGTGTCAAAACCAGAGCATGAAACTCCACGTGAGCATATCATCAGTACACCTTAGAAAAGCAAGAATTCCTGTACTGAGTCACACCAAAGATCCATCTCTGCCAGACAACAGCAACTGCATGTTTTCAAAGCTGGAAGCTGAAGCCACCCTTACATAAGTGCAGCTCCACTGCAGGAACAGGAGCTGGTTCATTACAGAGGAGAACAGAGATAAGCTTATGAAACAGGAATTTGCCAAAAGCAACTTGGGCTAAGTTAGTAATTTGATGGAAAAGTTATCAGATCCCAGAGGTCAGACTGAGATATTACCATGTTATGCCTTATTTCTCCTTATTGTTTCCCTTAAATAGAACAAGCTTTAGCCAGCATCACATTCAGAGTTATTCTGCCAAAACAGCAATAATCATTTCTGAGAGCAGAGAATTCTGAGGCAGGCTAGGAACATGAAATGTTTTCCAAGCAAGGGAAAGAGGGCAGAAGCAGCAGGTAGTGGAGAGCCCTTGAGAGGTTTTTAACAGCCTGTGAGACTGAACTGACCCCTGTGACTGAGCTGACAGAAATCTTCATGTCCCACTTGATCAGTAGGTGGAAATTCTCCATGACTTGCTCCTTATAATTCATTTTTTCATCTTTGTATGTATTGGCTCTCCCAAGCTCTTGTGTTAATTTTCTTTTTAACTGTGTAGTTCCCAAGGGAAGGGCTCTGAGCGTTCCTGTAGGATGCATATAAACAGTGGTCATATCTCACTGCACATTTTACATGTGTGAGATTAAACATAGCCATAAAACTATATGACTGCTATTTATTGATCCATAAATGAATATCTGGGTTGGAATTTTTAATATTTCTCTTTGAAACAATAGTGTAGTTTTCTGCAAGCTGTGCTTTCTCACTGCATGACAACTCTGTGTTAGAATATTTAACACCTTTACACTGATAGGACTTTCACTTCATTCCAATGCCCACATACCCACACTCATTACAGGCTATGAAATCTGTAACAAACATTAATTCACTCATCATTCGTGGAGTTACTTCTGATGCACCTGATGTAACAGAATGCAGATAACCCATCTCAAAATAAGTAATGGAAACGAAATCAATTCAAGCACACATAGGTCTAGGTTTTTATCTATAGATCTAAATTGCCACGATTTTAATAACTTCTTAAATTTATTACATTCATAGATAATGATATCTAATAAAACTGAAGCCTGATTTTATGAGACATTGCACTAATTACCTGGTTTGATGTGTTAATCACTGATTCTTGTGTAAAGAATACCAGACCACTGCTGAGTTTACTGACCCCCATTCATTTATAGAAATATGCCTACATTATATTTTGTATAAAGGAAAGGACAGAGAGATGGGCACAATCCTTTCATATAAAACTGAAAAATACTGTCTAAAATTTACAGCACTGCATAGTGCTTTAGACTTATTTAAGAGTCTAAAAAGTTTTGGAGAGAAGAAAGAAACTATATTGTCTATTTCTGAAAAGATATGAAATTATACATTTATCCTCTTTTGGCTCACCAAAATATGAAAAACTGCTTATAAAGCTGTAGGCTTAAAATTCCAGTGAGTGAAACCTGTAAATTTTAAGAAACCCCAGTGACTCCTAAATTGGACTTTCAGTGAGACAAAGAAGCAATAATCTTCACGGTATTGACAGAAAGAGGGAACTACCATTTTATATCAGGATTTAGGGAATGATATATTCCCCTTGCAAATACTGTATCCAATTCCTATCCTTCCACCATGAAACAAACTAAATTCTCTATCCTATCATGGATCTATTGAGATCTCTCTCTACACCAATACAGCTGAGGAATTTAACATCTACTCACACTAATCCTGAAAATTTATCCACAACAAAAGAATTCTTTCTTGAAATACACCACCAGCCTTTGGCTAATTACCTCCCTGTTGTTAGGGCCTGCCTTTCTCCTGAGCGGGTCATGCCTGCCTTGTGCCTCAGGTTGTTGTATTTTTCTGAGCACGAGGAATGAAAGCGTGCATGGAGTGTATTTGCTCCCTCTCTGTTTAAGTGCTCGCTAATAAGTGATTCAAGGTTTTTTAGCATCATCCACTTAATGAACAAGACAGGACATTTCCTTCAGGAATGGTCAGCAATCCATTTCTGGCCATGCAAGCTTCCCAGGGGAAAAGTCAAGTGTTTGAACAAGACTGTGGTTTGGGTCTTAAGAGATTTAACACATCGACAGCAGGCTGTCATGAAGGCTGAGAGCTGCTTAGAAAACCATCGGTCTTCCACTGACACGGCAGGGAATGGGTTTCCTATAAACATTCTCTGAAATCTTTGTCCTATTCTGTTCTTACAGAACCTAAGTGATCACTGCTAGAGGCAAGATACTCACAAAATGTCAGAGAAGTTGAAACAAGGAATCTGATATTTTTTCCATTTATTTTATTTTTTAATACAGAAGGTCTAGAAAATGTTTCACATTCAGACACAGCCTGTGTCTGGAAATACAATCAAAGTAACTAAGCAATGATATAATCAAAGTAATTAGGGTTTGGAGATGAGAGAGCCACAGTGAAGATGGGCACATAAGTTTCAGCAGATTTAACTCTTGCAAAGACAAGAGTACAAAAGCTCTTAGTGGCCCACAGGTGAAGATCTGCTGGCCAAAAGCTGCAGCTCTCCATAGTTCCGTATGGACAAAGAAGTAAAAAAACCCTAATGGAAATGGAAGGGTAATGATTTTTTCTTAAAAGTGATTTCATACACACAGAACACCGTTATGGACCAAAAAACTATACATCAGCCACTGGCCTAAGATCTTCCTGAGAAATACTCTGGTAATTGGTGGCTTCAGAGAGAAGAATAGAGATGACAGCAAGAAGAATAGAAAGTTCAAAATTTGAAGGGAATAAAAAAGCTTGAATCTGAAGGGAATAAAAAAATCATACATGAATATTGCACTTGAGATGATGAAAGCGAAAGGATGGAAGGGAAAACCAGACCTTGAACATGGAGTGTTGGTGGAAGAGGCTGCTGAGCAGGTGTGGAAGGATCAGTAATGCTGAAGGCACAGATATACAGACAGAGGGGAGCTTTTGTCCTGATTTCTTGAAACAGACCAGGAATTGGTTTACATTTCTAAAGACCGTGGTAGTGTTCTGCTTTCAACAACAGCTACAAAACAGACATTTGCTATCAGTAATACTGTACCCTGCTACAATACCTTCATCTTGGGCACTCAGCGGCCACTACCTCTCCCAAAGACAGCCGCTCAGTCATATTGACCTATGCACGGAGAAAAAACAGGGCTTGAAATTTTCCAGCACAGCCACAGACATTCTCACCAGAGGCAAACAAGAAGTGACCTCGTAAGGCTTAGCACAACTTTATCCTTCTTATGTTAAAATTGAGGTCCAACCTTTCTTCCATATGGGAAAACATCGTGAATGCCAGAGGTATAAGAAACAAAACAAGTATGATAGTGAGTACCAAAAGCCCTAATAAAGATGAATTAACAAACAAGAAGAAGTGAGGAGAAAGATTAAGAAGATGATACAATGCTTTCAGCAGAGGCTTTCAGTTTGCTGAGTCTAGTCTAAACTGACAGCCCTGGCTGGGAGCAAAAGCTCAAGTGTTCAGAGGAGTGGAGAAGGAGAGCTCACTTTTCTATTTTGCTGAGTTGAAAAGTGTCACTTTTCATTTTGCTTTTATAGTTGCTGGAGACCATTACAGCTCAGCCTGGATTGGCTTTCCCTGCCCTGGAGAAAGTAAATGCCATGTGAGGAGGCAGTAACTGTGTGCTTTATCGGCTCATTACATGGTACCCCACAAAAGCACTGCAGGCTCATCGGCAATGCTTCAGCTTCACATCGCTTGGGTGAAGCAGTGTACCAGGCACGGCTACTTTTGTTTATATAACTCTCAGCAGCTTTACAACAGGGGGGCAGGAACACAATGTCTGCTCTGCTAAGCCCAGAGGAAAGCGAGATCATGACAGGAGACCTTGCAGGAGCTCATTGTCCTTGAAGAGAGGAGGGGTGAAAAGGAGAACTATCAGGAGACGTAGTGGAATGAGCACGAGGTAGAGACACCGGGCACATCTTATTTCTGGAATAAGACATACACATCCCTTTCAGCTGAATTCAGAGTGTCTCCACATGCTGTGAGGGGGTGAAGGTGATGCCGTAAGGACAGATTCTTTCTGGCACAACCCTGAGGGCAGAGAAAGGGGAACTACAAAGCCCAACTCCTTTTTGGTTACAGAATTTAGATTAACACACTGTGAGGCTTCTGAAGGAGGAGACATCTGTGGATATGATCATACCGCTCTTTTTTCTAGTGAATACTCAACACTCTGGTGGATGGAAAGAAGAGGAAGAGGACACAGCACCCAGCTGTGCTGCTGGAATGGTCACAAGCAAAGGGTAACTCATTCTGTCTGCTCATTCTGTCATGGAGCAAAAGAGAGAAGAGAAAAACAGAATATTCATTGTCTGTAGGTTCGGTGACTGGATGGTGCGAGGGTTGTGAAATCAGAGACTGTAGGATCAATGCACAAACACAACCTGCTGCTCTGCAGCTCCCTGTAGTTGAGGCAGCTGGCAATTTTCCCTGCAAATAGTGTACTGTTATAGTTAAGAAGACCAAGGCAAAGTTAGTGTTTTGGATCTCAGTTCTGTGAAGTCTCACATAGGTTCTTCATACTATGAGCAGTCCTACTGAAGTATCAGTTCTTAAAATCAAGGCCACTAATAAGTACCTGCAGGATCAGAATCAAGGATTGTACTTTCAATCTTGTGTTAATCCTGGAAAGGGGCTTCATGAGAAACACATTAGAATAAAGTAGACTGCAAAGCATATTCCATAAATTCTAAGATCCTAGAACCCAGACAAGCTGTGCTATTCATTAATATTTCTGGTCTTCCCCAAAGTCATCAGAGATTAATATGATTGTTGCAGCAAATGGCGACAAATATTATAGAAAAGAAAGCATTTACATACATATAAAGCCAGACTAAATTTGATTGCTTTTGCATAGCATCTCCACATTTGTATGGATACATTTGCTATCATAAAACAGGAAAAAGAAGACACTAATTTCTCTGCATTATTTCCAGTGCTGAATCCATCAATAGTGGGAAACATGTCATAAACAGCGGTGAAATCCAGCCTTTCATCGCATCAAGGGTAAGACATTAGCCAGGCTATTATCAACACAATGACACACGCAGAGCAACGGAGAGGGTTTCAGGTGGGGTTTTCACATGAAAGGTAAAAAGATTTCCTTCCATGGTGAGTTTCTGGGTCTGTTTTCACTGCCTCGAGCAAGTTGCATCAAATCCCCCTCCCCAACAGATATCTTCCATTACCTCCACATGGATGCAGAGAGTGTTATCTCATACATCAGCTCGTTATTCCGGCAGCTAATGACTTCAACCAGACTGAAAGCACTAAAAACAAAATGCAGAAAATTCGACTGGAACGATTTCAGAGTTTACAAACTCACAGGAGGTAGCAGAGTCAGAAACAAAAGTGAACTTTAAGGCTCTGTACAAATTGAAAGATGGATTAAAATATACTTCAGCTCATTTCTTTGGTATCTACAGTAGATTAAATTATCACACTTGGTTATTTTTGATTTTTTTTTCCTTCTCCCCAAGTGCCCCACTCTTTTCCTTGTTCCTGAATGAAAAGAGACTATTCCATTCTTTAGCTCCCATGCAAAATCACATGAAAGAGGTCTGTGGTTATTTAAGAAATCTTTGCCTCCAAACCCACGTCCTCATTTGTCTGCCGGTGCCAACTTGAGAGAGCAGGCAATGATGTGAAAATGTGGAACCAGAGAATGTGCACACGTTGCAGTTTCAAACTTCTCATTCCCGTATGTGCTCAGTCACTCGCAGCCTCTGCTGTCCGTGTTTATCTTCCCCAGGAGCAGCAGCGCAGCTCCCTGGGCTGCCTCGGTGTTGTTCCTGTGCCGTCTGCATGTGTGACACTGATTTATTCAGCCACGCAGAAAGCTCCCAGGTTTGGCCAGGAGGACGAGCAGCAGCTTTGCTCTCCTAAGCAAAACACTCACACAGAGCCAGCTCGAGGTGCTGGGTCTGATGTGCACCTGAGGTGCCACCTCCACCTGACAGCGCCAAGAGACCCCAAATGCGCAGATCTCGGAGTCAGGGAGTGCAGTTGTCTCCACAGCACAAGGAAACAGGAGCAAACAGCACCTTTCTGTCCCTCTCCCCCTGCAGTGCCCAGTCCCCACCAGGCTCAGCTCGTGTGAGAGCTGCACTGTGCTCTGCTACCTCAAAAACTTCATTACTTCTACAAAATATGTCGCAGCACATTTAACAATGCGCTGTGAAGGATTATAAATAATTAAAACGAAACCATTCATGTCAGAAATAAATGAACAAAGCCCATTTTTCCATGCACCATCCCTGATTTATTTTTATTGCATTCATTTAACTCATTTGTTAATTCTCAAAACCCAGCAGTCCGCACAGAGTGGGTCTCACACACAGTAGGGAATGCTAGTGAGGTTGTGTCTTCTCTCATAAAGGAGCAAATTATTTTGGGTCAATAAAAACCATACAAAACACAGAACATTATCAACCAACTGCTCCTGGATTTCACACTCTGTGTTTTCCAAGTGTCTGCTGCTCTGAACCTCTCTTTTTAAGAACCTTATCTGCACGCTGCATTTGCATTGGTGTACAAAATATGCAGAAGCACACTCCAATTAGAAATAATTTCAAATACAGCTCTGGCTAATATCTACTCTGTGAAAGACTGATACTATCTTGGCTGCTCCCTGACTTCCAGTGGGCTTGTTTGTGTGCATCATAGATAACATTGCTTCTACTTAAAGCTGCAGTTTCACAGGTTGAGGAGTTCTTTGGGGGTCCAGATTATGGCAGTGGGGATCAGACTTCCTTCCCTTATTGCTGTGCTATTCTTATTTTCTGTATCACAGATATATTTCACAAAGACAGCTTTGATCTCACACTGGAGAGGATAAACAAGCACATCATCTCAGATCTACTGCAATATGAACCCATAATATAAAAAACCCTACCTTTTTACTTCATCCTCTTTTTAAAGAGATTCTGTGTGGAAATCTGTAACAAAATTCCCATATTAAACACTGAAACAATTCCCCAGTAAAATTATAATGGGCTTAAACACTACTTCGAGCTATTTTAGAACAAATAGACATGCACCTGCAGCAAAATAAAAATCTGGAATAATACTGGACCCTTCCAATTCCATTTATTTTACCACAAACCTGGGTTTGTCTTTGTGGCTCAGTCCTTGAGAGCAGCAGCTCCTGTAACAGAAAGAGCTGTTTGGGATTTCTCAGCTGGAAGAATGCCCAAAGAAATTGGAGAGCACAAACTTATGAGAACCAAGAGAAAGCAGAATGCTTATCTCTATTAAGTGTCTTTTCCTATGAATCTGCCAAAAAGTACTTCAAATTCTAATCATGTATTGTTAATCCTATGCTTAAATTACTTTGTACTATTCCAATATTAATTATTCCACAAAATTTTGCAACCACTGCAGAGATATCTTTGGTAAAATTTCATAGGTTTATTGATTACGTGTCAATATTTTAATCATAAACAGTTTCACAAATGGAATATTTTAAATCCTTCCTATGGATTCCATGTGCTTCTCTGGGCTACTTTTTCTTGCCATTTAAAGAGGAAATACATTCTCAGAAGTTAAAATGGATTTGAACACGTAAGAAGTCAAAGGCTTTTCTTCTATTCCGATCTTTTCTATACTGTTCTGTGCTGTTCTGGTCCATTTCTATGCTTTTCACAACACTGGAAGTGGAGAGGTTTGTAGCCCCAAGTCACCACTCTTCTCTGGAGTTTCCCTGTTCATGAGACTGTAGAATATCCCTGCCTTCATTCCAAGTGCAGCACAGAAATAGGAGCACTTAGCCTTGCTGTCTATTCACAGCAAAAACACCTATAAAAACTATCAGGATGCAGAACTAGGTGTCACACCCTTTCATTCTGAGAACAACTTGCTGCCACGCCCGGTGTTTCCCAGCACAAGCAGCTCCTGATGCCTGGGCAAATCACCACATCCAAGTGCGCTGCTCCCAGCGTGGCTATGGGCACACAGACACCTACCTTCTGCAGTCCAAAGTGTGCTCAGTCTGGCATTGAAAAGACTTTGAGAGAAGTGTATTCCTCGCTGACAGGAGTCCAGGTGCTCCCCAGGGAGGGGCCTGTCCTGCTGTGCCAGGGGGTTACACCAGCAGGGGCTGGGGGTTTGCTGAGTTGAGGGCTGAGGAGAGGGGAGGAAGCAGATCCTCAGCTCTGATTCATTGCGAGAGAGGAGCTTCTGCACAGCCTCTCCTGTGACTGGGCTCACCTGAATCCCTCAGCAAGAGATTCCTGTGTCCACACCTCCACAGAGAGGACTGGGACAGACACCACTAATAAAGAAACAAATCCCCCTCGTGTTCAGTGGGATGGGAGCAGGCACTCTCCAGGCACGAGCTCTGCTTCTCTCACACTCCGAGGCTGAACGTATGCACGTAATGATTATTCTACTCCATTCATCTTTATGCATGAACTGGATTTATTTTATTTTTCTAAGCCATTATTTAATACAACAGGCAGTGAAGAAAGTAAGAAGCTAATACAATCACTTCTCTTGTGTACTGCATGCTTCTCTAGCTGAAAATGTAAAAATGTCAGAATGCATGAAGGATATCAGAAGTGTCTCTAGGTCTGTTTTGCATGCACAAGAAGTTTTGGGTTTTTTTAAATTTAAAATATATATATTTACTCCAAATTAAATTTCTCCTACTATACCTTCAGTACTCAACAGGTTTGGTTTTTTAAAAATTCTGACTGGTTTTTAGATATTTATAAGTAATGCAAACCAAATTATTAACACGACTCAGATCCAGACTGCGATGTCAACACATACAACAGCCTCAACCTGAGCAGCCTTGTCAGTCCTGAGTTTTTAAACAAATGTGAACAGTTAAGGTGTGCCCCAGTTCCCACCAAGGGAATGGCTCTGAAACCTATTTTGCATTGACTAATGCTGCAGAGACTGAGATCTTCTCAAAGGAGCCACGTTTCAGCTAATGCTGCTCAGTTTTAAACTTGAATGCCTCTTATATTTGGTATCTTCTACTTTCCACCTTACACATAATTTTCATCAGAGGAAAGCAGCTACAGAAGGATCTACTGTGGTCACCTGAGGTTTTTTATACACGTGAACTTTGTCAGGGTTTGCCGTTCTGGGAAAACACAGTTGTGTTCCTGTGATAGTTAAACGATGCCATGACATTTGAACCAGCAACAAGTAAAGCAGAATATGTGATTCTTCCTCTTCAGCTGGAGAGCAAAGAAGCAATGAGCCAGTCATGGCCATGGCCAGGGTTACTGGTGCCCTTCAGCAGAGCTCAGATCCTGCTTGCCCACACTGGCAGGGCAGAGAGGGGCAGCTCCAGCAGCAGGGTCGTGAACGGGAGCAGGGCTGGGGTGCAGGAGACACTGAGC
Source organism: Hirundo rustica (assembly GCF_015227805.2). Classification (NCBI taxonomy): domain Eukaryota; kingdom Metazoa; phylum Chordata; class Aves; order Passeriformes; family Hirundinidae; genus Hirundo; species Hirundo rustica. The sequence goes on from NC_053464.1 coordinate 12,391,882, forward strand.
CCTCAGTCTGGGATGTCTGTTCAAGGGTGCCCGAGCCACTACAGCAACAGGCAGCCCAGTATTAACACCAGCACCAGAACAATGATGACTCTTCATTACTGAAGAAACACCATTTTAATCACCCCCTTTTTCTATTAAATCATTAACAAAAATCCCCAATAAGTAATCTGCATTTCACAAATGACAGTGACCTCGGACTGCTGCTGCTCGAAAGATAGTTTGCTTTAGGGCAATGGGCTCTTAACAACTGTCAGTTTACAGCGAATGAACATTTATCTGATTTTTTTTTTTTTTTTATTCTATTGTATTGTATTTTTGTAATGGTGCTTGAAATTAACATTTTTACTGGGTTTTTTCACTTTTTTGATCATTAATGTAGTAAATTACACCAGCAAAATGACTACAATGGTTTCATTTGTGTCCTAAAAACCTATTAAGTGTCTGAGTAGAAATTGTGGAGCTTTTGGAGGTTGACTGTCTTATTTCTAAGGTCATACTTGGCCTATTGACCTAAACCAAACTGACTCCTCCTCAAATATTCACAAGAAGAATCATATCAAATTAAAAGGATGAAGTGAAAGAGGAAAATAGAGTCTAGACACATGGTTACATCATCAAAGCTAAAATTATCTGTAACTAGTCAAAGTGTTCCAGAGATCTCAATTGGCTTTTTTTTTCTTGGGAGGTCCCTGTTGTATTACTCAGATTTAAAAAACCCTCATAAGTTGAGGTATTCAACAAGCTGCTGGATATAATTTATCTCACTTCAATTTATTGGAACACATTTCTATATCACCGTTCTTATTTTAACAAAGACATTTTTTAAACTGGTAAAACTAAGTGCATATTTAATTTATTTCACTCAGTAAAGAATCCTGGAGAAAATCAATTTTCATTTACAAAGGTATCCCAGCAGGCTGGGTGTCCCATTACCGCAGTATTGTGCCTCTTACATCCAGGTTTATGTGACACATGCTATCATTTCTTCTCCGTGATTCTATTACTTCTGGAAAACTATGTTAAAGCATAATAAAACATATAATGTGACTTCAGACTGACAAAAGCTGTGAAAATCAAAGGTAGTGCTGATCACTGGCAGGTTGGGTGACAGCACACTCGATGGTCAATGCGCACACTTCCATATTTCTGCCACCACATGACCAAGCAAATTTCTTACACCTCACCCCCCAACCACTGAGGACTACCAAGAGCAGGGTTCCTGACCTGACCTGCTGGGGATGCACTAGGCTGCTGCTGCTGCTGTTTTATTCTGTCATTTACCCTGACCCCAGGACTGACAAACATCCCATTTACACCTTCCCATGGCAGCAGTCACTCAGCTGGATGAGGTGCCCCCCTCCGAGGTGATTTTCTCAAAAACTGAAATGATCCATCTCACCCTTCCCTACCTAAAAGCCACTTCCTCTTGCTTGGATCAAGGAGAGGGATTTTGTGTCCATTTTTTTTAATTTTAGACTACAAGCAAGGACCTTCTCAAGTACTTACAGATGCCACAGTTCTCAAGGTATGTGTTATGTTGAACCAACACCAAACAATCCAACTCTAATAAAAGCAGCCTTTGTGAGACTCAATATTCACAGAGGAATTTAATCAGATTTCAGGTTGGGCCTTATTTTCACTTTACGATTTTTATGATATAAAGAATTACCAAAAAGTGTGTTTATGCTCATATTTAAAGGTGCTGAGAATTACAGGATCTTAATTCCATTGTGGTTTCTCATGTCATCATAAACTATGGGAGAGGGGAACCCAGTGGATTGTGCAACCACAACCCAAACCATAAATTACATTTCTGCAAACCCAACCCGCTTTGTATTTCACACACAACATTGGTACAAATACTGTGCAGTTCCCTGCCTTTTAGCTCTCCTGCTTGTGCTGCCTCCTCAGTAATGTGCCCTCCACATTCCCACATCTGTTGATTTCCACAGAGCCTCGCTGCTCTTCAAGTGTTTCTGAAGAGTTCTGATATTCTTGCGCACGACATTTTGCAATCAATGAGCGCAGCTTCAGCAGGAATGCTGATTTAGGCGCACACAGGCATACCCAGGAATTACGAGGGCTTTTTCTGGGACTGCAATGTGCACAACACCGCAATGAATAATGCTGCACTCCCCAAGCTGGCATAAGAAATGGCTGTAAAACTAATCACCTCCTAGCCCAAGAATGACACAGCTGAGGTTGCCTTTGCATACTGCATTCATCTGAAGGTGTGTGCTGCCCCTCATCCACACTAGCACAGTTTCAAAGGCACCTAAGGGAACCAGATGCTCCGGTTTCTCTTAAGTTCCAAGGAATGTAGCCCTGCATAGCAGTTTTAAAAACTGTTGAAAACGATAATTTACTGTAATTAATTATACAACCCTTCTGTCTTACTCAAGGATAGATGGCGCTTACTAAAATCGTGTCTGAGCAAATGTAATCAAGTTCTTAAATTTTAGTATATCCTTAAATCCCATTTCCTTTAGCAGAAATGTAATGAATCTCTGTTCTGATGAGGTGTGATGTTTACTTTAAAATAATATCTGAAAGCAGGAGAGAAAAACATCTCATGTTTAAGCACTTTCCTTTATGCAACTGCAAGAGGACTCAGAAGTGAAAAGAGGAAGACAAAAAATGTGTATTGCTTAAGAATGCACATAATGACCAAAGGCAAAAAGAATGGAGATAAGATTTCCAACTGTGGATGTTGTGTCTTGCTTATTCACAGTATTGATATGTAGACTAGACAATAGAAATACCTTTGTTCAGTATAAACACTTACTTTTCATGTGCTAAAGCAAAGTGATGGCAATTTGGAAAAGGAAATCACAGCTCTGACAGCAATCGTTCCTGTCCATGGATAATAATCTACCCATGTGACAGGAGTCATTCAATTTTTATAACCTGGATCTATGTCAGGGAACTGGGATCAGAAAACAGAGGGCAATTTGTTCCTAACCCTTCTTTGTTGCACATTTTCGACAAGGTTTTAACCTCCAGCAACTCTGGGATTTGAAAGGAGGAGGTATCTCCCTTACACAATATCCCTACATCCCACATCAGACTAAGAGTAAATTCCAGCAAGCCATTAGCTGTGTGTAAATCAATAGAAACCAAACAAACAAAAATAAATCCCAGAAGCCAAACATATAAGATCAGAATTTCCAAGTACTTGCCTGATTTATAAACTCTCTTTACTAATTCTGAACCCAAGCCTGTTATCAGCCCTCGAGCAGTGCATCAGGAATGCCACACAGCCACCAGCCTTTATCCTTATCTTCATCACCATTTCCCCTCTGCCACTTCAACATAGCACAGAAAAAACAAAACCTCCTCTACTCTTGGATACCACTACAGGCAATTTTGCTCATTATTTGAATATTACGTACTGGATTACTGTGCACAGACTTGTTGTTACAAATATGGTTGTTGTCTTCATGTTTCATTCCTGAATAAGCTGCTGTTAAAAATGCCTTAAGATGCCCAACACGAACAGCTACAGCAGGTGAAGTACAAACCACAGAGGAACTGCAGGGGCTTTGTGTTCATGTGTGTGCACACATGGAACAAAGAGAAGGCAGGAAGCCCTTTTAGGACTTGTCTTGTTGGAAGACTGTGCTGCTACACAAGACAAGGTGATGCTGTGCCATCACGGCACAAACGTGAACAAAAATTCACCATGTCCAGAGACCACCACACCAGGAGGAACTGCTGCAACAAATTACTACAAGTTGAAATGAACGTGAAGTTGCACATGCTGGCTTCTTCCAAATATAGCATAAGAGTATGGTTTTCCTCTGCAGATCTCTTTGAATAGTTATGAGAGGTTCGGGCTTCTTGTGAGCAGTCACAGAGCTTTGAAAATGAGTATTTTTGTACCATGCTGCTGGTGATAGCATCTGTGGAACAATGTCACGGCATATGCCACAGGAATAAAGCACTGAAATCAATCAACAAAGCCTCCTTCTTAACATGCTGGGGAAAAAAAAAAGGCGAGACGCAAATATTTCATATTTAGAATTGCGTATGTTCGGAGCAGGCAGCTCTCGAGGCGGCTCCGGCTCTCTGTGCTTTGCAGAGCTGCTGCAGCGCTCCTGCCGCAGTTCAGCCCCGTGCCCAGAGCCTCGGCACACACAGCCAGCACCGAGGGGAGCCACCTCTCAGGAAGAGCAGGCAAAATGCATCGCTGCTCCCAGCTCAAGGATTGCAGAATGCTCACATCCGAACCAAAGCTGGTTCTGCCTGTGTAACATCCTTCATCTCTGTGTCCAGTAAAATATCCTTTGGCAGGACTAAAAAAAATTAAAAAAAAAAAAACCCTGTCACCTTCTGCCACTGTTCTTTTGGCACTGAGGTACCTTCAGACTGCTAGGGACACTCTCAGAGGATGATCAAAACAATTAGGACATTATTAAATAATGAAGCTCATACAGCATAAATCATCTTCTCCCTAATATCTGGGTCTGTGAAATCTTATCTTCTCAGAGGATGAAACCAAATCCAGTGTCCTCAGCTGTGCTGCGCTGTAACACACCAGACACCAGCACTTTGTGACAATTACTATTCCCTAGAAAGCTGCTTCACTGTAGCTGGAACGCTCTGGTTTTAGCATATGCTGGATTCATATCAAAGGCCAGTTTGGACAGGGCTTGGAGCAACCTGGGATAGTGGAAGGTATCCCAGAACTCATGGCAGGGGGTGGAACAAGATGAGATTTAAGGTCCCTACCAACCACTCAGTGAGCCTGTAATTCTATGAAATCGGTGTCCTGCTGACCAAATGCAGGGAGAAAGTCCCACAGGAAAAGTTTTGGAAGCAGATGTGGGGAAGTGTAAAGAGGCATTTAATTCAAATGCAAGGGGTAGGGGAGAGCAAGAGCTCACTGGTGAACTTTCCTCCTGCTGTCATCCCAGGTTGTGTAAATATTAGCTCTGTGAACTGGAATAATGGCTCAACTGTCTGGGAGGATGACAAGTGACAGAGAAGAACTGGGTCAGGATCAATCCCTATTTGCATACCAATTAGTTAATGTTCTTTCTTTTCTCACACAAATAGAGGAAAGGGTAACATTTCTCACTTTTAGAATAGAAACCTTCAAACGTCTTTCTTGCAATAACTTGTGTTGTATTTTTAGAAAACTTGTTTAGGCCTCAGGAGCTCTGCTAAAACTCCTTAATCCTGATTTTAAACTCATCTAAGTCCCAGCTTCATCAACTCAGCTAACGTATCTTGTACCACTCACCTTTCCAGTAAACCCATGTGTTTAGCAAAGGGGTTTTTTTCTGGCTCTGGAGCACTCACTCCTATTTCATTCCTCCAGTGCTTCTTTATAACTCCTATATTTTCCAGTATATTCCGAGAGTGATGTTTGCAGCTTTCCTCTTACTCAGGCCATAGGCCCTCTGTCAACACAGCAAACCCCAAACATGTGGCATTCCTGCAGTGTCCCTCTTTGGTCATCATTAAAACAGAGCTTGAATTCCACCCTGTTTCTGTGCACAGCAGATTTATGGTAGAAATTACAAGAATCATTCATCTTTTTCAGGTTTATAGTGGAGCTCACTGCTGGACCGTTACCTCTCTTAAAGAGGCTACTCGCAGTAAGGAAATTGGAGAGAGGAGCAGTTAGATGGAAACTTTTATCATTTGGACACTGTTCTTGTCCTTATTGATCCCTGCCTTAGTTGAGCCAGTACCCCCAGTTCCAATAACACATAATTTCTAAAGAAGGCAGAAGCCTCGGAGAGACTCAGAATGGTGAATTAGTAAAACAGTCACTTTCTAGGCTTATTTCTTCAAGTATTTTAATATTTCAAAGGATTAATTCTAAATGTTTTAAGAGCTTTAAATTAGTAGCTGTAACCTGATCATAAATTAAACATCTTCCCTTCCCAAAGCAAAGCGATACCATGTCATTTGTATACTTATTGTTTGTTTACACTCGGCATCAAGATATTCCCTGGAAACTGATTTTTATTGCCAAAAGAATCTGGAAAGACAATACAACTTCCATACTAACTAATCTCATATTATGCCTTCATCAAGCAACTTCTGCATTTCTGGTCATGCACAAACATCCACCCAAACCCATGAAATTTCAAATGTAAATAAATACCCCAAAATCCACATAAGCATAGAACCTAATTCTCACATCAGAATGCAGATAGGTGACAATATGTGTGCAATCATATTCAAGTGGAATTTCAGGTGATGTAAAAGCTTAAAGGAAAAGCTCTGGCCAAATGGAGGAATCACAGTAACTCCAGCTTCTCTCTCCAGACAAAATGGAAACTCAGAATCCTGGTCATGCTCATATGCTAAGCCTAATAGTATTTATTTATTTATTTTACTTTTAAAAAATACACTACATTTCCAGGCACATCTGGGTGAAGCCCCACTGCACTAGATGCTGATTGGCCATCTGGCTTAACATTAAGCCAGAGGAAAGCTAAAGTGAATTGGACATAAGCTCGAAATTTTTAAAAAATTAAAATTATGTGTGTCCATGCTGACTCTCCTCATTATGGAAGGCTTCTTCCCCATGCTTTTTAAACAAACTTAAAGCTTTTGAGCTTCTTTCTCATTCCAGGGACATTTGCTCCGGTAGACATTCCAGGAATACATACACTTCCTTTGATTTCATTAGGAGTCATCCCCAGGCCAACAGCCAGCAACACAATGGAACCTTCAGATGTCATTTCCGCAGCTCATTCTGTTATTAATGGAAACTGGAAGCAAAGTCCAGCTTGAGTAAAGTCATCCCAGCACTCTACTTTCCTACTAGTGCTGCAGTGCTTAGAAAATAAAAAATACTCATTTGTGAAATCCGAGGTGTCTTAAATTAACAACAGTTAATTTACCTATAATTAGCACTTCACATGACAGCTACATCCCATTCGAACAAAAAAAAAAAAACCTGTCAAGTCAACTGAAGGAAGCTTGGGAGAACAGGAAAGAGAAATTTAAATTGAGTTGGGTCTCTGGAAATCATTAGCTATTGGGATGGGATTGGCCAAAACGTTCATAGGCATAAATAAATGACTGTTCTGTATCAATTGCTCAGTTTCTTCAGTCAACACCAGAAATCAGTTGACTCAAATTCCACAACCTTCAGAAACACTCAGCCCTGTATAACAATCCTATATAATCCCAAGTATGTATTTTTTTACAGTTCTTCTAGTTTTACATAGTATATAGCTCCTACAGCACAGCCATATCAAAAATATATTTTCTAAGTAGAGAAATTTGAAATAATTAATTTCTTATTGGCCCATCTGTTTTTTAAAGAGCATAAGCAGCCCTTTTCTAAGCATTTGGAGGCTTTCACAAGTATACGTTTATGTAACTCAGATTGGCTTTCGCCGCAAGTTGTGCAGTGAGTACCTGTGAACTGGTTTGGGCTGGGGGAGAGTTAATTTCCTTCACTGAAGCTGATACGGGGAATTTTTGGGATTTGTGCTGCAATTACACCAGATCAAGGTCTTTTCTGCTACCCACCTCAGCCCATCTGCAGACTGCAGATGCACAAGGAGGTGAAGGAATGCCTGGGGTTGCTCTGCTTGTGTGTGATGCTTTTGCCTTGCCTATTAAACTGTCTTTATCTCAACCCACGAATTCTCATTTTTACTCTTCCAATCCCACCAGAAATGTGGGTGAGTGGCTGTCAGGGGTTTAACAGCAGTCTGCAAAAACAGCTTGGGAATTCTACTAAATTAGCAATGAAATCCATGCAAGTCTCCTGAAGACATCCCTTTGTACTGCCCTAAACCAAAAGATACAGAAAACTCAGTGGTTTCCAGGTGACAGAATATTTACAGTGCCTCACGCCTAAATGTCATTTTACTGCATTCTTCCTGCTTCATCTCCTATAAATTAAAAGATGCGTGATTAATCAGTTGTACTCTGGGTTCCACACACGAATTCATGCCCTGCCAAACCCACAGCCCAAGTGTGCCACCTAATGGCCCCGGAGTCAGGAATGCACCGATCCCTCAAGTTCACCAATAAAATCTAAAGAAAGCATCGCTTCACTTGTTGAGGTGGAGGTGGAGCTTCATCACTATTTTCCTGCAGGCCCTACCCACCACACTTCCCCAGCAATTTTGCAGGTTGGATGAAATAATTGCTTTAAGGCGCCTCAAAATGTCGAGATAAACAAGCATTTGAATGTGACCACGAGGTTAAAGAGCTCCACGGAGCCTTAATTTCACAATTAAAAACCTCATAGGCTACAAGCTGCACAAAGACTTGGACACTGCCTGGCTGCTTCCAAGCCTCACTGCTAAATGATCAGCATTTTGGGTGAAGTTGTGGTGAGTGGCAGCAGTGGATTCAGCCAGCTAAATGAATGTGTCATTTATCTGTTGAAGTACTTACAGAGGGCAAGCTTAATTTAGCTGATATCATCTTCTTAAAATGCAATCCATAGTCAAGAGGAGTGCTTGCCTTAAGAAGTATCAAGGAAAAAAAAATTACATAGAGGAGTTGTGGAATAACATTTGCAACGGTGATACATACAAAGAGAATATAATTCCATTATAAAATAAATACCACAGTAGCACACATTAATGAAGTTGTCAAGCAAAGTTCTTAAAAATACTATCCACCTAAAAATACTGTGAAGGAATAAAAAAGAAATACAGATGCAATTAATTCATATAACATTTACTATTGGGACGCATTGCTACTTTGTAATCATTTACAAAAGAAAGCATTACAAACGCAGGGCAGAGGGTGTAGATTAAGGAAATGAGTTACTGATTTGGTTATGTACCCAGAAACTGAACACCAGGAAGGAGGCTTGGGATTTACGTTTACATTTCTTACTGTCAGTCCCTGTTTTCTACTGCTTGAAGAGAAGATTCAGAAAATGCTTACATTTGCATGGGATTAATGATTTATTATAAACACGGCGAGCGAGCAGATGAACAAGGGATGGAAAATACTCCTTGACATTCAAATTATTTTCATATGTACTCAATGCTTCCTTTTCATTATCATTAACTAATAAAGTAAAATCTAAACCTAAATATTGTCAGATACAAAACTGTATGCCAAGACAGTGTTTACATTATTTATTTTGAAATAATTTATAAAAACTCCCCATTTCTTTCCAAATATGCCTGAATTCTGTGCCTTTCCTTTCCAAGCTCTACTTCACCACCTTGCTTGCTTTAGGCAGGATGAACCATATGAGCCTTTTGATTCTGATAAATTCATCCACGCCACAAGATTGCTTTCTCTTTATCTAATGTTAGCAGTAGTAAAGAACAATTATATCAGTTTTATGGAGCTGTAGCAATACAGAAGATCTCTGTGATACATAACTGTGGTGCCTTAGGAGGAGTAATTACTGAACCGGTGTCTTGACTGTATCAGTGGCACAGGCACAGCAGTGAGGAAATGCTTGTGCCTGTGGTGGGCTCCCGACAGACCCCAGGACTCAAGGTGCAAGGGAACTTCAGCCATAGTTAAGCACAACAAATCCTAACAAATATACTACGGTTCTGGAAAGAGATTCTATCGTTACAATTGGATAAGAAGTTTCAGATAGCTTGAGCCTGAAAGAAAAATAAGGTATCTTATGTAGTGGGGGCTTAGAAACCCTGCAATACACAGCTAAACTTATGCAACTGTCACCCGGTTTGTTTATCATTTGCTTACAGCTGCCTGTTAGCAGCTGGAATGACGTGTCAGCCGTGTGGAGATTCCAAACTCCAGTGAAAAAGGCAACTAAAGGAATACATGTAGAAAATTATCAAAATGAGGATTTTAGGATCCATTTATATCCTTTAGTCCAAGCATGCTATTCCTGAGGCAACCTCCCACCAAATGTCAAAGCAAACATGAAACTAATCCTTCCATTGTGATGGAGGCACCTCTATTCAATGGGCTTTAATTTCCATTCCAGAAGCCTTCTGGGAATTGTCTGTACTGTACAGAACTGAACTTGTTCATCAGAGCAAAAAGCTTTGTGAACAGATGAGATGGTCCTAGAGGCTTGTCTGTCTTTCTAAGATCAGTGTTAAAGACATTTTTCAATCAAAGTGTACTTTTTCAGTTTCACTGCCAAATTCTTCATTTGCTACCAGGGTAAGAGATGTAAGGATGTGCAACAGAAAATATTTCTTTTTCTTTTCCTATAAAGTCCTGATTTCTTTTGCCATAATGCTGAGGCCAGTAGAACACTCTGCATGTTGTGTAAGCCAACAGGAGTAGGGGGATGAGGCAAGAAGGAGCTGAGTGAGAGTAAATGGCAGAACTAAGTAGTTGGGGTTTACCTCTCTTTTCCTCAATTCTCTATATTCATGCTTGGACAATTCCACACAGAGCCAGCTGACCCTGCCCACCCAGAGCTGGAAGGTTCTTTTCATTTCAGATCTCATTTCTCTGACAGGCTGCCAAACAGAGAGGATGTTATCTCACAATTTGTCATCTCAGGATTGCTAGTGATGCAACAAAAGGAAAATAAAGACAGAAAAAAGCCAAGAAGAATACAGGCACTCATAGCCAAGACATTCCTGAAGAAGTGAAGCTTAGAAAAGGTACAGTTCATACATAGTGCTTGTCATAACCGAGGCTGCTCCCTGGCTGGCTGCATTAAGATTGTTGCTTACAAAATTCTAGGATTTCCTACAAGACAACCCTCCTATCCCATTCCTTTCCTTATTTGCTGTGTTGTGGAATTTGTATATGGAAGATACCTTTATTCCATCTCCTTACAACTAATGCTGACCAAAGGATTTGGTTTGGGTGGAAAGTTATCTCCGTCGCAGATGTCAGGGACTAGCTGAGAAGGAATCACCCCATGTTTGTAGACACAGCCTTTCCCACTTTATGTGGAGATAAACTTCCTTAACGTATGGCTCTCTTAATATAGCTTAAGACTGTAATTCTGTATAAATATTTAAATTAAATCAGTGGCAGCTTTCTCTAGTGACGAAATATAAATGAAACTTGCAAAGCAAACAAAAAACCCCCAACGCTTTCACTGAATGTTACTGCAAACTACATAAGTTTTTTATGGAAAATTTTCACACCACTCCCCCTCTCATTTCCTCTTGTCATATAAATAATTCACCAGCAAAATCCTTATTCTGAACAAGAAATGAAAAAATTAAATAAACAGAAGATCTAAAGATATGTATGGGTATAATTTTGCTTTGTTTTGTTCAGCTAGGTAGGGAGTTGTTAGCAACTCCTGCTACACTGGGATGAGAGGGGGGATTGCAAAACCTGGAGACAGATAAAACTGCTGGAGAAGCTGGAATCTGATTTCCTTATCAGAGTCAGAAAGTTGGCTGATGCGAAGCAGAGTGCAAACACTCACCTATTGGGTTTTCAGCTTGCAAAAAAGAAATGGTAATTGCACAGTGATGGCTCTGAGTTAGAGGTAAAATAAGTCACCAAACCAGGTGAATAATTCAAATTTGACATATCTGCCACGGTAGGGGAATGGCCCAGGTTCTTCCCATCAACAGCAAATAGTAGATTTTCCTCCATTCATATCATGGTCAAAAGATCTTTATGTGAAAGAATCTTGCTATCTGAATAATCCAGTTTCAGCTCAGTGGAACAGAATTTGCAATTATAGAATGCTGCTGTAAACTTTGACATCAGTCATGTAAATATCATTCATCCCAACGTGATCTGTAAGCTCAAAAAACATTTCCAAAAGCAGGGTCTCAGCACTTTAGGGTGAATCCTGCATCGTGTGCTTGTTGAGCCTGCTGATCCTTTCAAGACTGTTCTTCCGGATGGAAGACACTTGAGCATCTTAGTTTGATAGTTGGATAGTTTCTTTCCAAGAGAAAAAGAGAAGGAGAATCGCAAACCATTTCTCATTCTCATTCTCATTCTCATTATGAGGTTGCTTGGGTGCGCATCCCACAGCACCTACACTGCTCTGACAGCAGCCACTGTTTGCAGAGCGACAGCCCCATTCCCATTGACTTGGACATTGTTGTCAGTTCAGGGGAAAGCCTACTGAGATTTCTGAATACAATACAATGTGTAGTCATGTTAGAAATTCTTCCAGGAAAGCAACAATTTGGCAGCATTAGAAGTTCCTAGTCCTCTATTTAACTCATCCTTCCCATACCACCTTTGTGGTACAGACAGAGCAGGCGGGTGGGGCTCCCTCGGCTGCAGGATGCTGGGGAATGCTCAGGAAGGACAGTTCCCTGCCCATCAGTAGCAGATGGTGCCTGGAGAGCAGGAGAAATATTTGGCAGCATGTCCAGAGAACAGCCTGGGATGCAGAGTGCTCCCAAGACACTGCCGCTAGCCTGGCCAGCCCTGTTCTAGCTGCTCCTTGGGGACAAGGTCTCCAGGAAGCCAGGTCACTATAAACCAGGTATTGAAATCTTGGGGTGACTCTCACTGCTGCTTTCAGGAGAGCCCTGGTATGAAACCTGAGCACAACTGTGCACATCAAGCTGTTACTGGATGATCATTAAAGGAAAGAGAATAGTTCTCAAAGAGAGATGATGCCAGCAGGAAGCTCCTCTTTCAGAAATAAAAGCCTGATGCATCCTGAGAGTTTACTCCAGTGAAGGAAAACAAGGGAAAGGACAACCAGTTGTCTTGATGTGATTCCAGTAAACTACAACACAAAACATATATGAACATAGTATTTTTATATATGTGCCAAAACTTAATGTCTAATAGTATCCTGTTTTACTTATGCTTCAGGGTGCCCTAATTGCTGCTTTCCAGTACCTGAAGGGAGCCTAAAGAAAGTTGGAGACAGACTATCCATTTACAAGAGCCTGGAGTGAGAGGACAAGGGGGTGTGGATTCAAACTGAAAGCAGATTTAGATTAGATATATGGACAAAATACTTCCCTGTGAGGGTGGGGAGGCCCTGGCGCAGATTGCCCAGAGAAGCTGTGGCTGCCACAGCCCTGGAAGTGTCTAAGGCCAGGTGGGATGGAGCTTGGAGCAACCTGATCCACAGGAAGATGTCCCTGCATCTTGAAAGAGATGAGCTTTAAGGTGCCTTCCAACCAAACCATTTCATGATTTCATGATTCTATGATACATTCATGGTACATTTTAGGGAAACCGATGTCATCAAAGGGTAACTGCCTTAACATCGTAAGAGATTTGAGGGGGCATAATCTGCCCTTAGTACTTCCAGACAACTCTATTTATGTCAAAACCATTGCAAAAATGTAACTCTGGGTTGAATTTGATCAGCAATTTATAAATGACTGTATGCTGGAGACTGCAGCTGTGTTGAGCTGATATTTAGCTGCTCTATTGTGAACCTCTGACTCCGATATGAATAAATACACCAATGACAGAATTCACAAGCAGTGTAAACCTCAGGGGAACTGCAAATGGATTTTCTTGTTTGACTTTTTTTTCTTTTTTTCCTTTTTTTTTTTTTTATCATTCCAATCTCATTTATTTGGAACAAAGGATTTTCTGGGAGGAGGAATACAGAAAGACCTCATGAAAATACCGTCTTGGTATTTGTGAGTTTGGGTTTTCAAGCAGCCTGTTGCACTGTAGTTAAACTTACCTCATACTAACAAGTTCTGTTTGTGAAGAGCAGATGTGAGTTTGTGGCAGAAACTAAATAAAACCATTGTAAAGAAGATTTTGGATACTACGGAGTTCTTCTGGAATTTCTGGAGATAGGGTCCCACCTTCCTTCTCCAGGCTGATGGGAACAGAGTACACTCTTTGCAATTCTGATGGTACAGTTCCAGTTCAATCCCATACACTGACTGGGATCGTTAGCTAATTCTATACATGGAGAGGGAAAATATAGGACATGTCTAAACTGCAGACAATTGTGTGCTGAGCATCCTTTGTTCTCGTCTGGCTGCATAATGAACCAGCTGTGATCCAGAGGCACTGGGACACGCTGGGGGTGGTGATGTTTCTGTGGTTCCCAGGCTCTCAGAGCCAGCCTGGCTGTGCCATGCCTGGGCAGAGTGGGAGCAGAGCTGATGTCACAGCTCCCTGTGCCTAAACAAATCTGTGGTCCCAAACCTGCTTATGCTGGGTCAGAGAAGGAAAAACTGCCTTACACTGAGATAAAGCATATTCTTGTCACAGTTTTTAAAATCCAAGGCAAGCTCTCTCACAGTCATTCCACTGAGCTTCAGAAAGGAAAGACTGAATGAAAGGGGAGATTCAGGGTTACCTGGTTTGCATTAGCACATGCATGATTTACCTTCAAGATCAGTGGAAAGAACAATGAATCTGTTTGGAAACTCTTCTGTAACATCAGTATGGAAAAACCCCACAAAAGCTGGCATTTCTTTTGCTCAGACAAGATAGTCTTTCTAGGTCAGAGCTGCGGCTTCACTACCTAACCAAGATGCAGAGAATTCAGGCCTAATCAAGTTCTACTGAAGGGAAAAGCAATGTCTGAACTGGGGACTGGAAACTACAGCTCAAATAAAACTAAGGTTCCTCTTTTTCACCAGTGAATTTAAATTTTGGTTGAAACTGCAGAACCATAATTCTGAGAACAGATTTTTAAAAACAAAGATGCAAAACGTATTTTCCAATTTCCTTTAAATGAATCCGCTGATCCTATCTTCCAGGGCAGCATTAAACTCTCACGTTGTTTAGCCAAAATCAAGGGATTACTAGGCACTATTATGCCATAACAAACAGAATAGGTTAATAGCTGTCATTGCCATTTCTAAATTGAGAACTGCATCATTATGCATTGTTTGAGCTGCCAGCCTCACATCCCTATTACAGCACTCCTGTAACCTCACACAATAACAGCAGTGATGTTTTGCAAGATATTTTGATATTTGCAGACCTTAGGAGACTTCAGTAAAGGCAGTGCTTAGGTTAGATATGGAAAAAGAGAGCAAAACCAAAAATGTTTTTCTTCTTCATTCTAATTTAATGTTGTTTCCTGCACAACTCTTGCAACTTTTCTGACACATGAGAAATGCCTGGAGAAGGCCAGTCTGTCAGCAAAACAGCTACAGAGAAATTTATTTATGGAAAGAACAGAGGTACGGTTGAAAAAGAAAATAGTAAAATACTCCCCTTTGAGAGGAAATGGAAAAGCAGGTATAGACTAACAAGCCTTTCTTGATCTTTCCTCTTTACCAAAAAAAAAAAAAAAAAAAAAAAAAAAAAATGTCTTAAGTCAGACTTGCAACACTCAGAACAGAAATGAAAATTGCCATCCAGTGTCTCCCTAAGCTTGCTGCAATATAAGACATGCTTGCTTAGGGACCATTTCCCACGCTTCTCCTGTGTAAGACAGCAGTTCCCAGATACAACTGGTGATATTCACTGGAGATCTACAAGACTCAGATTTAATTCCAGTTTCAAGCGTGGGGTTTGATCCCTGTGTCAGACACTACCCCATCTGCCCTTAATAATGGCTGTTCTGGCTTTTCAGTCTCTTGAAAATGTTTTTGAAAGACTGGAATTCTTCCCTTCTACCTAACTGTACTGCCAGGCTTTTTTTTTCCTTATAAAACAGGTGAAGGAATTGCAGAACAGACACGATATGGATAGTAAAATTATTGTACAGGGCAGTAAAATGTTAAGACAGAAATCACATTTCCTTTCTTTAGTTAAGGCACTCCTAAAATGAGCTTGGACAACAAACCCATTCTATTAAAGGAAAACCATGACACATTGTAATGCAAAACATATTTATAATGTAGTTGTACTTAAATCCATGAGTTAGCTATTGGAATTTTCCTGTGAGTGCCACTGTCTCACTTGGAACTGCACCTACTGACAACAGTATAATTTTATCTACAGCCTGTTTGGAACATGGGCAGCTTTGTTGCAGGGAAATGCATTCTCATATATTCCTTTTCTGAATCTATCTTTCTTAGTCATCCACACCATATAAATGCTTTTGGTTTCACACATATCTCTTGCAGCATACTAATTAAATGTTTCAAAAGGCTTTATCCATGGTTAAGTGATGATAAAATTTTAATGATTTAATTAGCAAGCTCCAAGAAAAAAATAATAATGAACAGAAATGGGTGCTTTTAGTGGCTCTTGCTCTCATGTTACCTTAGAAGTACAGGAAGATGCAACATTTAACACCACTTTTCCTCACACACCCAGCAACAGAGAACGTGGTCCATATACCACCCTAGGAGGGAAGTGTGGAACACAAGGCAAGTGACTTATGCCAGTTCTCAGCTACATATGTGAAGGACACTCCCTCAAGAAAAGAGTGCACCCTCATGGAGGAGAAAACAAATCAATTAGCATTGGTTCTCTATTTTTTGAAAGCAACTGGGGAAAAAAAAAAAAAAAAAAAAAAAAAGGATATTAGTTTCAGAAGATGCACTGAAAACTGATTCACATCTAATAGTTCCTCATGACTTTGTGTTTCTCTTATCAGTTTTCCCCTTTTCTCTCCCAGACCACTGCATTTAGTGTTTGGTAAAGCTAAAATTCTGTTGTTCTGTATTATAGGTTGTAGAATAAAAAGCTAATTGCTCTGTGTGAATAACTTCCTATTCCAATTTAGAATGTATTATTCTGCTTTCCTCTCCACCAAGATTAGCCTATTATGAAAATCACTACCCAGACACCACATATCAGTGACAGAGAGCACAATACCACGGCAGTTTGAGCCTGCCTCTGGGATGCAGCCATTCTAATCCCACCACTTGGCTCTTCCCTCCCAAATGTGATGAAGTTGGTTACAATATTCCATTTCATATAGACCATGATGCCCTATGCTCTAATTCACATACTGAATATCAAAAGGAGATTAAAGGTAGCCGGGATTGTTCCCTCATTATAAAGCATCACTCATTCAAAGAAGTTAAAAGCATCAATAGGCAGCTGCTCCCTCAGCACAGTTCAGAGGGATTGACAGTACATGGAGCGCTGCTTTAAGAATTAGAGGCGAGGGCAGAGCAGAAGGAGGGCTCAGGAAACACGCATTTAGCTGCAATTAGAATTGCAGCCCATTGTAACATAATCATTGTTTTAGTTCACAAAATTTGCCGTTGGCAGCGATTCCACTCTGTCAGCCATCACTGAGCCTGCTCTGCAAAGACCAAGAGCTGTGCTCAATATCAGCTCTTGGCAGAAGTGGTCACCATGCAGTCACTCAAAGCAAAGTGATATCTATATTGTCATCTCATTATCATTATTCTTCTCAGCCAGGATCCCCAGTAAGACGATGGAGCTGGCCAAGTTCTGCAGAAAGCTCTGTGCACATGATAATAAAGCTGTGAAAGCTACGTGCAAAAGGAGGGCACGATACAAATGTGCCCGGAAGAGGGAAGATGTAGTGAGGACACTGAGGAACTGATTCCAGCCATGAAAAACCCACAGAACATGTGACTCTCTAAGAGTTTTGGTAGTTTATTGTGCTTATTCTATGTTGCGGTTCTTATAAACTCAGAACGTGGGCACTGCTCAAGCCTTTAATCTGCAAATCCCCTGGAGCAAGGATTTACTTTTGTATGTGTTAGTCAACCTCTTGTAAATCATTGTGTGCAGCTAACAACACTATCAATGACTGCAACAAGAGTGCTAATATGGGTGAGAAGAGAAAAGTTGGGAGAGGAAAGTTGCAGGGAGCAACTGTGCAACTGATGTGGATATAAAGAAGCATTTGAGGTCAGCTTCACATGTTCAACCTAAAATTCAGACTTGTTTTTCAGTGCTTAGTTAAGAAACAAATTATGTGAGCTGTACATATTAAAGTCCTGGACATCTTTATGCTGCTCATTTGTGCACAATACACTCCTCACCCTATTTGACTTCTTTCCTGTAAATCTGACTGACCAAAGATGACCTGTACTGTTGTAAAACACTCAAATTTAAATTGGTTCAGAAAAGCAGGTTTGGGGGACAGAAAGAGGAGCAGAGAATCTGAAGCACTCACTCATTAAAAAGCACCATCCATTCACAGCTAGTATTTTACAGCTGATATGTTTTATTTTGCTTTCTCTGCACAAACAAACTGAACAAGGAAATCAATAGTTTTGAACTTTGAGTTACACTGAAAGCAGACATGAACAGTTCCATGTCTGCTTTCAGTGTAATTCAAAGTCAACTCAAAAAAACCAAAACAAAACCAAACCAAAACCAACCCCCCTCCCCCCAAAAAAACCCAAACAAACAAACAAACAAACAACCCACTAAGATCCTTTACAAATAGACTTTAGAGATTTTCAATATTTAACTGCAATAATCTGAGAGACATGCAAAGTATAGTACCCCAAATTTTAAATGTAAGTACACCAGTATTATAATGTCCTTGCTCTTGCAAATGTCAGTGAGAACTAGGGATGGTGGTTCAAAATCTGAGCGTTTTCCACATTTCCCACTACTATGGAATGCAGCTATTTTCCTGGTGAAGTTATGGAGTACTACCTCTCTCTCTTTCACCAACACTAACAGTACAGGAAAACTTGTGCTAGAGACAGATGAACACTTTGGTTAAATTTGGATAAAATTATCATACACTTCTAGGAGGCAGAGGTCGGTCTAAGTCAGCTGATCTTGCCTGGCACCTCTGCAAATTTGCCTGTAAGGGTCTTCAGAAGTTTTTTGATAAAGATTAATTAAGGAAGAAAGAGTCTATGTTTGCGATCTCTTCATTCTCCCAAGTAATGTAAATGTTTGAAAACACTGTGAGATTGGCTTCAGCACTTTTACAAATAGAGAACTATATCAATGGTCAGACACAGGCACAGCTAAGAGACAGACTGGTTACTGTTTACAGTAACCAGTGGTGCTTGCTGCACAACTCATCAGCTGTTAACAACGAAACTGGACAGAAGCAAACCTTCCAGCTGCAGCAGTATCTCAAAAAAAAAAACTTCTACCAGGGATTCTCACATTGGTGTGGCTGTAATAAAAAGTCTATCAGTGTTAAAGCGATAAGTCTTACTTAATTTAACTACGAAAATTTGCTGGAGGCAGAGGTTTGTAATATAAATTTTTAGCCTGATAGCAATTTCCACTTTACACATTTTGAAAACAAACGTGGTAATGTTTCAGTAAGAGAACAAATAATGTCATGGAAGTCTATCTGTTAAAGGAGTTGAGAAAAGAAAGATTTGCACATTTTAAAGTTGACAAACTCCCATTACTATCAGTGCTGACATGTGCTTGGTTAATTCATGCTCTACCAGAAACTGCCATCAGGTCAGGAAATGTGGAATAACTACAAATGTTTCATAAGCATTCATGGCAAATCATGTTGGATTGACTTGACCAGTTTAACTAGGAACATTTAGAATATATTATAGAAATCCTTATGAACACACACCTGTGGTTACTTTGGTTCTTTTTTTCCACGTGTGTCTTATAATTTTGCCTGTAAATCTGTCAATCGCTGCTTTTCAAACACTCTGAAGCATAATAAGGCATCACAACACTTCAAATGACAGTTCTAGATAGAAAACATGAGGCCACAAAGAGGCAAAGAACCTCAGATACGGGGCAGAAGTCCATTCAGTTCTGGAAGTGTGACTGAGTGTGATACAAAGCCCAGATCAGCATGATTCCAGAAATACCATGACCCTGAGAGGACCCATGTGTGCGTAGTTCCAGACACACCAACATCCATTTGTCCACAAAATAGGCTCTAATAAATCCTGATCAGCAGTTGTGCCTGCTCTCTATGTAATTAGCATTCGTGTGCTTTTCACTGCCCAGGACTGTCATCTAGAATCCTGTAGATTACTGCTTTCCATTTCCCCTCCAGTATTGTAATTTCTGCCAAACTGCTTTCATGCCAGAGAACATAGTTGTAAAATGATTAAAGAAAAAAATAACTGAACAAACTCATCATGTTTGATTTTAACTGCTTTCCATGTTCATTATGTGATACGTGATTCTCGCTCAGGCTTTGTGGAATCGCTTACCCCAGGTACAGCCCTGCAATCTCCACTGCACAATGGAAAACCGGCTTGTAATTATTGTCACAAAATTGGAAGGACGGTGTGAATTTCCATAACAACTTAATGGATCTCAGTTCTTCATCTGACAGGCAAGTTTATGCTTATTTCTTAGTAGATTTACCGATTAACTCCCTGGTAATCTGCAATAATTTGGCAGTGTCTGTGTTTTATACAAACTGAAAACAGAGCCTCTCCAGTCACTCAAACAAATCCATGGAATCCACTGCGGTGCCTTTTAGCCAGCCCCTGGGAAAATGCAGGGGTTCACTGGATGCTGTGAAGCTTAATGCACTTATGCTGTGGTGGACCAAGGAAATAAATTAATTGCCCCTTGGTGGAAACTGCTCTAGTCTTTGATTCCTGATAAACACCTTTTTGCTTCTAAGGTTATATCAATTGAGTAGATATGACTTAAAAAGATATGTTCTCCAGGCTGTGTTGAATTAACACTGTTCCAGCCACTATATAGATTAAGTGTACCCAGAAACAAACTGGAAGACAATTAGATCTAAAAAAAAAAAAAAAAAAAAAAAGATAATTTGCTTTACCAAGTATTTGTTCCTCAAAAGTTTGCAAAATTTTTATTAAAAAAAAAAAAAAATTCCTAGGAAACTCAATTTTCATTTGAACAGAACCATTCTGGAGAGTAAATTCAATCATTAAAGTGCAAGTCTTGCTTGGTATAAAAATCTCAATGCAATCTGAACAGCCAATTTACTGCTGATAGCTCTGTAATATGTGACTTTATAAAGCATTGTCCAAATTTTTTTAAATTAAGTATTTATACTCCTAAATCACTCCTGCCTCAAAAATACTGGGTATTCAGCAATTTTGAAAATCATGCCTTTGCATGTCTAAATATAGATGTAGGATGTTCTTGATGACTAAAGCATCACAGAATACTTCTCAGCTAGAGAGTAAATATTAATACTATTCTGAGTCCTTGTTCATCCCTCTGCACAGTACTTGGAGATCCTTGGATGAAAAGTTACACATCTATTAAAGGATCTTCTCCAGAACTCAGAATTTTGAAGAGCTCTGTAAACCCACTCCTTCTGTAATAGGACTTACAGCACATGGTCTCCAAAGAATCTATGTGCCATTTGCTTTTATATCCCAGCAATTGAAATTCTGTCAACCAGAGTTCTTTTGCCTTAACCTCCTCTTTGTTCTATTTTTCTTTTTCTGTGTCACACTTTCCTCTTATCGATGGATGCTGTAGCTGCACTAAAGGAGGTGCACTTTTAATAAAAATAATCTCACTTTTAGCATGCTAGCTATGCCATCTCCACTTCATTAGTTTCTCTACATAGGCTGTTGCTTATTAATTATATGTATCTATTTAAAGATAGTAAATGCTGAAAAATAAAATACATGTATGAGACCTGGAGCCAATGAGAAAGTGAAATAACATCAAGATAACCTTCCAGCAGTGTTCCAGCAAAAGGTAATTTCTGGATTTTGCTGCACATTTGATCTGTCCAGAGCATTTTCATTTATCAGAACAGCTGTATTACAGCTCTAGTGCCCAATTTTTTAAATAATGGTGCATTCATTTTAACCCTATTAAATAAGAAAAAATGAAACTGCTCTTTGTGAAGGCAATGGGTTTAGCTTCTTTCTTGGAGGCTTTCTGTACATTGGGATAGCAGGATTGCTTTTTAGGGAAAGAAAGCATGCCTCTTTCAAAAGGGTCCAATTAGCAAGCCTGGGGACGCTCAGCTTACAGTGCTGAGTGAAACTGGAGCTGGACTTGTGCAAAACAAGACTCCAGTCCCCTGCTCACTGGAGAGAAAATGTAGTCAACTGAGGAGAAGGAAATAAAAGGAACAAAAAGAAAAAAAAGAAAGCGGATGATAAAACACATTCTCACACATGTTTTCATTTAGAGAGTGTCATAAAAGCCTGCTTAGAGGTTTTTGTTTACTCTTAAGCCAGACTCTGGAGTTTTCCCTGAACGTCCAATATCCCTTTACTAGAACCAGTAAAACTCTTTTCATAGAGGGATAGAAATATTTCTTGTTGATTTTTATGAAATTCTGATTTTGTAAATATTGGAAATGATGAACAAATTGATGAGTGGTGTGGGAATTTTAGGGCAAACAGAATTACTTTCTTTTTTTGTGCAAAGGAGAGGGAGAAGAGAAAATATGCAAGATCAGTAAATATATGAAAACAGTCCAATTAGTGCCAATGGAAAGAAAGGAAATCACATGGTAAACAAAACTCAGTATTACAGATCAAAGAAGATCCTAGCAAATTCCATGCAGTTGTCCTAGGTTAATCCAAACCAAACTCATGCCAAAGTTTCAGTTGCAGTGTAGACACAGATCCTCACACACATTTTAGATGATACTGTTCTCCCATTCAGCATTAAACCCCCAAACTTATAAGAATCTGACAGCCTGTATTTTCTGTTTTCAGTGGCAAATAATAAACCAGGCCTACATATTGCATGGAGTACAGTGACACAGTTAAACCACCAATTTCAATTACAAGCCTGTTCACTGTTGTCGACCCCTCTAACCATCTCAGCAGCATCTAATATATCCCGAGGTCTCTAAAGAGGCTACGATCAAAACATTGCAGAAAAGCAATCAGGAGGTTGTGTGTGAACAAAAAGCAGCCAGGCAACAACAAGCCAAAAATACCAAGCAGGGCTGCAGCTGGGGGCTGCCTTGGTGCCTGGGCACAGGAGCACAAAAGGGAGAAAACCTGTTGGGAATCTCTGGCAAATTATGTCCCCAAGGGATGTTCCCCAGGAGAGCACAAACCCACAGAGCAACCTCCACAACTTTCTGGGACTGTCACACGGAAGGGAGGACAAAAGCCAAGAGCAGCATTGTTCTTAGCACTGGTGCTGGCAGCTGTGCAAACACAAGGAGCCATCTGCTGTCATTTCATAAGTGCAGGGGTGATCTGGGACAGCAAAGGGCTAAAAATATGATCTTCCTAAGTAAGGGAGGTTGGCTCAGTTTCTAACATTTCTGTCAACAAATCTGTGGGCTGGTCATACTCTTGAGACATTCCCAACTCGGCTTCTGCATGGAGGTGTTATATCAGTGGGTTTTATGACTGTATTAGTTAAGCCCCCAGCACAATGATTGCATTTCATGGATCTTAGAGGATGATGTGCTCCAACTTGGCTTTGTGGTAAATGATGAACTCCTCCACAAACACCGCTTTAAAATGACAACCCACAGGAAAAAAGAACTAATAGTATATTCTTGCAGCCTAATCCACAACAGTGTCCCATCTACAATTCACACATTGGTTGGGGGTGTGGGGTTCTACTTTGCTGGCTTGCATTGTGTCATGGCAAAATGTACTGTGTTAAAAGCTTTGCACACAGTGTTGTAATTCCCACAACAAATACACAGTTATCTCGACCTGACTATTCACTGCCACACCTGCAGGAAATGTTGGCTCCTGGGCAAAAATAGAGCTCAGCAATGCATGGAAAATAAAGATTTGGTTGCTTATACATACAGCAAGAAGTCACTTAAGTATGATTATTTCTTGTCATTGTTGTCTTGTAGTGATTGCAGCTAACACTGGCTATGTATCTGTGAAAACAGACTAAAAAAATGAGGTACCTAATAGAAAATCATGTCATACAAAGGAAAGAATACAAATTTATAGACCTCAGAAAGCTAAAATTCATGGTCTAATACTGTGACTTGGTGCTTCCATAGAGCTTTGCATTTCCAAAGAACAGAACAAATTGCCTAATTGATCCTCATGAATAATTTACTGTTTGAAATGACACTGTAACCCTTGCCTTTCAGTGTATCACTGAACCTTCTGCCTTATTTTAAAACTGTGGATTCTGCAAGGCATACACATAAGCATGTTTTAATCATTTAATGGAATTTCAGATGGGCAATAGTCCGCTACAACTTAGTGGAAGCTGTTCATCTTATCACAAACTACTTGTTGATTCCTCCCCATGATGAAGTGTTCTGCCCACATAAATAAATTAAATGCTTATCTAACTGCCTATGATACGCTACCTTTGCATATGCATTCTGTCTGGATAAGTATGCACGTAAAATCCACAAAGTCCTTTAATTTTTTAAAAAGCACTTCCCCAATAAAACATTGTGGACCTCTCATTAGTCTCATTGTGACTTATAATGGCAACACATGGAAATCATTGCTACAGTGAATCATTGGCTGCATGAACTCTCTACACTAAATCTTAGTCCACAATTTCAGCAGAATTCAAACAAAGGACCAGACATTTAGACAGAAACATCCACAATTACAATGGATAAAGTTAATTATCAGGGATACAAACTCCTTGTAGTGGTTTTTTTCCTACCCATCACTGATATATTTTATAATTTCAGATGTCTGATAGATACAGCCTTAAATTAACAACCTGTTTGACCTGCCATGGCTGTTCTTACTTCTTAAAATGTAAAAGAAGTTTTGCAATATTATCTGTGAAAGCCCAAATCAACAGGAATCAAGTAGCAGGGCAGTAATTATATTTTTGTTTAAAATGAATGTGCAATAGCATCAATGGCATTAATAATTTAATTTAATCTATAATCTGATTTTAATTTTTATTATTGAATGTGACAGTTGTGTGCAACACAATTCACTTTCACTTAGTTGGTACCTAAAATGTAATAACTGTGTTACCACACAAAACTTTTTATATGGCATTCATCACATGTTCTTTAGTGCACTATATATTTTTGAGCTCCATGTATATTTTAATAACAGTGAGTGAAAAATTTATAGGAAGCCTTTTTGCATCTTTTCAAGCATGAAACTGCCTTACTACAGATGAAGAACTATTCTGCAAATGTGCATAATGCTATGACAGCTCCAGAATTATACAGACAACAGAGCAATGTGCAAACACAAAAGCAAAAGAGAGGAACATTCTATCTCATGTTTATATAATCCACAGATTTTTCCATTAAACTAAAATCTTCCTTGATTCTCTCTTTCTGCCTCCTCCCTACACAATGGCACAAACACGATTTCACACACACATAGTTTTTTGAACTATAAACTTTTCCCACCTGCAAAGTAAATTATAAATTATAGCCCCTGAGGGCTAACTACTGATATTCTCTTAACACACATGGCCAATAACAATATAGAGTTTCATGGCTAAATAGTAACCCTGTAATTCAATCACAGGCTCCTGCTGCCATGTATAAATTGCTCTGGCTTTTATGATGCCAGCATCACACCTTCTTTGGAAATGCAGAATGGGATTCAGACATAAAAAGTGTTTTATTGTGCCCGTACAAGGACTATAAGGCAGTGTCCACATAAATGTTAACCCAAGGGGAATATATTCTTGCTGGTCAGAGTTGCTGATGCAGTTCACCAGGTTGAGACCTGTTTCCTGAAGGAGGGAAAGGCAGGTACATTTACCTTATACTTCAATGCTACAGCCTAACAGAAACCAGACAAAACCCAGCATGGATCAAAGGTCACCTTTCTCTTCTTGCTCTTGCAAGGCCTCATAGTTTTACTGGGAGAAAAGGATGTCAAGAGTTCTGGCAAGCTCTGTAATGTAAGGCAGCCCTATCCCCATGCAGCTGAGTTTTTGTGTGACATATTCAATTTTCATATCCAGCACAAAATTACAGTTGGAAACCCATATGCCCACAAGTTCAGGGAAAGCCTAAAGGAAACCACTGGAAAAGAATTAGGTCAATAAGGAAGGGAAGAAAAACAGTGAAAAGGGGGAGGTAGGTGAAAGGAGAAAAAGAACATTTAATTCCACTGCTGTGGATTTTTTTCTCCATAGGTCCTCCAACAGTCGAAGTTCAGCAAGTGCTGTATTGTAACATCAGCCTCCTTCCAAACACATCCTGCCACTGCCAGCTGACAGCACAGCACAACTATGGAGGGCAGGAACTTCAAAAGTCTTTCAGAAAGAGGGTGATGTTCTTATTACAGATTCTATACACTTGTGCTTTTAAAGTAAACATTAGGTTTGTTAGACTACTACCAGAGTAATCATTCTTCTAATGAAGAATCTTAAGTGAGAGGAGTTAAGAGGTTCTTGCTCCATGGACACTACCTGGTCTTTTAACTGTTAGAAGAGATGAAAAAGATGGCACTTGGCACAGTTCAATAATTTCACTGTTTTCTTTCTTTTGGAGTTCACACTGACACCCTACTGCTCTTCAAGAAATTTTTTTCCAGGCCAGTTCCAACATACCACTTCAACATCAGCAGAATTAGCATTGTCTCTCTCTCACCCTCCCTTTCCCAGTGACCTTGGACATTTATGATAGAATCTGCAAAATCTATAGAAGGAGGACTACACTGAGAACTGTGATCCCCAGGGTTTTAAAGAAAGTTTCCCTGAATATAAACGGATTCATACTTCAGATTAATAACCAAGGAGAATGAATGATGAACGGATGCATTATGACTGTTGCAATTGAGAAAATGAAGCATAACTAAAAAAAAAAAAGAAATCAGGTTAACTCTACGTGGTTACCATTGTGGCAAGAGCAATGGGAAGCACAGCCTCGTGCCAGATAAAATATCTCTGAAGGGAAAAGCATCACTCAAACTTTATACAGCTCCATTCATCCTGCCTGTCTTTGAGGGGACCGAGCAGCTGACCCACCATTTGACCTACTGAATTGTAATTGGAAATACATATCTCTGCTTCATTTTCTGTAGGGATATCTGTTCAGGGTCTCATATTCAGTCCTAAATTTGAAGAGAATCAGGACACATATTCTGCATTTAAATATCTTGGGTATTCTGCACAAATAGAATAAATTTGTACCTAAATTGAGATAAATCTGATCATGTATAGTGTAGACCTCACTCTCACTGCTTGCTATATGGGTGCAGAAAGGATTGTAAAATTGCTACCGTAAAAAAATAAAACAAAACCAAAACAGGACTCCATTGAATCCTACTGAATGTCTCTCAGTATATGTATTTACTCCACACAGGGATGAATCACTACAAAATCAAGAGGCAACAATGACTGGATAATTAATTCAGTTGTTACTACCATCTGCAAATACTGTTCCCACTGCAGTTCTTGTTTTCTTCAGTCCATGCACTTACACATACAGGGCTGACAGAAACATGGCAGAGAAAACCTTTCTTTCCTGAAATCAATCTTGTTTCAAAGCAGGCTCATAAGGCAAGCCTCCTACTTCTAGCACATATCAATGACACAAATTGCCATATTTCACAGGTTCATCAATACACAGTAAAGATCTTTCAGCTTTATGTCTAAGACAATCACAGAATCATGGAATATCTCGAGTTGGACAGGACCCATAATGATCATAAAGTTCAATTCCATGCACCTCACAGGAGTACCTGAAACAAAACCATATGATCAAGAGTATCATCCAGATGCTCCTTGAACTCTGACATCACTCATCTCTCTGCTTTATAGGCCTGGTTTGGGTTTCGTGTGAACTAATATTTTTATTTTCTTCCAGGCTTGTGCAGAAACAAGTGAATCCCCACTGCTCCCATTGTAATCTAATGCCAGCTGTTTTCACGTAGCCTGGCTGTCAGCCAGCTTCTGGATGGGTTCTGCTGTGCTTTGGATGAACAGAGGTCATGGAGTGAAGTCCTGGGAAACAGAAGCACACACTTCAATACAGGCTTAACAATAAGAGTTCCAAGATAATTGAAGAAAAATTGCTATTTCCATGTTCCTCCAGACCGTAAAGGTGAGTTGGCCTCAGTATAAATTCTGGGGTTCCAACTGAAAAGCCCTAGGCTTAAGTTTTCCAAAATTTAGGGAGTTATTCTGAATCCGTAATTCTGTTGGTAAAATTCCTCTGTTCTCTTGAAGTATATAGACAAGATTATTTAAGTCTCTGATGGTTACAACACTTTATAATACACTAAAATAATGCTCTTTCTCTTGCTTCTCCTTTTCTGATTTAATATTTTTAGACTCAAAAATGTCTTTCCCAAGGATGCAGAGTGAACAATGGAAACATCATTCAATCCAGCTTGCATACAAAGATTGACTTTGTACCACTGACACTGTAACAGGTTGATGTCACTAAAATTAATAAATTCCATCCAACAGTTGGACCCTAGCCATGGAAAAGGGTTATGAAAATGAATGATATAGCAGATGTCATATATCAGGGTAGGGAGAGTCATTGTTTTCCACTCTACACAATGCCCATGATAACATATTTTGCAAAGGACATCAGATTATCAGGAGGTTTTCAGTGCATGAGAAAACTGGACAACATGGTCGAAGCTGACAACTTACCCATATCTCTATGTTTATAAGAACTATATTTCTAAGCATATTCTCTCTCTTTATAAATACTACCCACCCACTTTTCACACACACTTAGGAAGCCAAGCACTGATTTAATTATATAAATACAGAATCCACCAGTTTTGTTTCCTTGATTATCTGAGGTCAGTGGGAACACAAGGATAAAGTAGGATAAAACTAAGCCTTAAAAATTACATTAGACTCCATCCTTATGCATAAAAAAAACAGAAGGCATAACTACCTCCTGGGAAATTATTAGCATAATATACCCTTTCAAAAATACAGTTGAAATGGGCATGTAGATTTTTTTCTACAGCTGGATTTTCAGACTAGGATAGTGTATAAACCCACTAAATATCCTCAGGTTTGCCCTGCTTTTTAAAGTATAGACTCATTCCATGCTGAGCCATTTCAAATAGACAGATTATTGTGCCTGGCCATTTTGTGTAAGCTGTTTACAAGTAAGACAATTATAAACATCAAATTATGGCCAGAAGAACAGGTAACAAACACTATTTTATATACCAAGTTTTGAAGGCATTTCCTTGTTTCTAAAGTCACAAACTGCAGGATTAGAGGAAAAATGCCTGGTGTTTCTTACTGTACAAGGAAGCTGTGTCATCTGAAGGAACTGCTTAAGCTGCACTGATGAAAAAAATCAAACCATTTTAGGTTTAACCAACAGAAGGCTAAAACACTCAAGCAGTCAAAATTTGGGGGGGTGTTGTTGTGTTGCTTTGTGTTCTTTTTAAAGTGGGAAAAAATGTTCATGCTTGATGATCCTCCATCTCTTTGCAATGAAATCACCCAAAGATATAAATAAACTGTTCTAAATAAAGTTCAGACTGACTGCAGCATTAGATATGTCTATTAATGTATGTGACTGTCAGCCAAAATAAATTAACCTCCAATAGAAGTCATTTTCATAAAATTAATTATTCCAATGTCAGCTAAAAGAGTCAGGTGCACTCTCTCTGCTCCTTCACCTAGACTTTTTGATGAACTTTCCAAATAGGCTGCAGCTAGAAAAACCTAAGAATAGTTCTATTTTTGAAAGTTTTATTTTGTTGCTCTTTCTAGGCTGTGAGCTTAGTTGTTATTTTTTTTTTTTAAGTAAACCAAAGGATCTAACAAGGAAAATATAGGATTACTGAGCAATTTATATATAGTACAACAAAAATAAAAGGGGAAACTCAATGACAGAATTAACATTAAGCCTCATGGACTAGAAATGGAACTGGGATACTGGCAGGCACCCATAACTCACCTCAGGGATTTAGCTTTTCCCACTCTTCTGAAAATTTGCCCAAATTTAGTTGCTGTAAATCTGAAAAAACTGAGCTTGTATAGCTCAGTGGAGACTTTGATTTTAGCTGTCAGTGCCTGCAAGATTCAATCCACACTGGGAACAGAGTAGTTCAGTAGGAAGGGACCTACAACAAGTGTCTAGTCCAAGTGACGTGCTGAGCACACCCCAGCCAAACCTTCCCGATGCAGCCACAGCTCTTGGCTGCTGGGAATTGTTTCTAACCTCAGGCACAGGTGTTTCTCAGAGCTTGTGTGGGAATTCCTGCAGACCAAGTTACTGTGCTGTCCAGGCAGACTCCGAGTATGCATGATATTCATAAAATAAAGAATGTGCTTACAACTTGGGTTCATCTAAACCAGTGTTATATATTTTCATTGTGATTATGAACTTAATGCAGAGGTTCTTAACTTTATTTTTTGCCAGGGTGATGATGTTGTTTCTTTGCTGCAACACTCTTAAGCAGCCTGAAGAACTCTACATATATCTTCCCCTGTGTTGGCATTCTTAAGTTTCCCTGAATGGCATTGAATTGCTGACAGAGCATTCAGTCTCTCTACTCTGCCTCCATGCCTCAAAGATCAATTTAAGCCCAAATATACTAATGCAATTTTCTAGCTTGGCAATTTTTGGGTTTGGAATAGCTACTACATTTTCCTGACATAAACATATACCTCTGTTTGTGTATTTTTGAGGATGCTAATATGTATTCTCAAAACTGTTTTCTTTCAGGCTTAGTATTTTGTGTGTGGAGTAACAAAAACTGCTTAATTAACATAATGAGAGTTTGCAAGGGATTGCTGAGAGCTGGTTGCGAAGAGGTTTGTCCTCACAGCGATTTGTATATAAGAACGCACATTAAACATATGGGTAGGGAAAAAATCATAATGCTCTAGGCAAGGCTTTGCTGTGGAATAAAGATCCATCTCCTCCTGCACAGAAACACAATAGTTTCCTAACATCACGACATTCCAAGAGAGAATTGGAGCATATACTATTCAATTTTACAAAACTGTTGAATTGTGCACTTGAGACAGTCAAAATGGACAGCAAGATAGACAGATTTTTTATTCCAGCAAAATTATTTTGTGTTGATATTCTGTGTCCATGATGCATCCAAATAGCTGCCCTGGGGTAAGACCCCAGGGCAATCAAGCTGTCAGGTTTAACATATATATTCTACAAAAACAACTTTAGTAAACAAATTAAAGATCATGGCTACTTGCAAAGAAGGTTATTCACTCTTTCACTGACATTTCAGGCATTTTTTATCTCTAAAATAGCAGGTTGCCATCAGATATTTGGAGCACTAGTTTTATCTCATCACCAGCAGGATAAACAAAATAATGATCCCCAGTCTTTAAATCCTTCTCCTGTCTATGTCTTAACAAATTCAAGACATATCAACTACCTGTACTGTCAGCATGGTAGATGGAGTGCTGTCAGTTTGTTGGAATAAACCATTTTGTGCACACAGATCCCAGAATGCAGTTTCAGCAAATTAAAAAAAAAAAAAAAAAAAGGTGAAATGAATATCTAACTTAGCAAAGTGGAAATTGCTAAGGTCACAAAAATAGTATTCTCTTATTGTAGAGCATTTACATCCTCTTAATTCATTTGCATCCCAAAGGATTAAAATTATTTTAAAGAAATAGTCCCTCAGCCTCTTAAGGTGCTGGATTTTGCTATTGTTCTGCCTAAGCTGATACAACTCAGCTGGAAATAAAATGTAACTTACAAAAAGAATATTTTCATTTCTTGGCTGCTATAATTTTCCAATAACAAATATACAGCTGTACTGTATTTCTCTGGGCACTCAAACGAGAACAAAGACATGAATTGTAAGTGGGATATAAGAATTTCCCAATACTAGGTGTTTGGGTTTTGTTGGTTTTATAGATGGAAAAATACTGACAATGAATAGCAGAAAAGTTTTGTTTTCTAGAACAAAACATGGAGCCAACTTCCCAAAGCACTTGCTTTTCTCAGAGGAATGAGGAAACTGGAGCAATAGCAGCCACATCCTGTAGGTTCAATGGGCAGCAATGATGCAGAGTCCTCAGTCATTTGGATGTTGTTATGGGAACTACAAAATCAGAGATCCAACAATTGCAGGCATCAGTAAAAAGCACCATTTTTCTCCAAATTCATTTTCGTTGGTCACTCTTCTCAACACTAAAAATCAATATGTATTCAATAAAGAAGCCGCATCCATTCCTTTCCATGTGATGTAACTTATGGCTTATAACTGATAATAGACAAATCTAAAACCTTATTTCCTCTTCTGTGTGATACTGTCAAAACATTTTAATTCTAGGCTTGAAACACAGCTTTCTAAATAAACCTTGCTTTGAAATTAGAATAGTCTATGTCAAAATGACAGTCTAGCAATTAAGACATTACTCAACATCAATAAGATTACAAGGATCAGATCCTTAGTACGTCTATTTGAGGCATGAATTTGCATGAAGTGGAATAAAAGAAGCAACAGTTCAAACAAACTGCTGAACACATACTTAACTTTAAATACATTCTTAAATACTGTGTAGCATTTAGGCCACAAAAATATAACCAAGTCTTATTCTGCAGCAATATCCAGTTTACAAATTAGTGTCCTATAAAATCAATTTACAGTAAGAGGCAGTCATAGTAAAACACAGGCAATATAGACTTTAATTAAAGCAAGACTCTAATGATGTCATCAGTAAACCACAGTTTGTGCTTTGTAAATAGCAATTACTCCAGAACTGCAGAATTATTAACTTAATCCTATTTATCTGCTCCTTGGTATAAAGTTATCCTGCTTAAGCTGTGAGTTACAGTCCATCATGACTTTAAAAAGCATAAGCATAATAGGGAGATGTAAATTCAATCATATATGAAAAATAAATAGAGGCCAGTTTCTACTTCAGTCACATTGGAAATATCGAGTAGCTGATTGCACAGGGATGAATTGTAGAACAATTCAAAACACATAGAACAGCAAAATTCTTATTAATTGCTATTACCCTGAAACCAGTATTGATTCCAAATGCTTACATACACTGGGACACATCTGTGGATGAAAACTTCCTGATGTTCTGTGTGTGTGTGAACATGTGCACAAACTTCACACTTTGTTAATTTTGTGTCTAATTAATGCACGACTTGCAAACCCATATCTTGTAATTAAAGTTCTTTGTCATTAGAGACACACTGCTAAGACACTTCACAAATATGTCCAATTTCATCTGCAAAGAATGACAGCCTATAAGCAGCACATTAAGCAATTTGAAAATCATTTGGGAAAAAAATCAAAACTTAATTACAGAGTTCAAATTATTGAAATTGCTCATGCCAGTGTTAAAAAAAAAAAAAAAAAAAAAAAAAAAAAAAAAAAAAAAACAACAACAACAAAAAACACCACAAATCCTCAAAATTCTCCAACAGAAACAATTGACCACTTGTGTAAAGCTAATCTAAGAAATACAATTTGTCTTGAGGCTTTCTTAAGAAAGCAATAATTTAAAACTGTACTGGTCCCCAATAAGTATGGCTCCAAGACAGTTTTGATCCATTGATGAATCCTTCCTAATATGTTCCCTGAGGTACAGTTTTCCTAAATCTATTAGACATTTACAGTCTTTCAGGATGTGCTGCCTGAGCTGCTCTATCACACTGTATTAACTTGACAAGGTAATGCAGCACTATCTTTTATTTCCATGGAAAGAACTCAGGTTTGACCTTGGAACTACTAACAACAGTTTATTACCCCTAACCTTACTAGAGGGACATTCTGACATATTCCTGAAAATTATTACCCCAGACATATGGTTCACATTAGATGCGTGGAGGAAGTTATATAGGGGGGTTATTTAGGGCAAGATCCCAGATCTACTAAAAATCCCAGTATCATTTCTACCTAATACCCAGTTCTCCAAAGAAAGGCAAAACAAAACAAAAGCAGTCTATGATGGTCTAGTAATTTATAAAACAGTTACCACAAAACCCCTACAATTCCCATTTGTGGCTTGGTGGCTTCTCTAGGCTCTCTATCAGCATGGAATCATGGTACTGACTCCTCTTGTAATCATAATGGATCTTGAACCCCAGATACAATTCTCCCAGCACACACACTTACAAGTTTGTGTGGATAAAAGGAATGTCCAGGCCCTTCTCCCCTGCTGTGCAGTGGCCTCTGGAAGAGTACTCTGAGTATTACTGCGCTGATAAAAAGATCCCAGCCACGCTGAGCGCAGTTGTAAACCCTCCCATGCAACAGATTTTGTGAGTTTATGCATCAGAGTAAGCTTCCAGGAAAGAGTTATTTGTGCATTAATCTTCATCTTAATAACCCCTTTGCTCCAAATAAATTAGCTATACTTAGCTGTGTCACAAGACGTTATACTGCAATGTGCTGGAAGGAAAGCTGCTCTTCCATTTTTCTTTTGCAAAATTACTCTCCACTGCAATGTTTATCAGGGAGCCAATGCAAAGTGTGACTATTCAGCACAGGGGCACAACTAAAACAAGGGTTCTTTTTTACCCTTTTGATATTTTTCTAGGGACAAATTTATGGATATTACTTAAAAATATACCTTAAAGTAACTAAACCCAGAATAATTCAAAATGCTTTGCAACAGAAAAATTCTGCATCTGAGGTATGCCAAGCAGCAATTTAGAATGTATTGTTCTTTCTTTGTTCAGAAGCTTTGTAATCACTATTTTACAGCATTTTAGGATGCTTTTTAATGACTTTTTGCCTAAATAATGAACGTTAAGTGACTGGAAGCCCCTGGGACTTGTTAGAGATCAAGCAATAACAGCAAGCAAGGCACAATGTCCCCAGCCAGCACACCAAGCCCTGCTCCAGGTGACATCCGCTGAAACTAGAAGTGTCTGCTTAAATTAAATCCTGCAGAGATATTCATCTGCTGCAAGTTAAGCATGTATATATTACTGCTGTAATATGCAGGATTTGTCCCTTGCCTGGAGTACATGTATTAAGTCCTTGCAGTATTAAGGCTTTATTTTGGATTTATATCATTATGACAAAGGGCAGAATTAGTCTCAGTATTATTTAGCACAGATGTATATAGTGAAAGGAGAAAGGTCACAGCTATAAAAGCTTTGCTTGATCTACTACAACTCCCTGAGACTTCAAACACCCATAGCAGGATTCAGACTCCATCCAGGTATCCAATTGATTAAAGCTACTAATTTTGTAAAAAATTAATTACAACTGAATGAAAGAACTCTCTGAACATATGGTTTTGAGATTTGCCAACATCCAAGCCAAATTTATTTCTTGTGAATCTACATAAGATGCCTGAGACAGTGTGTAAATCTCCTTTTGAGAGGCTGGAGGCAAAAGTTGAGAAAGAAAATACAAGATGTGGTATTGTTCAATGAGTGCTACAAAGCAAAGTTTCTCTTGTCATATAAAAGGAGTATGGACCTTTTTTTTTTTTTTTTTTTTGGCCGGGCATTTTACAAATAAATGTAATTGGAAACTTTATTTTAAGAATTTAATTGCAAATATCCTTCCTTGCTGACTTTTTTCTTGTCACCAAAGCAACTAACATATTTTATTCTTGACAAGTCTCTCAGAATTTGGAACACTTTCTGGTGTTTTTGGTTTCTTTGTTGCACATTAGAGAAATTCTTTGGCTGTTACCACGATCGACAAAGATCGCTGGATTCAGGTGAAACCACAAACAATCCATCACTCTGCAATAGCAACTTCCTTCCTTGTGTTCTCCCTGAGACTACTGAAGAGACTTCCATGGATAAGGTCAGAATTTTACTCTAGCTTGTGAAGCAGCTGCTTCTCTAAGGTTTGATGAAGTCATGTTTGCTTATATTGCAAACTCTCAATCATTTCTAAAGCTAAATCATGTACACAAATGTTGTTTGTTTTGTTTTGTTTGTTTGTTTGTTTTAAGAATATTAACATAATTATTATTTCTATTGGAAATGTTGAACATTAAGAAAAATATAATCGGGAACAGCAAAAAGTCTATTTACAGATTATATTCTAAATAAGCAACATCTACAGACAGAGAGGCCATTGCATGTCTAGGTAAAGGTTGTGAAGACCAAGTTACTAACTGGAATGGTCTGATGGATGGATCATGAAACCTAAGCTGCTGACCACTGGCAGTAAATAAAACTAGTTCAACTCGATGGTGATTATTTCATTTCAGATGTTAAAAATCTCTTAAATTCCAAACTCCAGCACACTAGAGTTCACATTACTCAAGAATCATGACATCCACAAAGGGATTTATCATTCTTCAGTTTATGTTCTCTAATTTCACACTTTTGGTTGCTTTAGCTGAGCTTTTTCAAGTGTCACCATAGAGATGCAAATTCACTGTTGACAACCCCTACTCTTATTTGTAGTCTGAAATTATTTAGCATCACTTTTCAACTGTGGACTTTTTTTTATGTCCCAAAGCATGCTTTTCCTGACAGATGGAACATTTGTCATAATATCATTCTTCAGGAAGGATCCTAAATCACATCAGGCCTAAAAATAGATCTGACCAAGTTCACCCAACACACATTTCTTCCACGCACCTTTCAACCCAATGATTATTTTCTGAAGTTTGTTTCAGTTTATCATTCCAATCTAAAGGGCTGAACTTCAGATAACCCACTTGTTTTTAAAACCATTATCAGGCAAGACATTATGGCCAAATGAAGAACATTAAATGAAACAATGGGAGATTATCTGTCAAGGCTGTGATGTCATCCACAGCACCAGCATTGCTGTTCAATATCTGTTTTCCATAAAAAACAGATCAATCAGCACTGATTCGTCATTTTGTTTCTACTGTTTCTATCTTAAGTAGTCTGTTAAGTGCATGAGAACTGATCTTCAATTGATATGTCTGGGATTACTTGTGGCGTCATTAACTTTAAAATATTTACACAACATTGGGTTTTCTTTCCACTCTTCTGGAAATTTTATTGCTAAAGAGACACTGACAGATCACAGAACTTGTCTGACAGTTGTTTTAAGAATCCATGGTATATCCAGGCATTATGTAATATAAAATAATATTTGTACTATTTAAGCATTATAAATTTGAAGGTATTTTGCATTTGTCTTGGTGACTATTTTTAAGTATTAATTTTGACTAGAAAAGAAATATATTGCTA
This sequence comes from Hirundo rustica, assembly GCF_015227805.2. Lineage (NCBI taxonomy): Eukaryota > Metazoa > Chordata > Aves > Passeriformes > Hirundinidae > Hirundo > Hirundo rustica. The sequence goes on from NC_053464.1 coordinate 12,428,489, forward strand.
TTTCTCTACAAAATACACCACCTCTCATCACTTCCTTTAGCCATCTTTATTTTTATTTAGGATTTTAAGGTTATCAGTTTCATAACTGAGTTCAGTTGTGTATGAATAAATCCAAGTTACACCTCAATATTGAAGTTACTTAGTTGTTGTTCTTATGAGGGGGCTTGAAAGGCTCTTCTATAAGCCTGTCAGAAAAAGCAATGATAAACATTCTCAGCAAAACAAAGTAGCTCTTATTCTCATCCTACATGATCTGGAATCCACTACAGTTCTGGGAGGAGAAAAATGATAACAACACATGACTTCCTTTGTTTTTTTGTTTGTTTGGTTTTTTCACTTTACCAGTAAAAACTAGAAGTAGTGACACCAAAATATGTAGGGCTGCAGCAGTCGAACAAACATGCTGGATCAGAATTGAGTTCCATCTCTAGGGAGATCCAGACTAAGCTGAGCTTTACTTTACTTCACTGTTAAGGCAACAGGAGTCCTGTTCTGATCGCTGAGTGCTTTACAGACCAAGTCACCTCACTCTGCAGTTTGTACCTTTTCCTCTTGGACCTATGAGAGCCCTGGTGGGCTGCTCCCAAAGGGAGGTCACATTAGAGTCATCTTGGAATACTTAAAACCTGAAGATATGCATACAAAATAAGGAATGAGATCAGATTTAAATACTAATTGAAGATTTATAGTTGTTGTTGTTTTTTTTTTTTTTTTACAGTATATTCATTAAAAGAGCAAAAAGGCTGCATTATTGTATTGCAAATGCCACTGAGCTTAAAGTTCACAGTTTTCCTTATTTTGCTAAACTCATTACAAAAAAACCCACAACTTGCTGTATTAAAACTCTGTATTAGTAGGATCATATGTATACATAAGCCAGCTACAAGAGTTAGATTATATTATAGCTCACTAACAATTATTTTTAAAGTGTATTTATATTCATCCCATATAAGCAGAGTGGATTTTTTTCCCCATTCCTGTGAATTATTTACATCAGAAGTGTTGATTTACGAAGCTGGGGTTTCATCAAACTTGACCTATGCGAAATGCATGCACCTGATGGAGTTCTCTGAACTATTGATTCTGCTGCATCCATCTGTCTCACACTCACTGTGTTCCGAGTACTCTCTGAAGAATAATGCTGGCATCTGTTTTAAGTATAAGCTTTCTAAATTACTGCATAGATGCATTACAGAGTAGTTAAGAAAAATCAATGGTTTCTATGTAAATAACCACAAAGCTTTCCTGCTTCCTTTAAAACATAAATTTCTTCAATAAAAATTGTTTTATTTTATTTTTAGTCTAATATTTCTCCTTTACATCCGCTATGCTGTCAAAGCTATCCTGATATTCTGCTGCTGTTTAAATTTATCACAGGTGTGAACTCCTTTATTGTGGGTGTTTCCTTTCAAGGAATATGCATTTCATATTGTCTGTATTACAGAAAAGTAATAGTGAAAAGTGAGATTGGGATTCAAGACCTTAGCACACATTTAAATACATTTTCATCGCTTTCCTAAAAATGGAGCAAGGGTGTCACCCAAGTGGATCACTTAGAAAATATTTCAGATTAGCCTTTTAAAATAACATTTAATTGCTATGGAAATTAAGATAAAATGTCTGTAATTAGTATGCAGTCTTCCCTTCTGAGCACACAGGAGCAATAATAACCTTGAGCTAAAGCTGTAAGAATGGTGAAATGTACTGTCCGTGCCCAAGCCTGGATTTCTACAAAATTAATTTCTGTTAGCAGAATCATGATAAGAGACCTGTGGAAAGGAAAGCTCTTCAGTGCTAATCTGAACTCTTGTCCTACCTTGAACAGATTCAAAGATATGTTATAATTGCTTTTGATCATCCTAAAAAAAAAAAAAAAAAAGGAAAAGAAAAAGAAGAAAAAAGAAAAAAAAAAAAAGGGGGAAAAAAAAAAAAAAAAAAAAAAAACAACAACAAACAAACCAAAAAATAACCCCTCAGAAGAAATGGAAGAATCACAGAACTGAGAAGAAGCAGTCTAGAAAAGGCTGTGAAGCACTGAGTAGATGCCAGGACAGTCAGTCAAGAGAAGAGCTGAGCTGAAGAACACAAGGATGCAGCCAAGGATAACAGTGATGACAAATAAATTATTTTGGCTGCTAAATATAAGAAACTGCTGGTCAGAATCTCTGCACAGATATCTGGCAAAAAATATTTTGGAACAACATTAATTTTATGCCAAAATAGCAGTACTTGTAAAAACCATCTGGTACAGTGGCTCACTCACATTAACCCTCTTACTTTATCTCCCTGAACCAACAGTCTGGTCCATTTTTTATTTTTGTAAACTAGAGTTACAGGATCTGAAATTGATGTCTCAACTTCAGTCATCAATAAATCTGGAAAATTCTTGGCTACACAAATGTTCAGGCGCAAAATATTAATGAAGCCAATATGTCCTTAAAAGACAAGCCATGGTCACATTATGGCATAAAAGTATCTAATGAAATCTCCATAGTAGCAGATTCCTCTGGATTTGATTCCTAATTTAAAATACTACTCATCAATATATATTCATGTCCTATGGAGGAAAAAAGTAATATATAGCTAAGGTGGCCAATCACTGCAAATAGCTTCTATTTATTCTTTAAAGCTCACTTTGCCATTTCATGACCTGTTTATTTTTATATCATGGGCAAATTGTAGACTATGGCAGCAGCAACATGGCTGAGATGTTCGGTTTTCTCTCCTTTAGTGAGTGGGACTGCTTAAGCCCCCGTGGTAATTGTTTTCATCCTCCTTCCTGTTATCTGTTTATCAAACTGGCATTTTGTTTTTAAGGCTTTTCCATCTGAGTCATGTCAATCAAATCAGAAAAATGCAGGGTTGTAATAATGAACTAACTCGTCACATCTAGCACTTTGCATTTGTCAGTTACAGGAGCTAAAGGATATGCTAATTTTTGGGATATGATCTCTATGTACACATTTAACACTGTTCTTCCCTGGAATGATGGAATCCCATCACAAAGTGTTCAACAGTTGTTTGTGCTCGTTTAAGACCAGGTGTTCATACTCCATCTGAAAATAAGCCATAGCCTTGATAAAAAACAGTTTCCTGCACTCTTCAGGGACTGCAACAAAGCCATTTAGGTCTTCATAATACCTTTGTGAATAAGGATATGGAAGACAATAACCAGTTCACTAATGACTAAACGAGCACCCTCTCTGGGAGAAACCATGGACATATTACAGCAACTTTATCAGGAAATTCAGAAAATTGTACTCAACAGAAATCACAATGAATCTTACATGGGGTACAAGACCTTCAGTTTAGGATTTTGTGGGTTTTTTGTTGTTGGTGGTGGGTTTTTCATATAAAAGTTACTGAAAAATGGAAAACACCATGAAATTTAAACGAATTACAAAGTGTTTAACATTTCATGTCCTACCTGAAACATGTCCTGCAAAAGCAGTACTTTTTACTGTTGTGAATGGATTTTGGTTTAGTGCCAAGAAAAAGAAAAAGGATGGGGGGAAAAAGAATGCAACTAACACTGCACTTCATACAGTCTCATAAATTCTCTGGAAGTCTTCTGCCTAGTGTGATCAAGTGTAAGCTAATGCACTAATGCATTTCACTGGTAATATTTAGCTGCTATTCAGTAGATTTCTTTTGTACTTATGGTTTCAGATTCTGCTTCATTTATTTTTTCCTGATCAACTAGAAAGTTGAGGAAGTCCCCAAGATGGCACTCCTAAGTACAAAGGTTAAGTTCAACGGAAACATTTAGCCTTTGTCCAAAGCCTGCCCCAGAATTTACGGACAATTTCAGACAGTTCTCAAAGTGCTCAGGTCACTCATGCCTGGGGCATCATCAGAATCATGAAAAGGCGATCCCGACAACTCATGGCTGGGTAGCCAGACCCGCTGGTGTTTGAAGGCACAGACTTCTTAAGAGAAGCTCTCTCTCTCTCCATTCTAGCCCAACTTGTCTGGAGTAGAATCATTAGAGCCCCGACAGACTTCCACTGGGAGGCTCTGAGAATGTTTTCAAACGCCTACATTTCAAAAACGCAGAACCTGTTGTCTTGATCCTTTATGCTACTTCGCTAACGCTCTACTCCATAAAACACAGCAGGGCAACATGGCTGGGTCATTGTGAATTTCTTCTGATGGCTAAATGGGAAAGCCTATCGTTACCTTGGGATAATACAGGAGATGGGTTAATTCAGAAATCGTGTTAGTCCCTTGTCCTAACAGCACAAACATTGCTTCCATCGGCATAACTATATTTGAGCATAAATATAGCCGTGCTACAGCTCTAGCAGGATCCTTCTCAGGCTCATAAAAGCCATGAAACATTTCAATATATTCATTCTGCCCTCAACTTCTACAGCTGTGCCTTAGAACTGCACCTCACCTGCTCCCACACTCCTCAGCACAATCACATTAAGCAGCAAGCGAAGGAATTTAACTCTGAATTTGCTTGCACTTCTGAATTTAAAATCAGACCAAAGAGGTACATAAATCTAATTCTAATTTCTTTTATGTAAATTCAAACCACATGGAGAAAACAAAAATTTGTCATTCTGTTTGTTTGGGGGCTTTATAAACTGACACCATATTAAGTTATTTAAGCCCAGTAAAATTTAATAGGAGTTATTCTTGTTCTTGCAACAGCGTTTGCTGCAGGAGATACTTCCAGAACTGTGGTGAAGTCATTGCCTAATGTCTCCCCTGAGACTTCCAGCATATAATGGCATACTTCTTCCCTTCTCTTCCAATGTTTTTTATTGATGTAGAAGCATATTTACTTGATAAAAGCAGAGCAGCTGGCTAGTGTTCCTCAGGAACGTACCCTCGGTGGGGAAGATTTTAGCCCCCTCCCAAAAGTTCATTGAATGCAAGTTGATTTAATATGCTGAAAAACCTTCCCATTTGAAAGAAAGTTACTTTCTACTTGCAAAGTCATTGTTTTCTAAAGCACTGTCCCTCTTGGGAGAAAAGGAAAGGCAATATAAAAACCCTCTGGGACTATCATGTGGTAGTCAATAAAATTGCTTGTTCTGAGTTTTGCACTTTAAGCCTTTGAGTGAAGGAAAATGGAAGTTTCGGAACAACCCATGGAACCATTTTCAGGGTGCCAACAAGATCTATACCTTCTATCCAAGGAATTAAAAATAATAATTGTTCTACATTACTTATGATGAAGACCTTACTAGAATATCAACTTTTATTTTGCCTGTTATAGTGCTCATACTGCTCTCCATTTAATTTTCAAAGGTTTTGGTAAAGACTTTTGCTTTACCAGTTAAATTTTCCAGATGGAGTAAGTAATGACCAAAAAAACTGTGCTGGTGAAAACAACCACATTAAAAAAAAAAAAAAAAAAAAAAAAAAAAAATCACTGATTCATTTTTGGTGAGTTTTGGTGAGTTTTTTCTAATACAAGAGAATGCAGTATAATTATTTGGCTTATAGGACAAAAACAGCCAAACAAACCATAGCAACTACCTCGCAAAAAACCATCACGTTTGGCATAATCTAGACCCCAGCTGAGTACCACCCATCAATGACTGCAAGAACAAGAGACTGCATGAGGAATTACAGCAGATCCCAACAACCTGCTGCAGTGCTCAAAAACAAACAAGCAAACAAAAATCGAACAAAACCCACAAACAAACAAATAAACCTAAAAAAGCATACAAAATTATTTGCATATGAGAACGCTCCATCTGTAGGAGTTCAGCTAACTCCGAACGCTGAAGAGTCAATAAAGTGTACTCCAGATATAAAGTATTGTAAAGAAATGTTGGTGAGATTTTCCTGTGGAAGCAGTTCCGTGATTCCACTTTCTTGGCTAGAAGGCTGCCTTTCCTTAAATGGCCTGCCTTGAGCAGTGGAACCTTTTCTTCCTTTCTCTTCCTTATCTCATTATCTCACCTCATTTCAAAACACATCATTGAAAAAAAGACTTTTAACCTTCTTTTTTTTCCCCCCCACCTTTAAATAAAACTAGCTACATTGCTTCTTTTGTTCCTGTGTTTACTTTTAAAATTCCTGAAAACTCATCCATTCCTTTTTTCTGTCTTTATGACCATCAGATTTATTGTTTCTGCTTCTTCAGGTGGGAGAGCTGTTCTCCTACCAGGATTCCTGCTATATGTTTAATTGTTACAAGCATGCAAGATGGAGAAGTGGTAAAAAGCTTTCACTAATCTAGATAACAAGATATCAGATAATTTTTTTTCAAGTATGAACACTATTATGTTTACTGTAATCAAAGTAAATAGAAAAAAAACCCCAACCGTGAATATTGTCCTCTTAGATGTGCTCATTGTTAAAAATAAGGAAATAACAAACTGCAAACATTTCTCCCAAAATGCCAAGTAGAAAAGACACAATCATATTTAAGTAAGAAAGCAAGGCCTGAGTGATGAAAATAGGTCACTTTCCTATGTTTATATTTGCAGGTTACTTTCCGATGCTTATGTTTGCATGCTGAACAGATTTAAAGGGCTACAAGGAAAACATGTCAATTTCAAAGTGAAACTAACCACTGAAATTGAGCGATGGTACAGAAATGAGCGTTTCTCCTTTGTAGCACCTTGGTTTCAACAGTCTGACAATGGCTCTTTCAGCAGACTTTTAACAATGCTATCATAATCACTGCAAACTGCCTCCCTCAGAACTTACGAAGAAGCACCGAGGACTTTCTTAGATATCAAACTGAATTTGAAATCTGAAACTGAAATTTCCGTGAGCAGCCCTATGCTCCTTTGTTAACAGTGCTTGAAAGAATACCAAAACAAAACTGCCCAACACACAATTAAATATATTTTCCACTTCCAGTTGAAGCAATTCTGTCCCACCCAAAATTACTGGTTAAATAAAAAGGGTTTTTTTAACGCTGCAGTAAAATAACTACTATTAATGGTGCAGTGGGAGTTACAAACAGATTGTTACTTCCTTGAGGTCAGTTCTGAACACAATCCGGGTTCAGTTTGCATTGTTCTCAAAACGGACGTATTGCAGGGAAAATCATAAGCACTGAGTCCTGATATGTGCAGATAATTATTAATGTGGTCTACGCACAAAAAAAGGAAAGTGTGACGTGAGAGGCACAACAGAATCACTATTTACACTCTACTAACCACAAGGAAGAGGCGGCTGGTGAATACAGCTCATATCTCATACCAGGAAAGGTTGCCACAATGAGGATTTGAGTACAGCAACTTCTTGAACACAGGAACAAGCTGGCACACAGAGGGATAAAGGGTGGGCAGACAAGGGATGTCATAAAACTTAATAACCTCTTGGATACTAGAAGAAGCAGGGACTGGCGTAGGAGGGAGTCTGGCAGACAGATGTACCTGGGAGATACAAAGGGAGGGTCAGGAGGAAAAGCTGTCCTGCAGCTCTGGATGCTGATGGATGGAACAGCTTGGAGAGGGAGGCAGCTGAGGGGCAGGTGTCGGGCACAGGAGACACTGCCAGGGAACCAGGGAAAGTGTTCCCCTGTGCTGGGGTGCAAACTGTGAAGCTGCTTTACGTTCTTGTATGCTGTAAAATAACAAAGGCTTGAGAAAAAGGTGCTTTCTTGGGCAAGACACTTCTGCCAGACACGCATCACACGGGCTGTCAATAACAGGGGAAATAACCTCGTGTTTGATGTGATAACGCACAGTGTTCGCTGCACGGCTCCATCATCACACACCACCTGCCAAAAAGGCCGAAGGAGAAGGAGCCAACCTCCAACTTTGGCTCCGCCAACCTGCAGCCCTCGCTCCCCTCCACGGGGCAGAACCTCACCGTGCAGCACCGCACAGCCCAGCGCCCAGGGACGGGGTTAACTCGCACCTCGGGGCTCCCTTGGCTCTGTCACCACATTCCTGCTCCTCTCCCTCCGGCGCAAAGGAAGCGCGGCCGCCTCGGGGCGCGCCCGGGATGAGGCGGCGGCGGCGGCCCGGCCTGTCCGGGCGGGCCCGGCGTGTCCCCGCCCGCGGCACCGCCGCGCGGGCATAGGGGGCGCTGCTAGCGCGGGGACGCGGCGGCGGAGCGCCCCGCCGGGACCGCGGTGGGGACGGGGATGGGGACGGGGATGGGGACGAGGACAAACAACAGGGACGAAGGGCGGGGAGCGCGGGCCGCGTCTCCCCTCAGGCCGGCGCGCGCCGCGGGGTGTGTGGGGGGGCCGAGGGGGGCGCGAGACAGCAGCGCAGCTCCGGCTGTTGCGCGAGCGGGCGCGCGCGGCCCCCTGCGCTCGCGCCGCCCGCCCAATGAGCGCCCCGGCCGGATCCCGGAGCGCAGGTCCCGCCGAGCCCGGCGGCGTGAGGGGATGGCGACGGCGCTGTTTGTGTGCCCCCCCCCCCTCCCGCGGCTGAGGAACCCGCGCTGAAATATTCCCACTCACAGCCCCGCACCGCCCAGTCCCGACAGTGGCTCACGCGTAACAGATGCACACGCGAGTACAGATAAACACACACGCGCACGCATCCCCTGAGCGCAGGATGCGCCCCCTCCCCACGCCCTTCCCAGCCCAGACACGGCCCCGCTGGTGAGGTGTAGGTCAGGGGAAGGTGGGCTGAGGCGCTGTGGGCGGGAGAGCCGTGCGGGGAGCTGGGAGGTGAGCCAGCAGCGCCGCTGCCGGTTCGGAGGGAGCTGAGGGGGAGCCGGGACGCGGGGCGGGGACGCCGAGGTGGGCGCGGGGGGATGGCGGGGGCCGCGGGCAGGGTCGCGCTGCGCCGCCGCCCGAGGCGGTGAAGAAAGTTGAGGAGGCTTTCGGGGGCGGGAGCGAGCTGGCGGGGCCCGTGTTTGATCAACTTCGCGCTTAGGTGCTTTGTTTTTAACTCGCCTTTATCCTGGGTGCACTTCTTTTATAAGTACTCCTGTTCTTTCCTTTCTTTTAACAAGGGCGGGGGGCGGGGGGGGGGGGAGGGAATCTCCCACGAAAGTTTTCCCTTTACTGAAGGCGGGACTGAAACAATACCCGATGCATTGTTCAAATATAAAACCTCCAGCGCTTTTTTTTTTTTTTTTTTTTTTTTTTTTTTCGGTTGGATTTTATTGCCGCCGCTGCCGCTGTTGTGATCGCGCTTTCCCCCTTGTGTTTACAGCGCCTGTGAGGGAGAGACGCTCGGAGGAAGAACCGGGATCCCTGGGCTGCATCAGCGAGGAGAGCAAGAGCCCGGCTCAGCAGAGCTGGGAGGATTTCGGATTTTACCTTGTTGCTGTTTGTTTCGGGAGATTTTCGCTCCCCCCGCCCCCGGACACTGTCCAGCTGAGGATTTGCTTCCTTGCTCCGTCCATAACCGGCCAGAGAAAAAGCGCTTTCCCTGTTAGAGGTGATTTTTGTCGTGGTCTCCCTGCAAGGGGAGGGGATCGGCACCAGCCTTCGAGGAGGGAGACAGGATCAACTGAGGTTTTCCCTACCTCCGCTCCGGCTGAACGTGAGGAGTTCAAGTGACACCGGCACTGGCCTGTGGCTGACTGACTGCACAGCGAGCTGGAATCACAGCCAGAGCTGCTCGATTTACCTGCTCGAGGACCCTTCAAACCCTTCTATTGACGGTAGAGATTTGTATTCCAAGGAAAATCGGATTAATATAAACTATGCAGAGCTTTGCGGGGATATCGGGAGACTACTCTGTCTGCATGGCTAATCTTGAAATTGTCTGAAATAAATCCTTAGCGCAAGGAATAACGAGACACTTTCAATTAGTTTTTTCTTCCTTGACGCTTTTTTTTTTTTTTTTTTTTTTTTTTCCCTTCTAAGAGAATTTAACACTTCAGTCGGAGGGGTTTTACCTTTTACAGGAGAATGGGACACATGCTGGAGAACTCACCACGCTCCATAAAAATGAAGGGGGTAACAGTTTCCATCACTGTTGCGGTATAAAAGGTTCTCTTTGGATTGTCTGCCGGTGGCTGCTAAGATGGATCAGTTTCTCCCTGTTCCTGTTTGCGATGTGCTGAAGGATCCGGATTTACTGAAATACTGACGCCCATGAACTTATTCCCTCTGTGCTGAAGCCATCGGATGTGACAGTGCAGAGAAACATGTGTTTCACATTTCTGACTGGTTGTTTTGGTGCAATCAATACCTCCAGAAGAAACATTGACTTAGGTGGCGACTGTCATAGCGGGAGGCACACGGAGCTCTGCTCCCGGCTTGCAGGCGGAGCGAGCACAAATCAAAGAGCCCGCCGATCCCGGCGAGTGGGGGCTTCGCTTCCCCCCGGAGTGCGAGGCACAGGCTCCCGACCCTCCACAGAGAGCCCGGCCCGCGGGTGCGGAATGAGCGATGACCAAAGCGCTGTCAGGAGTGGCAGCCAGTCGGATCGGATGGGGATCAGTGAGGCAATGCCGGTTGAAAGAAACGTGGATCGCAAAATTATTGCCCGAAGGAATAGCAGGCGAGGCGGAATGATGATAAAGTTAAACTTCTGTTTCATCTTCTGTCGGGGATGGTGGGCGTTTCTGTTGCTTCAGCTCCACATGTTGCAAGCACTGGCACAAGGTAGGGCTAGTGATATTTTTGTTTATAGAAATGCTGCATCTGCCTTCTGAGAGGAAGGGAATCTTGCTCGGGTACAGAGAAACCCTTTTACTTTTATCCTTATCAGAGATACACTGCAGAATTCGCACTGAGCTGATTCATGTAGGAATGGTCGCTTCTTACACACAATCGTCTCTTTATGGAGCAGGGATTTGCAAACCGTACCTACGTGTGTCTCTCCCTTTCTAGTCCTATGCTTACCCTATCCCAGCCTCCCACGGAGAATCACAATCCCTATCAGCACTAAGCCTGCTTTTTAAATTTACTGAAATGCATCCGTGCTGTTCTTTCAGGCAGCAAAAGAGTTAACCGCTGGTTTTGTGTGTGTGTGTGTGTGTGTGTCTGTGTCTGTGTGTGTGTTTAAAACCACTGTGCTCTGAGATAAGTTATTAGGAGAAGGGGAGTCATAAATCCTCCGACTAGAACTAAACCAGGCATGTAAAAGGAATTCTTTAAACATACGAGCACTATTCTATGTGAGCCTCGGTCGCAGCATTGTTCATTTCTTTTGGATTGCCAAGTAACATTTACCCGAGACAAAAACTGCAATTGATTCGTATCTGAGCATTTCCACATCAGAGATCCGTGCAGTCAAATGAGTCACTTGTAAACGAAGGGTCAGAGTCGACCAATAGACTTTAAATACCAAGTGTCAGTCACTTTGCATGTAAATTCCCTTCTCAAAAAATTGCCAAATGTAGCCTAATTCTTAATAATCCTTTGACAGAGTAAACAATAAATGGCAGGCAGAAGCATTACAGTTGGCTGCGCCAAATAACACGCTGAACAAACGCAGCTTTCACTTTCTTTGCTGGGTTGAGTTTTATTGCTGTGTGCATTGTCTGGCTGAAGTGGGGTGTGCTGGACAATGCCGAACTGTATCGTGTGGGACCAGGAGTTAGTTATCAAAAGCGGAAGTTAAGACTCCATGAAGGGGAATGGTCTTTGTGTTTTAGCTCTTTGTTTTCAAGTATTTCACGGGCAACAACAGTGCATTCAGTTGTAATAAGTGGATAGGGATCGTGTGCTGAGGAAGAGGGGTTGGAAGCCAAGTCTGCTGTAGTTTGTCTGCTCTGGGTTTACTGCTGCATCCTCGGAAAGTTTGGAGCCGCAGGATACAGAAGAGATTTAATCCAGTGTTTTATATGGACTCCACCCTCATAAACCTCTCTCGGTGCTTTGTTTATGCTGTCACTGCTATTCCCAAATTACTTCTGCTGAGGCCTGCAAGCCCTAACAGGGCATTGTTATCCTGAAACAAGCCATACCTGACATAATTATCTCTGCAAATTAAAATTCACGTCACTTTTGCTTTTTTTTTCTTTTGGTAATTGTTGTTGATAGGTGCCAATATGATGCTTCATGTTGGCAGATTAATGCTTATGATTCTTGCTGTTTACATTAAAAATGGAAAAAAAACCCCAGAAAAGGTAGTTTTAGGTGCCAGGGATTCAGGAATCATTTTAGATGCCATGTAAAGCAGTTTTTCTATGGTTAGAAGTAAATGAGACATCTTACTGGATTAAAAGTGAATTGAAACTTTTGTTCAGCATATAGTAGAGCATAATTTTTCAATAGTTCATTTCAGATTACTCAGCATTAGCAGTAGTATCAATTTCAAGTATAGTATATCTCAGGGAGTTATGTAGTGTATACAAAGTATCCCCCAAAAAGTCTTACAGCAAGTTAGTTTTAAGTAACTAAGAGTATTTAAGGCGAGCTGGGGAAGGGAAGAGAGTAAGATACATTATTTCTGAAAAATATTGGTGCAGATAAAGGTGTGAAGTGTAGAAGACATTAATGAAAGATGAAACAATTATGTAATGCAGAAATAAAAAACATTTAAAATTTTATATAATGCTGAAGATTACAGTTAGTCCTCATAAGAATTATTTGACATATAAACCAGTGTGGAGGTCTTGATGTAGAGGGCTTTTATTGGAATTTCACAAAATTTGTATTAATTTCTAACTTACGGGTTCTTTTTGCACTCCGAATTCTAATGGATTCTAAGACATTCATCATTTCTATGCAAAAATTTACTTTAGAGAGAAGATGACAATTTCTATAAAAGTCCTTTGTGAAAACGGAAAGTCTGCTATGGCCACAGAAGTTTTTAATGGAATGATGTGGTCATATGCATGAGAGAATTACACGACTTCAATCTTTTTATAAGATAAGGAAATGAACATTCTAAATACATGGGCCATGGCTCTTTTGAATGAATCATAATACAATGCTATAACCAGCTAATTCTTCCATAATAACTTTTCCAGCATTAAAGACCTAGGAAGCGTTTCAGGCGTACTGAAATGCAGGTTCTTCATTCCTAGGAAACAGATCAGGTAAAGTTGTTGAGATCAAGTATCTTATAGTCCAAGGTGAATGGAAGAAATGAGTTTCAGCTGCAACAGTCTGGTTGAGTATTCTCTAAACTTGAATGATCATCCCTGTGAAAGCTGATCTAGTGGTGAACTGTAGACAAAACCACTTGTAAATTCATTTTGTGCTTAGCTCTTCAGCTCTTCTGTCTTCTGATAGTTGCGTTACATATTTCAATATAAAATTCATCTGCTTCCTTTTTCCTTTTTGAAGTGAGTTTAATTAGTCTAAAACATTCATTGGGTTGTTGTGCTGAGTAATAAAGGATTCTCTTCGAACCTTAGTGTTGTTGTGCAGGCCTTCTCATGTTGGGAGTGACTTTCCAGGTAGAGAAGACAAAGGTTGTGGCCTGTCCCAGGCTGGGAATGGAGCTCCCACTCCTGGGATGGCTGCGGCTTTGCTCAGGGCCCCTCACAATTGGGGATGTCTGCACTGGCACCTCTCAGAAAAATTAACCTGTGAGAGTGTCAAAACTGTTGCGCATTCCTTTGTTTACTCAGCTCTCTCTGCCTGCTGGCCTCTGCCACCAGCCCTCTTTTTGTGGCATTTTTGTTAAATGATGTGCGAGATGCTAGTTAGCCTCAAGTCATCGTGTGTCATCAAATAGTGATGAGATGCTAATTGATAATCACTATAATTATCAAATTAGACTTTGTGAGGTGATGGGAGGAGTGAATCATTTGGCCCCAGTCGCTGCCTGCTGTACTTGGAGGAACATCCTCCTGCAGAGACGTCTGGCTCAGGGGTCTGCATGCCTGGGCAGAGTCCTGGGAATACACAGAGCTCCTGCAGCATTGGAATTTATTCCTTATGTATGAGATTAACAAACACTGATGCCTACTGAGGTACAAAATGTTTACTAAACTACTGGAATATTTGTATGGAAATAGAAAAAATCTGCTTATTTAAATAGGTTGGAAGTTGCTAGAGGCTACTCTACATGCATCTTAATGGATTTAAGTACTTTCCCAAGGTCTGTCTTTTGTTGAGGAATGAAAGAATACCTTAAAATATATTTCTTCGGATTGATGGCTGTTGTTCAGAAAGATTTTAAATAGATAAAAGCAGAGCAAAGCTTTAAGCTTCCCCAGCAGGAACCTGGTATCTTTAAATATTAAGAAAGCAAAGTTTGTCTGATTTTTCTTAGTTTTATGGCAATGGAACTGTAATCTTTTTATGCTACTTAATCAAATCCATATTCAGAATTCTACAAATACCTGAATGTACATTTAAGGTGGTATTGATATGAATTATGCTTTGAAAGAAGCCATGACCCAGTAGATAGATGAAAATGTTTCTGGGTCCCAACTTCCTTAATTCAAATATTTGTTCTGGTGTATTATAAATATGCTGAGTGTAAGAAGCCTTTTCAAGCAAATTTCAAACTGCATTAGGTGCAGAGATGATAAACAACTTGCATAGAGCATTTGGTTGTTGGAAGGACGGAAAGATGGTGAAATGTTAGGGCAACACCTACTGAAGAGTGAAAAAGATTCTGAACTAAATGTAGAAGGAACCATTTCTAATTCCAAAAGACTCTGTTACTCTTTATTGGAAGCTCAAGATTTTGTATTGGATTTGCCTTTTGTACTTCTTTTCTTTAGATGAGCATTTTAAATATGTGCTAGTTTTTAAGAACTTGAATTTTTTGTATATATAATTATAATAATTACACAATTGATTTGGAGGAGTAGATCCAGGCCCAGTCTAAGTAGAACTGGGGTGGAGATAGTTGGCATTTTCTGTGGCCAGGTCATGTGACTTCTCACTCTCTCTACTGTGGTGACTTTATATGTTTATGTTTTGCTGGAAAAGTACCTATTCTTAAAGACTTCTTACAGCAAGTTCAAAGAGCTGTGAACACATAATATTAACATTCCAAGTGCAGTGTTTCAGATGATTCCTTGAGAGTGCAGTGTAATGGTCCTGTTAGAGCTGAAGGGAGACCATAAGTAATGGGTGTTTGATTATCATTGTGTTCATGCACTGCCAGGAGATGGCTCAGAGCAGGAGTGACCTGGGTGTGGAGAGAGGCTGTAGCAGTTCTGCTCTGTGGCTTTCACTTCACTTAAGAAGGACAGAAAGTAAATCTGTGTCCTTGAAAAGTTGTTCTGGAAGGTTCTGCCATCTCTGTGCATAGTCATGTATTTTGAATAACGAAGGCAAATGTCTAATATTTTAGAGGTTGCTTGAACAAACCATAGAAATACCAAAAAGCAATCTCAAAGTGAATTATCAGGAAGCAAGTGAAGGGATTGGGCTTTTGTAGATCTGAGAGGGGTTTTTTTAATTGCCTTATTGTTCTTACCACCATATATGTACAGTCTGGAACACATTCTTGACTCAAAAGATTTCCATGCATTTATCAACTTTCTATACAGCTTTACCTGAATATCACATTCTGGATGGCCTGGTTATTTGTTCCAGCTGGACCGTTTTGCTGTGATGAATCTGTGGGCTGACTAGAGGCAATTAGATTCCTCATGGAGCAAAATCTTGTTCATGCTGAGTTCATTACAGAAATATGCCTTTCCTCCTCCCTCTGCATATGTACATACATAATATGTATTTAAATAGCTTTTAAGGAACAAATTGATGATATGTTGACATTCTCAAGATTGTGTTTTCTTGGAGTTAAAACATAGGAAATAGAGCAATTTTCGTAAGATTTGTGTAGAGATTATAAAATGCCAGAAGTAAGGTACCTTCCCATCTTTAATACAAATTCTATATGCATGTGCATTATGATTAAGTTTAAATTGATCCTATTATTTTTCCTGTCTACACAGTCAGAACTGAGACTGAGTGCTGCCCACTGATCAGTTTTTCAGTATTTTGTTTTCTTGTTAGTGCTTGGCTCCATCTTTCATTTGCTCGAAATCTTTTAAATTCAGCACAAGAAGACTTTTGTGTGAACCAAAGGAAGAACTGTTAGCAGCTATAGCATAGCATTGGATTAGACTACTCACAGTTATTACAGATGGAAAGCAAGTAATTGGTGAGATTTGGGTTCTATTTCTGACTATCAAGTGAGTATTTTCTAGTGAATAAAGACTCTTTGCTGCACATGCCTCAAAGATGACCCTTCACCACGCATGGAGCTCATGAAGAACAAAAATGTAACTTCATGGAAAGGCTTGTTCCCAAAGAACTTGGGGTTTCTGAAGTTATATCTGCCCCTGGAGTAAAGTAACACTTTGCAGTTTCTTTACAGACATGGCCTTTGGAATGCCACAGCCCCGGAAGGTTCTGTAGGAATTAGTTGATGTAGCACTTGCCAGTCTGACAAAGGGTGACAAGGCTGAGAAGGGAGGAGCCTCTTATTTTAAAGTGATACCAACTTCATTGCTTTTAAACATGTGTGACTGGGTTTGTAGGATCTGCTCATGGCACGGATTCTTGACTTCTAGATGAATGTGATATTTGTGTATCGTACCTTGAGCATTTGAATTTTTGGTTCACAAAGAGAGGTTTTTTTGTTCTGCCTTTGCTATAGAAAATAACAAATCTATTCCTAGAATAGACACTGGTCTGTTGCTAATTGCGTTTTATCAGTGATAGGCCCCTGAGGTGCAATACAAATGGCACCCTCACTGAGATTAGAAAGGTAGATCTAGTCTTGTTAAGGGGAGTATTTTTAATTTTCAGCTGTTCAGCTCCCTGAACTAGCTCAAACTGGGGTCACACAGGCATCAGGGACAATGCAAACGAGGTGACAGGACAGCCTGGCCAGGGCATGACTCTGGCAGTGTTCGTAAGATCAACTTCTGTTGGGAGGGATTTTTCCAATTCTGACAAAACACAAGGGAATGTACATGGCCTGACTTCTTACAAATATATGGAGGCTGCTGCTCCTGGGGAGAAAATAGTGAAGTGAGGTGGTTTATAGAAGTTTAGTTTTTTTCCTCTCAAAGTCCCTTTCAATGAGTTTCTCCCTCTGTTGGGTGGAGTCTTCCCTACCTGAGTTTATAAGGTAGATGCTAAATTTAAGAAATACGAAAATTCCCCTAGTCCCCTGATATCTCAATTCCGTATGCTGATAATAGCCATAATACTTTCTTCTTAAACAAAAAGAAACTTTGCAACTTAAGTTGCAAATTTCACCAGCATTGCTTTTTAATGTTTCTATTTAATGCACAGATTCAGTAGGTTAAAAAGAGGAGGCGTGAGCTCGAACAACTCAGATTAAAGGAAGTCTTTAACAGCTCTAATGAAAGATAGTGGATTGTACAATCTTACGTCACATCATTCAGATAACTTTTGAAGTGTCATTTTTATAAACAATAAAGCATTAGAGCTTTTTATGCAAATAATGTGATTCTTTAATCCTGTTTTTCTAATTTCCATGCTCTATTGCAGCAGCCTGAAGAGAAAGTTGATTCTGGTAGATAAATCAATGCCCCTTAGGTCTCTTTAAACCACTTTATGGTCTTTTAAGCTCTAAGCCATATATTTTTCCTAATAAACTCCTTGGTCTAACATGTTACCTAAAAAATAGTTTGTTGGATATTGCTCTCTTGGACCAGAAAGTAGAGAATAATGATAACTTAGCTCCAGTGTGTATTGCCAGAAGGGTCCCACATTGATTCCAGGCTGCAATTGAAGTTTGTAACTCATTATAACACAAAGAAATCAGAAGAGCTGGTAGACACTGCTTTCATCCTCAGGTTCATATTTGTCAAATTTTGTGTATTAATGAGCTGAGAATGTTGTGGCTTTGATATGTGGTTTTGGCATTGAGTTCAGAGGAGATAACTAAGTAGCAACGTTACTGTTTC
This sequence comes from Hirundo rustica, assembly GCF_015227805.2. Classification (NCBI taxonomy): domain Eukaryota; kingdom Metazoa; phylum Chordata; class Aves; order Passeriformes; family Hirundinidae; genus Hirundo; species Hirundo rustica. The sequence continues at coordinate 12,446,186 of NC_053464.1, forward strand.
AGAGAAGGTGCTAAGGAAATAATGGAACTGTAGTGCAAATATTTAAAATGTTTAGACACTTAGAAAAAATGTATTTTGTTAAACTGGTGCTGTTTGCTCACCTAACATTTGTGTTAAATACAGACTGAGTACTAACGCTGTCTTCGCAGTCTTGCTGGAGCATTGGGGAATGAATGTCCCTTGTTTCTTATTTCTTATCTGTAAAAAAGTGCAGAGGGCATTCATGACTAAATACTTTGAAGTAACTAAATGGTATATGATAATTGGAAAAGAAATATATGGTGCAGTGCCGTACCTGCAGTTCAAAGATAATACATTTATCATGACATGGAACGCATTGCTGGAGTATTGAAATGCTTGGGAGGAGGTGAAGGGAATTCTCCATCAGTATTTCTAAATGTGTGTGCTGATAAGTTTAAGCCCTCTTGAATCTGTGCATGTTGACGTGCAAAAAATTTTTCTTGTTTGTGACTGCTTCCTTTCCTTCAGGGTCAAGAGATTGAATAAAACCAGATCCTACCTATCATGCGAATGTAACTTTTGCAAACCAGCACATTTGTGCTTTCTTCCCCTCTGTCCCTGTTGTTGAGGACAAAGTCATTGGCACTTATGTTTTATGCTGTGACGAAAAAAAAGACTTTTTACAGCTGATAGTGCTCTGGCAATTCGGCTGTGCCAGGGTGAAGGCCGTGCTGTTGTTTGTGCGCACATCCATCTGTGTGCCTCACCCTTCCCTCTGTTGTCTTTATCCCTTTGTCTCAGGCTGACGCGGCCTCTACCCCAATGTGCTCCTGCTCTCTCTCAGATTAGTGCTCCTCCGTGCTGTTGTCAACAAGTAATGCCTCCTGCTAGGGACGGGCTGAGGAGGAGGCTTAAACCCTCTGATTCTGCACTTGCCATGTGGAGCAGATCCCGCCTTGATCCTCCCCCTGGGCACAGAGTGCCTTTTCTAGGACACTTGCATTGTGTTAAGCAGGGCTTTTATTGTGCTGGAGGCCGTGTCGAGAGCAGATGAGCAGGAAGATAGTTTAATGGTAGATTAGCCCAGCCTTTCTTTTTTTTTTTTTTTTTTTTTTTTAATGTTAGGTAAGTCTAAGAGGTGAGAGATCAAGAACAGTAACTCCTGTGTTTCAACTTTTGCTATTTTTATTGCCATGAAGACATTAGATTTGCTTTTGAAGATGGAGTAACCGAATTTAAAAACCATTTTAATACCACTTCAAACACCAGGTTTTAGGATAAATTCTATCAACTAATTTCCCATTTCTCTCTAGAATTTGTAACATCACTGTTTGCTTGTGAACAACATCAGATGTATCTTAAATGAAGAAAGATATGCAGATTATTGTTGAATTAGTTTCCTGCATTGGAATGTGCAACCATAATTATCTAAAATGCCGTATTTTAACTAGAAAGAATATTTTCTTTTTATCTTAAACTTCTTTTTTAAGGTTGTGTATTTTATTCTCTCTTGGAACTGCTGTGCAAGTTTCTTAACCTTTAAGAACTAATGAGAGGTCAGTGTTTTGTTCTGGGTTTTTTTTTTCCTCCTCTTGAAAAGAATACGTATTTTATATAGTAACTTCATAAAATTAATTGACTGAGAGAAGGTGTTTCCTGTTCACAGAGCCTGACCATGCTAGTGCTCATCATCCATAGAACAAGGCTAAAATTCACTTTCAGGTGTTTTGTTTCAGGGAAATGGGAGAATAGGACAATTGACTTGAGCTTAATTCAATTACAAGATAGGCCAGTGGTGCTATTGTTTAATTAAATCATCAACAGAAAAATTTCAAGTGAATCTCAAGATAAGCGTCCCATTCATACAAAAGTTTGAAGAAGGAGTGAATAATAAAGCAAGATTTTTGTTTTGAAAATGTTTTCTTCAAGCTGTTTATGTAGTACCTAACATCTTCATTTCAAGTTTCTCTATACAAGTGTTGATAGCAATCTTACTCAGATTTAATTAATTATATATGGCTCATTATTAGCATTTAATGGGTCAAATATTTAAGCATATTTTTCTGAATCTTCAGTTGAGAATTATGAGTCAATGGCACTCATGTCAAACTCAGAATTTTAAGTGCTGGTAATTCAACGTTACATTCACTATGTAAATGCATCATAATTAAAATGATGCCTTGTCAATCCCATTCCGGTTTCTTGTGAGTATAATTTTTAGCTTTCATCTACTGGATGTAGCTCTGTCTTCTGCTACCCAAAACCTGAACAAGACATATTTATGGTGTACTGGTGTCAGTAAAAACCTGCAGTGTTAACTGTTGTGCCTGTTTAAACTCAAAGAGTGAAAATCTTACTGATTCTGTTAAGGAAGTCCAGGCCAAATCTAAAACTTTTTTTTTTATATTATTCAAATGATTCAACTCCAGTATAAAAAAAAAAAATACTGGAGCAGCCACTTAGAGAAGACAAGATGGCTCTGCAAATCATCCCATGGGCAGATATGGACCAGTCTCATCCATATAATTGACAAGTGAAATTGAAGTTTTCATGTAGTATATAAAAAAGGAGGTGCTGAGTAATTTTGGATTTCCACATTTAACATATGAACAAATGTTCATACATGTCACAACAAATCTTAAAAAAATTCTTCATGTTCTGAGAGTCCTTCTATAGAGGTGGAGGAGATTATAAACACTGATAAACCCACTTCTGTGCAAATGTTCACTAGAGTGGAGTAAGTGCTAGCTGTCACTTTATTAAAACTAATGGCATAATTACTCATGTTTGCTTGAAATTCATTGCAGCGTGAAGTGATTAGACATTGGTGCTTTGGTAAATTATGGCATATTGCACATTTTCTGTAACCAATTAGCGAGTGTTGTGTTGGGAGCGTGCAGTGCACCCAGTTGTCACTCATTTCATTAACATCCAGATCTGTGCGGTTACCAGAAGACTTCTGTTGAAACTTTTAACATGTGACAAAGACAATGGGGATATATATGCATATATGAAACTCAGAAAAGACAGCAAATAAGTACAAGACATGATAAAAGTTACAGTGCAGTTCTGCACATGACTGCCTTGACTGAAAAGCTCCCCAAACCAGTACTAGAGCTGCCAGATACGGCTTTCTCATAATTCAGTCATATCTTCTGTTCTGAGTGAAAGGCAAATGTTGCCTTCATACATATTTGCAGCTCTCTTCCAGACATCCAGCAACCTCAGCTCTCTCAAAATTCTGGAGCAGTGGCTACATGCTAAAAAAACTGTGTTTGCCTGCTTGTTTAGATGCTGCATCAAGACAAACAGAACACACAGCTACTCAGAACTCATGTAGTAAGTTGGCAGTAGAATGTACTGTACAGATGAAGAACTGTCTGTAGTGATTGATGTATTGAAGAGTTTTTTTAAGTCTTCAGTGTGTTCAAGGCTTCTGAAATCCCATTTCTGATGCGGGTCAGAAGTTCCTTTACTGTTCTGACTTTTGTCGACAGAGTATTTTTGTGATTTAGATGCATAAATTGCTGAATTTCAGATTTCTAGGCATGATTTGTGTTTATGACTTGTTATGGTTTAAGCCCAGCTGGCAACTGAGTACCACAAAGCCACTCACTTCCCCCACCACCAGAGGGGTGGGGAAGAGGATTGGAAGAGTAAAAGTGAGAAAACTCGTGGGTTGAGATAAAGATATTTTACCGGGTAAAACAAAAGCTGTGTGTGCAAACAAGGCAACCCCTTCACTTTTTCCCCTCAGCAGGCAGGTGCTCAGCCATCCCCAGGGCAGCAGAGCTCATTAACGGCGATTAACGATGGCTTGAGAAGGCAAACTGATCATTCCAAACATCCCCCATTCCTCCTTCTTCCTCCAGCTTCCTCCAGCTTCACATGATGCCAGAGGGTCTGGAATATCCCTTGGGTCCGCTGTCCAGGCTGTGTCCATCCCAATTCCTCGTGCACCTCCAGCCTCCTCGCTGGCAGAGTGGTGAGAAGCACAAAGGGCCTTCACTCTGTGCAAGGGCTGCTCAGAAATAACAAAATCATCTCTTTGTTACCAACAACTTCCTTTTCAGCACAAATCCAAAACGCAGCCCCCTACCAGCCACTGTGAAGAAAATTGACTCATCCTCAGCTCAAACCAGCAAATGACTGCATCTGTAAATGCATTTTCATTTTGTACCTTGTATATTGACTGAGAGAAACTGTATGAAATGGCATGATCTTAAATGGAGATCTCGAATCTCATAAATCTGCATTGTGAAATGTAATCGTGTTAGAGGCAGAACACTTGTGGTTTTTCAATTACTTAGTGGTGCTTTTTCATATCACTGTGTGTGAAGCAGTTCTGTCAGAAACAAAGAGTGCAGAGCTCTGAGATGTACCATCTTTGAAGAAACAGCTAAAGGCAACAGGTTTCAAGCTCTTTGAAGCCTTTTCTCTTTGAGTCCTTGTTAAAAGATGGTCTCTCATAACTACTGGTCACTTACTAAGTCTGTTGTTAAATTTGTGGGAAATCACATGAAGTGCTTTATTTCATATTCGTGTAGCACAGAAAGGCATTATATTTTTTCCTTATATACATTTGTATTTTATAACTTGCAGAAGTTAAGTTAATTGCAGTGAACATTTTCAGTAGGAGGAGGCCATCTCAACTAATATAAAAAAGAAGGGTAAGATTTGTATGAGTTAGTTGAACATGATAACAAAGGTAATTATATTAATATAATAATGTGATGTATGAAAGCAAGAGATTTTAATTCTAGCCTACATTCTGTAGAGATTACAAGTTAGAAACATTCTCTGACATGCTTTATACTTTAAAGAGTTTTGAAGAGTTACAAGCTTTAAATATTTTTATTGCAGTCACAAGATTCTTAATTTTTTTTAGACATTTAAAAGTTTCAGTTGTGTTGGGATGGTTTTAAAACTTTTTTGGTAGAAGAATTAATGTATACAGTGGGGTTTATTAGTAAGTGTTGTTGAAGTTACACAGATTCATTCCTATGAAGCTCTTCAGTGTCAATGTGTAGAGTGGTCTCCTTCCCCTTCTTACTGTCACTTTTTTTTTTTTTTTTTTTTTCCCTTGTGTGTGTGTGTGTGCACTTAAACAAATGTGGGGGATTCTGTGTGTGAAAAAGGATGTGTTTCAGCAGGTTTCAGGAACTGAAATATTGGTCTGTCCCCTCATTCAGATTGGTAATGGAGTAGTATGATTTCCAGGTAAAACGTCTGTTGAAACGTAAGGATTTTATGATGAAATACTTGACTTTTGAGAATGCAGCTTTCATAGCAGTTCTTAATAAAGCCAAGGAGTCACACATTTTAGTTTCTCTTTTAGTTTTATGGTTGATTTTTTGCTGCTATTTTTGGATTGGTTCCTTTTATGTCATAATCTGGCTCTGTATAACAGGTTTAAGAAAATAAACAGAATCAGGTTGTTGACATGATCAAAACCACAATTAGTTTTTTTAAACAGAATTTTTGTTTGAAGTAGGAAAAGACAAGACATAATCTTGTCTTCTATGTATCTTCATATGTATAGTAAGGAAAAAGATATAATACATTTTGACTAATGTTCCTTATCAAGTTGCACAGAGCAGTGTGATGGCTCCTCAAGTTAGTAAAAGACAGCCATAAACATCAATCTTCTACTGAATATGTGTGAGCTATTAAATAAAATTAGATAGTTTTTCTAAGTCTTAAATCTTACTAGCTGTTTATGGAGGTGTTCCAGACAGAAACAGCAATACTGAACTGTGGGTTGCATTTGCCCGTACTTGGCTATTCCTGAGGTGTAGATCCCCTAACCTCAAGAAGGCAGTATTTATTCTGAACTCTGGCCTTTCCTTTACCTAGATCCAAAGAAAAGATATGTGTCCTCAGTAACACAACTATTTAGAGTTGTCCAGCTTTTAGGTATTTCATAGTCCAGAAAAATACAAGTAAATGAAAAGGATTTCCTCTAGTTGCCATGATTTCGAAAATCACTGATAGAATTCATGATATTTTATTATGTATCTTTTTTATTCAGTATAAGCTTCTTCCTGTAAAACCAGGTATTCCATAGTTCCAGAGATTTCTTTTAGCCCTGGCCCTTTTGATTGAGTCTTTGGTGTTGTTTGTTAATTTATTTGTTAATTTTTGTAGCTAGTGCAGAGACTTTGGTTAGCAGAATGGATGTCCTGTGTGGGAGAAACAGTTTCTCTATAAATGGCTTTTTCCATGCTGGAAGATGAAGGATCTTTCTTGAGTTCTTATCTATAAATTCCTGATGCCATCCACCTGAGCAGAGAATAGAACACATATCTCACACCTGTGAGATACGGGGAAAGAAGTTCAAAAGGAGAACTAGCTAAAAGCCGTGGGCTCTTGCCAAGGGTTTTCTCCGAGCGAATCTCTGAGGGCTGTGGAGGGCAGAGCTCTGCTCTGATCCTGAGGCCTTTGCAATTTTCTCTCTCACCCAGCAGCACCTCTGGTGCCAGGAAGTCTGACCTGTTTATCTAAATCAGCATGGAATCTTTGAGATTGCATGGAAGCCACAAGTTCCTGCACATCAAACAAGGATTAGTGTTGTTACACTTTAAAATAGCACATCCCAAACTATTTTAAAATTGTACCTACTTAGCACAGACCATCTCCTGGATCCCCTCTTTTTAACACTTCCAGTTTATAATGCTTCAGGTAGAAGAGTTTGAGTATTGGTCAGAATGGCAGAGAAATTCGTCATCATTTATCTTCTATAGTGTCTTGATCACTATTTGACCATCTTGGATCCTATTTTCTCTTCATACATCATCTACAGAATTGTTTATTAAGTTCTGAACAATTAAACAATGCAAACTCATTCAAGGCAAAATAATTGGAGCAAGTGCTGGTGGAGCACTTGCACAATGTCAATACTGCATTGATATTGCAAATATCATTCATTCATTCATTTTTTGTATCTATTTGACAGCATGACATAATTTAAGAGAAGAAAAATAGATTTTAATTAGCATATTTCTGTATTACTGAACAGCTAATTAGGGAAATTAAAGTACTTTCTCAGCTATGAATAGTACATTCGAAGAACTGTGCAACAAAAATACTCATGTAACTGTGCTGCTGACTTCCTGGAAAGTACCCATTTAATTCTATTACAGATTATTAGTGGTGCATCATAAAGTTGTGTGAGTGCTCTCAGATGAAGTGAAGAGAATTATAAAGACAGAAGAACCAAACCTTTGAATATAGTTTGATCAGAGTTTGCTAGAGACTTTATTATATTGACTAGTTCATAAAGCAGTGTTAATAATAGAAAAAACATCTGATACTTGGGGCCTTAGATTTTTAAAATGACTGCCACAGTAACAGAGAAAACTGGCCTCATCATTCAAGGGAGTTTTACAAATTATTCTTTTTTTTTTTTCTTTTTTTTTTTTTTTTTTTTTTTGTGGGTTTAATTATTAATTGAAAGTTATTTTTAGTCAGTTTTCACATTTTGAAAGATTTTTCTGAGAATTTTTTCATGAGGACTCTTGTATAACAAATCATTTTCCTTCTAGGTAGAATATATATTTAACTAGCACAGTTTTCTCTGGCCTGCTATTCTGGGAAGAATTTCTTCACTACAAGGGTGGTTAAATATTGGAAGGGGCTGCCCAGGGAGGTCCGAGACTCACTGTCCCTGGGGGTATTTCAGAAAAAAATGAAGGCACTTGGTGCCGTGGTCTGGTGGTCAAGGTGGTGATCAGTCAATAGTTGGACTCAGTAATCTTGGGGGCCTTTTCCAACCCCAATGATTTGGTGGTTATTTTGATAATTCATTTTGCTAAATGAGGTATTATAGCAACAGAAGGAATACAACAAAATTCATGAGGAATACGTTGAAGTTCATGTCAGTCCCTCAGCTTTGCGGAGAGCCACATCTCTGGGAGGCAGACAAATATTATTCTGGCTTTATTGCTGCTCTGAGAGTTAACGGCCATAATAACGATAAGCATATCTTCCTAATTGTCCACTAGTTTTGGTTTTAATAACGTTTTAATTTGCATATTGGTCATATCCTGAAAACACATGGTTTTAATTGTCCATCTTCAATTAGCATGGCTTTTCACACTTTTTGAATGGGCTTTAAAAAAGTTTAAAAAGTGCTGGTTTAAAAAGTTTGTTGAAATGAATTGAGACACAATATGAATAAATAAGCTTGTGTCAAAAATACTGGATTTCAGTTAAAAACTAGAGTTCTAAGTTCAGTCTTGCCCTACGTAGTTTTCAGCTTGGAATGTTTGGGGCCCTTATGACCATTACCAAATTGACTGACTTCTGTGTTTTATCTTGGACAAAATGGATTATTGTTTAGAGCCTGGAATTACAGTTTGAAAGGATAAATTATTGATTTTTGGCATTTTCCACAATATTAGATATTACTCTATCTAAGATCTTTCTTAGAGAATGAAATCTAATTTCTTTGATCTTGTAAAAGTGAAGTAGAAAAGCATATTTTTGATTCAGGGAAAAAATGCTTTTACAAATAAAAAGATGTTTTCATATTTGCATTATTTAAAATGCATTTTTTGTCTTATAAATATGCTAATCTTTATAAGCTGCTTCTGGTGTGACATATGGTTTGTAATTTTCAGTTCTTTGACATCAACCTAGTTTCTATTATATAAAAATGTACAATTGGCAGGGAAAATTAGTATGTTCAATGGCACCATACTTAGAAGACTTTGAGAAGTATCTGGGGTATTTATCTGTGTTATAAGCAGACAGATGTTTGAAGAGGTCTTGGAGGTTCTGTTAATTGTGTATTTGTTGCCTTTCAGACAGCACTTCTGTGGGGCTTGCTCTGATGGAAAAATTGCAGAAAAATACTTGTGAATGAAAGAGCAAAGCTCAGTTTAACATATGTTTGTATTTTAAGTAGTTTATTATATATAAAAGGATATTTAGCTTAGAAATAATTATGATTATTTTCTCAGAGGGGATGGAGCAATGTCAGGAAAGAAAAAAAATTGCAAAATAAGTTTAAAAGGTTGACTGAAATGATCCCTTAACCTATCAACTGGGACTTAGTCACATATATTGTGTTAGGAAAAGAAGGAAAATTAAATGATAAATTCAAATCTGTAGGTTTCTACTAGTATAGAGGCAATGACTGAAAAGCTTGAACTAAGTGAACTTAAAAAGCTCCAGGAAAAAAAGGAAGTTACTTTTGCCATCATACTGCTGTTTACATGGAAGGAGATTTGTCTTTCTTTTCCCTTTTTTGAAATTTACTCTGTTACAACTGTCTGTTGATCCCCCTCTGTTCCCCATTCTACAGGGCTGCACAGAGATAAATTCTGAATTGAGAAACTGTCTTGAGTACCTTGGAATAATCTGCAGTTAATGGTGCACAGTTCAAGTGGGAGGTTCCGTGATCTTGTCCCTGCCCTCTGGATCACGTGTGCAATTTGAAATACGCCAGCTAACCCTTTCCAAGGTTTTCCACTCCTCTTTGGAGGCAGCTGCTGACAATCTCAAGTGCTCAGCTCTTCTCAAGTGACCCTGAAGCTGGGTTTGTGATTTGAACTGCATGAAGCAGATGTCAAAGAGTTGGGTAGAGCATAGACCCACTTGTTAGATCTCAAATGGTAGAATATGTTAAAAATAGTTGCTTTTACTGTTAAATGTTTTCTCTTCAGCTTAGCTGTAATTAGATGCTGTTACCTTTGAAAATACCTTTTCTTGCAAACATTTTTTTCCATCTTAGCAACACGAGAGGTACTTGCTAAGCCAGGGCAGGAGAGCTACAGGCAGTTTGACCTGACTCGTGGTGTGAAAGAGTTCTTAGCTGGAAACTGATGCTGAAGAATATTTCTGAGAATTAATTCATTATTTTTGGTTTTGGAAGGCTGGTTTGATTATGGTTTTCATTTAGCTAAGTCTCCCATCCTCAAATCATTGAGCAATGATTCCATAAAATTTTATTAAAACTAATGAAATGAATACTCTTTTCATAGGGCAAATTCAGTGTGTTACTTCAGCAAAAGCTTAATTTCAGCTACGTGAGAAGTGATACTACTGATAAGTCAAGCATGCTTTACCCTACTCAATTATATCATCATTTGTATTAAAAAAAAAAAAAACAACAACTCTCTGTCATTTGAGGTCTTTCATAATGAAAAATTTCTGTAAATTATTCTTAGTAAATGAAGAATTTCCTATTGGTCTTGCTTGGCCTTGTTTGCTCTAGATTTTTTTGCATGGTGTGAAGAATTTCTTGTACTTTTGGGCGAGTAGCCTAATATTTCTACAAAATCTGTCAGGAGCATCACTGAAGTTTTGCCACATGTTTTTGCTCTCTAGTCAGAGCATCTTCTTTTTTTATGCTAACATCTCTAGTCTTGTTTTGACTTCACACAAGGCCAGCTTTGAGCCCGTCAGGGCCTTGGGGACATTAGATGACAATTTCCCTGAGCAGCCTCACCAGGACCCTCCACCCCTGGGCCCCCAGCTCCCTTTCAGCTCAGGGCTGGGCGTTTGGTCCCTGCCTGCTGGGGGATCCCAGCCCTCTGTGAGAGGTGCCTGGTTTGGATGCCCCCCGGATGTGCCTGGTGCTGTCCTGTACTCATTTCTGTCTCTGCTCTGCCCCAGTGTCACTGTCCCCTGTCCTGTCTGGGGCTGTCAGCAGGTTCCACTCCCTGTTCCTCCTCTCCTTGATGTGCTCAGGTGCTCTGGGGCTGCACCTGGCCTGGAACCACACTTGGCTCCTGCTTTGCTCTCCCTTTGGGAACAGCCAGACCTGGCTGCTGCTGGACACTGCTTCAGTGTCCTGTGCTGAAGAGACTCTCTCAGCACTGGCAGCCAGTCCTGCCGGTGTTGTCCTTTTCCATCAGTGCAGGAAGGGCAGACACAGCTCCCTGCCTTGGTACAGCTTCCTGGCACCAGCACGCCTTCCCAGCTCCTCACACCTGTCTCTGAGCCCCTTGCCTTGCTGGAATCTCCCTCTTCCAGGCTCACTCTTCCCCACCATGGCCATAAGGCTGTGAGCTTTTTGTGATCATCTGCTGCTTCATGGCTGAATTAAATCTGTTTAATTGTGAGCATGGTTTTAAAAGATAAATTGACTAAAACACATTGATGCAGATGTTGCAATTCAGTGACTCAAAGAGAAGAAGAAAGCAGGGGGGCTGGAAGGGGATTCAAAGGTCCAACACTATATTCTCCTGGGCTATGGCAGGATCAATCATACCAATACAATTCCTGACAGATATTTATTTAATCTGTTTTCTAATCACTTCAGTAAGGGACATTCCAGAGATTCCATTGTCAATCTGTTCACTATTTAACTATCCAAGCTGTAGAAAACAAATTTTCTTGAGTTCAGAGTCTAATTGCTTTTGCTCCTACCAGTACTCCAGATTGCTAAAGTAGATGGTATTTCGGACACCTGCTATCCATAATCCATTTCTGTTTCATGGGTTTGATGAGCCTATGCTGCTCGCATTGAAATTTGAAAAGAACGGAACTGAGCTGTCCTTTTTTAGTCAAGTAAACACATATCCAAACTGTGGCCTCAGGAGATTACTCAGCCAAGTTTTGGAAAACTGCTTGGAAAGTCATGAGAGCTCTGAGGAAGAGTTGGCAGTTAGGACCTTCACTCAAAAAAAAACCCAAAAACAAACCCCAAAACATCACAACGAAAACACCCACAAGAAAACTACCTTCAGTAGGCACTGGCACTTTTGCAGCCTTCAGTCAGGAGCGATGGTGGAGTTTTCTGCTCCAGACGTTCCAGATGTGATTCTGTGCAGTCTGGTGCATTCTCAGTGTATTCTCATGTCAAGCTCAGTCACCTTTCAGGCATGTCTTTTGAGAATCCTTTAGATCTGAACATTTGCTAAATCAGACACCCCCAGCATTCTCCTTGGTATAGATTCCTCAGGACTGCTTAGCTGGGGAGGAAACACCATTAACTTAGGTCTTAAGATAAAATTGAATTTCGGTTATCAGAGACCGAAGTCCAGCTTCCTTCTTGCTTCATAGTAGTTGCATTAAGTGCTGCTCTTGCAGGCCAGTTACAAAGTAAGTGTCTTGAAGTGTAGAAAATGTGGGAGATTTCAGAGTTCAAGAAATATTACCTGTGACTCAAGTAAAACTATATTGCTCTGTTAATTGGACTTGTAGGGTTTGAGTTTCTTTACCCAAGGAAATGCCAAAGTTATTTAATTTGGAAGAAGACTGCTTGCATGTACTTAGCTTCAGGGAGAAGGAAAAAAAAAAGGTGTTGGAGAGGGGTTTAAAAAAAATTGAAATGGGCTGAAAATGAAGAGCAGGAGTGTAAGATTTTAGAATGGGATTTTTTGTTTAGATAGTAGCTCATACTTTTGCCAAAGAAAGCTCTTTGTAGGACCAGAGTCCACATTCCAGGACAAGCCAGGAAATCAGAGACCCAAAGCATGAAGTCTGCAATCCTGAATTCTCATAAACACTCAAGGATAGAAGGAAAGCTCAAGAGAACTGCCAATTGGAAGATAATATTTTTTGCTTATCTTGTCATGTGCGTCGTGTCACTTCTTTTCAACTGTGAAGTTACTTTGTGCTTCTGTTCCCAAATCTCCTAGAGTTAATAAGCTGTGTATCAGACTGGAACTCTGGAGGAGAGCGGTGCCAAAGGATCTGCAGCCCGTGGGTGTCCTGAGCCGCCCGTGGGACCGTGGGGCTGTATCACCCGCGGAGCCGCTGCATGAACCGGGAAACTTTGAAATCATCACAAAAAGACGAACAGCCAGTGCTGGGGCATATCCATCTGAAGGCAGCCTGAGAGCCGCTTGAATCGAGCTCGGCCAGGGTCCCTGGGTGTCCCCCGGGTGTCCCTGGGGTGCCCCCGGGGACGAGCGCGGAGCGCGGGGGCCGCAGGGCCGGTGCGAGGCCGCGGCGGTACCGCCAGAGGGCGGCAGAGGGCGGCGCAGGCAGCGCGGGCGGGGCGGCGGCGGCGCGGGGCCGGAGGGACCCCGAGAGACCCCTGAGAAACCGCCGAGAGACCCTCAGAGACCCCAGACCCGCCCCCGAGCCCGCCCTCCCACACCCTCCCTGGGTGTGACTTGCAATGGGCTCGTTTGAAGCAGGGCTCCATCCCCGGGAGCGCACGCGGAGGGATGAGGGATGGAGAGCAGGCGCTGCTCTGCTCCAGCCCCCGGGGCCGCAGGAGCCGGGCATGGACGAACGGGATGCCTGGAGTAGCGAGTGCTCAGTAAAAACACCTTCTGTGCGGGGCGTGAGGATATGTGTGTTTCAAGTTGAGAAGATGAAGGATTTGGCACAGTTTAATGTAGGATTAAGAATGCAAAACGTGAAAGAGATCGTTGAAGATGATCTCTTAGTGTTCCTTTTCCAGTTGGGAAGTGGATTTTTCTTCTCCTTTCAGTCCAAGAGAAGTATAGGCTAATCCAGCAAATAATTCAATATTATCAAAATCCATTTGATTTTTTTTTTTTTCAGAAAAACACATTTGTTTCAGTTTTCGTGTTCAACCTGTTGAAGGACTTGACAAGCTAAGAGATATAGGAAGCTTTCTGGATAACTAGTGACTTGTTGGTTGGCTATCCAGTTACCTTCTCAAGAGAAAACGATCCCAGAAAATAGCCTGCACATTTGAAGGAATATTTCATCTAAAATCTTCTACTACATTCAGTATACAGCTGAAACTTCAGTAACTTTATTGGGGTCAGGATTTTATCAGGAAGGAGATACAGTGCAGTTTACCTACCTGTATGGGGGTGTCAAAGTGAGCAAAGTGATGTGCTTGGGAGTTCAGTTCCATTAGTTTAAAAATAGTTTGTTATAGGTAAACATCAAAGCTGTGTTTAAGAGTCCCCAACCATGAGAAACTGCATTTATCCAAACTATGTCTGTTTCCTTGAGTTTCTTAGTCACCAGGTATCCAATTGGATTACCTGCCTCCTGCCTTGAACTAAAACTTATCAAATGGAACGGTTGAATAGAAATCTCAGCTTCAAAACAAATCAGGAGACTTCTTCCTTTCTGGTAAACGGAATGTGAACTCAACTCCAGGTCCTTCTAGCAGGTGATGGACCTCAGCCTTCACCTACTGGAGGATGAAGCAATTCTTCGTGTGTGGCTGGTTTGTTTTGTTAACAGGAATGGATTAGTCACATCACTTGGGTGGATGAGGAGGCTGAGTAATTCAGCCTGCTGGCAGGAACTTCCCCTGCAACAAGACTTGTCCTGTTTTATATGTAATAGACCATTTCATTTGCCTTTAGCTTGGTACGGGAAACTTCTCAAGGTCCTTGATGTTTGGATTTTAAGCATTTTTTCCTGATACCTTAATTATATCAGTTTACCTAAATTAATGTCTTGGTGTTTTATAATTCCAGTCCCCTGATTTTCAACACACCAAGCTTTTGCTTTCTTGAAAACACTCTTAAACTCAGTTGTCTTGGAATTCTTGGTGTCTGTTTTATAACAGGTATTTGGGCACACAATGTTGTTTGTCTCGTGGCACTTCCCTCCCTTTGGTGAGGAACTTCTGGAAGCGTTGCTGGCTCTGTAATTAATCCCCAGTATCCCCAGTATCCACAGTTCATTTGTGTGCAAGACTTAACTTTCATCTGGGGAGTCAAATAACTTTTCAGGACACCCAGCCAGCATCAAATGACCTTTCTTTACTTGCACAGGAACATTTAAATCAAAATAATAATAGGCTTTGTAAGGTTTTCATTTTAATGGAAATATTTAGGAGTGTATATTTCAAACTCTAGTATATGGAATGCTTAAGTGAACTTTTCACCTTTAAGAAGAAAATTTAATTCAGAAGCCTCAAAAGCCTTCTGCAAAAGACAAAGTTTTTCTTAACCTTTTTAAGTAACAACACACCACAGTGCTTATGAAAGCTCTTGTTTTCAATAGGAATTCTGTTGGTATCTAACCTGAGGATTTTTCCTCTCTTCCAAGAGAAAAAAGAGGAAGAAAGCCTGGATTTGCCACTGAGTTTATAATAATGTCTCTTTTTGTGTTATACCTCCTTGAGATATCAAAGCTAGAGATGTCCTGTGCTCTCCAGTCAGTCAGAATGTCTTTAAAAGCAGCAGAAGGTGTTGCTTTTTTTATTTTTTCAGTGTTTTTAAATGTGATAGTGGTTGGAACCTTACATGAAATTTTGTGGTGGTGCAGTTCTACAGTTTCCCAGCCTCCATATTCTCATCCATAACTTCTGAAGGAGAAAGCATGAACCAACTTTCTTGGTGTTTTCAGGAAAGCAACTGAGGATAGGTAGACTGGGATATTTTTGGAATGTTACTGAATTCTTTACCTTCGCAAGTAAGGAGAGGATTTTTAGTAGCGGTCTGGTATTCATGGTGCTAAGATGATTCATGTATTGACATTCTGAATTTTTACTTTATAGTCTTGAAGCTGCCTCTCACACCTGTGAAAGTTCTGGATATGGTTTTTGTCTGCCTAACTCACCAAATACCTTGTGTCTGCTGGCAGTGTTCCACAGAATTCTGGAATCCACAGTGCCTCAAATTCACATCATGCTCTGCTTTTTTAAACACATCTTTTTTGAGTATCACATGGGTGTGAGAACATGGAATAATTTATTATAAATCAACACAATACTTTCTGTAAGTTTAATGCAGAGCACTGTGCCAATGAAGAGGCTATGAAGTGGTGTGGGTTTGAACTGGGAGCTGTGGCAGACAGCAAAGCATTACTTTGTGAGGAATTAAGAGTTAGCAATTCAACATTCAACACTTTTGGTGGGTTTTAAAAAAAAATTGTTGAAAAAGTATATATCTAAAATCCAATACATTTTCATTTTTTTTGGTCACCTAATGGGTTTCTTTGATGTGGTGGGGGCTTGGGGTTTTCTTTGTTACAGTGAAGCTGGCAGTATTAATGAAGTGCGGAAGCTAATTTGCTGTATTTTGTCTGAATTTAACCTGCTATCTGCTCAAGTGAAGAATTAATCTTGGATATATGATGACATATAATAGTGTTTCACTTGGGATCAGTGCAGCAACATTTCTCTTATTTAATTATCATGTCAAAGTGAGGAGAGTGGTCTCCCTTTTCATGTGGTGTGGTAAGGTTATGTTGTGAATTTTTCATGCATACAAATCTGAGCATATTGCTGAGGCAGGATTGAGAAATCAGAGAACAGCATAGTGCTGGAGCACGAAAATTAAATACTTTAGTGCTGAAATTTTCACTCACTATTTGAAGATGGAGAGGAGCAGATAAGTGTGTTGCAATAGGGAAGGATGCAGAAGGGAAGATGAGAAGAAATAGTCTAGAACAGCATAATAGCTTGTAATTAAAAGGGGAGGGAAAGATAAGGAAAGAGATTAGGTTCATAATGCTGGGATATTTTTATACTGAGTATTAAATTTGTGCTTACAGGAAGTACCCTCAGAGACTGGGTGGGACACTGTTGGATGTAGACAGAACATTCAAGATGGAAAATTATGGGCTAAAAAAACCCATTTTCATAACTAATGACTGTTTATTTTTCTGCAATTAGTAGTTATAAGGATGATGTTTTTGTATGTACAAGCTGTTTGCCATTTTTGGAAAAAGAAATTCTGCCATTTAAGCTTTGCAATCAGACCAACTTTCTTCCTTAAAACTAATGCCTCCCAACACTTTGTCGCAGGATTCAG
This sequence comes from Hirundo rustica, assembly GCF_015227805.2. Taxonomy (NCBI): domain Eukaryota; kingdom Metazoa; phylum Chordata; class Aves; order Passeriformes; family Hirundinidae; genus Hirundo; species Hirundo rustica. The sequence goes on from NC_053464.1 coordinate 12,462,799, forward strand.
ATGGAGAATTACTATTTTGCATTGAGTCCTTATAAAAAACAAATAATGCTCTGCAGTCTTTCTTTTATTTATTTATGTATTCTGATTAGTCCTGCTTGAAACACCCAATTTTGTGACAACAAATAGAAGAGGGAAGTAGTTTGACTGCCATTTTTACATATGCAATAGCCTTTTGACTGGATTATCTACAGCTCTCTGAAGGGGTGTACAAAAGGAATTGCTCATTTAGGGACGTATTAATTTTGGATACTTAAACAGATGAACTTTAATTATTATTTCCTTGTAAACTTAATTTACCTGAGAATACTTGAGATATCCTAAAGCAATAATAGAGATTGTTTCAATGCTACAGAGTTGCAAGCCCTTTTCTTAATTTCTTAACCGTTACAGTCACGAGGTGTCTTTGGGTCATTCGGAGTGAGCAGAGGAGTTATTACTGCCCTGTTTAATGGTAATTGAGACAACAGAAAACACTGCCTCAACTACAGGCCTGTGTGAGAGGTAGTTTGAGAGAAAAACTGGCTCTGTGTTTCATGAGTCTGGAAAGCAATGCTTGCTACTGAGTTTTAGAAAGAAAGGCTGAAAATTGCACTTGAGTGTTAAATTCAGTGAAGAGTAAACGCTGAGGATAGCTCAGCTTTGCACAACTGGTGCTTGAGATCTTCAGAAGATGAGGGAGTTGAATAGGTCCACCTTGTCCAAATATTCTCTGCTATGTGAGAAAATAATTTTCCCCACACCTTCTTTTAAAAGGCCCAAAATCTGAGCTGAAATACGAAAATTAAAAAATAAGGCCATTTCTTTACAGATGTTGAGGAGCATGTGGTAGTTTAGTATTCCCTACCTATTTTTGAATTAGCCTGAACAGTAATTGTAATGTTTGGGAAAAACCTAATGAGTCTAGTTTGAAGTTATTTACACAAGAATAGAGTTTTCTGATAATCACTCCGTAACATGCCATTACTACCACTTTACAGGTTTTTTACTGAATTAATTTTTACACACCAGTATTGTTATTACAATATCATACTCGGATCACTTGTTCCTTGAGAGCATTCATTGTCGTGCTGGTCATAATCACACAAACTAGAACTGGATTAATTGAGTCTTTTTAAGGTAATTGCTCTATTTCATGAGCCAAATTGCAAAACTTGATACTCCTGAAAAATAGAATGTCATAGAAAAGTAAAGAGAAACATCATAGCTCCAGCCCAGAACTGAAGTTTCAGTGGTTTTTATGGCTTACAAAGGTGTTGCTCGATACCCTGGTTGTGAGCTGTAGGAAAAGAGAATCTGTTTCCTGAGTGCATGGGGTTTGTGAAATGTTTATTTTTCAACATGGGAATTATCAGACAGGGCTGGATTCCAGACAGCTGGGCAGATGGTTCTTTCTTTTCAAATTGGGTTGTGCCAACAAAGAGAGACAGCTATACAAATATTAACCCCTAAGGGATCGAGAAATCTCTGTCAATACCTCCCTCCATCCCCCCTCAACTGTCCGTTTGAAAAGAAGAGCAAAATAGCAATTCGGATTTAATTACTGAAAGATATTCTGGGTTTGAAATGTAAGTTTTCAAACTTTGCCTTTCCAAAGACGCCCATATAATGGAGTCGATTAGCTGGTGTTTAATGTGGTTGTGTAGATAATGAAGCATGAAAAACCCGAATTCGCCTCAGGTCGTGTGTGTATCAATTGCAGCATCGTGGAGACGCTAACAGAAATTTAAGAGAAGTGGTTACTAACTTGCTGCAGAACCGATTTATGCAAGGGCTGACTGCAAGGAGATTTATTTTCCGATGTTGGAAGTAATTTAGTTTACGTACTTTACCAAGACTGACAGTTTGAAGTCTGAAGTTTAACTTATTTAGGAAATAGATATAAAACCTCAGGATCTTAGAAAAATAATTTTAAGAATCACAAAAATCCCCTCTAAATGTCAGGATTTAGTGTTTTCTGTAAGGTAGTGATTTAAAAGCAAAGCTTTAATTCTTGGACCTTTCAAATAAATTTCAGATGTTATTCTGTGCACATTCAAGTTAACGTTGCTTTTATTTTCTGGTTTTGAAAATAAGAAAGCAGTTTTCTTATCTGGATTTTTATGTGGGCTTGTATTTAGATAATAAAGGCTTGACTAACAGGTGTAGAAGGGAAATTTAATTTTCTGTCAAGAAAGACGAGTTCTGAGATATTGCAGGCGGAACGAACAGTTATTGTTTGCCTTTATTTACAAAACAGAATAAGAGAGAGAAATGATTCAGGCAGAGGTTGATGGAAACTTTAGTGGCTCAAAGCAGAGGGTTCTGTACAGCAGTTGAAAAATAAATAGAAATAAATAACACTCATTCCTCTTCTGGAGCATCTACTCATTGGGGTTGGAAGAAGCTGCAGAACCCACAGAGTGTTCTATGGGGCCTGAGTTCCCCTCCTTATGCAAGGAAAAGCATCCTTTGTCCATTGGATTATTGTTATTAGGAGAATAATAACATTATTATTATGGGAATGAAAGACTCTGCAACTCATAAAAGTACAATTTAATGCCCTTTTCAGGTATTTTTCCCCCTGGCTTCCGTGATGTCCAGGTAATATTTTTGAGGCAGAATTTAGGAGGAAGATTCTGCAATTCTGGTGTCTGGCACATGGCCGGACTTCTTAAAAAGAATAAAATAATAAAAACAATAACTTTCTGTGGCTGTCATAAGGTAATAGATAAATATCATGAATTTCTGATGTCTCTGTATTGAGTGAGTACCCTTGAGTTACTTTGGTCTTGAAAAAAATTTTTGAGCCAAATATCTTAGGAAAATTATGACTTTTGTGAAGCTTAAAAAAATAGCTGCAGCCAGCTCTTCAAGGTTATTTCACAGTAAATAGCTAATTTTGAAATGCTGAAAACAATTAACATGGTGTGGAAACTGCAAAATAATCTTACGTAAATGTTATTTACTGTTCATATGAGAGAGGAGGGCTTATTGTCTAATTAAATAATGATATGGATGCAAGCTTAAATGACATCATGTATGTATACAGCAAAGTTTTTTTGAAGGACACACTTGAAAAAAATGTAGTTATTAAAGTGTTATTTACAGAAATTATGAGCAGTACAGAACATAGAAAGGAATTTTCTAGTTCTAGCATCGTGCTTATGTGAATGTGTAATTGTCATTCTCACTAGTACCTGAGTTTAATGTTTCATTTAAATTTTCTTTCAATGTGCTGGTTTTTCATTTCTGGATTCTGCTAGCCTCGCTAACAGGATGTATATATCCATAATATATGAACTATAATGAGGTAGGAGTTGAAGACAGCAGGGGTAGCATGTCAAATCCAGCCAATTATTTAAATACTAAAACCTTTCTGAATGGGTAAAGCTCATCTGCAGTGCTCATATCCTCTTGGCTTTACAGCAGGGAAATTAGTCTTGTACCATTTGGGTGTTTGCAGTGTCCCAGCTGGATCAGGGGCTGTGGGAAGGTTGGGCAGGCAGCTCTTGGGTCCTCTGAATTCCTGATTCCTGAGGGAAGTGAGCAGGCTCATACTACTGAGGCTTGATTTCACCTGGAACATGCCCACCTTTCACCTCCTTGTTTACATCTCCTAAAATATTTCTCAGTATTGTTTTCTTACCAGGGCTTCTCTTAACTCTGAGCAGCACCAACTCCACCAGAACTTCATAACTGCCAGTAAAACCTTTCTAAGATTTACCTGCTTTGTGAAGAATGAAAAGTTTTACCTGCATCCTCAATATCTAGTTGTGTGGGAGAACAGATAGAGATAGTGCTGAAGGCACTCTTGCCCCTGATTTGTTGCAGCTGTGTTAATTACCAAAGCGTGGGAGCAGCCTTGCCCTCACAGCTATGGGTGATAAAAGAGTGAGTTGGGGGGTTAGAGTTTGCTGGTTATGCTGTGAGGAGGAAGGGACAGGAAGCAGTGAGCTAGAAATGCAGAAAGAAGAGAGAATGAGAGAAAGAGCCAGAGCTGTGTAGAACAATTCACAGAACTGCAACATAGTAAAGGTATGAAAGATTTTTAGTTAACAGGGTACTGATAGTTGAGGCCCCCTGAAATTTTCAAAGAAATGCTCTTGAGTGCTGTGGCCATCTCGACGATGATGACGCAGTTGATCATTTCACCTTGATAAATAAGCTTCTTAAAAACGTATATATATTTGATTTTTTTTTTTTTTAATGGAGGTTAATCTGCCCCAAGGTAAACTTGATTTCCTTGGGTAGTATCAGAATGGGTTGGAGGAGAGGGAGAAGCCCTGCTCAGCTCTTGGACTGTGCAAATGCTCTGTAGTCATTTCAATTCCTCCAGTTCCACTGCAGTGTCGAAATCTCCCATCAGAGTACAAAGAAAAGGAGGAGAAGAGGACACCTGGGGAGGGTGAACTATTTTCTCAGATCCTTTTCTTTAATACAGCAAAAAATTGCCCTAGAAATTACAAACAGTATCTCATATTGAGGAAAACGTGATTGGTTTTTTTTTTTTGTTACCACAACAGTTACTTGTACCTTTTTAATTTGCATATTTTTAATTTACCTTAGAAGAAGATGAATCCTAAGAGTTCCATCAGCTCACTTCCAATTTTATTTGGTTATGTTAGTTATCACTGTGTGTTTATATGTAATGTAAGACATATTATAAATGCTAATAGATTTGTTCTGCTAGGAAGTATTTCAACTCAAAATGTTTTCATTTTGAATGTTTTTATCTCCTTTCTTGACTATGCAGGAACAACTATGTGTTGTCCCATTAAAAATACTGGAATAACTTGTGAGTACAACTCAAATAGAATTTAATGCAATATCACATATCATAGAACATTATTTTATTTCCAAAGAGCCTTAGAGTCTTAAATGATTTCAACAATTACTGAAGCTTTTCTTTTCTGCACATTGCTGCTTGCCTGTTTTTATTTTTTATTTAAACAGCCAACTTGACATTTTTGACCTATCCACTCGCTTGTTATTGCACAAATGGTTTCTGCATATGGCCAGCATGTGGTAACCAGCAGCCAACTTTCCCCATTCCTCACTTGTTTTCAGTCAGTTTTATTCTGTATGTGCAGTGGATCCATTGGCTGTGAAAGTCTTTTTTAAGATCAGGTTGTATCAATTCCCTTGTACTTGAACTTTTCTCTTCTGCTCTTGGTCTATGGTGAAAGAAAGAGTCAGATGGAGTGAGACCGAGTTTTATTCTTAGTTTTTGTGTATTTTATTCATTCATTCCAATGATTCCAATAAAGGAATCATTTTGTTGTTAATGGAGTAGAGTTTAGGCCAATGTTTTAGTGAATTAAGTTAGGGCAGGGCAGTGTATAGCAACTGGCATAGCCTTCTGTACCTAGAATAATTTTGGCACCCTTAGCAATCACTAATTGTGTTTGAGAGAAAATCAAGCATGTTCTTTCTAGATTATCTTTGTAAACTCCTTACTCTCCAGACTTCTTGTGAAGTACCCCTTACTACAAGCCTTGGTTTTACCTTATTTTCATGTATGAGTTTACCAAGACTCTCTTGATTTTAGTTTCTTTGATCTATCCTAAAGTACTGAGAAGAAGCACCTGTATGTTCTTAAATAGGGTGGTGAATGGATTTTGTTGTTGTTGTTGGTTTGTTGTCTTCCTACAAAGCTTTGCTTGGAATCACGAGTCAGGTCATGGGGTGAGTTTACTTTATTTTTCTTAAAATCACAGAAAAGGAGATTTTTAATGTCTTCTTCAGTGTTGGAAAAATTACTCCTTGATGTTGGGAATGCCTGGTTGGGTGACTATTCCATAAACAATTGGTTTTTAGGTTTCTGAGACTCCATTCTCTGGGCTTATCCTTGGCCTAATTGCAAGAAACTGGATGCTGCTCTTGGGTTACCTTGTTTTGATGCAGTTCACAGTCCAATAAGCAAAAATCAGAGGATACTTTTTCTTTCAGACCCTTAATTAATATTTATAAGTGAAAAATCTCAGATCATGTTGGTTTGATGCATGTGTCTTCTGTTTTTCATGAAGGTCGAATATTGTGACAGCAATTGATGATTTGACTCTGTTGTGAAATAGAATTTAAATTGATTTTTTTTTTCGCATCTGAACACAGTATGAAATTAGGACTGTTCCTTAGAAAAGCTTTTAGTATACTGGAGAATAAGAGAAAATGGAGTTTACTGGTCTGTGTTGGCAAGTCAGTTAGCAGGAAAGCTAAAAACACCCCATGCCCTCCAGGAAGGAGCCTTGACCTTCAACCAAGCCAGTGTGATGCCTTTCACCAGCTCTGCCACTGGCAAAGCGCTAATGAAAGATTTCTCTGTACCTTTATTTTTCTGGAACCAGGTTGTCAAGTGGATGTTTTCCCTTTATTTGTATAATTTCATGTTTTATTTCCTTTTTCATTGTGCTGCTTTATTTAGGGCTCTTCAAGTGTCAAGACATGATGAACAAACTGCTTTGTTGTAAATAGACTAAGACTTGAAAAATATAAAGGGAACTTGATTTGATTTTATTTTTTTTTTTAAATTATAGGAATAGAGCTGAAAAGTAACAATTCACCGCATTCTTACTGTGCACAAATAGCAACCCCCTGGACAAGGGAAAAGAGTGTTCATATCCTAGGGTGGTTTTGATTGAATACATCTAAAAATAAGGTCATGAAAAAGAATAGTGTCAACTCAAGACTCAGCTATATATCAAGAAAAAGTCTTGTTTTCATTTGATGGTACCGTAAGTTCATGGAAGTTTTTAATCTGTGTGTTCATTCAGAACTCTCTGAGTTATCAAATTGGCCATCTGTGGATCCTTTTCAAGTGGTTTCAAAAAGTTAAACACCAAATATGTCAAATAGCAGATTGACCAGATTTTTCACCTGCAGCCTGCATATTCAAAATATCCCCTCCAACTTCAAAAGTTTTGTAATTTGGCAATTTTTCAGTTTTGTCATAGGTGTGATTTTTGTCACACGTTAGTTTGGTGGGTTTTTTCTTTTAATTCCTCTATGTCTTTCAGTGAGGGATAAGAAGGTATGAAAATCCATATGGTTTTAGTTTAGTAAGTGCGATAAACCTAAAATTATTGTGTGCAAATGTCATCCTGTGCTACATTTCTTCAGTTTTGACATTACACAGAGAGAAACATTTTTGGGGAGAAGATTATCCTATTTCTGTCTGTCTTCTGAAATGTTAATGGCAAAAGCAAGGCTGTTTCTGAGCAACTCTTGATCTCTTAAAAATACAATTGCTTGGGAAAAAAGATCCAGGGAACACATTTTGTGGAGAAGTGAGGCACAGCAGGAAATACCACTGGAGCAAGGGAAAATGTCAGTTCTAACAGTCCTTTGGTGTCACTGGTTCTAGCTCCATATATTTCCATATATTTTCTTCTGAAGTTTTGTGTTGAATGCTGGAGGGTCTGTGTGAGGAAGAGTGTGATGCTCTGAGGTATTCCTTGGATAAATCACTTGTGGTAGTGTTCTCAGAAGACAAAAATTTCTTAATTATCTTAACACTGTTCTTATTTGTCCCTAACTAATGAATCCAAATACTGCATGTTGCTTGTCTTTGGGTGTTTCATCAGACTTCACTTTTGATTCAAAAAAAAAAAAAAAAAGATATTAAGTGTGCAAACTGTCCTGGAAAAAGACCAATAAAACCTAAAACGAGATATGGTAAGTCAGAAGCCCAGACAAGGTTCCAAATATATAATTATAGGGAGATTGTCCCCTTTTTCTTTGAAAAGCTTTTTATTTGAGTTCAGTAGCACAGAGTTGAATTTTGAATGAGCAGTTTTTGGCAAAATGTTGATTTTATTAATATTTAAAACGCCACAGGGTTCAAAATGAAAGCACTTGTTCTACTCAAGTAACAAAATTAGATGAAACTGTTACATCTCAGCAAAGGACACAAATATATTTGTGCAGAGAAAGATTTCCTCTGAAGAGTGCAATCTGACAAGAAAATTAATTCATCCCTGACAAAGAATCGTGAGACTTTGGCAGCAAAATGTCTTAAAAAATGGAGATCTTGAAGATGCTTTGTTTGCAGGCGGTGAATCTGTTCACCTGAGCTGAGTGCTTTGTTCCTGCAATCAGAGCAATCCTGAAGACGAGTGGGGAAATTCTCCAGGCAGGCAAAGTCATTTTCCTTTCCCGAGGGTTTGAGTGTACAATCATGGAGAGAATCATCCAAGAAATATAGTTTTGGTCAATGGAAACACAGGAAGTCTGAAAATACTTTGCCTCTTTCTGCCACTTTTCATTCCCTTCTTTTAGTGCAGTAGAGGTCGTTAAACTTGTTTGTGCCAAGGAGAAGCTCAGAGCCTCAGTAAACACATGAAACTCCAGATGTGATGGAATATCCTGACTTTAAAAAGTCACCTAATGGAGGAGCTGAGCTCTGCTGGCCTCTGAACACAAAGTCAAATGACTCTGTGTAACAAAAATAGTGTCAGAAGGTGCCTGTGATGTGTGCTTGAAGCCTGTTGACCCCACATGGGATTATTTGAAGGTGAGGCTGAACAAATAGCAAACTTTTTTTCTGCATCTGAGTAAGCAATTTTGTTTAAGTTGGTGTCAATTAAATGAGAATTTATGTCTTTGGGTAGTTTCAAGATGCAAGAGGATGGGACAACGTGTGAGTTTGGTACAACTGCAGTAAACAAATTGTTACAAGTGTTTTCTGTGGAGTGAAGCAGTCAAAGATCTGTTGGGAGTATGAGGCTGCTGATTGCTGCCTGCTGGCACTGGACTTGTATTTGGAGACAATAGTTAAATAGGTTTTCTGCCTTTAGGTTTCTTCAAATTTATGGATAGATATAAATGAATAAATTGCATCAGCTTCTAGGACAGTGAAGAGGCTACAATAGCCCTGATCCAGGGATCTCAGAGGTTTACGTAAATATTAGTTGGAAACATGGGATTAAAAAATAGATCTTGTGCCTAGAGGTGTGGGATAGGAGGGAAAATTCATGTTTCCAAGATATAAGAGCTTACCTTATGATCAACAGTGAGTGTTTTAACTGAACTTAGCACTCATTTTTTCCTCACTCATAGTCCTAACTCAATAGTAATGTGATGAAAAAATGTTAAATATATAATAGAATAATTGCTACTTACGGTTTGCTGATACTCAAAGCACCATCTCTCAGTCTTCACTGGAAGGCTCTGGTATTACTTTATGAGAAATTCCTGCTTTATTTACCTTATATATAAATATTTTGCAAGTTTTAATATACTTTTTTCAAACTTAAGAGTCTAAATTAAGATTAATTTTTATTTATGTGCAGCAAGTCATTGCTGCTTAGCAAGTGTTCTACCTGATAGTGTGCTGCTAACAGGGGAAATCAGGGTTTTGTAGATGACAATAATGTAGGAATGAATATGCATTTCACCGTGAAGTGGGCAAGAGCAAAAGGCAGAAGACGTGGTGGGGATCAGACCTGCTGACTGTAGCGCAAAGGAAGTGGAGGTAAAGAAATGAGCAGATGCAGGGAAGCTATAAAAGGTCACAGGATAAACTCAGGTTCAGAGGATCCTGCCTTTCAGCAAAATATTTCACTGAGTGTTTACTGCAAGGAAATTTTCCTTGTTCAATTTGAAATACAGCAAAGGTAAATGGGATTGGTGACTCCTTGCTTGTGAAGGGATTCTGTAGGTCAGTCCAGCACTCTGCACTGTCTGCTTAATGGGGGGTCCACAGAGGTTCCTCAGATTGCAGTGCTGATTTTAATTACTTAAATGTGGAAGAGAGATGTATTTTTAAGTTTGAAAAAACCAGAGGCTAGCACACGTATCAGATTTGATGTTGTCTTAACCTCTAAATCAGCTACAGAACCAACAAGATACAAGGTGATAAAATTCAGCCTTTCAGTATTGTTAATTTTGGGGCTTGAAACTTAACATACAACTGTCTGAAAATTAATTGTATTGTTTTGTCATGAAAAAGGGAAAAATATTTTTAATAGGAAAAATTACTACAAATGGTATTTTTATATTCTGTAGAATAGAATGCTCATAGAAATTCATGGACACATAAATTTCTCAGGAAAATATCTATAGAGTTGATGATTCATTTTTAGTTATAGTAGCACTTAAATACTTTTTACTGTTATTTTAGTAATATCTCAATTGGGTATATTATTCCTGTAAGGTAAGAAAACCCGTTAAAGTATGTAACTTAAATTTTTGCTGTTTCTTTTTTTTTTAAAGCCAAGGCAATGTTCTTTCTTGAAATGTTTTTCTAATGAGGTCTAAGCAATGCTTGTTTCTCCCCCCAGTGAATTTCAGTTTTGTAGAGAGTTTTGAAAAAAATGGCACTTTAAATATGCAATGGAATATCTCAGTTGGTTTCTTTTCTTGTAGGATTTTCTCCTATTTAATAGTATCAGATCTTCCCTTTCACATCTTTAAAACTAAACAAAAAAACTTCCCCAACCTCTCGCCACTTGTAATAATATCTTGAGCCTGTAACTTGATGCATCCTAGCTAAACTCTAAGGTGATGTTTGCCCTCTGATTGCCCTTAAGCCATTTGAAAATATTTACACATTGTGCTGACCTGCAGTATGTGAAACAGTCAGTTTTCCGCCGTTATTTATATAATCTGAATTAATTGCTGATCCCTTGTGTTTGGGATGAATGTCTGTATATGTCAGAGTGCACTCCCGGAAAGTTCAGGTCATGGGGTTTGTTCTGTTTAACCCTTACTAACAGGCAGTGATACTGAGTGCAGTGCAGAACAATTCTGGACTTTTAGGGCTGTGTGGATATGGGAAAACAAGTAGCTCCTTGCATGTTTCAGCATTAAATGTTGACACATTGATCTGTTCCGCTGTTTTTTACTCAGGGAATTTTGCTGTCTTTCATAAGCAGCTCTTGACGGGGCTGCTGCTCTCCTGTGTTTCCATCCTCGCTCCAGTTTGGTTACAGAGTTTTACAGGAAACATCACAGTTGTTTTTGATGCTTTGAAAAATCTTGCCAGTGTTTTGAAACATTTCTCCAGAATTTGCATATTACATCAAAGATCATTTCAGCTGTGTTTGTTCTGTGGAATCAACTCCTAGCTCAGATTTATAATTCTTCCAACTATTTAGGTTTAAATTCCTATTCTCTCTGCTGTTTCAAGAAATTAAATACTACAGGAGAAGGGTCTCTTTATTAAAGTAATTGCTGCTTTTACTCACTGAAGATGTTGAGCTGGAAGCTGCTGTGGCGGTTTTAATTCCCTGTTATTACCTCTGAGCCTGGTGCTCCAGTCCTGGAGCAGGGAGCAGCCAGTACTCTGATTTTATGTACTCTTTTCCAAGACAGGTAACTTCCTCTTTCTTATTTCTAGACAATTGTATTTCTAACATGGAGACCATTTAATTTTCCAAAGAAAGTCTGCGTTGTTCTGTTCTTTTGTTGTCTTCAAGTCAGTTGATGGAATCCGAGTGTCCTGTGACACGATATTGCCACCAGTGCTTTCCCTTTGTTAGCTAAGTGTTCTTCTTCTGGAGTCCACACTCATGCTTTGTCTTCCTCTGGAATTATTCCTAATCCTCTTTGGGCCCCATTACTTATGAAAAGAAGTAGGAGCACCATAATTTAATGTGCTTTAAGATTAGCTTCCTAAAGTGATGATTTTATCATTTCTGAGCATTTATTTGCACAGGTGTATGAAATACGAAGTGGTTGAGTTTGATCCAAGTTGATCCATGTCTTATCACTGGAGCTATATTCAGTGAGCTGGTCAAACTTTGTGTTTGCTGATTTTCTAAGAACCACCCCTTCCACCAGGAAGCCCCATTAAATCTTCTTGTATAATGCTCAATGTATGATTTGTTCAGTATCAAATTTGATATGGAAACAGAGCTGCATTTTGTAATGGATCCCAAAGGCAGAATTTTACTAGGAAGTTGTTATATGCATAAATAAATGAAAAAAAGAGAAATATAAACCTAATAGAAACTAATAGGAGGGACAACACAAAAAAAATCATGTTTAGTTTTATGCCTGTTTCCAGTGTTTCATTGTAAACTGATTGAATTCTCACAAATTAGTGTCTTCTGCTATAGAATCAGAAGTCATCTTCACATAATTATGTATGCAGGCTCTAAATTCTTTTGGAAACAGTGTTAACGACAAGATTTAGTTCTTCAGTTTTACTATATGATGTACTAAATTATATATTCATAGAGATATTAAATTTAGATGAACATTCTCTCTGGGTTCTTTTACTCTTGTTTACACATCCTGACTGCAGTAAGGGTCCTAATCCAGCTCTTGAGCAGGTACTAACACCCAGAAAACAAACTGGCAGGGGAGCTTAAATTTAATTTATTACAATAAATACAAAGTGTGGAAGTCCTGCTGGTGTAAAGATCATGCTGTACATGATCAGGATTCCTCTTTTGCCTAGAGTTTTCTTTTCTGGAGAGATTATCTAGCTATCTATCTTCTATCTACTCTCTATGTATGTATATATTCTGATGCATTTGCTTGTATTTCTGTAGAAAGCTTCTGCTTGGCAAAGCTGAGCTGCTCCACACTGGACAGTCCCAGCCCTGTTCTCTGTGCTCACTGCAAAAGCTGAATTTACTTGTGGACACAACTGGACATTTTGTCCAACTTCTGTTGAAGCTGAAGTCTGTGTAGCAAGTCAAAATATTTTAGACCTCTGTTTTATGGACTTTTACCTGTATTTGGGTGGTATCTACTGAGCAAGTTCAGAATTTCTAGAGACCTTTGCATTTCATGCAGTATTTCTGCATCTTTCTGTACTTTAATGGAGCCAGCTGTGCCCAATAACCAAAGTATATGGCCCACGCACTTCACATCTTAAATTCTTAATTGAGGTGAAAGATGACAATGAATCACAGAAAACTTCTGTAGGGATGCAATATAATTTTATTAACTACGAACCAGTATTTCTAGGGAAATGTAGGGTCTGAGCCTTGTGCTTGGCAGACTGATAATCACTCACTGTGAACACTTAGGTCTGGGGGAAGAAACATCCTTGGGTATTTTCTGGTTTTGTGCCTTAAGTCTGATATTCCTGCAGTGACCCCTGATATATTGCTCTGCGATCAAGCTCATTTAATTGTAATTGGTGTTAATGGTAATTTTTAATAATTTTTACTAGCCAACCGTAATCTAATATTTTTGTATGGCACATGCTGCAGCAGTTTTGGTAGCACCATGTTTTCAAAATTCAAGTGAAGAACGGGTTGCTCTGTTTTACTGCAACGTTGCCTTTGGTTTTGAACACTTATTTATAATTGTTCCACGAAGTACATTTATTTTTAAAGTGTTCCAGAAATGTGATAATTACTGAAGCCATACTTACAGCTGCATGAGGTATTCATAATTAATGCATAGAAATATGCAATAAGCCCATGATAAAATATGTGAATAACTTTGTGGAGTTTGGCACAGTTTTGACTTTCTAGATGCTAAAACATTGTTTTCTATTCCTGCTTTCATAGCAAATTCTAATCATATTCTCTAATTACCTTTTCTTACTTAAACATTGGCATTTGCTGAAAATGACAAGCCACTTTGGAAAGTAAAATAGATAAACAGTGGCGTGATAATGGTGATTTTGGCCATGGACAGGAATTTTAGTGAAAGCTTTTCATACATCGTAATCACTTCAGCATGGTTTTGAAAAGGTGGGAGTGTAGGAGGTGGTTTTCAGTTGTGTGTGGTTATGGAAGGAAGAAAAGGAAGAGTTGAATATTAAGAGATCTCCCCTTTTAGTACTCCTTTGTTCGTGTAATACACACTTTTATAGGGATTTTGTTTGAGAGTAAAGAGGATGTCTTTTTAGTAGAAAAGTAGCAACATTTGCTGATGCTGTTCCATCCGCTGTTCTTTTGCCTCCCCAGCCTCACCTTGGCCCTGTGGATGTGTTCCTACAGCTATTTCTGCAAGTACTCTCTGAACTGAATCAGGAAGCTGATTTGATTTAATTATTCCCTCATTTCTCTATTTTTTTTCCATTCCCAACCTGGATTAGTTCCCCAGTCACATTCACAATGCTGCCCGAGGAACAGTTATGAAGGGCAGGATGGGGACAAGGATGGGGAATAGAGTCAGAGGAAAGGAAAACCCCAAAGTCAGCGTTGCTGCTGAGAAGGTTTGTGGAACCTCACCCTTGTTTTAGGTACTCTGGGTTCTTTCAGTAATTGCATGTTCTGTAAGCCAGTTCACAAGACTTGCAGTAAAACAGGAATTATCAGTGGGTAAGGTTAACAGCAGCTTTTTCATACTGTCATTCTGGTCACGTGTGAGAACTGTAAGTATAGGGAATCATTTTGGAAAAGAAAAGTCACTTTTTGATCACAAGGAATGATTAAAAACTTGGAGCATCTTAAGCTAGTTTTTCCTCATGAATTTTTATAGAAATTCAGACTTATTTTTCACTTAAAAAGGCGGTTTGAGCATTGTGAAAGCCCCTACAACAGTCAGCCTCTGTTAATGCACACAAGTTAAATAGTTAAATACCAGCTATCTGTAACTTAATCAATTAACTCAGTGGTTATATTTTTAATGCCCCTGAAATGATTTCAGTACCTTAGTCTGCTTTCTGCACAGTCAATTGCCTAAAAGTCAAATCTAATATTAATTTGAGAGGTGGAAGAGCTTAAGTTGAACATTTGGCAGAATTGCCATTGTTTATGTGATTGTTGGAGTTTTCTATTACGGTTTTCTTGAAGTAAGATTGAATGTTGTGTGGAAAGAAATTACCAGGAAGTTGTTATTGAGCTGAGACAAAGGGGCTGTAAAGGTCATACATAAAAATATAATTATATTTCTTCAAATGAAACAAGAATATGCCCTGAGAAAGCAGAGTAGTTTGAAAGGTATTTTTTTAAGGTAGGTATAGTTCATGATGACAATTTTGACTTCAACAGGAATCAAATTATTTTTATTCTTAGGCCATTTCTTTCCTTCACGGCCTATTTTTTCCATACAGAATTTAGAAGGTTGAAGACATAGATCTAAAATTGTTGCAGATCTATTAGAGTTTGTTCAGTAGATTATGTTGAATCACCCAAGAAATGTGAAATAAATTTGATGGATAGCTCAGAATCCTAATTTTCCCTCCCCATTCCCAAAATGCCTAAGAGCATCTATCAACAATGCATAACCTGGACTGCTTTTATTTTAGAAAACCACATTAAAGAGAATTAATTATCCTCTAGCTGAATTTTGGCTTGCGGTTTTTTGGCCATGATGTTTGCACGAAGCCGAATGAAGAAGCGGCTTCACGGTTGTGTTCTTTGTTTGCTAAATGTGGTGACCCAGCTGAGCTATTACAGGTAGTACAGACAGAGAGGGAGCAGAATTGTGGGGCTGAGCATCCCCTCTGTACGTAAATAGTGCTCACTGCAGCTGCTTTCTTAGCTGATAATCTGTGATTACAGTTTAGGAATGGCAAATTGAACGGCAAAATCCAAACCTGGGACAGAAAAGCGACTGTTCATAGGACGTTTGGGGTTTTTCTAGACTCAGAAGGACTATTGCCCAGTTCACAGTATTATTTAAATTTGTACTTAAGACCAGCTTTGGAATTATAGAGGAGCTAAAGGCACATAAAGCTTCCAAATTAGTCCCTGCTTCCCTTTTCCTTGCCCTTCAGCACTGCTCCTACTGTAGTATCATGGCTACTTTCCAGCTTCCCTACCTGCCTGAGGAAGCCAAGTGCTGTAGCAGATTCTGGAGTGTTAGCACGCCCCAAATTAGTGCCCTGTGCTGGGGGTCAGTGTGTGCAAACCTGAACTGGCACTGGGGCTGTGTCTGATCATTCTTGTGTCCTGGGGAAAGTAGCCGGACCTGAATATTTTAGGGAAAGTGTTGCTTAATGGATGAGTTTAATCAAAGTATTTGCTCAAGAGTTACTCAATTTGCATCTTTAAAACAAGGCTGAAAAGGCTTCAGTTTAATTTCTGAGAATGCACTTTGTTATCTTTTGTGCTGTGTGACCCTTGTCTGATGTGGAGTTTTGTGTGCAGGGATGATATAAGATACTGAAATAATGAGGGAAGTGGATCTCCTCAGGTATGGAGAGCAAGTACAGTTTGTATTTGTTCTTAGTGAGAAATTCATTCATTTAAATGCTTGCTCTCTTGTATTTCTTTAGACTCATTAAACCTAATGATTAATTTTAATTAATAAACCACTGAATTGTGTTTGTAAGTTCTCATAATAAAATTCTATGTAATATTAATGAAAGTGATTCTGGTCAGCATTTAGTATAATTGAAGTAAATATTCAACTATTCTTTGTTTATTTCTCAAAAAGGGAGAATTAGTGCCTGATCCTGCTTTGCACCTCTATGAAATGATCTCAGAGGTGTTTTCCAGCCTAATTGATTCTATGAAATAGGTGGACAACACTAAATTAGATTGTAGGGGGTTTTAATAATTGAACTTGTGTGTGCTTTGCATAACTGAAAATATCTGCCTCATCTGCAAATCAGTGGAAAATTCGCTCTGTT
Organism: Hirundo rustica; assembly: GCF_015227805.2. Lineage (NCBI taxonomy): Eukaryota > Metazoa > Chordata > Aves > Passeriformes > Hirundinidae > Hirundo > Hirundo rustica. Next base: position 12,479,261 of record NC_053464.1, read on the forward strand.
GTTCCAGTGTAATTTCAAAGCAAACTTCAGTACATCCCTAATTATGGAGTCACATAATATTTTCCATCAGACCCATTTGTCAACTCCATTTGCTGTCCGAAGTTACAGATGTCAGGAATTTGTACATGTCATCAATTCATTTGTCAGAGCTGTTGTATGTTAGCATTAAAATCAGCTTTGCTAATGTTGACATCTAAATTGCCATCTTTAGGTTTCAGAGTCAATAACAGATTTCAATTAATTCTATACTGATCTAAGATGTTGTGTCAGGGTGATACAGATATAGGGAAGCCAACACTCCTTTATACTTGCTTCACTTATTGGTTTTCTTCAGAAATAAATCATAATGAAAGTGTAAAACAAAGGAATCCCAAATGTAATTTCCAGAAGTGAAAGTCTGTGTTGATGCTAGAAGGATAAGAAAGAGCTCCTCAAGTTGCAGCATGAAGTGAATTCTAATTTAAAAAAAAGACAAACAAAAAACAAAGCAAACAACAACAAAAAACATTAGAAACACCAAACAAAAACCAAAACAGGAGAAGTGAGGAGGAAGAAAAGAAATAATTTTACCCATAACCTGTTATTGTAAGCTTACTAAATTATTGCTCATTACATAGTGAGCACACAGTTTGGGAAGATTATCTAAACAAGGAAGCTAAGAGCTACAATTACATGTTTCTTAATTCTTAAATGAAGATTTAAGATTGTTAGCAGGTTGTTATTTGTATTCATGCTTCAGTACAAGACACTTTTAATTAAGATTTAGGGTACTGCAAAACACCATTTTGAATCATGATGCTTTGAAAAAATGCTATATTGATCAAACAGAGGAAAAGCAAAACAAATTTAGTAACTCGTATCCATAAGATTCATTTTGAGCTTTATTAAAATGTAACTCAAAATCAAGTTTTATGGTTGTGCTTTTTTCTGTTGTTATTTGTAACTGAAGTTGTGCAGCTGGAATGTCCCAAAATGGTGAAAGGCTGAGAAGTGATTCTGCAGCCTGAGACCCAGCTCATTCTTGCCAGAGTTATCACATGAATGGCACCAGTAGATGCAGTATCAACAGTGCACACCCAATAAATGGTGTGAATTTGGCCAACCCCACCATGTCAGTGTCCTTCATGTGTTGAGATAATGATCACTATTTTTTTAAAATCAGAAGCAAATGTAAAAGTTTTTCTAGAATTAAAAGAAAAAAGCTTTTTCAAGGCTAACTTGTAAGTCTTTTCTCGAAGCATGAAGTATTTGATTTTTCAGATTGACTGCTTGAAGATGTGAAGGCAGATCAGTAGATTTGTTGGAGTCTATCTTTCTATGGAACAACAAGGTTAGGAGTTTGCAGAGTATATAATGGGTTGGTTTTGTGTTTGTGTCTGGATGTAATTCTACCAAAGTTGTTATTCATAGAAAGTTCTCCATAATTCCTGGAGAGGAAAAAAAAAAAAGAAAAAAAGAGAGAGATAAATACCATCAACTCCAAATGGCTCTGACTCACCAGGAGGGATGACAGAGAAATGGAATCTCAAACTTGTCTTAAAGATGCCAAACTATATTTACACTTACAGAGTGTCCATGTGCTGTTGTAAAGTTTGAGTTTTATTTTCTGCAGGAGCCCAGGTGCTCATTCCCTGCTCACTGAGCTCTGCACAGGGCTCGCAGGGAATGTGGTGGTTCTGGCATCCTGTGCTGGACCATTCCTGAGTGAAGAGAAGGAGGTACCAACTGCAGGCATCACTGGATGGGTAAAGATCTCACTGCTCTTCATTTAGAGATTTCCTGCCTTGTGCTTTTCTTCTAATGGCAAAAAAATACAAACCTAATAGTCGAAGTGTGGCCTGTAAAAGATGTGGTAGCATGAGAGAACAGTGCAGACATTCAAATTCTTATTTTCTGCTTCTCAATGTGTTTACTTTCCTACCATAAAAGAGGTTTTATGGATCATGGGATATTCTGTAGTCAGAAGCTAGATGGGGAATTGTCTGGGAAAGCTGTCAATAACGCATGGTACTTGTTTTTAAAATTAATAAATAATTAATGAGTGAGGCAGTGAGAGGCTCTTAAGTGGGAATTAAATTCTGTATTTCTGTTGAGGCCCACCCCTGTAGCTGAAGGGGGAAACAACAAATTGAAAACTGTGGTTATTATGAGCCAATGTGTAACTTTGTTCAGTAGAAACTTTGTTAGATTCAGTCACTCTAGTACCCTCAAATGTGTCTACACACACCACTGCAACTTCCACAAACCACTGTAAAAAGATTAAACCAGTCCATGAATAATCACATTTTTTGTTTGTGCCAGGGTATGGAATTGTGCTGAATGTGGCCAGCCAGCTCCAGGAGATCATCGCCTAATACTCCCTGAGCCCTTGGTGTGTTCTGGTGGATCAGCAGCAATCAGAAATGTTTTTTTGTGGAGCAGGGCAGCTTGTTCTACCTCCAGGACACGGCTCTTACTGTTTCAGAGTAGATGTGTTGGTCTCTGGGGAAGAGACTAATTTTTTTTGCACTTTTGTGTTCTGTTTTGCCTTCAGAATGAGATGCTACTCCAGGAAAAAAAAAAGTTCATCTTTTTTTTTTGAATTGTGTTCCAGAAAACTTTGTCAGTTGGTTTAAACAGACAAACAAAGCCTGGAAAGTGCATTATTGCTGGATGTCTAGGATTTTCTGAGGAAGCCCATGGCTTTCCAAGTTGCGGACTTGGAAGAATACTCTGGCCAGCAAGTTGGAAAGAAATCTGTATTCCTGTGTGGATATTATGAGGAATTTTTATGTAAAGAAAAATATGTGTGGTTTTTTTTTATATATTCAGTAATAACTGATTAGGGCTCAGGTAGTTTTGTGCGGGAAGAAAGGGAAGGAGAACACAGAGTGAGAGGTTCTGGTCACATAAGATAGCCAAACCCAAAGATTGAGTGAATTAGAAAGAACCATGTACATGTGAATAGAGTTACCTGCAGAACAGGGTGAGGAGACAGTGATTGTTAGCTACTGTCAGCCAGTGGAAGGAGTCAATGTGAATTTATTATGTTTTAGGTTTAAAACATGACCTGATTTGTCAGAAAATCCTGTTAAGTACCTGCCCTTCCAGGACAGCGAAGGAAATGCAAGCCAAGGCAGTGCTTGGGGAGGAGGATCCTGCAAATACCCATGTGTTGTTTCAGTTTTCTATTCCCAAAGAACACTCCAGTTTGAGAGATGTCCTAGGATGGGCATACCTTTGCTGAGAATTCAGATTCTTCTTGGTTCTCTGGAAGAGCTACAAAGGGAAGCAGTTGCTGAAGACAAGAATTTTGAGTGGGGCAGCCCCGAGTTCTCTTGGAAATAATGTGCGCAGAGATCCCAATTGTTATGGTGTGCACTCCCAGTTCTCATGGTGGGCACAGAGAGGCACAAGCTGGCACAATTCCAGAGGCACTGGGGAAAACAGGTCCTCTTCCAAATACAATTTCTATCCCTTTGGTTATAGAAGCCCAGAATTCCAGCTGTGCACAGGAGTGGTGAAAGAAACGGGAGAAAAAATTACCTCAATGGTCCAGACATTTTACAAGTTCAGTATTTTGATAGTCCATGATTGGAAGAAGAGATAAGTATCAACTAAAAGCAAAGGAAAAAATGGGTGAAAAGAAGTAAATATTGTTTTACATGTCTTAATATGCCTTCCTACTTGTATTGGAAGCAAGTTAGGCTGCATCTAATTAGAAGTTAACATAGCACTGATTTTGTAAGGCAAGCATGTGCACGCAATGAGCTGATGTCTCGGGAAGGAAATGACAAGTGCACAAGAGCATAAATCAACCTCTAGCTGAAATCCCTTGGTTTTCAGCAGTGCATGAAGGCTCTATGAAAAATTTAACCCTGAAGTAGTTCTTAGTTTTCAGATTTTTAAGAGGGTGTTTGTAGCTGTGGAAGTCAGGAATTGGCCGAAAAGTAATTCAATATCTTTCAGTTTGTAAAAGGTAGGAACTCGCTGTCATTAAATGTGGCTGATCTGCTTAAAGTAGAGGATTTGTACTTGACTGGAGTGAAGTGAGCAGCAGCCCTGCACTGATTTAGTGAGCAGAGGAGACCTGGTGTGTTAGTAGCAGACAAAAGTATCAGTAATGTAAAAATTTGCTTACGGCTTTATTAAATTTCAAGTTTTGAATGGTACTCTCAGTGAATATTTTAGTATATGTCTTATCAATCACTTCTGCACTAAGTCTATAATTTTTGAACTCTGAGGGTGTACATTGAGTTGACTTTTTGAACCTAATGAATTTTAAACAAACAGAGTTAACAGGGGATAGCTGGAGTAATATTTACTTTTTTGTTTGATGAATTACCAGGATGGGGGTGCTGAAGGGTATCGCAGTGCCAGTGGTTTCACTACCTTTGTGTTCCTTCTGTGTTTTTATTTGGAACTCATTAGTTCCTGTTAAAGCAGTAATTAGGTTTTGGGTGCAGCTGAAATTCTTAATTCCTGGTGAACCCCTCCTGTGGTTTTCCTGCCTCTTTATTTCAGTGTATTTTAGTTTTATTACACGTCTCAACAACCTGGTGTTTATCTTGTGCTTGCCTGGGCTTCAAATTCTGTTTAAAACTATGTTTGATTCGAGAGTAGAGTTTGTCTTTCACACTCCTTATTGTGTGAAATGAGGATGTGGGAGGCTGGAGTGCCTTTACAATTTGTGCTGTTGCAGGACCTTTCTTCCTTCATTTCCCATGAAGTACTTCAGGCCATTTGTGTCACAATGGAAAAGGTGAGGCTCTGGAGAGCTTGCCAGGATTTCTTTTCCCAGCTACTCTTGTAGCTCATTGTTTTATAATCCATATTGGTGAGAATAGTCCAAGGACATTTGATATAATCACTGGTTTTCTTTGTGCTTTTCCACTCTTTTTTCATATTCACTAACAAGCTATCCTAGTAAATCACTCAGATCCTAAAGCTCTGAAGTTCTTTAACCCTCTTTCCCCTTCATTTTCTTTTTTCTGCCAATGCCAAGGTAGCAAATCCATTGTCTGGTGTCACCGGCTAGAATCTGGGTTTTTTTTCCAAAAATGAGAAAAAGCTGCAGTTCTGGCTGACTCTTTCTTTGCAATGCAGCTTCATCTCAATTTCTTTAACCTGGAACTAGCAGCAGATTCTCCATGCAAATGATGTCTGGCACAGATTTAGGGATGTGGCTGCCAAGATTACTGATGAAGTAGATGGAGAGCTACTCTTTTGCCATCATTACACAATGAGCTGTACCTTAAGTGCTGGTAGTAATCCTGCTCATATTTTTAAGGACAAGGGTTGAGTTTCAAGCAAAACCATTGCTTTTCCAGCTTAAGCAAGTTGAAAAAACTGCTTTAAAAAAAAAAAAAAGGAAAAAAAAATCTGCCTGGGAAATAAGTCAGGAAAACTCTTAATCAGATTATCTTGATTGCTTCACTTTATAGAAAAAATTGGTTTGTTGATTTGGGGTTTTGTTTGCTTTTTGCCTACAGTAATCTTTTTAGATTTTTTAAAAATATTTTTCATTTTCTTTGAGAAAGAAAACTAGATTGGACCCCAAGGAGCTACACATTGGATATAATAAAAAATACCTACTATAAATGGCAAAGCCAGTTTAAATGCTTTCCATGTTGTTACTGGGCCATAAAAAACTACAATCAGAACAAGCATGTTGTAAAGGCAAACTTGTGTTCAAAAGAATTCCTTTCTCTCAGTTCAGTAATTGTATTACTGAAATTATAGGGAAATCCCTTTTTGTTTAAAATTATTTAGAAGCTTGAGCTAATCCTTCAATGGTCTGTGAAAATAAATGGAGGCATAAAAAAAATAAAAGGATTCATCCAGAACTGGAGATTAATGACAGAACTGAATCAGAATTAAGTCAGAATTTTTAATCTTAATCTGAGATCCTGTTTACCCTTCTTCTGTCTTTTTAACATTGGTATTAGATACACAATATTTGGTGTGTGGATTAATAGAGAAGGGTATGAAAGCTTTTGATTTGGGCAGATTACCCACTGGCAAGTCTTGCTCTTGGGCAGGAAGCTGTGAAGGAGCTGCTGTGGTTTGTGTTGCACAGGGGTTTTCGTGTGAGTTGTTGGTGGAGTGGGTGGCTTGCCAGGTTGGAAAGGCATTGCCAGTGATTAAAATGGGATCTGATATTCTTTGTTTCACTTCAGAGGGACCATAATGGCTAAGAGAGATTTTAAAATAGGGGCATTTTAGTGAATGGTATGACTCTGACATGTTCTCTGAGTCAGTAAATCCCCAGTGTTCTCCAGGATTTCTAAATAATTTAACTTGCCCTGGATGTCATTGCACACGTGTGTGGGCACCTTGCTGCAGTGCCACCAGCCTCCCCCAAACTGGTCATCTGAAATACTGCTCAGCTGAATGTACTTTGCTGTGAACAGAAACCACATTATTTAGATAAAAATTTATGACACCAGATGACTGATATTTTCTACTGTAAAGTTATCAGGAATTTAATGATAGCTGACTTACCATGAGATAAATTAAGCTGATAGTCTAATAAGTACAGATTAACAGGCAGGCTGCATAAAGATCTAGAAAATCTCCTATCTCTATTGTCATGAATTAAGTCTCAAAAATGCCCCATGTACTTCTTGTATTTATAAAGAGAGGTCTTAAAATGATTCTGCCTTCTCCCTTTCAGTGTTGAGGGGTGTTGTATCTCGGTCATGGCAGTTAACCTTGTATATTTGTTTTTGCTCTTATTTAACTTTCCACTGAGTTTCATTACGGTGGCCTGATGAGAATAAACAGTGAGAACACAAAACACTTCACTTCTCATTAAAATAAAGGAAGCTTGAAATAGTAATGGGAGGACTGTGGCTGGGTTGCTCTGCAGCTGTGAGGGGAGAAAAGATGTGGTGTGTAAATTGCTGGAGTAAACAATCTCTTGCATGCTGGCAGCTTTCACACAGGTTGGGAGAGGCAGCTCAGGAGGTCACAATAAAGTGTACAACACTGGTTTTTGATGTCTCTTGCTGCCTGCCTGGCAGCTGGCTCAGTGTTATCCCCAAAATGCTGCAATCTGTGGGTGAGACCACTCAGTGGTCAGGAGCTGTGAGTGTTTCCCATGCCAACCTTTCCTTTGCTCCCCAGAGCCCGGGGAAGCCAAGCACTTACGTTTAACGTGTGATGACATTTAGCAAAACAGGTTTAGAACTGATGGCTACAGTTGTCCTTGTGGAAGGAGACTGATGTATTTTTCATGATCTTTAATAATCTCACGAAAAAATGAAATTCTCCCAAGTTCTGGCTGTCATTGGATCAGGTACTCCCCTTTCCCAGGCAAATGAAGCAGCTCTGTGTAGGCTCTCCTGGAAGTTCAGTGCTTGGAGTGCTGTAGATCTGCAGCAACAGTAAGTGGAAAAACATCACTCCTGAGGAAAGTGACAGTGCTGATGCAAGATCTTTGATCCTTTCTCTCTAACCAGTACAAGATGTTCTGCTAAAACGTGTGCTTCTTATTTTGTAAAGGCAGGTGTTCTGCATTCCACTGCACTCAAGTGTTCTGCTCATCCTTCACAGATAATGCTGCCACTTCTTAAAATAAAAATAATACTGGAGAGCTTACTTTTTAAAATTCTTGGTTTAGTTTTTATTATGCGTCTCCTCTTTGGGTTTTGTGGTAAGAGATTATTTTCAAGACCACTTTCATACTGTCATCTCTTCATATCCTTTCTCTTTCTGGAGAACAGGAGACTTCAGGAAATTGTTATTTGAGAGCAGACACGGCAATGGAGATGGCTGAAGTCAGATACAGAAGTTCCTGCAGGTGCCCTGGCTGTGTTATAACTCACTGTCACTCCTCCCTGCTTGTTGGAGGGGTTTTGTGCTTAAAAGAGCAAAAATAATAAAAATAAAAGAGGAAGTTGTGTCTAGTCCATGCCTTCCAGGCACTCTGCAATGCTGGTGGAGTTTTGTTTTCTGATGGGGGTTTTGTTTCTTTTGTAGAAACTCACGCTTTCTCCCTTGGTTTGCCCCTGCCATAAATGCTGCTGGCAGTTGACAATCTTTGGCTCATTTTAAATTCCAGGCAATGTTCTTTAACACTTCAGATTTAAAGGATGGGGTCTAATTTTCCTTTTATTTATGGAAATTGGTTTGCAACTGGTTGCTTTTAAGTAGCAATGAATTCAAATGACCGAGGGAGGTAATACGGCTGACTTAGCCATTTGTAATTTTTATTTTTCTCATTCTTATCAGGAGAATTCTCTTACTAATACTTTCAGAGATCTCACACTGAGATCAGGCATTTTAGATTCCCAGTAGGAAAAGAAATATCTCGATAGATAGAAAATAATGGATTTTTCCCTTTGCTTTTTTCCCCCCAAGGGAGAGTAAGAGGAAAACTCCAACAGCACCAAGAGAGTACCTGCATAATGCTAACGATGCAAAATCCTGCTTCTTTGTGGCTTTTTCTGTCAGTTTAAATTATATTTATGTGCAATCTCAGTATTGCAAGTACATATGTGAAAACAAAAGTGGTTTAACTGGCAAGAGATTTCAGCTCCTGCTTTGCAAGCAAATGAAGGGGAAGTTCAATTATAAACTTTGTTTAATAAGCCACTGATGTGGTATTAGTTTTCTCATTTATATTGGACATAGATGAAAATTATTATTACTGGCAAAAATACTTTTATCCTTTGTAGAACTTGCATTTATTAAAAAAAAAAAACCCACGACCACAATGTTTTTTGATGTTGTAAATGCAGAAAAAAAAAGCAGCTCTAAGTAGAGGCTTCCTCGACTTTGTTTTGCAGTTTTGTTACAATTAATGTAGCTACTTTTATTTTACATCAACTACTTGTGTTTCAAGATTATTCAGTTCGATAGTGGTAAGACCAGATAGTCTCTGTGAGTGTTTGAAGTAGTAATTACAATTTTTGTGCCTCAGGGGGTTGGCATTCTTGAACCTGACATGGTTTATATCCGTGTACTTTTACTTCCATGTTAAGAAATTCCTCAAGTATTTTGGATTTGTTTTCATGGCAAAAATTCTCATTTATTTAGTAAAAACCCTAGTGACAGAAGTACACTATGAATACTGCTTGCTTTTGGTTTTATATCACGATTGCAAGTTTTACATCTTGTTGTATGGAGTAGTGTGATTTGATTTAGAAGTGATTTGTTTTACTGATTTTTTTTTTTATGCCGAATTATCTGTAGTCTGTTCTGCTGACCTTTCACAGTTGTTTCCATAGAAGGTTCAAAAGATAAATCTAGCCCTACACATTGTGACAGCCATTTTGCAACGCAGTCATCCCAAAATATAAAAGTCTTCTTTGCAAGTGTTTTAGAGGACATGAAATAAAGAATGTTAATAGGGATTCTGTCAAGTTGATCAGATCATAACTTTAATTTGTACAGCAAGGCGATGATTGTGACATCTGAGCTCTGCCTGCGCTGTGGTGGTGGCTGGTGGAGCCTGTGTGGCACTGGGTGGTGGAAGGGGGTGACCTTGGGTTGTTTGGTGGCAGAACTTCCGTAAAATGTTCAATCCAAGTGCTGAATTGCTTCTATTTAATCCATCTGGGCTATTTCAGAATTCCATGTAAAATCAGCTTACCAGCAAGGCTGTATTATTTAGTGGCTTTTTACTCTGGGTGAAGGAATGTGATGAGCTGCCTTCCTTCTGTTGTGGTCTAGGATTGCAGATGATTCCAAATTTCAGCATGAATTCCCACACCAGCTTCTCATTTTTAACTTGGAATTTTGTGTGTCCTGTTTATGACACTGATATTAGAAGACTGTTTTGATGTTTGAAGATGTGACTTCCGTATATAATGAAATAAAAATGGTCTTCCAAAGTTTCTGTCAGGAAGAAGCTGAATAGAAATTACCTATTTATATTTAATCATAATAATCTAAAAGAAAACCTGTATAATACTCTTTTAAATTACTGTAGTGGAATGTGTTGAGTGTTCCGAATACAGACAGGGATATAAGGAGCACTGAGAATATGTTAATTATTCAGTGCTTTCTTTGCAATCAATTCTTGAGGGGAAAAAACCATCATTTTATGAAAAAAAAATACCGGTACTGCCGTTAATTTGGGTTTTTCGGGGAGAGGAAGGGGCCTGGAGACAGAAATGGGCTTCTGTGTAATAAAGGAAGTTTTTAAAGCTTGTTCATAAGTTTCTATGTTTCTTGTTCCCAGCTTGAACAGATGGGGTCACTCACCATAGTCATCAGACGGAATCCCTCTGTGTCCCTTTGCAGAGGTTTTGAATGTACACCCTGTGTTCTGTTCATCCACTGGAAATGCCTGCAAGTGGTAGAAAAAATGTTTTCTGAAGGAGGAAGTTACCGCCTGCTGAGGAGCAGGGGCAGAGTTGAAAATTTTAAAATCCAATATATTTCTGTTGCTGTCAGTTCTGTTATAACCCCTCCATGAACTCTCCATTGTACATGAGATTTCTCTCATTGATCGCTCTGTTTCTGTTCGAGATGTGGTACAGCTGATGGAAACAAGAGCCACAATGTTGCTTAAATTTGCTTGTGAATTACTGTCATTAATACAAAATTTCCAGGAATGCTCTTCCTAGAAGAATACTATTTGTAATCCTGCTAGTTAAGACTTACCCAGTCATTACAAGATGCAGTAGAACAATTAATTATTAACAACAAATTATTAACCACGAGATGTGGGAAGTTAGGCCCTATTTCTATCTACTTCTACCTGAAGCTACCTGCAGCATTTTATTTTTTTCCCTGTCACAGAATCGTTTGATTTTTCCAATCTAGGAGTGCCATGCTCAATAAAAATTCATTAACCCTCAGAAGGATTCAGTTATGAGATAAATTATTAGCAATAGCCCAAGTTTTGATTCAAATATCTAATTGCATCAAGAAAAATCATATGCTGCATATTCCTGAATTTATTATTAATAGTATTCCACTTTTTCAGCAGCAGCTCTTGTCTAATAATAATATGTAATAATCTAATATTAATAATAAAATACTATGTGTTAAAAAATACATATTCTGACCTCTATACCTGTGGGCAGATTATTATAAGAAGTTTACGATTTTTGACACAATTCCTTTGGATCTTTAATAACCAATTTTGAATGGGAAAACTCAATAATTACCAGGTGGACAGAAAAACAGGAGTGAGTGCAGAACTCCACCCTTTTGGAACAGATTTATTGCAAAGCAGCACATCTTTTGAATCCTGCTGTAGGATTAATTGGAAAAGCTGGGGAGTTGTATGGGAATGTAGAAGTCAAAATCGACCTAATAATTCATGATGTGTCAATAAAATCTGACTTGGGTAAGTAAATGAGAACCTGTGCAGTTCCTGAGTTGGGCTGACTTGTGTTACATGTTAGAGAGCAGAAATAGAAGGAAAGAGAATAGAATAAAAGGAAATGTATGTTGTTTGCTTGCTTGCTTGTTTTCTTACTCTTGCTAATACAGCAAAACAGCTCCAACCTAGTTTTTGGGGATTATTTTTGTGGTTATAAGGTTAGAAAGATTTGTTTTGAAATGAAAGCTTTAGAAGCTGTAGAAAATATTGCATCTTTCAAAGTACAGTTTTGGGGTCGAGTCATGCATTTGGAGCATGAAAATGCTCGCTAGAAAGTGTAATTCTTACTGAATTTTAAACCTACTTTAATTCTGCTTTGACTTTATCACTGCCATTCATATTTGGAATTGATGTACGTTTCTGCCATGTCAAAAATGATGAGAGTAGTTTTGCAGTTTTTCTGGGAAGAGCTGATCTCTTTTTCTGAAAATAATGCTGATTGTTGTTAATCAACTTGTCAGAACTGAATAGTTTTCTTCTTTATCAAAGTAGAGAAAATTGGGACACTAAATAACAGCCTGTGTGGAACTAGGACACTCTGTTTGGAGACACTGCTCCAGACACTGTAGAGGATTTTTTTGACAGATAAGCTATGTGCTTAAAGAGATAAATGTTAATCTAATACATTGGAAAACAGACAGATTATGGGGCACTGCCATGCATTCGAATAACAAGGCTAAGTTGTGTGTCCCAGCTGAGTCTGTGGCAGAAAACTCCCCAAACTTACTCTGAAGACTATGGCAGCAAATGGTAAACTCTGTCTGGTGGACTCTTGGTATGTGATTCAATATTGGTAAACAGCAGCTCAGCTAACATTTTTTATATTAAAGTATTTTTTTAAATTGGAGTGTAGGGAGTTGGAAGAAAATGAACACAGAGCCTCTGCTATCTTTTTTTCTCAGTCAGAATTCTGTCACCTCCTTTTTTCAAATTTCCAGAATAAATATTAACTATTTTTACTCTGTCCAGAATACTGAGGCTCGATATAGTTATATTAGCTGCTCCTTTGTATCCCATACAGCATAAAAAGGGTCATATTAGACAAACCCAGAGCACGGCACACAGGACAAACCCACATTTTCACAGTGGTCCTTGAATACTATATTGCCTCAGGCACATGTGAGAGGATGCATTAAAGAGTGATGGTGATTCAAAGAAGAATTACAGAAGCTTCAAGGTGCCAGAGCTTCTCCTGTCATAATACAACTTGTTCTTTTGCAGTTAAAGCCAAGATTGGCTCTCCGGAATTATTCTTAAATATTATTAGCTGAGTATAGATCTGGAAGTGACTTTTCTTGAGGAGTTTTTTAGATCCTAATACATAATAAATGTGTTTTAACACACACATATATAGTTTTTCTCTAATATGAGAGCTTCTTGTGGTCATGTGAAGTTTCCTGTTAATTGCAGAGAAACCAGTTAGAGAAGATCCATTGGAGCACCCAAAAGCAGCCATGCCCAGGGCAAGAGGTTTTAGGCTTTTCCAAAGAGTTTCAGCCAGGGAGAGCCCATGACAGCAGTTCCCTGCATTCCTTTCCGAGAGCTTTCTGTTCCCTGCCTGAATCTCCTTATTCCTTCATGCAGAGGAGTTGGAAGTGCTGTTTCACAGCAGCCCAGCTGCTGCAAATGTGACACCCAGCTGCTGCCAGGGAGCAGGAAGATGGATTTTGTGTGTTTGGCTTTGCATTGAAAGGGTTGTTTCACATGTTCATCGTGGCTTTTGTTATCTCTTGGCTCAGGACTGTGATGGGTGTACTGAAACTTCTCCATAGGTGCTGAACTTTTCTGTTTCACTCAGCTGTTGTAGCTGAAACCTCCTGATTCCAGAAATACACCTGAAACACGGAGGCTGGTGGGTCTGCTGTCACAGCAGCGTGGGGCTGTGCCCTCTGTACTTCTGTGCCAGAACCTGCTCCCTTCACTGGTTTTGTCCTCCTGGGGCTCCTGGTACTGGATGTGCAGTGAGTCCCCATCCTCTGAGAATGCTTCTGTGTCCATCTGATAGGACTAATCTAGGCGCTGTCCTGAGAATATGTGTTAAATACTAAAAAATCCTCTGTTGAAAGCTTAGAAGAGAGCTAGAAGTGCTCTGCCTTAAGACTTCTCCTTGAAGATGAGCTAAGAGTCTGTATGTCTTTTGGGTTTGTTTTTAATTGCTGATCCAGTAGGATATTTTACAGTGCTTTTTACAAAATAAAGCCTAATGATTTTTTAAAAAATGAGAACTTGGTTGTTCTCACTTCTTAGAGGAGTAGTTATCTTTATGAACACGTGGATACACAAAATACAGCAGTAATTTTTTTTGGTATAAAATACAGGGCTGGTATAGCAGATATGACAGAAGTAGCACTTGTAGAAGTTTGGCTGTGCAGCATCTTAGAAGCAAACGCTGTAGAGATAAATTATAATGTTCATATAAATACAAGCCTGTCTAAATTTAAAGCTGAAATAAAGATACAGTTGCCTGAGTAGGTGACTGGATTTTTAAAGATGCTGCACAGTAAGAACTCACCTTGACTGAAGTGATGAGCTGAAATCACAGACAGCACCACTTCTGCATTTCCTCATCTTACTTCACTTCCACTACACTTCAAGATGATCACTCTCAGATAATCAAAATACATGAGTATTTGGAGGACTGGAGGTGTGTCTTGATGTCATTTCTTGAGCTTGGGCACAGATGTTTGAAAATCCTGGGCAGATTCTTGTCAACAGTGAAGTAAGATAAGTACAGGTTACAAATTCTGGTTAATTGGGCATTTAACACTGGGGTACTGTTGCACTACAGCATTTTCTGAACTTTGCTGTGTGATTTTTTTAAAAAGCACTAATTCAATTTCAAAAGGCTTGTTAAATGCAAGATTCCCAGTAATTTTAAAAAGTAGTGTGTTAGAACTTATAAAGACCTTGGAAAGGTAAAATCTTTGAAGGGCTGCTTTTGATTCTGTTGGTGGCTTAAAAAGAAGCAGGCTTCCTCTTGAAGGGCTGTCACTAGCATTTATGAAATCAGAGATGGATACTGTTGTTCCAATTTTATGCAAAATATTTGGTGAGCATTTCTAATTTGTAGATTGATTGTTTCCTATTTCTACCTTTAAATGCTTATTTGCTGAGAATATTGAATTAGAACCATTAGAGCTGAGGGATTTTCTTGTACCACAGTTAAAGATCTTTATGTAGCCATCACCAGCATTTCATCTTGGTACATAAATCAGGGAAATAGTCGATATACTGAACAAATTGAAAAGATGTGAGAAAGTTCATATGCCATTCCAATTTGATCTTTAACAAATGATGTCTATTATAAAAAAACCCACTCTGATATTACTTCATGCAACTACCTTGGAAAAACGGTGTTGACTTAGAAATATTAGTTTCTGTCACAAATGTTATTTATTTTTCCCGCAGGTAGAACTCAGGGTGCCAACAATGTTCTGGTGAAAGTTAAAATCACTCCTATGGTGACAGCATGTGACAGATTTCATAATGCTGCCTTTTTTAAAGATTTAAAGTTTCAATTTTTAGCAAGGTAGAGAATAGACTTTTGAGGGGTGACAGAACTCCAGTTCTTGGCTGGATGTAATTTTCAGGAGAGTGTTCGGCTCCAGTGTGGTTTCCAGGATGCTGCTGGGTTTTTCTCTGTTCAGTGGAACAGACCAGCAGGGTACAAATGCTCTCATGGCTTTCTTTGCTTTGCTTCTGCAGCATTACATTCCCCTATGGGAGGAGTAAAGTGATTTAAGGAGGAGAGGGGAGGAAAAAAAGGATACATTTATATATTTAGAGCAAATATGTCAGTATTTGATGTTTTCACAAGGTATGGTACATTAATTATATTGTATAAAGAGTATAAATATTTAATATGGACATTAATTCTTGGGTGAAAAAACTCGATCCATTTTATTGCCTAAATAAATTTGTGGTAACGGACCTTGTCTGAGCTCTGACTAGCATCTGAGAAATGATTATTTGGACCTGCATATCCATCCCAGACTGGAAAAAACTTATCTTAGAATTCATTTTTTAAAGCTTATTTTCAATTTTGACTAAGAATTAATGTACTGAGTATATTGTCAGTGTGCTAGATAAATATAAAATATTCTTTCTTATCCTGAATACTCTCTTCTAGACATTCTAGACACATAGATTTAGTGTTTTCATGGCCTGCTGACCCTCCTTGCTCAGAAATGTTCTCAGACTCTTTCTCATTAAGTGGCTGCAGATTTATTTCAATTGATTGAAAGTCATCTCTAATAACAGGTAATCATAAAGCAAATGATGATAAGGAGAAGGTATCATTTAGCTGAATTGTCAATCATTCCTTTTTAGTGCATTCTAATTAAATTGCCAACTGTTCTTTCAGAAAAAGTCCTTTGTAATAGGCATAAATATCGATTACATTGTGTGTTTGTTGACCTGATTTTGTCTCTGCATTTCTCTTGTTTTTATATACCTAAACCTTTACTGCATTTCTCTTGTTTTTATATACCTAAACCTTTACACTGCGAGCTGGGTTATTTAAAAGCAATGTAATGTGGGCTACTGGGAAATTAAAAACCACTAAATATTTAATATGTTAATTGTACTGTTTAATCTCAAAAGAATTTGGAAATGTCTCTCTCGATTGAGTCTGATTATTTACTGCATGCAAGTAGAAAGCTTGGAACATGTAATTATGCTCTGTCATGGTGAAGAAAATTACTAGTATTTTAGGAGGCTTTACTCTTTTTGGTAGCATTAATGGTCTCAATTATTAAAACAATTAAAAGGAATCCTCCCTAGGAATTAACACCAGCTCAACCTTCCTCCCAAAAAAACCCACCCAGACAGTAAAATGACAAAAAAGCCCCAAGTAGACAAAAAACCCCCTTGCTAAATTTGTTCAAATGTCCATGTTAATGTTTAGCTGCTGCAGGAAATCATGGGTGGTAATTGATTGTACTGTATGGCCCAAAGAACTTCATGGTAAGTATTTCATTGAATAAAGCTTTGTATTACAAAGGGACTATTCGGGTTGTAATTATCAAGCAAAAATCAATATCACTTTCCCAGCCTGGTGCTTTAAATGTAGGAGTATTCTTAAATACAAAAGTATAATCAATAAACAACCGGACATTTTCCATTTTCTGTAATTAACTCTATCCAGTAGTTTTTCAAGGGACCTTTTTTCCGTGCTGTTAATGAGAGCTCTTCCCCTCAAAGTTACTAAATGGAGCTAAAGAGCCTGGACAAAATGTTGTTTGGGTTTAGAATACATTTATTATGGAAATTAAACTCCACTCTCACTTCCTTGGGTGGCAAATCCATCTGTCCTTGCTGGAATGGAGCTGTTAGTTTTTCTTTTTGAAAAGATAAATATCAAACGAGTTTTTGGACAGAAAAGGGGGAACCTTCTGCTGCACTGTGAGAGAAAGCCCTGTTTATTAAGGATCCCACTGAAATCAAGTTTATGAACCTTTGTGGCTGCTGAAAGCACAAAATGTTTGTGTTTTCTACAGGCTGGGTCACACCCCCTTCCCAAGCATTGATTTCCCTGGTGCTCTGGAAGTGGCTGTCCACAGGGTTGAGACGCAGCCTGCTTGATGATAGTCACCAACATCTGCTGGCTCTAAATTCACTGTGGCAGCCAGAATTTTGCGAGAATTTTTCAGGAATTTTGCAAGAGTTGCTGCTAGCCCTTCTAGCAAAATCTGAGCTCCTTGTTTAAGGCAGGAGCTGCAGGACCCCATCTGAACAGAAACCCCCCCCTCCCAGCCCCTTCCCATTCCGTGCTGTTTCCGATTTCCCAGTGCCTTGCTGGCCCTCCAGCTGCTCAGCTCACATTTTGCATGTCCCTCCTGCATGAGGGAATGGGAACGTGGACCATGGAGCTCCAGAGGTGTGTCCCAGGTGCTGATTGCAGCCATTGCTCACATCCCTCACCTCCTGGCCATGCTCTAGACACTCTCACCTTTCCTTTGGTATTTCTCCCCCAGACAGCAGAGAGGGCTCCAGCTGTGTGCCTGGATGAGGCAGTTTCCCTTCCCACCAGCATAATCAAGACTAAACAGGTTTAAACTCTCTCTGTTGTAATAGCCTCATGTTCTTGATGAATTGGCACAGCAGGATGGCTTTTCTGCCTTGATAAAGGGTGCAGCTGTTAACATTATTGGTGTGATTGTTTAAGAACTAAATTAAAAATTTGAGTTCGTTTTTGATGCTAAGCAAAGGATTCCTCAGTGCTGGAGATAATTTATTTAAAAACAATAGTTATAAATACTCTGGTACAAGGCTGAGAGTAGTATTTGCTTTCACCTTTGTATCAGTGAATGTTGCTATCATTCGGATTATTTTGCTTTAATAAGAATTTGTTTTAGGGTGAGCAAGTGTGAAATTGTTGTTTTGAGAGATGAAAAGTTCTATGGCACATTTATATTCAACAAGAATTACATTTCATGTATAATAAGTAACAGATAATCCATATATTGTCTTTGAACCTGGAAGGAAATTGTTATTTCTCAGAATAAGCTCACTTTACTTCCAGAAAGGGCAAAATGAATAGCTAAAAGGAAAAAAAAAATATCTATAAAGCAGTCTACTTATTAACAATTCTAAAGCCATTAGAACTCTGGGGGATTTTTTAGGATTTAGTATGAATGCAGTCCTCTGAATAGAGGGGGGTTCTTCAGTCCCCATAAAACCTGGGTGACCTCTCTGCTGGTTCTTCATATTCCTCCTTGCACAGAGAAGAATTCCTGCCCTTGAGGCATTCAAGATTCTTCCCAAGAGCTATCCAACTGCTCCAGGTTCCCAGCTCCTCTCCCTCCTGGCATGTGAAATTATACATGAAGTGCTCCAGTTGCTGTTTTTAAGAGACCTGGGCTGTGTTTGTGGAGAACACAGAGGCTCTGGGTGTGTGGGGCCGGGACGGGGTGAGAGCACAGCTGATGCCCCTGGATTTGTGTTTATGAGCCCTTTCTGGTGCTGACCTTGGTGGCCTCACAGCCAGGTGGCTCCAGAAGGCTATGTACAAGGAAATCCTGAAGGAATTGTGGAAACTGGGTGCTGCCCAGCATTTCCTTCACTTTTGAGAAGGTGCTGATTTAGTCAGTGAACATGATTCCTGCTAAGGACTGCATTTGAGTTATTTTATTGCTGAGTTAGTTGAATAAATCTTGATACAATTTACCTCTATCCCTTAATGAAGTTTTAAACATCCTTATGAGTCGTTCCGTTACCTGTACAGCCGTCTTCTAAGGATGTGCTTAATTGAATTTATGTCAGATGGGATTTAAAACTTTCATAATATATGCAGAGTTAGTGTAATAGGTTTTGCTTTGGAATATGATAACCGAGGGACATTTTAATTCCTCAAGATAACCCAGCATATATAATATTTCTGTCTCAAACTTGTGATAGGATCTTCAGTTCCTCTCTCTTCCCCAACCAAGAAAAAAGATGAGAAGAGCAGAAGATGAGTATTTTACAGTGGCTACTCCATTAACATATATTTCTTGCATATAGGAGCATAAAGTTTAGAAATGTCTAGGCAGGCAGGATGCTTGCAGAAATAAATACAGCAAACGCTTTTTAATGGCTCGACATAAATATGATGTACCTGACTCAGTACTGGAGTGTCCACAGTTCTTTTGCATGAATTTGAAATCTGTGGGTTCTCTGGGGATAAGAGAGATTTCTATTAGTGTTCTTTGGAATACAGAAGTAAGTATTGCATTGCTAGAGAGAGCAGGACAGGATGGAAAAAGAAAGAGCTGCTGATGTTTTTAGACCGTTTTTAGCCTTGGGGTTTTTTTAATAAAATCATAGAAGGTTTTACTTGAAACTAAGAATTTTTCATTAGATTCAAGTCCTCATAGGATTTGCTGATGACAAGTGGAATTCACAGCAAACAGTGACACTTGTAGAGATAAGGCAGATGGAAAGAGGATTTTAAACAGATCTATTCTGATCTTAGGTATTATCTATTAATAACTTATGCCCCATTCTTTTGG
The DNA here is from genome assembly GCF_015227805.2 of Hirundo rustica. Lineage (NCBI taxonomy): Eukaryota > Metazoa > Chordata > Aves > Passeriformes > Hirundinidae > Hirundo > Hirundo rustica. The sequence continues at coordinate 12,498,572 of NC_053464.1, forward strand.
GTAGTGGGACAGAGTTAATTTTCTTTCTAGTGGCCCAGATGGTGCTGTGTTTTGAATTTGTGGCTGAAATGGTGCTGATAACCCACCAATGTTTTGGCTGTTGCTGAGCAGTGCCTGCCCGGTGCTGGGGATTTGTCTTCCTCTGCGGCCTGGGGATGCAGTTCTGAACTGGCCAGGGGGACGCTCCATCCCACAACCGCTCAGCAACAACACCCCCTCACCCCCCAAACCCAAGGAACAAACCGTGTGGGGAGTTGTCTTCCAAGGCTGCTGTTGCTTAGAGACTGAGGGGCACCACTCGACCTGTGGGAGGTGGAGGATGGTTGGCTTTGCATCACCCTCACTCCCCTGACTCATCCAACCATCTTCTCCTTATTAAACCATCTTTATCCCCACTATGAGTTTTCTCACTTCATTCTCTGCCTTCTCCTGCCATGATGGGAGGGAACAAGTGGCTGTGTGGGTGCTTAGCTGCTGTAGGGGATCATTCCATAACCTACAAGAACAAGGAGAAAAAAAAGTACTGTGATTTTTGAGTACCAGAATGATCACATATAACACCTGTGGTTCAGTATCTGGTTCACTGAAATTGCTTCACTGGAGAGGCTCGTGTCCTAGGCCTGGCAGGATTTGGTTTTGTTCAAACCAGAAATGTTTTCTCAGCCTTTTAAAGTTACAAATTCCTGTACGTACCTTAGGAAGTAGGTGTAACCACCATAATTCCAGCTTGCAAGGACAGTGGAATAGCTGATCCTGGCTGTTACGTGTCCTAGATATTATTGGTCTTACGGGTGTTGCAAAAAAGTCTGTGTATGGCTTTTTTTCTGAGGAGACTTTTGCGTTATGATACTTGCATTATTCCTCCAATGGTAAAATGCCCAGTGTGGCTGTGGGTGTTTATATTCTGCTGTTGATCAGTGCTTTCTATTGTTTCCCTCTGTTAATATGTAGGTAAATATCTCCAAATCAAAAGCTTCCTGCTGAACTCATTGATCTTTGGGAAGCCTTTGATTCCTGACAGGGGAATCTTTGTAGCTACAATGTTTGAAGGAAAAAATTCAAGGGCATTTGAAGTGAGTGTGTCTCATCATGCAGCTCACACATGGCAGTATCGTGTACCATTAAGAATTAATTTTAACGTTTTTACCAAAATGGTTATTGAATAAATAAGGATTTTTTTTTTCTGTTTCTGATCAATTATAAAAGCCTGCAGTTAATATACAATATTGAAACTAGCAGAAACTGTAGGTTTAAGTATTTTATGTGCTGTGTGGGTTACTGTTTCTCAGTGATTGTTACTGTCTTTTAGACTCTTGGTCTTGCATGCTGAATTATTTAGGCTTTTTGTAAGAATGCACAGTTAAACTTGAATCTTCTTTAGATCATAGGGCAATATAAAGTAGGAATATAGGCTGGAGAAGATTATATTTTATGTATTGGTATAAGCCTATTGTTACTACAGCAGATCTTGTATATAAGGCTTAGCAGTGACTCAAGAGAATATTTGTTGTATTGAAAAGAATCAAAGGCATCCTCACCTTTTATGAATGTGTGCATTCTGGGAGTACCTCACATTATCGAGTAGACTCAGGCATTGTTTAATATCTTCGTGATATTAAACACTGGAGGCAGCTGTGACTTGCACAGTTGCAGGATCTGGGAGATGCTGAAGTGAAAAGCATCTGGTTCTGGCACTGGGATGTTTCCATGGGTTTTGTTTTTTATAGATTTTGAAGTCAACAAATGTTAACTTCAAACGAGCAGGAGGGATCCAAGTTGGTACGAATGAATTATTTCACAATTTCATAGAGCTGTTCTGACCACGATGCAGGGGTTGAATAAGTTTTACTTATCTCTATTCTGTCGTGCATGTTGATGTGACAAGATGACATAACAGCTGAACTCTTAAAATATTACAATGATTTGAATAAAGCTTGAAAGAAAATAACTGGAAAGTCAAACTACTGTCAAATTGCTTAAAGTGTATACAACAAACTTATCAGTGTTGCTTCGAGTTTTCAGAAAACTTGGGTTATCATATTTGACATTGCTGGAGCAATTTTAAAACACAACATCATGGAAAAAAATTTGGAGTTCCCTTCTTTTGTATCCTGCCTAAAACCACAGCAGAGAATTTTCCTAGGGGAGAGTGGTAAATTCCACCCCTGTGCTTTTTTATGCTTCCTTTCTTTGGTTTACATTGTGTATTCCTGATTTATTTATTATGCATATCTGAGAAGTGCTGTGAGCTGACAACTGACTCAGCAGGGAGGGGATCACAATAATCAGAGTAATTTAGCAAAATGCAATTTTTTTGTTTGTTTTTTGACATAAATAAAATAGGTTAATCTACAGGAAAAGCATTTGAATCATCAGCTTGGAGTTCACTCACTAGCAGCCTGTCACCCATTCCCTCAAGTGTATTTTTCTGTGCTTCTTCAAAGGATTTCTTAGATCTCGTCCTTTTTTTCATTCAGTTGACAGCAGCCCCAGCACCTACCATGAGGGCTGAGGACCAGAAGCTGAGTCAAGCTCAGGCCCTGGGAGATGGGAACTCAAATCTCTGCATTGTGTGGAGGAAGATGGGAAATGGGGTTGTGCTATTTATAGAGAGACTCTGGATTTGTGTGCTGCAATAACAACAACATGAATTTGTGTTTCCCTTGCTCCCAGATGGGGACACAGCGCTCTCCTGGCAGAAATCTGTGATATCCTTCCCTTCAAAACCTGGTTCAGTTCTAGAATGCAGGAGGAAGATGAGAAGAGAAGAAACAAGGAACTTCTCTCCTGTGCTTTTCCATGCTGTCTTGGTTGTTGTTTACTTGTTTTGGGAGTTCTCTGGACCCCTGAAAGATCAGCTGTCCTGTAGAAGCCATTCAGTAATTGCATCCAGTTTGCCTATCTCTGATTTTTTTTCTCCCTGAGATTTCCTGCACATTTTCATGCTCATTCTCTGGTCTCTCTCTCTCTCTTGCAAGTTGAATTCTTAGTTGCAATGTGATGCAATGAGGTAAATGCTGTCAGTTCTAGGAGAGCAGGAGCTGAGGGACTGAAACTGGTTCGCTCTGGGCTTGCCAAGTTTTGTGGATTATTACCTGGATTGGGGAGCACAGGTGCCCCGGGGCTGAGATGAGCTAAAGAGCTGTGACTTGGATCAGGGATGGGCTACTGCAAACACAGAGAGAATCCAGCAGCTGCAAAAAGCAGAGAGACACAGGGATACATCTGATTATTTTAACCTTGAAGGCTCCAGAACCAAAAAAACCAAAAAAGGGAGAAGCTCAAAAATTCTGCTCAGTCTTGAAATTTTTGGATAGTCCAAGGCGACTTTCTTGTCTGTCACACCTCTGGAGCTCAGAGCATCCAGGCTGTCACATAATCAGTGTTCAACACCCTGGGGCAGGTACAGCTCAGGAACAGCCTTTAGAAGGTGAAATAAATATCAGCCTTGTCCTCCCTGAACTTGAAAACACTCATTAAGCATCTGTTTTAATTTCTCTTTTACTTTGCTGGCATATGAAAGAGGTTGCAAACTGTCTTGCAGAGATGGTGTTAATGCGTATTAGAAAGTGAACAACAAAGTCAATAATGCATATGGCACAGGTTGCTCAGAATACTGGTTATTCTGGAGAGGAACCTTTCCAACGGGGAGGCCCTGCTGTTTTCCCTCTGCTGGAGTGCATAGCCGGGGTGAACTGTGAGATATTTCCAAAGACAATGAATATGATCTTATTTTCCGTCATAAATAAAAGGAATATTTTAGAAGAGAAGCACTGAGTGCTAGAACATGACAAAATTCCCTTTCAGGGCTGCCTGAATTGTACCCAGATTTTCCAGTCTTCGTAGCAGTCTAAGAGTTTGTGCTTTATGTATCATGCTTGAGACTGAGTGCTATTCCAGTAATGAGGTTAATCTCACTGTTAAAATGAACTGTGAAGCACCATGTTTACTTTGGGATTTATTCCAAAATGCAGGAGTGTGTCTGTGACGTAAGAGATGTGTTATAAATAGTTGTGCAATTAATTCTGATTTTTTTTTTAAATTTCCCTAGTAATACTTGCAAATAGGGGTTTTATTTAAATCTTTTCTTTATCATGTCTTCCCCACGAAGTGCCAGCCTTGGTTTGTTTGGAGTCACTAACACAACAGGGTGAAATGCAATGCAACACTCAAAAACCCACTCACATCATGTCTTTATGTCAAAGTCCAGGCGAGCAAAAGATAATTGCGTTCCAGGTCCTAAAACAAATACTCTGAAGTGGTTGAACACATTTTGACCAGATAAACACACAGAAAATTATATTTAAAGCATCACCAGTAAGCCCAGGGAGATTCAGAGCCCAGCACTATGAGACACAACCCTTCTGCTGTGGCAGTGTGCTGTGGATGCTGTGAGGGGATGAGCCAGCCTGTGTCACCTTCAGGCTGTGTCCCTGGAAAATTCTCACTTAATGGAACAGCCAGGAAGGAGACCTGGCCCTCTGGTTAAGCTCCCAGACATAAATCTGGCTGAATTCTACTGTTACAGTCAAATCTTGGGAGCTCTTTACATGGCTGAGGTTCACTGAGAGCATTCTTAATGCTTTGTTCATTTCTAAGCTTGTGTGGGCAGTGGAATGAAGGGAGGGGCCACTCTTTTACAATTCTTGATCTAAACCTCTAAAGTTTTAGTTAAGACTGTTGTAATAGAGAGTGTCTTAAACTTTAGGATTGATGTAAAGAACTGCAACCTCATCAAGTATATTTTGGCCTATATAGAAAATAGTCTGAAACTCTCAGTTACTCTTAGTAAGCACTTTGCTGTGTCTTCCTTTGGAACCTGTGGTTCAGTGTTTCAAGGAGATCTGTCAGGATCCTGTGGAGCTGTCTCCTCCCATTTATCAGTTTAAACAGTGCTAGAAAAACTCCTCCTGCTCATCATTCAGGTATTACTTCAGTGTTTTAAAAGTAATTTTGATGTTTCAATGAAAAAGTTCAGACCGAAAAAGCTGGTGGAGGGCAGGAAGCTGGAAGTGCTCATTTGAGCAGTGCTGATATGACAGCAGGTCTTGTTGTGCTGATATCGGAGTTTTAAGGTCATCTTTCATCACCTTAGAGCTTTAGAATAAAGTACAGGTATGTATGTTGTGTGAACTCACACTGGGGGAAAGAATTATGTAACGAAAAATGCAAATACAAACAGTTTTAGTTAAGAAATAAACACGTAACAACACACCCAGCGCAGGGATTGTGAATAAGCTGCTCGAGCATCTCTCAATGTCATTTGTTTCCTTGGCCTGGTATCCCCCATGCCTGGCTCTACTGCACCAGTTCTCCTGCTCCGTCTGGAAATGATGTTTTTGTAGAAAGAGGTTTTGGCAGCCGTCCATGTTCGGTTCAACTTCATGGCACATGCAGAATTGATTCAGAATCGCTGTGTGTGACCAGCCCCTCGGTGCAGTACAATTGCTGCCAGCCTGATGAGTTGGACATGCACAGAAAATGATGACACAAGTGTTGCATTAAATGCTCCCACGGAAACCCGGGGGGAAAATGAAGGTAAACAGCACGTGGGAGCCTCCCGAGGACAAATGGCAGTGCTGAGTTTATGAGATAATGTGTGCATGGGGGATAAGATCTGTTCAGATGGTAAGAGTTGATATGTGATTAGAATTAGTTTGTTAGATTCCCATTACACTACAAAAAGACAGTTTTAATTGATTCTTATGAAGCACTGTATATTTTTTTTGTTAATTGTTTATATTAAATGCATAGTGAGGTTAATCATCTGCTCAGTTGATTTTTTTAATGTCCTGAGGGATTTTTTGCTGTTGTTCTTTAAATATTTGCTTAAGCGGTAGTGCTGGAAATAAGAAACAAAAGGCATTTTATCTTGAGCAGAAACAGCACAGTGATTTGAATTTCGCATGTTTCTTGTTCTTTCGCAGCAGTTGCTTTCATTAACACAGTTCTTTATTTTAGAGAAATTGATGCCAAATACAGCGAAATTCCACAGTTGGCGCTTAACTCCAGGGTAGCAGAGTTAAACAAACATAAAAAAAAAAGCTCCAACCAAAAAAACCCTGAAGTTAACAGTCAAGATTTCTTATTCCATCTCCACTGACCTTTTTGAAGGTTTTTATCCTCTGTTCTGCTGGCTGATTACTTAGGGATTCACTGAGCAGTTTCCTTGAAGGCCATTCTTTCTGCTGGCCATTGCCATGAAAATGCAGCTGTCTGAGTGAGACCTCTTTGATCTTCAGAGAGCTTTGTAAAGATAAATTAAAAGCGAAGCTATCAGGCATTTTTTCCCAATGCAAATGCTGCCCCCGTTTTCAAGTCAGATAGTTTTTTTTGGGGGGGGGGCGGGGTTGGGTACTTTGTTTTTAGGGAATTGAGATTTGGAGATGTGATCACAGTGTTTTTGTTTGTTTTTGTGTTTCAGCAAAGACTGAAAATACATGAATGTGTGTTGTACCCCTTGGAAAGAAAAATAAACAAAACCAACCCAGCTCTCTGTGGAACATTTTATGTTTGTTAAAATCCAGTGGGAGGATGAATTTAGTACCCTCTGGTCAAAATTCTGTTTAAAGACACTTGCAAGGGGCTTGATTCCAATAAAGTAATTGAAACAGAATATGTTTCTAAGCACTCTTTACTTTATATTGAGGTGCTGATCTTCAGATAAATCAAAATTTGCTCTTGCAAGTGAAAACCTCTGCTATGCTTGCAGACTATAATTAAAAGTATTTAAATGTTACATTAATTTGCAGCACACAAAATTACGTTTACATCTTTTTTTTTTTCCTTCCTTTGAGACCACATATTTGTATTGGAATTTCCAGTAATTTGTGTTCCTGTTGCCCCTGAAATCAGTGACAATCAGATCAAAATATCTGTGGCTGTTATGTTTTAGAAATGACAAAGGAACCAGCTGCTCCTTGAGTGGGGATAGAGGTACAAGAAATTTTCAGTTTGCCTGGAGGGACAGGTCAGGTCTTGGTAACATCAGTTTGGTGATTACAGACGTCATTTGACCCAGCTGTTTTTGGGTCCTTATGTATCCATTGTAGTTTCCTCATTTTCCGACAGAAATCTTTGTTCAGCTTAGCTTAGGATGTTTTGCTTGGTGGCAAAGCAGCCTCACCCTCTAAAGGCTGGGGTTTGCAAGATTTTGGTGCTTTTCCTGATCACTGGGAATCTAGCAAACTTTGCTGGGTGACACCTCTGCTAAATGTGGTGCAATGTAACAGGGACAGTCCTGGAGTGCTGCAGAAACAAAAAAAATGCAGCTCAAAGATATTAAGTTTTGTCTTCCTGCTTTCAAACCAGATCTGGAGTGGAGTTTTAAAATATTCTCTCAATTTGTTTCTCTGACAAAACCAATGGAATTTAATCAGTGAAATCCATCAGCTCATTCCTCAGTCCCTCTACATCATGAATAAGTCACAACACTGATTTAGGTACTACCTTCAGGGGTGTGCAGAGTTACAACATTTCCATTTTGAGGAACAGCTACTGAGACTTTGAAAACAAAACATTTTAAATATAATAGCTGTATTTTGCTTTCATGTCTCTGATATTGTTATAATAAAATTGCAAGTTAGGGAAACCTGATGAACCTTACTCACAAAAATGTTTTATTACTTCTAATGTATTACAGGGTTTATTGTCCTTAGTGTTGCTAATTAGTTAACCAGAACTATTTTGATTTTTGTGTGTGTGTGCTTAGTAATTATTTTATCATGAGAAAAATGAGTGGGGTCCAAGTGCCCTACTAATTCATTTTAGCCTGAAAAGGGGTTTTTTTATAATTAGTTTGGCAGGAGGAATGAGCAAAATTAGTTGCTAATGAGAAGATAAGTGTAGTAATCTTCTTGTGATATAAAACTGAGATTGTCGGTAGTTAATAGGAACCAAGAGTGTATTTCGTGGGACCTTACTTGGTCCTGTGAAATCATTAACATCATCTGATATGGTAAATTGGCTTATTTCACACCTGCATTTCCATCACTGCCTGCTAACCCTCCAGCCACAGATACTGATAAGTTTTTTTGCTAATTAGAGAGTCATTAATGAAGTAAAGAATATGAGCAATCAATTATGGCTTGTTTTAGTAATCCAAACAAAAACTTAATTGCATAAATTTGTCATGTACTTTCAAGTTTTGACAGTATATTTGTGAAACATGGCAAGAATGTCAACACTTTGTAAGTAGCAGGTGTGACCTAGACAAGTTTTTCTCGTGTTCAGTTGCAAATTGCTTGACTTATGATACGCTGTGATGGATTAATGGCTTATTAAAATCCACTTCTTTCTGTAAACAAGAACTTCCCATTTCCTAGGCTGGTTCATTATAATCACAGCATTTGTATGGTGAGGTTTATGATAAATAACTTATGTCTCTCTTTTTCTCTTTTTCTTTAATTCTATGGATTTACATCTTCAACCAGTACTTTGTGAACAAAGTTAAGCATTTCCTCACCACTCACTTCAAACTTAAATGTGCTTTTTTAATGTAAAAACTGCATTTCTTGTGTTTCATTGCTCCATTTCTACCTAGGTCTCTAATGTAAAATAACTTCATGTGTATTACCTCTTATTTACATTTCTTTGTATTTCCTCATATTAAAAAGTAACAGTCTCATGCCAAAGCAATAAGGCTCAAAGTGAAATAACCTTGCTGATGAATAAACATGATCCAGGAGAAGGTTGCTGTGAAGATATTGCTGGATATTTAGCTGGGTGAATTTTAATTGCACTTTTTCAGTTTATCTCATAGGTAAAAATGAGTAACTTTTGTATCACTGCAAATAAGTGTGGCTATGATGTGAATATAGCAGGAATGATAAGAACTTGTAACTTCCTCCATTTCTCAGAACTCTGTGGATATCTAGGTATGCAGTCTCAAACGTATGTCAGTATTTTTCTCTAATAAGTTCTTTCTGTTGTAATTTCAATGCTTAAAAGGATGGCACTAAGGGTATAGGTAAATAAGTACAAAAATTATTTTGAGGTCATGACACGCTGGTATCACTGCTAACATCTGGAAGGGATTTGTACAGCCTGAAAACACTGTTCTGTGGTGGATGCATTAACACTGCATTTTGTTGCTAACTGATTAAGACACAGGGGAGGATGATGTTCTTATCATTGCACAGTCATTTTTCAGAGCAGGATTTCACACTAAATAGCTCAGGTGAGAATGAGACAGCTTGTTCTGAAGCAAATGCCCAGAGCTGTCATAGGATGTCGGTGGTGTCCTTGAGAAAATGTCTTGTGCATCAGTCCTTCCCTTCAAAAAACCTCTTCCCAAATAGTTCTGTGTGCTTGGTGTCGGCTGGAGATCAGCGCTGGAACCCCTGACAGAAGCTGGTTGGTTTGGGGCTTGTTTTGGTCAAAGGAACAGTGGATTTGCTTTCTGTGCCAAAAAAAACAGTGTCACTTCTACATTTTCCCAGGTTTGAAGAAAAAAAATTTGAAAATTACTATTTAAATATCTAACAGTATTGTTTAAAGAATTTTACGGTTTGAAGATTTTGATTTTCTAAAAAACTTCCTCATTTTTAAAAATAAATGGTAGGGAAGCTCTAGAAAAACAACTTCTTTATTTTAAATGATTCCATATCAATTATTTACCTGGTAAAGATAAGGTGATGAAGACAGTGAAGGGGCATTAAACCATGAATGTTTAAAATTAGACACTGCTCTGTCTTTTAGCCAGAGATGAGCAACAGAAATTTTAGCAAATTGAAAGCTTAGTAAAATGTTTTCTTACATGAATATGCTAAGCAGGAAGCTTGAAAAATGTTCTTCCCTTAAAGCCAATTATATCCATTGGCTATGAAGCAAAAAACAGTTAAAGACCTAATTGCTGGGTGGTTTCCTTTGAATGCCAATTGTTTATTTGTATTAAAGGACGAATCAAGAATGATACACTATGCATTTCCATCTTACCTGTATTTTTTTCTTCTAATATTTGGGTTTAGGCTCCAATTAGCTATGAAGTGTGCCTTCAGTGAAATTACCACAAACGTTATTTGCTTGTCAGGAACTGCTTAATCCTGTAGCTGTTGGGCTGCCTCAGTGAGGCTCAGCAACTGAGCTGCTGAATGTCTTTTGAAGGGGCTGGGAATAACTCAGGTTAATATTCCTGCTCATTAAATGGCAATTAGAGGAAAGATTAATGATTCTGTGTTCTTCCCCCTGTTATCTTTCAGAGGACAGCTGTCTGTCTTGCTGAGGTGTTTAAAGATTATCCCATCCCAGTGTGAAAATAGCTATTGTATCTCCATTTTTATAGCCTGCTTGTTTGCTTAGTTGGGCCTGAAGATATTATTATAGGTTGTTTTCCTTGCCTTTTAAAGATCAGATTTTTGAGTTGTAATTTGTTTGTTCTAAAACACAAACAAAATTGATGGGTGTTTATCCCCAGAGATAACAAAAGCGTCTGTGCCATTAAGGGTCCCTGTTGTATTGTCAGGCTCCACATCCCAAGTTCAGGCTGACATCCCTTTCCCCAGTTAGACACCCAGAAGAGCAGCTGCTCTTAAAAACCCATCCTATAAACAAAACATCTTGGGGATAGAAAGGTCTTCCAAAGCTGCCAGACCCAAACCTTTACCTGCCAGCTGGTCTGGAAATCTCACACAGTTGTTCTGTGCAGATTGAGCCAGAGCAAGGCAGTATTTAAAGCAAGGCTGTGCAGTATATCTTTCAGTAATCCTCTGTGGAAGCTGCAGAGCTGATTGATGAATAAATACAGCAAGGTGAGTGTCAAAGGCAGCCTGTGTGTTCAGCTCACCAAATGCAAACGGGAGGATGGGATATGGCGGTGCTACAAACGGGGTCTGAGCAGCATCACAGCCTCTGAAGACTTTATGAGCCTGGTTTTAAACTTCAGACAGCGTCAGTTTAGTTATAAACAGCTCTAGCAGCACAATATTCTGCATAAGGGGGCCCCCAGAGCGTTTCATCCAGTTCTTTCAGGTTTTCCAAATGCCAGCAGCTTGTGCTCCTGTGGATGTGCTGTTATTGGTACCTGAGCACAAGTCTGAAGCTTCGGTCACAATCAGCATTGTAGCACCAATATATCCTGTCCTGCCAATGTCCTTGGCATTCCAGTTCCAGCTTGGAAATCTCTCTTCATTGGAGAACTCAGAGTGTGGGAGAGTCCCTTCAGCACAGGTCCTGCCCAGCTGCGACCTGCTTCCTTCAGTGCTTCAGCTGGTCTGACTGGGATCAAGCTGCTTGCTCTGTCCCATAATCTCCCTGAAATTCCAAGATCCCATCAGTCTTTTAATGTGATAAAGCTGCTGATTTATCTAGCAGTGTTTCAGGATTATACCTGCTGAAGGTAAGGGAATAAGGTTATTGACTCCAGAAAATACTTTATTCTTTTTCATTTCTGTTCCCCCTGCCCATCTTCTGCATCCCCAACCTTTCCATTCAAAAAAGTTAAACTATCTTTTGTGTATGAGCCTCATCTCTCCACCTGTGAATAAGTACTCAAACAGTTTTCTTTGTTCAAGTATCACAGAAAATAATTTTTTTTCTTAAATTCCAGCTTCACTTCTCTTCCTGTGGAGAGAACTGTATTAGGAAAGTAACTCAGAAGTATAACATTTCCCCTTTGAAAAGCTCTTTGCGCTTAATACCTACTGAGGAGCTCTGAAGTACTTGTAAGGTTGTTTTTTTTTTTTCCCCAAGAATAAACTGAAGTAAAAATAAAATATATTTCTGCTTTTTAGTTAGATTCTGTATCTTAATACTGACAGGGCATTTAGTACTTAATGTCCTCTGACCATTATGGGGCCCTAGACTGTTAAAATTCTTCCTTGGGTGGAAGAAATTAACATGATATGGTATGATATGATATATTTTTTAATATGCAGAAATGAGAGATTAAAGAAACCCTGTTTTGTTCAGGGCAAATAGGATTAATCAGTGGTAACAACATACATTTGGAAAAATATCTTGCATCGTATTGCATTGATGCTTAATGGAAGCATGAAGTGAAGTGATAAATTTATATGCATGCTTACCAAATTATGAGGTAGATATTTTATTTCTGAACTATAAGGAGAGAAGGTTAAATCAGAACTTTAACAAAAACAACCAAAATCAGTGGCCGTAGTTGTGTGAACCAGAAACTTCGTCTGTTAACAAAGATCAGCATGAAATGCGTTTTTGATGTTTTCAGACCTTAACCACACTTGGTGCTGTATGCGCGTGACAAGCGATCCCTGGTGCTGTCTGCAGGAGGCCTTTGCTGCGGGGAGCCCCCAGCACATCATCCACTTTGTTTAGACTTCAGTTCACATTTCAAAGCTGTGAAACCAAAGGCAAACCTTTGAGTCTGAATTTAGCAGCGGCCTTGTATATTGTGATGTAGCTTCCATAAATTCCTCCGAGTGGCTTTCATGCTCTGCCCGCTTTCAGTGCTTCCCTGTGCCATCCATCGGTGCTTGAGGGGCATTTTGGGGAGGCCTCCTGTGTTCTGTGTCCTCAGCCCTTGTGAATCATCTTCTGTCCCTCTACCCTGCTCCCATGAAAAGTCCTTAGGCTCATCTCTCAGTTCATTGGGTGCACGGATGCTCTTCAGGAAGCTGTAAATTTAGAAGGATGTATCAGTGGGAGGTATTTTTGTTCATTTTAAAATGGTAATTTTGCATTTCTGCACAGCCATGTTAATGCAGTATGAATAAAATGGCACAGTCACATCATTGTCTTAGAAGGCATCCTGTTGAGTGCCAGAGAGCCCGAAGACTTTCTGGTTTTCTTGGATGAATTTTCTTCATTACTTCAGATATTTTTAGCTGTTTGAAGTCAGTGAAATGAAAAACACCACCAGTCTAGTTCAGTAGTCGATTATTTTGCAGAAAAGTGAGCAACTTTTGGAAGTTTAGCTGAAGTGTTGCTATAATTCACTCAGACTAGTCAGAAAAGATGCATCGGTCTCTTACCATTTTAGTAGGTGAAATGTGGAGGAAATGTTCCAACTAATAAGTGGATATTTACTTGTCCAATGAATCAAAAATTGTCTTTTGGTGTTCTGCTGCTGGGAGCTCAAAGCTGGATGTATTTTCCTGGAGAACTCACTATATTTGTTATCAAGGAAGGAACCAGCTGAGCAGGGAGTAAAATTTAAATGATGATTTAGAGTTTGAGATTAGGACATGCAACGAACACCTTTCCTAGCTGATGTGCTCCTCTAAGACTCTCTAGTTTGCATCTCTAAAAGCTTAACAGTCGTGTTTTATTACTGATAATGCATCTAAAAGGTTTGCAGTGTCTGTAAATTTGAGATATTTTGTATTGCAGACACATTGGATATGGAAGGTACTCTGCTGTTAAACCCATATAGTTCAATAAATACACGACAACTGGGAGCACACATAAAACTTTCTCTGTTAGCTGGAAATACTAATGAGTTTTTTTAACAGTATTATTTCACCCATGTACTTATGAAGTTGTAGCTCCAATTTCCTTCATTTGTGGTGAGAGCATTTATTAATGTCAGAGGACACATGATCCTAATTTTTTGTTTTCACAGTTTCTTTTGTTCTTTGCAACAATGCAGTAAAGGACTTGAAGGGAAAACAATTTTATTGAGGAATTTACTGTATGTAAATTGTGGATTAAGTGTCCCATTCAAACAATCTTTGAATATTTTAAACTGTTTCTGTGGTTAATTATTTATTAGTACTTAGGCTATTAGCACAGAGCTACTAATTCTAAAATATCTTAGGGGAAAAAAACACAGATTCATCAATTTCTTTTCATTTGAGTCATGTAGGTTCTGTTACTACTAATTATTGTATTAGAAAAGCAAAGTAAGGCTTTAAGGCTATTAGGAAAAAAAAAAAAAAGAAAAAAAAGAGTGCGTTTTTATCTGTTATGATTTGGTACTTACAAAAAACCTAACATTTAAACACCAAAGAAAACATGTGGGTATTTCCAAACCTTCTTTGAAGACAGTTTGGTTTAGTTACTTGGTTTTAAAACTGTTCAAGTTTGTATTAATTCTTTTCCCCACAATGATGCAGCGTATCACTGTCTATACAGTAGCAGGAATGATAAAAGCAATGTACCTTGGTAATCACTGCTATTCTGGAGTGAGTTTTTGGAGCAGCAGGAGAGATGATTTTACGAGTGGCAGTACAATACCAGTTATGATATAGCAGGAACTTGCAATTTCTGTCCCCTTCAAAGAGATGACATTTAATTATGGTAATAGCTTTACTGATAGCTGATACACAGTATGGTGTGCATTAAAATTATACCGTCTGTGAGAAATCACATCCAAATGTTGTTTGAAAATAGAAGGCAAAAAAACACCTCCCCACGGGGGAAAACGGTTGGCCAATTCCTCTGACTAATGGCATAATGCCGCGCTTTTATTTCTTGTACCTCTCTGCGAAGGTGGCGCGAGATAATTTGACAAACGCTGTCAGATGTGGCAACCTCCTGTAATTCCTCCAGCGCACATCCTAATCCTGGTGCTCTGTCCTCGGAGAGCTGTGCGGGTGGGGAGCGTTTCCCCACTGACAGATGCACTGACCTTATCACGCAGACAGCTCCATCCAGCGTGACAGCCCAGCCATCTGCCTCCTATTGATCATCATCGGTTTAAAGAAGGTGATCCTCCAAAGCTTGGTGCTGTGGAACCCCAAGCTAAATAAGTGTTTTATGTGGAGGCCTTAACCTTTAGGGTATTTTTCCTCTCGTTTCAATCTGATTTGTAAAGCGCAATCTGAAAACGTGGCTTCTGGCGGTGAAATGCTGTTGTTTTTCCAAAACACAGCTTTGGATATCTGAGGCAATTCAAATCCCAGAAAGATAAGAGGAGAGCTGGAGTTCACCATGGTTGAGATAGCAAATAACTGCTCATTGGTCCTGAAGAGAGACAGGATCTTTTCAACAATTTTCCATAAGAGATAAATATTTTATCCAGCTCCCCAGCTTTCCCTATTTTCACGTAAATATTATATGTATCTAGATATTTCTGTCTGCAATCTCACAATTTCTATCAATATTTCAATAACGGTAACTAACAGGCACAAATTGGTTGAATAGTCCTGAGTATTTTTTAAACCAGAAGCAAATCAACATTTTTTTTAGATGTAATGATCTTTATGATGATGCCCTGGCACAGGTTCCCAGCTGTGCCAGTCCCATCCCTGGAAGTGTCAAAGGCCAGATTGGATGGTGCTTGGAGCAATCTGGGATAATGGAAGGTGTCCCTGCCATGGCGGAGGGTTGGAGCTGCATGAGCTTTAAGGCCCTTTCCAACCCAAACCAGGCTGTGATATTCTATGATTTCTGTCTGAAACCTTTGAAAGCAAAACAATTTAATGCTGTGTGGCATTTGTTTTGATAGCATTTTATGTGCGGTCCCAATGGAAAGACAGCAACACATAAAATCCAACATCATGTAAATTTATATATGCAATGAGTTATTTATTTTAAAGGAGTCATTAGTCAGCTGTGCAGAGGGAGCAGTTCTGGTCGGTGGGTGGTTCCAGAATGAATGCAAAAGAAATGAAATAAGCATTGGTGACCCCTTGATTCGAGAAGAATCCAGAGACTGTGGAAGGGAAGGGGTCCGGGGAGAATCACAGTTACACATCCCAAATGGAGATAATCTGAATGCTTGGCTGTCTGGGCTGAGAGACTTGGGCATGCACTGTGAATTTTAAATGAGATTAATTAAGCAAGTATTAATTGTAAGTTATTAGGCTGTGGATGAATCAGGAGGAAGGTGACAATCACAAGGCACACTCTGTTCTGGACGTGCTAAATTTGGGGGTAGCAGTGCAGGTGAGACTTGTGTCCTGAGTTCCAGGTGAGCCCTCAAGTGTGAGTAGCCACACCAAGTATTAAATTCACTAATTACCCCTTTAGTTATTTAACCTGTTTCCAGGACTTGACTCTTCAGTCTCATCCAAGAATCGACAATACAATCCTTTCACTGCTGCTTCCTTGGGAAAGAGAGTGACCTTGGGAGACCTCTGCAAACATTGTTTATTTTAACGAGTGTGAAAAGGGAGCGGATGGATAGTCCTAGAGGACAGCATTTTGAGGCTGTTTAGAGGCTTCTCAGTCTTGTAAGCAAAATATGCTCAAACAAAACTCCTCTGCAAGTTAAGGTGGGTGGTGGGAGGCAGGTGATTTCAGAGGGGGTTTAGACTGGGTGTGAGGACTCAGGTGGGATATTAAGATGCTGTCAAAAGAAAGAAGGAGCATGGGACGTGAAGAGTCAGGTTATGAAAACTGTGGGAGCAGAATGTCCTGCAGATGCCCACTAGTGTTTAGGAAAATGTTTACTGCTGCCTCTCACACAGACAAGTGCTCTGTGTATCACACGCTCAAAACATTTCACTTTGCCCAAGCAGTCAGTTGCCAAACGTCAGTCACCTGCTTTGCCTAGGCCAAAAGTCACCTCTCATCATAATCCTGTTGTGCTGTATTATAGTTCTGCCAAAATGTTTATTTGTACGCAGATGTCTGGAAGTTTTAAAAGGAGGCAGCTGAAATTACCGACACAACGGTGTGGTGTCAGTAGGGATGGCACCAAAGGAGATGGGATGGAAACAAATGCAGAGTAAAACTTGCAAGTAAAGTCTAAAAGTAACTGTAAGTCAGAATGAACAAGTGTTAGTTTCTGAGATGGCTTCGATGGCTAGAAGAAGATCTGTGTAACTTCACTGAGAAAGGTTTTTATAAGAGAAGGTATTATTTATAGTTTGAAAGGCACAGAATCAAAGATGTTATGGAGTAGTCCATATACCAGACTTCTTTGAAAATCTTCCAGTTGTTTAGAATTTTTTTTTTTCCAAAATGAAGAAACAAGACCTGAGAGAAAACATCTGTGGGTAAAGAGAAATGAGGGGACAGTAAGATGTCCTCTTTGTAAAGAAGGTTGTACATAACTCCTTGTGGAAATTACTGACATTATTCATTTGTCTAAATTGAGTTAATGAGCATGTAGGAAAGCACTCGGATTGTCCTCAGTGGCTGGTAATTGCCTGTACTCAAGGTTCTCTGGTTCTGCAGAGCCTGGAACTAATACCCCCATGCTGTGACACTTTGTTTTGATTGTGCTGTATCATCAGACTAATCATTAAATTGGCCATTGAAAAAAGAGTAGGAAAATAACATTTGGTTTTAAATTCTTTTGCAGAAAAGTATTCTTAGTCCCAGTGACTGGGTAATTTAAACTGATACAAAATGTACTTAATTTTTATTAAAATGAAATATTTCAATTTGCCTGAGAGGAAGAGGGTGGAGATTTCTCCAGCCTCCTTTAAAAAGTGTCATGCAGCTTTTTATTGTGCAGATGTTATAGAATGAAAAGTTCAAGGAAAGATGCATCTTGGTGAAAGAAGCCAAAGTATCACTGAAAGGAAAGGCAGAAGTTTTACTCTTCTTTGAAGCAAGATGCCACTTATTTATAAAGTGGGTAAAGGCATGAAAACATCTCTAAGATCTAACAGAATCAAAGTCTGAAAAATAGAGCGCTGAGAAGATGGTATTTTTCAATTACTGTTGATCCAACTTCTGTTTGGCTTGTAAATCAAATGTTCTTGTATTGATTGGCATTACTTCCTGAAGAAGTTTGTATTAGGTACTTAAGGTACCATCAAATTTTGATCGATATAATAATATCGATCCAAACACTCTTTGTTTGTTTGAAAATTAATATTGCAGTTTTCTCTGGCTTATCTGTAAAGACCTCAGAGAAGCTACAGTAATTTTTGTCACTCAATCACTGTGATGGTCAGCAATAACCCCAAATCCCACAGCAGTTTGTGGGATTCTCCAAAATAACTCCATCCCAGCCATTTCACAGCAATTCCCTTAAATTGCCGGATTCTGGCTGGATTTCAGAGAGAAGATGATTCTGTGGATGTGTTGCAGGCTGCATGTGCAAGGTGGGTCTTGTCACCCTGCTGCTCTGATTTCTGTGGAATGCCTTTGGGGACTTGTTTTGAGGTAGACAATCAACAGTGAAGAGAGCCCGTTCCTCTCAGCATTCCCACTCTTCTGTTCGGCTTCCCAGGATTTTATATTGTGCACCCGATGTTTTCTCCCAGATCCAATATTCCTTCTTGTCTTAAAAATTATTGGCCTTTAGTTCTCAGCCTGAAAACACTGTGAAGTACTTTAAAACATGCAAGAGAGAGGATTATTAGCTAAAAGCTAATGTTTTTTATGATCACATCCTTTTCAAATGGCTTTCAGTAGCTTCAGCTGCGTGCAGTTCTAAAAGCTGCACAATTGGGGTTTGGAAAGGCACTTACTGGGGTTTAAAGTTTATTTTTAGAGACAAATAAACCTTGATAACATTTTCTGATGATTGCATTGACTCACTAAATATGCATTTACTTTGGTAATGGTAGGCAAGTGTTTTCGGAAGCCTTGGACATGTCTGACTTCCTTCAGAAACATTGAAATCACCATTTATTTGGATCTTAAATAAGTTTAAAATAAGTTCTTTAGCCATGCAAGAATAATGTAGATTGTTTGGGGTTGTTTCTGGGATTTTTTTGTCGCTATATTTTCAGTCGCTCATTATTTTGTCAGCTGAGTTTTATGACATTTTTGGGAAATTAATAATATGAAGTCTCTTCAAAACTAGGAAGTTTATTAAGACTCAGTTTTTTTGAGACTGTATTGTGACCAGGTATTTAAAGTTTTAGGCATTTTGGTGGCTTGTTTTGTTTTGTTTTTAATATAAACTTCTATGTGTGGAGTAGAGCACATAAAAATACAGCGTTTAAAAATCCTGCACATAGCCTGTACTTGTTTCCCTATAATTCCAATATTGATAGCCAAGGTTGTGCATTTTTTGGGATATTGATGGCATTGGTTTATCTGCAGCATTGGATTTCTGGTAATTAAAATTAGAGAGCATTGTTGGGAAGTTTACTGCAATCGTGTCCTCACTCTCGAATGATAAATGCATATAAACTAAAATATTTAAATGCTACGTAATTGCCGGGTTCTTGACTCAACTCTTTAGTTGGCTCTGGGGAGAGGGAGTGAAAGAGGAAAAATGTTCATTAGGGCTTAGGGATTCAGGCTGGTGTATTAGGAGGAATTGGATTATTCGGTTTACAGTGTTCTTAACAGATTCAATTTCAGGCAGAGATAATTGAAGTGTCGTCAGAGCTGCGTGCATCACTAAAACATACAGGGAGAGCTGCTCCCCTGGGCTCCCTAAAACAATACAGAACAATTGCAGGAGCTTTGCAGGGATTTAACTGCCCTCGTGCTGAGCCTGCTTGAAAGTATATTACAGCAAACTTCCATGAGTGCAGTTTCCAGAGAATGAATATTTAGATTGTTTTATTTCATTGTTGAAGGAAGCTGTTTGATAAATTAATATTTTTATTAAATCTAATGCCCAAACCTGTGAATTTGTAGCAGAATTTCATCTGTGTTTCTGATGCATGTGTTTCTAAACTTCTCCACATTTCTTTCTTAATGTTCCCTAAAAAGACAGGTTTGAATTTTAAGGGATTTTTTTTTGATGCATTGAGTGACGCCAGTGGCAAAAAATGCAGTTAAATTATTGTTTAATGCAGATCAAAATATGTGTTTTTGAGAGGGATCTGTTTCAGAGTCCTTTGATCCACCGTGTTTGCACAGGGGTTTGTGTCCTGTTTGAGCTGAGTTCCTGCCCCAGCCTCTGCAGTAAATCCATCCTTGTCCTGTGCCTGTATTTGGGGGGATGTCCTTGGCAGCCAGAGCCAATAAATCCCTCCCCTGATGTCCTACAAAATGCACTCAATCATATTTACTTATTGTTATAGTCTGGGGAACATTTAGAGAGGCCTCTCTACAGTAACTTGTAGCAAACAAAACCCAACAACAAGAGTGAAATTCCACGAGATCAAGGTGGAGTCAGAGTGCAGCAAAGAATTAAACATTCCAAGACCATTTATGAGAATTTTACATTTCAAGATCCTGTTGATCCAGACCTGGCTGATGGGAGTGCAGTAAAAATCATTTCCTCATGACCTGCTCATGCAGAAATCACAGGAATTTCGGGAGAGGTGCAGGCAGAAGCAGGTGTGATATAAAAATAGGCAGGCGTTCTAAAATGTTCAAATAAGCTTTGGAAAAGTCAGCTGCTCATCTGGGTGCCTACTTAGACCATGGAGTTTCTTTCCAGCTAATGTTCTCTATACATTGCAAATATTTTGGTTAATCATGGAAACCTCCCCCCAATATTTTATTGGGTTTTATTGGATTTCACATTCTCTTGGGTTTGAAGCATATATAATATGAGTAGTTCTTATGAAAGTAACTATTTTGTGTGCTTTGGAACTTAAATACTTCTTATGAATTCTAAGCTTCTTACTTAACAAAAAAAAATCCAGCAAATCCTCACTGTATTTATGTATAACGGACATCAGCAGGAATTTAGTAAACCATTGGTTTTTATTGTTCTTTAGCTCTGAATGTGAGGTCATTAATTTGTATAGAAACTAGAAAAATATTTCACTTTTTATAGTGATTTTACAACTTTTAAACAAAATTTTATGTTCCATAGAATAGAATTACTTAATGTATTTTATGTGTACAAAGATGTACGGAAAACCTTTTTGATATCAGTAGAGAAAATTATCCACTAGGGCCACTGCAGAACTATTTAAAGGAGATTTTCATAATGAATCAGATTGTTGCTTTTAGAAGGCTCCTTAAGCACTGCTCATCCAGACAGAGAAAAGCAGGGAGAGGTATTAAACTTAGCACTGGGTGTGATATCACAGTGTGTGTTACGTCTGTGAGCAGAAATACCTCAAGCGTTAGTTTAAGTTATTTTACCTGTATCATCTTCTTTGTTTTTAATTATTGAAGTAGGCAGGATTATTATTGCAAGAGCTAAACTGATTTAAGTGATCACAGTTAATTCCGTATGAATTTGACAAGGTAAAGGCAATAAGGAATGGATACACAAGATAAAACTTGGTGCTTTGTGTTGTTTTCAATTCGCTGATTTCAAAGCACTTTACCAGGATTAATATTCTAAGCTTCCACACAATTCCCAGGAGAAAGTTAAGCATTATTCACATTTTAGAGATGGGTAAATGAAATCCAGAGAGGTTGTAACCTGTACAGAGTCACACAGAGGCACCAGACCCCTGGAGAATGAGGGAACAGACACAGGAATTTTTGCATGTTGTTACCTGCTGCTACCCTGTGAGTAAAAGATCACTTGGAAGGTACAGAAAACCCCCTTTGAGATGCAACAGTTTAAGTCACTTTTAACCCATTTAATGAATTCGTAAGTAAGAAGCAGCAGTTATTTCTTGCAGTTCTTTAAATCCTAGCGAGCTATGTCATATTGAATCATGTCTACAAAGGAAAGGCTGCAAATACCGGAGTATCCCGGTTCATTGGCACTGAGGTGAAATGTCATTCCTTCTGCTGCTTTGCTCTGCACTGAGCTAGGACATGAAAAAGCCTTTCCAGCTCTTCCTATTACACTTGCTACAGCTCAGAATTTTAGTTCACTGTGGGGACAAAGAGATTAAAACAATGGAAAAACTGGGGCGATTTCTGCTTCTTTATTGCCGGGTGAAAAAATAAGGGAAATTGTACCCCAAGGTGCTAAATGCAGTGGCTGGCATAAGGAAAGTGTAGAGTTTGGCAGGAGGGTTTGGAGTGGCTGTTGTTGTTTAAATATGTATATTTATATTGACATAAATTGCCTGTTTCCTGGGCATATTGGTTGGCTGCTTGCTGCCTGTACTTTTCTGGCTGTAATGCAACAAATCCATGTGTTTATAGTTTCCTTCCCCAAGTACACCTTGAGATTCTGCACTGATACCATTCTGGGGTTTCCATCTGGGGACTCTGCATCTGTATTCTTTGGAGTATGTGTCTGAAAACTTAAAATTCAGTTATGCATGAAAATGCATAATATTATTAATGAACACACTTTTATTATAATTAGTGGTGCTCTTCAGACATATTGATTCATCTGCTAGGGAGATCAAATTAGTGTAGCACCGGAGTTTTTCATGGGCTGTAGCAAAACTGAATAAGTGGGATAAAAGCTTGAGGTGCTTTGGACCAGGCAGGATCAGGCTTGGAGAAATGAATAAAACAGAGATGACCTTTGAAAGTACTCAGTGGAGAAATTAATGTTTTCCTAATATCTCTTCATATGTAGTTCTTGTTACAGGCTTGTTATTCATCAGAAATGTTTGGATACTATGTGGTATTTCTTTCCAAGTTAAATATACAGAAGTAGCTGAATTTAAATAATAATAAAAATAATAGTAATAATACTTTGCTCTAGGGAAGGGAACCTTTTCCAAATGACAATGCTTTCTTGGTTACCTTTGTGTCTCAGGATGGAGAGTGTGTTATTTTTGTAGCCGGAAAGAACAAAGCTACCTGCATTAGAACACTTCCCTTGAATCTCCATAGGGATTCTTTTTTTTTTCAATACATTTTACTGATAATTCTGTCTTTAGTTACAGTGCAGTGGTCGGTGAAGATGCAGCTTGGATACCCAATACTTGCTGAAGATAAAACCTATGAACTGTCCAGCTGACTGCAAAAGAATTATTTGTTGTACTTTTCAAACTATTGCCTAATTTGCAAAAAAGGAAGGTATGATTGGGTGAGGAATCAGCTGTGTCTCCTCCAGAGTTTCCAGGAGCACAACTGGTGCTGATGCAATTACAGAACCACCTTGAACAGGAGCACCTTGAAGGAAAGTGTTCTGCTGATGTCAGGCAGAGGCAGGGAAGTGGTAGGTGACCCTTGGGAGATGATGGCCCCATTGCCATGGACAAAATTACAAATTTTTCAGATGGCAGAACGTCCTCTCCCTCAATGTCATTCATATAAAGAACCTTCTAATGAGAAGAAAAACGTGTGAAGTGAAGGATGCAAAATCTTGAGCAGCAGTTAATGCCTGGCACTTTTTTGGCTGTGAAACCCAGGTTTACAAAGCCTTGTATTTGATCAGTGTCCCTGACAGGCTTTAAACTCTAATGTGTCAGGAATCAGAAATAAACAGCAAATAACGTCAGAGGATGCACCAGCAGCACTAACAGGGGATGGCTCTTGCTTTAGGAGATCATTGAGCTGATTGTGAGACCTACCCCAGCCCCAGTGCTATGCCCCAGCTCAGCTGGAGCCTCTCCCAAGTCCTTGTGCAGGGAGAAATCAAAGGACCAGGCTTCATCCATCCTATCGTCATGTGCCTCCTACTTCTGCGTGCAAACTGATAAAATCACCTACCCTGCACATGGTGGGAGCTGTGGGGAGCACCCTGGTCCATGAACCAAGGGAGGAGATTTTCAGCTGTCACATAAAAGTTCTTTGTGACTGGTTCTTGTGTTTGTCTTGATCCCATATTTTACTGTGTGCTTACATTCTTTATGAGTACAGCCTTTCGCACAGATTTCGATTCTGTGTTTTCATAATGACACAGAAGTTGCTGTCTGCCCAGTTAATTATGACTTTTCAGTTGGTGATTATTGCTTTTCTTTTTTTGAGAGATAGGATTTAAAATATTTGCCTTCATTCGTGATGTGAGTGATTAATGTTAAATGTGGCCTTTGACACTTCAGTTTCAGCTTTACCTTTCCTGGCACCAATTAATACAACTGGTCACTGCTGGTGTGGGTATTGCAGTCAGCCTGCTGTCTAGGTTTTGGATTGAAAGAAAAATGTTGCATGTCACAAAATATTAATTTTTTCAATGAGATGACCGGTCCAGGGGTGGGAGGAGAGGTTGAGTGATATCCATGCATTACAAGTGAGCAGCAATATTCCAGAAGCCTTCCTTCAGAGCCCAGAATACCCTGCCTAAAATATGGGTTCTGCTAGAAGAGGATTTGTTTCAATCACGATGCAGTAAATTTATCCTTGGGGATAGCAGGAAGGAGGGGTTCCATCAACAAGTGTCTGCCTTCCTGTCAAGATCTGATTAGTTGTGAAATTACAAGTAACATTTTAGACATGGTTACAGTAAAGGTTACAGGCACTCTTGGATCTGAAATTTCATTTTAGAGCAAAAGGTCCCCAAGGGCTGGTTTAATTTATTTAATTACATTGTACAAGACTTGGGTAATAGTTTTAGATCCAAGTATAAGAACCAACTTCCAGGCAAATTCGTAATATAATTCAAAGTGGTAAATTGCTAAACACTTCAACAGTTGTGCTTTATGGGACAAGATTATACAAGGATATGGATTGCAATTATATAGTGCAACTGTAAGTCTTATATTAAAATCATAAATAATAAACTAGGAAAAGTAATTGCTTAATTGCAATGGCAGCATATCTTTCCTGAAAAAGTTGTACTACAAAACTGAATTAAATGGCCTAGGAAGCCTCAAGGCCCTTTAAAGTGTTTCATATCCTGCTTGGTAGTTTGGGAGGGAAGATGGTATTTAAATCTAGTATTTGCATAAGGTAGTTCTATATCAAAAGGTTCTCTGACTGTAGTGCAGGGAGAGTTACTGTGTTAGTTCTGTGTCCTCCCTCATTAGGTGTGTCATGGTGATGAGTGAAACTTCCTTGCACTTTCATATTCCCCTCATTGTGCACCTTGAGTGGTTTTTCATTTTACTCTTCTCACTTCCAGTTGAAAATTTTTCCCTTTCCCTAGACATGATGCTCTGCATGGGTTTTTTCGCAGCCATTTTACTACTCCATGCCCAGCTGGGCATCCACAGCTGTTCCCTTGTTGGGTTTGCGATCAGCAACACGGTGAAAATGACCCAAACCAGTGTCACCACCCAAAGTGTTAATCCCTCCTTGCTCTAAAGGCACAGAGTGCACACAGCAAGAACCAGAAAACACTAAAAAATACATTAACAGATCCAGATCCTCCTCCTGCCATGATCTTCCTTTGCCAGCTCTTTTGATTTACCCTCAAGCAAGCAGTTTTCCACTCTCTTGCTCGACGTAGTGAACACCGCTTGGTTCGGCTGTGCCGTTCCCGACGTGTTTCCTTTCTAATCAGTCAATTTTGGCTGTCAGTCACAGCCTCACATCTGATTACTGACGCAGCTTCAAGGCCAAGGCTCCTCTAATGCCAGTCATTGCTAAAGCTTGACAAAGGAGATGGATGACAAGGGTGGGGGCTGGCAATAAATTGGAGCTGCTGTATCTGCTGTTTGCGAGCCTGACTTTTATCTGACACGCTGTTTTACAGTTCTTACATTAAATCTTTTGATCCAAAAATATATGCTACATCCATCAGAAGTTTTCCCAATTTATCATGCATGGCCTTATAGCTTTTTTGGTTTTTTAAGATTTTTTTTAAAAAAAATCGACCAGGAATTTCACTGAAGCTTTCCTTTAAATAAAGGCGCTTGGATGGTTTGCCATCAGTTTTTGTAAGATCAATATCCCTCTGAAACCTAGTGCACTTCCATCTGTTTCATATTTAAAGGATAGTACTGTTTGTTTTTCTATTGATGTGCCGCTTTTTCATGGTTTCCATCTTGCATATTTACTCTTTTTGGCAGTATGGCAGTGCTGGGTTTTGGTCAGCTAAGGTACATGTGATGACTGACCTAAGCGCTTTCTTCCCAGGAACAGCTCTCTGGAAAAATTATTCCACCTAAGAAAAAAGTACGTTGCATTTTAATATCCAGATTCTCGTTCTTGGAAGAGAAAGGCCAGCAAAAATTACATCAGATACTGGTGTTTTTTACTAGAAGAAAAGGAAGAAACAGATCAATTTCATGAAAAACATCAAAAATTGAGGAATACTGCCAAACTTTGTTTTTTCCACATAAGTATCTTTGTGGTACTATGATTTTTAATACAGATATATGAATTACTGGAATAGAAATAATAGTAATTATAGAGCTACGGTACAACTTCTTTATGCTAAAACTCAGACATGTCTTTTCTGTTGAAGGACAGAGCGAAAATCTGAAGTGGTGCTTAGGATCTGCTTCCTGGCTTCAGGGATTATTAGACCGTCTTCAAATTTTAGTTCTTTTTTAAACATTTAGCACTAAAACCATTCCTGATAATACAAAGAGTTCTTTGGATGATTCTTTGTGTTCACAGACACAAGGATTTAAATCTGCAGGTGGCTCGCCGATTTGCAAATATCTATATTTAAATAATTCTGTTAAAATATTTAATTAGTCTTGCAGTGTGCCGTTTAACATCAAACATTCAATCAGTGGCCATGATAATTATTTAAGCTAATGCTCTTTTCCCTTGTAAAAGAAGCTTTAACTGATGGTGAAATGTTCTATTTTGTAAAATATATCATTTCCAAACGAATGCAAAAAAAATACTAGTATAGAGTCTTTTGGGTGGGGTTTTTTTGGGTTGTGTTTTGATGGTGGTGAGTTTTTCTTTTAGTTCTTAAAATATTTGAGGAGGGGGATCAGAGAGAGAGGGAGGTTTCACTGTGTACCACACAGACTTTGAGGTTTTTTTTTTTTATTTTTTCTTTCTGTCATTTGAACTTTGATGTTTTGAAGGACCTTTTCTTCCAAGCCTTCTCCATCCTGCTGTTTAACCTTTCTGGCCCTTTTAATACGCTTCCTTACTCCAGGCACTTTTCCCTTCTGAAACAAAAGAATACTGTACTCGATTTTGTCATTATTATGATAACACTTAAACCCCTGAAATCCTAGCTTAAAATAAGTCTTTTTATGGAAGTAAAATCCAAACTGTGAAAAGAATCCCATGCTTCTATATGAAACCATTAATATTTAGGAAATTCCTTGACATAAATTTAAAAATTTGGTTAAAAATATCACAGAGGACGTTTGAAGCAGCTCATTAGGTCAGTATCACTTGTGGAATATTACAGACTCCTTAAATGTTTCTAGCAAAAAGCTGATTATTTTAAGGATAAAAGTCTTCGTAGAAGCTAATTTGACAGAGTTGTTAAAGTTGATTGTTTAGTTAAAAAGTATTCAAATATTTGTATTTTTTTTTTTTTAAGGATAAGCTACAAGCAATAAAATAATTCAATTATTATTTATCAACAGAAGCAAATTTTAGATTTGGTGGGGAGTGAAGGTGTAAGGATGTGGGGAGGACCTGGGTTATGTGTGGGGCTGGGGAATGCTACTGAAGGAGTCAGGAATGAAGGGAAAGACTTTGGGGTGATAGAAATTTGAAAATGGGGTGATTTCACAGGCACAAACGAGTCCATGGCTAATTGGACTCTGTTAATTCCCTGGCAGACAGAATACCGTCCTTGCTTTACCCCGCTTCTCAGAGTCCTACCCGCGGTGAAAGGAGATGTGTTTGGCACTGCCTTGTTTTGTTCTCTTTCATTTATATCAGGATTTTTTGCTTGCTCTAATGAATGAACTCCAGCTGTTGGATTCCATATGGGAAACGCAGCCAGCGTAGTTCTTCCTGACAACTTGTGCCTGTGCTGTGAAAGCTGAGAATGAATCAGCATGAGAGATCTGGGAGTGATAGTCTAACATAAAACAGATGACTGTCATCTATTATTTGGGTGGCAAGAGGAGATAAGGGGGAGGAAAGTTTGCTTTTCAAGCAGGGCTAAAGAAATGAATTTTATATCAGTGCAGTTTGTGGCTCCAATTTAGAAACAATTTACAGTCCCTTGGGAAATTCAGTCTTCAGAGGGGGTTGAAGGTGTGTGCTTGGGAGAAAGGAACGGCCACAGGAGCTTCCAGAGACTATGGAAACTGTGGGGAAAGGGGAAATAAATCTAAGAAGAGAGGTAGAAACCATTAAAAAACTCCCATTTGTCTGTTTCTAGTTGTCACTGCAATTAAAGTAGTTAATGAATGTCTGTGTAGATCACCTGGAAATTCCAATCTGTGCAGTTTGAAGAAATAAGTAGTAAATCATAAATAATTTAATTTTATTAATCTCTATTTTGTATTTCATGCATGCTTGTTTTCCTCTGCCTTTAAAGACACACTAGTTTTCACCAATTTTTTAAAACCAGAGACAGCATGAATAGAATGTAGTTGAATTACTAGAACCCTGCTTGGATTTTGGAATTTCCATGCAAAATTCTGGATCTCGTGTTGAAGTAAAGAGAAATTGTGTTGTATCCTGGGTATTTTAGGAGAATTCAATACAGAGAATCAAAATTCTTGTGAAATTTTACCAAAACACTCCTTGCTATTGCAGAGGATTTTCAGTATTTGAGCCAGTATTCTTGTAAGAATTCGAGTTGCATTTTTGATATTTTCTCATCTCAGACTCAAGTGCCAGCTCTGGGACAGCCTGATTCAGATTGTTCTTCTCTTTTTCCATCTCCCCAGAGCCTGAGCTACCCTGATTTCACCCCGTCTGTTCCTCAGCACCCCTTACCAGGCTTTTTTTGTGATAATGTCCACCATTGTCTCTGCTGAGCTTCTGTCCCTTTGCAGTTTCACTTGATGGAGCTGGTTTTCCTACAGCTTCCACATATTCTCCAAAGCATGGGAACCTTTAGGCTTCTTCAGTTTTACTGCAGTTTTCTTCCAAGAAGTGACCGTCCTACATCCTCTGGACCCTGAGGAATCTGTGCTGATTTATTCCCCTATGGATTAATCTGTAATTTCAACCCTTGGTTCTTAATGGATCAATGGATTCTTAATGTGTCCATTGAGATAAATATAGATATCTTACAGCTTCTAATCATTGTATCAGTAGAGAGAAGGGTGGACTGATAAACTCTTACATTTTCCCCTAAATAGCTTGTTTAGACCGACAAAGGTTCCTACAAAAGAAGAGAGAAAAAAGGGCAATTTTCAGTGTTTGGTAATGAATAGAGGGGAAGTGTTGAGAGGGATGAAAGCATTGAATGTGCATCTTGTTACATAAACCTGTATCACTCTGTTGGTGCAGCTACTCTAATTTATTTTGCCTACGTATATTTACTTTTTATGGGGAATATCTGGCTGCAGAAAACTTTTTCTTAATTGCTTGAGTTTTGAGCTGGAATATTTTATGCTGAGCCATGCTTGAGGGTAAATTTTTTTTGAAGGCTTGAACGAGAATGCATAGTTCAAGTCTTTTTGCATAGGAAAATATATGGCAGAACCACTATTGCCATAAAAAGAAGAAAATCTGCATCGATTTAGATGAAGTGCAACTGTTGAAAATTATGCGTGTGCCAAGATTTATTTTGAACTCATGAAGCTTATTTTCATTAACGACCCAACTCTGTTTGTTCGAGGCGTGTGATATTAATACTTGACAATCTTATCCCAGGTGACACCTTCAGAAGAGAAGAGGAGGTTGCTCTTTTCATTTGTGTGGTTGCTGTGGGTATTTTTCTTCAGGGCTGGAGATACCTGGGCCCTTTGTGTCTCTGAGATCTCTTCCAGAGCTCTGAAATGCAAAGTGGACACCTGATCCCAGGTGGGGAAGCAGCCACGGTTGTGTGATGCCTCCCGTAGGTTTGGTGGTGCTGGTTGGTGCCTGAGGCCACGGAGGCATTGCAAAAGGCGTGTTGATGGTAAATAGATCAGAAGGGAAATCTGGGAGCACTGATGCGGGGCTCTTTCACTGAACAATGAGGAGAAAATATACTTTGGAGCGATTTCTTGATTCAGGTTTTCAAATTCTATCAGTGTGGGGACTCGGCAGCAAGACCCACAATCAGAGCATTGTGAAATGAGCTGCATTCCCCCGAGGGTGGAGGAGAGATGGGATCCATTGGGGTTTTATCCTACAGGATACACTCAGAGACATGACCGTGACTTGTCATGTTTTCAAAAGTCATTTGTCAATAGGCTGGTGCCACAAACTGCGTGCTCTCAGGAAGGCAGGAGTGGGAGTGTGGCTCCTGCAAGGGCTGCCATGAAAACAATTCATCTGGAATCTACTCATGAGAAATGAATTGTAAATTAAAAGAAATTTCCAGTGAGCCTCCCTTGTTTCAGGGTTAAAGTTCATTTCTGCCAATGTATTGACCCCCTCAGACTGAAAACTGCACCATATTTCAAAAGTTCCACTATTTTCTCCCTTTCTGCTTGCTGGGTACATTTTGTATTTGTTAACTGTAAGAAAATGTGGAATGATATAAAAAGCTCAATTCTTCAACTCCTAGAATTTTGAGGTTTTGTGCTTCAGTAGTGTTTTATCACTCCACTTTTCTTTCATAAAACAGTATTTCTATTACAAATGCAGTTGATAAAATCAAAAGACCTGTTTCACTTTTAAATCTCCTTAGAGAATTTAAAGCTCTCAAATTCTCCTACACAATTTAAAATGAATTTTCACCTTAGAAGTTTGCAGATTCCTTCCTTTTTGTCTTCCAAACTGTACATAGCTGCCAGAATAGAATTAATTAATATTTCCTTTGAACCTCAGCGTTCACCAGAAGCACTCATTAACAGTAAAAGGCTGGAAGTTGTGCAATAGCTGCCATAGATTTTGTAGTCTCTTTATCCCATATATTGATATCCAATTTTAAGGCTTAATAAAGCCTGCTAGTGATGGGGACACCCTTGTGACACGTGAACAGCTGGTATCAGGCAGCAATTTGCAGTAAACACTTGTAGGAAACCAAGGAATTCACCAAGATCTCTAAAAAGTCAGCCTGGAAACTGCCTTCCACAAGGGAAACCTCAGGAGCTGGAGTTTGGTGAACTCTACACAAATACATTTCAGTGAATAGTGTTTATTGCTGCTTGCTGAGGTTATGTCAGCACAGCAAATCAAATCCTTTGCTTTTTGGCCTTGTTTTAAGGAAAACCACAGTTTTCCCCAGGAATGACTCTTTCAAGATTTTCAGCTAGCATTGAAAAATAGGATTAATTACCTTGGAACACAGGCATGTGCCATTAGTCACGCAGTTCGTGGCAATCTGCTTTTGTGCTGGTTACTTCTGATTTCAGATTCTTTTCCTCTGTGTAATTTGTATTTGTTTTTCTGTTTTGGAGGTTTTTTGGATTTTTTTGTTGTTGTTGTTTTTGTACTACTGGGCGTTCTGACGGGAGTACAGTAAAGCTGGAATTGCTTTTTTTTTTTTTTTTTTTTTTTTTTTTTAACCTCCTGAGAATTCCAGGATGCTCTGTGGGAACCACATGCAGCTAGAATCAAACAAAACAAGGTGTTTTGTCCATTTGAGAAATCCTGTGTGCATAAGATGGATGATAATAGATGTCTTGTTTATCTTAGCTATTTTGCTCTGCCAACGATGCAGGCAGAGCTGCAAGGTAGAGTTCCCTCATCCATAGATTTAATCTTTCTTCAGTTTAAAGCTCTGTTTGTAAAAGCGACCATCTGGGCAGGACAGCTGTTGAGATCCTTCTCTTACAAGCATGCATGGTGCCAAAGTGAAGCTCCTTGCCCTGATACCATTGTGGCTCCATCCAAAATAAGCAACCCAAACCGATTCTGTTATCCTTGGAATCCATTGAATGAGACACCAATTCCTGTTACAATTAGTCTTTGTTACAATTAGTCTTTGTTAGAAGTTCTTAATAGGGAGCCTTAATACACAGAGTTTGGTGTATTCTCAGCCAGTGTATGGTTAATAAGGAGTTGGTTTTGACATTTGAATGATTTTATAAATGTTGCTTTTATCTCTTAGTTCAACTGACCATTCATTCATCTATGGGCAAATCACAGAATGACACAATTACAGCAGTAGCATTTTTGATCTTTATGATAGATTCGTCCTCTCTGTAAATTTTAGTCTGGAAAAAAAGAAACCTAAGAAATTAAAACAGAAGAAAGTACAAGCATAAGGACATATTTTCAAGAAAGAACAGGCTTTCACTACATGGAAAAAAAACCCTAGCTCAGGCATTATCAAAGTGAACAAAAATAGGAAATGAACAATGAATGAAAGCAAAGAATTGTTTTTAATATACTTGGCTGGTATTCATTTCAAAGGCACAAGAATAAGGTTCAGGTACATTTGGGAACTTATAATGGAAATTCAGTTGCTTAATGATGCAGATGATTTCCAAGTACCAAAGGGGAAAAAAAAAAGCTAAGGCTATACATTTGATTTTCTCTTTTACAATGCTTTTCCTATGTCTTTTTCTGTAGTATTCTTGCCTTCTCAGTATCTGTCTTTGAAATCAATTTCAGATGTCAGGAAAAAAGTTAAAGATGTTGGCAGCAGTTGTCACGGATCAGACTCGGATGTCTCATTAAACTGAGCAAAGAGAGAGTGTGAATCACCTCTAATTTCCAGAATGGTTGGTCTTTAATGTTAAACTGGATGTGATTGATGCCTTGCAGAGTAATATGTGATAATATTTACTGAAACTTCTCTTAAATATTTGAAGATATATTTCTGTGTCTGCCTGGTAGGAATGATTTTGGTTTCCTGTGTTCTTCTTCCCTGGCTGATGGCCTCTAAAGTGAACTTTCAGAACAAATGTAGAACAAGTCAGGCATACCCCTGTTGTGTTGATAATATCAACTTGACAAATGTATTCTGAATTTTGCCTGCAGCCATTAAAATGGAAAGCAAAGTCGGAAGTGTTTTATGGGAGGGTTTTTTTATTGCTTGTACCAGCAAGTATTGTACTGATTTTGTCAAAGGAAAACATAATTTTTATAAAGCACTTGCCCTGTTGACTCCCAACTAGAACAATATATTTTAATCCATCATCATGTTATTTTTACTGCTTCATTGTTTTATTTGCTGTTATTATGCTTTTTCTGTTTACTTCCAAGCTGATATAAACTAAAGGCCAAAAGTCTAAACTAAATAAATATTGTCTTAATGCTAATTTAGGCTGACTGTTTATTAATAGAACTAGCTTTCTATATATAGTATAGACAAATAACAGAGATTGTTCTTGAACTTTGCACACGCAATTGTAATGATTTGGTTGTATACACAGAGGAGAAGGTCATGTCTGGCCATAGTTTTTTAGCCATTTGCGACATTTTTATTAATTTTATTTATTTTTGTAACAAATTGTATTTGAGATACATTGTAAATATTAAATAGAAAGATAAAAATCATCAGCTTCTGCCAAATGCAATGGGTTGGCAAAAAGCACACGTGGAGGAGTGTTTTATGTAATTTAACTTCTTTAATATAGAAATAAGAATTTTTGCTGCGAGGCTGCGGGGTTGGCCTTTGTCCAAGGAATGTTTCCCGTAACCATGAAACACGTTAATTTAATGTGTTTGCACATTAAAGCGGTGTCAAAATAAGTACCTGTGGAGTACTGCTAAACAAAGACAAAAACAACTAATTTGCTTCTTAATGAGCCAGCAATAATGCACCACCATTTCAGTCTGTTTGCTCTTAAGGCAGACAGGGGTTCTGGAGGAGGCTGTTTCAGAGGTTCTCCTCCACAAAGAAGCCTTTTGAAATCCATGCTGCTGAAAGACATTTTCATAACCCATACCAGTGAAAGCTCTGAGTGTGAAAAACGTGCGAAGAGGAGTATTTATGTGATAAACTCTTTAAAAGGTAATAGAAATAAATCACATCAATGATCTTTGGGTCAAACTTTTTTTTTTTTTTTTTTTTTTTTTTTTTTTTTTTTTTTTTTTAGCAATTCATAGAATCATAATATCGCAGAATGGTTTGGGTTGAAAAGCGCCTTAAAGCTCACCCAATTCCAAACCCCTGCCATGGGCGGGGACACCTCCAGGTTGCTGCAAGCACCATCCAACAGGGACATGGCCTGGAGCTTTTTTTTCCTGTTTTTCTCTTATTCACACCATGGTGGGAGGTAGAGCAGAGCCAGTGGCCAGGAGGCTGCCCTGTCACCTCCCTTAGTGGGATCCCAGGGATTTCTGCTGTGCCACAGTAAGGGTGTTCTGCCCTGCAACAGAACCTGCAAAATTAGCTTTGTTTGCAGGAATGTGTCAGAGCATCACTAACGAATCACAACTGTTTGCTGCTTCAGTGACCTTCCCCAGAACAAATTAATGTATAGAAATGTTTCCTTTTGTCTCTTAAGCAAATGGCTACAGGCTTTCCTTCCTTTTGTAAAACTTTTAAAAGTTAAGAGACCGTTTTTAGGTGTTTCTAGAGGACTTTTTCTGTCATTTGTTTGTAAAAGTTCTCTTGGCTGTTAAAATTGGAATGTTTTTTCGTGTGGTACAGATACATGATTTTCTTGTAAAGCTTTAGTTTGGAAGTACAGGAAGTATACCTCCATATTTTTTGGCCTTGTGGCTAAAATTGTGAGGAATTTCAGAGTCAGAAGAGGGAGAGCAGAATAAGTATTATTTGTGAGGCTTAAACCTCTGGCAGCCCGGGCTGTTTTCCAGCTGGGCTGGCATTAAGTGCCTGGTGGAAGGTGAAGGTAACTTCGTTGATCCAGTCTCACCTATTGCTTCTCTGAAACAACTCAGTGCTCGTGTTACACAAAGAACTGCTCTTTGTTTAAAAATAACTTGAAGTTGCCAGTCCTTTTGGAGAGTGTAATTATTTCCTCCGGGGAAAATAACACGCCTTATCTACTCAAAGAAAGCATTTAGGATGCCCTTTCCTGCTTTCTTTGTCCTGCAATAATCTACTTTTTCTAGGAGGAACATTTCTGCTGTCACCATTTTTCTCTGGTGCTGCTGAGTGAAAATAAGCTCAGTGTGTGTCATCCTGTGATGCACTCCCGGTAAACTCGGGTAATAATACATCATCTATATTTGTCCCTTTCTCCCACGGAGTTTAATAAAGGAAATTACTCTGATTAATAGCTTTTAGATTTAACAAACAGCACTGTTTGGGGTTATAAATCCATCTGGTCCAGTTTCTGAATTGTCAGCTTGATGTATGTGGATGTATAGAGCAGGAGCTGGAGGGACTGGGGGAATCCTGCAGAGAATTGAGCCAGCAGATTGTTTCCCCCAGTGAGCAATTGCATGGAACTTGTAAACCCGCCCAGGGCTCGCCTCTTACAGGATACAGGAGGGCTCACGAGTCGAGGTTCTGGCTGATTCCATACCCCTCGTGGATACACATCTTCATTATTGTGCGAGGAGCAGTTTGCTCTCCGTTTGTTTGGTGCTGCTAAGCAGGGTTTGGCCATCCTGTCTGTATTTACTGGATTGGTGTGCTGCAGGTGCTGCTGCCTGGGTGTGAGAGCAGGAGCAGGATCCAGCGTGGGCAGTGTGACACGTGGGGTTTGGTAGTTTCCTCCCTGCAGGGCTGTGTGCTGTGGGACTAAGCTGGTGTTGGATTTGTGAGTGAGCACTGAGTGCTCTGTGTTAGATCTCCTGGCCAGTCTCCCACAGGCTCTCCCTTCTCCTCACTCACTGTTCCCAGTAGGACACCAATGTTGCACGTGCACAGTTCAACTTGGATAACGTTTTCTCACTGCTCAGGTGCCTCAGCTCGCTGAAAATCCTGCAGAAGTACAAACCCAGGCTGTATGTGAGGCAGCTGATTCCCTCTCTCTTTTGTACCCATTCTCCTTTAGCAATTTAGAAGAGTTTTTGTGAAGAGAAATCTTCTGCTGGATTACATTAAACACAATACTCCAACTCTGAAGACAACCTTGTGACTTTTTCTGCATTTATCATTGAAGGTGTTAAAAAGGTCCTGCAGGGCATAGGTTAGCCAGTAGACTAAGGTTTTTTATAGTTTTTTTTGCCTTAAATTTTTTTGTCAAATAGAATTTCATCTTATTCTAAGGTTTGAAGGCAACTTTGAAAACTTCTCTTTGACTTAGACTCACCACCGTTTTTCAGTTTTTCCTTTTTGTTAATTATTTCTCAAACGTGCTAGGAGAACTTGTAGATTGTATTCACTGCTTGTGACTTCTCATAAATATTGTCCAAAGTAGCATAAATATTGTCCAGAGTAGCAGAGCTGATGGAGTAGAGCATCCTTGTACTTCACTGAATCTTGGGGTGCTACAACAGAGGTCTCCTTTTATTTTCTAGACAGATAAATTACTCCAAAATGTAATGATTACATGAATTCTAAAGGATAACACTTCAAGTTTGCATTCATTACCTTCTGTAACTTTGAAAAGCCCATCCTCGTGACAGTTTTTAACACAAAAGGACTTTTTTTTTTTTTTTTTTTTTTTTTTTTTTTTTTTTTTTTTTTTTTTTTTGGTCATTCTGTGAATTGGAAATAACATATTGTGTAATTATTAGTTGTGTCCTGAGAAATCTATCAATAATAGAAGGAAAACAATTTCCCTTTTTATTTCAGTACATGATTATACATTCAGTATATATACATGCTCCTGATAATGGGTTTTAACCAATATTTTATTGATTTACTGTAGTTACATACAGAGTAATAGCTTTTAGTTCTTTGGGATTTCATAATTTTAATATACTTCATTACTTCTTTACAAATGGCACAACTGAATAATGAGAATTAGTTACTTTGTGACCTGTATCTCTTCAAGATGTGCAGGTTCATTAGTACTGGCTCTTAGGATGGTTTTTGACTGAGTGTTCCTTTTATTACAGCTCATAATGCAGTGAATGCAGTCTTTGAAATTGATTTATGATCAAAATTTTTCATGTACATCCTTTAAAATTTTAAGCACTTTAACGGTAGCATGTTTGCAAGTGGTGAAGTAGTAATCAACTACTGTT
Source organism: Hirundo rustica (assembly GCF_015227805.2). Taxonomy (NCBI): domain Eukaryota; kingdom Metazoa; phylum Chordata; class Aves; order Passeriformes; family Hirundinidae; genus Hirundo; species Hirundo rustica. The sequence continues at coordinate 12,535,028 of NC_053464.1, forward strand.
TGGGGGTTTTTTAATCACCTTATTTGTATGTTTAGATGGAAGTACTGTGAGCTGAAGATGGGGATGTGGTTCTTTAGTAAAATATATTTGAAGTTTGAGATGTGCAATTCATTGTTTCTGTATCCTATAGGATACCCAGATTTACTACAACAGTTCTGTACACAGAGCAGTCTGCAGCTGAGAGCTGCAGGCCTTAACATTGAAAGGAAAAAAACCCCACAAATCAGCCCCAAAAAAACCCCAAACTTCCAAAAACCCAAACAAGAAGAAAAATTTTCACACCTTAATGAAGTAATGATGTTATTTTTAAAACACTGTTTAAATTCCCTGTCTGCCTAACTTGGGTTTAACCCTGTCTGCCTTACAAATAAGTCTTTTATTTTTCCTTTACATATGCTTTTGATGTATGTCATCCATCAATGTTAGCAAGAACAGTAAATGCATTGATCTATTGCTGCACTTGACAAGTTAAATAACACTTTATGTAAGAAGTATTGATTTTTAAAATCCAGTACGTGTAATTAACATTAGAACTGTCAAAAGTTGAAAACAGCATTAACTTGCTGCTTATTTATAACCCAAAGAAAATTAAATAAAATATCCAGATTAATCAACTAACTCCTTTTCTTTGCCTTCAGATATGTCAAGCTCACTTATGTTTGCTAGAACAGTGATATGTTTCTTCCCATTTTGACAAGAAGAAATTACATGTTTTGTCGGTATCGCCGAGAATAATTCTATAGTGTCTAGATGTGTGTATTTTCCTTGAAGTGGTGAAAGAATTCCACTTGGGTAGTTCTGAAAGGATTTGGTGTAAAAGACACAGAAATAAGTGGTGCTATTTGGGAAAATGAAGGTGCCCAGTTTGTGTGAGGCTTGCAAGAAGCCTTTGATCCATCCCGTGGGGAGTGTCTGCACAAATACCCTGAGAGCTCTGCAAGGGTCACTCTGTGCTTCTGTCTCTGACCAGCTGTCTGTCCCAGAGTTTGCTTAAGATGTGGGAATATTTCAGTTGACTCCTGTGAACTTTGTACTGTGCTTTGTTGACATTTCTGTGCTAATCCAGCGTCACACACGGATATGAACAGTCCTGTCTCTGCTTAGCATAATGTGGGCTCCTGTGCTCACCACCCTCCAATTCAGTGACACCATTGAGATCCTTTGAATTGAGTTTTTTTGAGGCAGGTGTTACCCAGTTTCTAAGCCTATTTACATTTTTCAAGTTTAAAGGGGAAAAAAAAAAAAAGAAAACTACAAGTTACATTTAAACAAAATAACAATAGCAGTGAGCAGTAGGCACTGCTGTTAACAGAAGTTTGAGCATGAATCATTTCCCCTCCAGCCCCTTTCATCAAAAGAGATGTGTTTATATCTTCTCTGGATATTCATAGCTGCTTTGCTATTTAGAAATAAATTCTCCTTGAGAACATAAATGGGTGCGTGACACGGCTTTCAGGTCTGGCGGTGCCTTTGCTGTTCATTTGTTTCCTCCTTCTGCTCTCCTGCTTCTGTTCTGGTACTTCCAGACACTCCCCAGCTGTTTACCTTTTTGATTTAATTTATCTCCTGCACACTGAGAACGCCTCTTATAGCAGGGATGAACTTGAGGAAAGCACATTTATGTTTTCATTTTTCTCTCCTGCTAAGTGTTCTGTAGGGTTTCATCTCTCCTTCGTGCCCGTGTCAGCTGGAATATTTAGCGGATTTATTTATAAATTGCTGGTTAGATATCAGCATGATCAGGCTGCCCTAGAGTAGTTGGAGATTGTAGATTATGTAGCAGCAAAAATAGCTTCCTTTGTGGTTAAAATAATGAAGGAAATCCTGCTATATTTGGATTCTCTTTCAGCGAGGCAGCTCTGCCTTCCACCTGCTGTGGGCTGAGGTTTAAACACTAACAACTTATTTCCTCGAGTCTCTGAGTGAGGCTCTGTAAACATCACCGTATGAAGAGAATATGAAAAGCACAGAGGTTGTGCTTTGATACCGAATTCAGAGGCTAGAGGTTTCTTTGGAGATTTTGTTTTGGTTTTCATAGTTAATGGGTTCTCTTTCATTTGCCCGCTTTGTACAGTTGTGCTTTTTTCTTTCAGTGCATTTGTAACTTTCTTAAAAACATCCTCATGAATATTAAAAAAAAAAACAAAACAAAACCAAAAACAAACAACCAAACAACTCTGGATCTTTTTTGTGGATGAACTGCACTAAACATAATTTAAGAACATCATATGTAGCTTTTTGATTTTTAATCTTGCAGCGGGTCATGGCTTCAAGGTGAAAGAGGGTGGCTTTAGATGGGACATTGAAAAGAAATTCTCAATGGTGGTCAGGCCTGGCACAGGGTGCCCAGAGCAGCTGTGGCTGCCCCTGGATCCCTGGAAGTGTCCAAGGCTGGGTTGGACATTGGGCTTGGAGCAGCCTGGGATAATGGAAGGTGTCCCTGCCATGGCAGGGGTGGCACTGGATGGGCTCCAAGGTCCTTTCCAACCCAAACCATTCCGGGGTTCTGCGGTATTCCATGAATTCACAGAGCTGTCAGTGGTGGCTGCCTTCTGATAAACAATAGACCAATATAATTTTTTTTTGCCCTGACTGAACTGAATTATTACAGGTGGTCAGAAAGTGAGACTAAAACATGAGGTGCAGAAATTAAATGGGAAAAGGAAGCCTTAGTGGGATTTTAGGCTAATACATCAGGAGCTGCTTGAGGCTCAGTTAAAATGGTATCAGCTCATTATTTTTTTTTCTCCTTGGCTGGTCTGCTAAAGAAATCAATTTTAAGAAAAGCATAATACAATTGCATGTGGGAAAGTTTCTTGGTGTATTTGGGGATAACTGAGAGAGGTTTATGTTGAATTTTAATGGAGTGATGTTACCAACCATTGTCTTTTTTTTTTTTTCTATCAAAATCCAGGTCCTATAAAAACTCTGCTGTGGTTCTGGGGGCCCTCCTCCTTTCAGTTCTGTTTTGAGTGTTTCTAATAAAGCTTGAGAAATCTATTCTCAAAAGGGAATTCTTCAAGAAGTGATTGTGTAGTGAATGAAAGGATGGTCTTTAAATAGATGGCAGAGTGTTAGGGAGCCGATTTTATGAATACAAAGAACAGGTTATGTTTAAGGACTTTTAAGCAGTCTGTGATAGTAAGATTTTCTTTTTTTATCATAAAAAAATCTGCTCTGGCTTTTTTATGTTGTCTCAGGATGCAAATGGATTTTTGTGGTTCATCCAAAGCTATTTATAGGGGAAAATGGAAGAAGGCTAAGAGAGATAACAGGAAATGTTTATGCCTTAAAACAGGGAAGAAAGGTTGGAAATATCAAAGCAGGTTTTATGTAGCAAGTCACTTCATGGTGTTTATCTTAGAATTAAAGAAGTTTCTAAGGGAGTGAATTAGGATGTTTGCTCTTTTAAGCAATACTATGTGTTAGCCAAGATTTGGGAAAAACATTTGGTCTGTTTGCATCAAGAAATGAGGAGCAGAGAAGCCAACTGGAATCTGCAGTGCCATTTAGGTAATTCTGAAATAGAGAAGTGATGCTTCAATTTAAAAAAAAAAAAAAAAAAAAGTATTCTTAATTAAATCTACCTAACTATCAGTGTGAAACACTCATTCTTGCCACTTGGGACTCCTATTCTATTGAATTGTTGAAAGCTAATCATAACTCTACATCACAGAATGTTTAGTTTTCCTCTTGGGGTGGGCTGCAACAGGTTTGCAATCTTTAGTTCAATATTTCCTCCATCCAAATCAAATATATGATTGGCTTTTACCCAATAGCTAACTTGCCAATTAGTTATGTAGCTGTCCAAGGCAAAAAAAGAAGTTAGCCATTGACATCTTGTCTCCCTGTGACTGTGCATTTAAAAGAAATAAATGTCACTTATTCTAAAAATATGTGGCCTTCCTCACAGAACTTGCTGAGCCCTAAAACAATTTAATTCCATCCCCAATTAAACCTCTAAAAGCACCATCCATCAACCTCAGCTGATATCTGTATTTGCATTCAGGGACTGTAATGGAGGTACCCAAAAAGAAGGTTATCTTTTTAATCTCTAGGACAACATAAATGGGCAGGTTGGGCTCATTTACTTGATGTGTGAAATTGAGGAAGAGTGATTTAAATACAGTTGCTTCAGTACTCTTCCAATATAAAATCAGATATCATCTTTGATGAAAGTTCAGGAAATCCATTTTGAGAGAATGCTTTATACCATTGTGTGAAAATTCTTAGCTCTGCTGCAGTATATTTGAAAAATAACCTGATATTTTAATGAAATATTCACTATGATGCATCAGTTCTTTGCAATCGAGGTTTAGAATGAGGTAGTAAAATGCAATTTAAATTTAATTGTTGTGCTTGGTGATTTATGTCACACTTCCAACCACAAAAATTTGAATCTCAAAGATCCAATATTTTGGGTGAAATAGACTTCCTGCAAATCAATACAGTTAAAGTGACTGAATGTTCTAATGTATGTTTGACATTGTTGACAGTTTATGAATAGATCATGTACTAACTTCTCCAGCATCTCACCAATGCATTTTAGAAGGTTTGAATTCAAAAGAAGATTGAGTCAAATATATCTGAGTTCAATCTGACTTTCTGGTACATTTCCCAGGATTTACTGTGTTATAATTCTAAATTCATATGCCATATAATCTATTGAAGTTCATTTTCACAAGAGAATACAACTTGCATCCGGAGCTAGCACATGTAGGCATGTATATCAGAAACTCAAAGATCAGAAAAGTGAGATTGAAAGACTAAAAGATCCTTTTGAAAAGAATATAGAGAAAAATCTTTTCCACATCCAGCTTGGGAATAAGAAGAAAAGCCCTTTTCCCAGGAGGCTGCAGTTATTTGCTGTCAGAGCAGAGCATCTTGTGCTCGACTGTTTGTGCTCACAGATGAACTTCTGTCTGCTCCTGAATGGGGTTTTGCGGTCCACAGTTGTAGCAATTTCTGCGGATTACTGGAAAGATCCTTCCTGTCTCTCCTTTGGGTTTCCTGTCTCCAGTTGCCATTTAACCTATACTTTTGTATTACACATTCAATGCCCCACACAGACATTTTGGGATGCTCATTCCATGGCAGTCATCTTTTACCCACCTGAAGGTGGCTCACATCTCCTTTCCTGGCAGACACTGAGAGCAAAAACATTACTGTATTGCTGATCTTCTCCTCATTTCTCCTCTTCTTTTCATTTCATCTCTTCTCATGTCCTTCTGATCATTCAGCCTCTGCCTCATTGTCCTGGAGAATTCCTCAGACATAATTCTGCTCTTTATTTTCATGTATCAGTTGATCACAGTTCTAGAAGCAGATGAAGAAACAGTAACGTGCATCATATTTTGACTGGAGATTAATAAACTAAAATCAATAGAGGTGTGCTACTTAATAAAACCATTGTGTTTTTCTTTTGAGTTTGAAAAATGCGTGTCAGTCAAAGCTCTCTTTTCAATATTGAACCAGTAGAGCCAACTGAGCAATGGAAAGGCAGCTGCTCACCTGGTATTTGTTAAATGATTGAGCTGTATTTGCTCTGCATTGCTGATTTTTGCACAGGTTGATCTAAATTTAATATTCAATATTAGCTCACCTAAAAATGACTTAAAAGGAGAGCTGCAAAACAAAGACAAATAGCAGCAGCACTGGGGATCTTTCAACCTGCTCTCAGCACTCCCTGCGTTTTCCTTCCTCTGAGTGTTCTTCAGGGCCACTGAAACTGCTTTTTTTCAGGAAGTGGGCACCTGTAACTGTTGGTATCCAACATTTCTGGAGAAAAAAAAGCTGAGATTTGAAGAGGGTATTTGCAGTGGTTTTCATTGATGAGGGTGATGTGGTACTTCTCTGGAGTATTGTAACTTTCCTTTTCTCCACAGGGTAGAGGTTCTCAAGATCAAATTGTGTCTTTAATTAAAATTTATTAATTCCTTAGGGACGGGACTGTGCAACTGCTTTCAAGATCTTGCAAGACCTTGTTGTAACAGAAAGATCTATTTAATCTGACTTTGCTTTATGTGTTTTACAAATGTAAGCTCTTCAAGGGCTAAGAATCATTAGCCGAGCCTTGTTAATTTGTTTGTTAGAGGGAATGTTTGAGGTCCTTGAGATGGTGCTCTCCTGTGTCTGGAGTCACGTTCACTCATGCAGTCCTTATGAGATTGGGGTTCCTTGGGTATTTAATGAGCATCTACTCCTGGAATTTTTGTTCCAAAGCTGTCCAGCCAGGTTGCCTTTTCCTCTTGCAGATCCTGTTTGTACATTTGTGCCTGAAGGTGATTTTCAGGGTGAAAGGAATGTGAGAGAGATTCCAGATCTCTTGTGGTATATCTCATCTGCCAGGGGTGAGGACAAGCCCAGGGTACAGGACAGTTGCACCCAGCACCATTTTGTATTTAAATGCCAGAATTAGTCCAAGAAAAACTATCTGAGTGTTGTTGAATTTAGTCCTGAATCTTTATTTTGAGGTAAAATCCATCTAAGCTTTGCATGTACCAAAGAAAAAAACTGGATGGGCCAACCCAGCGGTGGAATGAAACTCTGGCAGTTGGAGGTGCAGAAAAGCAAGGCAGAAACACTGTGGAGCAAATTTCCAGATAATTTTGGCATATTCAATCTTGAGATTTACATAAAAATAAATCTGCAGCAGCCTTTTAAGGACACAAGTCGGGACGTTGGCGAGTTTGGTAAGCAGACTTAATGAAAATTTACTGAAGCTGTAAATATACATGTGCCAACAGATTGGCACCTTATCCCTTTGCTCCTTCTTTCAACTCAAAAAGTTCTTTAATTACTATTACTATTACTTTTTTTTTTTTTTTTTTTTTTGGTTGACAGACAAGTATTCTAGCCAAGAATAATAATTGCAGTATTTTATTATTTTTGGTTTTAGGGCTCAGATAGTCTCTTCATTAGTATTTCACTCTTGAAGAGTATAAAACAAAAAATGCCTTCCTGGCTTGTAAACCCTTGGTTGGCCAAGGTTATTCTCCTGGTGAGCCCTTCTGTAGTTAATTACTGAGTGCAAGTATCTCATACCTTTTAAGTGCCCCCTTGTGTCTTCCATCCCTCAGCCAGTTGTTTCTTTCCCACAGCTCTTCTGAGATAGCTTTGATTTTTTTCCCTGCCAATTTTCCTGTTTCCCTGGGATGCTCTATAACAACCAAACTTTTCCTTGCCAGGTCCAGGTTTAAATTCTGCTTTGCATTACAGCCTAAAGCTGTAAATAAAGCCCAGGGAGCAGCCCTGGTTTGATCCTGAGCCTGAGGTGTGAGCAGCCCTGTGCTGCAGAAATGCCAATGTCATCAAAGCTGCCTCTCTGCAAGGAATTCTTGCTCTGTATTATATTTTCATTTCTGCTTTCAGTGAATATTTAGTGAGCTCTGATTGCATAATTGAATTTGATAAACTGATGGTATGTGATTGATGAGAAAGTCAGGAATAAAGGATTAGAAGATAAAATTACTTCAAGGGTTTAAGTAAATCTTCCAGAGAGCCAGGGTAATTTATAAAGCATGCTGTACTCTTTGTAAAAATATTCCCGTAGGTCTATTAAATTTTAGCTTCTAACAGAACTGGATTGAGTTTTGAGAATCGCTTTCTTGTAATAACAGCTTGATTGTGATGCTTTAAATGGGAGATAGCTCTGAGTGGGCTACAACATCACCGGGTTTGGAATATTTGAGTAGGAAATGTAGGGCTGAATGACAGACTTGTGGGCAGCACTTTGTCTTCCAAATGCATCATTTTTTTCTTGGAAAGACGTAAGTTAGGAGTAAGTGGATAATTCAGAGTGAGTAATGATGGAGGTTATGCTGCTGAGTCTGTAAATCACTGAAAACAAGGATCAACAAATGACTCGGTTTGCTGCAGACATCACTTCCACTGAGCTCTCCCTCAGTGACTAAACTTTCTTTGGGCAGGAATAGTTTAGGGAACTCATTCCAGGAGCCTCTGTACATGAGCAGGTAAGTGTTGTTTTCAGGAGACTCAGCACTAATCCTTTCACTTTACCAACTGGGCTCTGTTATCTTCTCCTGAACACCAGCAGTGCTCCCAGCTGCTCCTTTTCCATCTCCAGAGGAAGCCTGACACCTTTAATCTTACCAGGGTAGAATGTCTGAGACTCTCTTGAGAAACTCCCTGAAATACCTTTGACAGGATTTAACATTTTCTCACTTGTTTAGAAATACCTTTGTAAAAATTTGCTTTTCACTCTGGGTAAAAAACTGTATTTCACTAGAACATCCTCCAACTCCAACTTAATTTTTTTCTTTATAACATTTAAAATATTGGTTGGTTTTATGAGTTAGGAGACAATGAGAATTGGGATAAGATGATTTCACAGTAATTGCAGTCATTAAAACAACAACTAAAGAGAAGCCTTGCAGAATATATTCTCAGTCATGTAATAGCATAGAGAAGTGTAAAAACTCTCCTTGGCTTGTCTGGGAATGTCTGCTAGTTTGGAACTGTTCCAATTTTCTCATATGTTGAATAGTTGTAGCTTCCTATACGGCCGATTTTGGGAAGATACTGCTGATCTGCACTCATCATACATCAGTTTGTTTGGAAGACAGGTTATTTAAAATGTTACAAATCAGAAAACGGCCCTACCCCAAATACAGTTTTTAATTCAGTTTATTAGATTGGATTTTGTGTGATAGTTTATAAGAATTGCTTTAAGATTATGTGTTTCCTCTTTCTGCATAACTGACTGTGTTCCTGAAGTGAAATTCTAAAAACTCAGGAGACAATTTGTCAATCCAAATCATCAGATGAGTGGGGAGCTGTGGTTGATTTATAGCCCATTCCAGGAGATATTTGGCACCAGTGGGGCTGGGGCTCCCTGGCCACACTCAGCTGGAGCCCAGCTCTGCTCTGGGACCTTCAGTGATAACAAGTCTGTGCTTGACAGTCAGCAAAATTCCCTGAGCAGAGGCAGGGTGAAAGATAAATGCTTGGAGAGTTTGACATCCCCAGGCTGGGCTGTGAACCCCAGTGGAACACCAGGGCCGTTGGGAAACCATCACCAGCACCCCTTGCTCCTGGGGCTGTCAGTGATTCTGTGACCTGTGGATTCAAAAATTCCAGCAGCCTTGAACAGCACATGAAGGCATTTCACTCCAAACTGTAAAACACAGGTTAAACTCTTCAAACAGCAAGTATAAAAATGCCTGAGCTTGTGTAAAAATAAATGTTTAAAGGGAGGTTTGCAGTTTAACTGAACCATTACTTGCACTGGGATGACATTTGTGTATCTTGGGTTTTTTTCTCTATTTTATATATAAAGTACACACACACACACTCTGCACACTTTAAAGAAGAGCTCAGTATTGTCTACTTAGTCAGTATTATTAATATTTTATATTAAATCTCTGAGTATAACTCCTGTGTTTTATGTGTAATCATAAAATCCTGGAAGTGTTCCAGGCCAGTTTGGATGGAGCAACCTGGTCTAGTGGAAGGTGTCTGGATGAGTTGTAACATCCCTCCCAACCCAGGCAATTCCATGTTAATTTTGGTTATAAAAAGTATTTGTATGCTTTTAAAATTGAGCCTATAGTTCCTCTAGAGTTACAAGCAGAAATTCGACACATGAAGTGTGAAAACCCTTCATCTTCCGGAGGTGGCAGGGGTAGATCTCCAGCAGGTGTGGACCCAGAATCAATCTGTATTTGAGTAGAGCATTGGCCAATTTATCTATCAAGAATTTTGCTGCTTGGAGTGCTTTGTTTGTGATGCACAAGAGTTTGAGATTACATGTGACCCTTGTATATTACTGAAGTACCCTAATTCAAAAATCTGTTAGTGGCTTCAGGTAATATAAAGTAACACATTTTGGTTGGCAAGAACATTGAAAGATACATTGAACTTGTGAGATTTTTTTTTTTTCTAAATTCTTTTCCCTATCAAGAATCTTCATTTACCCTGAGACTTTCCCTGCTGTGATAATCATTTCTGTCCAGGATTACTCTTCTGGTTTCTGCTCAAGGAAAAAAAAAAAAAAAAAAAGCTTTGAGTGGATTTAATCCTCAGAAAGGAGAAGCGGGGGAAAAAGGCAATAGGGCTGTTCACTGCCTGCCACAGCAGACAGTGCTGGAATTCTCATCTAGTGAAAGAGTAAATATGGACAAAAGCTCGTCTAAGTGGGCAAGGACAAAGTTTATCAAGATCTTGGTAATTCTGCCCCTAAAGATGAAGTTTAGTTATGGATGCACCAGGGCAAGCCTTAACTGAATCATGTTATTTCTTGCTTTACCATGACCGTGGTGAGGAGAAATCAGCTAAATATCAGTAGTTTCTCCTATATTTTCCTAAATAGCCTCCAAACCCATTTTTTTTCCTTTGTATTTCAGGGGATGTTGCACCATTCTTCAAGACAGAACCAGGCTTGCCCCAGATCCACCTGGAAGGAAACCGACTGGTCCTTACGTGCCTTGCCGAAGGCAGCTGGCCCTTGGAATTCAAGTGGTTGCACAACGACAGTGAAATAACCTCCTACTCCAGTGAATACAAGTAAATAACATCCGTTTAATCACCTTCTGCAAGTGGAATTGCAAAAAACAACCCCAAAGCAAACCCCACCCCCTCAGTTTCCCAAAGAGCTTTGTAGATACTGACACAGCAACTTGGGGGTTTATTATGAAACAAGAGTGAGGTTTGTAAACAGATGGGATGAGATTCCTTTGATAAAAATGGGGATTGATGCTTCAAAACGTGGGTCCTCCTAACATGGAATTTTTAAGTACCAGAAGTGCCTTTTGCTGGAGATGTAACTTTTACCTGTGTTTGTGACAAATAGGAGACACATTCCTTAGCTAAATGTTACATATGATGTGTGAACTCATCCTTGAACAGAGCCGAGCTCGCTGGGACTGTTCATCTCCATCAGGTCTAGAGGAATGTGGTCTGTCTTCAATTCCACACAAAACTTTCTGTTTCAATTTTAGGAATTCCAGAACGGAGCTGATAGTTTAACAAACTGCCCTTTAACGATTGTGCAGTTTACCCCCCAGGACCTCCCTCCCCATCCCACAGACATTCCATCAAAGAGGAGAAAAACCTCAGTGTGGCTTATCAGAGCTCATTCCTGCTGATAGGCAGCACATGGCTGGCCAAGTATCAACGTGCCAGACAGCCAAGCTTTGTCTGCTTTTCTCTGCTGTGGGAGGACTGACTGGGTTTTCTCCATGCAAATGGAAATTTCTGTACCCTTACGGAAATTTAATTTTTGTGCGACTTTTTTGGTGCTTTCAAATTTTGTAGAATTTGCCAGGTGAGTTCAGACATTGTGAGGGGTGGGTGTGTGACAGAGAGAGCCCAGGTACAACATCTGCACCTTTTGCAAACCAAGCTAAATACTGCATTTTTGGGACACAAGGCTTAAAGTAGGGAAAAGTTACCCTCCACCACTATAGATAGAAATTACAGTATAAGTTGGTATGCAGATAATGATATAAAGTTCTGTATTGCTGCACAAGCCTATCCATAATTACTTTACTCAAAGGTTTTCAAAATTGTAACCTATCACTAGTTCTGTTTTTGATATTATTTACATTTACAGAGCAGTAGGGGAAAAAATTCCCCTAAATAACTTTTTAAAACTTCCGGGGATCATTTAGCATTTCAAGTATTTAGCAACTGTTTAAGCCCAAGCATTTAGTTCTATATGAAGTTCCCTAGAAATGCAAGACTTGATTTGGATGAGCCTTCTTAGTCCTGAGTCCCTGCATCTACTCCTCATTGCTGCTTTCACGCCTTTGGGATGTGGATTACGAGCCAGAGGCACATAAAGAGGAGATTTGTGAATGCCTTCTAGAAAATGAAAAGATCTCTAATAGCACGACAAATCACAATGTTTGAGCATGGCTTTGTGCAAATGCCGCTTGTTCTGATCAACAACAGCAGAGTCAGTTGTAGTGGCTGGGTAGAAGGAGCTGAAAGCAGCCCTGGACCGTGTGAGATGCTGAGAGAGTGGGAGGAAAAATGGTGTGGGAGGACAAAAACATACACCGGGAATGAACAGCAAGCAAAGGTGTGAACTCCAGCCCTGTAGGTGTGCTAGGCACGGGGAAATGACATTTCATGGTATTAGGAGAAACCTGAGTAAGAACGTGTGACATTTTGAAATACGACCAGGGTGCCGTGGTATTTCCTAAACAAGTGGACATCCCATACAAAATTGGAATTTTACTGTGTATGGCAGTGTGAGTGTGAGTCAGTTATTGGAACACCTTTCCCAAGCTGTGTGTGTGCATACCTGCAGTCAGTCCCTTGTTGCATTTAATTTGTTCTTGTGAATGTCAGGTCATGATTCAAACCATATTTATTAATTCTGCCATTTTTATATTGTTCTTATTTCTATTTCTTATTAAAAGATCTGGCGCAGAGGAAGCTGCTGGTTTATGATAATAAAATAATATTGGTAGAAAATATTAATTTAGAAATTGCATCCCTACTGCTACACCACAGCCGGAGATCAGCTAAACAGGATTTTGATTCTATAGAAATGCAAAGCTTAAAGCTTCCAAAAAATAGCATAGGTGAATTACGATGAACGAAAGCAAGGAAATTATATGCTCAGACATAAAAATTCTAGTTGCAAAATTTAACCTTTGACCCCGTAACAGTTTGCTGTGCAGTCCTCTTGGGTAAATAGTCTGTTTAAATGCACAAATCTTCCCTGAGTAAGTGACTTCTGCTGCAATTTGAATCATCAATCAAAGATTTTTTGGTAATTGATATTACTTAGCGTGTCTCAGTTAAAGTAATGCCTATATTGTAACAGGCTGCAAATGTTATTATTATAACAGCCCAAGTGAGTAAAGAACTAATTGGAGTCTTTGCGTTGTGACATCGGTGACCCTGAGTGAGCAGCTTCTCTTTGTCTAACGAAGCTGGCTGTGTGCACAGCCCGGCTTTTACAGTGACTGTGCATACACCACTTTGTGTTAAGAATTTATGAAACAACCTCATAAATTCGTTGTGATCTGAGATCCACGTTATGAAAACAAATCGATGCTGCTGACTGCAGGAGCAGTTTTGGTCATGTCTATAAGTTAAGAGACTTTAATGTTCAGGCAGTGTCCTTTTTCTGTTTTCTTTTTTCCCCCCCCCTTTGTTTTCTTTTGAATTAAGTTCTGGACCAGGTGTGTCTTTCATATTTGCTTTTGTGGCCTGAAGATATTGATTTATTGGAATTTAAGGAACTAAGGTCATGTCTAAGCAGCCATACACTTTGAACCAAGTTACTTAGAAGGATCTGATTATTATGTTTTTAACATTGGACACATTTCAATTTTAGTTCTGTATTTCAAAAGTTAGATCAGCTGATGCATAAGTCTTTTGTAAAAAAGCTTGAGTAGATAAAAAGTAACATGAATATCTAATAAAATACATTTAGCTTTAATTCTGTATCCATAATTACGACTATTATATCCCGTAGCCTATAGCTTCTCTTTTAACTCTTAGGGCATTTGAAATTAAAATGAGGGTTTAAATTTTAAACTAGGAATGAACTGTAAGTGTTGGCTGGGATTTCTCCTTAGGTGGCTGATGCCACTCCCTCCTGGAGCTCTTTACAGAGGGGTGATAGAGCACATCATGCTTTGGGAGACTCCCCTTGGAGCTTCTCTTTTCCGCTTGTCACTTCCCATCTCTCTGCAGAAACTTCCCAAACGCCAGGTTCTGGTTGGCTGTGCCATTCAAAATGAGGGAAAAGTCAGGGCTGACTTTCCAAAGTCCTTGCAGACATCCCCAGGAACCTCAAAGAGCCTCCTGGCATCTCTGCACTGGGAAGATCTGTCTTCACAGTTTGAGCGTAGACAAACAAAAAAAGAAAATTCTGTCTTGTCACTGTAAGGAATTGTATTAACCTTTGATTTCAGTTCATTCTGGGGAAGAAAGTCCCAGTCCTATTTAGAACTTAGAAAGCCTATTTATATCCCTTCTTGCAGGTCAGAAAACAAGTGGAATGGGAAAAGCATAACACAACAAGCAGTATCAAGGCTGTTAGGTCAAGAGAAAAGTAGGTTTTAAAACAATAATGAGACATGTGAGATGCGTAAAGACTGTTTAAAATTGTAAACACGGAATCAGAAATTCCATTAATATTTATCCCTTGCCCAGGTTTGTAATTTTCAAGTTAGTCTCAAACAGTATTAACACATGTGTTATCTCAGTATTAGCACATGCCCTATCTCTTTTTTTTTCACTTTTGCTATTTAATTCTTCTAATTTTGCTTGCTGTACCTGTGCATTATACCCAGTAGGTCCACTGAGAATCCAGCTGCTCTAGGTTTTGGCTGCCTTGGAATTTTCAAGGAAGGTGGGATTTTCACCGTAAATTTTTAAAAGATTTTCGTTTCTTCAGGCAACATGTTAAGAAAACGTTTCCCGCTGAAACTTCAATAAGTCAGAAAAGAAAACCAAAGTAGGACACTTCTGATCTAATTGATTTGTTTTGTCCTGGTGGCAGCAAAACTAACTCTGCATTACTGTCCTAGTACAGACGAATACTCAGGAAAGAGGCCTTTCATTTTGGTTTTATTTAATAGACAATGCATTAGCCAAGTAGGACACTAAATCTTTATAAGAGAAAGAAAGATGGTTAATGTGGAACTGTTGGGTAAAAAGAACTGTACGAATTAATTTCCAGTATTTGTCAGAATCTTCAGTTACTTTTTTTTTTTTTTTTTTTCCCCCAAATAATGACGTTTTACAACAATCTTCTGCCTGGCAGAGAAGGAAATGATTTTGTAAGGAACCAGAGAAGCCTTCTGGCCTATTGATTTCTATCCTCTGCCTTGCATTTTCACCTGTTCTCTCACTCCATTCCCCATGGTGAGGCTCATCAGGCAAGGGGAAACAACATTCCTGCTTCAGAGTCATTATTTGTGTGCTGGGTATGCTGTGACTCCCATGAAGAGCACGGATTGGAATCTTCCTTTGCTTCCTGGTGCCAGCTGCCACAGCCACGGGAGGGAATGTGCTGGTGGCTCCTGGGGAGGTCACAGCAGTGACCAGGGGAGGTCACAGGAGTCACAGCTCGTATCCGTGAGCAGCCAGGGGCTCCTGGAAATCCCAGGGGTGTCTAAAGCTTGACCACAGAGTTGGGCTCTGGTTTAGCCCCCTGTGTTTGGTGGTGTCAGCGGTTTGCTGAGATGAATTTTGTGATGACACCAAAATCTTCTGCCTCCTTTGTTTTGCTCTCCCTGATCCTGTTCAGGCATTAAGCTCTGCACGTGGGTGTGTACAGGAAATCTGAGTCTAAGAAGAAATGTTTTCTTTTAGTGGAATTAAATTTTGAAGATTAAAATTCAGCAGTTTTCCTTTTCCTTATCTTCCATAAAGACTTTCATTAATCCTGCCATAATATCTCCTGAAGGTGACCGGGGAAATATGCGCTTGTGATTAATGTTTGTTTAATGCAGGATTATCTCTATTATTCATGTGTTTTATTCCCATTAAAACTGTGCCTATCAGCTCATTTTCATGTTGAGCAATCAGATGTAGCTGAATGAGGAAGGTGAGATTAGTGGACTGAGTGTCTGTTTGAAGGGCAGAGCCAACACAAAGTACAGCACACAGTGGCACTTCCAGGATTCCTCTTGAGTTTCAGTGGTCACACAGTGGAGCTTTCGTTGGAAAGCTTTGATACTTCTTGCAAGTCTTCCTAACACCCACACTTAGTCTTCTTGGGGCTCCTCTGAACTGATTACCTGCTTTGCCTTATGAATGAAGGTAGAGAAAACTAGGGGAAAAAAAATTAAGTCTGTCTTTCATGTAAATTTTTGATATACTTGACATTTATCATATGCAGAACTGAAGACTGAAAGGTACTTCATGCATTTTGTGTCAGCTGTTTTTTAAAAATCTGTATTAACAGACAATATTGTAACCAAAGTTACACAAGAATGCTGTTTGTAAGAAAAAGTACAATAAGCATTTAGGACAAAGCGTAAAGCAGGAAGAAGCGCTCTCTAACTGTGCCTTTTGCCCCTTTTGCAGGTACATCATCCCAGCTCTGCAGAGGGCGGATGCTGGCTTCTACCAGTGCATCGTGAGGAACAGGATGGGGGCTCTGCTGCAGAGGAGATCCCAAGTGCAAGTGGCATGTATGTGAGTGGGGCTCACTCTGTGCCTCATTAGCTCCTTTTGGGGTAAAAAAACAGTGTGTGATTACGTTTGTCAGTCTGAACAGGTGTTAGATATCAGGTTTAACAAACTTTTAAATGACTGCCTCACAAGAAGTTTCATACTTGAGTTGTCATCTGGAAGCAGCTCAGAGCAGGACAACACTGAGGCTTTGAGCTGTTCAAAGGCATGAAAATGAGATTGTTTGGAGATATCTGTAGCAGGAGAGAACTGCTACACCTTGTGGAGTTAGGAAAGGCCATGCACAAAACTATCAAAACAACAACAAAAAGTCTAGAGGAAAGCAGCAGCATCTGAAAGGGAATGGGATGGTGGGGATAGCACCAGGAAGATTTCACATCACAACCCTTGTGGTATAAAATCAACAGTTTATAACAAAACTTTAAAATTCCATTCTCAACATCTTTCTGAAGCAAACCTCCCACAATGTTTGCCCCACTTCAGTTTGGACTTGGCAGAATTTTTGAAATCCAGCTGCCATTTGGAAAGGTTAAAATAGTTTTCTCAGGTGTTTGCGCTAATGGTTGTGACATAAGAAATGATCACATGGTCTTGATTTCCTTTTTTTCAGTTAGCATATAAAAAATACAATTCAAGTAACTTTTTTGGAAATAATAATAAAAAATATGCCTAATTCTTTTTTGAAAGTAAAAGCATAAAAAAAATTTTAAAAGATACAGATTTGTGTGCTGTGCCTAAGAAGGCTCATGGATCAAATTTCTCCTTGCCAGGGCCAGTAACTGGAAATTCACTAGTAGTAAATATCACTTGATAAGCAGAATTTAGAGAAATTGAATTATTATTTCAACAGCCCATTTTAAGGAACTGATTCCAGTTAATCCCTATGTCAATGAGGGAAATTACATGGAATTTCCTGTGGTTTAAAATAAAACCAGTTGCAAATGGTATTATGTAAGCTTTGGTATCATGTTCATCAGTTTACTGCATTACAGTAGATTTTGTTGCTATATCTGTAATGTCAGTAATTTAATGTTTGGTCTCCCTATTGTTTCAGAGCTGCTGGGAGCTAAAGCAACAATAAACTGCAGCTAAAATGAGGTTTTCCTTCCCTGACCTCTGCCAGCCTTTGTGCCCCTGCTGTCTGCTGACCATGGGCTCACTCTGACCTGGCTCAGACCCTTGCAAGTATTTTTCCAAATACCCCTCTGCATTTTTAGTGAATTCTGTCAGGTCACTGAAAGCTGCTGTGAGGGAACATGGCTTTGAGTGAGGTGTGGGGCAAGCAGGGGGTTTAGCAGGGGGAGGAGAGGGTGAGATGCCTCTCCTTGTGCAGCACTGAGCTTTGGAGGAGCCTGGATCCTCTGGAGTTCCATCTCCAGGTGTGGTTTCAGGGGATGAAGGCTTTGGTAGCTGTCTCAGGGAAAAACGTGCCCATTTCCTCCTGCATCCCACTAATCATCCCCACTCCTGCATTGCATGGAGCTCACTCCCCTTCAGGCTCAGCAGGAAAACGTGTCTGAGCAGCTGTGGGCTGGGAGACTTCTCCAAAATTTCTAAAAGAGCAGCAGTTCTTTTGTTGGGCTGTTAAAGTTCTCTCCCAACTCCTCCCTGTCCAGCTCCCTACCCAGCTGTGCAAGCAGCTGGACTGGCACAGTGCAGGAGCAATTCCTGAGGAAGTCCTGGTGGGAACAATGCTGAGAAGAAGACACAGGAATGCTCTTCCTTGATGCTGCTGCTGAAGAATTGTGTCTCCTGAAATGACAGCTTTATTCCCCTCTGAAGGGGGGAAGGTTTGAGTGCAGTTTTGTCTCCCCAGGCTGGTTTCTGTGTGTTTGGCTGTTCCAGAGAGAGTAATAAGTACAATTGTTTGCTTTTCTTCAGTTTTAGTTTCCCCGCCATTTAATTTGTAGATCTGCCTTTCTGAACAAGGCTAAAATGTTCTCTCTTAAATCTGTCTGAATTAAGCAGTCTATGTATTAATTCATTTATTCATTCATTTTCACTGATAAAGACACTGAGGCAAAGCAAACCAGATCCTGTGTGACTTTGGAAAACCTTTGGTCTCGAGCCTTTGTGACATGAATGTCTTCTGAAGTGAAATTGCCAGTCAGATTTGCACTTTATTCCTGCAGATTAAAGTGTTCTACAAGTTTTAAATGCTCTCTTTCCTCTTCACTCAGGGTAGCTAATGATGCCATGTGATTGTTGTCTCTGTTTTAATGGTTTTGATGTAAAATTAATTGATTTAAGCTATGTGGATGTAGTAAGTTCCTGATATATAATCATATATTGCTTTTTGGTTATTCTTCAAAACATATCAGAAAGCAGCATTCCAAGAGTTTCCTCAAATCATCTTAGCCACTCATCAGAACTTATGGTGGAGAATTAAATGTTAGGCTTTTAACTCAGAAGGATTCACAAGAAATGATCTGTTTTTGCCAGGGAGTAGAGGATGCTTCCCAATACACTTCAACTCAAGATCTCTAGTGAAAAATTGAAAGGTGTAATTATAATGGCACTGAGAAAGATCCAAGGTATTTTCCGTGTCCTAGCTATCTGAAATAACAGGGAACTTGTTAAGCCATTTAAACACATGCTAACATATTACTTAACTGAATGGGAACAGGTATTTGTGAGAAAACTGCTGAGTAAATCTTAATTACAGGATGGGCTCAAAAACTCCGGGTTTGTGAAAACTAAAATAATCATACGACAGTGAAGTTAATTAGATCCACCTCCACAGTTTGAAATTTCTTTTCAAGTAGCTGATCTGATTACAGTTGTAAGGAATCTGGAGCAGCAGAGGAAGTACAATGCTGATTATGTCTGAATAAATAACTTGAAAATCACAAAGATGATTAAAGTTTCTTTAAAATACCATGTGTTTTTAATTTCTGCTCTTGTTCTGTCTCTTCTCATCCCCTGCTATTCACAGACCTGATAACAGTAATTTCTCTTCTGTGTCCTTTGCATCCCTCTCTGCAGCACAGAACTTGTAGAGAGTCCTCTTGTCCATTAAAAAAAAAAAAAAAAAAAAAAAAAAGGGAATTCAGTGACAGAAGCTGGAATAGTTCTCTGTTGTGTGTGTGTCAGTTTCCTAGTTTAAATCAAATTAAAATGCAGAGAAGTTCTTTGGAGGGTGAAGAAGTAAGAGCCTACAGCCGTGTTCATTTTAATGGATAAGAATACAGTACAAAAGGCAATGGAAAAACAAGAAAAAAACGCTCACTGAATTTTCCCAAGGTCTCCCCAGATACCTGAACTTGCCTGTGAAATAAAGCCTGCAGAGGCAGAGGTTCTGCAAGGGTAGTATCATTTCTTCCATTAAAATTTCTGTTAAAAGCTGCTCTCTAACACCAGGGATGCACTAT
Organism: Hirundo rustica; assembly: GCF_015227805.2. Classification (NCBI taxonomy): domain Eukaryota; kingdom Metazoa; phylum Chordata; class Aves; order Passeriformes; family Hirundinidae; genus Hirundo; species Hirundo rustica. Next base: position 12,554,524 of record NC_053464.1, read on the forward strand.
TGACATTGAAATGTGCCAGAAGAGCTGATAGCCCCCAGCATGACCTTGGGATTCCAGGATCATTTTGGGCTCCTTGTCTAGCTCTGACTCTCCATTGGCCTGCCTGCACTGGGAGAGCTGCTTGTACGCATTTATGGACACCACGAGCATCCCTTTGAATTTCAGGGGTTCCTTTTTTATTGTTAAGGATTTGTATGGGAAAAAAAAAAAAAAACCACAACCAAACAAAACCCAAAGCAAACAAACCTCCATTAAAATGTCATTTTCAGTAAAACCCCTCAGTTATTGCCCAAGAATACAGAGGCCATGCAGGGCTGCTCAAGGACCAGCAGCACTGGGGTTTCCTGCCTGCCTTACGTTCAGGAAAGCCTCTCCAAACCAAAATCCAAACTGCCCCGTGATCCTCAGAGTCCCATGAGGAATGATCAGTGCCAGTGGTTGTTGGGAAGCACGGTGATTTCTCTCCCCCCTGAAAAGAAATGGGGAGAAAGGCAAAACTTCTCTCTTTTTTCCCTTTTTTTTTTTTTTTTTTTGGCAGACATGGGGGATTTCATGGACACGGACCAGAGAAAAACAGTGACTGAAGGACAAGCTGCTGTTCTGAACTTCCCACACATCCTCAGCCATCCGAGGCCCCAAGTGACTTGGTTTAGAGACGGACACAAGATTATACCAAGCAGCAGAATGTAAGTCAATTTAAAGCTCAAAATACACCCACCCTAAAATATGATTAATTATATTTGATAACACAGCTTACATTTTAAGTACACTAATTAAGTTTTAAAGAGAATAAAGTAGTCGTGTTCATACTAAGTCTGAGATAAATTACTATTTTAAGACTGCCTCTGAACTTCTGAAACTGTTTGACAAAATAATTCATGTGGTTTTAATGGTCCTGGTTGCAGCATAAGGGGCTGGATGTGCAGAATGTCTGAGCTTCCCTCACGCTATTCATTTTCATGATACATTTTGGAAAAAGGAATGTTCATCTCTCAATTACATTTACTTGAGTGCACTAACTTAATGAATTCTGAGTTTGGTGGTTTTTTTTTTCTTTTAGTACATGAATCTGTGGGGTTTGCTGCAGAGTTATGCTTAGTACTGTTTTCCTCACAATAAAATTCTGGATATCGTTTATTTTTTAGCCAATGACAGTTTTATTCTTTTTACTAATTAGCAGCTCACCCCTAATGACACAGTACTTGCACTTTGATTAGTTATTATCTCAAGGTGTGCTCATTTATCCTTTTCTGAAACAGTTATGAAGCCACCCCATGTTTTTATCTGCACAGTTCCATTCAGAGACTGAAGGGCTTGGCTGTAACATTAAAAAATGTGGATTAAATCTTGTCTCATTTATTAGAAAGCTGTTGAAATGCCAGGAATGTTGGTAGTTAGTTTTCAACTGTGCATAACATTTTTGTGTGTTCAAAGGGATAGATGTGCTAGCAAATGATGGTAATGGGATATTGCTGTGTTCCAGGAGTGCTGAGGCTTTTGTTTGTATTAGAAAGGGAAAACTTCTCTTAAATTTGAATTTTGCTAATCTGTACAGTATATTTTACTGCTGTGTGCCTTTTTGAAACATGAAAGCTGGTATTAGAGTAGCTTTGAAACTGTAAAAATTAGTATTGCAGGGATGTGAAGAAACGATGTAATAATTTATGAATAATTTAATAGCAATTTGATGGGGAACAGCTGGAAGATGAAACAATGGGTTCCTGGGCAATCTCTTGAAGAGAGCTAAGTGACAAATCCTGAGTTATTAACCATTAAGGATCTACTTCCTCCACTTCTGCCACAAACTTTGTGTTGTCGATGCTGTGAATACAGGAATCAGGAGGTTGCAGATAGTGACAATGCCTTGTTATCCTGATATCCGAGAGTCTCCTGGGAACCCTTACAGGGAACAGAGCAGAGTGACCAAGGCAAGCCTGCAGCCCCTGAAAATGAGATTTGCCTGAGCTCTCTTACACTTTGGGAAAATTGCAAGTAGAGCTGTGTACACCATGCCTTTGTTAATATAAAGATCCTGATTTTCACCTGCTGTGCCTTCCTCTTCCTCTTACCCCATTGAGATTGATGGGGTAAAATCACCTGTAGCTGAGGTCGTGCTTACAAATGGGAGAACTGCAACCCTACAGCAGGAGTGAAATATGCCTCAAGATTTCCATATAAATTCCATTTCCCTGGTCGGAAATTTTGTCTAAAAGGAACACTTGAGGACATTGTCTGGCCTGTGTAGGGATCTTCCTCCTTGGAAGTTTGATAGATGGTGCACAGTGAGCCTGGTACGTTCAGGAGGTGACAGATTTATGGTGCACACGCCAATCATCAGAGCACCGGGTGCGCAGTAAGTCTCAAAATATTGGAAAAACCAGGGAGCATCCACTCGCATGTTGCTGTCCATGAAATTTGGGAAGCAAATATGGCAGCCCTATAAATACAGGAAAGCTGAGACAGGGAGAAGATGCACGTAAAACTCTGAGAAGTGGAGAAACATCGTACTGGAGCTGTTTCTTACCTGTGGAGCAAATTGTGCATTTCAACACGTTTTTTGTGCACCAGGAGGTATCAATTTCCCTGATCAGTTTAGCCAGTGATCCAGTTAGGCTGATGCATCAATCTCACTGGATCTCCTGCTAAACTGATCAGGGAAATTGATACAACCACCTTGTACGATGCTCTTTAATCGGATTAAAAGTACCTTATATTGCTAAATCAATATAAAGCTTTTTTAATGCTCTTAAACAAGCTTACAATGATTTGGCTGAATCAATCAGCCGTAATTTCATGTGTCAGCTGTAATAATGATTTCTAGGCGTGACATTGCTGTGGTGCACCAGGAGTGAGGACATAAACAGTGCTAAAAATGGGAAGAACAGCGGTGGTTATGGTGAAATTCATTCAGAGAGTTGTTTAAGTCTTACTCATGCAAAAATCTTCATTTACATGTGCTTAGCTCTTCACCATTTTTATGCCATAAAAATGATCCTCATGTTTGCATGCATGGATTCATCTCACTGAAGCGGGAGCAGAGTTGTCCTTAGGTGAGAGGTACAAAAGATCAAAAGTAACACTAGTTCTGAGAATAAAAAATAAGAAATTCTTGAGATGTTTCAAGGAATGTCATTTAATTGGCTCTGCAACAAGGCTTTCCTAGCAGGTGGTACTTTCCTTTAAGGTGGTATTTTTCCTTCACTGTAAGTATTTAGGACACTTCTGGGGAGGAGCCCTGCCAGCTATTCCACATCTCTGGGCAACCTGTGCCAGGGCCTCACCACCCTCTTCAGGAAAAACTTCTTCTCTATATCCACCCTCTGTTAGTTTAAAACTGTCCCTTCTCATCCTATCACTGTGTGCCCTTGTCAGTTGTTCAGGGTGTGGAGGAGAAAAGGTTCAGTGAACAGCTTTGGTTTCACCCTTTTTTTAGATCCTACTCTGAGAGCATGGCTGTGACATTTTCTGGGAGAAAGTTTCCTTTGGGACACAGGCAGGTTTTTTCCAAACTGCACACTCTATTTGATTTCACTGCTGGTGTTACTCATAGTGGAATTTTGGAGCAAATAACCACATATTGCTACCTATCCTAATGGTGTTGGTAATATTTTGTTAACGCCTCCAGATGAAAACAGGAATAGGATGACAAGTTGCTCTTAAATGAGTGGGCATGTAAAGTCAACAAATCCCTGTAAAATACATAAATGTGAAGCAAATGCCTGCACATGCTCCTGGGGTTGTTATAGTTTATGACTTAAGGCAAGTTACGCATCTGCACAAAATCAGTGGGATGTGATGGTGTGCATTTAAAAATTTAAGTCCTAAAAGTCACTGTCATCCCCTCCTCACTGAGTACAGTGTGGATGTACATTCATTTCAGCTTTCATGCATTCTTTGTCACCAAAGCCTCAGCTTGGTATTTGGAAGAGGTGTTTCTAGAACAGCAAGAAGCTCTGTACGTGCTAGAAAAGTATGAAGTGGAGAATTGGAGAGGAGGCCAAAAGATCAAGAACGAGAGAAAATGAGCAAGGAGAAGATTTAGGGTTTGAGGTGTTTGTTATTATTCTGCATTCCCCAAGAAGTTCTAGAAGAGACTTCACATTGCACCCAGACAGATTCATTTCCAAATACACCAGCAGAGAAATGTGGAGTTACAGCTGCACTGTTATCCAGGGTCTTGACTGATGGGATGATTTTGCCTGTTTCCCTGCACATCTTACCAAAACCAGCAGCTCTCTAAAGGTGACTGCATCAAAAGAAATTGCCACTCTGGGATGTCAAGTATTCTGCTTGCCTTGCCTGCCTGTTCTTCATCAGGCTTAAAAGCAAAGCACATTTAACTTTCTTTACACGAGCACAAACAGCACCTTGGAGAGACACAAAGGACAGTGGCACCATCAGGGTCTACAATTGCCTTTCACTTGTGGCATTGAGAAATTAAATTCTTAGTACTCTTAGAGGATTTTTTTTTACCTTTCTCTAGGTGAAGCTCTTTTCAGAGAGAAGGTTCATTCCAGCCACCAATTCATTCAATTCACTTTCTTTAAGAAAAAATCTTCTATGCAGACATTATTACTGTCTTCATTAACTTCCTTACAGTGAAACTGCTCTTCCCCATGTAAGCTGCAGTTAGGTGAATATTAACTCGTGTCTTTTGACAGTGGAATTATGTCTGACACAAAACAGGAAAGTTCGTTTTTTGTGTATAAAGGCACTTCTGGGGTGTCCCTTTCAGCAGGACGGACATTTAGTCACTTAAATAACTCCTGAGGAATTGAAAGATTTCACAAATGCACTTTATCCCCCAAGGCAGGGATGCTGAATGGCGCTGCCTTCAGGTACACGTGGGTTAATATCTGTGTTTTGCACTCAGATCAATTCATTACTGGATATATTTGGTCATTATTAACTCTTAGAGACTAAAAATCGTGGAAATTAAAATACATTAAGCACAAGCAACTCTCTCATGATTTGCTGGGGTTTTGACCACTCACAATACTTTGCAAATAGACAAAGTGGTGCAAATCTATTAGACATTTGTTAAAGTAAAATTGTAAATATATTCTTGGCTGCCTCAAAAAAAAAAAAAAAAAAAAAGAAAAAAAGTATCTGTAGCTAAGTAGGCTTTAAAAGATGAGAAAAATTAAAGTATCTAGGAATAATACATCAAATTTGGGGCTGATAATAGCATTAGATTAAGTTTTGCTTTGATGAGAGCAGCTGACTTAATGTGCCATGTATATATTTTTCACTTTAAAACAAACATCACTTAATTTTTCTGTGAGCAGTTCTAGTGGCACAGAGCATCTCTCTGCAAATACCAGCCTGTCATACAACTTAAGCCAGTTGCACATAATTACTTTTCACATACACTGGATAATACTTTCATTAAGATGGTGATGATTATCATTACTGAACAATAAATTCAGAGACTGACAACTCTGCAATGTATTAGCTGAGTAATAGTTTTAAAAAAAAATAAATTTGCAGATCTCCTGTCTGCTGGATCATGGAGTGACACCTCTCAGCAGTAAGATGTGGAAAAATCTATAATATTGGGTTTATCTGTATGTACCCTTCACAGGCTCCACATTAAGGTCAGTACCCGAAAAAGAAGAATATTTGCTAGAATTAAATTATCCCCTTAAGCTAAAATTTATCACCACCACCCTGTAATTAATTTATTTAACCAAACTTCTGCACTGAGTAACTTCAGTTTGGAGGAACAGGCAGCACCAGGAATCATCTTCCAAGAGTTTCAGCATTACCCCCAAGGTTTGTATGGGTAGGAAGGACTGCAGGGAAATCTCCCATCATCTCTTGGAGAGCTCAGCTTGAGGCGTCCTGGCACTGTCAGGGGCTGTGTGAGCATCCTTGTCTGTCAGGGGCTGCTGTGGGTATCACCGTGCTCAGCAGAGGGAAACAGCAGCACCCCAGGGCAAGCAAATCCCAGGATTATTTCCCAAAGCTGTTTGACACATCTGGATCCAACCTCGCTGCTTTCCTCTCTGCGCGCATCGTTTGTTTGCCACGGGTTTTCAACATTCGCGTCAGAAATTCATTTACTCAGCCCTCTCCTCCTCCCGGGGCGGTTGTTGGTGTTTGGTTTGATGGAGGGGAGAGGGAGGCTGAGGTGGCACCTGGGGCCCGTGGGACGCCGAGTGCAGAGCGGGTGGGAGAGCGCAGCCCCTCGGAGGTGGGAGAGGGATGGCAGGAGGAAAACATCGCTGCCGCGGAACATGCCTCTTGGCAAGGCTCCTTCGGAAGGGGATTCTTCCCTGATGAGATGAGAGGCACGTTCTGGGATTTGACCAATACGTTTCATTACAAATTTGGACCGCAAACCACAGAGGGTTTTGTAACGTATGTTTTTTTCATAAGCCAGGGGAAGTTGCTGCCATTACGGTAGCGCTGTAAAATCCATATCTTTGCTAGGAAAAAAGGGGATGCTTGGAACTAATGTTGTGCTTTAATGGGCCTCAGCTGCTCACGGTATCTTCCAGGACAATCTTCAGCAGCTGTAAATTTCAATAAAACTTCAAAGATCACTGTCTAGGAGGAAAATTTGACTGTTGGATATTGTTTTTCCTATGATGATCACATATAAAGAAGAAAATCATTTTATGTGCAGCTACCCTTATTAATCATAGATTTGGAATTTGTAAAACAAAGGCAATGGAAGTGTCACTAGAAGGAAACCTTTTTTGCTCTAAGTATGATTTACTTATCACAGCTTACATTGAAATTGATTTATGAGTTTGTTGCTTTCTGGGGACAAATATACTTTGGGAAAGAAAATATGGGCAGTGAAAGAAGTGTTAACAGCATTACTCTTTGAAAGTGAATTATAGACTATTTTTTAAAAATCATCCTCAGTCGAGAGGTGGGTAATATGAAGACGTGTCATCGTATTTGGAGGCTCACTTTTTGCATCTGCTGCATTCTCTAATCAGAACTAAAGATGCTATTAGGGACAAATCATGAATATAATCCTTTAATAACTAATGTGCTTTTGTGGAAAAGCATTTTTCTGTCAATCTTTGAACTGCTCTGCCTACAAATGGAAATATTTTAATATGCAGCCAAGATAAGACTATTTAAAAGTGTCACAGTCATTCTAAAGAGCAAATATGCAAAAGAAAACTATTGCTTTATGCTTAAAAAGTGGCGATTGTTCACAAATCCCTGGGAACAATTTATCTCCTGTGACCCTTCATATATCTCTGCTTTTATGGAAATAGATGCAAAATGCTTGTGATTTATCAAATATAGTGAAAGGTAATGTCTTATGTTTACGAAACAACTTTTATTAATCAAAACTGACTGAAGTAAAATGCATCTGTCAGTTCTTCTAGCTCTGTACCACAAAGGATTGTTAATTTCCTTTGTATGTAGGAAAGGACAAATTCTGTCTTGCCTCATGATTCCAGTGGATTTTTATGTGATGTGAAAAGGTGCAAAGACATATAAGTTTGTAGCTTTAAGATACAGGTTTATGTGGAATACTTTAAAAGCCTTTCATTTTGGCAGATTTACTTTTATCATGAAAACTGCTGGGTGATTCAGGAAGAAAAAAAAAAAAACAACAAGCCCAAAACCACAGAACCTGGCACTCCGGGGATGTATTGTGGCTTTTGTGGTTGATTTGCATCAAGTCTACTTTGTTAACTGCATTCAACTTGAATTTAAAGAATTTGCTACATGGGAGCAAACGCGAAGCAGTTTTTACATGAATTAGTGCTGCAGAGAGAGGCAGGAGCTGGCAGCCTGTGCCTTACCCCGTGTGCCCAGAGCGGGGAGTGGAGCTGCTTTGTGCTTGGCCATCACCAAACAGGTTCCAAATGAATTAAATCCATCACAAACGTGCTGGCTGCTGTTCCGTGGGTCAGTCTGACTGGTGTGAGAGGAGGCATTTTTGGCTCCGGTGAAACTTTGCGAAGGCATCTTGCAATTAGAAGTGAGAAAACAGTCAAATTCTGCCAGAATTTGTGTGAAATCTAGTTATCTGCTGCTTGTTAGTGCTACCTTTTATTTCTTAATACACACCTGTGGCTGTTTTTCTGCGTTACATAAATCCCTTGTTTTACATGAAAGGACCGATTCTAGGCATAGACAGACAAGGCAAAGGGTTTTTTGGGGTGAGCACAGCCATCGCTTGCTCAGCTTCACTCTCTTTGCTTTTCTCTCTAAATTCCTGCCACTTGAGTGGGGAAAGAGTGGAATAGATCACCTTGCTTTTCATAGCAGGGCAAAGGGAAAGGATAAGGAGTGGAACTGCTGGGGGAAACCTCCTCGTCCCTCACCTCTCAGGAGTGTCAATGTCCCAGGAATGTGGCCCTCGCTTTTCTTTAGTTTCTTCCCAAAAAAATTCTGGTTGAGTTTCTCAACCCAAACTCCCAGCAAACCCCCTGTACTGCCACTGATCCATGTCCTCCCTGGAATGCCCCCACAGCGTCTGGAAAACTGAACATTGCCAGCATTTTATTTCTGTTTTTTGTGGCTTATTTGAAGATCGGGACCTAATGTGTCATTGAGAAATAACACAGGAGAACAAATATCCAGTAATTTCAAGCTTGTATGTGCTTGGCTTCTTGAATTCTCAGAATTGAGGTCTAAAGGAGACCTTCTTTAGGAAAAGCACTTGAAAGCATTCCATCTAGGGGCTGTACAACAACATCTTTTTCTAAAACCTCAAAGCCTGTTCACTTTATAAAATGGGGTTTTGCTAGTTTTTACTCAATGATTTTTCAAGAAACTGCATTTGCTGTTGTCATTCAGCAACCACGACCATTTGCAAGAATTTCAACAGCTCTGCTGCTGCCTGCCAGCTGCCATGTGTTCCTTCCCTGCTCCCTGCACAAAACCTCCTCACTGCAAGAGGACTGCAATACTTTCATAGTAATCACTAGTTCAAATCACTGATTATTTTAAAACATCAAATCTCATTTTTGGCAATCCATCATCTGTTTCCATGGGAACTGAAACTGGCCTCAGCAGCCACAAGAAGCAGAGTTTATTGGGATACTTACACATTTCAATGGCTGTTGTTAGACAGCTGCATTTTCTGTTTGCCAAACAGATATTGCTGCAACAACCTCATAATACACTTTAAAAATTCTGTATACATTTCATTTTAATGCATTTATGTCTTTATTCATATTTTTCACAACTTAGCAGAAATATTATGATGGGGGAGAGGGAAATGTCAGTAATTCCCATCATCTGCAGTCAATATTGGATGTTTCCATGCAGTGTCTTTACCAGTGTTTTAACTAGGGCTGTGACAAAAAAGAATGGAAAAATGCCCTGCCTTGAGGGGCTAAAAATAGGTGGAGGCTCCCACTTTTCAGGTGCATCATTGCCCCTTGGTAATCTTACCCTAGAGTTTCTGCTTTCCAAAGTCTGCTTTCCTCCATTCCTTTTGCCCCAGAATAAGCATTTCCCCGAGCCTGCAGCTCATCTTTCTGCTCCAGAGGTCAAGTTCTCCTAATTCCTGCTATTTCACCAGCATTTTTAAACCCCATTGATCAAATCAGCAAGGAGTAGCAGTGTGGATTTGAAAATGTTGTTTTGCTGTAGGTTTGTGTGGAGTGTTTCAGTATCAAAAGGAGTAACTGGGCAACTAATTGAGTATAATATTGATATGAATATGTATCAGCTTTATTTTTCTTTTTTTCCAACTGCTTTAGAGTGGAAGTCATTCTTTTGGAGTTTGGCATTATTTCGATTCAGAAGTGAGGCAGCCATTTAAGACAAATCTCAAATCTTGGAAAACCGTTCCACTCACAGACCTTCCACCAAAGAAGCAACCCTCATCTTCTCCCACCTTCTAATACTGATTTTACCATCACAGGGAGAAGCTGGCTTACAAGGAATCATTTGGGGGCAAAATAGATCATATTTGCTAATAAGCATGCTGGAATTAAATTCAAGATTATTTGCCTTGCAAAACAAGGGGAGAGAGGGAACTGTTACATGCTCCACCTAGGGCTGAGGTGCAAGAGGGGAAATGCTGATTTTCCAGGCTCCCACATGATCTCTAAGGAGTTTCCACTAATATGAAATATCTCATAAAGCATAAAGCTGCTGCAGAATCTGGCAAAACCACTGCCTGGTATCTCTGTTTGTCAGCTACCAAAGCACTGGTCTTGGTTAAGTTCAGATAAATTAACTGTTTAACAAAGGGATGCAGATTTGTTGGGTGACACCCCAGTAAAAGAATTTCTAATTCTGCTGCAAGTCTGGTGAGTCTTTGTATCTTTGGTTGCGTCCCTCATCACAAACTCTTTCTGTCCCGGATCTAACCTGGGAGCAGGTTTAGTGGAAGTGCCTTGAAAATTCTCAGTTCTTGGTTCCCTCTGTGCTTTCACAGGGCTGATCTCAGATCCTGGAACCGCTGGTGCAGTATTTACCACAAAAACCACTTCCTAAAGCAAATATTGCCCTCACATCTTTGTTATTCACATTAAGTATAATTATGAACAATTCAAGCTGTATTTGCGCACAGATGGATTTTTCTGCTCTCATATGTAGTTAAAAACCTTCTGCACGAGGGGATGATAAATAACTGGTAAGAAGTGGCTGAGGGTGCACGGCAAGAGGGAGAGAGCAGAGAATATTGGGCAGCTGCTTTGCTGGGATCAAGATCTGGTACTAACTACACCCAGTTCTGGTGCGTGTAGCAGCATTATTTGAAGAGTAAATTCATTTATTTTTAAGAATTTTTAATTTATTTTAGAAGAAGTACTGAAAGTTCCTTGAAGAAATAGGTCTTTATTGTATGTTGATTTAAATATTCCAACACAAGAAATAAATTAACATGACACTCATAATTTAATTAAAACTGGGAGTTGGCAAAATCTTCTTGTTTCAGAGAAATAAAGAGATGTGTCTCTTTCTAATATTAATGCCTGATAGCTTTTAATCCATAGCTGTCAGTGATAATTTCACTAAATAAAAGACTTTATGGTGCTGAAAGGTTCACTAATCAAGATTCATAAAGGTACAATACCAGTTGTCATCCTCTTGTCTCTTTGGGAAGCCACTTTTATACACGAAACGATTCCTGAGTGGGGAAAAAACCCGAGCATAAAGTAAAAAATTGAGTGTGTAAAACACACTTGGCTTTTTCTCGTGAAACCTTAAAGGTGATGGTGGGTGAATATGAGATCTGGACATCATGGCTGAATTTTTTGAATTATTTAAGCAAAATTATTTCATGAGGAAAATTTCTGATTGAGGATCAGCTTTTAGAGCTCTCTTTTCCTTGCTGGGAGGTTTCTGTCAGTGAATTGTGGGGTGTCTGAGTGCTGTCAGTTCCTCTGAAACCTGCTGCACACCATGGGACATTCCCTTAATCTTCTCTAACACATCCTGTGACTGGGAGGTGTGAATTTGAATCATTTCTATAGAAAAATACTCATTTTCATCATATGCAGCACAATTTTTGCTCGTTCAATAGGTTTGTTTGAGGTGGCACAAATGGATTGCTCTACACCAAGAGCAAAGACAACATATTCTATTGGTGCACTTCGGTTTTTCTGTAACTTGTGAGGGTAAAGAGCATCTGCACCATGTAAAAGAGTCAAACTCAACAGATCCAAGCTACCCAGCCAGCTGCCAGGTGATTTCCTAATAATTTAAACTTTTTAATTTCCTAATACTTCATTTACACCTCCAAAATAACATAGTAATAAAACCTCCCTTTGTATAACATCAAAGTACTTTCCACAGGGTTGCAGTTTTTACTCCCATGCAGATCTTATTAAAAAAAAAAAATAATAAAAAAATCCGTTGGGTCGTTCCTCAGATGCAAATGCCGAATCTCTTTTTTTATTACATTGCAAAAGGGATTTACCAGAATTATGAAAAGGACTCTGAGCTTGTGCTTTATAAATGCTAATATAAAATCTAGTATTTTAATAAGTTTTTTAAATTTACATTTTTGAGTTCATTCAGGGAGCTTTGAAGGTGCACCCTCTCCCTTTGACGTTCACAGTCTGTTCCGACAGTTCCTACTCCTTTAATAGAGTCACGCTTTAGAAGCTCTTTGTACTTTAATCTTTTAACCATTACAGAGAGTCACAGAAGATCTGGTTGCTCCCTGATTTACATCAGAATTTTCTGGAGCCATTTTGTTGTGTGAATGGCTCATCTTGTTCTTCCAGATCCAGCACGGGGTCTGCATCATGGATGACAAAAGGAAACTGTCCAGGGTTTGGGGTTTGGTTTGTTTGGGGTTTTTTACCATGACTTGTACCAGTAATGTGTTTGGTGGATTTACAAAAATGTTCATTTGTGTGTTTGCACTTGAGCTTTGGAATTTTGCCGCTCCTGGGAGATTTTCAAATCAAATGCTCTGGGGGTGGGTAACCACCTCTTTTTCCTTTGGATCATTCTGTGTTAGGTGCACACTTATCTTTCTGAAAGCTGAAATAATGGTAAAGGTAATGAAATCTCATGCTTCAGGGCATATGCTAATGCCTACAAATCTGTTTCGCGTTTTGTGAGGTTAATTAGTTAATATGTGTACAGCGTTTGGAACATAATTAATTTTAAATTTACGCCAAGAATTGCTCCAGACTGATCATCTGAGGAACTCAAGAGTTAATTTCTTCTCTATACACTGTGGAAATGAAGATCAACATAAATATTTTACGTCATCTGTGTTTGTTACTGACAGATCATTTATCCCACAAGAGTAATATCTGCTACATTTAGTTTGTTTAAAGAACAACTAATCCTGCTTAGTTGGATCATAAGATCACAGCTGCCTGATGAACTCTGGGAAACACTTGGAAAAGCTTTGGATTCGCACTTCATCCTCGCACTGGGAACCCTCCCAGCGCAGAACTAGGGCTGCTTTTCCTTGCAAGGGTGATTTACCCATCGCGGGATCAGAAGTGGCTTGAGATGGATGCTGCAAAATTTCCAGTGCCTGGAAAGGAGGATTTGTATTGGCAAGATGAGAAGTGAAGCTGGAGTATATTTCTGTAGTAGAAGAGTGGAGGTTCACAGACAGAATTTTGAATAGTTGTGGTAGACTGGTGGGAGGAAATCAAACCCAACCAGTCTTTCCTCTGTGAGCCTTCTGTGGAAAAAAAAAAAGTAAAAAACCCCGACTTTAAAAAAAAAAAAAAAAAAAAAAAAAAAAAAAAAAAAAGCTCTCAAAAACTTGTTCAGGGATAATAACCTTGACTGAATTTAGGGGAAGGGCTGGACTGCTTTCACTGATAATTTTAGTTTTTCCTCCTCAGAAGGTTTGCATAACTTATCTTTGTTACTCGAATCTGTACGGACTTGCACTACAGAAAAGATATTAATATAAGATTTTCACCCCATATTAGTTTTAATTAGTAAAATAGCTGAGAACGAGATTTGTAATTATAAGTTGGCATCAAGTTGAAGTATGTTGAAACAAGCATTTCTCTACGAGGCTTATTTTCATGGAGCCTAAAATGGTTGATACTTGCTTTGCATGTTGCGCTTGTTTGTTTTATGATTTTTCCTGGAACTATGTTTGCTGTCATTTGCAAACAAGAGAGATCAGTCTGTTATTTACTGAGGCTGAGTAAATCACAGGGTATTATCCAGTTAGGAGACAGTACACAGAGTAAGCAGATCAGGAAAATGTATTTCAATGCCAGCTTCATTAAGTCGATAATCATCTCAATATATTCCCTTACAATTTCAACAATTAGTAGCCATAGTTTTCTTCTCGTGATTATCTTTAATCACTGGCACAAAAAAAAAAAAAAAGCTCCAGGAAGAATTCCATGGCGATTGGAAGCTTCCAGAAAAATGTTCTCGATGTGTGGAGCATTGCAGCAAGCAGCCACGGGACCCAAATTCTCTGGTTAGTTCTGTATTCTGAGGAGAGGAATTCATCCCAGGTGCCACAACAGCAGCTCACCTCTGGGGAAACACCTTCATTTCTGTCAGAAACCATGTGCTCCTTCAAAAAATATGCTTGTTCCCAGACACCTCAACAGCAGGGCATGGCCACGTGCAGAGAGTGCTGGTGGCTGTGGTGGCGGCATTGGGGTGATGTTGGGATTTAGGGTTCTGTGACAGCTTCTGTCCCCTGGCAGGATTATGGGCAACTGCTCCTGTCTTGAAAAGAACTCGGTGTGTTCTTAGCTTTGCTCACACAGTAACTTCTGTGCTGGGGTTTCAGTTTCTGCTGCTTTAGCCTAAGTTTTATTATTGGTTTGGGTTGTTTCTTCTTGTGTGTTTTTGTTTGGTTGGTTTGTTTTGGTTTTTTGTGGGGTTTTTTTTTGTTTGTTTTTGTTTCTCCCACAAAATTTCTTCAGAATTTTCAGGAATGGATGAAAACAAATCAATAAATTTATTTACAGAAAGTAGGAGTAAATAATGCCCTGAGAAATGGAAGCAATAGCCTCTCTCGAAGTTGCGCTGAAGTGAGAGACAGTGAGGGAAACCTGGAGCTGCCTCTGCCCTGTGTCCCCTGCCACTCCCAGCCTGGCCCAGCCTGTGGTCACAGGGCTGCTCGGGTCAGTTTAGGGGCTGGCTCCACTGGCAATCCCAATTTCTGTTCAAAATCCACGTGCTAAAGCCACTTCTGCATCTCACAGGGCTTTGTGCTTGCAATGTTAAATATCTCGTGTGTTTTTAGGGACCTGGGTATTTAGAATGATGACATTTGTTTCAGAAGCAAAACTCAACAATCCAAAGCTTCCTGTTGGCTTTGTTCCTGTCTAGAGCTGAGCAAGAACCTGATATTTCCTTTTCTTTTTCACGAGTGTCTCATAATTGAAGTAAACTGAAGGTTCAAAGGTGTCTAGGGTTGCACATACACATTAGTCTGGCTTGAATAGAGTAGCTGGATTCTTCATGTGGATCTTCAGTGAGGAATGAAGCTCCATTAACATCTTTTGTACATTCAGTGTAGCTACTGCAGGTATATTATTATTCTTAGTTGACTTATCGATTTTAAATAAATGTTTATGTGAGATAGAGTCTTACAGTACGTTTTGTAACGTGTCATAAAATTTGCTGAGAATCATCTGAATTGATCACACCCAGGGTGAAAGACACTGATAGAGTGTTTCCATGGTGATTTCTTGTTTTTTTCTGATCATGTCTTTTAATTCTCTCTCTCTCTCTCTCTAATATATTAGACAGGTTGTTCTCGCTGGTAGCTCATGGACTGCAAGAAGTTTCAGTATTTTCCTGTGCTCCCTGCTGCTTTGTGTATTCTGTCACTGGCATAGTCACTTAATTATCTGACAGGCAATAACTGCTCTGGGAGGGAGTAAAAACAACTGTTGAATTCATTTCTAAATTATATCATATTGCTCCATTCGAAACCTCTTTTAAATAAATGTTGAGGGTAGAACTATTGATGTGCTTCTTAAACTTTAAATTTCAGTTAGTTCAGATCATTTTAAACAGTCCTTCAGCAAGAATAAATCAGTTTTTATGACTTACAACTTTCAATTACCACCTTCGGAGGGAATAGCAGCGCGTTTCAAGGAGCTGTAAAGTACGACAACAAGGAAGTGCTGCTGTTCCATTTGTGCAGGCTCTGAGCTCCTGTGGAGCCTTGACAGGAGCTTTTCATGAGGAAGCACATCCTAGAGGGATCCTCCAGTGTGTCAGTCTGAGGTGCGGCTTTGATCTCGCGCTGGAGCTCTCACCTGGGGAGCTTCCTGCCGAACCTTGAGGGGGATGGATGATGCTTGACCTACTTTGCTGTGCTTCAGCTGTTCCACAGAAATGGTCTGAGGAGCTCAAGCTGTCGCAGCCATCACTGCTGTGCCCCTGAGTTGTCTGGAAAGAGGTTTCCTCTCTGCAAATTCCAGCTGGGGGCTCTGATGGAAAAATTTCGGGCTTAGCTAATAGCTGACTCCATTGCAAGGTGTTGGGTGGTGCAAAAGCTTTGAATTGTAGCAGATTTGAACTAAATCAGGTATGGACCTATTGTTAAATACTTATTTAGCCAGAAGGGTTCTGTATTTAGAGAGAAACACGATGGAGTTAGTTAGATGGACAAGGAGAACCCACACAACAGTGTGGAATAAATAGAAGCCTTACCTGCTAATTGATTCTAAGAGTGTTAAAGGACCCAGCTGATGGGTTCTTAGCTGAAAATGTTGTTTTTTAACAAATCTTTCAGAGCCTGGTAAAATCCAAAGGTTTATGTGACTGCTAAAATCCCAGTCCCTAAAGAAACAAAAAGAATGACTGGAATGGGATTCTCATTAGGGGCCATCACTCCTGGGCAGAGGAGCTGAGCGGCTCTGTTGGTACTGCATAGGCAAAAAAAAATGTTAAATTCACCTCCTTTAATTCCTGAGAGTGTCATTTACTGATTTGTGTCTGCCTGAGCTCTGGGTCTGAGTATGCAGATTCAGCTAATAAGAAAGACTTTGGAAATAACAGAAAGGCTGGGGTAATTTTTCTCCCCTCCTTTCCTGCTCCTCCTGCCTGATGCCAGCACTTGCTGGAACAGCTGCTGTGGGGAAAAGCAAGCGTTGCTGTCACTGCAAGGTTTTTTTTCAGCTGGCCCGGGTAAATTACCTCCCCCTAAGTCTCCTTTGGTCCAGCCCTAAGCTGTTGGGTGCCAGGACAGAAAACAATACCCATGCTTATTTTCGGCTGTTTAGGGAGATTTTCCTCTGACCAACCACACACGGTGACTCCTGAAACTGTTTTACTGGATTCATTATTTCCACTGTTGCCTTACTGAAGCAGAAATGAGGAAGCAACTGTTTGAAAATCTTGTCTGAATTGTTTGGCTTAAAAACCTTTCTGAAGCATCTATTTCTTGTTTGCATTCTCTGACCTCCTCTGTAGCATTCAACAGGTAGGAAGCTATTTTCCTTTCTGCTGTGATAATGCCACATTCTATGATCTAAGGATTCCTTTTCTTTTAGAAAACCTTTACATCTTTTTTTTTTCTTTCTTTTTCTCTGAAACAAAGATCAATGAAACCTATGAAAAAGTTACTAAACTGGCAAATGCAACATTAATTCCAGAGTCGCTGTGTTATAGATTGACCTGATGTTGTCTCAATTTAAACTTAAGAAAGAAATTAACATAAGTAGCAATAAGATTTGTAAAGGATAATATTTTCTCAGGTGAAATCCCATTTGGATTGTCAGACATAGAAATTTAGTTAAGACAATACAGTTCTCTAAAGCAACTTCAGTGAAATTATACAGAATCAAAAAAATAAAAGTCTTGAGTAATAGAAATATGAAGAATTTTATAATACCAAATATATTCTTTTTTCCTTCCTTCACTGTTTCTGCCTTTCCCTTTTTCCTCTTTTACTTGCAATACATGGATTGTAAGATTTCATCATTAGCTGCATAAATCAGCATTTTACCTTTTGTAGATGATTTTCAGAAATTTGCTGGCTTAGATTCATATAATGGAATTCAGATTATGTTGCCCTGCTGCTCCAGGATCTGAGTTGCTGTTCTAAGGCTTCCAGTGCTCTGCACTTCTGCCCTTGATGATGGTGTTTGCACAACCCCAGAAATGATGGCATTTTGACCCTTTCTGAATGATGAAACTTTGGGATATACTTCAGATAATTCTGTAAAATACTGCCTGGATTAGGATGATATAAATCCCATTTCCCCATGTGCCTCAGGAATTCCCCACATCTGTTGTGTTTCCTGGCCTGGAACCCTCAAGGCAAAAAGGGATCAGTTCTCCACCTCTGCACGTTTGCTGTAATTGTCCTTAAAATACAGATTATGGGAGGGGGTTTTGTACATGAACTTGGATCATGCAGAAGGAAAAGCTGAAGAAAAATATCATTTTACAAGTTATTTTCCTTTGAATTCTCAATGAGGGACTTCCACTGAACACCAACTTCTAACTCACTCTCTCACTGTTCAGCGTAATCCAGAATAATTGCACCTATAATTAGTATTCAATTAACACGAGTTACATTTCTCTGACTGCTACTAACTTGGAATCTCCATTAACAGATTGTCCTAACTTGATAATAATATGTCTTTTATGGTGTCTAATTGGCTTTTAGAAGGGATAAATTAGGTTTTCCCCTAGAACGTAAGAAATGCCCTGTTGGCTCAGACTAATGGTCCATTGAGCCAAATATTCTGTCCTGCCACCAGGAAAATGAGATACTCCCCAGGGACAGCAGGCAGTTGTTGTCCCTTTTTCTCCTCCAGAATTTTTGGGTTAGGAATGCTGGAGGGTTAATTCCTGCTGGTTCTTCTAGTATTTGGTTACGGCCTTGCTGCCCCTGATTTTGTCTGATCCTCCTTTGAACCTGCTGATGTTGTCAGCCTCCATAAATTTACCTTGAATTTTTTTTCTTTTTTGTCATTAAATATTATTAAAATTATAATGCACCTTTATGTAATCATAGGTTTGATTTCTTTAAAACAGATCACATGAGAATTGTTGCAAAAAACCAAAAGTATCTGCACCTTGGGCACTGAGAAAGCAGTAAAGAAACCCAAATTTGGCCAGCAATTTAATGATAAGGAGGTGGCACTTTCCCTGGTACAGGAAGAGGGATTGAGTCCAGGAGTTCTGGATGGCAAAAAAAAGAGAGTAAAAACTTTTTGTAGGGACTTTCAGGATTATCATTGGACTCTCTAACTTGATCCAGAAAGAGGACAAGCTATGCTTCTCTTTTTTCTCTTATTTCTTACATCTTTGCTTTTGGTCTGTTGCACAAAGGACAAAGTTAGAAAAGGTTCCCTGGGTGTTAGGCCGTGCATTAGTGATGCTTATACCCACATGGATGTTTGATACCTGAAATAAATTGTCCTTTCATCACTAAAAACCAGCCTTTTCTCAGGGTTAGGATTCACCCAGCCCTCCGCAGATGTTCCCGATAGAACTGCTTACACATTGTGGCTTTTGCTGATACAGAAATGCCTTGAAATCTCTAAGCAAATTTACTGAGTTGACAAAAATTGTGAGCCTTTGCTGATAAAAGTGGCAGAAATGTCCCAGACCCTTTGACTCTCCTGTACATGGGCTGAAGCACTTTCCCAATCTGCCCCCTGATCACTGCTGCGAGCTGATTAAGGTTTAATGTGTTGTGAAGACACTTTCCTCGGGAGGGGGATCAGCTGTGCATCACTCCATGGCAATAACTCATGAATCATCAGAAGAGGCACTGAGCAGCCATGTTTAGCATGGGATATTTTCCTGGGTTAAAACACAGTTCATCAACTTCTTCTCCTGAAGAGATTTCAAACTTTAGCAGTTTAAACTGGGTTATTTGGAGGTCAGCCCTTGAAACCTCCTTGCTCGGTCAGGGAAGAGCAGATGGAAACGTAAAACTAAACAAAATGGCATTTTTCTTTGGAGGAATTTACTGAATACTTGTAAAACTGCACCAAAACCAGCCTGCCCATCAGGTTGAGGGGGGAATTCTGCCTCTCTGCTCTGCTCAGGTGAGACCTCACCTTCAGAGCTGCCTCCAGCCCTGGGGCCCAGCACAGGAAGGATGTGGAGCTGCTGGAGAGAGTCCAGAGGCAGCCACAAAAATGCTCCATGGACAGGGAGCATCCAGCCTGGAGAACAGGAGGCTCCAGAGAGACCTTAGAGCCCCTTCCAGTGCCTAAAGGGACTCAAAGAGAGTGGGAGGGGGGATGGAGGGGCAGGACAAAGGGGAATGGCTTCTCACTGCCAGAGGGCACAGTTAGAGTGAATATAAAGAGGAAATTCCTCCCTGTGATGGTGGGGAGGCCTTGGCACAGGTTTCCCAGAGAAGCTGTGGGTGCCCCATCCCTGGAAGTGTCCAAGGCCACTTTGGACAGGGCTTGGAGCAGCCTGGGATAGTGGAAGGTGTCTCTGCCCATGGCAGGGGTGGCACTGGATGATCCTTAAAGTCTCTTCCAACCCAAACCATTCTGGGATTCTCTGAATACTCCCATGGCTGATGATTGTTTTCCATCTTAAATAGCAAAGACATCTAAGATATTATTAGGTAAAAAATTCTGGGCAATTTTGTATTTACTGCTTTCTTCAGGAGGAAGCCTTTTGGACGCTGTGACTGAATTACAGTTTCTTTAAAAACAGAGCTTGTAATTGTAATTAAGTGTCTGAAATTACAGCAGTCAAAATCCAATTTCATAAAACATCAAATGGATCCTGCCTTAGAGTGCGCTTACACCACACTAAGGAAGGAAGTGGAATGAACTCTTAATTTTTTCCATTTTTTCTTCCCAGCCAGAATATTACAATAAAGCATATTTGCGAAATCTTATACAGAAAAATTCAACAGCATGTGCTCACATGACGTCTGACTGCAATGAGTGTCAGTTCTTGTTCCTGCAGGAGGAGGCTTCACCCAAGCAGGGAAGATAGAAAAGGGTTTGATTACCAAATCCCAGTATGAAAAAGGCTTTAGATCCAGAAGACATTTAGCAGAAAGAATGTACACTGATCAACATCTGGAGACAAATAGGGTCCTGCAGGAGGATGTTAGCTGCAAAATAAAAGCAAAGAGGATAATAGATGCAGATTATAAATAAACAATAAGATTAGAGAAGACATTTCAGCTGTAAGCTCTTCTTAGGGCTATGAGAAAATATATTCAATTTTTTTTCCACAGCCTGAAGATGGTCTCATAGCCCAAGTGTCATCTCTTATTTGGCTTTCTTTCCTTGTGCAAATTAACCCTTCATTCAGTGTTTTTATGCTCAATACTGACATTGAAAATTGCATGAAACCATTCTATTTTTAATAGTAGCAACGCTCTTAAGTAGTTAACGACTTCAGAGATAAATGGATTGGCTTACACCATTCATTTACAAATGCAGGCAAGATCAGTAAGATGTACAGCAGGATATAATTACCATCAGTGGCAAATGTGTACATTTTGTAGCTTCTGTTAAGCCCCAGTGCAAGATTTTTGGGACAAATTTGTTTAGAATGAAGTATCTTGAACAACTTCTGCCCTTCTCCAAATCTCTAATATCTTGTGAGTCCATTTGATTGATCTGGGTAAAATTATTCTTTTATTAGAAAAGAGGATTTATTGTATGATCAAACTCCAAGAAATGACAGTTGTTGTTTTTTTTCCAAAAAGTAACTTTTCCAGTGAATTTTGTTATTTTGTTATCAGGGGGTTTTATATTTATATACTATTTACTTTTTCGCTTTCTGATAGAATAAACCAATCAATATCCTGGGAGATTTTTCTCTGTCTGTGAGTAGAACACAAGAGCCGTTTGTGAAAAGCTTTATAACCTCTTTCCTGGCAAAGGATCACTAAAGAGGTTTCCTCTGCTGACTGACATTGCTGGGAATGTGTTTTTTAAGCTCCACAAGCGTGTCATGGCTGTGATAAGGAACAGGAATGGGTCGTTTGCTGTGCTTGCAGGGAGACACCGATGCTCCCTCTGTTGAAGGGCATTGATTTTCCCATTTTGTCTTGCATCATAAGTAGACATTGAGAAAAAGTACCACTCAGTGATTGTTTGCATGGCAAAGCGGAGTTGAGATGCTTTTCATTTAAACAGGAATCTTGTTGCTGCATTGATTTTATCTGACTGCTGTTTGTTCCTGTGCACAGATCTAATGTATAATCAGAATCGCTAAGCAGGGAACACAGCAAATCGCATTAGACGTTGCTTTATGGTGGCAGAAAGTATAAGGTCACTATTTAAAACTGCATCGGAAAATTTGGCTTTCATTTGCCCAAATTGCCATTGAAAATGTGAACAGTTCAACAGTCCAGTGACCAGGAAATTAAGATTTTGAGATATATTCACTTTTTTTCCCCTTGAACACCAGCTGCAGATTTCCACGCCTTCTCCTCATGTCAAAAATGTCTGTTAAATTAGGAAGACTTTTCATCTAAATACTTTAATCATTGTAAGTGTTTGCATTATAGTTGGATTCATGCTCAAATTGTCACACAGAATTATACTGCTGAGGGAAAACAGAACTTCAAATAAAATTTTGTAGCCATTTGCCATCTCAACCAATTCTTCATGGCTTTCATTTTAATCTCCTAGGAAGAATTTTCACTTATTAAATAACATCTTCTTACTGTGGCACCAAAAATACTGGATCTGCTTTCGTTGAGAGCAGAATTATCCCTGCTCAGGAATCTGGAGAGTATCTAGCCAGTACAAATGCGATAAGTGCACTAAATTAATTGTCATTCATTGCCTTCTAATACAGAAAAGTCCTTGAAAGAGAGTGTCGAAGGAGTAAAGGAATAAAGAACTGAAAGTAAGCAACCACTTAAGAGACATTGGAGATGTATTTCTCATCCAGTTAAAAAGATGAAAACCTGCTTGCAAGGCTTCATTGGCTTTTAAGGAGAAAAGCCCAGAATTAGAATGAAAGATGATGTGCTAGGAAGCCTCAAAGAAGTGGAAAATATTGAAAAGCGCAGCAAAACATACTAGGATTAATTTCCAGTGCTGATAATTATTTTTTTAGTAGTCTCCAATTTTATCCAGCCTTATTTTATAAATATTTACTACCTCCTTATTGATTCATACATGTCTCAGTTTTCCTTTACCTTCCACATTTTTTCTCTTCATCTTTCCATCCATCACTTCTCCAGTCCATCTTCCCCTGCCCGTTTTAAAGCCATGAGCCATAAATTGGCTTTTCTCTCAGGAGCCTTTCCATGGATGAGATCATATTTGCAGTAACCAGCCCAGGGGAAGTGGCAAAGGCCCAGCTCACCTGGGAGCTCTCCTGGTCTGCTTTTGTTTTGCCACAGACCTTTCTACAGATTCTTTGGTTTCCTGAGCTGCATTTTTTCCCCCAGCTAAGTGGAAAGAGGATCAGAGTATCTTTGTAAGACTCATCATCATTGTGCTGCCTGAGTAGTGATGTTCCAGCCTTCCTGCCAGGCTCCACAGTTTCCCCAGAAGTGCTTCCCATCCATGGGTTTGGATCCTTCATGTGTGCACTGAGCCAGTCCAAAGCAGAGAGCAGCTGTGGGCTCAGTGCTGCGTTTATCACCTTGGCCTCCAGCGTGTGAGCTTTTGTGTTAAAGCAAAAAGGCACAACCCCTGTCTCTGTCTTTCCTGAAGCTTCTCTTCCCTGCTCCTGTCATTCAGCTCCTGGCTGATCCTGGAGCTCCTGTGAGCCAGAGGCCTCTCAGGACGGAGAAGGTGAGGGAAGGCTTGAGATAATTTGTGCAGCCAGAGGTGCAGACCTTGAGAACCTCTCTCACACTGCAGATGGTTCAACATTGTGACATAATCAGGGGCTGCTGGACTTCCAGAGGCTTCTTTGCCTCCTTTGGGCTGTTCTGTTCCATAGTCTGTCTTGACTTGCATCCCTTATTGCCTCCCAAGCAGGGTCAGCAGTGCCCAGTGCTCTGCTCCTGGCTTTGCCCCCATCCCAGAACCAGCAGCACCCCTGCTTCAGTGCTCTCTGACTTTGGAGAAGTTTACTGGAAAGATTTCATCTCAATATTAGCAGTTCTGAATCTGAAACTATGACCACACTTCCCTTCCAGGGGAGAACAAAGCCAAAACCCTCTGAGGAGGATGTTCCTTGTTAGAAATCTAAAATAGAAACTAAAAGTTGTTGTGAGATTTAGTAATGATGCATTTGTTCTTTCCTCACTCCAGCTGCAAACCATAATGTGTAGCTTAAATTATTTTTGTTATACATAATTATAAGCCTTTGGTGACAACCTTGAAGATAAATAAGTTTATGTGATTTGCTCGGTAAATTGAGCAGATTAAGAGGATACACAGAGTCAGCTGTCATGGCTCAGGTGACTCATGGAGAATCTCGAAGCTGCAATAATTTTACACTTCTGATCATCTGTCTGTATGCTGAGAGATTTGTGAACTGTCCCATTGAAACTGGAACTGTAAACACACAAGGATCAGGGTAAAAATGCAAATATGGCAATGCATGAAATGACATTTTTGAGATCTGCATAACCAGAGGTGGTTTAAAATAAACACAGTAACTCCACATAATTTGAGAAAGATTAATGCTGGGGAATTGCAGCCACCAGCAATTATAAAACCCAGCATCACAGATGGGTGAAGTTAGACGGAAATAATAAGTGTATCAATAAAGATGAGAAAAATACTGGTAGCTGGATCAGCATTTCTGGAAGGCTGTTCCTTGCTGAAGAGGTTGCTTCTGGTTTTCTAATGGGTATGATTATGAACAGTATTTCACGTGTTTGGAAAAGAGAATCCCTCTTTAATGGGGTGATATATTGAATTCTGAAACAGACCAACCCATAAATGATTTCACAGGGTCTTACAAGGTGCACATAAGCCATAATTGAAACGAAGGCAGCCAATTTCTGTAATTTTAGGGGTCAGTTTGGCACCATCTCCTTGCTCCTCAAAGCACTTCCTATTTGGAGAATTTCTTCCCTCATATTGCACTGGATTTGAAGTGGAAAAGGAATAAAACCAGACCTCCTTGGAGGTGTGCCTCATGCAGCAGAGTTTGAGGGAGGCTGTGCTAAGGAGCTTCTTGGGTCTCCTGCTTTGGGAAAGGTGAGGATGGTCTCAAGTGCCACCAAGGGAGGTTTAAGTTGGATATTAGGAACAATTTCTTCACCAAAAAGATTTCCAGGAATTGGAACAGGCAGTGGAATCCCCATCCCTGGAGGGATTTAAGACATGCAGATGTGGCATGTGGGGACGGGGTTCAATGCTGGCCTTGGCAGTGCTGGGTTAATGGGTTGGGGCTTGATGATCTTAGAGGATTTTCCAGCCTAAATTATTCTGTGATTCTATGATAATGATTTTCTGATGATGGAAGTGATGGAATGAAAAGCAGCACCTTTGAATCTTATAGCTGTCACCATGACAGGTCTGCTTTTTCCTTTGCGTGTTCTGACACGTTCGCTCATTGTGCTCAAATGCATTATGTTTAAATTTGCTTTGTTACCGAGATTCACCTTTCTCTGCATCTTCTGCAAGGGTTTCATGCAGATGAATTTCACATCTCGCAATCAACTTGTCATCCCCTACAACAAGATTATAGAAATCACAGGAATATAAATATCACTTGAACGCTGTGTCTTTAGCTGATTTAAATAAAAGATCAGGAAGATAAAATACCAGTAAAAAGAAATTTTTCTAAGTATGTATGATAGAGGCTCAGAAGGGTAAGGGTGGGCTGGAAGGGTTGCAGGCAGGTTAAGGAGAGAGCCCAGATGTGGATTTTAAGAATGAGGATAAGTGTGAATCAGGTAGTGCTGGTACAGGATTATTATTGCAGATTATTATTATTATTATTATTATTATTATATAACAAGAAGGTGACTGATCTGCTCTAGGGCTGCAGTGACCCTGAGCAGATGCTGTGGCTATTCACAAGGGACGCACTTTCTGAGAAGAAAAAGCTGGTTCAGAGTTCAGCTCCCATCAACGAGCACCCCCAAAACCACAGTGGGAAATTATACCAGTCCTTTATACCAAATTATTCCTGCCTTTAGTCCCTGTTGGGCATCGCCGGCTCACAGAGGCAAGAAGTGCAGCTGGGCAGAGGCTGACATCAGCGTGGAGGCCAGAAATGTGTAAAATGCCACTTCTCTTGGAGTGATTTGGTACAGATATTCTGCAGAAGACACTGCTGGTAAGGTTGCAGTAGAACTTGAGTGCTTTTGTGAAAAAACTCAGACACTTCATGACTTCCTTTTCTTAAACTTTTAAAATTGGTTAAATTAACCATGATCAGATGCAGTAATTAAAGCAGATTTTTGGCATTAGTGTTCCTTCTATGACATTCGTAACCTGTGGGAAAGGATAGTAATTTTTTCATCACAAACTCATTGTTATTCAGACTAAGGGGGGAAAAAAATCAAAATTACTTTTTCAGTAGAGTGGCATTTGATGAGGCTGTTGATGAGCCTGTGTTTATCAGCAGCTTCCTTTGCAAGCTATTGCATCTTGTAGGAGCATTTTGATTTTTTCTTCTTTCGGGGTTTTTTTGGTACTTCAGTTCCAGTCCAGTTTTAAGGTTAATGCTTCCTAGCTCGAAGAAATTGCAGAGCACTTACAAACACTTATCTGGTGGCAGTTCGTTCTTGGCTACTCCTAATGGCTGTTGAATGTTTTTAACTCAGTCTAGAAGTTGAAGAGTTTAGGAATTTTCTGTGTTGAACCCTTTATTAATCAGGTTAATAGAAAAAAAACCCCAGTGTTCATAGAGTTGTTGTAGTTAAAGGGTAACAGAGCAGGTCATCAGTAATGATGTCAGAGAATGGGAAATCATTTCCTGCACATGGAACTTTTTATCAACACAAAGGTCAATATATTATAGTAGTTAATACATCATAGTGGTTAGCACATTGCAGTAGTTGGTTTATTATAGTAGTTACATGCAGTCCTCAATAACAGGGCCAGCAAGAGCTAAATTTACTGAAGTGATGGATTGGTGTTCAGCCAACCAAAGTGTCCAAGGAAATCCCCTCTTTACTCTTCCTGATCCTCCAGTTCTCAGGACTGGAATGCAGACAGGACAGGTGGCCAGAGTAATTATTACCTCTTAAAATAGGAATGTCCTTATTTGTAGCTTTTAGGAAATGTTTTTTACACTGAAGTTTACATCTGACTTTCCGAGTAATTTTTCCAGGTAAACACAATTCCTCAGAGGAAGACAGATCAGGGCAGCTTCAGTGTCCTGCCCAGATTCCCATTGAACAGAAGAGAGCAAGCACGGAGTGCCCTGATAAAACTCAGGGTCAGGGGCACTCAGGATTGGTTGGTGTGATTTGAGAAATTCCTGATTACAAGAGTGTCTCTACCATGTGATATTTTGCACCTTCTTCTTGCTGCCTGTGGCTGCATTTTAACTCTGGGTTATTTGTGTGTGTTTCGGCTTTCTCTTAGAAAATCAGTTCTCGTTTTGATACCATATCAAGATCAGCAAGAAAAAATGGCAGTAAATTCTTACTTTTGTTAGAAAGTAGCTCTGAACAGATTACTTGGCCCTCAGGAATGTTCAAGCCAGAGGCCTTTTTAAGCAAGTGAAAGGACAGAATAAAAACCTTCTCTGTGCTGGCAGAAAAATTCCGTTGATACTTCGAGATAGACTTCAAAATTTCACCTGCCTATTAAAAGAATGCTTACATGGAAATAGGGGTTAGATTAATCCTGTTACTTGCTGTAAGGACCCAACAAGAATGTCTAGAATGTATTTACTGGAAAAGTGAATTAAAGGATAAAAATCACAAATCGTGACAGCCTAATGCCATTCCCTGCTCTCAGTGCAATCCTTTCTGTGCATTGCTGCACTCGGACTTGCTGCGCTGCTGGTTGAGAGCCTGGGTGAAGCTGCCTGACACCTACAAGAACATCATCCAAGCAGCCATCAGATCTCCCCCACTTTCTGTCTCTTGCTGTTAATGTCCAGCTTCTCCGGTGGTTGCGGGTGCTGACAGTGACTGAGGCCAGGTTGGTGCTGTTTTAGACCGTCCACACTGTCCCACATCCCCCAGCTGCAGCTCCAGGAGGACACAGCCCTGCACTGTGCCTTGTGTCGTGTGCCCAACCATTATCATCATCCCAATCTCCTCTCATGGTGCCACATGCCTGGATTTAGGCAAGGGATTCACATCTCGAGGGGAAATCAACCCAAAACAGGCCAAGAAATCTAAATGCAAGTGTCTGCAAGTATCCATACAAGTAGAAGTTCCTGTTACAGCTGGTGCAGATGTGTTCTGTTACCAGGCTGCTTGAACAAGTGAGCAATTAAGAAGCTAATTAAAGAAGAATATGAGAACAAACAATGAGGGTACTAATTTCTTTAATCAGGCGTTTAATTAATCTTCACATGGGCCTGTCCTATGTTACAACCATTTCATGTTATTGCACGTCTCACGAGGGACAGGGTAAGAGAGACCTAAGGACTTTAGGGGACATATGTGGGCACAATTTACAATGTGTTAAACATAACTTCTGATTTGGCCTAAAAATACCAAGCTTGCTCTTGGAAAACAAGGTGTGTCTCCTAGTCTGGGTACATGAACAATCAGCTTAAAGGTGACTGTGTCAATGGCTGCATCATTCAGTTCCATCTGAAATCAACTTTTTTTCTTTCTCATTCCTTGGCTGATTCCAGAGTTGTATCAGGAGCAGTAGGAAATGTTCAATGTTTTTACCTCATTTACTGTTGTAATGGCAATGTACAGAAAGGATTCCTCCATCATTCCTTTCCCCTGTAGTTTTTTTTCCGTGCATGTCCATGTGTGGGTATTAATTCATGTAGTACAGAGAAGCTGTACTTGCCTTATCACTCTCAGCTCTTATCCTTTGCAGAAGAAGAACAAATACCACATTTACAAGCATGTTAGTTAATTAGTTTAAATAAATGCATCTCAAATTGACCTTACAAGACAATGTGCGGGTAGCAATTAAAATAAAATTACTCCATTGTTTTTCTTCCAGCTTTTACAGATATTTAACAGTTTCATGTTCTTACTTTTCTATACCATGGAAACCTCTTGGCATTGATGACACTGTGATCCTGCAGTGACATTTGTTATTGTGAGAATGCAAAAGCAAACTAAACATAATGCAGAAGGAAATAATGGATACAGATAATATTTTACAGGCATCTTATCATTCTGCGCCTCAGACCATTGTCAGGTGGCCTCATGTAAAACTCTGGTGCAGAAGGTCAAAAATGAGGATGCCACTCAGTATCAGAAATGGGGAGAGCAAACAGCTTGCAATCCTAGAGAGGAGCAGTGAGAATTTCACAACAAAGTTGACAAATAAAACCCCTCCCCGAGCACAGACAGTGATTTCATGCACTCTGCAGTTAAGGACCGCCTTGTGGGACGTGTTCTCCTGGTAATAATTCTCCAGGGCAGTTGGGGATGTCTCTGATGCTGTGTGAGCAGGAGGTGCTGGTGCCAGCAAAACCCTGTGGGTGGGTGCAGTGGGAGCTGAGGAGCTCAGGGTCACAGCCCTGACCCAGAAACAAACCCTGGTGCTCCCACCCAGGAGCCTTTGCTGGTGCTGTTCCAGTGACACTGAACCCTCCAGGAAGGGCACGGAGCATCCCTGGGGGAACAGTCACCCTGCAGGGATGGGGCTCGGTCCTCTCTGCTGGGACACTCAGCCCCATCCTCGGGGAAGAGATCCCATGGTCCATCACACGGATCCCGCAGGATAACATGGATGCCATGGTGGCAGGTTGTGCCCATGGTGTCCCAGGCACACCAGGTTGTGTATTCTCAGTGCCACCTCCACCAGTGTCACCTCCTCTGGGTGCCCTAGTGTCAGGCCGTGCCCATGGTGTCCCAGGAACAGCAGGCTCTGTATTCCCAGTGTCACCTCTGTCTCTCCCAGCCCCAGGACTGACCTGACATTCACAACAGCAACAAGCTGAAATTCCAGCCTGTGGTCCCGAGAAGTGTCTTCATCTTTAGCAGAGCTGACAGGGTTGGTTTTTCAACCCCCTACAGTTTAAACAGGAGCAGAAATCATAACAACCATTACGTCTCCTTATTCACTCTTGCCTTTTAAGTTCTACGGTTAAATGATGTGTTAAGAATTCTTTAAAGAAACATATTAACGTATTTATTCCAGGTTGCTGCTTCAGGTCACCATAATGCAATGTAGATACGTAGGGGAAGCTGTGTTAAATTCCAAATACCTTTAATCTGCAATGTAATTAGTTTGATTAAGACTAGTTATCTCTGTTAATTAGCATATCAGTTAGAAGCATTGACTGAAGTGCTTTTCATGATCGCAACGGGTTTTTTATGAATTTAGAAATTAGTTCCTTGTGTCTGTTGCTGAGTTAACTGGAAAAAGATCAAATCTCAAAGCTGTGAGACACTGTCAGTGTGGAGCGAGCAATTCTCCCAGAAGAACTGGCAAACGATGAAAAGATGGAATGGGATTTGTTTAGTTTGAGAAGATTAGGAAGGAACACGATAACGTTCTCTAGCACATATTAGATTATTAAGTGGGTGATGTTCAGTTCTTCTGTGCAGCTGGTGGGGAAAGGAGGCAGAACAAGAAAATAAATGAGCATAATTTATTATAAGGGAGATTCGGGTTAGGCAAGTTTTTGTAAGCAACAGAAATAATGTGTACTGATACTTGGCTGCGAGAAGTGCTTTTGACAAGGCCTTTACAGGTAATTTTTGTAAGTATAAGGCAAATTTTTCCTTGCAATAACTCAGGTATTGCTGTCAGGCCCTAAACTGGAGAATTTATCCAGGTGATCTCTTGTGATTGCTCTAGAAATAGCTGATTCTGTGATTCATGGCTTTCTGATTAAGAGGAATTGGTTATTATTCATAGGCAGTTCTTCTGTCGGGGTAGGAAATTTAGAAAGGCACTCGCTTCCCCAAAGTGCTGAGTTCTGAAGTTACTATTTTATTTATATCTAATGAATAAAAGGCTCAACAAGTCAACTGAAAGAAGGAGAACAAGCAGATCCTTTTTATTTTAAAATTTTCATATCCTGAGAGCATAATTAGATAAATGTGCTTTGGAGGAACCATATATTTTGTTATTTTGGATTTAATAAAAATGGACAGGCTCGGAAAATGTAGCAAAAAGCAGTGCAGGATGGTACTTTGTAGATTATTGCTTGAGGTATTCAGCATGTATAGAAAGTTTTTATTTTTCTTCTGTGGTATTATTTAGAGGGTTTATGAGGTGCTTTACAAGTTTCTCATGGTTGAAAGGCTCAAATTGACTCTGCTAACTTACCTCCCGTGAGATTTATTCCATACTGCATAGGGTAGTAAATTTTTACAATCAATTTACTTAATTAATTTAGTAGATCAATTTATTTTTTCTGTGATGTATTCCTTCAAGGGCTTTAATTTTCTTTTTTTTTTTTTTTTTCTTTCTCTTTTCTGACTGGATTTTTTTTTTTCCCAAAAGCTTTCATGACTCTCACTTTGATATTTATTTACTGAATATACAGACCCATCACTTTAATACATTATTCCTTTGTGGTTCTAATGGATTAAATTAAAAATAGATGTTAAAAAGTGTTGCAAGTTGCATGCTTATTAGCATTGCCCATCAGGGGCTGGGGGAATTTTATGGCTCTACTTTCGAGCCATGGGTTCATGTTCAAAAAATTCACAAGGCTTTGGGTAGGAAGTCACTTGATGTGTACATTTTCTCAAATCTTTTTTCCTCCCATTTAATTTCAATTCTGCAAATGTGTTCTGCTGCACTGTAAAGCTGCATAATCACCGTTTTCCTTGCACAGGCTTTTGGTTTTGCAGCTGTAGAGCAGTGATAGGAGGAGGAGGTCAAATGAACTCCTTGTATCAGATCTGGGATACTCTCACATGTGAACTCTGACTCAAATGTCTCTGTTTTGGCTCCTCTTAAAAATGCAAGTTTTTCTTGGAACTGTAAGAATAAAGTTGTTGCCTTTCAAACAAGTGATTGACTCAATATGGCTTGAGATTTGTAAAATAACCCACCAACTTCCTTGTCAATTCTTTATGTTAATTCACGTTATGCCACATCTTTTTGATCTAATTTGTTGTATCATTTCCGTTTCAGTTTCTGTCCTTTCCACCACACACCAGTTCTCTTCTTTTCCATCCCTTCACTTTCCCCCTCTGGTGTCCTACAGGTCTGTTTCTTGTACCTGTTTTAATTTTATTTTTTCTTATGGTACCCAGGGCCTGAACAATGTTTTTTTTGCTTGGTTAGAAATTAAAACAACCCATTTAGCATCCCTTTTTTTTTTTTTTCACCGGTTGTGATCAAGAGGATTTCTTCATAATTTTTAATTGCTCTGTTTAGTAAATACTGTCTTGAAGGTGCTGAGAAGATTCCTGTTAATTAGCAGGCTAGATGAACTATGTGCATGGCTGGACATCTTTTTCTCCATATAAGAGAAAGTGGTTTTCATGACTTCCTTAAACCTTGCCTGCCCAAAATCATCAGGACATCATCCAAGGAAAACTTGTTACTTGGCTAAGCCTGCCTGGTTCCAAACTAGCATGTGATAGATGATGGCTTTCATATAACATTAGCTTAAAACATTAAAGGCTTGAGGAGCATTTCAATCAACTTCAATATTTCAATTGATATGCCTGAGTAAGCTGCCAAAGTGTATTATTTAGGCAAATCCTTTATATTTGGCTACAGCAGAACGAGTGCCATTGATGAAGATGGATTTCCTGCTTTGTTTATGGCTTCAGAAGTTTGGAGTTTTACAGCTTGTGTCTTCAAAGTCTGAAACATTTTATAAAATTCAGTTGTCTTAAGGAAGTCAGTCACAGATTTGACTATGCAATACTGTGGAAAACCTTCTGATCCCAGGACAAGAACATGAGTCCCCAGCATCTCAGTGGAAAAGGATGCCTTGGAAATAAAACTTCACTGCTATGAAAACAAAAAAACAGTTTACATAAAACAAACCCTCTCCTATAACAGTCTTTCTACAAGCACCATGTTTACAGAAAAAAATTTCCTGGGAAAGTTTAGGCAAGCATGTGGCTGAAAAATATTTATTTCTGAGAGCCATCTGTCCTGAGAGAGAGAGAGATAAAGAAAATTCAGAACAAAAATCTGATTCAACTGAGTTTAAGTATTCCTGTGTCTTGGATGGTGCTACAGCTCCTAGGGTATTTTCATCACTGCATTCTGAACTGGAGGAGGGGGGTGGATGCTCCATTCTTTGTTTCCTTGGGCAAACTTTGTTCTACTTTTCTGCCAGAATAATTTTAAACCCGCATCAAGTAATTTTGCTCAGATTAATCTCTCCCTTCTATTTAGGAATCTAGTAGACTGTTGTAAGTAGTGAGGAAGAAAAGCTTTTAGAAATGAGACTAGAAATGCTGGCTTATTACGGAGTGAATCATTTTTAATCAGGTGCTGGAAGCATTCCACCAGCCCTCTCTCCTCTGAGATAAACTCATGGAACTTCTTTTTGCTGGGAGGATGACATGGGAATAAAACAATTCCTTTCCACACCATTCCTCCCGTCACCTGCCTCTCGCCAACAAAGTTTGGTTATGCAGAGATCACTAGCAGTTATATCAGCATGACCTGGTATCCAGGCAACCCAAAACCTTGTCAGCTTAACAATACACAATGAAGAACTCCGGGATGATGAAAGCTGAGAGGCTCGTTTGACAAGATAGCACCTGTTTCACTCTGAACAGCCAGTGTTGAAATAATGATGGCATTAGTCAGGGGAATACAAGAGGTTCAAAAGGGTTTTTGTGACTTTGAAAGCGAATGGCAGCACGGGGAGCTGTCACCAGCTTCCTCTTCAGGGATGGGTTGCTGTGCCTGCTGTTTATTTGTGGCCAGATTTTGTGGGGTTTATGATTTTATTGCCTCTAATGGCCCCGAGCTCCCAGCTCTGGCCAGTGGCAGGTGCGCACGGGCTGATGTCTCTGAGGTAAACAGAGCCTGCTCTCCTCTGAACCCATCCAACAATGTGAATTATCATCTTCATGTGAGAGCTGCTGTGCGTGATGACAAAGTGATTGCACTGCTGGCCACGGATTGTTAGTGAGTGCCTCTCCCCCAGGTGTGCCACAGAGCCTCTCAGTTGTCTGTGCTACATTGAACACTGACTTTTCTCCTGCTGCTTTTGCTGCTTGTGCCCGAGGTCAGTCCATGACCTCCTGGAATGAAGAGATGCAAGGAAGCAAGGGGAGTATCCCAAGTATAAAAGTGGAACATGTGCAGAGGGGACTGAAATGATTCAAAAGACTGAGATCTGGAGGAGCAGGAGGAAACATGAAAGCAACGTACAGCAAAAGAGATCAGGAAATTATAGAAGCAACTCAGTAGGGAGGCAAAATATGTAAAACTGAAATATTCAGATGGTGGAATAAAGCAAGAGTGGTACACTACAGTGGGAAATGATAAGAAAATGAATTAATCAGGCAGCAGCAGTATTACCTTAATGGAATTTAGTTAGGGAGACTGGAGGGGTCATGAAAGATGTTTGATGGCTCACTGGATTTGAGAAGCACAGATTCAGAGGGTGTCTCACTTCTTGTCATTCACTCAGTCAAGGCTGAGAATGACCAAAATCATGTCCACACATTGACA
Source organism: Hirundo rustica (assembly GCF_015227805.2). NCBI lineage: Eukaryota > Metazoa > Chordata > Aves > Passeriformes > Hirundinidae > Hirundo > Hirundo rustica. Next base: position 12,588,507 of record NC_053464.1, read on the forward strand.
GCTTGATAAACTGTGAGAAATGAGTTAATGACGGGGGGTTCTCCAGCAGATAATTCCAGAAAAGGCTTTAACTTGAACTCGTAACATGGATAGGTAGGGGATAAAGCAGCACTGAAAAGCACCACATTCCACCCAGACATTATAATCTATCTAATTAGTTTTCTAAATAATTGAAAAGATCAGTACAAGTGGTAGTAAGCATTGTACTGAATTGCAAATTAAGTATAGAATGGAAACATGTATTGAGCAGAAGGGTAAAAGAGTGATAATAAGCTCCCTTGTCTCTCTATTTCACTCTGCTTTAATGTGTCTCTTACTCAGAAAGGTAAATAAGGAGAAACTGTTTTATCTCCAGAACCTGAAACTGGAAACTTAAGTGGATTGATTTATTTTTTCAAACTGGAAGAATTAATGTTTTTACAATCAAAAGAACATTGAGATGGAATAATAAGCTGAAAAGCCCTCAATTTCCCACTTCCTCTCCTGTTGTCTGTCCCCTCCTTAGGTTCCACCCTGTCCCACACCCTCCTGTCTCTGCCTCTGCCCACCTCTGACCCCCCAAGTACCTCTGGAAGCTCATGGCTGATTTCAACAGAAGTTGACAAGAGGGAGAGATGTCTGGAATCCTAAAAGGTTTTGATGATAATGTGAAGCTGGATGGAAGGGAGAGCCAAGCAATGCATCCAGTGTGAGAAAAGCTCCAGCTCTTTTTAGACATTCAAGTGTCCCTCTGGGAGCTCAGCCTGGAGCTGAGCTGAGACTCTCTGAGTTCCCTGCTTATGGAGCTCATTATGCCCTTTTCACCTGCTACCCAGGCTTTGACTCATCTTTCCTACTTTAGTGAATTTTCTTTTTTTCCTCTGTTCTCTGTACAGCCTGAACTAAAGTTGTCTTTCATCAAGCAGGGATGAAAATGTAAGTGTTGGACAAACAGAAATTAGTGCAGTCAAAAATGAGACATTGGCAGCCCAGAAGGGTCAGGAAGGTGAGCAGAAGCATTTGAAATATTCCAGCATTGAGACAATCAGGAACTGAAAAGCGTTTGGAGCAAAATGATCTGGTGACTGCACATATGAAGAAATGTCTGCGGTTCTGTCAGTTCCTCAGAGTTTGAAGGAAATATAATAATGGGCAAAAATGTCTCAACTTTGGCATTTTACATCCATTGGTAGAACTTCCTGTGACCACAATGAGCACAAATGTGTTTTCTTGCAACCATTTTTTTGTATCTCCCCATCTGTGACTAAATAAAACTCTAAAAATCCATTTGCCACATAGATATAATGGTAATTAGTGGTAAAACAGTTCCTCAAACTTTAAAAGAGTTGAAATTTAAGTCTAAAAAGATTATGTAGCATTTGCTATACTAGAACTTCTAGGAGGAATAAATGGCTGGAAATGGAATTGTTGCTTTGGAACTTGATGATGTGGTAAATCTCAGTATTATTCTCATTGATATCGAAGACTCCTTAAACTGAGCAAATTGTAAAGATTTGCTTTCCTCCTAGAGGGACTGGATTATGTTTGTCGGCTATTTGGAGCTGGGAAATGCTGAACAGTTTCAGGGATAAGCAAAGAGAAGGGATTTTGCAGATGAGTTTGCAAGCTCTTCTGTCTTTCCCGGACTCAGTGGAGCTGCAGGAGCACAATTCTTCACCGTGTTGGGAGCTTTGAGAGCAGCTTAGGATCCCGCCAGCTTTGTGGATCTGCATTAAATTTCTTCTGATAGAGGAGACAATGTAGAAGACTAGTGGTAAAAAGAATTAATTTAATTTGTTTTGGAAGCCTGGCTAAAGAAGCTGAGAGTTATTAATAAAACAGGCTTTAGAATTATAATTGAATTTATGGGACAGAACAGAAAGAAATTCCACATACAGATTCTTGACTAGTTTTTTCTTGGCTACTCAAAGAAAAAGAAAAGGAAAATACGTTTTTTAGAGGAATCCACTCTTTCTACTGAGCTAGATCTGGGTCAGTCTCCTGACAGTGTTGATCAAATGGCAGATGGCTGAATTTGCTTCATTCAAATGGATGCAAGGTAGTCTCTACTCTGGTGATATTGAACAAAGTCTGACCCACTGATGGGCATCTTCGCTTGATTAAAATGATGAAAGTATTGTCAATAGAGATAGGTTAACTGCTGTGTTTCACAAATTTTCCGCCCACTTTTTTGCTAGATATGGGACTGTTAGAATGGTTTTTGGCTTTCAGCTTTTACGCTTATGAATGGATTCTCTCATTTTATGACGTAATTCCATTTATAGGCATATTAAACTTGACTATCTCTTTAAGATTGGGAGAAACACTTTTTTTTTTGTCTTTTTTATAGCGTTTTCTGGCATATCAGTATTTTTTGCACTATTTATTTATAGAATCATAATAACCAAATGGGAAATCCCAAGTGGAAAACCTTGGAGTAAATCTTCGTTACTAATTTTCCGTAGGGCAAACAACAAACCCGTCAGTTGACAATTAACAGACTGAATCTACAGTTCTCAAACAATCCACATGCACAGTTTAAAGCCATTCCTTTGGGAGGGCTTGTGGGTGTTCGGCACCTTTTAGGCTTGTAATGAAATATAAGAGGGTTGGAGTTTGTTCATCACAGATGTGGTGACATCACTTTTCTTGGTGCCAGAGGTGACGTTCTGTACCTGAAGACCAGCACCTTGCACTGCACAAACAGGTGAGGAGAACTTTCCTTGTACAGAAAATCCTGTCAGTGCTTGTGAGGTCAGCGTTACCTCCTTGGTAATATAAAATATGCAAAGTGATTTTTCCCCCATCTCAGTTTGAATGCTTGGTGGGTTTGTGCTTCACTAATCTGCTCCATCTCAGACGTACACTCCAAATAGCATTACCTGCAAACTGCATGTCCTCCCATTCCTCGGATGTTTTAGTTTAAAGATTTAAGATTAGAGAGTTAGCTGGTGCTGTGGGGATGGAGAAAAATGTTTTTTTGATATTCAAACATCTTTTCCCAGTGCAGCTGATGAAAGCTTTTTCAGCATCAGTTCTTTCTGTGAGCCTCACCTAATTCAGAGTGAGAAAGGACTAGAAATCTCTGACCCAGGAGTTTGCTAACCATGCTTTCATTTGGTTCTCTTTAGCACAAAAATATCCCAGAAAAAAAGTGATCAGATCTTTAAATCTGAACACTGAATACTGAAAGTGGCCCATGCTGTAGGTGTTGTTCCTTTTGGCACCATCGGGAACCATTGGACAGAAAATATTTGTCCATCTTTTGGGTTTTTTGACCTGGTTAAAAATCTGGTTTTTAAGGTCAGCCATTTTGTGAAGAGCTAGGACGAGCCCGGGCGGTGCAGAGAGCAGAGTGGTGTTTCACAGAGGTTTTATTTGTGTTGGTAAATGGTGACAAGGAAAATGCAGACAACAAAGAAGTCAAAGGCTGACACCTTTCCCTTGGATTGTGCCCTGAAAGGCCAGGCGTTGGATGGAAAGAAGTGCAGCGTCAGAAGTGGGACTTGGAGGAGGATGTGAAGATGATTCTGTGTTCTCAGGAGAAAGAACCTTAAACTTTCTGCTGGAGCTTTGCTTGAAAACCTAGTATGTAATTTCACTTCTGGTCTGCTTCACTTTGCTGGGTTTTTAGTGAATAATGCTGCAATCTTAGAAATGCATTCACTGTAATTTTCTGTTCTCTTGTTCTCATAAATCCTTCACTCAGTCAATACAGTGGGCTGGGAACACAGAGCCATGGAATTGGGTTGGAAAAGACCTTAAAGCTCATCCAGTTCCAACCCCTGCCATGTGCAGGGACACCTCCTGCTATCTCAGGTTCCTTTCACATGCATCAGTGGTCTTCACTCCAGTAAAATACCAGCTCCACTCTGTGAGTGGCATTTTATCTAATTATTATATCAGTGCTTTGTTAACTCAGGTCTTCCTTCCGATATTCTAATCCAGTTTGGAATCTCTGTACGGGCCAGGAGTGGGGAATGGTGGCCCCTGGCTCCTGCACTCACCTCCTGTAAACTTATATTGTGCATAATGGGAAAAACAGGGATATATTTATTTAATATGCTTTTCTCTGCTGACAGAATTTGCCTCAGTAAGTTAACAGGACTCTTGAGGGCGTAGCATCATGTCTACAAATATTTATTCAACCTTAAAATTCCTTTTTTTTTTTTTTTTCCTTTCTAAAGCCTTTTCCAAAATACATTATCATCTTCAGTGGTGTGTTCTGATGAGCTGTCAGTTAAAATCTGGTTTATGTCGCTTACCTTTCCACCCATTTATTCTAAATAAATTATGCTGCTTTTAGTGGTAGTATGAATTTATTCAGAAGTGATTATTGAAGAGTAAGTCTTAGTAAATATTTCTTCTTCCCTGAAAATGTTCGTCTGACCCTTGTTGTTTACTCAACTACTGATTCTGTCTTTTCTTTTGTTTCGTATGTATTATTCACACAGTTCCTAAATCTCTGCCTGTACGTTAAAATTATTCATAATTAAACTCTAGAGGGTTGATGAAACTAAGGATGCCTAAATAGATGTGTTTTTCCCCAGTTAATATTTCCATCCAGATTGACAGTGATAAGATTTCTGCCAGGATTCTGATTTCAGGCAGAAACAAGCTCAGAGAAAAAGACCCTTTGGAAGGTACCACAGTGTCAGCTGGGAAGTCAATCTGAGTTACACTTTTTTAAGATTTGAAACTACTGAAGTAAGCATTCTCCAGAGACTGACTGGGCTTGTTCAGAAATCTTCCAGAGTGCTAAGCTGTGCTGAGAACACAGAAAACATAAACTGTCCTTAAAAATGGCTGGAATATAAACTGGACCCTTTTGTTGTCAATGGGACAGTGGGAACAGGACAGTTGTTGACAAATGATATTTATGACTGAGGAACAAATATCTGGGAAAGACTGGGGATGTTTTCCTGTGCCTGAGGTCTCTCCTACCTGCTGGCTTTGCCTATAGGCAGGCAATGCTTTATCTTGCATCCTCATAGCTTTAATATTTCTTCCAAATTTTGGACCCCCTGCTAGATGGACGTGTTTAAAACAGAGCCTTTATTAGGCAGTGCCATCTGTGTGTATCCTGTGCTCTTTCCTGAGTTCTTCTTGTCTGGAGTTAAAAACTCAAAAGAATTTTTTGTTGAATACCACTTCACACCACAGTCCTCAGAGCAGAGTTCTGCATGGCAGAACACTGATCTCGCCATCGCAGCGCTGCTGTGTGCTTGCAGGAAGTGCAGCTTTCACCTCTGGTGTTGTCAGAGGGACCTGGGGACACGGTGTGAAAATGGAGATGTCATTAATTAGGATGTGAGAGGGTCTTTCTGATCAGACGTGTCCTTTGCTGCACTCGAGCCACGTGCTGTCTAAAACCAGAATTAGATGGGCGGTACAAAGATTGGGCACGGACGCCAGGTGGGACTGGAAATGTGCAGCTTGCCTTCAGCCAGGACTTACTTCAGGATGGCTCTAAGATGTCAGAGAGAGACCAAGCTGATGGCATGTCACTGCCTGAACCCTCCTCTAGCAGATACTTGTAATTTTATTAACCATTTTCCCCCAGCTGCAAATACCGTCATTGTCAGAGCAGCTGGAAGCGTGAAGAGCAGCAGAGAAAACATCCTATCTTCTGGAGTCTGAACAGAAAAGCTGTTACTTTGAAACTCTGGAGAATACAGGCTTGTATTGTATAACAGGATTACTCTGCATTAACTGAAGTGGAGACACCACTCGGCAGCAGCACTCTGCAGAACAAATAAAACACCATAAAAATAAACTGCTTAAAGTTCTTGCAAGAGAGAAGCTTTAAGATAAAAAAGAGTAGTAATATAGAGGAATAATTTACTGGTCGACTGCACCCTTTTCCTTACTGAGACTTGTCTCTCAGTGTGCTTTGACAGCAGGTTTAAACAGAAAAATTACATTGCTGGATAAAATACGATCTTGGCTCAAGGGAGTAAGCACAATATACTTACAGCAGGATACAGTCTTGTCTCACAAAACTTAGTGTCAAAAAAAAATTAGCGATCTGTGCTGATTACAGCAACGCTGCACGTCCCTTCCAGCTCCATTCTTGTGTTGTCATCTTGCACATGTAATCTGTTCCTTGACAAACCATTCCCTCCTCACAAGCAGCTTTCACTTTCCTGAAAGTTTACAACAAAAATATTTTCTTGCATGAATGAGTTAGGATTCCTCATGTGGGATTCCAGCTGCTTTGAAAATAGATTTCCTTGTGCCGGCAGCTCTTGTACCGCTGACGGTTGTGCTGCTGTGGGGGCTCATTCTGCTCTTTACCTCTTCTTTTTTTAATGCAGTACAAACCTAGAGCACACAGAAATTCCCTTCCTGATGCTCAACAGCCACAGGAGTGGCTGTGGTGGTGACTCAGACATTTTTCTGGTGCAGTTGATAAGAACTGTGATTGTTTAGCTGCTCCTCTGGAAGTGACTGTGATGAGGAGAGAAAGAAGAGACCAAACACAGTCCTTAGGGTTTTGTTGACTGATTTAGCCAAAATGCCATGGGACATGACTCTAAGGAGCATTGGAAATATGAGTAAAAATAATTCACATTTGAAAAAATAATATGAGTACATGCAGAGTAATGGGATTTCAAAGATAGATATTAATGCCAGTATAAGGGAGGGCAGTAATCAGGGCTTTTAAAATATGAATTCCACGCTCGGGACTGGATGTGAGAAATGACCAGGAGGAAGCAAGCAGGGCTCAGGTATCGGAGTCTTTATTGCTAGAGAGGATGAAAAAGAGGCAGGAAAACAGCTCAATATTCAATTTAATTTTTGAGTTTTGCTCTTGATGATCATAAGACGTATCTCTTTTCCATTCCAAACAACAATTGTCATCAGCGTGGGGTTGACAGATTTATGTTTGGTTTGCAGGGTTGACAGATTGATTCGCTGTATCTTGTAGCATCCTTTTTTTAGATTAGAATAGCATTTTATATAAAAATAATGAGTTTATAATTATATAACATAAACAGAATAAGGATGAAGGGCCCATTGGGTTTCATTACTTCAAAGTGCTGCAATGCTTGCACATTATAGACAAAATTTTACCACTAAAAACAATTCACATGAGACATTAGCAGGCAGGAATACAAAGTAGCTAAAAGCTCTTAGATGAAGGTATCTGTTTGTTTTGGAGGCTTAAACTTCCTTGACACTGAAGAGAATTTGGCATCCCTTTTGAAGAGGTGCTTTTAGTACATGACACTTTAATAGAATACCTCAGTGAGTTATTAAATTAACAAAGACAACATTAAATTACTGATGTTCTTTCCCTCCTCCCTTTCTCTTCTGTCCTTCTGCCTGAACTTCCCCTGTACATTCACTTTTAGGAAATAAACATCCAATCTGTCTCGCAGGGCAGTTTGACACCCATCGGTGAAATAGACTTTAAATAGAAAAAGGGCAGATGTTGAGGTTGCCTAGTTGTCCATCTTGGGCTGGAGCTCTGTAAAAAGAACCTGTCATAAATCCCTGCTCCGGTGTGGGTGAATGCTGGAGCCAAGTCTGTTGTCTGTGCTGTTGTCCCCAGGGTCACAAACGATCCCGAGAGGCAAAAAGTGGGGATGACATCAACTCCTTTTGTAGGTAGCGAAGGTGGTGTGTGGTGATTGATAACACCAATCCAGTGTACTGAAAGTTTCTAATTCAGGCTAACCTCTAAAAGCTGTTATTGTTATTTATATTCTAGAATTATATTATACAGTACTCGAAAATTTGAAAACACCTCAGTAGATCTCTCAGATTCATAAATTATGGTCGCTTCTTGGTAGCATTCCTCCCCTATTATAAAATAATTCTGTGCAAGAGCTGAGCCATGTGGTGGAATCCAGTAAGTCTTTGATGTCTGTGAACTCAGCAAGAGCTTTTAGTCTCTGCCAGAAGGTGAACAGTCTTAACACTTGTGGGAGGTGATGTGTAAAAATAAATAAAAGCACATATTTTTTTTTCCCGTATGAAGCTGCCTTACTGTAGTAGCTTTCAAAGTGAGCTGCTTTTCAGTGCTGCTCATGTTATTTTCCCAAACATGTTCCCAAATTGGGTGACTTTTTATCTCACATCAAAATCCCACATTCCAACGGCATAACTCATCGGTGAGAGCTGTTTTGCAGGTTAAGTATGAAAGGGGCTTTTTAAGTAGACAGAGCTGTGTCAAAAGTCATCTCACAGTGGTCTGATGCGTAAAGAAAAAATGTTTTGCCTTAAACATCTATAAGTTTTTCCCTCTTTTATGGTTTTTTGTTGTCGTTGTTGTTGTTTGGGGTTTGGGTTTTTTCTTTTTAACCTAATTATTTGTGGATTTGTTTTATTAGTTGGACTTGGTAATTGTGCAGTGACCATTAGGATTTCTGATATTCTTCCTCAAGGCATCTCAGCCTTCCACTCATACTGGATTGTTTATTTAAACATCACCTTTTTTATTTTAAAGAACTTAGGTCTTGAGAAGCTGATCTACTTTCTGAAATGGAATTTTGATTAAATGGCCATATAACTTATTGAAGATTATGATATCGAACTATCAGGGGTGATTTTAACAGGAAGCAGAGGTTCCCCACTTGAGGTTCCCCAGGATCTGGCTGTGAGTGCTGGGAGACTTCAGCCACTGCTGTCTTGTGTCTGAGTATTCTGGGTCTGTGGAGTGTGGGGATGTGTTTAAGAAGAAAAATCAATGTTTTTTTGAATTAAAATTAAAAATGAGAAGATCTCTGAGTCTAAGATGTGCTTGGAATACCTGAAGTTTATGCAGCTGTGCACAGAACTGTACCTTTGATAAGCAGACACTTTGAAACCAAAAGGTCTGAAACCTTTGAATATTCCTTCCTAGGCTGGACAAGGTTTTTGATTTTAATAGAGCTTCAGTAAGGATGCAGAACATAACCCCTTATTTCTCATGTGTGATACAATCCTCTCTGATCATATTTGTTTAATATTCTGATCGTGTAAAGTGTTAAATGGTCTTGACTTAGTTTAAAGTCAGGAATTGTAGCATCTGTCTTTAATTACCTGACAGCATTTTCAGAATTCTTGTCAAATTCTTAAAGGAATGACAGTTTCCAAGGAGGTTTGGACTCTTTTGCCATATCTCCTTCACCACGTACTCTCTGTAACAAGCCACGATCTCTTCTTGCACCTCAACTTGGAGATCTAATTTACATCCCTACCAGCATCTGCCAGGGCTTTGTGTCCTGCCCATCTCCCAGGGTGGGAATGGCTGCGCTGAGTGGGGCGGTGGCTCTGGAGAAATTCTCATTCTGAAGCCAAAGGATGATCGAGGAATGCTGGCAGCAATTTAGAGACGTTCATGTGCTGTGCCTCGGGCAAACACTGATTAATGAAATGGCCCCGGCCCTGAATCTGCTGAGGGAGGCTGTTTGTGGCAGATACATTGTGTATTCGGGCATTAATTGTCTGCAGTAACCAGAAAGTTCCTGATACTTCTGTAATTATATATATGTATTAGATTATGAATGCCAGGAAAGCCAGAACATGTTCAGTTCTTTCCATATGGAACAGGGTGGGACATGGAGGAAATGATGCCTCTATCCCTAATTTCCCAGTCCTGCCCTCTAGAGTAAAGATGCCATATAAATCATATATATATATATATATATATATATATATATATATATATATATATATATATAAAAATACCACACACTATATATACTATAATACACTATATTACATTATTATCTGTATTCCCTGGGTAAGGTGAGTCTGACAGCTAACTCTGGAGTCAAGCACCAATATCTGCTTCTCACAATCCAGATGGGCTTTTGGGGCTTCCTGGCAAGATTGCTGTGCCACACTTGCTTTCCAAACAACTGTAACTGAAAGAAAATAAACGTTAGAAGAGCACGGGAAGCTTGACTTATGCAATTCATTGCTCGTGCCCATTTAAAAGCAAAAGCTAAAAGGCTTAGCAACTGAGGGAACTGTGATAGAGGATTTATTCTGACTAACTCTGCATCTCTAAGAAGTAGTTCCTAAATTTGTAGCAGTCTGAGCAGTTCCAGAGGCAGAGTGAGCTGATTCAGCAACCAGCCTAATCGTGCATTTAAACTGAAGAGGGAATTTACTCGCAGTTGTTGGTGAAATTAGGAGGAGCTGTCCACTGCACGCTTCCTGAGGCGCCTAACTAAAAAGGGGGAAAGGGACAGGTCTTGATTTTGTGACAGCAATAATATTTTGGCTTGTCTGTGAGCCCAGCTCTGTGTTTGCCTTTCATCTGCATGCTCTGATCAATATCTGTGAGCCAGAGCAGTTAGTCCAGTCTCTGTAGAAATCTCCCTCTCATGCCTGATATTTCTGCTTCCAGCCTGGAAATTGAATTTCTCTCAGCACCTTTAATAACTGGATCTCAGTGGCTGCATGTGGGTACGGGTGGGCTTTGCCTCTGTCCTTACACATTTAGGACTTTTCCTTTGTAGGTCGTCTTCCACAGGATTTCTAATTTGTAGTTTCTCAATTTTAAAGTCCTTTTTAAATCCTCATTAGTTAAGTCTCCGTTCCAGTATTCCATTTTTATTTCTTTTTTTTTGTCAAGGGATTAGATTAATTTATACCATCATATATAGACTGCATACATATCCATATTGCTGTCAGCTTACATGCATAAAAGGTGGCAAAAATATCCCAAAACACAAATCACATTGATTTCAAGAGTAATTGTGACTCTGTCACAATTCAGATTCATAATTCAGGAAGCAAACACTTTTCCTTAAGAGAAAAAATAAGAGAATTTCTCCACTTCTATTATCATTCCAAAATAAGTTTTCAATATTTTTTATATCACACTTAGGTAAGTTTTCCCTGTAATATTTTATAGACCAATTCCTTTGCCATGTAAAATTCCCAATGATGGCCCCTTTATGCATTGGTGAAGGAATTGTTTCAGGAGACATGCAAGAGTGCTTTGGCCTTAACTGAAATCAGTATTTTTAATCAGTTCTAGGGGGCTTTTTTGAGAAAGAGTTTGCAAAAGTGTAATTTTGTCTAGATGGGACTTTGCTTCCATGAAGCAGAATATCTTGGGCAGTATTGCACATTATCAGCTGTGGATGGAGCTGCTAATTTACCTGGAGATTTCTAATAACTCCACCCTACTGTTGTGTTTATTCAGGCTAGGATGTACTGCAAAACACTGCTGAGGACTGCAGTACCAGATCTAAATTTAAACTTATCTAATGCAACCTGCTTTCCCTCTGCCTAATTTATGTGTGTGACTTAAAAATATCTCCCCATTTGCCCCTGCTAACGCTGCATTTTTTTACTTCCAAGTCAAACCAGCCCATGGGGGTTTAGAGTCGTAATGCTTTGTTTGGATGTTGGTGCTAAAAATAAATTTAAAAGGGGAACAATAAAACAGTGGCACTGACTGTATTAAACCGAGTAATTTTAAAGAATGAATGCATAAGAAAGCTACTTATTCAAGGCCATTCAGAAAATGAACTATTCAAATTTATTTCCCACGGTAAGGATCTTTGAGCAGTATCTTCTCAGCAGCTCAATTGCAAACACCAGAAAGGGAATTGGAATCCTTCCACTTATGGAAACTAAGGATGGTCTTATCACACAAGATGCTTTCTGTGGAATGCAGTGTTTACCATCCATCACTTGAATTTTTCTAATCTGTGAACTGTTTCATGGAAATTTAAAAAATAACCAATACTCAAGCAAATCCTTCATTTTGGAAGGCTCCAGAAGGGCAAAGTGAGCAGCCTGTGTTACAGCCATGCCCCAGTGCTGCTCAGTAAAACCAAACTGCCATGAGAGCAGGAAAGGCAGAGCTCTCACAGACCCAGCTCCAATCTCAGCAGTATCTAGAGCACTGGAAGTTTTACACATTTTTAAACTGAGTTATCTCGGGTGTACATTCACATTCCAGCCCTTTGTTGGAGTCGGAATCCCTTAATTGATTTATCGTCTCCATAAAGAGAGCAGCTAATGAAGATTGTCTTATCTCGTAGAGCCAGTGCTTTTGAAAAGCAAGGATCCCAATTTGGTCTGTCCTGCTGCTTTGAAGTTCGCAGTGGTGCTGGTGCTGCAGGACAGCAAACGGGATATTGGAGGTGCCTATGGATCTTTTCCATTGGAGGCAAAAAAGAGGCTGGGAGAGAGCAACAAGTTGGAGCTGTTAGTTTAAAAATTGAGAGAGAAGGGGACAAATCAAATTTATGGCTTGGTCAAAAAAAAAAAAAAAATAGTTTTCCAGTATTTATAATCAAATGGATTTCATATCAGTACACTGCATAATGTAAGAATTAGTTCTCCCATTTTACATCTACTTCCTGGAAACCCCTGATAACAGAGATATTTTTAGAGCACTACCTTCCCGAATTAGCAGATTTGTTAGAGTTCTGAAATTACATTTTGCAATTTGCTCAGGTACGAGAAAGATTTTACAGAAACAAACAGTGAAGATAAATCATTGAAAGTGAAATATTCTACAGTTACCTAATGTAGGAAAGATAATGATGCCATTATTTTGTCAAAGGTGTGATTAGAAAAATCCCTTTTCCATTCCATTTCCTTTTTCATTTGCAAACATACTTACAAGGGTAGGGTGTATGTGCTCATAAATGCACAAATATCCAGTAAAATTTTTGTTCTTCTTAAGGTAATTCTTAAATCCATTAAACTTTTATGATTGGTACACACACTGTGCCAGGTAATACATATTTATGAACAGTACCTACAGCACCAAGTAATATGCAAAATATTCCACAATTATCTACAAGCCTTTAAATATCAAGTGGTAGAAGGTCATGGAACAGGCCAGCCTTCGATACTACAAATACTACTGGTGGAAAATGTTAAAGCATTCATTGCTTTGCAAAAACAAAACAAAAATGCCACTTCTATGACTCCAGACACCAGAGCTGACTGGGAAATGGAGAGACTTTGCAAATAAGATTGTGTTCAACATCCTTTTCTTAACACAAAAGAATTCCCATTCCTGGCCCCCACAGCACTTGGAACTTGCTTGAAGAATTGTGTAAATGGCCTCTTTATGTGCATTGAGTTACTTTAAGTAGTTAAGAAGGATGACCAGAGCATGGAATTTGCATAAATATTCAGTGTGTGACACCCAGGTGTTCTAGGGGGCTGTATTGCTTCTCTGCTGCTGTTCTTTTCGGCCCAGAACTACATTTGTCAATGTTTTAATGGTTTGTGTGACTCTAAAGGCAGACATCAGCTGGAGTTTTGTAGTTTGAGAACAAGAAATTGATGGTGAAGGGACCCCAGGTGACGCTAAGGAGCACATTCCTACATGGATTCTGGTGTGTTGTACCATAACCACTGAAAACAAGCAAAAGTTCTCTTCGTATCTCTCCTCGTTCACTTATCTCTCCATTCATCATTTTGTAGAGCAGGGAAAGATAAAGTCTGGCTTCCAGACATGGGGCTTGGTGTGTTCTGATCTGCTGGGTCTCCCAGGAAACACAGAAACCTCTCCTTGGTTCTCCTCCTTTCCCTCTGTCCTGACCTGGAGTGTTATGAAGCATGGGATGAGAAAATCTCCTATTTTTATCAGCTGCTCTAGCAAGCATCTGAATCACTTCCTCCGGAGCTCCCAGAGCCTGAGATTTACCTTGGGACTTGTGTTGGATGGCTGGAGTCCTCCAGATGGAGAACTGGGAGCAGCTGCAGCACAGAGCAAGCAGCAAATGCTCAGGGCTGGATTGCCATGGAGGCTTGGGAAGAATTATCAAACATCATCGCCCTTGAGGTCCCCTTCCAACCTGGGAGCCTGTGCTCCTGTGATTTAGCTTCAGTTTTAAAAAGTGAGGCATGCATTGAGGGGCTTAATTTAGTTCACATTAATTTTCTTTTTAACTCAATATCCTTTCAAGGCCACAAACCATATCCCGGGGATCAGAAGTGCTCTCTGGCTAGCTGGAGTGATAGAGCAGGCGGTGTTGCTGAGGTAATAAATTGGAAATAAGTAATAATAAAAAACATGAGAACATCACGGTGCTTTTGAAAACAAGCAATATTTCATCTTTATTACATATATAACCATCCCTCGCACTTGATGTCATAGCTTAAATATTTCTTAATCAATCGGACAGGTGATCTTCATCTAGGTTACCTGGAGAACCCCCGGAATGATTTTGGAATGGTTGGCAGTTATCCTGGGGAATGAAGGCAGGATGTGAGCCTGGGATGCAAAACACCAAGAAATGTCATGCCTGTTTTTAGGAAGGGGAAAAAAAGAAATATGGAAATTAAATGTCAGTCAGTTCACCTCTCATTCCTGGAAAAATGTTGCAATAAGCAACCAAATGAACTAATTGTAATCTCCTAAACAACAACAAAAAAGGTCATTTAACAACAATTACATATTTTTATGTGTCAGAAATGGGTTGTGCTGGACCCCCCCTGTGTTGATACGAGTGGAGCAGCAGATGTCACACATCTTAATTCCAGCAGGGCTTTCGATACTGCGTTGTGAGTTGTAAGAAGGTCTGGTCTGCCAGAAGTTACCAGCAAAGGGATGGAAGACGGGGAAATTGTACTTTGAGAAGAGTTAGCAGCAGCAGTTCAGTGCTGGGTGATTTGCAAGATTCCCATCCTGATAGGATGAGCCAAGCAGCATTTCTGGGAGCTGTTTCTTCTGCTTTCATTTGCAGTGATTAAAAGGTGGCTGTTTGGAAAAAGTCAAATTTTGAGCAAAGCCATTGGCAGCCTTACAACAGCCCAGAATGCTGACACCCAAAAAATCAATAAGCTGTTTTAAAAGTCAGTCTTTTTCAGTATAAAAGCCCAGACACATCAAGTTGTGCTCTCCATTCAGGTAGAGGCGGAACGTGCAAAATGCCATAAATCCATTGCCAATATTTACTGTACTAAAGCCTCAACGCATGCCAGAAAAATCTGGGGTTTTCCCTTATATCCTTTTAAAATACTGAAAACTGTATGTCTGGCCCTATTTACTGCATTACAGACTGAAACCTGAATTCTTTTCACAGTTCCTGGGTGCATGGTTTATAGAGAGGCAGTTTAGTAGAAACTCCTGTGCTTTCTGCTCTGTTGGCGCTTGGTGAATCTTCCTTCCTGCTGCTCCTGAGTACAGAAATACATCTCTGGCTCGTTACTATGAAGAATGTTTGCATGTATCCAAAGCTTTTCGGACTCCTCAGAGACCTGCTGCTACTTTTGATGGGAACTTCTTACAGATGACAAGACAGAGCAGCTGCAGTTGACCACTCGCAGGTGGTCAAAAATTTTGTTTTCTTGAGGTCAAGACGGTGGAGTATTGTTCCAAAAACTACTGAAAATTGGCGTGCAGTGGCTGTAAGCACACAGGTTCCAAAGCTTTGAGATTTAAATTTGCCGAAGACTCGCAGAATGTTGTCCATCTCTTTCAACAGCAGACCCTTAGGAAAAAAATTATGTGTAATTTTTTCTTAATACATGAAAAATACCTGTATTTTAAGGACATGAAAGGGCTCTGAGTAAGCATATAATCATTAAATATTCACAGTGTACAGGGTTTAATGTGCACAACATTGAATATACCAAAGAATAATGCCATAATTATAGCTCCTGTAATAATTATGTTTTATTGCGGCTTCCTTACTTTTTATCCCACAGTTGGCATAAGCTTTTAAGCAGATGCCTTGGGTTTGCCCTTTGCAGCTTATAGGCAGATCACTGCTGTGTTGCTTCTGCAGTCAGTCAGCTATTCAGCAATCTCATTTTTCTTTTACTGTTTTGGCAGAGATGAAAAGCAAAGTTTTTAACCTTCCACTTTCCTGCTATTTATTTGACTGTTGGAAGCCAACTTTAAAGCTTAAATAGGAGCATAGGCGTATCCTCACAGCGACACATTACTTTTTCTCCCTGGAGTTCTTGAAGCAACTGGCTGAAGAATGAAATGCAGGCACTGTGAAGACACAAATGAAGGACTAGAGTGAAATGTAATTTGAGTGGTGTCTTTTTTAATTAAGAATGGCTTAGACTCTGCAACACAGGCCTTCCAACAGAAAGTCGCCTGCCGATAGAGAATATGTTACAGATTTCCTATTATAGATTGAATATCTATAGATACATCCGGTAGAATATAGAGTATCTGTAGATATAGTCTAAAAATATAATCTGTAGCATGTTTCAGTGTCTCTCTCTACTTCTGTATATCGTTTCTAGAGATGTGGAATATATAGAGGTATATTCAATATATGTACACAGAATTTATACCCTGGAATCAGAAGTTTGAACCTGCACCCAAGCACAAAAAAAGTCATGTAAGTGTGGATTTTTGGTTCTGGTTCTTTCTGCTCTGAGGTGCTGGGAGCACTGGAATTTGTGACGAAAATATCATTATCCACAGGATTCATTACAGAAATGGAGAAATGATTGGGCTCTTTACAAAGGTTCCTCCTAAAGCACCTGAAGCTTGTGTGGTATTGATTGTTCTGTTTGCCCACACCTGCTTCTGGTTCCTTCCTGCAAAACCTCTTACAATCTGTGGAAGAAAATTAACCCCACCCAGCAGAGGTCAGCTACAGAAGTTCCCAAAATCTTTGTGGGAATCAGGTGCTGGCTTAGAGGAGGCCCCAAAGAGGTCCCTCCCTGCAGGAAAGGGCTCAGCTGAGCTGAGCTCAGCTCATCAGCTCCTCTTACCTCCAGACAAGCTACAGGTGCTTCCACTTGCTCAGCCAGGGGAGGTCAGGAGCCCCGGGCTCCAAAGGTTTGGGGTGTCTGCTGGAGACAGGATTGCAGCCAGAGGTTCTGCTTCTTTAGGCTGTTTTGTGGCCAAAGGCAGCAACAGAGAGACGTGTGGCTGTGAGGTCAGTCTTAAAGGTAAAGGTCCTGCTTGATTTAATTTTATTTTGGTGATGGGTGAAGATCTAAGGGTGTGAGATGCCACTTGTGAGAGAAAAGGCATTAATTCTGCTGCTCAGGGTTTGTCTCCTGAGGGTCAGGTGCTGCCTGGCTGTGCAGGCTGTGGCTGTGTGGCTGCAGCCCAGGGCAGTGGAGCAGCTGCTGGGTTTTTACTCTGCACCATGTTCCCCTATCAGGTAATTCCAGTTGAACAAGAAACAAGCGCAGTTTTGTATTTGTTGGTACTAAGTTATATGGTTGCAGAAAATAATGAGACTGTGGAATTATTGAAGAATATGTTGTGTTTCAGCAAATTTTTATTGACCTTCCTTTTTTTAAAAGAAGCTCCCGGTTGAATGAAGTCCGAAGGACCTATTTTAAATGTACATTAAGTGGAGGAAATATGGTTTAAAGAGATACAGCATGGAAATACAGAGTTTTAGGGTTCCTCCTCCATCTTCACAGGTCATCCTAACATCATGCTTTACATTCTGGTGTTGGCTCCCAGAAGTGGGTGCACTGGCAATCTGTCCCAGGGCTGGGATGTGGAACAGCCTGAGCTGGGCATGCACAGTCACTGCTGTGTCCCAGGCTGGAAACGTGAGCAGCAGGAAAGGGTGATGGCTGGAAGAACAGCATTTCAGGAGGCTCAGTAACTCTAATAAACCTCCAGCTGCTTTCTGTGGGAAGAGGAAAATTGTGTTATCTAGGAAAATGCTTTATATTAAAGTTGCTCTTGCTATAGAGATTACCAACAAGTAGTATTTTGATAAATCCTTGGGGCGTCAGAGACGCAGCTCCTGAGTGACAATAGAAATGTAGGAAAAAAATTTCCCTATGAAAGTGTTGGAGTTTGGTGAAGAGTTTTTCCCTTTCTCTCCCCGGTGCTGTTGGAGTGAGGAGATGCTTTAAAGTGAGACACCTTCTGCTGCCTTAGGAGGGAAAGCAGTGCAGTGGTGTTGGTGCTGCCTCTGCTCTTGAGAGGTGACTCGTGTTCTCTTCTCAAGTACTCCTTTTCAGCTGCCACCCTGCACTGAAGAGTAAAGAGGGAGGGAGGAAAAGGAACACGTTCCATTTGTGACCTTTTGGGTGAAGTCATCTAAACCTTGCGGGCTGGAATTATCTGTAGAGCAATATTGTTAGGTCTTAAAGCTCCATTCTGGCGTAACAAACCCTACCCTTGTGTAGACACTACTGGCTCATTTGCGGCACTGGGGAACAGAATTTAAAGTATCTACATCAAAAACCTGCGCTGCTGAATGAGCTGAAGGAGGAACTTCAGTGCTTGAGTTGACAGAGGGATCAATCAAGAGGCAGCTCTGACACCTCTCCCGAGATGTGTCTGTGTGTTTTTGTGGGATGTGTGCCCTCTCTCCTGCTCATTCTCATACACAAGCACTCAATTAGACACGAGCTGTGCCATGGCTCCCTTTTTCCCTGCAGTCTCTCTGACTTTGCAGAGCGTGTGGAGCTGAAATGTAGGCTTGTGTGGATTGAGGAGCTGTGAGCCTGCATGTCTGTGGAATGTAATTCTGAATTTCAGCTTGAAGTTACAACCCCTGGGTACCTGTTTGACTTCTTTTCTGGTTTGAATATTAACCACTTGAACAATGTGCTTTTACTGCCTGGAAACAAGGCAAATCTGTGGATTTGTTTGTTCCCTTTACATGAAGATCTTTATCAAGAAATGAGACTTAAGTACTTCAAACCTGCAAGAGGCTGTCTTTCTGTTTCTTTATTATTATTAATTTAGCAGGACTTGATGCATATGGTCATTTTTTTTTTTCTGATTGTTTTGCATGACTAAGGGCTGCAATATAACCAAATATATATTTTTTTTTCTCTTAATTATTTGATACAGAATATATGGGAGAAAACAGGATGTTTATCTCCCCATCCTGCATGACCTGTTCCTTATCTCTTGTTTGTTACCTCTGCTTTCAAGACCTCATTCTGAGGCTTGTGTATTGTTGTTACCGGCCTTGTGGATCTGGCTCTCACAAAATACTAATTTTCCTTTTTTTTGTCCCATATTTTCATCTTAGGAGATAAGAGGTTAATTTTCCCATTTCCTTTAGCAAGGTAGCCTGCAGGGTTTATTTGAGCACTGTTTCTGTTTTCCATCTTTCAAGTTCAGTAACAACAGGATTAAAAATTTGGAAGTTAAAAATGTAGATGTCTGTCTAATTAAAGGAATTGGCTGTTGGGGCTGTATTTTTCTTTCTCATTAGCATTCTGTTCATTCTGTTTTCTTTCCCTATCTCCCTGTTCCCTACACACTCAGCTTGTAATAAAAGTTGGTTCTTGAATGTAAAGAGCGTGTTAATGCACCTGGGAAAAACATGTACAGGAAGGAATTGGATTTGTTTCTATCTAACCTGGGTAAGATAGAATGGAATGTTCCAGTGTTTATCTTTACAGTAATAATCAAAGGCTCCTTCCAATGCTCATAAGGATTATTTAAGAAGAAAATTAAGTAAATGTATTTATTTGTTTGTTTCCAACAGAAAAACAACCTCCTATTTTAAGTTTATACCCCTGCAGCCAAGTGATAAGGGCATTTTAATGTTTTCCTGCATCTATCTTTCCATTTTTATGTGTGGCAGGATTAGGGGAGAGCTGATGCTGCCGCTGTGTAAATGTGAGCAAGCAGAGATCCTCATTACAGGGCAAAGTGGATAAAAAGAGTCAGTAACTGAAGGTGATGGAACTGTTGTGTCTACTGGCCATTAACTGGGTAATAGGAGCTCTCCTCCAGATGAGGGGAATCGCAGGGAGCAGCATTTTGCTGCGTTGCAGGAGCAAATCCCTAAAACCTCTGCAGCAGGAATGTCTGCAAGCACGGAGATAAATACACGGAGACAGATTGCAGCAGAGACTTTGGGGGCATCGGGGGATTTCTGTTCTGGTCCAACTCTTATGCAGAATTATTTGCACCGGCAGGGTGTGGAGCACTCAGCTCCCAGCCCCCGAATGAGCTGGGCTGGCATCACACGCCTCTTCCCAAGGGTTTG
Organism: Hirundo rustica; assembly: GCF_015227805.2. Classification (NCBI taxonomy): domain Eukaryota; kingdom Metazoa; phylum Chordata; class Aves; order Passeriformes; family Hirundinidae; genus Hirundo; species Hirundo rustica. Next base: position 12,608,357 of record NC_053464.1, read on the forward strand.
TGAGTTGTTCTGCCACAGAACTCAGCCCAGCATTTCTTCAGCCCTGAGAATAAAAATGCTCTGCAAAGCCTCTCATAGCCATAAAATCAAAGAAACCAGACTCTGTCCCCTGATACTTCAGGGTTTCCTTGGCCTGCTCACTGGGCACAGTGTTTATGGGTCATGCAGCAGATGCAAACAAGGCAGGGTTGCCCTTCGTTAGAGGGAAAGTGCAGTGCTTAAAGCTACAGTATTGGGAAGGAGTTGAGGTTCTTCACTTTTTATTTTACCTCTGGGACTATTTCTAAAGTAGAAGTTGCTGTCATTCTGGCAGAGGATTGGCCAGATTTACTGCAGGAGCTTTGGCCTTCTGACTTCCTTAAGCTTTACAGCCAGAAGTTCTGAATGTATTTCATTGCTCTAGGGCAAGGAAATTTGTGTCATTAGACTCAGAAGTCAAATATGCAGTAAGTCATACAAAAACACCTGTGTCTTGATTTCAAGTAATTAAAAAATCGGTAGAGTTGAGAGAGTACTTGTGTGCCCAGATTTGGCAACACCATCCACGTTGAAAGCATAAAAATCTGTACAGTCCTTTAATAGTGTGTCATTTACACTAGAGTTGGCCACTGAAGTGTTCTTGATGAGGGGGAGACAAGGGCTGCAACAGGGTTTCAAGCAGGACCTACAAACGGATCCCAGAAAAGAGCTTTACTTCAGAATACCCAAAGCCTCTATTCTGGGACACTTTATTTTAAAAGATTCTGATGTTTATGCTGAGGTTTCACAGATCCTACTGTAGTTAGTGCTACTCTGCCTGGGACTGGGACCATCAAACATTTAGGTGCAGTTGTAGTTATTTTTATTTTCTCAGTTTCTTACATGAAGCTTCTCATAATTTTGCTTTCCTTTTAAAAATCCATAGCTGTACTACACAACAGCTTTGCATGTGTTTGGATCATTAATTGGAAAGAAGTATTCCTCCTTTTATTTCTGAGAAATTACCCATTTGTGTTTTTAAACTAGTAACGTACCCCGAACTTAAAAGATAAAGTGCTATTGATAGAACAATATTTTCCAGTAGTTGACTGTGCTGTTTCACACACTTCTGACAGGAAATCATGTTTAGGCAGAAACCACAACAGAAAATGCTGCTCTGATGTTAACACAGTTTACTTTTCATTCCAGAGTTTACAGTGTGGCCTCATCTGTTTGTTCATCATTTTGTTGAATGACTCCAACCTGGCTTTGACTTTGTGTCTCTGCATGGCCTATTTGTGGTAGAAATGAGGAGTTGCTGCTTCCTTTTAAATTTCTGCTTATTTTTTCTCTTTAAGCAGTGGTTTTTATGCTTTATTGTCGCTAGCTTGAGGTGCTTGGAAATGTTTTCAAGTATGGACATTAAATAAGGTAAATCTGTGATTGACTGACTTGAAGTTTCTACTGCTGATAGTAATCAGGATTATCAGTAATAACCAGGATTTTGTGGAGTCTGTGTGTTTAATGAGAGACTCTGTACCCAGTATGGGGGGATTCTGCTGAGGGAAGTTGTGCAATTCCATGGAATTCTGGTGTTTGGAAAGCAGTGCTCCCCTGCCCGGTGTGTTGAGCTCAGGAGTTGAACATCAGTGCTTTGCCTGAAGTCGTACTCAAATGCCTGACAGTCAAACTGAAAAGCTAGGGGAAGTCAAGAGCATTAAGATTTAGCGCACGCATAATCTTCTACATCTTTTGAGTGCCAGAGGTATTAACTATTTAAGCCTCTAGATAAATTTTTTTCTGCCCAAAAAGAAACATATTCATGTGCTATGCTTTTTCTCTCTTGGAAAAACATAGAGACTGAAAGGTTGAATAACTCACCCAAGGTTTCATAACCCAGCCTAGATTTACCTGGCTCCAGGGCCTGAGCTCCATTTCTGCTGCACAGCAGTAGTGTGTGTCCTAATGGCGTGTGAGTAGAAACGACCCCACAAAATCCCTATTTTGATGTAGACAGCAAACCTGAGACACTGTAATAGCCCTGTATGATGGATCTGCAGCAGTAACACAAATGCTGGTCTTGGCAAACTGCAGTGCTGTACATAGATACTGTTTGCTGTTGTATCGATCCGAGCCTCTAAATCTTTAATTATCTTTCATAGTAAAACTTGTCTAAATAAATTGCTGTAGTGCTGCTGCTCTCTGGCAGCAGCAGAGGTTGATGCTTGGGGCAGTGGCCACTTTTTACTATATCCTTTCTCTTTGTTTAAAGATTTGGTGCCATTAAAAGGAAGGGTAATAGATCTGAAAGCTAAGGGGGTACAGGACTGTTGGTCCTGGGGTACAAGATTTCCTCCTACAAGTTATGTCTTGTACAGTTTTTCTTACCCTTTGGAGTGTTCATTATCACCTGAAGGAGCTGAGTGGCCAGGTTGGTGCCGTTCCTCTTGCTTGCAGAGCAAGTGTGGTGCACCTGGGTATTTATTTTGCTGGTTTTAAGCTGGAGATGTGTTTTTCTGGCACTAAAAGGAAACCAAAGCCTTTGGTTTGTACAATAAGAAATAGCCACTGCAGGTAGTGGCCTCTTGAGGTCTTTCACCTGTGGATTTCATCTTCAGTGATGAAAATCAGCTGCCATGAGGTTTGCTGGTTCCAGACAGAAGATTGCTGGCCCTGGTCTGTGTACTCTGGAAATCAGTTTTAAATATACTCACATACATGCATAAACATACACCTAAATATATATGTGCATATATTTTGCTGCTGAAGGAGTTTTTCATCTGAGAAAACTGAGCAAATACATTGACTAGCCCAAGATTTGATATTTCATTTCCAAACGGTGTGGCTATTTCAGTTGCTGTGATATAGATTTCTGAGTCTCTGAGACCAGGTGTTCTCAAACCTTGCTGTGCCAAATCTTATTCTCAGCTACACCTATGTGAAAATGGAGATGGTTCTGAATGAGGTATGTGTGAAATCAGGAATTAAAACGGCAGAGATGGTGCTGGGGCAGATTCAGGAACATTAATAAAGGAAAGCTGGGAGCATTTAAGTAGGCACAGTTGTGGCACATCTAAATATATGTGTTAAATATGCTGTTAAGAGGTTGAAGTTTCCTTTGTCATTGTTGCATGATCAATTATCCCTTCAGGGCATTGCCCTGTGACAGGGCTGTGCTGCTGCTAATTTGTTTTATAGTTAGTGCAGTTCACAGCCGCGGCTTATGTACTCAGAATAAAAACAAATGTGTCTCAGTGAAGTAATGGTATGAATATACAATATTCAACAGGAAACCCTTCCACTCTTCCCCACAAAGCACTAGAGCACATACCATTATGCTGACATGTTTTATCAGAAATGAAGATATAATTTAATAACACAAGTTTGCCTTCCACAGTGAAGGAAAGGGGAACAAATCAGTGTTTGAAAAAAAATCCGCAGCACCTTAAATAATCAATTCAGGAGAACTAGCATAAAGTGAAGAAATATTCATGTCTGTCTCTGAAAATTGAACTATAAAATCCCAAATGATTACAAATAGTCTTTGTGCTTGCTGTCAGCGAAGTCAGCCAGCTGTGTAAATCAACAACCTATGGTACTTTTTTAACTGCAATGTTTTGTTTAAATAACCCATTTGTATTAAAAAAAAAAAATCCACTATTCTTCCTGCCTGTGGTTGCCTGCATTGTCCATGGCAACAGCTGGTGATGGCACAAGTGGAGTTGAAAGTGTTGATTATACCATAAACTGGAGAGGGAAGAAAAATAGACACCCTGCTTACAAATATCTTGAATGCTGTAAGAGTTTTATAAGAGGGGGCTGGAGAAAATTGACTTATTTTATTCTGAGTCTTTGCTTTCTGTTACTGACTGAGATGTATATTTTGTCTTGAAAGTCTGTTTTATTTTTTTTCTATTAGCCTGAGAAGTGCTGTTGCTGGCGTAGCACATCCAGCCACATCTCGGTGTGGTTCAGCAAGATAACACCCAGGGGCTGGGATTGAAGCACATTCAAGTTCTTATATCAGCTGCACTAACTCATGCTGCTTAAATGTAATAATAATTAAAAAAAAGGAGAAAACTTGTGTGATAATAATTAAGCTGCATTAAGTAAGAATTGAAGCTGCTGAAAACCTGGGGAGGAAAAAAGCCCTGTTTTAACTTAAATAGTGCACTTAAGAATTATTCCTCAATTCATTGCTGTAATTCCTTGCCTCTGGATTGGCAGCATTGTCTCTCCCTGTGAACATCTCTCTCATGATCAATTATATAGTGATTATCTTGGGTTTTGTTTTGTGGGGTTTTAAGTCTCTAGGCAAGTAATTGCTTGATATGGGCATGATTTAAAAATATACATTTGGGATAATTCATCTGAGCATCTTTTCTGGGAGCTTCTATCTCCAAAGACCAAAAATAAGCTTTCTGAGGGTGAGGTGCTAAGATTTTTATAACAAGACTCAATATTTGGTGATTCTGCTTAAATCTGAGATACTTTTTTGTAACAGTACATATATGAAGACGCTTGTGATGAGTTGAGAGGGGGTTTTTTGTTTGTTTTGAGTGTTCTCTTGCACGTCACAGTCTCTGGATGATTCTTTGGATCAGCGGGGTGGGAGAGGAGAGGAGTGGATGGTTGTGACTGTGTTCTGGTGCTGTTTGAATTCTTCTTGACTTACCCACACATTTAAATCTAACAGCCAGGGCTGAGTGGAGGCCGTGAGGAACAGGGTTATTTCTTTGATTTCCCAGTGATACTGCTGTTTGCACACCCCCTTGTGAGGTTTGTCTGTTGCTCAGTCACTTATTCTTTCTCAAATACAAGGGCTTGAGCTTGTTCACTGAGCTGCAAGTGTCTCAGCCAGTAGAGGCACGAGCAGATCTCCTGCATTTGTGATTCAGATTCTGTCTTTCAGAGTCTTTGGGACTTTATCAGCAGATTTAGTGAGTGAAATCTATATTCAGTCAACAAACAGCAACAAAAATATTAAGACGGACCCTGTGGGTTTGTACCTGCTCTCACTTTCCAGTCAGGTCGTGGATCACTGATGATTTGTCAAGTGCAGTTTTCTGTCTGCTGCCTTTCCAGGCTTTACCCAGAGCAGATTCAGTGTGATGTGTTTGTGAGGAAGCACAGAGAGTAGTGCCTACAGCCTTGTTAAACCAACACCCTGCAAGCCCCCAAAACCAGAGAATAGGGAAGGCAATTAGAAAACGTGGAAATTCTGCTGTTTATCTCGATTCCTCCTGGCAATACCTCTGCTAAACCCACCGAGAGCTGGTTGTCCTTTATTTCATGGTAGTGTTTGCCCTCTGCCTGGCCATTAGGACTGTCTTGGTTATTCTTGTGTAACCTTGAGATGTTTCTGTGGCTAGAAATCCCAGCCACTTCCCAGAAACACGTGTTGTGCCCTGACATAGCTAGAGAAGCAATATATGAATTGCCCTGATTCTAAATTCTTTGCAGCTTCACTTAATATTCAGTACCTGTGTAAGTATAAATTTTTCATTAATAGATGGTTGATTTGCAGTAACAATGTACCTGGAACCTGAATAATGTCCCATGAAACTGCCATGCAGTCACAGCTCTTGGTGCTCTGTCCCTGTGGAGATGCTGCTCTGTAGCACAAACACAAATATTTTTATTCCTGTGATTGAGTCCTGAGAAACACGGGCTGTTTGTGAGAGAGATGTATTGAAATAATTTTGATGAAAAATTGCCCCTCAGCACCGGGAGCCATGAGGGTGGTGAAGAGCTGCCTGGGTTAAGCTGTGCATGCACAGGGATCCCCTGGAACAGCTGTGTGTGCAACTGCAGCACATCCCTGCTTTTCCAAGAGGGGAAACCCGTGGGGGAAGTCTTGCAGTAATTATTTTGTTATTACTCCATAATCTGTCCCTTTTCTGTCAGCATCGCTGTTATTCTGTGGTGTCTGGGGCGTGGAGAGGTTGTGCCTTGCTGTGTAGTGGGGACAAAAGTTTTTTTGGAAGGGGAAGAGAGTAAAAAATATCTGGTGTAGAGGGATTGATAATCGTGTTAGCTGGAGGTAATATTGGAAAAGAGGCTTTATGAAGGCCTTTGTACTAAAATATTGCACACTGGCTCAGGAGCAGATGGTGCCTTCAGAGAGAGAGCCTAATCAGGTTACTCTGATTTTCATTTTATGTTTTCATAACCCAGTATTATCTACTTTTGGTGTAATCTGGTAGACAAATAACATAACAAATATCTAACTTTGGGGAATTATCCACTTGTAGAGTAGATTTGGGTATTTTCACATAAAAACATTATTAATCTAAATCCACCTATTTGAGATAACCGAAGGGTTCATTTGCAGCATTAACTCCAAAACCTTTCTCTAAAAGGCCATGGGAATGGCATCCCCTTTGAAAAATTATCTTTACTTGTAAAAGTCTGATTCATGTCCCATTGATTTTAACAAAAGAATTCCCATAAGCTTTAGATCAAGCTTAGAGATTATTTGCGGCAGAGTTTATAGTATTTGGACGAGTTGAAAAGGTGCAATTAAAAATTCCAGAGTGCATGGAGTCATAGAAAGTTTTGGGTTGGAAGGACCCATAAAGATGATCAATTTCCTGTGCCAGGGGCAGGGATGCTTTACTTCAGGTATCCAAGTTGTCCGTTCTGGCTGGAGTGAGTGGGAGTGAGGAAACCTCAGAAGGCTGTTCTGTGTTCTGGTGTTAGGAATAATGGGCTGTTCAATGATTTGTGTCCATCACTGCTGCCTTTTCCATCCCCTCAATCTGTGACTTTTGATTAAACATCATCCCCTAAACACAACTTCTCATTTCAAAGGCTCCCCCTTGCCTCTGCTTCAAGATCAGTCTGGTTCAGTCTCCAGCTCCTTTTGTGGTGAAGGTGCCACTGAGATGTTTTTGGAGATGATAGCCTTGGATCCACTGTTAAAACCACCTTCCTCCCACTGCCAGCCCTGTCCACTCTTCTCCCCACAGGCTCTGCTGGGCTCCAGAGAAATCCTTAAAATTCCTCTATTAAAAAGTGTGTTTCAAAATGCTCCTTTCCTATGCTTAAGAAATCCCAGAGGATCAGCCTGTTTAGTTTGCCTGCTGGTTGCTCCTGTCTTGAAAATGTAAGATTGAGTTAAATTCAATACTGCTTTAAAAAAGCAATATTTATATTTTTTCATGAATTCTGCGCTGGGTATGAATTACTGACAGGTCCACTTCATCTGCTGCAGTCATCTTCATCAAATGTGCTGCTAAACTGAGCATGCGGGAATCAGATTTTCCTTGGAACATCGAAGTGATGCTGTCAGAATTTAAAAGTTATCTCAGACAATGAAAACAAACAATAAGCCCAAGAAAACACGTTAAGCCAATTTTCAGGTGCTCTGTGCAGGAAGTGGCTGCAGCCTTGGTAAAGGCTGGGGTCTGGAGCTTCAGATGGTTTAGAAAAGTTGGAATTAATGAGTCCTTAAAATGTGACTAATTGATTTTCCTGCTGCACGGGGCTCTTGCGTGGTCTAAATGAAAGTCCCAGGCTCGGCAGCCTGGGAGGGCTCGTGGCTGGCTCCATACCTGCCTTCACTTAATGAACTCAGGACATTCCATTTCTCACAGAACTATTAAGATATCAATAACTCATTTGGGGAGTTTTAATTTAACTTTGACTGTGTAATTGATGACCCCTAAGAGCTGCCTTCAGGAGTTGTGTTATCTTCTAACTATTTTTTTTAATACAAATTAATACCAAACTTTTATATTTATGTAGATTATTTTCTAAAATTTACTTACTTTTCACTCACAAATGATACATTTTGCTCAAACTCCAGTAAAAATTTGTATATCAAAATGAAAAAGCCCCACTTCATTTTCAATAATTTCCTTCATAAATACATTTTCATTTCCTTTGCTCTTGGTTATTATTATATAATGAGCTTAATGGTTTAAGTGTCAACATTTTCAGCCAATTTAATGCAGATAGTAACTGTGTCCCTCTCAGCAGTATTCAAGGATCATCCTTAAAATTGTGGGTGCAATTTTACCTGGAATAAAAGCTGCCTGAAATATATTTCAGCATTTTCAAAGAATCTTTCTAATGCTGCTTTCTTTAGAATTAAAGTAGAAATGAGTGCAAATGTAATTGTCTCATAATATTCAATTATTAGCACTGCACTGGAATTTTATCTTTATTTGCTCTATCAAATGTCTTATTAATTGTATTTTATATCCCTACTCTGTAAATCTATCACAGTTGCTTTGATTAATTTTCTAAATCAATTAAGCTAGTGCACTCATTGAATAAAAAAAGTGATTTTTTTTTTTTTTAGTAGTTTTTCCAATAAAAAATGCCAAGGAAGATGTTGTAAACGGGATCTTTAGGTGATGTGTGATGACTGATTTCAGAGCTGAACATTTAGCTTCATTTTTCAGCAGTGGTGGTTTTTTTGTTTGTTTTTGTGGGTTTGTTTGTTTTGTTATTTGTTTTTGTTTGTTTGGGGGGTTTGGGTTTTTTTTATTATTATTAGTATTACTATTGTCTGGAGCAGAATTCTCAGCAGCAGTTGGAGGGGCTCAGCCTGGAGAAAAGGAGGCTCGGGCAAGACCTTCTTGTTCTGCAACTCCCTGACAGGACAAGAAGAAACAGCCTAAAGTTGCACTAAAGGGAAGGTTTAGATTGGATATGGGGAACAATTTCCTTCACCAAGAGGGTTCTCAAGCACTGGCAAAAGCTGCCCAGGGCAGTGATGGAGTCTCCATCCCTGGAGGGATTTAAAAGCCGTGAGGATGTGGCACCTGGGGACAAGGTTCAGTGGTGGCCTTGGCAGTGCTGAACTCCATGATCTGAAAGATCTTTTCCAGCCTGAATTTCTCTGATTCTGTGATGGCTTTACAGAAGTTCAGGTTTCTTTGCATCCCCATCAGGAAGCTGAAGTGTTATGAATGAAATGCCTGGTTTTGAATGCTGCCATGTTCTCACTGTAATTTCTTATGCCTTCCCTAAGTATAAAAAACAGCTTGCTGCACTAGGAATGTGTGATTTCCACTCTTCATTTAAATGTTTTTTTCAGAGCAAAATAGCTGTTTATTACTCAGGGTAACCACCCGATGGCAAAACAGGAGAATGGAATGCAGGGGTGTTTATTATTGACTGATTAGTGCACAAATGCTTTGACTCGATGCTGATTCTTTTTGAGCCTACTGATGTGTGAACTCTTTTCTTCCAGTATAATAATTTTATAAGCTGTTTCACCCTCACGCTCAGTGATATATCCAATAGCACAGCTGAGCTCAGTGTGGTTTCTCATCAAGTATTAGAAGTGAAGGTAGTTTCTTCCTCCCAGGCTTACACTTTGATTTCCAAGTCTGTGCCTGTCCCAGGCTGCAGTAGAGGAGCTTTTTGCTCCACAGGCTTTTCCTGGAACTCTAAGTTTTCTTTTATCTTTCTGGTTTTTGAGCTTCCTATGTCCTGTTCCTCAAACCCCTGAATATTTACAGGTTTTCTCTAGGTTACTCCACTACCTTTTATAGTCAAAGGGCATCTAACCCATGTGAAAAGTAAAGTAGCCAAGTGTGTAATTCTGCCTGTGAGGGACTTCACAGAAACCTTTATTATGCAGCAGCTCTAAGAGCACACTTGTGTTAGACAATGACATTTATTGACTCCTTCAGGCCCACACCAGTTTCCTACAGGGTCGTGCTGTCCTACCTGCTTTGGATGAAAGGAAACCCCTCCCTATCCACACACAGATCATCTCTGTCACAGCCCAGGGTCTTGTTTGTGATGAGGTGATGGCCGGTGAGGCCGTAAATGCAGGAAGTTTACCTTTGGAGGTTCTGCTGCCTTTAATTTTTGCTCCCTTATTTCAGTGAACTGTGTGTTATTCCTTGAGTGTCACTCTTTAACAGGCTGCCTTTCACTTGTTGAGAAGGTTTTCAATAAATCTGGCTTTGCAGCATCCTGATAATTTCCAGGACTGTCATCACCCCACCAGTTTGCAGCCTGGCGGTCACTGGTGTCATTTGCTGTTCCTTGCATAACTCCTTATTGCATTTAAACTGCCCCTGTTTCACATGCTGAAGCTTTTTCTGCATGTCACCATGATCACCTTACACGATCTAAACAGAGAAAAGGTCTGGAGGCATCTAAGATCTTTATTTCCTGTATTTGAAGTGGGGCTAAGTTTATTCCACAACATCTTCATTTATATGACCAGTGAATATCATATTAGGCTGTCAGGTCTGAGGTGTTGTGTGGATAACATTCTCCTGGTTTCAGTGTGATCTTTCCCTTCCCTAAACAGAGCCATCACTCTGGAGAACCAGCTGGTGATCCTGGGGGTGTCAGTGGCGGATGCAGGAGGTTACTACGTCCAGGCAGTCAACGAGAAGAACGGCGAGAACAAGACCAGTCCCTTCATTCATCTCAGCGTGGCACGTGAGTATCCAAACTGTGGGGAACGTGCTGGCACACTGAGGCTGCAGACAGGGCTCACAAAGGCTGCCCAGATTAAAGGAGCCTCACTAACAAAGGGTGGGACCTTTAAAGGAGGTCGGTGTTTCCTGCTTTGGTTTGGAGCACAGCAAAGTCCTTGTGCAAAAGAGGGACCTAAGAGAGGAGATGCCCTCCACAAATCACCCTCAAAGCCCTTTGCCTGGTGGTTCGCTTTGTGCAAGGCAGGTACATGATGATATCCCTCACTGTTTATTGTGAAGGTGTGGTTATAATTTCTTTTTAATGCAGGTGTTTATAATGTGTTGTTTTCCATTGTGCCTAAGTAAACAAGTCATCCTTCTGAGTGCAAATTTATTTATGAATCTACTCCCAGTTTATGGCATTATTTTTACCTGGAGTTATCAGAGTCCCAGGGAACATGCATTTCATTGTTATTACTTATTATTTTACATTACACAGGCTGTGTTAACAGCACCGCTCCAGAGATATTCCATGGGTGGGTTTTGCAGCAGAGCACTGGGGTCAGGGAGATGGCTGCGCACTGAGTCTGCCAAGGTGCGCATTCAGCAGAAATGTGCACGTGCAATCTCTTGTAAAACATCCAGTAAACCTGTTTGCATGAAAAATTAATATTCTAAACGTGTGAAATGGCTTGAATCCTTGTATGAGGCACTTGATAAAGGCATTATTTATGTAGCAGTGGGAAGCAGGGAGCGTGTTTGTGCTGTGGGAATGGGGAGGGTCCTCGTTTTGCTTGTAGGGACAGGGAAGAGGTGATGGAGTAAATCACTGATGACAGTGGCAGCCAGTAGTATAATCTGGGCTTCTGGAAGATGCAGGACTCAGCTCTAGATCGATGGCATGAGGAGATGTTCCAGACCTCCTGATTCTGGGTGCCATTAGATTTTGAACAATCCCTATTCACTCATTTCCTTACGATACCAAATCTTGGGAGTCTGGGCAGGAAATCTGGGAAACTGCTTTTGGAACTGTGCTGGTGTTTGTCAGAAGTTCGTCTGAAACATTGTGGTCCTGTGAAACACTCATTTTCTAAGAAAATGTCATTTTTCTGCTAAAATTCCTAACTGGCTTTCAAGGAAAGCTGTTCTTAGACAAACACGGGGGAGCCCTGGCAGTGGGCTGGGATCACTGGGGGCAGCAGCTGGGTGGTTTGACATCCAGGAGACACAAACCTCTGTTCTCTTCCAGACAAATATCTAAACTAAATGAACTGTTTAGGGGTTTCATGTGTATCTTTCTGAAGTGGAAATAATATTCCAAATCCACTTGTGAATTCTGGGTGTTCTGTGGCATGTAGATTGTAAACATTATTATTTCTGACAGTATGAAGAGGTTTGCTAACACTTTAGTAATTTGATTTTTAAAGCAAATTTGTGCTGTTTGTATTATGTGACCAATAGCATACTTCCCACTTTAATTTCATGTCTTAATTAATGCTAGAAATAGTCTGTGATCATGCATGCATAACAAGTGCTCTGCAAAGCAGAAGGTAATATGGGCATATGGAAAAGAAAACACTCCAAAATGCTCACAGACCTGATACCATGAATGCAAAATCTGCCTGGAATGTGGCAAATAGGAAAGATAAAATGGATAAAAGAAAATGAAGGATGAGACAAGATGGAAAACTAGAAATGAATTTGCTTTTGGAATTAATGTCAGCCAATGAGGTTTTCAAATTGCCACCTTGATATCCAGGGTTATTAAGGCTGTGTGTGCAAGTGTTGAAGAAGGCACTTGCTGTAAGGCATTGGAGTCTGTAAAGTAAATTGGATTAATGTGGTTGTTCTGAACTTTGATCTGGGGAGGAAACTTGTGTGATGCATTACACAGAAATGAATAAACATTTTTAGTCTGGTAAGAGAAAATAATCAGGCAAAAAAACAGTCCGGTAGCAATACACAGAAAATGGCTGCAGAAAAAAATGACATATTTTGGAAGAGTAATAAAGGATTCAAGCAAGAGGCTGGATACAGATTGTTAAAGGTAACATAGATGACGAAGATACCACATTGACTTGACACTATCTGAATCTTATGGGATGTTAGGAGTGGTGACACTTGTAACTTTCCATTAGGACATGTATAAAATTTAAAAACATTTTAATCAAAATCCAATAAACCCCAAGTAAAGCGGAATAGCCAATCTCTGTGCAACTAGATTATATATTAATTATTGAATACAACCTTGCTGCATGACTCAGCGTGCACACTGCCACAGTTATTGAGGGGAGGAGGAAAAAAAAACCTATAGATAATTCCCAGGGCAGTCATTCTCTGAGAACAGTGTTGGATATGCACAGCTCGTTATTCCTTGAAGGAGACTGGTGTCAGATTTGCTTCAGCCTGGAAGAAAAGCATATTTGCAGAATCATTCTAACAGCTGAGAAAGCTGTAATCTCTCCTGTTCTGCTCCAGAGTACAAGAATGACAGCAGGAGAAAGGTCTGGCTCTGAGCTGAGCAGAGGATGAGTTACAGGGCCTTATACTGCAGATTAAAGTCTCTGTTGAATTGTGGCTGAAGGTAAATGGAGCTTGAGCATGGCCTGGAAAACACACTGAACTGTCCTTCAATTAATAACTGTATTTGATACATGTGGTGTAAAAAGATTAGAGGATGTTGAGCATGTCTCAAAAACAGTCTAAAAGCCCCAATCACATTGAATTCTCCAGTGAGGCTCTGAGTATTAATAGTAAAGACATTTTGTTTCTTGTCAGTCTAAACTGCAGCTCACTGAGTCCAACACTGCGAAGTCTCACACCCACCCATCGCCCCTGATTGCAAACATGCGGGGAAGTTGGGAAACAGCTCCCCGAGAAAGCCTGCAGGCTCGTCAGGGCTGTTTTGACTGTGCTTGGGTTTGCTTTTCTCCGTGCTCTGAGGCTGGGCACACACAGAAAATGACAGATCCATTTTTTGGGACATTTGGGTGTTCCAGGTGCACGCCTCATTGCTCAGTCCTTACACAGCCCTAGTGCAAAGGCACTAAAGATTTATTTCCCAGTAGATCTGGCCACTCTGTGAGAAGATCCAAATATTGAGCAGTGTTTTTCCTTCACAGCTGAGTCTCCAGCTTGGCTGAGCACCCATGTTCCACATGTCTGCCCTAAAGCCATGTGTCTGAATGTGACACAGGGCAAGGTCCACCCAGCTCTGCTTGAAAACTATGGATGTTTCTTTCAAGTGGACTCATTTCTACTGATTTCAGGAGGATTAGATCATCTCTGAGGTGACAGGCTCTGGGGAAATAAAAATTATGTCCAACAGGCAGCATATTGGGAATAACGTCACATCTGAAATTAGTGTGAGGTGTCAGAAATTAGTCCTAAATTTAAAATGTCTTAAAATGAGTTGAACTGTGTAGTACACTAATGAAAATCTTACCACTTTTTTTTTTTTCCCCCCTCTCTTTTTAACCATATGTCAAAGCTTTCATGTAAATAACACAAAATTTTGGCTTGGAAAGTCTGAAAGTCAAGAGTTTGGCAGTGGAAATAGTAACAAACACTCACTTTGGGTTTTAACTTAAAATTACTCACTTACTCCTTGTTGAGAATTCACTATTGCTGCTCGGGAGAGTTTCAGTATTAACTCCACTGCTGGAACTTCCTAACTTTATTGGAGTGGTGTGAGAATTAATCTGGCTCTGGGCTGGTACAAGGTTTTGGGATGTAAATACTGCTCTTCAATGACAACACATGGAAAATCCTAAATGTTTTATTCCTGTTTCCATCTATTGAGCAATAGGGTTTGATGACGGTATCGTAAATGGATCCTTAATTCTTTAGGCTCTTTCTTCCATATGCCCATTCTCCCACAGCCAGACATAGCCTGCAGCACAGATGGTCAGGTCTGTTCCTAAGGATTGTGACTTGCCAGGGAATAAAGTGACATTCTTTGATCTTATGAGTGTTGGCAGGGCACCTAAAGATTGAAGTGTTTATTCAAGTAAGGCCTTGTAAAACCGTCACTTCCTTGAAGGCCATTCTCAGTGTAACAGCTAAATATCTCTGAATCTGCATCACAACCCCTCTGGTCTTAGTATGGAACTTAAAAAACAAACAAACAAAATCCAAGCAAACAAACAAAACCTCAAAACCCAAAATCTCTAAAAGTAAAAAAACCCCACAAACCAAAAACCCCCAGAAACACCCAAACAAACAACAATTAGTACCTGGTACTTTGCTGATGGCTGTGCCACTTTTGCATGAAGATTTTTTGAGGGTAAAGGGGGAGCAGGAGCACTTAGGACTTCTTAATGAAACTGTGAGAGATTTTAGTGTGTAAAATTCATTTTATGATGTGACATTATGGCCAGGCTCTGGGGTCATTTGGGAAGAAGTTGGCAAAGCCCTGGTGAGGCGTTTCCAATATTGGCTTCAGCGCGGTGCTTTACTTGAGCACCACCGGCCTAGTCCTGGAAACTTTTAACAGTCTGCTTGCCTTTTTCTGAGTCCAGTTGAAGCATTTTCTGAAAAATGTGGGCCTCAGTGAATGATTTAAATGGCTGGTTTGCAGGAGGTGGGTGTGTGTAAGCTGTTGTGACAGTTTAGATGGTCCTGCTTCAATTGGTTTTGCGGCGCTAATCGTCCGGAACTGCAATTCAGGGCCTTGCTCCTGCATCTTCTTGTTAAGCTGTGAAATATTGAGATGCATGTCCCTCCAATGGATTTATTAGTAAATTAGATAGTCCCCAGACCTATTGGTAACACCAAGAGATACAGAGTGTTCTGCAGCCCGATGTCATTTTCTGATGCAGGCTTCGTGAAAACGGAAAACAAGATTGATGAAAATTTTAAAAACCTTGCCAGACAGCATTTCTGAAGAGTCAAAGATAATAAAGCCAATTATCATTTAATGAAGATAAATTTTTCCCTTGGGCACTGGCAACGCTTAAAAAAAAATAAGAAAAAAAAGTAATAGGGAAAGAAAAAAGTTGAGGACTGAAAACTAAACTCCTGGTGTGGTTGCACTGCAATTAATTTGAAGTATGAAGGTGTCATGTTATTCTGCCCAACTTCCAATTGCAACCAGAAGACTTTTGTTTTGTTATGGCAGACATTGACATGAGGCCAAACAGACCCTGTTTGTCTCTTCTTGGTGCCCATTTTGTTCCTCAACTTAATGTATTAAGACATAAACTTTACAGAAGTCCATTTCAGGCTCACAGGGACTGAATTTACCTCAGAGTTCTTGTTGGTTTGGTTTTCTCCTATAAAGGAAGGCTCTCATGATTGCACAGGACATTCAGGTCACTTTTAGCACCTGTAAGAATGAAATATTCTTTTTGTTGTCAGGCAAGAAAGAGGTGGGGGGCAAGTGCCCCGTTACCTGTCGGTGTGTTTGAGAGGACATTGCTCTTGACATCCTTCTGTCAGGTGTGGTAAGAAGATAAGTTTTCAGAAGATTCTGAGCAGATATTTTCCTCTCTGGAAGAGAGCATTTCACTAATATGATTTTCCATATTTACCATCAGGTTCATTCAAGTCAGCAGATGCTGAGGATCCTTCATGGATGTGTTTGAAGCACAAAAGGCATGAATTTTTCATAGCCAGCCCCAGCTTTCAGGTGTAGGCAGGAAAAAAGAAAAAAGGAATGGGCTGGCACCCCCAGGGAACGGATATTTCTATTCTGACGTCAAATTCACACAAGCTCTATAGACTTGTCAGACTGGTTTTAGTTCATGCCATGAGAATTGATTTCTTTTAGCCTCTCTGGGTCAGTGCTATGGAGGTGAATTTAGTGTTTCTATGATGCTTTTTTTACCTCTTTTGGTCTTTTGGTGAGGGGAAAAGAAGGAATATGGGATGAGATGAAATTGCATTTCTGTGCTGTGACTGTACCCGATTTCCCAAGGTTGTGACCAAATACTGGGGAAGTCCAAGAGAGCAGAGCTCAGCCCTCTGTAAACTGGTTTTAAGTTGCTCTTTGAAAGTATCACATTTCTTCCCCATTTCCTCAAAAGTTTTGCTCTGTCTTTGTCCAGCAGGATTTCCAGGAAGGATATTGTGAAGGGGTTCCAAGAGTAAATGTGAGCCTTTGGCTTTGAGTGACACTGAACATTTGATTGACACTCAAGAAGCCTCAGTTATCCAAAATGTTAATTTGAAGGAGTCTGTGGAAGTGTTTGGGGTCTAACACTCAACCCTGAGGACACATTCTGTGTAAAAGCCTTTTATTAATACTTGGGTCAAATGCTGTCAAAGTGCTTTTTCTTCTATTGTTGCTCTATATTCAAGGAGGTACCTTTTAAATGAGGATCTTTTTTCTTACTTTGAGAATGGAGTGTAACTTACACCTCAAATGCATGGTTATGTATTTAAGTCAAACACATTTTAATAACAATAATAGCTGCAGGAAAAAGGACTAAATTGAGTTAAAGATTTGGGTTTGGTATATTGGAACAAATGTTAGTTTAAGCTTTATCCAGAGCTGGGAATTTCAATTGAGGCTGGTGTAATTCTTAGCACTTTACCCTATTATCAGCTGCAAAAAGTGACACTGTACTGCAGTGTCGACTGATTTTATATGCATTACAAAGAAGTAACAGATGATGTTCAGGATTTATCAGCCTTCTTGGATTTCAAATTTCATTGTTAGCTTTTTCTAAAGCATCAGCCAGATCTCTTCCATAATTCTCTTCCTTCTCCTTAAAGGAAAATGTTGCTCAGTTTTAACTGCAGAGACAGAGAAGGAAACCTGTGGTTAAATGATAGATTGTTAAACTGCAGGAATAATAAAGATGAGCTGAGAAACCTTCATGGCAGCTGAAGCTTTTTTCCTTGTTTTTTTCCAAATATGCAATCAGTGCTCTTCCTGATAAATAGCAGGATATTGGGTGGTCTCCATTTTCATCTTCCTCTGGACTATTTTTGGGAAAACTTAGTGCCCCACCTGGTGCATCTGCCTCTGTCCCAGGCAAGCAGGGTCTCCTCTGCTGGTAGCTTTTGTCATGGGAAGATGATAAAATGAACTTTCTGTAAGATTATTTCAGTCTTCCTATTAAAGAGAACTTGAACAGCCTAAATCAGCATAAAACCTATTCAAATATCTGGCACTTAATTTTCATCATATTGCATCAACAAATGTAATGAAGCTTTAAATGCGTGGTTTACGGGAAGAATAGTTATTTCCTTTTCTCCCAAGTGCAACACAACAACCCTGTTGTTATGGGGACTCCTCACTTGCTGGTGAAACTGCAGAACTGCACCCGAACCGAGTGTCTGTTCCCTCAGCAGATGCAAATACATTATGCATGTTGCCTTGAAAAAACGGCGAATGCTGAGCTTTCTATAATCAAACTTTTTCACATGGTTTCTTGTTACACTCGCCTGTTTATGAGGCTTGGGGGGGGTTATAGTGCCTGAGAGAGATCTGGAATGCACACACAAACACAGGCTCCAAATCCTGGGTTGTCTTCTAAACTCTTTATTTATATCTGACACATGCAATTAATCTCTCCCTATCTCTAATCACTTTTGCTATTACATTCATCGGAGTGATTTGTATCCTATCTCTGTCACTGCTCAGTAATTGATATGTGGAGATAAGGGATTCTTAGAGGACACAAACAAGGAAAAAGGAAAATTGAATTTACCTTGCAATCATTTTATAAAATTTGACACCCATCAATTATACATGCCATCCAGGAAAATGCCATCTTGAACAAACTGCGATGATTTGTTGGAAGATCAGCGGAAGAGAAATGCCAGAAAACTTTTCAAGACAGAAAAGTATTGCTGGTTCAACAGACAGACTTTTCAATCTCATTGGTCTACCTACAGTGTTTTTGAATAATACTGTAGAATTTACAAAGAAAGTATAATTTCTGATCCATGTTTTTCTTCAGTCAGTCTTGTACTAATACTTCAGAGTGAAATAAGATGAAAGGGAGCTGTTGAAATAAACATTGTTTTGATCAGACATGAAAAGATGATGTTGGTTACTCAAGATTAAATCATCTTTCGTGAGCAGAAATGGTAAAATTGATAGTATAATGCAATTCCAATTTAACCACTTTCTATGATGAACATATTTCTGTTTAGTTTCTCTTTTCCATTTCAGTGCAGTGATAAGAGAACTAATTTTCTCACTCTTGTGTAAGTACTTTGTGCTCATGATTGGTTCTAATTGTTGGCATGAGAGCAGTAGCTCCTGTCCATACTTGTAAGTTTAAGCACTACTGTGGGATCTTGGAAAAGCTTTTTAATACGTACTGATAATGCCATAAAACCGAGTATATAGATGAATAATATAATAACAGTAATAGAAATCATAAAACTGAGAAGATTTAAGTCAAACAACATTCAGTGTTGGCAGCTTCTTGGGCCCATCAGTCTGGCAAACAGTCTTTTCCCTGGAACTATTTATCTCTTTATCCTGTACACCCCAGATCCAACTGCACTGCCTAAAAACTCCCGGAGCAGCCAGAAGCCCAGTGATTTGTAGGCATTTGTACAGGGCTTTGCATTTCAGTTCCTGTAAGGATCATAATGCTGAAGCTTTAGGAGCAACAGCTACCAGAGTCTGGTGTATCAATTTATCCCTTTTGAACATTAACTCCTGCTTTCTTTTAAGTGTCCTTCTGCTGTACCAAACTCCTGGAGTTTTCCAAGGAGCTGACTTGAAGTATTTTGCTTTGATGCCCACCTTTACACAGTGGGATGTATTTAAAGACTAATTCTCACTTATTTTATGTTGGCAAACCCTTTTGAAGGTGCTTTTTACAAAGAAACTAAGAACCTGTGAGCTTGAGCTGAAAGATGCTATTTTAAAGAAAAACAAACAACCCCATTTAAAGAAAAACATCCCAGAACTGGACTTGGATGATCCCTGTGGGTCTCTTTCAACTCAGGATAAGCAATGATTCTCTGATATGAGACCTCTGTCCTGGCTGGGCTGTGAGTGAGAGTGCAGAGATACCAAGCTCTTGCTTAGGAAAACAGCGACAAGCATTTGATTTCTTATGAACCAGATAAATTTGCAGCATGCCGGGTGTTTTGAGGGTTTTTAGTCATAGAAGGGCTCTTCAGTTTGGAAAAGAATTACTGTAGGAACTCTTTGATAGTATTCTTTGGACTGTTGTGTTAGGCAAGCTTGAAATATTGTCTTCTAAACAGTATAGATAAGGAATAGTAAATATGGTCAAAACAGATGTTTAGTGGAGTATGTTCTGTACTGAGTTACTGCAAAAGCCTAAATATATCCTAAAGATTCCTGCACATGCCAAAGGTCTGTGTGGCAGAGCTTCCCTCCCAGCGTCTTCACAAAAGCTAATTTTCATCTCCAGCTTTCACAGACATATGGTTGCTTGAGGGTTATCGTTTTTAAAGCTCTTCATATTAAAGATGGTTTTAATTTCTTCTCAATATACATCATAAAACAGGAAAATTGAATAAGAATGGAAAAGCCTTGGATGTCTGTCTCATCCTTCTGCCAGAGAGACGTGATTTGTCCAAGCAATGGTGGGAGTGCAGACAACAGCCTGGGAACAGGAAAAAAATGGAAAAATAGTGATTGCAACTGCAACCCAAGCACTGAAGAGTCAGGACAGGCAAGATTCAAGGTCACCTGTACAGCTATAAATATGCTTTTTAGATTTTAGTAAGGATTTCTTATGAATTTTAAAGTAATTTAAAATAATTGGTCCTTCCTTCCCCACTTGTAATAGGAAGATAAACTCAGACCTGGCTGTAACCTGGGTTGCTTCACCTGATGTATGTAAAAGCTGCATTGATTTCCTGTCCCCCTGGCTGTACCGTGGGAGCTGTAAATTGCCAATCCAGGATGTTTGTTATCCTTTGGTTTTGTCCTGCTTGGTTTCACACATTGTTGTGTGCAGCTGGGGAGTGGTTTAGACATTGGAGCAATCCAAAATTTGATTTTTTTTCCCTATAGGCAGTGCTATAAGGTAATGAAAACGCAGTTTTCTTTTCATGTGCGGACTTTTGTCTACACTTTCAAGCCCTTAAAAAGACAGACTTCGGGATTATGTATTACTTTTGAGGGTGGATAAATTATTCTAGCTGTGGAATGTGGGAACAAAGTTACAGCTCCTCTAATACTGGAGAATATCATTGTTAAATAGTCTATTTTTAAAGGACTGCAAGCTTTCTGTGATAAAGATGGAGCACAGCAACCAGGAAAATGCACATGATGTCCTGGTCTCCAAGGCCCTATTTGTGCAAAATTGTTACTAAATTTTGTCCAGATGTGTTTTCTGTTTAATATCTCTACGAGCTGAGGATGAAGTGGCTTCTGCTGTTTGTGTGTAGGGAAAATTCTGCAGTGGAAGATATGTTGGATAAAGACGGAAAAGCAGAGCAGCTGTGTCTGGTGGTTCTTTTTTATTCCCCACTCATTCCTTCCGCACTAAGGAGGGATAGAAGAAAATTTTGTTTTTTCACTTCGTGCGGCTGCATCTTGATCTCCTCATAAACCTGACTTAGTAAAGACTTGGTGACGGCTTAAAAAGCCAGCAGTGTTGTACTTCTGCAAATGCTGAGAAAGTAACTCAAAGCCCGTGCTGCCTTCAGCCATCCTTGTGGATTTATCGGGTATCTGTGAGTGATACTGTCAAAGCTATTAAAGAAAGTAATTGCTAGTGAGTGATTAAATTGCAGATGGCCTTTTCAAGGTGATTATGAATATTAAATCAAGTCAGTAAAAGCTAGCTAAAAAGGCCCATGAAAGCAAGAATTGAATGTGCTGAGGATAATGGTGTGAAAAGAGGCTCTTGCAGGCATGACATGCTCATCCAGCCCCCCAAACCATCCAACTGACAAAAAAAAACAAAAACCAGCATGCAAGAAAATTCAAGTGGGTGTATTGTGTCAAAGGAGGTGGAACTAAATATCTCCCTTTTTAGGCTGTGAATTCCCCTGTGGAAAGAACTCAGTGCATCTCACTCCTGTTTTATCCAGATCTTTGCACCAGGTCCGTGGCTGTTGTCACCAAGCCGCGATGGCTCTGCAGAGTCCCCTGTGCCAGGCAGAGCCGTGTCATTAACAGCGATCTTTTCCTGTTCCTTCCCAATTGCAAGTGATCATGACAAATGTTTCTTTGCCACATCGTCCTGGAGCGAGGCCAAGAAACACTGTAAAGTGACTTAATTTCATCTGGTGATCTTCATCTCACGAAGCAAATGTTATATGGGAGTTGGTTTTTAGCTGAAAAATCTAAGGTTCATTTTGTTTTGTGGTTTAGACTGGAAGCTTCAGATGTGAACAGACACAAAAGTGAAAAATAAATATCTTCATTTTGAGGCATGCTGACTTAATTTTAATACAAGTGCAGAGTGCTTTCACATAGGTCTAAATAGCTTGTGAACTGGGAGCCTGAGGGTTGTTTTTCTTGTGCATATTATGATTATGGACTCATCACTTTTGGACTAATTTCATGCTTTCAAATAGAATTTGGTATGGTTGCTTATACTTCAACATATTATTATTGTATTGATCGCCAACATCATGCTGACCTATCTAATCTGCTCTTAAACTGTAAAATACCATGGGGATTGATTCTGAAGATTTATCTAAATGTGCTTTGCAATTACTATTTATTATCTTTGGTGCAACAGGGATCATTTGTTTAATCATTTGAGGAGCACTTTCCCCTTCAGACATTATTTCTGCTTACCTGAATTTTGTGGTCACTGTAATGTTGGTGGTTTTGTTGTATATTGATTCTTCATCTAAAATTAATATTCATTCACTTGTGGGTGTTCCCTTGGTAAATTTGTTAGCGAATTCTGCTCATTCCACTACAATAACAAATTTCTAACACTGTTACCTTAGGAACTGGTCTGTGACCTCTGTGACAAGCATCTGTACCTTGCCAGCGTTTTAAAATTTTTTTGTACCATGCAAGAATTTTTTAAACTTTTCTAAAAATTGTTCAACTTGATTGATTGCTGGATTGCTTGTCAGTGCAACAGGTGTTTTTTAAGGGAGAGGAGGTTTAACCAGATGTTCAACACTTCCCTTTAACTGTGGAAAGGCAAGTAATGCAAGTATCCAATGCCCAAGCTGTTATGGGGAATTAAAAAAGAGCAGGAATTTTTCCTACTGAAAGAAGCAATGAATTAGAGTAAAGCAATATTATGTTTTTCCCCTCTCAACATGACATTTAAATTTAGCTCTTCTCCAAACTTTAACTCCAGAAGTGTCATGTACAAAACATAAGCACAGCCAATGGGGTCCAGGCTGCTTAATATCGAAAGCATCTTGCCAGAGTTTGGATTTACAGTTGCCACTTGCTTTTAGGGGAGGATATTGATCACTGCTTTCATGGCACTGATGTGGTGTGCTCTAACTTGGAGGGCCTGGGGTACTCTTAAAAGTAGCACTGTGGGCATCACCAGCAGACACAGCCCTGGTCTGGAGGAGGTGAGGAGAGGAAGACTCTGATTAAATTGTGGCTGACAGCTCTGGGTGTCACTGCAGAACAGGGGGATTTGCACCTCGGAGGCTAATGGGGTAAAATATGGAATCTGGCAGATCTTTTAGGACGTGGTAGTGACTGCTGAGTTGCTAAGCATAGCGCAGAATTGATTTTGAGCAAACGAGTCTGGGGTGGTTGTGCGTTTTTGTTACGGCTTGTAAGGGTGTCACTGCAGTCAGCTGGGCTACATGAGGAGGGCTTTTTTTTCATGATTTAAAGGTGGAGAAGGCAGCGGAATTCTTAAAATTCACAGATAAATCTTCTTTTACAAGGTTGTTACAAATGCCTTTGGAGGGTGTTTGTAATGGAAGCAGTGACAGACCTCTAATTAGTGTGGCAGCATGAGGCTGTAGCAGCTGTGAGAGGGATGAAGTAACGCTGTTTATCTCGAGTTTATGGCTAGCAGATGCAGGTAGATGGTGTTTTTCTTGGTTCATTCTTTTGCTGCACATACAAGAAGAGGTGTTTTTAATTTTGTCAAAATATTTCTGAGTCGTGAGACTTAAAACATACAAGTTATGATTTTACTGTGAATAATGACCAAGCTGTTTTCCTGTAGCCTTTGCACACACTGGTTCTTTATAGCAGCTTCCTTTCAGAACTATATTTTGCTACTTTTTAAGCAATAAAACTATTTTCTGTGTTTTGAGTGGAGGTTTATGAGGTCAGCTGATGAGACTTTATTGCAATTTTTAAAAAACTGGGTTTTAACTAGTCCATGCTTGGTTTGTGTAACTCAGGTACTTGATTTCACTTTCACTTCACAATGTCACAAACAACTTTGACTTTTTAGTATCCTAATACCAGATTTACAGATGCTTCATAGCACAGCAGCAGAACAGGGAGCACAAACCTCATTTGTGTGTTAATGCTGGAGGTGGTGTGTTTGTCATGAATCCTAATCCTTAACTGAATGGTGTTCTTTAAATATTTACCAGAAGCGAATATGAATTACCTGGGTAATATTCGTGGCGTAGAAGTTTGTCAACCACACCTTTGAATAAGAGTTTTCCAAGGTAAATTTAACTTTTTTGGTGAGCGTAGAAAGTTCTGTCCCTGAGTGCAAACACCAACCCTGTCTGTGCTGCCCACCCTTCTGCCTCCAGGGGAAATGGTCCCTGGAAAAACACTGGAATCCCTCTGTAATCCACTCACTTCATCCTCCAATGTGTTTGTCAGACAGAGCTATTACAAAAACAAGGGGAAAACACAGTTTTTATAGACAGTGTGTGTTATAAAAAATGGGATGGTTTGTGAAATCTGTCAGCTTTTGAAATATAGGACAGAAGCCCCTCTTCTTTTTTTTTTTTTAAGGGCACAGTGGTGTGTTTTAAGTGGTCTCCATGCCCTCAAGTGTAGTGAGCCTGTGGTTAGATTGAGACAAAGGTGAGCTGAATTGAATGATCAATTCTGGGGGAAGGGAGACATCAGAGTTGTCTAATGCTGACTCTGACCTCTGCAAATCCAGCCCTGGGAAGGGAGGGGCTTGTCCTTACAGTTCCTTTTGATAAGCCCTTAAGAATAATGTCAGATCCTCTGCTTTTCATCCTTGATCACCAAGAGAACTTTAAAATCTCTGTTTTAGAAAGAAATCCTGGGTAGCAGTCTCTGGAAATGTGCAAAGCTCACCAGAACTGCATGATAGGGAATATAAAATCTCAGTGAAAAGTGTGGATCCTGATTGAGGGAAGGAGTGCACTGAATCAGAAAAACACATCTGGCTTGGAATGCATTGGGTTGTAGATCACAGTTTTATGAGTTTGCGGAAGATGGGGACAGTTCTATTTTTTTTTTTTTTTTCTTCCTCAAGATTGTATCATTGCAGTCCATTTGAAAATTGCAAAGTAAGCTTAAGAAGAAATAAGAATCCTCTGTAAGTCACAGCAGGTTGTATTTTAGGCAATTCTCATTTTGCCGTTTTCCTCTGAATTTGTCAAACAGTGAATTTTGAAACACTATAACCAAGTTGTTTATGCAGTTAAGGATTTATGGGAATGTGATTCTCATTCACAATGGGAGCGTGTGTACGTTTGAATTCCTTTTTACAATACGCCACCATGATCCCGAAGTAATTCAGAGATTGATTTGTAAAACATTCTGAATCAATTAAGGCTTTAATCAGCAAGTGGCAAACTTCAGATGGCTCGTGGACTAATTTTACCATCTCCCATCAACACGAACCTAAGCTGGAAAAAGAAAACAATTAAGAGGATGCAATTATCTGTCCTGATTACTGAATTAGAAGAGTTTGTGTTTATTCCATCCCTATGCAAAGGGAGAAATCTGCTTCGAAAAACAATTTGAAGCAGCTACTAAATTGCCAAGGGGCTGCAGGGTGCAGTGTGGATATTTGCTAGGCCAGTTTTGGAAGAGGTTTGCAATCCACAGCTGTCAGACAAGTCCTGGCTGTGGAGCTTTGGGGGCTGCTGCCTGACAGCTGCGTGGTGCACCCTGCAAGTCCTTGCGCTGAGAGGATTTTTGCTCCCCATGCTTAAAATTAGTTTGGATTTTCGAGACAGTCTCATCTACACATGTCTAAGCACATCTTGGGTCCTTCTATCTGGTGATCAAAAGAAAGAAATCTTTCTGGAAGGCAGGAATTGATGTTTAAGTTCCCATACGAGAACAAACTTTGCAGAAGCAGGGATGGAAAAGCATCCCTGCATGATCAAAGGGTCTCGTTACCCTGTGCTTGTACCAAGCAGAGTTACTTTAAGTTATTGGTGTTTTGCTTGCCATCAAATGAAATAAACTTATGGAAATATAGCAAACTGTTACATAATTCTTTTCCAAACCAGACTTTGAGATTTGGTGGGATTTTTATTTTCGGCTTAGCAGGGAGATAAACACAGATTTGTGATAGACTTTTACTTGCCCTTTAATATTGTCCCAGATGTGATCAGAATCCACAAATTGCATAAAACCTCTCATAAACCCCCAGCTTACAACACTAGTGTAATTTCTCTTTGAATATTTAGCACAATGTTAATCCTGACATATTTAGCTGCCATGCTGAAGGATTGCTGCTGCATTCTGTGCGAAGTTTAGAATAAATGCCCAGAACTTCAGTGAGTTATAGGTCAATTACAGTAATTGGAAGGAAAAGTAAACAAGAAACCTTGGTAGTATCCAGCAGGAGCGATGCCTTTATTTTTTATTAATGAGCAGTAAGCAAGCCTGTCACCAATCACTGACTTTGAAAAATGTGCCATATAACTTAGTCCTATAAATGGTATCATTTCCATGTAGTATATGTGTCTCTGGGTAGTACTGGGTTTATTAAATACTGTTGAACAGAATTTTCAGTTGAATGAGATTAAAACTGTCATGTTAAGAAAAATGAACTTTATTTAAGCAGCAAGAGATAAAGCTGCCTCATCAAAGAATCACAGAATGGGTTGGGTTACAAAGGACTTTAAAGATCATCCAGTGCCACGCCCTGCCATGGGCAGGGACACCTTCAACTATCCCAGGGTGCTCCAAGCCCTGTGCAATGTGGCCTTGGACGCTTCCAGGGATGGAGCAGCCACAGCTGCTCTGGGAATCTGTGCCAGGGCCTCCCCACCCTCCCAGGGAAGAGTTTCTTGGTGTATTTGAAGGACTGAGCGAGTTCCAGACTGTAACCTGTTTTGGATGCACAGTGCACATGTGCTTTGTTGTCAGACCACTCGGCAGCCTGGGTGTTGCCATGGGTTTGCCAAAAGTGTCTGGGACAGTTATGAAGGTGTTGTGGATTTACCATGAGAAGGAGTTGGCTGTGCTGTGACTGCAGTAACATTCTTATTTTAGTGTCATCCAAAGTCTCTGTGAAGTGTTGCACCTTTGGGATAAGTATTTGAGGGGAATTCTTCTGTAAGAAAGGGAGTACATGTTATTCTAGCGTTTTTTCCATGCAGGTTCTTAATATAGGAAGTACAGGGACTGAGGACTCATTCCTAAAAATTGAGTTCTCAGGGGTGTATCCATTGTGCATTCCTTTGGGCCATTGACCTGGAGCTCTTACTGATCACAGCTATCTTGAAAACATTCCAGAAGTTCCTCTACCTCTTCTTGACTATAATTTCTCATTGGATTCAGAAATTACTGATGGAAGGGATCTGTCTGAGGGTGGCTGTAGTGGTGTTTCACACAGACTGAGGTGTGGAAGGAGATGAAGAAATGTCCAGAGCCCAGCTGAAAGAAGGGAATAAATTGCAACAGACAACTGGTGGGAAGGAGTGATCTTCTGCCAGGGCCAGCTTCCAGTCCTGTGTTAATGGACAGGCAGCATTTCAGAGAAATGTCATCTAAAAAGATGAAAGTTTCTTAGAGAAGCCAGCTTTGAAAGGGCACTTTACTGATGGCTTGGGGAAAAGGACAATCTGCAGTCAGCCTGCTCCTCTGGTAAACAAAGGGCAAACAAATGTGAAATCTGATTTCCTCCAGAGACAATGAGCAGATTATTGAGAATGGGGGACTTTATTCAGAGCTGCTGCCTCTCCTGGAGAAATCCTATCAGCAGGACATGTTTTTGCTTACCACCACTTGCCAAGGTTTCTTTATTTACCAGCTGGGTCATGATGTATGCGAACAGACATCTTGTCTACAGGAAATCCAGATGGGCTCCCTTCTCTCTCCTTTCTTCTCCTACTGGATGCAAAAGGTCAGAAGTAAAGCAGCAACAGGAATTCTTGCTGCCAGCGCAAGATGCTCTTGACTATGCCTGCATCAGTGCCAGAGACTTTAATTTCCTTTACACTGAACTAAGGTTAGACTTGCTGAAAGGTCATTCTCTGTGCAATAGGGTTTGTTCTGCCGTTTGTTTTATTTATTGAAAACAGACTCTTGCCTGAGAACAAGGTTGTTTTCCCTGCTGTTGCCTCCCCTCTTCTTAAGTTGCTTTTGAAAGGTGTTTCATTACTTGCTAAGCTCCAAAGTGATTTTTCTGGTAGTGATAATATCAACTTGCAAAACCTTTGAGCTGGGTGTTTTTATCTTAGAGCTCTGGTGGTGCTTGTTGCATAAAGAGATGGTGACATTTGGAAGTGACCCTGTCTTTATTAACTCAGGCTCTGAGAGAACCCTGGAATTATCCTGATACCTTTCTGTCAGCTCCCCTGGACTCTGGGGACCACCCAGAGACTAATGTTCGCATCATACAGCTTTCCTTGGAAAGTCAAATCCTTTCTTTTATCAACTAATGTTAAAAAATAAATTTTAAGTCTTTCACTTCCAGTTGGTTCAGATTTTTGGCTTCAAAAATGCACAGGTGACAAACTGTATCCTAAAATGGATCAAACGTCCTTCCTAACTGTGAGAACTTTTTCTGTAGAAAAACAGCTGTTGCTAAAATGCTGTCTCCTCTTCTTGGCATTCATTTTCCCACTTGGTCCAACAGTGAGCAGACATTGTACCCACCTTGGGTACCTGGGTACTCCATAGCTGTTAACAGAACCTCTCTCTCCACCTGTGCATGGAAAAATGTTGAGGCCAGAGGCGTTTCTGAGAAGGTTTGAGGTGTCTCTGGCAGGTCTCCTTCCTTCTTCTTGTTTCCTCACCTCCAAAACCTGATATTTATGTATCTTGTTCTTTATTGGACTATAGCAGATATTTTTCAAGGCAAAATATATAGGTTGGTTACAAATTAAAAGCAGAAATAAAAGCAATTCAACATGGTTTTTTTCATGCACCTGAGACAAAAATTGGGACCAACAGAATATGACAGCTTTAGGATTAAGGATGAGTTGGGTTTTTGGATGATGGAGCTCTCTGGGCAGGCATGGGAGGATTTTGTTAGATATTGGTCTTATAATGTAATTCACTAAATGTGTTTATAGCTCCAGATGGCTGGATTTAAAAATAAAATTAATAAATTATCTTCAAACACTTTTAGAGTCCCTTGTGTATAGTCAGGTATATCCGAAGCATTATATAGAGAAGTATTTATGGGCTGCTATGGAAGGAAATGGGTTTATTTTAAAGATTCTCTTTGCTCAATAAAACACTGCAGAAGAGCCCACAAGAATTGTCAAATATTTTGGATGTTTTTGTAAAAAGGAGCTTATTTGGACTGAATTATGTTCTTGGGTTTCTGCCTCCTGATATAAAAGTGAAGTAACCTGGAAACTGCATCTGGCAGGGGAAGTGTGGCCTTGTGTTAAAGTGATGCCTGGCAATGTGAGGGAGCCTTGTAATGAGGATCAGTTTGGCTCAGGGATTGTTTTGTTCAAAGTTAGAACCCATCTATGTTTGACACTTTTTATGTTGCAATAAATACTGGCTGCTGGGGAGAAGCCTGAGCGCTCTCCTCATGCCACCCAGTTTGAAAATATTTTAAACAGAACATAACAATGTCTCTGTATGCTCCAAAGGGAACAAAGACAGATTTCTCTCTCCCACTCCATTCCATGGATGGCACTTCCTCCCTTCCTTCTGAGGGCCAATATTCTGTAATTAAATTTTTAAAAAAGGCCTATTCTGCTCTTTCTTTTCAAACTAAATGCCCATAAATGAGAGATTTGTCTGTTTAAGATGCAAGTACAAAACCCTGAACAGAGCTGATGATAACCCCGGCCGAAGTTCTGAAAGGAGCAATCCTTTGTTCCCACGTCGGGGACTGGAGCTTTGACTCCTGTGATTCCCAACCAGTCAGCTCCATCTCTCTTAACGTGGCTTTTCCCATTGCTGTGCAATTATTCCTCCTGTTTTTCTTCGCCTTTGCTGGGGTATCAGGCTCTGGAAGCAGAGACAAAGGTGGGGAGGAGCGTGCAGGGCGCGTGTTGGGTTTGTGCTTTGTTCCAGGGGCTCTCTGGGTGTCTCTGAAGCAGGAAGGGACCTCGTGTCCCCCGTGTGACCCCTCAGTGCCACTCTGGCCCTGCTCACACCAGTGGCCAGGCTCAGTCTGTGTGTCTGGCCAGTAGGTTTTGCTCCAGCTTTGTTTGTGCTTAATGCGGCGTGTTTCATGCTCTTCCTCCCCTCCCCTGGCTCAAAACAAGCACTGCCAGGCCCAAAGGGCTCCTCTTGCTTTTAGGAAGTTACAGCCTGAGATGGAGCAGAGCGGTGATCTGATTAAAGTGATTAAAACCATATACAGAATGCATAATTAACCTCTGCCCTGGCTGTCACGGGGAGCTGATGCTGTCTCTCTCCATGGCAGCAGGCGTATGCTCCGTGGCTATTTTATTTTAGGGTGGTTTTTTTTGTTTTTTTTTTTTTTTTTCTCCTGGAGAACTTTAATCGCTTGAGATAAAGAGCCAGGAGAGAGAGATCAGGGCTGTATTAATCCTCTCAATGGCTTTATAATTTCCCCACTATTCTGCTGCTGGTAATCAAGAAAAATAATGCTGCCTTAATCCTGGACACCAAGGTCAGTCATCCCTGAGCCTTTTGATAGGATGGATGTCATTATGGGAAGATTTTTTTAATGAACGTAATTTTCCTTGTCTACTCTGGGATAGGCAATATGGAGGTGATTTCTTATTCCTGGTGGAAGAATATTTCTTGGCTGGAGCACTAATCAGCCTGTTTTGATCATTGCCTAACACCTGGCTGGGGCAGCAGGACGGACAAAGGCTGTTTGGAGAGGTGCCGGGGGACAGGGGTGTCCCCAAACCAACCAGAGCTTGGCCACAGCACCAGAGGCAGTGCCTAGGATCAGCAGGGGGGCAGGAGGATTGGAACAACTCGTGGACAGAACATATGCCCATCCTCGTTAGGTCTGGCCTTGCCAGGCAGAGGCACAAACTGGAGCCTGGAATATGTTTTCTGGTGTGACTTCAATGAGCCACTGTTTTAGTTCTATAAGAAACCCCCTCAAACTTCAAAAGGTTTCTTCTTCTGTTTCTGGGCAGAGGTGAAGTTTTTTTAGCCATTTCCTGAAGGCTGACATTCAGAACCCCTCACAAAGCCGCCGCTGTAAATAATGCTGCTCACCATCACATTTAACTTAATTCTGCAAAGCCTCCCAGATTAGAGATGGTGAAAGATACGCCTGTCACCGAGACTGAAGGCTAGAAGTGCTAAAAAGGCAGAGCTGGCACACATACAAAAGCTGATATCAATGGTGGGCTCATCTCATGAGGAAACGGATCAGCCGTGTTCGTGTTTGGAGAAAAAAGTGTGAGGGAATTTTCAGGCTTGTCCCCATAGCCGAGGTTTGGGTTAATCCTGGGAGATTATTCTGTGTTCTTGCTTCTCACATTCATGGCTGATAACATCTGAGGGGTATGGAGTGTGCAGAGGATATTAACACTTCTGTCTGTGCAGAACAAACCCTTTCTTCTGGAAGCCTCTGTGAGGAATTGCTAATTTTTGACTCTGTTTTTTTGCCGTGTTGCAATCCATAGCATCCAAACCACGAAGCCTCCTATTTATTTAAAGTCATGGGGAGTTCAAAAATAACAAACAAAAAGAAAACCCTGTTGGATACTCCATTTCATACAGATTCAGAATTTGAGTCTCCCTCATCGCTGATTTCATACAGAAGAATACTAAATGCAACTTTAATGCAAACTCATACTAAAGAAGAACAGGATAAAATCTGACTTCACATTTTCACTTTGAAATGCAAAGAATTCAAAGGAAAAGGCTTTATTGCGCTGTTCCATAAAGTTGTTCTTCTGTTGTACAGGACTTGTGTGTTTTATTGTGTCATTGATGTCATGTGTCATTGATATTGCCATGACATTGCAAATATTATGCAATATTTTTGCTATTGATATTAAAAATACTGCATAATTACCCCTGTCTTGGGATGAACAAAAATCATGATCCAGGAGACCATCTGGGATTTAACCATTGGGCTAAGATGAGGTGCTGTCAGGCAACTTGGCTTTTCTGGCAAAAAAGCCAAGAAACATTGTTTTATCTCCCTGCTGAAAGTTTTTGGATTGTTTCACAGCAGTCATTTTATCCAGAGGCAAGATGAATTATATGTTCTACAACATCATTTTTTTTTTTGTCTCAGGGAGATGTTTTACAGCATCCCAGCCAGGGGAAAAAAAAAATAATCCCTAATGGTTTTTTGAGTGATATTTTGATGTGACCAAAACAAATGAGTGTTATTCTGCACAATGCATTTTGAATGCAATGTTTTTGGGAGTAGATAGTATTTTAAATGAACCCAATTATAAAAGTAGCTGAAATATTTATAGTGCCTGACTATGG
Source organism: Hirundo rustica (assembly GCF_015227805.2). Lineage (NCBI taxonomy): Eukaryota > Metazoa > Chordata > Aves > Passeriformes > Hirundinidae > Hirundo > Hirundo rustica. The sequence continues at coordinate 12,640,355 of NC_053464.1, forward strand.
CTGGAACACAGCCCTCTTGTATTTTTAAATAATGCACTTCTCATTGTCCCTATCTTTCCATATGGAGTCTCAGTAATGGTAATTGTTATTCTTTTCTCCACAAATGCATGTTCCTTTAAATTTGTTTTGGAAAATGAAATGGATGTTATCAGTACTTAGTATCTTGTACAGGGCATGGAGTTCAAGCCCCAAAGAGTCTGTTGGCTTTGATTCACAGATTTTGTTGTAGAGGTACCTTAAACTATGCAAAAAAAGCACAAAAATGCACAAAATGCATTTTGAACTCCAAAATTATTTCCATTGAGATGTGGAAGTTGTGCTGAACGGAAACGATGTCTGCTTAGCTCGGTGTCACAATTCTGACAACAACAAAAAGGAGCATAATTAACGTTTCATGGCAGGGAGGAAAAGAGCTTTTTACCTAAATTCCTCTGCTTAAGGATGTTTGCTTCCTTCCCCATTGAGAAGGAAATATGATTGAAAATCCAGCTCCTGCTTTGGATCCCTCCCTGCTGGAGGAGCGTTGCTTTAGGCCATAAATACAGGTCGCTTGTTAATTCCTCAGAAGTGCCGGGGGCCAAGGCCATCACTGCTCATCAAATTGATTTGGTTTGTTATTAAACAAAACAAAGCATGTTCCTGTTTTCCCATGGAGTTCTTGCTTCTCAGAGGCATGAAGAAGCTGCCTGGGCTTTCTGCAATCATTAATAGAGACTGAGGTAACCAGGGGGGGCTTCCTCCTCCCATTCCCAGGCTGGAATTTGGTTTATAATGAAGAAATAATGTTCCTGTGAGGGAACACTGTGGTAAAATAAGGGGCTCTGGCTGGATAATTCTGAGGAAAAGAGATATTTCTGAAATACCAAAAATACTGGGTATTAAACTGCGTGACTAATACAGTGTTCTGCTTTTGGCCTGCTAATTTCTGATGCAAACTGATTAGTAATTAACCCAGTGATTACTGTCTTGCCAGAATTAGGATGGCTAAAAAGAGCCATATTTATGCTTTACTTCCCTCAGGTGGAAGATGAGTAAACAGGAAAAACAAAGTTTTCTCTGCAGCGTTTTATTAGGGGACATATTCTTCTATCCAGTCCAGATTTTAAGTGTTTGCAGCTGCTCTCTTTAATTTCCAGTAGTGAATTTAGGTCACACATCAACAACCTGGTGATCTGAGAGGAGTTATTAGCCACAGCATCACAGGGTGGACGAGGCTGGAAGGCTCCTGTGGAGCCCAGCCCTTGCTAAAGCAGGTCACTTCCAGCAGGCTGCGGAGGGCTCTGTCCACGTGGGGCTGAGGGTGGAGAGTCCACAGCCTTCTCCAGTGTCTGACTACCCTGGCAGCTGAGGAATAAATTAAAACTCCTTGTGCCTAAACAGAATTCCTTGTGGTTCATCTCGTGCCTGTTGCCTGTCTCTCTGTCACGGTGCTGCTGGGATGATAATATCAGTTTACAGTTGCTTTCCCTGCAGTTTGTTATGGAGACAGTGGGCGAGGCTCCTGTTGGTGCTGGAGTTGTTTTCCCACTGTCACCACCCATCGAAGCCTCTCCTGTACCCGGATGCTGCTGGCAGCATTCAGCACTAAAAGAAAAAAAAAAAAAAGGCCATAATGAGCCGTGCCCTGCAGAGCAGTTTTGTGGGATAATTGCACTAATAGACACTGGGTTTTACAAAGGCTTTTGCAGATGAAAATATAGGGCACATTAGTGGATAAATCAATGGCAATACTTTAATAGACTGCGGCGCTGATCTTCCCTCAGTGAAACTACTTGATAATGACATTTTGTTCCCTATACCATTTCAAAACAACAGCGGTTTCATCACAGTTGTAACGACTTTGATAAACCGTCGTGTAAATGGCAGGTTTGAAGTGGGACTGCTGAAAGAATTTGGGGATTTCAGCATTTCCATTACTACCCCGTGTCCCACCAGCAGCAGGAGGTTTGGATGTTTGCCATGAGGGAGCTTGAGCAGCATAAAGCAGGTGTTCCAAAGCCTTGGAAGCTGTAACAGCAATGATGCAAGGGGCTCATACATTTATATCCTTGTGTATCCACTCTGATATAATTCCACTTCAATTTACCTGTCAGTGTGTGAGTAAGTAAAACTGGGGTAGATCTGAAAGATGAAGCAATTAAAGTCCCAATATTTTCTTTGCATTTAAATAGCACTTATCATCCAAGGATCCCAAAGCAATTTCCTATTATTAATAATAAGGCCTGATTCATATCTAATGCTTTTCATCAGTATTCCTCAAAAGTCTTTACCAAGATGCAGGTTATTAATTCCAATATCAAAATGAGAAAACTGATGCACAGAAAGATAAAAGTGATTAGCCTAAAATCACTTAGCTAGAATCAGGGGCAGAAACAAGGTTAGAAATCACATTTTGTAATTCCCGGTCTCATGCTCTTCTCACTTAACAAAATTGACTCCTATATGCAACACAAGGATAATTATTTTATGGAATTTATAAGAGCCGTGTCAAATAATTTCTATTAAAATACCTCAGTATCTGTCTTCTTTAGGAGACAGTGGTGTAATAAAGTAAGGCAGAAGCACTTAACAGATGAAAATTGATCTGCATTTCTCTGTTGAAGGATGATTATCAGCAGTGATTGATTTGGGCGGTAGACTTGAAGCCCAGGTGTGCTGATCCTGGAATATCAGTGCAATTTGCACATACCTTGTATTACTACCTCGAATTTTTTTGTGTTCTCTTAATGAACAACATTCAGAATTTTAGAACAGTGCCTTTCTCTCTGATCCAGTAATCCCTGGTATACGACACGATGCCCTAGGCAGAGGGTCACATTCTTTAAAAACAAATACATAAACCAAGAGAAAAAATGAATGGCATTGAGATTTCATTGCAGGCAAAATATTTTATTATGGACATTCGGCTGAACTGTGAAAACCATATCTGGTGCTGTCCATGAGGTCTCTGAACTACTTTCCCTGATGGTAGAGAGAGAAGAAGAGACAGACCTTGCTTTATTTGCTTTGTTTCCCCTCCCAGAATGCACTAAAGTACATACAAGTCTTTGTTCCTTAGTTTTCAAGCTCAGCACAGCTATTTTTGATGACACAGAATCATACTTTTCCTTAGTATTTTGCTGGTAATGAGAAGTCATAGTGGAATATCTGTATTTTCAGGAAGTATTTGAATCAGCTAATTTTTTTGCAGTGTGTTTTTCTCATTTTTTCTGTCGCTGGACTGCACTGACTGGTACCGACCAATTATGGGAAAAACAGATATTCCTAAGTTCATCACAGGGCTGTTTACTTGCAAGTGGCCGCCTGTGCACAATGAAGCTTTTTGGAAGGATCTAAACACTGCATTAGAAATTATAGGGCAGAGAGCAGAAACTAGAAGAATACAATGCTGGAAATTACCTAATGAGTAAAGAAAAGCGTCCATGACCGGAGTCTTTATGGGTGTAATTCCCATCAATGCTAATGGGAATTGTTGATATAAACCCCATCTCTGCTTTCCCCCCTCCCCTTTCTCCCTAAACACATCACCCAAAGTTGAAATTGCAAAATAGGAAGAAATTATTGGAGAAGAACATTTTGTACGTGCTGTCCAAGTGTTCCCATACTGATTTGCAAGCCATTTTAACTGGTTTTTGTTTTTGTGAAACGCTGAGAAGGTAATGATTACCATCCAAGCCCCAGATTTTGCAGATAAATGGCCTATTTTAATAGGCCGTGATAATGAAGTTACAATATGTTATATGGCAGTGGTGTTAGTATTAAACCTTTTGGACCAGAGGTCACTGTACTTTCTGTGTTGACCCAGCTGGTGTGGTCTGGCTGGAAGCAGAGATTCACTTGTGAAGGTTTCAGCTTAAATCCCAGTCAAACCTCATTTTCCAGCACAATTCCTTTTCTCTTCTGCTTCTCTCCTGGGACCCACTGATCCCCACCAAGTGATGATTCTCTGCTGTAGCTCTGTGCTAGGGAAGTGGGGAACAACTTGTGCTGCCTGCTCTTCTTCCTGGCCTCCACCAGCTGGGCCAGGCAGGTCTGGCTCACTGTGTCCCAGGAAGGCTGTGGTGCCTTGCTCATCTTGGCTCCCCTCTGTTACTGAGAATCCCTCCCATTTAGGAACATGATCATCTCAGGGTGCTAATTAATCATTAGTTCAAGCTTTGAAGTCTCTCACAAACACGGCAGTGAGGAGAGCTGCCCTGGGTAGGGAGGTGATGCTCTGGAAGAAAACGTGCGATCACCCCCCGTGGTGGGTGTGCTTTGGGAGATGGTGCTTCTGAACATCTTCATACACAGCCTGTATGCCAGGAAAACTCGAGAATGGAAAGAATAAAAGGTGAGAAAACATCACTGAAAACTAGACTGGAAACTGCCTGCAGGGTTTGGCTGATGCAAGGAGGACACCAAGGAACTGGTTCTCCTCTTCTTTGTACCAGTTTATTATCCCTGTTTGACTTTGTCATTTAATAGAGAATGGTTTTTAGCTGAGTGTTGTTCGGGGTCTGGCAGTTGCAAGGAGAGGCGAAGCTGTGTTCATCTCTTCTCTGGTGCTGTGCACCAGAATCAGCATCAGGATGATCTGATTCTGTCAGGGGACCCTGGATAACTGCAGGTCCCCATTTCCTTTTTGTCATTAGTGAGTACCAGGCAGCAGATCTGCTGAAGCATCCTGGGCTGACTGAAATTTCTATGAGAATTTCACCCCATTCCTTGTAAAGCTAATTGCTTCGGAGTAATTGGATACAAATTAAATTAAAGGCTGGAGGATAGCTTTTGTTTTCCTGCTTCTGAGGTATTTTTATTCCACAAATGTGCTTAAGGAACAAAACCCTGTGTGTCTGTGCTATTTGTTTACCCAGAGTGAAGTCATCCCTGTTAGAAGCTCTGACAGCCTGTGCTCCTTCCCAGGTGTTCCCCTGCTCCCTTGCCTACTCATCACCATACGAGGAGTTTGCTCTTAATTGACACGCTAACTTGTATCCCGGACAGCTTTCATTTGGTGGGGCTCTGCTTAGCATTTTGAGACTCCAGCAGCTTGTTTTCAGCAGCTCTTGCCCTTCTCCCTGCAGAGCATAACAAATGCGTGGCTATTAAGCTGGGGTGGTTTCTGAGCAGGAAGATCTAGTGTGTGTGTTTGGGCGCTGGGGAGAAGCGGGATGCTTGGGGATTCTCAAATCACAGCCACAGCAAATGCTGGCGGGTTGCTGTGACAGGCTCTGCAGATGACAAGAACACCAGCTCCAATGAAACCCTGCCACCATCATTTGTGGAAATCCTGATTACAAATTTCTTACACGAAGCCCTTGCTGTGAACATTCATAGATTAAACCAGACAGCTCCTTTTCGAGTTTTACTTCATCTTTGCTGTGTTTGCTCCTGGGGCCATCTACAGCACATTTTCTGAGATTTAGAGAAAGAGTGAAAAATTACAGTGCATGTAGTGCCATAGGAACATTCTTCAAGATACTGATTTTTATGAAAAAGGGGAGAGGATGGATTGAGTGCCAGTCCAGTTATAATTGCAACCACAATATTTTTCAAAATAGGGGTATTGATTGTGTCCTTGAAACAGCGGTGATTGTTTTAATGAAGCTTTATGTTAACCATTAAAACTATTTTAATATTTCTTGGTCTAATTAAATTCTTCTATAGATGGCAATTAAGCGAAAGGGTTGCAGTCAGTTATATTGATGTTAGATCAAAATCTTCCAGCAGTGCCGAAGTTAAATGCTGTCAGCAGTGCTAATCTCAAAATTGTGTGCATTATTTATTGTGGGGTTTATGTATCACTTGCAATCCAGAATTGCCCTAATCATGCTATGTATGATTAAAAATAGAAAATGTTTTACCTTCTCTGTAGTACGGGTATTGTTGTAATGACATTTTTACAAAAAATTGAACAACAGTTTAAGGGCTGAAATGAGGAAGGATTGTGTGTCTCACTGAACTTTCATGTGGAATTTTAGCTGATTAACATTAATGTTAGAGCAAGAAATGTTGTGAGAAATGCAATTAAAATTATATCATGCTGTACCATTTTCTATTCAATCTTGGATTATACTTCCTGGATCCCCAATATCATCCAGAGTGTGGATTCAGTCCTCGTTCTGAAAGAAATCTGAATCTCAGTGCACCTGTGCTGTAGTTATGTCGGATTTTCTAGGGGGTCACTTGGATGGACATTGGTAAAATTTACTAATCCTTTGCCGTTAGTATGAAAAGGTTTTATTTAAATCAAGAGTTTCTGAAAGATGTTGTATGCTGTCATCCAGATCTTGTGAAATAACTTTGCAATATTTTAAAGACTTGAGCTAGGCTTCTTTTCTATATTTTTGACTGATATTAAAAAGTATGTACTGGGGTATTCTACAAAAACACTGTTTCTTTTTTTCTTTAGATGAAAATAAAGTTAAGATTAGTTTAGAATGTTGTAGAAGTGTTAATTTGGGAAGCAATGTGAAGTGTTTATGACTGCCAGGCAACCCCCACCATCAGCAGGCTGGAATGGTGATGTGAGATAGTCAGGAGAGTGAGAAGCAGATTCGCTTTCCTCCCAGGGTACATCAATTCAAAGTTGTGGTTTCTGCTTTGTGCTGAGGACAGAAATGTGTGAGACTCTTCTGAGCCCCTCAGGGAGAAATCTCATTCAGTCAGTATTTTGGCAATTGTGAGAGGATCAGGTGATGTGACAAGCACTGGGTCCTGCAAGAATGGTTTTTGATTTCCATGAAATGGAAAAAGTGAGATTTCATGGCAAAACCAGGCTTTGCAATCTGTATCTTAAATAATGGTAGTTAAGCATTAAAGAGCCATTTCTGAGCAAGGCCTAGCTTTCTTTAGCATTGACTCCAACCTCTTAAAATTAACTTTCACCTAAGGAGTGTAGAGGCTTAAAAAGCACTGCAGGTTATATTTCTTCCTTACAACATCTCTAATCAGCACAATGAGAGGGCTGGGCTGCCTCACTGGGTGTTTGTCCGTTGTAGTGAGCTGGGCACCTTTTCATGCCTGACAACCAAATATGCTCTGAGATTTAATTCTATTTTTTCTTATTCCCTCTAATTTACGTGTTTATAACATAGAAGCTGAGCCTGTTCTTTTATCTATAAATGCCTCTCAGAAGCACATCCCAAACTGTGTTGTAGGTACGTGAGCCGGGAGGTAAAACTTCTTTGAAAGCCAAGGAAGAGAGCAGACTGTAGAACTGAACATTTTGGACAGGTGAAGAGCTGCCCAAGAATGCTGTTAATTTTCCCTGAAAGCGGCAGTGGAAGGAGTGTTTGTTTCTGTGCTGTAGGAGCCGCGCCGTGCCTGGCTCCGAGCTGTGCTGCATCAGCAGCTTTCTGGGGAGAGTGCAGCACTTTGTGTCTGTGTTCAGCAAACAATGTGCAGAATTGCAGGATTAGTTTTTCTCTCTTTTTAAGAGACAAAACAAGAATGGACTATTGCACTGTATTGGTACTTCACCCCCCAACAAAAGCATTTCACAGCCACCTCTTACAAAAAAACTTGTTTTTCCAGCGGTCTTGCAGACAGCCGGGCTGTTCTCTGCCCACAGAGGTGTCTGCTGGTGATCTTGTGCATTCTAAAGCCAGTCAGCATCGTAAAAATAAAGGCTCTAGGAAGGGAAACTCTTGATATCCTAATTTTTTGATGGCATTAATTTCTCTGTTGTAAAATGACGGTGTTCCAGTAAGAATCCCTGTCACCCCAGCCATGTTTCACCTTCAGTGCTCTGTTTACTCCCTGTTTTTGTGTCCTTTTCACACTTGAGGTCCTGTGTTTCAGCCCTTTTCAAGGACTTGCTTTCTGTGCCTTTTGAGGAGTGTCCAAGGCTGGGTTGGACAGGGATTGGAACAATTTGGGGTAGTGGAAGGTGTCCCTGCCCATGACATGGGATAGAACTGGATGAGCTTTAAGGTCCCTTCCAACCCCGATCATCCTGGGGTTCTCTGATGAGTCTATGATTCTTCTCTGAACTCTTTATGTTGCTTTTAGTTTTCTTAATACTCCACTGCAGGAAATAATACAGAGGAGTTCTTTGTATTTTAAGTACACAACAAAAGCTAATTTTATATAAAAGTTGATAACACAGAGGCTTCTTTTATCTGATCTCTTGCTTTTTGCTGCTGGTCCTTCACACCAGTTCAAGTTACAAAAGGAGTGGTAATCTCCTTGAATGCTTTAGCCCATATCCTCCTTGAAATCTCGACTACTTCTGCTTCCTTGCCGCCATTCTTGCTTGATTTGCTATCAGTGTGATCATCCTTTCAAAGAACACCACCTTATCCCTGTTTCTTGGGGTATCTTTCTTGCCCTTCCTCTAAATCTCTTTGATAAATATCAACTGCTTGTCATCCACTTTTGAAAAATCAGATTTATCTTCCCATAGCAGTCCCTGCAGATCCCACCACACCTCTTCCTCTCATTCTTTGCTGAGTCCCCAGAGAATGTAAACATGCTGCTGATCCCACAGGATGGCACTGTCTAGAAGTTGCTTGCTGTCCTCCTCCGAGATCCCTCATGTTTGCGTTGTGCCTATTATTTACAAATTCCTCTTACTTTTAATAGTCTTGTGATGACACAGCCTTTCCAATAAATCCAAAACTCTTGTCAAAGCTCCTAACAACTCATATTTCCATTACTAAAATGCCTCCTCTTCTCAGGTACTGCTTTGACCTTTTACCCTCTCATTTTGTGTCCTGCAGTTTGTCTCCCTCTTCCTCACTTTTGAGGAGATTTATGACCTCTCCCACCAGCTCTCCTTGGGAGCCCCCCTCAGCTGTTTCCCAGCCTGCTTGTTCTGCTTTCAGAGTCCCACCTGTGCTAATTCCTATGCTGTTCCTGACTTATATTCCAGGGGGAAAAAACCCAGCAAATCCTGTGAATCTGTCTCATTAGTGCTACAAAACGCCTTCTGGAAGCATCTCTGTGCTGGGATGCCTACAAGAAAGTTTGAGTGTGATCCAGCAAGTTAATATGCTGTCAAATAGAGCTGAATAATTTCCTTCTGCTTTCTTGTTTGGCTGCATCATCCTTGGGAGGGGGAGCTTCTAGTTTATAATTTGCACTACAAGATCTGTGAGGCCGTGACTTTGATTTTGCGTGATGAACTGATCCTCTGTGAAGCCCTGGTCCGTGTCCTTGACAAGACTCCATCCCAGTCTGAGTCTATCCTGTGCTTTGAGCTGGAATTACCCTGATTTGGGGAGCACAAGTGAGATATTCTCACCTAGGCGCAGCTTTCTCTCAAATCCATGAACCATTTAATTGCTCCCTCTCTGCAAATCCCACCAATGCAAATTCCTTGTTATTTTGGGCTTCTGATTTACATGAAGCCTCAATTTTCTTTGCATGCCCACGATCCTAAATCCTTTCTTTCCCTTCTTAATCTCGTGCCCAGGCAAGGCTGGGAGTGCTACTTAGTTCTCGGAGTTCTGTTCCTCTATACGTGCATCTGTTTCTTATTATTGCGTAGCTTCTACTGCAGACACGATTTTTTTTTTAAAAAGATTTATTTCATTTACTTTCGAAAATATTTTCTGATGTTTTCTCTGAAGGAACATTGTGTAAGAAATACAACTTGAATAGATTGTATACAGAAGTAAAGAGAAAATATGAGGCTGTGACAGACTGCAAACAGAACTTTGCCAATTTAACTGAAATTTTACAGTTCTGTAACTTAAGAAATGCTTTGGATCTCAAAACTGAAAGGTTTTGAATAGCTCCATAACAGCATCTAATTGCTCCAGCTATTTATAAAAAAGAGAAATTGTGAAACATCGGAGTTCAAAAGCGAGCTATTGCACATGCCCAACAATCTTTTTCAACAATAATTTCATAATGATTTTTAGCTTGAGGACTTTGTGCTGTGCATTTGTAGCAGCCAAATTGACACAATGGAGTGTAATAGCTCCAGAGCAGCCATTACAGTCTGTTGGGTAATTAAAAGCTAAATGGAACGTTGAGAAATGATCCGTACAACGGGATTGGTTAATTTCTTCACTTTTGTAGATTTAAGTCACTCAAGATGATGTTATCATTATTTTTTTGAAGCGGGTTTATATTGTTTAAATCACCCTGAAACCCAGTTCAACCTCAGTATGGTGTTAAGGAAGACATGAAACTTACTTGTGTAGTGAATTTCGTATATATTGTCTTCCTCCCGTGAAATACTCTCACACTTTTGTTGTCCACTGTCATGGAGAAGATATTTTATCTGGAAATTCCTAAGAAATATCATTTAATTATCAGGGACACAGCAGCAACAAGAAGCTTCCCTTTGGTGTGATGTCCCTGCAGACAGAGCACTCCTCAGTTTTTCCAGAGTGTGGCTTGGGCACGGCTGGGAATGGATGGATGTGACCCCTCATTGCACTGTTTTTGTGGTGCTCCATCCAGCTGCAAACAGCTGGAGCACTAAATGAAGAGGACAAGGAGATGCTCCAGAGCCCCCTGCTCTGGAGTCAGGATGAGAGAGCTGGGGGGTGCTCAGCCTGGAGAGGAGACGGCTCCAGAGAGAGCTCAGAGCCCCTTCCAGGGCCTGAAGGAGCTCCAGGAGAGCTGGAGAGGGACTGGGGACAAGGCATGGAGGGACAGGACGCAGGGAATGGCTTCAGACTGACAGAGAGCAGGGTTAATTAGACATTAGAGTTGCTCATTTTTAATTGGTTTTGAAATAGCCTTAAGTCTATGCTTTACTTAAATCTCCTTCCAACTCCTACACTTTTCTTCTGCACAACTTTACTTCTCCTAACTAAGCAGTTCTTGCCGGCTGTTGTCAGTTCATTTTGCGGAGCTGTCTGTCTCAGCTCTACCCGCTGAAGGGACATGTCGTGTGGCTTTTATTGATTCTGGGGTCCCCTGAGACCTGCTCACCCTGGTAATCCAGCAGCAAACATCCTGCACCTCCATCAGTTTGCCCAGAACAAGCTGTTTCTGTTTTATTAAGCTTTATTAAGCTGCGTGGTTTTGCTGATCCACAGCCTGGACACTTCAAACAGGCGTCATGGTGATGCTGCTGGAACTGGACTTGACAGGTATTTTTCAATCTGTCTGGTGTTAGCTTGGTTTTTAGGATCATTCCAGACAGCTGTTGTAGCAAAAATTATGCTGCAACACAGGCCACTGGTTAGAGAATCCATATTTCAGGATGTAACAATGTTAGGTGTGCATTCAAACTTGTTAAAACTCTTCCTGACTGTAACTACATTTAAAAATGGTTTCAGCCCCAGTTACAAGCCCCAGAGGGAGCAGGGCTTTGCTGTTCGCTCCTTCAGGGCAGCACACTCTACCTGCTCCCCGAGTTCTTGCTGGCCTCCAGAATAAATGGTGAATTAATCTTGTGTGACTGAGAGAAACTTGTGGTACATGAAATTTAGAATGCTGTCCAGACCCTTTCAGAGAGGCTTCCATCTCTTTCAGACCTCAGGCTTTAGAAAATTGCACCAGAGGAATATATGTTGTACCTCTGACAGAACTCCTGTTGTTAACTATTTCTCATCCTTTAATTTCTCCCAGTCAATAGCCTGGTGTGGATGCAGGCCGGGCTTTTGTGGGAAAAGCTGCTCTGAGGGATGTGGCACTGGTGCCACTGGGGCAGTCACCTTCATCAGCCTGGCCCTGACCCTGCTCACACTCTTCTGCTCCAGCAAGGGCTGAATCCCTCATCCCTCCATCTGCATTATCCTCTCCTCCCTCAGAGCAGTCCTTGAGGAAGCCTTCTCCTCAGGCAGGGAAGGGCGTTCTCACCAACACGTAACCCGCTTGTCTGCTTCTTCACTCACAGTAATTGCTAAAGTTGTAATTTTAAATCTGACTGGTGGTATCAGAAGGCCAACTACATTGTGTTATGTGGGTCAGGACCTGCAAATCCCAGCATCTTAATTTGACCTTTGGCAATTGACTCTGTGCCGTTTTATTCCCCATCTTTTCTCCTTAATTGCAGCTGCAGCCGTGTCTGGCTGCTATTACAAGAACTGAATTAGAAAAATGGAAGAAGTTATTCCATGGTGCTTTGGCTCTCGAAGCAGCTGTTTAACCCTGTGATTTTGTTAGAGCCATGCATGAAATCTATGCTTCTGATGTCTCTTCTGTCATAGGTACTTATAATGCTGAGAAAGAACACTCTCAAAATGATGATAAAGGGAAAGCTTCAGAATTGTGATAATTTTGACACACCATTACTATGATTGACACGATAAATAAGTTAGGTCATAAGGAATAATGCAGTTCTAAATCCCCAACCACATAAGCTTGCTGAGAGGGAAAAAAGGGTCTATTAAATTTTCTGTATAGAGATTGCAGGCAGTGGTGCATAAACAATACATTCTATAGCAACCTGTTCATTGCTCAAAGTTGTTATTGGCAGGCACTGTGGCATTTCTGCAGTCATTAAAAGAAGCTATCACTATTAATCTCCAGTCTCAAGGCAGAGAGGTTTAACCTGAAGCTGATCATCAAATAATGGTAACAGATATTTGTGCTTTGGTGTACGCTCCCTTTCATCTTTGCGTGCCTTTCCTGCAGTGTAATGGGAAGGGTTGAGGACTGTAACCTTCATTATCAAAGTTAGTAAGTTAATAATGTGGCTTTTAAGCAGGTTTTTCCTCCCAAACCAAGGGTATTTGTGAAGGGGAGGAGATTTTACAAAACTCAGCAGCTCATTCTGTGCATCCTCAGCATTCAGGGTATTTCTTACTCTAACTTTCAACTAATAGTCCTTGGTTTCATAAAAAAACCTCATCCCTCATCCTTGAGCTGTCCAATGTTCCTCCATTAGAAGGAAAAGCTTTTTTTTTTTTTTAAATTGCTGAATTGAGTCTTTAAAGTGATATCAGAGTGATGTACTAACTAGTAATGTATTTATGTTCCCCTTTTCCTCCTGGTGGCCTGAGGAACTCATCCCACCCTGCAGGTACAAGAGCACTTGGGAAGGACAGCTGTAAGGATGAATTCAAGTTCCTTCCTTAGAAAGAGGCTCTTGAAAGAACTGAAATAATCAAAATATTTTGACTCGCATTCTCTTTTCCTTCCCCTTATTAAGGAAAATTGTGGTTTCCTCTGGGAAAAATACAGGAATCTGTCACCACAGACAAATGGGAAACTGTGATTCATAAAGGTTAAAGGGAAAAAAAATCAATTTATTTTTCATTCTTCCTAAAGAGAAAGTCATATCCCTTCTCAAATATCCCTTTACATGGTCACAGAAATAAGATGATATCTGTCATTTACCTCTCTGAGTACTCTTGTCCCAGTTCCAGCTTTTGGTTGTGGTAATCAAGTGATCAGAGCAAAACAAACTCATCCCAATTTATGCCTTCAGAAGCCATTTTTATGTGCAAATACAAAAATTGAATTAGGCTCAGTTAAAGTGCCCTGGTGACCTGTGCCAGGGTCTGTGGGCAGCCTGAGACAATAACTCTGAGAAATACAAATGGTCTGGCTTGATCTTGCCTGTGGTACAGCCTGGGACAATGCTCTGCTTTTCCCCCTCTCCAAAGATGCTGTAAATAACTGTCCAGCAGCAGCATTAAATTGAAATTGCCACATCCCATTAAAGAATTTTCCAACTGAGAACTGGCCTGAAAAGGACTGTGAGAAGGGGGGCACCTTCAGAGCCTGTTAGACCCCCAAGGATTTGTATCGTCTTCAGTTGAAGACTGGAAAAAAAAATAAAAAAGTGAATCTTCCCATCTTGTATTTGAGTGTAATTTAAAGTGTTAAAAGGTTGTAATAAACAGGTCAGATGCACCTGGTGCAGCCTCATTTCAGTAATGTTTGTCCTCACCTCATTTTCACCACACATAAAATGGAGATAATGGTTTCTCCATCTTCTGTAGAGGTCTCTGGTGTGCTGGGAGAAGCAGTTATTATTTTTCAAGAGCACTTTCTACTCCTTCTGCTTTCCAGTGGTAATAAGTTCTACTTTTTAATGGTAGGAGTACAGGATTTGCACAGAAATAAATCAGCTTTTTTAAATTTTCCCCTTTCCCTCTTTGCTGGGTTTTACATTTTATGCATTTGTATGCATAGAGAGGAACCAGAAACAACAGAAAAATTGTTAGCAGTTAACAACATTTGTTTAAAAGCATTTTTTGTGACTGCAGTTCTATGTGAAAAAAGAAACAGATTCATTTGCAACTTGCTAATTTTTTTTTGTCTTTTACACCGGCTATGGCTATTAATTATTATGAGTGGTACTTGTGATCTACCATAAAATACACAATTTTATGTCCACCCTGCCTGTGTTGAGGGAAGGTTCAACCATTTAGCCCTTTCAGTGAGAGTTAGGTAACAACGATTTGCAGAAGTTTCTCAATGTCTCTCAGAAATGTGGTCATTTTTGTCCTGCCTACAGTTGCACACCTTAAAATTTGTGACAAGACAGAAACTGGGAAATGCAGAGAAACACTTAGAAGCCCACATTTGCAGAGCTCTGGGTACACATTGGAGTTGAAGGTTGTGATGTTTTCCATGCGTGTTATTTAAAATAAAAATTAGAAAGCAAAACAAGCTGCACCCTCTAAATCAACCACAAAACCCCACCTGAGATTTGTGCATCACTGCTTGCTGGATCAGGGCTGAGTGGGAGGCATGGGAAGCAGAAACCCAGTGCAGTTCCCGTGTTTTGGGAAATTATTGGCTTTATTCAATGTATGAAATGCCCAGGAGATGTATCTGGAGTCTCTGCCTGGTGTGTGGGACATGGGGCAGCTGATCCCAGAGCCCAGAACATCGCAGGTGTTGAACCCCGGGGCCAGGACTGCTCTGCCCTCCTCACACTGGGAGCTGCTCCCTTGTCCCAGTTCCCTTCCCAGTCCCTAATCCTGACGTGCAGGAGATGCTTGAGTGAGAAGAGCTTTATTTGCACCTTATAGAGGGCTCTGTTACAGAGTGGCATTATAGCACTTTGCTGAAATACCAAGTGATCCTTTTCTTTTTCATGAGTGCTAAGTGAAAACACATTGATTTTTATTTTCTTTCAGCAACTTCAATAGCTCAAGATTATTACTATTTTTAAGAGTGATAGAGAAATGTCAAAAATGCTTCATCTGTACTTTTATTTTTATATATCACCAGGCTCTGTGTTTTTCAGTATTTTTTTCTGTGAAGTTGCAGACTTTAGAAATGGGACAGAGAGATTATGGTTTATTTCAAAAAGCTGCTTCTATTTCTGAGTCCTCTCAGAGATTTTGTGGTTCAGTAGGTAGCACATTTTATTGTCTTAAATTCAGTCTATGCTGCAAAATTCTTTTGTTCCTGAATAGCCAAATGCTCTGGCACACATTAATCTCTTATCTATAATAACATTTTTTGAAAGGGAGAGGAGGGGAGGGAGATGGAGCAGTTCGTGACTCTCTGTGGGGTGCTGGCAGTAGCCAGCAGAGAAACCTGCACCAGCTTTTGACACTGCACATGCTTTATTCATTCAGTATTTCCTCCCACTGAAGGTGGGAGTGGGAGTTTTTAGGACTAATCCCACAGCCAAAAACCTGGAGAGAAGTCAGGGAGTAGGAGGAGGCACCACCAGCTGGGTGCTGTTGGTGTCTGGGCATCCCCAGCAGCATCCAGGATCCAGGTGCCGGCTGCAGCCAGCTCCTCCAGCCTGCCTTCCTGGCAGCTTTGTTTTACCTGCTTAGAGTAATTTTTATCTCCCCCTGACGCATTTTCTGAGTGTGTTTAAGCGATTCTCCCGTCCTCGTTCTGTGTTCACACTTTCAGGAGGTGAGCGGGTACGAGAGAAAGCGAGCGACAGGTTTTGGGTTTCAAGCAGACCCCGCAGTGTTTGGTTTCTGGTTTAGCCGTTCTGACAGCTGATAGTTCTGCTCTGACACAGCCCATCACCATCTGGAGAGAAGAATCATATTGTTACGGGTTATTTTTGGGGCAAATCCGAATAAAATGGGTTAATTAAGTCGAAACAATGCGGTTGTGTTCTGCCTAATGACACGTTGCCAATTTATTTCAAACTGACAACCCAAGGACATTTTGGGAAGTGACAGAGTGTTTCTAAACCTAGGGGTGAATTGATTTCTTTTTAAAACAAAATGAAATAGATGTTACTTGTACCTCAGCAATATAGCAATTCATGTCTCAGACAATGGTGCATTTTCAAATGTGCCACTTTATCTTTCAGTTATTCCCCCTAATTTTCCTTATTAACTGTAATTTTGTTGTGACATCTGAGTGTCATATTATAATGAAGCAAATTTCAAATAAGAAGCAGCATGAAACGCAAAGTTTTGGATGAGCTGGGAGTCAAGAACACCCCGTGGACATAAACTTATGTTTTTTATTGAAGCAGTGAGTCCTTGTCACATTCAGGGGAGGCTGTTTACCATCCACACAGCCAAAAACTGTGACCAGCCCTCGTCTGAGAGGGCAGGAGGTCAATACAAGAGTGGGAAGACATCACACTCTTCAACTCTTCTCTTGGCAGGGCACAGCAGATAGGGGTTTTCACGCTAAGAGCATTAATGCAAAGAGCATTTGTACAGGCCAAGCACGGTACAGCCAGCAGTTTGTTTTTAGCAATGCTGGCACTCCCCAGACTGCAGAAACACCAACCAAGAGCCTGGAGTAACAACTTTCCTTTTGATTTCTTCTTGCAGGACTTGCAGCATTCTTTGAGCAGCGTTTATGTCCTGGGTATAAATAAGCAGGTCCAAAACCCCATTCCACATCCCAGAAAAGAGAGGCTGGTTTATTCTCACTTCAGAAAATGAAATGCTTATCCATCTGTGGAAGTATTTTTGAATGGATAAGTTTGTAGACTTTCTTTAGCTGGGTTATTGTTCGCTCTTTTGGAACATTCTTTGCTTTCAGAGTTGTTTTGTTCTTGTGACAGAGGAAACGCAGCAATGTGTATTTTTCTCCCTGCTGAGGTCTGAGGCAACCTTATATTATAAAATAACTAAAGATTGATAATCACAAAGACTGCAAAGGGGAAGCTGCACTTTATTTAGAAAAAAAAAAGTCTGTGCTAGAAAAATTCTTTCTTTTGTTAGAAAAATATTTCTTTGGATCCTGAGCTCTGCTGCGCACATGGCTTTGTCCTGGGATTTTTGTTGTTGTTGTTTGGTTTTTTGTTGTTGTTGTTTTTGTTTGTTTGTTTTTAATTTTACAGTACTCTAAATGTTATAAATGAAATTTTATTTGGTTCTGAATGTCCGTGACCTGAACAACTCTACTTTTATTAAGGATTTTCTCCCTTTACAGAACAGAGTGGAGAAGCATGATGTGGTCAAGGGGGTGGAGAACTTTAAACCATATGGAGTGGACCTGAGGCCCCTGATAACCTATTTCTCAAAATATTATTTTGACAAGCCATTCCATATGTTTGGTTGAGTTAGCTGCTGGAAGAAGGCTGTGGGGTATCTTCTTGTTTTTCTGATCTGTTCTCTTTATGTAAAGACTTGGAAATAGCAGACCTTTGGGAGCAAGGTAGCAATCTGGATCCCAAAACATGTTTCTCAGATCTGTGTGTGTGTATAAGTATATAAAAATAGAACACAGCAGGAGTTGACCTTGGGCTTAAAATGCTGCTCAGTGAGTGCATCTGGGTTTGAAGAGTTACGCTCAACAAAGGAAACCAAGAATGCTTTTTTATTGCAGGTTATCCTCTCTATAGAATTGTTCTCCTTTAAGCCCTCATGAACT
Source organism: Hirundo rustica (assembly GCF_015227805.2). Lineage (NCBI taxonomy): Eukaryota > Metazoa > Chordata > Aves > Passeriformes > Hirundinidae > Hirundo > Hirundo rustica. Next base: position 12,658,013 of record NC_053464.1, read on the forward strand.
GTGCCCAGCCTGTGGTATCTGAGGACAGGCTGTTGAATTTGGTAGGTTTTTGGGGTTTTTTTTTAGTTTTTTTTAAAGTTCAGATGATGTTTATATGTGGCAAGTTTTAATCTCAGTTCTTAGAGTAGATTTTCTGGAGAAAGCTTTGACCCATACTTTGCTTTTCCACCACCTGCAAAAAAGGACTTGCATGGCTTTGGTTGGGTGTTTTTTAAGAATATGAGAGTGGGGCCTGGACACGTGCCCCAAATATCTGTGACACAAAAGCCCCTCCCTTCAGTGTGAAGGGCAGATAATCTATGGAACTCTGTTAAACTAAAAGAGGAAAGATTTAGATTATTTTGGAAGTCAGGAAGAAATTCTTCCCTGTGAGGGTGGGGAGTCCCTGGCACAGGTTTCCCAGAGAAGCTATGGCTGCTTCACCCCTGGAAGTGTCCAAGGCTGGGCTGGATGGGGCTTGGAGCAAGCTGGGATAGGGGAAGGTGTCTCTGAACTGGATGAGCTTTAAGGTCCCTCCCAACCCAAACCATTCTGGGATTCTGTGATTATCTGTGTATGCAAGTCTCTGCTTCCCATGTAATGCCCCACAGAATCAGGTTCATTTAAAAAACAGCTACAGAGAAATAGATCTTGGGAGCTCACATGTGATCAATTGTACATATCTGCTTTATGCTCTACAGAGCGTATTTAATCTTAAATCTTCCCTCTGAAAATAGTGCTTCCATTATTGTTGTCATAAAATAAATTGTTGAAGGTTTTTCTTAAAGAATTTTCCCCAAAGTCACCGCAAATGATTTTCTTTATTTAAGTCCAGTGAAGGATAGATGAGGTCTCTTCTTTAGTTGTTACCACCCTTTCATTTCTAAGAGGAAGGGTTTCAACTTCTTACAAGTAAGAAAAAGCAAAAGTAGGCAGTCAGTTGTGTGATTTTATTTATGCCAAAGTAAGAATTTAAGAAATGCACTTATAAAAAAACTGACATGAAGCCATATGCAAAGACACATTTGTAAATAGAAGGCGGCATTTTATTATCTGCCATTTCTCTCTCTTTGCTGCTGCTTGACATTAAACCAGGTTCTGCTGGTGAGAATTGCAGCCCCAGAAATGGCAGCAGCTCTCTGATCCCTGTGACACAGCCATGTCCCCAGCTCAACTTCCCTCCTTCATTTCTCCTCTCAGCTCATCTCACCACTGAATTTGCATTTCTGGACTTGATTATTAAGTGACAGGTTTGGTTTATTTAACACCCAGCTACTCATGTGTGGCTTATTAACTTAAATTTCCGATTACTAAGAAAGCAAATGGTGAATATCCAGGTGTGTGAAGCACCGAGGCTGCAAGACCTTAAAATTTTGGGATTTGTCCTTAGGAGAAGGCAAATCTTGTCTTGTGCTGCAGAAACCCCTGCAACCACTGCCTGGCCCCTCAAACCTCCTTCCTCCTGCCAAATGAGGGGCTGTTTATGGTTAAAATGATGCTTCTCATGCAATGCACTAAAGAACATCGTAAAAATATACAGCCTCTTAAAAGTAATTCCCACTAATGAGTTATTTTTAAGTCTTTTTAAACATAGCCGTGTTTTGGGAGACGTTTGAGGTTGTTCAGCCTGGAGAAGAGAAGACTGTGGGGAGACATTGGAGCATCTTCCAGTGCCTGAAAGGGTTCCAGGAGAGCTGAGAAGGGACTTTGCACAAGGGCCTGGAGTGCCAGGACAGGGAGGAATGGCTCTAAACTGCCAGAGGGCAGGATCAGATGGAATATTGAGGAGAAATTCTTCCCTGGGAGGGTGGGCAGGCGCTGGCACAGATTCCCAGAGAAGCTGAGGCTGCCCCTGGATCTCTGGAAGTGTCCAAGGCCAGGCTGGACAGGGTTTGGAGCAGCCTGGGATAGTGGAAGCTGTCCCTGCCCATGACAGGAGGCACTGGATGAGCTTTGAGGTCTCTCCCTACCCAAACCATTCTGGAATTGTGTGGCTCCACGGGAAGCCAAAGGCTGTGGGTCCTGGCTGCAGTGCAGCTGCTCTGCCTTTTTGCCTCCTGCAGCCCTTTGAAGATGACTCTGAGGCTAATAGATTCCACTGCCAGACCATGGATATTTTTCCCCCTTTTAACAGCTGTTGAATAAGATTACACACTCCAGCCACTTATTTAGCTGGTATTAAAGCTATCTGGTGAATTGAAAAGCCACCTGAGTGTTCTTTAGCTGGAATAGCTTGAGGCTATATATTTTTTCATGTTAAAAGCCCTAATGATGTGCTGGATGATAAGTTTCCAGGCAGAAAGAAGCCCCTCACTGTGCAGGGGGAAGGTCGGGTCAGTGACAGTGACTGAACTTCCAAATTGCTCTTTCTGCACGAGGAGTTGTGAGAAAGGAATTTCGGAGTGTTTGAGCCGAAATTTGGTCTGCTTTTGAATTTAGCCGCGGATTCACAGGGAGCTGTATAACTAAGCAGTGGTTTAATTTCCTTAAAACTACATGGGACAATGCCAGACATCTATTTCTGAAGTAGTTCTGTAATACAAAGTGGGTCTGTAGCCCTCAGGAAGTGGGAAAAAGAGGAATTCACCCCCTCCAATAGCAGTTGCTGGGTCTCCTGCACTTAATGGTCTGTAGAAAGGGAGGAAAAATCAAGAAAAAAGCCACATCTCCCATCCCTGTCCCTATTTTCAGAGCAGAACTGGTGAAAGACAGGCTGGAGGGGCTGTGTCACCATGGACCATCCTGGCCTTGCTGCCTCTCCTGGGGCGCTTTGTTGGTTACAGAAATACATTTTCCACCTTTAAATCAGCTGTATTTAGGCCCCAGCCTCTCATTGTGCCCAGGAGTAGACCCTAAGAACTTTCTGTAAGGTTTCAGGCCTTTTCAACCTGTGTTTTAGACTCAGTTTTATCCAATAAAATACAGAAATCTCCTCTTTACTGGCCTATCAACACACCAAGGGGTATAAATCGTCTTGTGCCTCGAGCTGAGTTCTCCATTAATCTTCCCCCAGGGCTAAAACTAACAGCACTTGCAGTCCATGTGCAAGTCCTTACAAAGGGGGTAGAAAAAAGCTGTTCAAAACGTGGCTGTTATTTGTTTAAACATTTGGAGGCATTTATCGAGTGACGCTGGCTTGGATTTCTACCCTTGCTCCTCGTCTTTTGTTTGTGTGTTTTTCAGTGAATCCTTCCAGGCAAGAAAAGTTTTGCTTGTTTCATTGAGTAAAACGAAGACTGTGAAGGAAATAGGATTGTTTGCAGTAAATGCTTTAGGATGTGAATATCTCAGAGGGAGAGAGCTGCTCTTCAAACTCTAAAGGACAGCTCTGGCAGAAGAACTAATGGAGTGCATTGGCCATTTAAGCTGGAATTTAGGAGTGCTTGTAGCAGGTTGAACAGAAAAGCTTTAGGAAGTTTTTCAACCAAAAAAAAAGGATCTGGACTGGTGAAATCATCACTTGTATGGGTTAATTCCTGTGGGTAACTTTGGTTTTCGAGGTTAAATGCATCAGAAGTGTCATTATGACCTATTCAGACAATCCCACAGGCCCAGGAGAGGTGGATGGAAAAGGAGAGAGGGGATGTTCTCAGCCTTTCTGGCATGGGCAATTCAGGCAAAATGAATTTATTGCAAGGCTTCTTCAAGAGGTGCTGATGAAATCTTTTCTAATTGTCCCTTTACCATATCTCTCCTCAAATTCTGGATATTTAACTTGGGATCTACTTGCTCTATATCATTCTGAAATTTATTATTTTATTTTGCCCTATTTCCCTGGCAATGGAAAAGCATCCTGTGTTTGTTCTGATGTGGACAAAGCTTAGTCAGAGTGACAAGGGTGTAATGAGTCAATAAACACAACCGACCTAGATCATTCACTTGTTTTGCTTGTGTTTGTAAATCTTTTTCATATCTGGTTGTTTTATTCATATGTCGTGATGTCTGATGTCTGGTTCAAGACGAGGGCTGGATATATAAGAATTCGCTTGCTGTGATTAATTCAAACAACAAGGCTGCTTCTTCCCTATAAATTTGATCCACAAAATTAAGTTTTTATGCTGCTCCTTATTTACTTTTTTAGGTCTACAGTCTGAGTTCTCAAAAGTTAAATAAATTATGTTAATATTTACATTTTTGAGGGGTCTGAAGACATTCTTAGGCACTGAAAAGTCATAATTCTTGACACACCAACTCCTCACCATTAGTTCACAAATTATTTTATAACCATGTAACACTGGCTCAAAAAAAAAAAAAACCATCTGGAGTTTTTATGTTGTTCATCAAACTAAACAAATGTGATCAAGAAGCCTCATGGGAAAGTCTCTGTTATTTTTCTTTTTGTCTAGAAATCTGAGCAGAGATCTGTGCGGTGACAGCAACATCGCATTTCACTTTTCTTGAAAATAAATAATCCTTGCTAGAGTCAAAGTGGGAAACTGAAACAGTAACTTTGATTATCTTAGTGCTCTTTTTTTGCATCAGCTCCTAATAATCACTCGAATAAGCAGGGAACCAATAGACCTGGTTTGGGCCAGAGGTTTATGACTGAGAGCACACTTTCTTTTCAGTAATTGCACAATGTTTCTCTCCGGTGCCTGCAGGTGGTTGTCAGCATTTGCTTTTCTGTTGATCAGGCTCCAATTCCTGTTGTGCATCTTTTGCTCCGTAGGGGAAGGGAAATTAATCTATTATTGATCAGGATCCAATTCCTGTTCTGTGCCTTGTACTGGGGAGGGAAAGGGGCATTAATCCACTCGGGGTTCATAATTCAAACCATCTGCAGGCTGTACCTGGCAACAGGGACTGTGCTCCTTTAGGCAGTTTGTGTTTGTAAGGTTGTTCTGTTTTTCTCTCCCCCTGGAGCAATCTTGAGATACCCTGCAATTGTCATTTCTCCTCTTTTCTCATATTCTGTGTCCCAGGCAGAGTTTGCACATTCCTGATGCCACAATGTTGTACTCTGTGTAATGTTTTTGCTATTTGTGTTGGACTCTTTATCTCCTATCCTGCCTTTTTCTAATAGAGCTGTCTATAATTTGATAAAATGAAGCTTTGCACGTATCCTGCATAGTAATCACTGATGCTTTTCTGCATCCTGGGCAAGCCTCAAAGTCTGTGGGAAGTTTAGGGTGAAAGTTTTCTAATATTTTTCTGCCAGGATAACTTATAAATGGTTTCAAAGTTCTGTTTAAGTGCTCCATTTCTCTATTAGCTTGAGGGTAGGGTGATGGTGATCTCTTCTGTGAAGCATATTTCTCACATAGACGAATTTCACAACATGAATAAGTAAATTTATTTTTGGGTACTGATTCCTGTGGGTTCCCTTCTTCACTGGAAGCTGGACATGGAGCAGCAATTACAGTAATTTACAGGAAAGGTAGGGATGAGGTGCAGCCAACCTCCCATTTCAGGCTCTTGATTATTTGGATAATCCTCCCCTTCCTCCTGCTCATGGTCACCTTGTTTGGATTGAGCTTCTTCAGAGGGTTGGGACCTAAAAGCAAGCCTCAAAAATAAACCTTATCATTGTGCACAAGCCTGAACTCAGACTATTACTTCTTTTCAGGAGATAAACGGTTTCTCTCAGTTTCTGTTGAGGCTGGCTTACCTCATATCTGCCACACGAATATGAGCACCCATTGAAGTAATACACTTAATATTCTGCACTGCAAATACAGACATAGATAAACTTTGCATGTCATAATGTAAAATCTGGGGAAGAACTTAATGTTTATGCGTTTCTGAAGGGGAAAGAACCTATTGTGTCTCCAGTCATCTAGCCCGGGTGAGATTTCAGTTCTGTTGTGAAAATTAAGCACCTGAAGTGGCTTTGATAAAGTCTGTGATCTTTATAAACTGTAAATTACATTATTTAAAATTCCCTGTACCTTACATGTCAATATATATACAGAGATAAAAAAAAATACTGTCTTTCCAGAGATGATAGGGCAGTGTACATAATTATTGTATTTAAATAACAGATTAAAATTCTACAGTGCATCAGTGCTAAAAAAAAATAATTTTAAAAAAAAAAAAAATCCGTGTTAGAGAGGCCTTGGATGGATTTCATTCCTGATCAGGCAGGAGAAGGGAGGGGGAAGTTCAGCAGGTTCAGTGATGTGCAGCCATTCACAGCCACAGGTGATAAAAACAAATAAACAGTGCAAAAGTTGTTCCCTCTTTCTTCTTCTGTCTTCTCTCAATTTATCTCTGCTTCATGGGGGATTGCCAGATTCCTGAATTCCACAGTCTGGAGAGGAGTTTATGTCCAAAGGGATGGAAAAAAACCCAAATCATCCCTTCCCATTTTCTTTTGCCTTATTTTTTTCTCTTTTTTTCTGTCTCTTAAAAAAAAAATAATGGAAAACATAATATTAATAATAGTAATGCCAATTAACCTTAATATCTTGGGCTACAAATGGCAACAATTCAACTGCTTCATGAGCAGCTTGGGATGGCAGCCACTGGAGGATTGGGGGACAAACTCCCTCCTGGCCCGAGTCCAAGTCTTTGGTGTTGCCACAGCCTTGCATCAAAACCTGTTTGGGGTCAGTCCTGAAGGCCTGCAGGTACTGGGCCCTTGTAGATCCTGGTAATGGCTCAGACAGTGATAAATGAGAAAGTTCAGAAGCAAAGGGGACATTGGAAATGCTGGGAGTGCAGTGGCTGAAATGGATAAAAAGGAAAATAAAGCAGTGTGAGCTCTCTTTTGGAGAGCAGCCCCTGTTGGATTAGGACTCTTGCCTGTGGCAGTCCTTCTGTCCAGTCATCTATTAAGGGCTAAAATCAGATTAAGAGCACATCCCTTAAGTGTTTTTTGGAGTCACTCAGCCCTGTCTCTGCAGCTTCCCACAGGTTCCCCCCAGACTGATTACGTCTGATAGTGAAGCTTCCCCTGGCTGCAGTTCTGGAGTCAGTGTTTTTCCCTAATGTTGCTTTGCTTTCTTAGCTGAGAGGAGGGTTCAGAAGGCAGATGGAAAGGAAAGGAAGGCCTTTTCTTTCCAAAAAGGTAGTATATAGCTGGGAATGGTGGCTCCCTGTTACTGGATTCATCTCACTGTAGCTCCGTTCCCACGTGCATTTGTATTACTTCCCAATTCAGTGTATTTAATATTTCCTTCAGAGAAGCTGAAGTTCAATCATTAAATTGAAGAATACATCAATTGAGCAGTTCTTAAACAGTGGAAAACATCTTTAAGGGACCATGGAATGGAAAAAGCAGGGGGAATGGCCAGAGATGAATGCTGAGATGCTGAGGGAGGGGAGGAGGAGAAGGAAGAGGTGATGAAAAAAGGCAGAAACAGCAAAGTGCAAGAAAGCTCAGGCAACAAAAAGTCTGATGAAGTAAAAAAAGGAACAATGAAAAGGAGAAAAATTCAATTGTTTTTGACAAAGGATTTGAGAAGAAAATGTCTGTTTACTAACAATGACATTCTGCATTGGATTTTTGTGTAGCATCAGTCAAGTAAAATCACATCTGCGTGGTGCGTGTGGAGGCAGAGGGATGGAGCAGCTTTATTGGCAGGCAGGATGAGAAACTTGGGAAGTCTGGGTAGTTGTTCATTATCTGATTGTTTGCAACACCACTCTGCCTTCCCCAGCCTGATGGAAAGCAAAAATCCAAACAAAACCCCAATGTTGCTTATCTCCGTTAGGATCTTGGCTAGTCTGATACTCCAGCCTGTGGATTTCTCAGAAAAGGTTGAAGTTCTGAAAGGCACAGATCCCAAGTTACAGCCCTACTGAGATTTTTACTCTGAAGTAAAACTAAGATCCTCCTTTGGTGTTTCAATTAGCCATAAAACAAAGCTGCAAAGTGCCCTCTGCAAAGGGAGCCCTGGGAATGGCCCCGTGGAGTTTGATTTGGCAAGGTTGGGGCCAGAGTGAGTTATGGGAAGGGGTTTCTTAGTGCTGCAAAGGGAAACTTGAGCTGCCTTTGAATATAAAATAGGAATATTCGTGTTGCCTCCATACTAATTAGGTAATACTTGGGGATTTTGTTGTTTTCTGTGTATGCTTGTTATGCCTATAGCTGACTTTTGAAGGTGTATTCCTGGGAATCCAAGTTGTGACCATTTTGATGAGCCCTGTCTCATGTCAGTATCAGTTCACTCACAGCCTTTAGCAGGGGCCTGCTTTGAATAAGTTTGTTTCAGGGATGGTACAAAATAAAAATAAGCACATGCTTTGTTTGTCTTTTGTTACAGTCACTGAGAAATCTCTGCCTTTTCCTGGTTGCAGGATGTGCACTTTTATTTCCTTTCTTATCTGCTGGGTGCACGCAGGGCCACTCGTGTGGGGCGATGGCAGTGACAACAAAGCTCCTCTTTGTCTGGTTTTAATGGGGAGCTGATAAGTCAAACAAGGGGTTTTCCTCTCTTCCAGATGGAGATAAGGAATGATTGCTGCCAAATTAGCCACTGGTTTGTTGAACTTTTAGCATTCAGTGCTGTAAACCTTCATCTTGGGCAGAAGTGCTGGGGAGAAGTGATGCTGAGGTTATTTCTTCTTGTCAGAAACACGCTTCTAATCTAATCAGCTCTTGTTTTCTGGGTTTTGGTTGGTTTTGTTTTATTTAATTACTATCTGGAAAATTTCTGCCATGAATATCTAAATGACCAGCATGGAAATCCTAGAAAATAGATTTCCTACCTGATGGCGTCGTATTTCCAGGAACGTTGTTGAGGAGTTGTAAAACCTACTAACAGCTTGTGTTTTGAGATCCTGTGTGTGTTTCATAAAGAGGCTGTGTCAGGTTGAGAGAGCATATTTAGGGCAAGACATAAATATCTGCTTACACTTTAAGTAGTCTTCTTGAATGCTTGAATTTATTCAGAAGTGTGGGTGGTATTCTTTAAATTTTAAAATGGTGCTCCACCCTTCCATCTCCTGTCCTACGCTAACTGCTGTCAATTAGAAAAACATCCAAAGGTAAAAGATTTGTCATTGAGAAATCTGCACACCTTGTGAACTTTATGAGCCTGGTGACCAAAAGCCTTTTTCTATGCAACAAGTGAAATCCAACGTCAAATGGCTTTTGGCATGCTGAGTATGATCTAAGCTAAGAATCTTCTGACCGTTTTCTGTTCTTTGGGGATTACCTTAAATTTTAGGGTGCATACCTTGTATTTCCCAATTTTCCATGCTGCTTAATGGGCATGCACTGGCCTCCTGTGCAGAAAACATTTCATGAACTGGCTTGCTTTACCATCAGTTTAGATTTACTTTCATTACTTTTCCCTGTAATTTGTTTATCGGTTTCCATATCTTTGAAAATTTTATTAATCTGTTATTCAAGCTAAAAAATAGCTATTTTTTCTTTCCCAAATGAGTTGCTTGAAGCAAAGTACCTATGAATACATGGGTATTTTAATTCACTTACTAAATGCATACAGAGAAAATTTACAAGCTGCCTTTTTACCATTTTTAAGTGTCTGCTGACTGTTGCATAAGCTAAATTATTTACAGTATGAAGCCTCACAAAATAGTAACAGATTTGGGTTATTTACTTTCCTGATAAGAAAAGGGGATTGAAGTTGCTGTGATATGCTGCTTTGTTAATTTTATATTTGTTCCCCAGTGTGTAAAATCTTTTTAAACAACTAACATGAGTATTGGCAGGGTCTTTTGAAATGGTGTGAAAGGGGTAAGATTAAACAAAACATGAAAAGGTCTTAAAAATATAAGTCAGCAAGTGCTTGATAAAAATAAAAGTGCTCAACAATAGAAAACCTTTAGGATGCTTTATTCATTTGCTCTGTCTGTGAGAATATTCCCGGATGGAGGGCAGGGGACAGCTGGGAGCTGTGGGGTTTTAGGTATGGAATTCCAAAGCCATTGGGAACGGCCCTGCTGGAGGTGCAAACCTGTGGTGAGGCCAAAGGGGGATGTTGGCAGCAGTGCCTGGAGCGTGTCACCCTCACTGGCACAGCCCTGGCTGTCCCTGGTGAGTTAAAAACCGATACAATCACGGACAAAGACCCTCTAACTAATTAAAGTTAGAAAGTGGTATGTTTATTCACCGGCGGGCGGCACGGGAGTCATCTCCGAAAGGCGTGGCTGCCCCGAACAAGGCTCTTTGCTCTCTATTTATTTTCCTAGATCTTACATACAATACATATGCATAACCCCAGCACCTCCCATCCCTGCTCTCTATTAAAATGAGGCTCTCAGTCCTTCACACATGCGCAGTTCTTCTCTTGAATTGGGTCTGTGGTCTCTAATTGGGTCAGTGGTCTCAAAGGGTGAAGTCAGGAGAGACTTCATCAGGTCTCTGTGACCCCCTGGCACCATCCAAGGTTCCCTGCTTCGTGATTGATTGATACGAAGTCCAGGTGCTGGTCATTGTTCTTAATGTTTCAATCTGTTCTTATAATGGTTCACTTACTCCGCTTTCTTCCATAAACACACTCAAAATGTAACAATCAGCACTAGCTCAGGCATCTAACCATCATTAACCCACCATTTACTAACCAAACTTACATCGTGATCAATACAAATTGCTTCCAACCCTTAGCTCAAACCTTAACTCTCTAAGGTCGTGGCTGGCCGGTGCCTCACCGGGTGAGCAGGCGTGTGTGTGTCCCTGCAGGTGCCAGCAGCCCCTCGGACAGCGCGGGCCCTGCCCTGGTCATCCGCCCGCACAACAGCAGCGTGGTGTCGGGGAGCAGCGAGGCCACCCTGGAGTGCGTGGCCAACGCCAGGTACGGGAACGCCTCCACGGCTCTCACTGGGACTCTGCGCTTTCTAGGCAAGGGCGGAGGAAGTGGGTTTTTGTTTCTTTTTATTGTTGTTAATTTGGAGATTGAAGCAGGACGCTCGCTCTTCGGAGCACCCTTGTTAGCGGTCTTGTTTGTCCAGCATTACTGGATTAAACCTATTGATTTTTCTGGCAAATGAGGGGGAGAGGCAGAGGTGCTTTCCCACCTGGTCCTTACATGGAAAGGAAAAGAAGCGCTGTTGAAGCAGCAGACATTATCTTAAGGAAAAGATTATAGTAAAGGTTAATAATATTTCAGCTGTTGCCTATCTGTCGCTAGACAGACACAAAAAGAACAACACTCACACAGTCAGGTTGTCAGAGCAAAAGAGCAAAAAAGAAGGGTGTTTTTTTTCTCAGCCTCGATTTATATAGATTCTGGACATTGACCAGGGATTGGAGAGTGAGGTTGCCACCTCTCCGAGCCCACTGGTCAAACTAGAAGTCTATCAATTGTCCCTCCTCCAAAGAGGAATACGAAAACAATCACTTTATGTTACAATGCATGAGAAACTCCACTACAAAAATGCAAAACATTAGAAGGCTGAAAAGAATAAAACTACACCTATCAACAGCAGAGGTGATACTGTTTGAACGGTTGATGCTTCCTAGTAAATAAATGTAGTGAGGATCTCCTATGAAGTGATTTTTCTAGGCACTCTCATTTTGCAGTGATTATTGCTCAGCTGTTCATAATGCACTGTAATACAGAATTCTCAGCATTCCCCCCATGTTTCCATCTAGTTGGCCTTGAATAGCTTTGAATTTCAGTGGAAGTGAATAGTTGAAGTCCTTGGGTGATAAGACCAACTGATTTACTTTCCCCTCGGAGGGCAGAGATGTTCTTGATATGATTAATATTGTTTTGGTAATTGAGTTGTAACGAAAGCACTTCCCATGCAGCTGATTCCCATAGCAGTATTTACTCCTTTTGCTTGGAGAAATCAAATTATTAGCACTTAAGTTCTATTGCTGTATCAATTAGCTGTACTTGCATAATGCCACTTGAGTAGTCTGTAGTCCTTGATGTGTGGAAGTTATACATGCATTTACTTTCTAACACTGTGTTTTGGGGATAGAGGAAGACTTAAAGAAGTTTTATGATCGGTAATATTATATTCCTCATGTGTATAAATATATATATGCACACAGAGATTATTCTGTAATATATATGTTTTATGATTTTATTCTTTTTTTTTTTTTTTTTTTTTTTTTTTTGGCAGACCTCTTGAGAGGCTGAGCGTGACCTGGAAAAGAAATGGAATCAAGATCACCAGTGGCATCAGCAGCTTTGGGAGACGCCTCACTATCACCAACCCGACCTCTGCTGATGTGGGGATGTACTTCTGTGAAGCCAAACTCAGAGAGAGCACAGAGGAGCCAGCAAGAGCGAAAGCTTTTCTTTCTATATTGGGTAATTCTCAAGGCATTTTGGTTTCTTAGGAAAAAAAAAAGGCTCTGGGCTGAGGTATAATAGGAAATAAAATTGATATCTTAATATTTCATTGACCTTACATTTGAACCTTTCTTCAAAGAACAGAACAAAGGAGGTGAAGGAGGGTTATCTTCCAAATTAATTCAGCCGTTCTTCCCTGCTAATATAAATTCATCAAATAGATTTTTTAAAACACTGCTGTGATTGTAAATCCCCTGTGAAACTATACATTTAATGGGAATTTTGAGAAATACAGTAGTAAAATCCTTAATGGGTAGCTTCCCTATCTTGGCTTTTAGGTGCATTAAATCCTGATTAACTCCTGGCTTGCTTAGGTCCAGTTTTCATAAGTCAAGTGCCCGTGTTTTTGAAAGAAGGCTTTTAGGAACGCTCCTGTGCTGCGAGTGCCGGTCAGGGCCAAGGACATTCTGCCGGCACAGAGCATTGCTGAGACAACAGGGCAGGGAAGGAAATGACATTAAAGCGGCTCTGCTTGCTGCACCTCCAGCTCCCAGGGAAACTTTGGAATTAATACTTCTAAAGGGGACGTCGCTGCCCTTTCCCTGCCTGTTTCCACCACCACCTCCTCTCTGAGCGTCACTGTAGGGAGGAGGCTGGAATTTGGGAATGGTGGTTCCTGGCACGTCTGATGGAATTCTGCACGTTAGCACAGTGCACACAGTGTGGAGTGCTTTAGGGCTTTTAGATTAAAGAGGTGGTTTAGCCTAGGGACACTGAGATGTTTTCAGCCAGAGATGATTGTGTAAAGTCAAGCTTTTATCTGTGGGAGTGTCCTGGGAGGTCGCAGCCCTGGCAGTGCCAGCAGTCCCTGTGCTGCTCAGGGTTCAGGCACGTGCACCCCTGGAGCTTTGCAGAGGGAATGCAGCCCACGATCCTTTACATCTTTGAGCCTTCTGAAAATACAATTTTAAAGACTGCTGCATGATCTGTATTCTGCTAAAGCAATTTGTAGTAGCTGCTGCTGAGAAGGCAGCTCTTCCCTCTGCAGAGCTCCATTCCAGATTCATTTGGAGCACTGTGTGTCTGTTATATTTATTACCTGCTGGACAAAGTTTGGTTCCAGTCTCTTTCCTTGCCCTCTGTTTCTTGGAGTTATTCTCCTTCTCTTTAAGGAGCAGAGATGGATTTTATTTATTTATAGGTTTTGTTTAAACTCTTCCCTATTCATGAGATTTTATTGTTGCTGGTTTTCCTTTGTTGCTGTGATGGCAGATCCAGCCCAATGCAATACTTAAAGTGGCCTCTTGGTTAATGTAAAAGATTCTTAAATACAGTTACAATAAAACTGAAAAATAATCACTGGGGAATCATATTAAACTAGCAGTGCTTTAGTAGCTTACCTACTATCTTATTTTTAAATGTTTTATTTATTTCCTTTCCAGTTTCAGGAGGCTGTCAGGGAATGAAGTTATGAAAAGGTCTGTAGATAAGAACAAGCAGATGAAAGAAAGCAGAAACAAATTGGTTACCAATTACTTTTATTTCCTTCTGATGGAACACGACACTTCAGATGCAGGTGTTTACTCAACGTGTCAGCAAAGCCTGATGGATTTCTTTATGAGTTTCTTGAGCTTGCAGGATGGATCTCTAATTCTAAACAGGGAGCCAAATAAAAGGATTAGTAGTTAATGCATAACTTATATTCAGCTTTAGAATTCTTGGATGGATCTGGCTGTCATTTAATTAGTCAAGGGACGGGTTCCAGAGGAAAGTGCAGACAAGATTCAAACCTACGGCTTTCTGCAGTGTATCTCTCCTAGTCCATGGGGGCAGTACTTAGAATCAGGAATGCTTGTCCATTTGCATGCATAAAATATCTGTAGCGTGAATGTGTACATTGGGAGCTGATAATGAGCTGTACTTCTTGGGAGAATAACACAGCGTGGACTTAATGAGGGGTCTTGACTAACAGAGAAAGGAAATTGCCTTAAAAGAAGAGGTTTGTTTGCAGAATGGGAGAAATCAAATTCAGCCCCTCAACTGCATGGCTGTGAGAGCTTCTGCAGATCAATAGGGAAAATATTTTACTATTAACAGGTAGAACAGGGGTAGCAATAAAAAGATGCATCAAAGATGTCACAAACACTGAGTTAATCAAAACTGTTTTCCAAATACATCAGTGCTTGGCTTTCCTAGCTAAGAGAAGTTACATGATTTGAGTGTGGCTCAGATGGTGACCAGAGCTCTATTACAAGGTAGTGAAACTTAGCACAAAGCCATCCACTCAACAAATTATTATTTGTCGCCTTACAGTATTTTCTCAGAAGTTTTTTCTGAATGTTTCAGAGACTGTATATCATTCTGTAAATTAAAGTCACAATAATATTCAAGAAACCTGAATCTCCAATGTACTAGAGTTGTACTGCATAAACAAGAAGAAAATTCTCTAGTTGTGTGTTGCTGCACTTCTGAGTGTGGCAAAGAGCTCCCTGACATCTTCATATTGTTCCAGAAAAGATAAACTGAGGTGGTTCCAAACCTTGGTTTTATTAGCTGCAGTTGTTATAAATTTTTAAAGGGTATCATGTTCCTCGCTTGGCAGAGTAACAGTTTGGGAAAGATTTGTTGCAGATTAGATAAGAGCACATTTGTTTTATCACTAAGAGTTTGAAGATTAAGTAATTTAAAGAGTCTTCCCATGAACAAACCAATTTGAAAGCTGAGATAATCTTAAATTCTTTTGCTCCACTCCTGCAAGTTTTAGTGACAAATGGCAATAGTCATTTCTTAAGTGACTGTTTTACAGGAAATTATGAATTTTAGAAGCTTAAGAAAATGGGGAATCAAACTCTTCCACTGTATGAAATCCAAACTGCTCTTTAAATTAGATGTAGTCAGAAAGTAAAACCTGAACAAAATGAGAAAAACAATTTGAAAGAAGGGCCTGGCATGATGCGTAGTTGTACAGAACTGAGGGTTGAAGCCTTGTTGGTCTGTCCAAAGGAACACAAATGAATAAAACAAACTCAGAGGAGAGGGCTTCCCTTCTTTTGGAGTGGTTTTGTGCCCAGAGATCTACACATGTTACTCTCATCTTGGGAGAATTCAGCTCTGTGTGACCATGGGATTTAGGAAGACACCAGAAGAGTTCCAGCGCTGGGCTCAAGGACCCACCTGGATGGGCTCTGACTTGGACTGTGGGGCTCTTTCTCCCTCCCTCCCTCTTCCAGGGGTGTCCAAATGCTGAAGGGTCTTCTTTGTGCATTTCTGCTGCTCAGGAATTTGCGTTGTGTGTTCAGAACTGCCAGAGCAGAATTCATTTCCCTCTGTAGCTACGAGCACCTCAGTGCCTCGTGCTCAGACCTCTGGAAACAGCAGCTCTCATGGCTCCAGCTTAGACACTGAGACGCTGCAGATGCTTCCTTTGAAAGCAGTGGAAAGAATTTTTCATGTGTGGCTCATAAGAGAAGATCCTGATGACTGTGTTCATCTACTGTGTAAGAAAATAATAACTTTTCAGGGAAACTATAATACAAGATGTCTTCGGACTCGCCTAATCACAGTTTGGGCTTAAAGGAAAGAAATACTGGCAGCTTTTGATTTGTCATGCCTCAGAGGTTCTGAGATGGGCACAGGCATTCTGCTCCGGGCCCAAATGCAACAGGATCTATCCCCTAGATAGGGTGAGACTTCTGGGCAGCCCAGCTCTGTCTCTGATATTCCCAACAGGTTCTTCCTCCTTTCAGCCCTGCGGACAGGACATGTGTTCCTTGGGCTGTTATTTCAGAACACACAGACTGCAGCTCGCAGTAGGGGTAGCAAGAAACCACATGGATCTTTTCATCTCTCTCTGTTTTAACCTGATATTCATGCAAAGAAACCTCCTGCTCCAAGGAGCCTGCTGTACCTGCATCCACAATGGGGCTTCTCTCCCAGCATGGCCGGTCTGATCTTCTGTCTGGAGCTACAGACTTTGTACCTACAAGGGGCTGTCAGGCTTCCAGTTCCTCTTCCTGTAGAAGATATTCACCAAATAAATTAGTTTATGGTAATGCTGGAGGAAGGCTTCCATGTTGAAGGCTCAATTTTCCTCTTAAATATGCAGCGCTGAGTTTCTGAGAGATGCAGGAATTTCAGCTTTGGAGGAGCCCCTGGGGCTTTCTCTGTTCTTTCTGACTTTCATGTGTGTATCTAGGATTAGGTCACACATCTCCAGTGCAGCTTGAAGGGTATGTAATGGATGCTGACTGCTATCTTTTGAATGTTAAAATCAGTGACCATGTAACTCCGCACAAGGGAAGTTAGAACAGGATCAAATTTTGCAGGCTCCCGAGGGCTTTTCTGAGAGACACCTTTCCATTGATGTCTGGAGTGCAAATAACCCCTGAAACCCTCAACAACTATTAAAAGCACACATTTATATTCAAATACTCTTTTCCCCCCTTGCCTGTACTTGACATTTTAGTGAAGATCAGTCAAACACCAATACAATATCTGAAGAATGCAGTATCTGTTTCTTTCAGCCTAATGTGGGCTGTGACCCCTCTCGCTGCCACACGCCACAATGCCAGCAGGGTGAACTCCCAGTAATGGGTCCTTTCCTATTCTAACTATTGTGATTCTATATGTTCCAAAAAATTTAAATGTTTGACCTGATACAGGAAAATCACTGTCATTCCTAAAAATTGCTGTGTCGAGCGGACCTGTGCCTGGCATGTTATATTCTTTGGAAGATGTTATAATTTCGCCACACATATTAAATTTCAACACATGATTATTGCCTGCAACAATAAATGTTAAATTCGTACTGTGTGATTCAAACCAAGCCTTATAAATATGCAGTGGAGTCATGTATACAGACAGCCAGAATACCCCCTCAGAATGGCATCTGACCCCTATAAACAGTGCTGCATTTTTATGGCCTCTTGCTGACAGTCATTCACCACGTGCTGTACAACCCAAATTCAGATACTCTGAATTTCTCCCTTGCAGTTAATGCTGGGCATTCATGCCCTTGGGCACAAAACCTGAGGTGCAGATGATACCTCTGACACCTCTGAAAAGTGAGAAGCTGAGGTTTCAGTTGCCCAGCACCTGTAACCGGAACTGTTTCCACCACAGCCTGAGATCTGTTGGCTCCACAGGACCTTCAGAGCATCCATGCTGCTGGTGAGTGGCACATGGGTGTGGAAAAGCTGCACAGTTGCATGGAAAACTCAAATTCCTTTACTTGGAGGGTGACAGAGCACTGGAAGAGGCTTACCAGAGGAGTTGTGGAGTGTCATTCCCTGGAGATGGTAAAAACCCTCCTGGAGCCTGGCCTGGATGAACCAGCTTCAGCAGGGGGATTGGTCTGGATGATCTCCAGGGGTCACTTCCAACCCCAGCCATTCTGAGTTTCTGGGTGAAATCACTCTTTTATTTGCCTCAAAAACCCTTAGGGTATCCCTACACCGATATTCCTGGAATTCCCTCATTCCTTGCACCACCAAGGCTAATTTTCCACAGAGCTGTAGTCCATGTGCTGTTCTGGATCTTCCAGAAATCCCTTACCAATCAGCCTTGCCATCCCAGCCAGGCTTGTCTCAATCTTTACTCAGTACAGACCATAAATTGCAGAGTTGCTTCTGAAAGATTTTCTCTATCCATGCTTGTCTTTCAAGAATATTTTGAGCATAGGATCTGACTTGTCAATGGGCAGCTGTTTTCTCTGTGTCAGGTGCAGCATTTGGCAGTTCTTCCAGCTGCTGGAGTGCTGTGAGCAGAGTTCAGCAGGCTTTAGTCTGGGGGAAAAGGTGAGTCTGCGCTTCAAGACTAGAAATCAAATCTGTTGGCACCAAAATTCCTCTGGGATCTGCCTGTGGCCTTTAGATTGCATCTTTCTGCTGCTCCTGCTCTTTTTCTGTCTTGTCTGCTTCTGCTTCTCCCTGCTTCTTTCAGAAAAACTGATGTGAGTGTTCTTTTTATAACATCACATCCCGTTTGCTAAGTGACAGTTGTCACTGACTTCAGGCTCTTTGTCACGTAATTCATTGCTTGATACCTGCTCCCCTAAGCATCTCCTCATGTCAGAAGTTTCTCTGAGGGTGACAAACAGCCTGTGTGGGATTTAAAGGAAGGAGCACAGGGTGCAGGTTAGGATTTTTGGGAGAGACACTGGGAAAGACGACTGTGTAAATATGCCAGGTGTAACTGCAGGAGATGTGCAGCAGCACATAAAACAGAGGTCATGGAGCCACCAGCATCTTTGAGGCCACATTAAGTGCTTTGCAGCCGGACTGCAGGCCCTGGGTGAAGATAAATCTGCAAATTTATCGCTGGTGTGTGAGTACGTTGCTGATCTGGGAGAAAGTTTGAGAGCTGGTGGCTGAAGGTTGCCAAGTTTAGAGATTGGCCCGTTAAGGGCAGAATCCTTTATAAAAGGAAAGGTGCAGTCAGGACCTCCCTAATAAATGTCAGTGACTAGAGAGACAATGGCAGAAGAAGCCCAGACTTAGAAGGGAGCGTCTGGATTTGTGAATATGTGTCTGGATGCTTTCCTGGCCCAGTGCTGCTTTGTCCTCACCCCACAATCACATCAAATTGCCGTGGAATGAAAGATTCTAATTTCATTTTGAGAGACAGACGTGTGGTCACTGACCTGTGTGGCCACATTGATGAGGACAGTGGGCTGAAAGTTTGGAAATTCAGAAGTCAACATCCAGAGAAATGGAGCGCAGGGAAAACACCAGGCAGGGCTTGGAGGATGGCGTGAGAGGAAGGAGAGTGCTCGGAGTGAAAACATGGGCTTGGATGAATTGCAGAGGACTCAGCAACTTAGCTGATCAAACATGTCAAAGTGTGTGCCATCAGTGAATTTCAATTAAATGTTCAGCTTTTCAAGTTGTTGTTGAGATTAACGCATGAGATCATATGCAATAAATCACAGCTTATTATGCATGTTTATTAATAGCTTTATATTTAGGCAGTGAGGATCAATAATGTTAACACATGTATATTATTAGAATATAATAAATCAAGTAGCTTGTTTTTATTGGTTTTGCTGGGTAAACAACTATTCCAGGCTGTTTGCAACCTCCCCTCCTCCCCTGCACGGCGTGCTGAAGACTAATATTGATTGGCTTTATTTGGAATGAATACAGAATTGTAATATCCATTGGTGCTCAGACGAGACCCCAGTTCTGTACACCCAAGCAAGTATTTTATTGAGTGAGAGGGAAGAACTGCTGGGAAAGGGGAGGCTCTGCTCTAACCTGGTGCCTCTTGATGTCACCAGCCACACTCACTACGCTGCAGGTAGCAACAAGATTTTGCAGGATAAATTTACATGATTTTGATTTTATTTACTAAAATGCTGATGCTCTAGCAATAATATAACCACAAGTCCTTTTTTCCAGTAGCGTTTGGTGAAGAGATTTGGGAGCAGGTCAGCTCGGATGATCTTGGATCTTGCAGCTTCCTCCATATTTCAAAACATACTCAATTTCCTTAAAATAGAAATACTGATAACTTGGTTTGACAAGCTACTTAGATTGCCTTTTCTGTATTTTCTAAAACTTACCAGTGAGTTTGGTTATGCTACAAGAGAACTTTATTAATAATCAAGTAAAATCCTTCTAAAAACAGTGCTCAGATGATAATTGCATTGAAGAAACTACGACAGCCTTTAGTTACCATGATAATAACTTCAACCTCAGTGCCTCTGGGACTTTAGCATGATGCTCTTCAATTTTATGCTGCATAGAAGAAAGAGTTACATGCCAGCATACTCCGCAATTTCTGCAGTCTGGTCTTTGTTTAATTAAACATCTAATATCTTTTCTTTAGCCCTAATGATAAAGTGGGGATTTTTATGATTATTACTATAACTTCAATTAAAGCATTAAATCTGTTTGCTTTCACAAAGTAAAACAGTTGAGAGGAATTTCTTTTAATTATGCTGCACTTGTCCTCTGATGTCGGCTCTGTGACATGCTATGGCACTTTATTTGACGTGCTTCATGCCTTGCTGTGGTGAAATGCAGTCTAGATACTGAAGCAAACTATCCTATAAAATGCTACATTGTAAATATAAACCTGTAGAAACCTCGGGGGGGGGGGGGGGGGGCTGCGCTTTCTAAGCAAAAAATTAACATGTTCCGTGATTTCAGGGCTATAAAATGAAAACTAGCCCCTGCTCTGAGTATTAATTTGCAGTGAAAACCCTTACATCTTTGCCTTCCATTGACTTGACCCTGGAATTGATACTCAGCATAGCAAAAAAATTCAGGCTTTTTTTTTTTTTTGATGATGCTTTTACCACCCAAAAACCTCTGCCTCCAAATAGAGACCAACTTGGACAAATGAATGCAACCCCTGTGGAGGGATCCTCTGGTGAATATTTTTTAATGAGTACCTGTTTCTCACTTTGCTGTGGCTTTGCGTGTTGACTTTTGTTTGCTTTCTCCAAGAACCTCCGTACTTTACGGCCGAACCCCAGAACGTGATTCTGGCTGAGGTGGAGAAGGACGTGGACATCCTGTGCCAGGCCATGGGTGAGTGCACAAAGCTGTTCTGACCTGGGTTGATGGCACGTGGCTGTCCAGTTTGGAAGAAATCATCTTATAGAAACCATCTTTTGTAAGCTTTAATGTTTAGAAGGCTGTTTTATTGCTGGTTATCGCAGGTCCTACATACAAGGAAGTGGGTTGGCCTTTCCCCTTGGAGAATTGGGCAGTTCTTGTAATTTAGTTTAATTTGGAATGATGCCGGCATGTTGATGTTTGTCCTGCTCCTGTCGCTCTGGGATCCTGCCTGTCCTTCAGAGTTGTCACTAGAGAAGAGATTTAAATCTCTTTGCATTTGCAATGCAAGCACTCCTTATTTTCAACAGTCCTAATGCCGTTTCTTCTAAAACGTAGGGAACTTTTATAGTGAATAGAAATGTCAGCAACTCTGACATCTGAATGTAGTTATGAAATCTGCAGGAGGACTATTACAGGCAGTTTTTAATTTGTAGGTGGTTTATTAAAAGGCTTCAAATGTCTAGAATTCCATCTGACTAAAATCATGTTTCAAGTTGAGTGTTCCACAGGAATGCAATCCCCTCCTGTTTCAGCACTCTGGTAAGGTAGGAGACATTGTCACCATGTGTTTAGAGCAGGTTTCTCAAAGTCACCAAATTTCTACGTGACTCTGGTGAGGGACTGAACGTTTTGTTGTCTCCCTTTCCCTGCTGCTGAGTTTAAGAAGCAACACACATAAAATACCATGAGGTCTTTCAGGAAAAAGATCACATGCGTGATTGAAAAAGCACCCAGACCTAGCTAACAGCTTATTTGTGTGGTGCCTTCCTCCAAATCAGAGCCAATAAAGATGTTTTTACTGTGTGACTGTGTTATTGCCACTATGATTTAAGTATTTTTCCCCGTGTTTTATGTAGGAAAGAGTCAGCTCTGCTTTTCTAGAAGGAATCTTTGCAAACTTTGTGATAAGCAAGTGCATGCGTTAAGGGTGCTCTGGCTGATTTGGAATTTCAGAAGCCTACGATGAGATCTCTTACAGAAAGCTCTTATGGAAATGAAGCTATCAGATGATAAGAGCGTCGTCTTCTTCATTAATAGCTTTTTTAGCAAAACACAGCAGGACCTGCTGTCATTGGAGTTCCCCAGGAACCCAATTTGCTGTCTCCATTTTTTTTCATGGATTTAAAAAAAAAAAAAAAAAAAAAAGAGACAGCCCAACCCAAAACCTGGAATGAGTCAGGGAGACCTGAGCTTGACTTCAGCTCTTCCTTCTACCTTCACTCTTGCTTTGAGCAGTTTAGTTCCCAAGGGGGCTAATGGGACCCTCATAACCGTGCTCATAAAGTGGGGATGTGGGAACCCTCATTAAACAAAATTAATTATTTCTATTCAACTCTTGTAGTGCACTTCTGATTTGCTGATGAATGTGGTGCAGAAGCATGAAAACCTGTTTCCTCATAGATTATTTTGTTGAGTATCTGTAACACATATAAGGGGCAGGTAGCAGAATTAAACGTGGAAGAATTTGATCCATTATTACACAAATCTGGCAATTGCCAGCACTTAAAAAGAGGGTAAATGAAGATTGTTGCCTCCCTGCTCCGGGCTGGGAGAACAATGCACTGGGGAAACTGCAGAGTTGCCCTCTACCTTTGCTACAAATGGAAGACAGATTGTATTTCCCCCAGCCCCAGCAGGTTCTGTGCACAAAGCACATTTGCCAAGACTTCGTGCACTATGGATGTGTGAGAGACAGATTAATTTCACAGTATAAGCAGAGATTAACTGTAAATAAAATTGCAACTTGCAGCGACCAGCTCCCTGCTCCCTGTAATGGAGTTCCAGGGTATCAGGGCACAGGAACCAGGCTCTGCTGTTTATCTTCCAGCAGTGGCCGATGCTGCCTGAATGTTCAATGGGTTTCCTTTAAGTGCTCTTTCTTATTTGCTTGTGGAAAGTTTAGAGCTGCAGGCAGCTGTGGTGGTGTCTGGGGAGCGCAGTTAATTGGACTCCAGTTCTACCTGTTCAGAAAGTAGATGGGAGAGATGCTTTGGGGATTCCCCAGTAGCTCACTGGGATCTGGTGGAGGCTGTAAAAAATAGATAACAAAGATGGCACACTGAATATTCTGAGTCTTTCACTGAGGTTCTTAAGCTAAATTTGGCAGAGAGTCAAGCAGCTGTTTCACAGATGGAGGAGCTGAGCCTCGGGTTCCAAAAGTTATTTGCCCAAGGTTACAGGAGAAGTGGCAGAGCCAGAACCAGCGGCTCTGTTTCCTGCCTTCCCTTCTCCTCCCTGACACTAGATTAATTTGTCTGTGAAAAATGAATAGTGCTGCACACTACTGAGAAATAAGGTTATTTTATTTATTACTGCCAGTCTTTTAGGCCACTCTCACCTCTTGAGCAGCAGGGTCGGGCTATACTGCTTGGAGAGTGCAAAAGGTCTTTAAAGTGTTTTCTTCTCTTCATACTTTTTTCACCAGAAGTTTTTCAGAGGAGAAAAGAAACAAAATTCCTTTGCAGGATGTGTGGAGAAGGAAAGGTTGTGGAGTGGGTAGAAGAGGAAGAGAAGAAAAGCTGGGTTTAACCATTTTTACTGTCAAAGAGGTAGCAAAATGAGAAAAGATCGTGTGTACAACTTGGAAGACAAATCTCTCTGGGAAGATCACTAAAGCCCAAATGAATGCTGCTGACAGGCATCAGAGTGCTCAGATAAGATCCTATTATTCAGACTCATAACTTTGAGTGGAGGAAGATACCCGTAACTGAAAAGTAGAGAAATAGAGATGGTAATATTCAGTTTGTCAGCTGAGTTGGTGATAGGACGGTGTATCTCACAGTGATTATAGGATTAGAAGGTTTGCCAATACTGTTAGTAGAATGGGATTTATGGAATGACACCAGTGTTAAAGGTTGGAGTGTTCTGAATGTAGGATTTCATTATTTCCTTGATGCCTATCAAGTCTAATGTGTGGGAAAATGGAGTTGCTATTATTTAAACTTGAAATCATTTCCAAGCTTCTCAGCATCAGGAGAACTATTCCATTTTGCATCATCTGTTTCTTCATTACTCAATGATAATTTGTATTTGCCCAGGAGGATTTTCATGAGATGAATAACACTCTCACCGAGAATTGTGAACATTGAAATTTACTCTAATTCTGTGTATGGGCTGTTGTATGAAATTTAAATTATGCCTATTGCAAGCTCCTACACCACGTCTATTCTCTATCAGACAATGCACTTCTACATAGTGGGTTTCTTCCTGAGATGATGATCTGCATTATGAGTACATTATATTTTATCAGCAGAACAAAAGCATCAGGGGTGATTGAAGTAAATTATACGTGTTTATAAAAGTAACAACAGCAATTGGATGTTGTTTTTCAGTCGTTTCCTTACATTGTTTGTACATACATTCTTTCCAGAGTTAATACAGCTTTTGTCTGTATAAAGAGAATAAGTACAGTGAGAGAAGAAATGAATGGAAGTATAACACAGTAATATTTAACTTTGGGAGTTTTAAAATGATAATGATGATTATATAGATCTTCCCATGGCACTTTAGCTCTCAGAACATCAAGTGACTGCCAGTATTGCAGTGAAATTCATTGTCTGCAGATGCTCAATTCATCAGTGACATCCCATCCTCCATGGTTCGGTGACACTTCTTCTCTACTTGGGCAAATTTCACTCACCCATGAATTTAAGTTTGTGGTCTCTTACCTTATTACAAGAGATGGTGTAGGTGTAAAGTTTTAAGTGAAAAGTGTTCAAAACCACCCCAAATGCTGTGCCCAGCTCTGGGCCCTCTGTTCAGGAAGGACATTGAACAGCTGGAGCGTGTCCAGGGAAAGGAACAGAAGGGTCTGGGGTGTAAATCCTGTGAGGAGTGGCTGAGGGAGCTGGGAGAGCTCGGGCTGGAGAAAAGGAGGATCAGGGGGAACCTTCTTGCTCTCCACAACTCCCCGGCAGGAGTTTGTAGCGAGATAGGGGTCAGGCTCTGCTCCCAGGGAGCGGTGGGCAGGATGAGAGGAAATGGTGTTAAGCTGTGCCAGGGGAGGGTCAGATTGGACATCAGGAGGAATTTCTTCCCGGAAAAGGTGATCAGACATTGGAAGGAGGGGCCCAGGAAGGCGATGATCTCAGAGGTCTTTTCCAATCTTAATTACTCAGTGATTATCTAATCTCTGCACAGAACCCCCAGCATTTGATCCAGTAGGGATTTCTGGGATGTAAAGATAAAATGTTGTCTGATATGAGCAGTGGGGTGGGAACAGCTGTCTAAGATTGTTCTAGGCCCCTGACATCTCTCGAGGAAAAGAGAATCCTACACTATTTGTGTATAATAAATTCACAGCCACTTCATCCCAGCTGACGGGGACATGACAGCTACAAAAATATGTGTGAAATAACTGTGTCAGGGTTTGTGGAACGTGCACATGAAAGAAAACAGGAATAAATGGGACCGTAAGTTTTATCTAGGCTAGGAATTTTATTTCCCTTTATGCCTGCTTTTTTTAAATTGTAGGTAAAGCTTGAGACCGAATAAAAATAATAATAATTTAAAGCTATCCTATTGTTGGCAATATGTTGTTTGTACATCGGCTCAAACCAAGCTGCTAAATTGGGACTCAAGTACAGCCATGTGAGCACTTCATTTTTCATGTGTAATTTCCCATTTCCTTTGTATTTCAGCTATCTTAGCTACAGAAGCAGAGAGGAATCTTATTTGGGATGGAACAGTCTTACAGACTGACTGCATTGACACACTGCTGCTGTTTAAGGAGCACGATTCTGGCTTTCAACGTGAAATTGCTCCAAATCTTATTTTGTAGTAGCATGAAATATGATTGGGTGACGAACGTAATTTGATAACATGTTTTCTCAACATTCCCCCTTAGTATTTGCTGGTTTTATTCCCTTATGTCCTGCAGTGTGTTATTACCATTGATAATGTGAGATGCAGCTCGGAAAAAAACAAAAATAATTGGCGTAGAAAGACGGGAAGGCAGGGATATGACCTAAAACACGCTTTGCAAAGACTAACAGTGATTTCTTTTTGCTTGAGCAGGCGTTCCCATCCCCACCCTGGTGTGGTACAAGGACTCAGTTCCCCTCAGCAGGCTGCAGAACCCCCGGTACAAGGTGCTGCTGAGCGGGGGGCTGCGCATCCACGCGCTGCGCCCGCAGGACGCCGGCATCTTCCAGTGCTTCGCCAGCAACCAGGCTGGGGAGATCCACACCTACACCTACCTGGATGTCACCAGTGAGTGAGGGGTGGTGGCACGGGGTGCGGGAGGTGTTGTCTCTGTAGGTGACGCCCCACCCATGACGTTTCTTCCAGCTTCTTTAGTTGAGCCCACAGAACCCTGATTTGCCGTCAAGGGTGGCTCTTCCTTGGGGAGGTGGTGGAGTCACCATCCCTGGGTGTGTTTAAAAAAAGACTGGATGTGGCACTCAATGCCATGGTTGAGGTGTTAGGGCATGGGTTGGACTCGATGATCTTGAAGGTCTCTTCCAACCTAGACATTCTGTGATTCTGTGAAAATGCCCCCGTGGCCTCAGCACAGTCTGCTGAGTCCTGTGAAAAAGCTCACCGTAACATCAGGAGAGCTTGGCATGAGGTGAACTCCCCTATTTCACATGGCAAAAAGAGATCTGATTGAAAAGTAAAAAAAAATTAATTGTGAAATACTTTTATCTTTCCTTCCTATTTCCACTCTAATGTAATTCCGTTCTGAACTTGAGTTACTGCTTCATGATTGTGCATGCTATCATTTTATTTGCCCTTGTCTGCAACTGCATTTGGTCAGGGAAAAGAAAGAGAGTTCAAGTTAAATGTCTTTTTTGGCCAAAAAGTCAGATTAAATGGTTTTGTTAATGAAGTGCATGCTTCTCTATGGAAGAATTACAAATCCTCGTAGTCTCTTTTAACAGTGATTATTAACAGTCATTTCTGTGATATTAAACTTCCCTTCAGGAAGCTGATTTTTAGCCCAAGAGCACTTTGCACATACTGACCAGAATTCCTACTGGCCTCAGAAAATAAATCAGCCCCAGTTCAATATAGGTCTAGGAAACTGCAGAAAAAACCTGCAATAAAATGCAACTAGGGGAAAATAAGAGAGAAAGAAACTTAGAAAATGTCTTGGAGAAGGCTCAGGTTCTAAATTCTTTTGGCTGACATTTAAGTTTCAAAGTTAATGCCTTTCTCAAGTTGCTTTTCATCTTAAAGAACTCTGTTATGAAGATGAAGGAAAATAGTTTTGTTTATCTAGATTTCTCAAGTTCCCCCCAAACACCCATTTTGAGCTTTATCTTCCTTTTTCTTTAACCTATCTTACTTGTAGAGGTACAAGCACTGATAGATTTTTATCTTCTGTGTAGGTAATAAACAGGATTAGGCAATTCCTGGGAGATGAATAAGAAAAGGTTACAGTCACTGCTGAAAGGTTTTCACGTCTTATTGTCGTGTCCTTCTCCATGATCAGCTCTATAAAAGCGGATGTAAAGTAGTCCACGGTAATAGTTAAAGGATCTTTGTGAGAGGTGAGGCATTGAGTTTGTTTGAATTTTTTATTCTAGACATCAAGCCAGCTTTTATCCAGCCCCCGGAGGACACCACAGTCACCGAGGGGATGACTGCGGTGCTGACCTGTGAAGTTTCAGGGGCTCCACGACCTGCCATCTCCTGGAAGAAAGGTAGCCAGTTATTAACTTGTAGAAGAGCTGTGATCCACGTTTCCCTGTCCACTCCCATCACTGAGATCCTGTAGATCCATTCAGTGCCTCTTCCCCCCTTCCCCTGAGCAGCGGGTTCGCTGTGGGGCCATCATGAACCAGCGGCCTGGGGCAGGATGAAACATTTTGGAAGAGCTGGAGCTGCAGTCCCTGATCCCACAGTAACCATGCTGCTTCCCGCCGTGTGTTTCAGGAGAGCAGATCTTAGCCAGTGGCTCGGTGCAGATCCCTCGCTTCGTTCTCCTCGAGTCTGGAGGGCTCCAGATAACGCCCGTGTTCCTGCAGGATGCCGGCAATTACACTTGCTGTGCAGCCAACTCTGAAGGAGCTCTGAATGCTTTTGTGATGCTGACAGTGTGGAGTAAGGATAATGCTTTGTTTAAAGTCTAACTTTAATCAAGTATTAATCAGTTTTTGTTGTATGCTCAGGAAATTTTCATAACTAATTATGCTTTCCTCATTAATAGAGTTACTTGTATGATTTAATAGGAATAATGTGTCTATTTTAGGAAGCCTATCACAAATACCCTTTTTGTTTGGAGAATTATGCATATAAATCTCTATTTTGTGAAAGGAAGTGTATTTAAATAGAGCTTCAATCACGATTACAGTTTTACTCGGGTTTTGCTTTGGTTTCTCACATTGCAAGTCCGAGCTTTTAACTTGTAGATTTGGCTGTTTGCAGATGGTTTCTGCCTCCAGGAGTCTGCAGGCAGCACAGACCAGTCCGTGCTGCAGCCACAGTCACAACAGATAGGATTTTCCTCACCCTTTTGTATTTTTTGTAGCTCTGGGTGCTGTTGGAAGCCAAATCAAAGTGCAGCAGTCTTCACCTAACCCCTCGTGCTACAGACTGGTGTGGGACAGGGCATCCTATGAAATGGTTTTGTCATTCACCATTTCCTCTTGATCTCTCTATTTTTTATTTCTTCTCTTGGGGAAGTGAGTCTGATCCAAGAGGTTCACTTGTGTTACTCCTAAGAGAGTTAAATTGAAGTGTAACATGGTTTTTGCTACTCAAGGTGCAAAATAATGATCCGTGAGCTGGGACGGAGAGCAGCTGAAAATAATGAAGATGATGAGGATTAATACAGAAATGTTGTGGCCTTTCTCCTCTCCAGCACTTGAAGTACTGATTGTGTTGCTGATGTGTGGTGCATATTTGGCATTCATTATTCCCCAAACTCTGCAAGAAAATCAGCCACATTTTTCCTTTTGAGCTTGGGAATACCTGAAAACATTTCTGGCAATAACTGTAATGTATTTGTGTCATGTGGCCACCGTGTTTATGTCTTGTTGACCACATAGGCTTGGTAAAAATATCAGGATGGTGTAAATTGAATGATATCCAGGTGTATGGATCAAGTAAAGGAGATCCTTCCTGTTAATTCTCAAAGCTATGGTTCTTACAGGTATTAAAGATAGTTCCTGCTCATTGTACTGCATGAGGGGAAGAAAAGTGAATATAACCCAATGTTTGTGTTGCAACAGCACCATTATAAAGCCAGAAGTCTGACATGGGTACATCAGGAGTAATGCTAAATATTCTGTGCTATTTAGAGTCAGCTTTTGATTTTGCTGATGGTCCCTTCTTGTGCATGTAGATATTGCAGTAGGTGCTGATTATCTCTGTAGGGATTTGGGACTTATTAACATTATCCACATAACTTCCTTGCTCATCCTGGTTGTCTCCCTGCCCCAGCTGCTGCTCTCTGCTGCTGCTCCTGTGTGTGACACATAATGGGGATCTTTCTCACCAGATCTGGTTGCTGTAGTTACAGCAATTATTGTGTTCTGAGCCTCCAGGAGAGGCTTGAGTACGGATGTTCTGAAACATTTGAGTAAACAACATATCTTTCTTGTATGGAAGATTTTTATTCCAGGAGCTCCTCCACTGTCCTGGAGTTGATGAAGTTGTAGGGTGCTGTTTAAGTTTACCTCTTTCTCGGTATTTTTCAAGTGCGTTTTTCTTTGCACAGATTTTCCTTGGTCTCGTTTGTTTTTATGCCTCTCCAAACAGTGTGGCTCATTTCCTGACTCGGTGTTTGCTTCCACACACCCGTTAAGACTTGAGGGAGTTGCCGCACAAGCCAAAGGAGAGTTCGGAGAGCTTTTACATTCTTCTCCGCTGGGCTCAGCTGGTGCCCTGTGCTGCTGTGCCTCTCCACACCCCACAGCGTGTCACCTGTGCCCCAGTGCCATTAGAGGGAGGGGAACCTCCGCAGCCGAGCCTTGACTGAGCAGTGTCCCGCTTGTTCTGAACGACAAAGGCTCGGTGGCTGCTCCCGTGAGCGAAGAGCCGAGGCTAAAGGCTCTAATTTCACCTGAGCTGCGCTTTGTGCTCCTTTCAGATCGCACTTCCATCGTCCGCCCTCCCGAGGACAGCACGGTGATCAAAGGAACCACGGCCACCCTGCACTGCGAGGCCACTCACGACCCCAGAATTTCAATCAGGTTAACGGTGCCGCTTCTCGTTGGCGCGGTTTGTCCCAGCTTAATTTTAAAAGCCGTGTGAATAGCATTAGGTGAAAAGTTTCAGGACCCCAGATTTTCACACCAAACCCCTGATTACTGCATTATAAGGTTGTACACTGTATCATTAATCATATAAATCCCATCTTCCATTTCAGCCTTATGTATTATTTACAATGAGCTATGTTCCACTTCATGACTTCAATATAGCCTTCCATGATTTTACTGTCAAGGTTAATACACTATCAATAAAACCAACTTGTCAGAGGCTGATACTTAATGAGAGTAAAAGCCAAAGAAAAGGAATAGGATTTCAAAAGTGTGTACTCTGGGGCGCATAAAAGCCACACCACAGATGCCCATGTTTTTGGAAATGACTCAATAACTTGAGCTTACAGTCTGTTCTAACCATTCAAAGCAAACCAGAATTTGTCTGGACTATTAAAATTTGAATTAGAGAATTTAGAGGAAACTCAAAACTTGAAAATAAATTTGCCATGAAAATTAATGTAGTCTGAAAGCAACATAAACAAAATAAAATGCAAGGAAGAGCTTGGAGATCGCTTGAAGTGTGAACTGCAGAGAGAACTTTGGAAAGAGAGATATGGGTTTAAAAATTTTGGTTAGAGGTGGGAAATTGTGAGTCTGTGGGGTCTCCACGTATCTGTGACATGTTGGGACGTATCTTTTTGATATGTGAACTCTAGCAAACCGTCAACAAGTTTCTGATCCTGGCAGCCCATTGTCACAGAGCCTTGGCAGAACTGGGCTATCGCACACCCTTAACTGCAGTTAGTGTTCTGGTGGGGGTGAACTTCAGAACTTGGACATTTATGAGCACTCCATCTTCTCCTTGTAAAATACATCATATCTCAGGTGGAATTGCATTTTTCATTCTGATTTCTTGATCTAAAACTTAAATTTGTAAAAGGCGCTGCTCTTTAAAGGGGCCTGTCATTTTTAACATGTGATGACGGGAGCTGATCCCTTCCAGCAGCGTTAAAATAAATCAGTTCTGGTGCTCTTAAGAGTAATCAATAACCGAAACGTTGTAATACTCAGGTACCTTTGGAAGAAGGACAGTGCTGTAATAAATCCATCTAGCAGTTCCAGGATCACAGTAGAGAAGGACGGGAGCCTCCTCATCAGCCAGACGTGGTCGGGTGACATCGGGGATTACACCTGTGAGGTCATTTCTTCTGGAGGGAATGACTCCAGGACAGCTCGGCTGGAAGTGATGTGAGTACTCCAACTTAAATAGTCCCTACACTGGGTTTCAGACATCCTCAGGCATTCTACTAGCATTTAATTCTAGGTGTTGTAGAGTCAGCGGCTCTGATTTTTTGGGTGTTTTGTTGTTGTTGTTTTTGGGGTTTTTGTTTGTTTTGAAGGGAAATTAAGGCTGTTTCATTGCTAATGAAATTGCTTTGATCTCCTGGCTGAGCCTGCTTTGGGCAGGAGTTTGGACCAAAGACCTCCTAAGGTCCCTTTAAACCTGGATCCTTCTATCACCCCATGCTGTAGGGCTTTCCCATGAAGCCCAGGTGCTGTGCTGTGATGCCAAAGTTTGAAAAGAAGAAAATGTTTTCTTCCTTTTAGCATTTTTTCTGTTAAACATTTATTGGAAAAGCTGGTCCCTGGATGGGCATTGCTTACTCTTGCGTTCTCTTTATATATCATTTTTCAGAAAAAAAAAATATTTTCATGTATGGCTTTTTTTATTCCTATGAATCTTTAAAAATAAAACAAGAAAATGCTTGAAGTGCCATTCAGTTCTGGAAAAGGATTATAAAAATGTCATAACATGGTTCCATATTTTCTATTTCTGTCATTCCACTGGGGTGGAGTACACTTCTATTTTATTTTTATCACTAAAAGCAACAGCTGTGGGTTTGGTACATGTGTGGAGCAGATCAGATGAAAAAAAACCAAACGAACAAAAAAAAACCCCAGAAGGTGATGTTTTATGTATTTATTTATTTATTTACTAGAGTAGTGCCACACGCTTTAATTTAACTACAATTGCATCTGTTTCTGCTGGTCATGCCTGATGTCTCTGAGAAGATGGCAATTGTGTGGTTGGCAGTGTAATGAGTTCACCTCTGAGATTTGCTGTGCACAGGGCTCTTTGATACAGCATCGTTCTGACAGTGCCAAGGCTCCATCAGATGCCCATTTTCCGAGAGCGGTCATACATTCTTTTTCTAATTAAGCACTCCTCAGCTCTCCTCCCGGAGTGCATTTTACTGCTGGTTGGATTCCAAGAGCAGAAGACAATTCAGAATATATTGCTGCTACATAACCGCGCTCGCTGTTCTCTGAGGCGGTTTTTGAATGGAGGGCAGAAAATCACAGAGTAAAGCCTGGAAAGGATGTTAAAGCTTGGACTTTGAAACAAAAGCTATAAATATGCGCTAAACACTTCAGCAGCGGGACAGTTTCCTAATGGTGAAGTGCAAAAGCTGCCCTGTGCAGCCAGTGCAGCACAGGGAATTGGATTTCTTGCAGTTCTCCACTGACCACTGAGGAACTTCTTTTATGGTCCATGAAATCTGGACTAGAAGTTGGTTGGGAGAGGCTCATGAGGTTCATCCCATCTGCCCTGCTGAGGCACCCCAGCTGTTCCAGCTGTGTTGGCTGGCTCTCTGTGCACTGGGACTGCCTCTTAACCCCCCCCATCTCTACTTCCTTTGATGTTCTGTTGCTGATCACCCATCTCCTGTTTTTCCTGGAGGAATTAAAGGAATCTATCAGACCCACTCTTCTCAGAGGAGTCAAGTACCTGATAAGTCACTCAATAATACCTTGAATTGTGACATTCCATTTCAAAGCAGGGCTGCAGGTAGTGCAATACTGCCAGAGAACATTGCATTTCCTTGCAGCTTTCATCATTATCGTTTGGCTCAGCAGCTCAGATCTGTGAGGAAGAGAGATACACGATACAACAGGAGTGAAATGAAGAAGAAAATATGTGGAAAGGAAACGTCTGAAGTAAAGCCTAAATTAAATTCCAGCTTGTATAGGAATGACAGATCTATAACATTCCCCCTTCTCCTGGGTAATTCCCTCGTGCAGAGCATTAACAAACAGGGCATGCACGTTCCCATCGATGAGCACTCACACTTCAGTGCCTTGAGGAGCACTAATGTCAGATAAATGTTCAAAGGTGCCCTCTCAACCAGTTACAGACTGGAGCAGTCACCAGTGGATAATCCTGCGCCCCACACAGCTTTGTCTGACAGCTCCAAATCTCTCCCCACCTTGTTCCCCCTGCAGCGTGTCCCTCCTCCACCTCTGTACCCACCAAGAGGAATTTCCAAAGGCACAAATAAGTTGGTTACTGATTTCTGTTCCAGATGATTCGATTGAAAACAGTCGAACTTCAGGTTATTTAATCTGTGAGTGGTCCAGTTTTCAAATCTCTGAAAAGAAGGAAAGAAAACTCTCCTTTCCCTGGTCTCCCCTGGCTGGAAGTCAGGCTTGGGGACAAAGGTGGTGCTCCTTGCTGGAAGAACCTGCTCTGATAGCACGGCACAGATACATTGGTGCTGCAGGCAGGATGGATCATCTTCCTCAGCATGTAAGAAGAAATAAAATATTTGCAAAGGAAAGCCAGAAAACTAATGAAGAACTTGCTAAAGTGCAGCCAAAGGTTACCTTGCTCATCAATTTTGCACTGATGGTACTTGGGCACAGAAACTAATTGCTAGTCAAGATACTCTATTCATTCATTTGTCTTCCCTCTAAATGTGTTTATTCTCCATGTACATCACTTGATTTGATTTGCATGAGGTAAAACATTTGCGAGTGATGTTTCTATTCTGCAAAAGATAGATTTTAATTTTACACTGACATTGTTTTTCTCCTGGTAGAGTTTCTCAACTGCATATCAGAAACATTTGGTGATCAGCCCCCCGCTTCTCTTGCAACCTTGCAAGTCACAGGATTTGATCCTGAAAGTAATTGCATGTTATGAAACATCCCAGCTTCGTTTAGCTTACTTTATAGTCCTGTAAACACCACCCTGAAATACAAAAAAAGCTTTGTTCTTGAAGCTGCATGAGCTGAGTTATCACCACGTATCACTCACCTGATGGGAAACTGCGCTGATTCCAGCTCGAACAATCCCGAGGATTCTCAGGATGTATAAAATATGCAGAATTACCCTATCTGTGCCTGATGACACCCACCGATCGATACCAGCCCGTCTGCAGCCCATGCTAGAGGATCTCTGTGTTGTATGGATGTGACTGCAAAGTATGGTAATGCTGCATTGTTGGGAAAGCAAAGCCCCGTACAAGCCTCTGTTATGTCACAACATAGAGTAAAATCTTTCAGGCTCTTTTTCTATGCAAAAATATGGGAAGGACAATGTAATACAAAAATAAGCAATTTATTCCTGGCAGCGAGTTCATCTTCTTTCAGTTCCCTTTCATCAGAGAAAGAGCTATTATTGTTCTGTCTTCTTCAAAAGCAGGAGAGGGGAGCTAACCGCTTATAAAAAACCCCAGCGGGTTGCCAGGAATGCACAGCATTGCCTTTGTCAGCTATCTATCCATGAATTTGGATACCCTTTTTACTGGAGTATTTATAATGGCTGCTTCTTCCAATTTCTTCCCAATATATCCCATTAAAAAATTATTGCTAAAATTAAAATCGGTATAGCCAATGCAGGGTAAGAGATAAAAATGTAAAAAATGATAAAAAAATGTCTTGTTACAAATGTAACTTGATACGGATCCCACATCTCTTGGTTCCAACAGCCCATCTCATCTCCTTTCTCCAGGGAGAGAAAGCAGAAGGAATGTCAAACTTGAAAATATATTATTCCTTCCTCACTGGAAGGAAGGCTTCTATTTATTTTTCCAAGCTCTCTATTGAGATATCATCCAAGAATCAAGGTTCACTGCTGAGTCTGAGTGCACTTTATGCTCAAAGGAGAAATATCGCCCAGAAATGCATTTGGAAATAAATGCCATTGTGTCTGTTTGTCATCGAAGGTATAGCAGGAATGTAGGTGCTTTCAGCCAAAAGAAAGCATAAAATTCAAACCCCTTTCCCCTGTCGTCTCCAGATCTGAGCAGATTGAAATGGGAAGTAAATCTGTGCACTCTGGAACTCGGCAACCCTTTAATTCCAAAAATTCCCCTTGTCACAGACCTGTGAGAGAAAAAGAGCCTCAAAACTCGGGGCTGCCTCGCACAAATTCTTCCTGCGTTTATAAATTGGAGAGGATTCTTTGCAAGGGAAACTGCAAGGTCCTGAGCAACAGTTGCCACGTTTGTTAATTTAAACCAGTATTAACTTTTACTAGCAGAGCCACCAGGGCTGAGTGCTGCGTTCCCTCCGTGCCTCAGCCCGGTGCCGTTATCGGCCACGGCAGATGAACCACTGCTCCTGAGCAGACCCTGCCTGGTGCACCTGACTGCGGGAATCGTTTGTGGAGCAGGAGCAGGGCTTTTCACAAACTGACAGGAAAACTTGTTTAATCTCCTGCGCCTTTTTAGTAATCCCCTCTTCAGTCACAGTCTCTCTCGTTACCTGCTGTTGGAGCGTTTTTCTCAGAAGCCTCCCCAAACCATATCTGGTTTATTTTTCTCAGCAAATAGTCTGCTTTTAAATTTTATAAAAACACTCTATGTGTTTGCTGAATGAATTTTTCACCTGCCCTCTGGCAGTGACGAGCTGACTCAAAACATTAGGGTTTCTGTTTTGAGCATGTATCATCTGCAACTGGCTAATATTTCTCTCCCAGATTGTCACAATGACTTCATGTTCTTTTCTTGCAAATGCACTATTTTAATTGCTTTGTCAGAGTTCCCTCAGGTCACCTTGGTGGCAATGCCACTAACCCTGGGCTTATCTATCAATTACAGATTTTAACGTGTCCACGGACATATTTTGCTATCACATAAAATAAGTTATGGAAAACTTGCTTCCATCTAACTCTTCAGCATTAGAAAAATGAGGTTTTAAGATACTCTGTATCGAAAAACTTCCTATATTGCCTGTTGGGGCTTCAGTGAAAAAAAAAAGATAATGATGGAATTACACTTTGCATATCTGGTCAAGGTCTGTTCAGTGCTCTGGGTGTTATTGTCCTAAACTTCATCCACTTCCTTGGCGCTGACCGGTTGTAGTCTGAGGTCCTCCTCGCCCTGAGAAAGGGCTGAAATTAGAATTTTCTGCAATAATTTCTTGGGTGTTAGGAGCAAGGAAAAGTAATCCTCTTAAAGGGAAAATAGAAGCAATGAACTCTTCGGGGAATGTGAATATTCATGATGGTGGCACAGGTCTCATTTATCATCCCTTCCACAGGGTATGTGGTAGCAAATGAGAAGAAGACAAAGTGTAAGTGCATGCTAAAGTAGAAATTACTACTTATTAATCTCTGCTTTTGCATCCTACAATGAGAGAAGTACACCCCTGTGCTGAAATGTCTTCGGAGCTTTAAATATTTATTTCTGTCCAGGTGTGTTACTTAGGCACTTGTTCTGTCTGCCTCGAGGGCTTTAAATCTGTGAGCACCATCTGTTGCTGTTCAGCATGGACACGTTTGGGTAAAGATAAACCCAGTATTTGTGATATTTGTGGATGGGGTGTGCTGGATGAAGGCAGCAGCTCATGCTACTCAATCTCTGTCTGAACTGAGATATCCCTCGTGCTGCTGCTGATTGTCCTTGTCAGTCTGAGAGAATAATCTACTAAACCCAAATCCTAAGCAAACAAAACCTCATGTTTTAATCCAGTTGGTGCATTTAAAAAGCAGGGGAAAGGGGATGTCCCCTCTTCTTCAAAAGTTTTCTGAGTCTTGTGCACTTGGAAAAGGAGACCGAGCTTTAAGTCTTAATTGTGTAGTCTCCAAGTGAGGTGTTAATTGAGCCTTTCTAATGTATGGGACATCAAGAGCAGTAAATGCACACCTTGAAAATACCCGTAATATATACCAGGGATGCTTTTTGCTGCCCAGGAAAGCAGACACGTGGGGATAATCTGCTGTGAGCTCCCCCTCAGCCATTCCTCCCATGTTCCTCGTCTTCCAGGAGGAGCTGGAGCCACAGTCCCGCTCTGAGCTCTTCCCCACAGGGACCGGTGATAAATGAAGTGGGGACTGGGACTTCTGTGAGCCATGTAGCAACAAGGCATTTTACTCTTCCCTTCAGTAATTACCTTTGCCAGCTTAATCACAAAAACTTTTCCAACCATCTTGCCTAGGACATAATGATAAATTGTGGTGGAGGTTTAATGTTTATTATAATTTAATGTTTCATTCAAAATTAAGCAGCACACTCCTGTAGTCCCTGGGTAAATGGCCATATTGTATACC
The DNA here is from genome assembly GCF_015227805.2 of Hirundo rustica. Lineage (NCBI taxonomy): Eukaryota > Metazoa > Chordata > Aves > Passeriformes > Hirundinidae > Hirundo > Hirundo rustica. The sequence goes on from NC_053464.1 coordinate 12,695,196, forward strand.
CCCGCACTTTCCGGTGACAGCCACTCTCAGCCTCCCAGGTCAGCTGCCCTCCTGCTTTGTTTCCTGTTCCCCCTCTTCCCTAAACCTGTTTATATGAGATTTCCCAGTGCTGTGTTCAAAATCTGCTCCCTTTGGGCCCACACGTGCTCCTTGCTGTGCGTGATGTTTGTTTTGTCCCCAGAGTGGCCATGTCTGAGCTGTCAGGGCAGGACAGATAGGACTGAGAACAGCCAGCTTAAACTCCTCACACCACCAAGGCATCTCAAGCAAGCGATTTAATGAAGTTGAGATCTGAATCGCACCCGGAGGTGTCATTCCATGTTTACTACAGAAAGAGCCTGGGGTCACTGTGCTGCTAATTTGGTTCTACGTTTAAAGTCAAATGAGATGAGACAAGGCTTTGAGTCTCAGGTTTAGCCTTAGGAAATATCAACTCCTCTTGCCTGGAGAGAGGTGGGCAGGGAAGTACCTTCTGCTTCTGGTGCCTCATTAGTTGTGTGTTTTTCTTGCCACTCTTTGACTCTTCCAGCAAAATTTTCTTTCTTTCTTTTTTTTTTTTTTTTTTTTTTTTTTTTTTTTTGGTGCTAACTCCACAGTGTGTATCTGTCAGAAACGCGCAAACAAAAGCATTCACGGCTTTAACAGAAAAATAATAAAACTATTGTCTGGCTCTCCATATGTTCCTCAATCTTCCAGTAGAAACAGAAATCCAGGACATATTTATTGTTCTGGCTTGGAGCCAGAGCCTGTATTTACTTTTGTGAGTGGCTGAGGAGTTGCGGTTTTTAAATAACTCCGAGCCTTCGGTGGCAAAATACATCACAAGCAGGAATTATCACGTTTTTAATTTAAGCATGTGAGTGCCCTCGTGGCTTTCTGCTCTGGCCTGAGCTGTGGAAGGATCACCCTCAGCCTTCCTGGGGAGGAGGGTAGATTGAATGGGTAAAAACTGGCCCTCCTTGCTTTTCCTTTGCTCCGAAACCCTCGTTCTCCTTAGGAACCGGGATGGTAAAGAGCAAAAATTACGCTTAAATATAACGTTGAAGGGCTTTTATCTCTTAAAACACATCAGCATTTAAGGATTGCAGCAGAATTTAATGTTCTCACTTCACCATGCAGCTTCCACTTGCAGCCAATGGGTGCAAATGAAATGTTTTTCCACAAATTTCCTTTATGTGTAAAGATTACACATTTTAATTGAGCTGCTGTTTTATTTTTGTTTTTGAAATGTTTTATGTTGTATTTCCATGGGGTTTCTGCAGGCATTTTCACTACATTTTCTGGTTGAGTGCTTCCAAAAAAATCCTTATTATAGGGAGGAAGGATTCTACCCATGACAGGATAAGCCTGAATCCGTGAATAAATCAAGCTGTTCTGTAGCCTAAGAATACATATGGTAATTTTGATTAGTCGCTCTGTGTGGAGAGTGTCAATGTCTTCTGCTTCCTTGAGTATGAAAAATTCCATGTTAAATCATATCTCCCATGTGTTTTACTGTTTATACGTATCACTGCTGTCACATTGTAGGACATCATTGTAAGAAGGGAGAAAAAGTGAGAGAGGAAATTTATTGACCAACTCGCTCAGTCAAAAACAGGATGAAAATTGGCTTTTTTTCCACATTTAGTGACATGGCCATTAGCTGTTCTGAGCATCAGCCTTGGGACTTTCAGCTCAGTTTTTTTTCCCCCCAAAACAGGATAAAACTGTGAAGAATTCCACTATGTCTTTCTTTCATTTAATTTTACAATCGCTGCCGGTGGTTTGGTTTTACATCCATCATCACACGGGGCTGACGTCGCCCACCTTTATCTGCCTGTAGGACTGGAGCTGAACGAAACGCAGATTCATTTTTCTGCGCCGGTTTATTTTATTTTATTTTTTCTTTTCCCCTCCTTTTCCCTTTTCCTCCACAGTGAGCTGCCTCACTCCCCTCAGAACCTGGTGGCCACCCTGAACTCCTCCTACAGCCGCAGCGTGATGCTCTCCTGGGTGCGCCCCTTCGACGGCAACAGCCCCGTGCTCTACTACGTGGTGGAGCTCTCTGAGAACAGTAAGTCAAGTCTGTTGGAGTCAAATACTTCTCAGCCTCGGGGTGTTCTTAGTTATCCCTGCAGACTCACCTCTCCCCAGAGCTGCTGACAAAACACTGCTGCAGTTTGCTGAGCGAGAGCCAGCCCCCACAAAGGGGTTTTACGCCCAGGTGTTTGCACACTGAAAGAGTGGAATGGCAAAGAAGGTTGAGATGGGGGGGGATTATTTTACAGGAAAGACTTAGTTCCACTTCTAGTGTTGCCAGCCAGGCTTGAGGCACAGCAGGTGTAAACAACAGTAGTCAGTTTTTTCCTTCCCAGGGCTGCCTTTTTCGCCAGTTTCGTGGATTTTTTGGTGCATTCAGAGCCCCAGTTTCACCTAAAAGATGCAGAGATGGTGATAATTCAAGGAACTGATGGTCTGCCAGAGGAACAGACTTGGATGTCAAGAGGAACTGCTGTCTTACCTCTCTGTGGGCTCATACATTTTCTCTGCTTTCTCTAGGTTTTCATTTTACACCCTTCCTTTTGCTAGGTGGTTGAGGATGCTTAGTGCAATCCGAATACCTGACTTCCTGGGTTACAGACCTGGGCATTGGGAATTGCTGCTTCCCAGTTTTATCATGCTGTACACCAGTTCCTCCAGGGCTCTCAGTCTGCAAGGTTATTCAGGGACACTGCTAATGCCTCTTTAGGAGTTGATGGAAAGATGAGGTTGTATGGAAATCGGTCACCTTGGCAATACTTTCTAATATCTATCACCCCATGAGCTGGAAATCCAAGCTGAACAATTGATTCTTGATGAAAAAATTAAGAGCATCACTTTTTGTGACATGTGGAAATTAGTCACTGCATAACTGAATGTGAAACAGTTCTGATTTCTGATTATCTGGAGAGCAGCAGTTTGTTTTGCCATACAGAGAGCTTGAGGGGAAACTTGAACTTCAGATCACATACAAGCCTTTTGCTTTGCAGGCTGGAGTGCATAACTTCTCAAATGTGAAGGTCCCAGAACCAATGATCTTGACAACTTAAGCAAAGTGAAGGTCTCTAATCCTAGCAGAAATACAAGTTCATGCCCAGGACTGCTGTCCTTAAAATAGTTCTTTTCAAGCAAAGACTCCTGATCTTTTAGTAACAAATGAGTGAGAAAGTCCACAATCCTGCACTCATACTCCTCCTCTGCCTTTTTATCACCACCGTCCTTTTTATTTTCACTCTTCTCTCCTTCTCTCCCATAACTACAGGCCAATATCTACCTGGTTTTCTTCTCCCCGGTCTTTTGCCCAAGGATGTTGCCCTTCTGCTCCTTGTTTCCCAGTAGTTTTGTTGATGACAAGCCAGTGAAGTCCCAGTCTGGGGACATGATGCAAAGGTGCTAGAGCTGTATTTACACAGAGACAGCACAGAGGTGGCAGAACGTGTGCACCTGGCTCCTGCAGTGGGCTGCATCGACTGGGATGTCCCTGAAAGCGCAAGCAGCTCATTCCATGCCAGGAGAATCATGGAATTGTTTCAGTTGGAAGGGACCTTAAAGATCATTTCATTCCATCATCTTCCTTGTGTCATGGAGGAGTTTGGAAGGTCTTCAAGACCTTTCTACCAAGGATGCTCTGCAGTTGCATAGGAATGGGGTAGATGTGCCATCATTTTAGAATTAATTCATTGAAATTTGTCGAAGGCTCAGCCAAAATCAACAGTAGTTCTTTGGAAAGCATGCACTCAGGCCCTGAGAACACCACGGGGCCCTGTGAACCACTGCTCACTCTGTGAAAGATCGAATAATTTTGGCTGATGCCATTGCAATCTGCCACTCAGAGGGTCTCATTGTCCCAAAGCACAGGTCCGCGTCCTGCCGCAGCTCAAAGCAGCAAAAGCCAAACCCAGGCCAGGTTTGCTGAAACTGAGCATCTTAACTCCCAGATATATCCCAGGTCTTGCTGTCCTTTAAGTCTTTGTCTTTATTTACTTTGCTTTTATGTGCAATGTGTAAATGATTGCCCACAGACATAGGACAGGGAAGGATCTGAGCCCTCGGGTGTTCCGCTGTTGCTGCGCTCTTGTTCCATGTACACAGAACAGTGCAGCAATGTCAGCAGTGATTTTGGTTTGGAACGCTGACTGTAACGTCTGCACTCTGTCACTGGCTTCTTTTGGTTTCTATTTTCCTGAAGTGTTTGTTTTTCAGGGTTATTTTGATCTCAGCAGTGTGTGGTTAATATTTAGCTTCTCCAGACCTCCTGCTCCTCTGGAAACCATCACCTTCCCTTTGTTCCCAGCCATGCCACGCACTGTTTGTGCACGAAGCTGGCATTTGATGTTGTGTAGGTAGAGCTCGGTCTGATACAACTGTGCAGAAACTCTCTTTGCTTTTCAAAGACAATTTCTGTTTGGGGTTTTTTTTGCTGCAGGAGGAGCGACTGTCAGGGAGACAGGGAACACCCTCCAGGAGCTCCGTCACTGTCACAGCAGAGCAATGTGCCTCCCATCCCAATCCCCCTTCACTGTCAAACATGAAGCAGGGACACCAGAATTATGGTTTATTTTCCAGTTAGCAAAGCTGTGCAGATTTTGTTCTTAGTTCTGTGGAGTTTGTATGTTTGGAGTTTGAGTGTTTTGGTTGCAGGTGCTGAAACGTAGCCTTGTTTTGTTGGGGTTTTTTTGAGCTGTTTTGTTTTGGATAACTCTCCCACAGCTTTAGGATCCATAGTAGGTTCTGAAGCACGTACCATAAATGAATACACAACAGTGTCTAGCCAAAGAGGGTTCAAAATAACGAGTATAAATTTCAGAGGTTTAATTACCAGCTGCATTAGAGGGAGGTGTGTCACTCCACCTGGCATGGATTAGAACTCCTTTTCATTAATATCAATTCAGTAAAGAGATACAAAACCCTTATTTTAATTAGAGGGGGGAAAAAAAAACAGTGGCAGATCGTGCACATAAATTGCTGGGAATGTGAATGACTCTAGACACCTAATTTTTAAAATTAATGTATTTGGCACAATGCAATAATTGTCAAAATACAAGTATTCACAGTAGACTGTGTCTGTGGGTGACTTGAGACATATGGCCTTAAACATCTGGGGGCAAATTTATAATCTAATTTGAAAAACACTGTTCCAGGGAAACACAGTCATTAAGTATTCCTGCCCACATAGAGCCAAGAATGTGAACCTTGATTTGAAATAGGATTTTCAAATAAATAGTACCATGCATTGCTGTCATTTGCACTAATATAATTTTGGATGTTTCATGACCTGTTTAGCCCCATTGCGATTTACCTTGGAATTCCAATGAAGCGGCTTCATGGAGTTAGGAGGGGATATGCTTATTTTATTCCAAAGAGGTTTAGACCGAAGGAATTAATCAAAGAAATATTCTGAATAGTCTTTTAACTGAAGAAATGAATTAAGACTTATAGAATTCTGCTGAGGACAATTAAGATAAAAGCCCATTTTTGTTTTATTGTATTCTGGGATATCTGTGCTTTGTGAGGTAACGATATAACTCAGATTCGTCACGTTGTGCCAATGAGGAGATAATAAAAGCTCCTGTGGAAAGCATCTCTACATGCTTAACTAAAACCTACGAATTGTCGTCCTGAATTTGGTAGGAAAATTCAAAAGGCAAATATTGAACTCATTGATAAAACTTTGCAAAAATCAAAGTAAAGCTACATTGTCATTATGATTGTGACTCAGATCTAGATATGATAATTTTAAAAGATACTTTATTTTCAGGCCACTGGTAGACCTTGTATGGGTCCTACCAAACAAAGGGTGAACCATTTAGCTTTCATTTGGATTTTTTGCAATATTATATTGCTACAGAGCAATATGAAAGATTAATTCAGTGAATTACAGCAGTACAGCAGATTCCTATGCTGCCATCTATGCAAAACCCCCTGGAGAAGGAAAGAGATGGAAATGTGTTCCAAACCTGCAAAAATCAGCTTTCTGCTGTACATCTGATTGGTAATATTGAATTAGAAATGATTTTTGGGGAAATTGCAATTAATGCATGAACTGTAGGGTAGGCAGGGAAATAAGGAAGAAATGCCTCTTGGCACACGGCCAGAGTTATTGAACGCATCACAAACACATCCAAAAATTCATCACAGAAAAAAAAAATTGTAATTTCTAAAACCCCAAAATGACATTGTAAACCAGAGAACAGCCTGTGAGTTCCTTCATTCCCAATAAATTAACTTGGAGAGGCAATCAGAGTTAATTCAGAATGCCCAATATTTGTAAGACGACAGACAGCTCAACATGGAAGTTGTTCAGACAGCAGCAATTACGGGGGACGAGCAGCAGAGCCCAGAGTACGTTCTGGGCAGCTTAAGTTAAATGAAGGATTAGCAGAGTCTGTTCAGTCTAACAGAGGCTTTTTTAATAGTTTGACCTGGCAAGTCTTTTGTCACCATGGAGCTTCTCCAGGCTTCCTGGGACAGGTGAGTGACAGCCATCCCTGGGGGACAGGAGAGGCGGTGTTGAAAATTTTATGGCATGTTTCCCTTGTCAGAATTGCTCTTCTCTACAGAGAAAAGAGCTTTTGCACAATCCTGGGGTTGGGTGTGTGTGTCTAAAGAGGGAGTTCCTTTTTCCTGGAGTGTTTTGTTTTATTGATTGTCAAAAAAAAAAAGACTTGACATTTAAATTTTAAAGATACTCTGCACACTCAGTGTATCCAGTGCTCCAGGAGTGAGCAAATGCTCCCTGAACCGCCCTCCTCTCTGAATCAGAGTGCCCAGGAGATGAATAGGCTTCGTTTATATTAGTTTCCAGTTTAATCTCTCTTCCTGCCAGATCTTTTATCTTCCACCAGGAGAGGAAAAAGAATTAATAAAGTATTCTACAGATGCAGCATATAAACAGAGCAAAGCCCCAAGGTGCTGAGGAGATTAATAGGGCCTGTTGTTGAATCAAACTGCTCACTACATTGAGCTGCTTGGGTTAAGCACTCTCAGGTGGTGTTTACACTGGCAGTAAACAAATGAAATGCTCTAGGAAACGGACCACTGCCCAAGTAGATCATACAAGGCTATTTCACTCCCCTCTTGGTGTCTGCTCTTCCATTTTCCTCAGGAAGTTCCTCCAGGCAGTGCACGAGGTCAGCCATGCCTTAACTCCAGCTTTCCTTGATGTGCCGCTGTGCACTGTGGCCGTAACAAGGCTGTTCGGGAAGTCTCAAGGGAAGCCTGTGAACATTCAGAAGGAACTAGGGTGCAAAAAGCTCCTGAGCAACGATTTGCTAGGTGGCACAGGTGTGCTTCCTCTAAGGACTCTCTGAGAGAAATCCAATGTTCAGCTAAGATAAATCGGCATCAAGATCTTGCAGCCAAAGTGGCTGTTGGTAAATCAGCAATTGGCAAGGACAGACCTCGACTGCCATGCAAATGTCCCTCTCCAGCATTCCCAGTGTTCTGTGTCAGTTTTCCTGGTAAAAAAGACTTGGTTCTGGCAGGGCCCTTACTGGAATAAATCCATTTGGAGTCATTTGAAGATGCAGTGTTTATAGCCCAACAGGCATCATACCCTAGAGGACTTAAACTTGCTAAGGAATCTGCCAGAAAAGCACGGAATGAGTGGCTTCTGTCTTGGTGTGAAGTTTAGCAGCCTTCCACGTTTGGGACATCTCATCCTCATTTTCAGGCAGACGTTGAGGTGACCTGCCAGGAGCCACGATGCACTTCTGATGAGCAACATGCACACATAACGTTGCCAAAATCTACAGCGAGCTCCTCAGCAATTTCCAGAAGTGTTAGTAATTTGAGCAGGGAGCATGAAAACAGCTGGTATTATTTAAAAACTGAACAAATCTTCAAATTGGCTGATTCCGTTGCTGTACTGTTGCAACACAGACCAAATGTCACCTCTCCCTGACTATTTCAGTCGCGACTTCAGGGAGAATATGAGACGCCAGGCTACGGAGAGAAGAAGTCAGAATATTTAATTTTCAACATGTTACATTTCTGACCTCTTTGAAAACTTGTAATTTGGGCATCAGAGGAGCTTGGTATGGCAAGAATGTGAACAGACAGTGAGTGCTGCCAGGGCTCTCTCTACCAGGGAATCTTCCTAGGACAATTAGATTCCATGCCGAATGCTATCGCTAGGGAAAAAAAAAAGATTGCAGACACGTAGAATCAGCAGCAGAAGCTTTCTCAGGTCTTGCAGCAAAGGGCTGATTTGGCAGAGAGAGTCACGCTTCTACACCTGCTTGCAAGCTGGGTAGGAAGATATTCCAAACTGACTGTGAATTTCATTAGAAACCTTCCACCAGAGCCACTCATGGGTGTGGTGGTGTGATGGCCTGCCAAACAGATGGGTTGTGAAATACACAGCCCATCTGTCTTTATCATGCTTGTTTCCTCTTTTATTAAAATGTTAATGAATATAGTTTTTATTTATTATGCCATGACATGTGCAGCATCACTTTCCAGTAGACAAATGTGCAATCTGCATAACCGTGTGGGCTGACAGGAAGGTTTCTTCTGCTGAAAAGAAACTTCTTCCCAAAGTTCCTCTGAGGAAAGCAAGTACCAAGAGCCCTGAGCAGTCAGAGGCGTTTTCTCACTTCTGCAGGGCTTTTGACAGGCACTTTCGTCTTTTTTTCTTTTTCTCCCCGCCCACGCTGTTTTTTCCAACAGATTCCCCCTGGAAGGTTCACCTGTCAAACCTTGACCCGAAGATGACCGGTGTCACTGTGAGTGGCCTCACTCCGGCCAGGACCTACCAGTTCAGGGTGTGTGCAGTCAACCAGGTGGGAAAGGGCCGCTACAGCACTGAGACCAGCAGGTAACGACAGCCAGCATCTGTGTGCTGAGGGGACAGCGGCCTGGGGAGGGAAAAAATGCTGCTTGTGAAGGAAGGAATGAAATACTCTTCTGCACAAAGATTGGGAGACGGAGAAGCTGCCGTTTCCCAGGCCTCTGGAGAGTGCTCTGCAGCTGGCAGGAACTGGGGATAGTGGCATTTGGGGGATGCAGGAGGTCAGCACATGGTGGGAGAGGTGTCCTCATGCTCCGGAGTATCAGTTGAGCAGAATCTTGGAAATGGATGTTTTGTTCTTGGGCTAAGCCCCAGCAGTTAGCCCAGGCAGGAGCAGAGCTCTCACCCTGCCATGGCAGTGTCACTTCTGGAATTTACACAGATGTGACAGAGAAGGATGGCTTCATTGTATTCAGTTTCAAATGCATCCCCCTTCTTCTGTGAACCAAAGCTTGCTGCAAGCTTGAATTGCAGAACAGCTGAACTCTAAATGGCTTTTTCAAAATGTAGGAGTTTGATATGAAAAATATTGAAAGAGCTGAAAGAAACAATTTGGAAGGAGTCACAGACACTGGACCTGAGCTCTTACTCATTCAGGCTTGTAATCTTTTTAAAAAGTTGTAGCAGCCTGGGTGATTCCAAGAGAATAGGGTTACCTCAGCTGTCTGTCTTGCTGCTTGCTTAACTGATTTCCTATTATGTTGATTTGTTGTAACTATTTCATGCATGTCTTCAGCAGTTTGATCAGCATTATATTTCTTTCTAGCCATCAGACTGTGATAAAAGAAAGTGGTTCACTTGGAGGGGATACAGGAAACAGGCTGTTATTTATGATTTCTTTCAACGCCCATGTCCATCACATTCGTTTGTACTTAGGTTGATGCTACCTGAGGAGCCCCCCAGTGCCCCCCCTAAAAACATCGTGGCCAGTGGGAGAACCAATCAGTCCATCATGGTGCAGTGGCAGCCTCCTCCTGAGAGTGAGCACAACGGGGTTCTTCACGGCTACATCCTAAGGTAAGTCCTTTCCTAACCTGGCAAGTCCAGAGGTAGGTCCAGGTGCGCACAATGGTGTGACTTAGGAGCGTAATAAAAGATATTTCTAATTGAATTGAAGATATTTGTTATGTTTGCAGACGCTCAGGCTGCCCTGGTTTGTTAAAATATGAGAAAACAACGACTCTTCAAGGGGTCACGGGGGTGCAGCCACCTAAATTCTGGTCTGTCTGTCTGCTCCAGAGGACCAGCTCCCTGTGGAGACTCACTGCATCCTTTTATTCAATTTTCAAAGGGAAGCAAAGCACCAAGTAATGCAAGAGTCCACGTGGGAGGCTGGTACTGTGCAGCCTATGCAGATGTATATTTACTTATTACAAGCTCAGCTCCCTGCTCGAAAGGTTAATTAAATTTATCAAAGACACAACAGGGCTCCTGCCTATGGAGGAGCAGCAAAGGAATCAATAAACTTCAGTTTTGTGCCAAACAAAATGGAGAGAGGGAATGACAGGTCAGATGCTTCGTGGCAGACCTTGGTTTAGTTTTGAAAATCAGCCAGTTGAGTAAGATCCTTTCAGCCCTGTCTGTATTTATTTATGGGAATACATTCAGGCAGGTAACTGGGAATCCTGCACACACCCGGTCTGGCTGCTTACACAGGATTCAATGTGTTGGAAAGGGTGCTGCCACACTTGAGAGGCTTTGCAGAGCATTTCCCTTCGGTGATGTTTTTGGGACTCAGTATTCACTCCTACCCAAGTCCACTACAGATTACTGCTCATTTGGCATCCTCCACACCCTGCCTGCAGTGCTAGCAGCCAGCTAGGGCCACACCTCTAGTGAGGGAGGCATTATCTAAATTAGAGTTTTTGTGGGAAACTCCCAGCCCCTGACACATTTCCAAGCGATGGTTATAGCCTCCTGTGGGCAGGCTGTTGACATTTTTCATACAGCGTCCTCCAGAACTGTAAAAGATAACTAAATGCTGCAGTTGAAATGCCAGCATCCTGTTCATGCTGCGCTCCTGCTTTTGCTGGCGAGGATGGAAAGGTTTTTGTCATGTTAAGAGTGTTGGTGAGCTCCCAGAATAGCTCTGGGAAGTTCCCTCTGTCTGCAGTCAGAGTTGAGTCTGTTCATCTCCTGTCACCTGCTCAGAGCCCTTGGCAGAGGTGAGCCCCCTGTGCAAGTGCCGTTGGTGCAAGCTTTTGGGGCTGGGCTCAGTTTAAAATGTTTTGTCGGCCGTCAGTGGGGAAAGGTGCTTTAACTTCTGCCTGCAGATAGACCCTTGTCCTGAGTCTTGGGTGTCCAATTGCACAGGGTGCAAGCGTTGTTCATGGAATTCTTCCCTTCAAACTGGACTCCTCGGTGCTGGGATTAGTTCCTTAGGTATTCCCAGAGAGTCTTTCTCAGTCTCAGCATTAAAAAGCAAAATCCCACAGGCTCCTACTTCTGGCAATCTGCGCTGTTTTCTCCATATAGCATTTCCAATAACGTTTAACTTTGGTGCTTTCTACAGTATTTATCTGCATAATTGATCCCTGACCTCGCTGTAACATCTCTTTCCATTTTAATAGTGCTCATATTCATTATGCTCAGTCTGGGAACATTTTTGGTGTCTTCCTGCTTTGTCTTGACAGCAGAGCAGAGAAACCATTCATTCAACAGGAATTTAAGATAATCACATAAAAGCACAACTGTCCCAGGTAATAAACCAGGCTTGAATTGTGTGGTCACGGCAATATGCACTGAAGAGCAGCGTTCCTGCACTGATTTCTGCAGAATCAGGGTACAGCAGAACGAAAAGCACCAGCCATCCCAGAGACCCAAAGCTCAGGACATGCAAGATGCTAAACTGATGGAACACCTGATCTTTAAAAGTGAAGGTGCACTGCACAAGTCATGTGGAGTATCCATCAAAGTCCTTGGTGAGAAAAATCATGAAGACACGACATTTCTGAACTGGCCTCCTTCCTCTGCCCTTTTTCTCACTGCCAGCATTGCATTTAGGGGTCTGCTGTGCTAACAGCACAACAGATTAAATCACAGGAGCACTTACACCTTGTCTGCTGGGCAGGAGACAGAACATTGCTGCACTCAGAACCGACTTGCCAGGGAGCACAAACCCTGCACAGCAGGTGAGAGAGAGAAAGGGAGAGCAAGACATTCAATAAACTCAGCTGAGGGCTGGTATTTCTTTATTTCCGTTTGTATTTCATAAAGGGAATCACACCAGTGTAGCATTACAAATATTAAGTGTGCTAAAGGATGGTCAGGGCGAGCAGCAGAAAATAGAGGTGCTGTCAGTGATTAAGAACTGATCTCTTCATAGGAAGACTTTTGAACAGAAATCTCTGGCTGAAACACGTGAAGCTGTCTAGTCATAAACATTGCACCAGTTTTACTTAGATGAATTTAAAATCTCTCTGTAAGATGTCAATGAAATGGTCCTGTGTCAATAAACTTTTGGTGATTGCCGTGAAGCAAAGGATGGCAAAGAGCATGTAAAAGTTGTGTGGTGAACAAAAATATAAATGTTTCCGTATTTGTCTTTTTCGTGGTATAGTAATGGCTCTTGTCCCTTATTTAGCCTCTGTGTTTTTTTTTATTTTTTGTGAATTAGCATATTTGTGAGCATCCACTGTACCGCTTTCCTAAAGGAAGGAAAACAAACAGTATTATTCACATTCACAGATTTGCAAGGTTTGTTTGTTTTCTATAATTTAGTTCTTCTCTGTAGTTTGTTGGCCTGGAGAGACACATCAAAGGGGCTCTGTTTTCTGGAACACAGTTTTTACATGGGAAAATATATTCAGTGTTTCAGCTTCTCATGTCTCAGCAGAAAGAGTGCCAGGGTATTTATCACCCACCTGTGTTTGACACAGCCCTTCTCCTGGAATTCCAGGGCTTACCCAACCCTATAGTCTCAACTGTATTCAGTCCTCATTTTAATAATTCCGTGAAGTAAATTCTGGTGGAAGCCAGGAGTGCCAGTGGCTGAGATTGCAGGAGGTCAGGGACCTCTGAGCTCTTCCTTTTCAGATTTCAGAAGTGAAGGAAAAAACCTCATTTCTCAGGCTGATTTACAGCAGCACTCTGATAAAAATCACATCTGGGCTATTTTTTGTACTAAATCACAGCTTTTACTAGACAAGCCACATTTAAAAAGCTGTAATTTTTCTGCAACCATAAAGCAGGATAAAATACCCGTTTTGTTTAGCCCTGAGCCTGTAATCTCAGTGAGATCAGATTATAAATACTATAGCAGTCAAACATGATATGGTCTTATCAGGAGCTGCGTTCCTCCTGATTATTTTTCATTATTCTTGGTAAAATTCCACTGTAAAACTTTGCATGTTGCCTCTTCACAAAGGAAGCTATTTTGCCAGTCAGGATATTTTCTCTAATTGATACCATCCAATTAACCAGCTAATTCTCCTCCCCATATGGCAGGTATCGCCTGGCCGGCCTCCCGGGGGAGTACCAGTACAAGAACATCACCGGCGCAGAAATCAACTACTGCCTGGTGAAAGACCTGATCATCTGGACCCAGTATGAAATCCAGGTGGCATCTTACAACGGAGCTGGGCTGGGAGCCTTCAGCAGGCCCGTGACAGAGTACACGCTGCAGGGAGGTGAGCAAAGCCCACCAGCATCTCCTTTGTCATCCCACAGCTCCTTTAGGGGATGTGCTGCCTGCAGCCCCACCTTAGGACCTGGGAAATCAGTGGTCACTCCAGTCAAATTGGATAGACAGCTTGGAGCAGGAAGCAAATTTCAAATGCCCGAGCAGAGCCGAGTCTCTGCTCTATCTCTGTTGTAGGAAAAGCTGTGAGTGAAGTTGAAAATTATCTGTTTTGTTGACCCTCGTGATGACGTGTTGCCACACTTGCAGGTCAGAGTCAGCTGCAGCAGAAGTAATAAATAGAAATGCTGATGAGAGCTGGGGTCCTGGGGAATGGATTTATGGGACCTGTGACAGGCAGGGGCTGGGGTTACACTGCCAGGAGAGTTAGAGAAATATGGCAGGGAATTGGTTTTATCATGGCCAGGGCGTGCAAGGTTCTGCATATGAATAGAGCAGACAGAGTGAACCAGCTACTTTAGCTCTGATAATCACAGGATTCCTTGTTTTAGAAATATGGAATAAATTGTAAGGGATGCGTAGGGAGAGAAATACAACCTGTGGAGAAAGGGCTCTGAAGCGTTTCAGGAATGGTGCAGATCCTTGCAAACGGGAAGATAAAACGATCTTTAAAGCCCTGATTTTCATGCTGCAGCTCCTCCGCACTTTTCTAAGTGCTTTAAGAAGAGTATAAATTACACCAACAAAAGGATATGTAATTACTTTTTACAACCAGTGTAAGGCATGTTTACACCTCTAGATTGGTATAAAAATCTGTAGGATAATTAAGTGCCAGGTCCTTAAGGCTTCCATATATTCCCATAATTGCAGGGTTGTGCTGGATGCTGAGCACTGGACAGTACATGGGCTCTTCTTGGCTGGTCATAAAACAATTACAGTGTTTTAAAAACTTGCAGATTTACAGTGCATCAGTTAATTTTCAATCAGTGAAGAAGATGGAGTTGTTTAATTGTTGCTAGGAGTACATTACAACATGATTAGATACAGTTTGAGGTGTAGGGAGATCTTTAAGAAAAGATTATTCGTATGCAACACTAATTAACCACAACAACTAGAGAAAGAACTATCTATATTTTGTCTTAGGGCATGTAAAGTCTCATAGTTTAAAGGAGCCTAGGCACACTCAACCTCATTCTAGAAGTATTTATAGCAGACCTTGAAATGTTTTTCTTGAAGTCTTCTCCTTGCAGCCAGGATTAATGTTTTCTATCCCACTAAAGACCCGTGCTCTGCAGAGAATTGGTTTGCCCACAGAATTTGAATCCCTTTTGTGATTACCCTTGTAATTCATTACCTTGTTTATTTGCACATTTGAAGCTATCATAGCACCTTAACCTTCCATCTATTAAGGCCCAGGTTTGGACTTCACACTCTTTTTTTTTAAACCCTGTAATTGACTCTAATTTCCCTTGATATTATGTGCAGTTATTATCATCCTTTATTGATTGGCTGTCTGTTGTCATTTATAAGGGTATAAATCCTCTGTTATAAATTAGGCACAGTCAGTCCTGCATTCATGTTAATCAGAAAGAGTGTTCAGACTGCAGGCCAGCCTGCAATGGCCTCTCTGGCTTCCTGTAATTCCTCAATGCTGGGTAGGCATAGAAAAAAACCTTGATATTTCTGATTTATTTCATATTGGTATTTGCTAATAGCTGTTAATAACTCCTTCATGGATGCTGCCGCCTCCTAATGAACCTTGCTGGGTTCACCAAAGGCATATATCCTGTTTTAAAAAAAGAGTTTGAGGCCTTTTTACACTTAGAGCTGAAAAGGGAGACTGGAAGGTATAAATACAATTGGAAACTGGATTAATATCCAGTCTCCTTGTGTAATGTGCTACTGCCCAAATCTCTCTGTAGCTGAGAAAAGACAGGGAAATCTCGTGACTGTTTCTTGCTCCAGAACGTTTTTCCTAAACCAAACCAGCAGGAGTAAGAAAAAGCCGTGTGTAAAACTGCCTTGTAAATCATATTCTGATTTTAATATGAGCAGAGATAAATGTCAAAGAGACACACTCCCATCCATCCCCCTCTCCTACCACCGCAGCACCGCTGCCTCTGCTCTGACACGCATTAAATGATGTGAGCTGTGCTGGCAAGAACCTGTCTGTCTGCAGATGAAAAATACCTGCAACACCTCGTACTAATCAAGTGTGCTGTGCAGCCAGACCCTGGGAGGAAATGAACCCCAGGAGCAGATCAGCCCATTGGCAGGAGCACATCAGCATATTGGCACCTTTGTCATAGGGGGTATTGACTGGCCATAGGAGCTGTGGATTTATACCAGGAGCTAGTCTATTAATCCCTTATTAGTCCTCTGGCATTGCTTTAGCCACTGAAGACTAATCAGCTGCTCCAAGCTCCTCGAAAAAAATCACCAACTTCCAGGGCGCAGCCAAGCTCACGAGGCGCTGAGGGATCCGAATTTGGTGCGTATGTCAGTGAGATAAAATGTCAGGAAGACTTACTGGCAGAGCACTGAACGTCCCAGCATGAGGGTCAGACAGGTTGACCGTCTCTAAAATCTTGAAAGTCTTTTCAGAGTGATATTCAGGCTAATCCTTTGATGCTCTGTATGTATAGGTCTTTCTTCATCAGAGTTTCTCCAGCTGTTCCTTGCTTTGATGTTACGTTTCACAGGGATTTGTGCCAGCCCTCTGCGTAGGGCAGTTTTACTTATTTAAGCTGTGTCCTGCAGGACTTCTCGCTGCCATATGAAAACCTGAAGTTTCCCAATACCTTTTCCTGGAAGAATACCATCGTGGAGGTGTAAACATCTTCCTGTGGTGACAGTGTTGTCTCTGCTCTGTGCTATTGGGCGCGTTTGCCTTTTTCTGCAGGCTGATTTGATAAAGCAGCAGCTTCCACCCCTTGCTTTGGGTCTGTCCCTTTTATCTCACCACTGTGAATATCTCTCTTTGAAAAACTCTTATCATGCCTTAGATTTAGGCAGGGCAAGGTTTACAAGTAGAGACACTGCTTCCATTAGCCTCTCCATTGACATTAACCAATTCTGTTTCTGCTTTTAGTGCCATTTCTTTCTTTTGATGCATATCTCATAAGACAGTCTTATGTCCCAAAGGTCACGGATCTCAATGTGTACTTGAATATTTTGTTGTTTTCCCTCCTTTGCCGTGCAGGGACACCTTGCCAGTCCAAGAAGGTCTGAGCAAAAGCCCTTCCTGAATAAAAGTCACCAGAACAGTGAATCTTGGTGGTGTGGAAAGGATAAAAGCAAGAGGAGTCTGTTCAGCCAGGTCCAAAGCAGCATCTTCCTCAGGCACGAGGAGATGAATCAGAGAAATGTGACTGGGGTAGGAGAGCCAGAGGAAACCCAGTTAACTGAAAGCTTCCTGCTTTATGTAGGAAATAATCTTGAAAAAGGAATCCCTGCCTGCAGAGTCTCCTCTGCTCTGCAACCATTCAATTTATGTCAATGAAAAGATATTTTCCTTAGCCTTCCCTTGGGCTTTCTTGGCAAAAACATCGTAAAGATCCTCATTTACTTCCTTTGGGGAACCTCCCACAGCCTTGGAGCACCCACGGCTGTTTTGGGCCCTTCCTGTGTAGAAGCATGTTGTGGTTGTAGTGGCTGAGGTTTTATCTTGCTTAGAAGGCATTTGCCATCTACTGCTTTTATTTTATTTTAACACGATTTCAAAAGGTGGTGAAATTAGCCGTTGTCTCAGAGAGACCCCTGGCCCCCAGCTCTTAATAAAGAAATAAAATCTTGTCTGTGTGAGACATGCAGGAAAGGAAGGAGGCGTTTGCCATCCACAGGAAGCCCAGCTCCTCCCTTAGTGCCAAATCTCACACTGCTGAATTTCAGGATTCAGATTTTCAGGTGTGTAGAGTTACAGAGAGCACTTTTCCTATGCACCCACTGGTGTTCAGAGCACAGCCCAGAGCGCCAGCAGGGAGAAGAGGGAAGAGGCTTCCCAGGAGGAATTCCAGGCCTCCACCTCCCCACGGCTCCCATGGGATGTGCAGCTCAGCCGGTAAATTAGAGGAGCACCCAGATCCTCACCTAGAGAAAAACCTGCGGTTCCACAAGCCCACCTGAGACAGGCAAGCTGCCTCCTCGATGGTCAGGAGCTGCAGAGGAGCCTTTTTTCCAAGCCTGTGCTGAAGATCTATATTTAGGAGCGGGATTCTGTCAGTCAGAAGCTCCGCGGGATTTACATGCTGCTTGCACATGGCCAGAGACAGAATAATCCCATGTACACATGCTTAACCTCAGTGCCTTGTCTCCTCTCAATTATCTTGTCAGTGAAACCCTTTTAATGGTTTTTATCTAGAGTGCTTCCATGACCTTTTCTGCTTGGAATGCTGCACATTAACCCGCGGTCCCGGGGGCTGAGCTCTCCGTAGATTTCCAACCACATGAACTTTATCAGGAGGAAAGAAAGTAACAGTTGGTTGTGTCTGACCAATTTGATCTGCAGCCCTGAGATGACTCCCAGATGGATCTCCAGCGTGAGATGGCTTTGGAATACTTGCAGACATGATGAAGTACAAGTTTAAAAGCTGGGAGTGTAAATGCTTGGGGATTACTCTTGAAACACCTGTTTGACATTGGCAGCTTCTGTGCAGCTCGACAACAAATTTGTAGGAAGAGGACACATACCTACCACCAAATTAGAAAATCCTTTGTGCAGACAGCCACAGCCTCAGGAAGCTACTCCCCATGATCTTAGAAAAGTATTTGAGTTTTGGAGTGACCAGAAGGTCAATTCTGATTTAGCTTCCCTCAAACTTCTTTTCTTTTTAAAATGCAGAACTGCTCAGATACCCAAGGAAGTCTTTACTATTAGGACATAAAAGGAGAATTTAATACTGGCACTTTGAAGTAAATTTGAGATTATAATGCCAATATTTTACTGATTAAAAATATAAAAATATATTACATTATATCTTCTGCCGTATAATTGAGATTATGCATATCAGATGGACCATGTTCTTTCCATCTTTTAAATGCATTAATTGAGATGCAGATGTTGATTTTTCAAAGATATCCAAGGAGGAATTGTGGTATAAATCATGATTTCCAGCATTCTGAAGGTTTTATGTCTTCTGTTCATAATTTTTTCCATTTTTCATATTACAGCAGGTATTTTCTCTGCTATGACCATATATTCTTGTTTCAGAAAATGATGTCCCAATGAACAAAAAATATTTCCCTTTTTAAAAGAAATAACTAATGCATTTGGTTATCCACATTCCTAAAACTGTAGTAAACCAATCCTCAAGTGTTTGCCTGAGCTTTTTTGAGAGCTGTGAGGACCACGAATGAAAACTTGGAGCTTGGTGATGCTCAGCTGATTTAGCCTTCCTGGCAGAGGGAGATTAATCTATCAGCGATATCCTGGTGAATTTCTGATAACAAACTAACATGAAGACCTGTAACACAATTTTTTTCTGCAGAAACAAATCTCTGGCAGTTACGATATCTGAATATGCAAATATGCAGGAAAGTAAGAATTTGGACTTTAAAAAATTTTATGCATGTTAACCATTAATTATATGAGGTATTGCACACAAAAGCAGATTTGAATGTATCTTGTGGCTCTCATAATAAACAGTTTCATCAAGAATATGAATAAGGAAAAATGCATTTAGTGGGGTGTATAGCCAAAGCAACTCATTATGATTGTAGAGTGACTTTAATATTTATGACTGTATCTCAGGATGATTTGGTGAATCTCTTAACTACAAAAACTTTATGATGTCTACAGGTCATTCAGATAATAGTATAACCTTCCAAAAGCACACAGGGAATTATGATACATGGCAGGAAGTAGGGCCCAGATTCTAATGAAAATTTGGAGTACTATCAGATAAACTCTGCTTCCAGAACTCAATAATTATGCATAGTTCATAAATTGTGGCATCGAGTTTTAAATTAGGGCAAGAAAGTTCTGACTAATATGCAGCTACTGAGGTTAAAAAAAGCGTGCAAAGTGAGGTTGTGGAGCCATGGCAGAATCTTCAGGGAATTTCAGTAACAGAGGGCATGGGAGTGGATGTTCTTGTCATTTCAAACCTGACATCCTTGAGGATTTCTCTATTTTTCTGTGTTGATAATTTCTGGGCTGTGCACGTCTCTGATAAGCGTGCGCTGTCTTGTCTTACTGTTGTGCCTATGCTAATTAAGAATAATGCCCCTTCCAAACAAATAATGACTTTCGGTGGGAAAAGGGGCAGTTTTGCATTTTTTGAACTTCTTTTCTTCATTTCTTCTCCACACAAAGACTCATATTCCTAAAAGTAGTTTGGAACTTTAGAAGTTTCTGCCCTGTTTTTGAAGAGTGTGGAGGAAACCACCATTTCTCAGTGGGAATCGTGGGTATTACTCCTTAGAAGCACAGATTGTTAGGCTTTGGAAGAAATTTTCCCTTGGAAGCAGAAGGAACAAAGCCTTCCAGGCTTCAAAACCACGTGTGGGTAGTTCCTCTTTCATGGAATACAAATGCACATGGCTGTCAATAGTGATATTTCTGAAGCATTATTAAGCTTATTTTATAGGATTTAAAGTGTCTTAGTCCGTTTTGGGTTTTTTTTGTACTCAGATAGCAGTTTTCTTCCTAAAATTACTATAAGCTTGATAATTTCAGCAAAATAGGCCTGTCTATTAATATTCTATCTTCTGAGAACTATAGAAATGACATCTTAGAGCAGTAAGTTGAAGAAATTGCTTGGAATGAGGCATTTTATTAAATGGTGAAATATTTAAGTGCTTGTTTTGGTTGTTTGAAGGCAGCATGCCTTTATGTTCCCTGCTTTCTTTTGTATTGAGAAAACATCTGTCTAATTAAATCCTTGGCATAAAATGTTTATGCAAGTTTTAGTAGATTAGAGGATGTATTGGCTCAGGATATATATAATCAATTCAATATACATGAATGCATATCATATCAAGATAAAATGAGAACAACTCCCAGTTCCCAAGAAAAATCTTTACTGCGTGTGATATGACTGCTCCTAATTCTTTAAGCAGCAGTAAATAATAAACAGATGCCGTTGCCAGATTATAATTCACAATTAGAGCCTTAATTGTGTGAACTCCGTGTTTTCTTGTCTGATCTGGGGAATTGAGCAGCATTAAAGGACTCAAGAAAATCCTCTCAGAAACTCTTCATTCTCTGTGCACTCAGGGGTAGCTGAAAGAGCTGTGCTCACCTATCCTTACGTGGCTCCTGCCTCAAGTCTTTCTGAGAAACTCCTCTGCAGGATAACAAGCTGCAGAAACCATTTCTTCTCCTCCCCTTGAAGGAATCGCCAATGCAGGATGAGAAATTAACCCAATTACCCAGCTTTCCAAATCGCTGCTGTTTCACGGGAAGCGCATCCCTCTCTCAAGGCTGTTATTACTCTGTGACTTGCGAGTGACACTCAGTGGGTTCTGTGTTCATTTTTCTCTTTTTTCCCCTCATTCACTCTGTTTTGTTCTGTTCCCTCTCTGCTGCCTGGGAGCAGTGCCCACAGCTCCACCTCAGAACGTGCAGGTTGAGGCCGTGAATTCGACAACCATCCAGTTCTTCTGGAACCCTCCACCCCAGCAGTTCATCAACGGCATCAACCAAGGATACAAGGTGAGTACAGACTCCAAATAAAAGTCCTGGTGTAAGCTGGAATTTCAACCTTATGATCTCTGAATCTCCAAAGTGACTCTGTGCTTTCAGGAGTATCTTACGCGGGTGTAATAAAGAGAAAAGTGAGCAGATGTTGCTCCTGACAGGGCTTGGAGCAGCCTGGGATAGTGGAAGGGGTCCCTGCCCATGGCAGAGGTTGGAACTGGATGAGCTTCAAGGTCCCTTCCAACCCAAGCCACCCTATGATTCTAATGTTTGCAATTTATGTAAGTTCTGAAAAGGGAATGTGTCATAGCCTAGGAGTCCTTATACCTTTGTCACTTTCCTGGAGAGTTTCCAAAGCCAGAAAGCAATTCCGTGTCCGTTTGGAAAGTCACCTCAGGAGCCGTGTCATTGTGGCACTGAAAACCAACCTTGAGCTCTCTGTTTATGCTAATGCAGAACCACCCTTCATTTCACTGGGAACCAAGGCATGGCACTCAATGTTTGCCTTGACTTTCCCACTGTGATCATCTGGGAGATGTGAGAACGTAGAATTTATTAATCAGGCAATATCTGTTAGAGTGCACAGAGCAGAGAGTGCTGGGTAAGGTTTTCTTCTCACTTAACAGAACCCTCATCAGTGATTCAGCAGTCAGGGCATAATAAATGGTTTAAAAACTTCCATAGAGAGAACAACGAGAAATCTCAGAGCAGGAAAAGGGAAGAAAAATGGGAAGACAGGTGTGGTTTATGAGCAGGGAGGAGCAGGGTTGATTTGAGTGTTGGGTGAAGGGACATGGAGTGATTCGAGGATGATGTTGTAGTTCAAAAGACAAGTTGTGAATTAAGGGGTTGTACATGGACTGGAGATGGATTTGAGATGTTTCAGAAGACTTGATCCTTCTCTAGGAATGTCTCAGCATGACAGAGAAACTGAGACAGACAGAGATATGCCTGGGAATTCTGGTATTTCTGCCAAATCAGTGTATTTCTCATGAAGACTGGCAGTGGTTTGAGAATCTCAGTGCTGAAGAAGTAAATGAATCCATGGAGATATGTGTGTCTGCTTCTGGCAGGGATACAATCAGCTCTCAAGGCTCAGTGACTGACAGGGCTGCAGCACAATACCCTGAAACTCCAGCACAGAAATAGCACTTGGCTTCTGTTCAGATTCTGGAGAATAAAAGCGCTTTTGGGGTGCAGTGGACTGCAGTGCACTGTAATTTTCTGGTGCAGGTCCAAGCACGGTGAACCCACGTTTGCAAAAACCTTATTTCAGATTTTCATTCTCTGTTGTATTCAGAGTTTCAGTCTAAAGGTCCTTCATCTCATTGCATAGCTACCTCTAATTTATGTTTCCATTTCTTCAGCAATGCTATAAAAGAAGTGAAATTGTCATTTGTATCTGTCAGTGGCCAATGAAAACTTCTGAAATTATCAAAATTTGGATTTCTTTGATTGCAATAGATTGCCATAGCTTTACCATCCTGTTTCTCCCAGGGGATGGGAATTTCAGTACAAAGACTGTGTGATATCATTTCTGTCGCTTATTTCTGCAGAGTAGCTTTGTGTATGATTTATAAATTTCTAGTAGTCATAGCCAGGCCTTTGCCTTTCTTAAGGATTAAAACTATTTTTTCCTTTAACTGACAAAATTGTTCACCTGTATTTTCTGCACACATTTCCTCACGAACATGCAATGAAATGCACTCAGGAGTTCAGTCCCCCAAAGTTATAAATGCCAATTGTAATCCACAGAGGTAATTTAGACAAGAAAATAAAACTTACTAGCCTCTTCAGCCATTACACATTTTTATCTTTTCTCTGAAATTTATTTGGGTTTCAATAAGTTGTAAAGTGCACTTTCTCAAATATGAAATATTCCTAGCAAAATTACTCTTAATAGTCCTCTAACTGTGCTTTCTTGTTATTAGAGACTCTAGACATTGGCTAAATGTGTCAAATATTGCTTATTAATCTCGGGTATCTATTCATGTTTATGAGCCTGAGATCAATACAAGTAGCACGATTTACACAGATACTGAGTCGGGCCTGGAATTTTAACATTTTCCTGTAAACCACGCGATAGGGATTTTTGGACAAAATAAAATTTTCATAAACACGTTCAAGTTTTAGACCCCTAAGCCTTTAAGATGATTTCAAAAATTGTTTCAGAATTTCAAAGTCATTTGCCAAAAATGAATTTTTTAAGTCCTCATTTAGGTACCTACACATGAGGTATTGCACTCTCAGAGATATTGATCACCCAGAACATCCACTGAGATGAATGAAACCTGGAAGACTGCGCTCCTCTGACAAGCAACCTATTTTAAATGCATGAAAATGTCTTCAGGAGTCTAACTTTCAGGACTCAGGTGTTGAAAATTGTAGTAATCATCTTTACAACCATTTTCTATTCTTTCTGTAGTTCCAGAACCGCTTGAATCATTCACAGTGTGGACGTCCCCAGTCCACTGAGCTTGTAATTCTCCCAGCCTGTGAGGCAGGGCTGCTCGCTGGGGTGCTGGGGGAGCTCTGGCAGGGGCAGGAGGGTGTGTGTGTCCTCATCTTTCTCCCTCTGATCACAATAACCTCTCCAGACTGTAGGGTCTTAAAAAAAAAAAAAAAAAAAAAAAGATAAAACATTTATGGCAGAGTAGCACTGAAAGCACTTTTCTTCCTTCAGCTTGCTTTCAGCAGCAGAGACTGGCCAGGCTGATGAGACAAAAGGCTCATGTCATCAGAATAATGATTTGCCATAATTTTGGAATTGCTCAGTAGCAGCCACGGAGAATTGCAGTGCGGGTGTATCCCCATCAGCAGTGAGTGCTACCGACATCCCTCCAGCGTCCCAGTGCTGCATCCATCTGTTCAGCATCAGAGCTGACAGTAGTTTAACAGCATTGCTTGATTCTTTGCAATCAGATTAAGACGGTTTTGGCAGCCAAACCCACTTTGATTCCAAATAGACACAACTCCTAATGAGAGCTCATCCCTGTTTGAATTCCCCAGCTCCTGGCGTGGCCAGTGGATGCTCCAGAGAGTGTGACCGTGGTCACCATCGCTCCGGATTTCCACGGTGTTCACAGCGGCTGCATCACCAACCTGAAGAAATTCACCGCCTACTACACGTCGGTGCTGTGCTTCACCACGCCGGGGGACGGCCCTCGGAGCCCTCCCCAGCTCCTGCGCACCCTGGAGGACAGTGAGTACCCAAATTGTTAAATCTGCTTTAAATCTGACCTCGGCAGATTTACCGCTGCCTCTGCAAGCTCTCCTCATGTGACCTCGTGTCCCGTGATGACCTCAGCCAGTTTGCCATAGGTGTTCTTTCAGCCTGTGGCAAATACTTGATTTTTTTGTTGTTGTTGTTGTTTCATTATGGACTAAACCTGGATGAATTTTTTAATGTTGATGATTAGCTAAGGACTTCACAGTCTGGTTCAGCCAACACACAGGGCTTTATGTCTGTGAATCCTTGTGCTCACGAAATCCATGTCCAGGCACCCAAATAAATATGAATTGATCTTCCTAGAAACTGAGCACTGGAACTTCCTGTGGAGGTCAATGATTAATTTACGATTGTTTCCTGCTGTTACCCGATAAATTGAAAATATCTGTATCTATATTATATTGCAAGTGTTTGTGTGAAAGAACCAGGATCACAGCAAGGCAGAATCTTGCATGCTGAAAAACTGGAGGCAGGATGAAATAAATGTACTGGATGGCTTAGCATATCAATTATTTCCTGCATCAGAAAAAGGTTTGGTCTCTGTGGCCCCTTGAAGTTGTTTTCTCAAGACATATTTGGGCCTAACGAGTGCAGTGTGTGTCTGATGCAGATAAATTGCAGTGGCCCTCGCAGCCAACTGTGTCCACAGTGACATTGGCTGTGGCCAGCGCTTCAGGAGCATCATAAACACTGCTGCACATCTGCAGGTTTAAACCAGAATAAAAAGTGTCTAATTTATCCATTAAAGTATTGTTTTTAGAAATACTACTCTGCCTTAATAGGGAACTTTTTGGTTAGTCAGTGTTCCTGTAAAGAGGGATTTGATTGTCGTTAGCATTCGCAGGAGTGAGGTTCAAAGTGCTAATCCAATTTTTCACGAGATACTTTTGAAGGAACCTGGAGAAAATTACTTTCCCATGGATTTTTCCTGGTGTGGTTACTCTCCTCTGTGTACTAGAACAGGTTGCCAGAGGTAGGAATTTAAGGACCAGAAATCTGTGTGGGCCACTAATCTGAACTCCAGCTTGTGTGTCTGGGATGAAAGCAAAAGGTGTGGTGGAAAGGGAAACATGCATTAGGTTCCTCTGTGCATTATCAGCTTTTTTGCCCATTCTCCTAAGGGAAAAAAGCTTTAGCCATTGATGATTTGTAAATGTGTTTGAGTTCATCTGTCTTCTCCCTCTCAGCACGGTAGAACCCCGTGGTTGATCTCAGTGAGTGCAGAAGGGTAAGAAACCAAAGATACAAAACTCCTCGGATTTCACTAAAAGTAATCAGCTGGGAAAAGGAAAGAGTCTGTTAATATTTCTGCTGAAGGAAAGGCTGCAGAAACGAACCTTAAACGCTTCCCACAAAGTGGGAGCAGGGGCAGAGTCATTGCCCTGTCTCATTGAGGCTATCTCAGGGAACAGTTTTAAACATTTTAAACACAACAGAATTCATCAGGAAACCTCAGCCAAGAGAGAACCAGACTTGCATTTTCCAGATAATCTGAGACGTTTCTTGGTGTGTCCAGCTGCATGCTGCAAGGAGCCTCAGCAGGAGAGATGAGCAGGATTGCTTTATTTATTTATTAATCCTGTGGAATTGCTTCCCTGGGTTTTCACAGTGATGGAGAAGTTCCGTGCAGGGCGGTGTAATGCATCTTGGCAGAGAGCTCCTTGAAGCTGAATTGCTTCAGGATTTATGTGGTGGGAAAAAGGGGTTTGAAAGGCCTGTCATTCATGTTCACAGGTGATCATTTTCTGTCTGGATAGCAAAGTTAGGTGATCCTTTAGGAAAACAGGGATCTGTTTGCCAGCAAGCTGCAGGTCAAATAAAACCTGACATCCAGTCAGAAGCGTCGTGTCCTGGCCTGGAGTCACCTGCACCTGTGTTTGCTGATGACTTTAAAATTGGGCTGCAACTTGCAGGGGCTGATTGGAGCAAAGCTTTGTGGGAGTGTGGTTTCCATGTCTGCAGCTCCATGGTCCCAAACTGATAATTCCATGCTCTTGTTGGGCATTCCTGGGATCAGCAGTTCTGTGGTGCTTTGACTACTGGGTCCCGCAGAGTGGATTTGGAAATTTTCCTCCCTGGGACTGCAGAATTGCAAATGGGCTTGTAGCTGACCTACTGGCAGGGCTTTGGGCTTTTTTTTTGTCATAGCTGGAGGGGAATGAGAGGCTGGACTAAACTGAAGAGGAAACAAAACATGAAATTGCAGGCAAGAAATTGCCAACTGATGTCAGTGGAGCTGGAGGATACTCGGGCAGGCATCCAATGACAGAAGCACAGTGAATATAAAGTGAACAAAACCTCCTTTTTCCAGTACATCGACTGAGGACAGAACAGCATTTGGATCAAAAATCAGTCAGGTTGTCTTCCTTGAAGATCAAAACTGAGGGAGGATGGCATATTCTTGACAGTCATTCCATTTTATGCTCTTTCATTGCACACTGGGGAGCTGAAATTTTTAAGAGCTCTTGAGCTACATCATAAAAACCCTTTAAAAAGTTTCACACACTTGTATTCATTTCACAGAAGACAGTTGCCATTATGTTGGACATTTTTAGAGTTGTTTTGAGGGAGTTTATCCAAGCAGTGGCTCGTGACTCTGTCCTTGCTGTGACCTTGCATAGGGAAAAGGCTCCTTCCAGGTGAAAGGAATGCTGGTGGTGCTGCTGCACAAAGCAGATGAACACCTCACAGGTATCCTTGAGGGAAAACAGCAATGCTGTTAGATCTCCACACACGTGGGATGATGACTGGGTGAAATAATTGACATGATGATAGCCAGAGTGTTTCTTCCCACATCGCATTCTCCTCTCCCCTCTGAGAGAGGTTCCAGCCTCTCTCAGCCCTGGCTCAGGGACATATTTCTCCATCCCTAACCCTGCCACGTGAATCTGACCCCAGTTAAGTGGGGTTCACCCATTAACAGCTTTCCTTTTCTGATTTTCCAGAGCCGGGAGCCGTGGGACACCTGAGTTTCACTGAGATTCTGGACACCTCGCTCAAGGTCAGCTGGCAAGAACCTGTAGAGAAAAATGGCATCATCACAGGTACCAGCTGCTATCTCTGCTTTTATTTATTTATTCTATACAGTGTGTGTGGGGGGGGGGGGTGTGGAACGTGTTGTTGCAGTGAAAAACTGTGTAATGGAGCATTTAGGGAGAATTTGGGCTATTGCTGGTTTCCTGGCCCCTCCTCTGGGTAATTGAGATGTCACCAGGGAGTGTTACCCAAAGTACAGCTCCAATTACTGGCAGCTTGTGATTGTGGTTACTGGAAAAGCAGTTTGTGTTAGAAATCAGCTCCCCACAGGGTGTCTGGTCTTGTTAAATCCTCCGTGACCTCCACCTGCTTTCCTGAATTTTTGGAAATTTGTGAGACTGTGCTTGGCCTTTGCCCCAGGGGTGGGGGGTCTGTACACGGAGCTCACAGCTGCAGAGTCTGGATTGGCATTGCTGAGGTTTGCAATCAAGGCCGAGCCTGAAATCAGCAGAATCCTTCCTCTGTGATAAGTGGTCTGGCTGTGGACTGCGTGACGGAATTTGCATGTCATTACTTAATCTGTTATAAACAATCACAAGGGTTCAGAACTCTCTTGTTTCCCTTTGATGAGTCTGCCATTTGACAAGCTATTTATCTATTTACTGTATGCCAGTGTAGATACAACGGCAGCAACTTCATTATTTTTCATAGAGGAAGGTATAAATACTTGAGGAAACCTCTAGTTCTTATCAACAGAGACAATATTGTTTTCAGATGGGGAAACTATTGCAGCTGCACAGGGTGGACATTCCATTTAACAAAGGTTTTCAATGTTCTAAAGCACAAAGAAGGTCCCAGATTTTAAATTACTGGAGTAGTCAGGAAGGGAGAAAATAATTTCATGTGGATCAAAAATAATTTGGGTTTGGAGTGTTAAAATGCTTAGTTTTTTTAGAAGTTGTGTTACCATTTTTAAAAAATGCATTTTAGCAGTTAAAACCCCCAAATTTTCTGACCTTTGACCACTGAGATGTTATATCAGTCTAATTTCCTGAAGCATTTTAACATTGCCAGGGGTGATTATTTTGAGAGGGTTTCACTTGCCAGTGTTTTCCTCTGTGACATGCACCATTTGTGGAGCTGTGTGCCCCCAGCTGCTTGTGGAATCCTCGTGCAGATCATCTCCCGCCTCTCCACCGTGGAAACCTGCCTGAAATATGCACTGATTTAAGTGGCTTGAGAACAGAAACTAATGACTCCTGAAAGCAGAGCAGTATTGATTCAGTAAGGATGGCCAAAGCCTTTCAAGCCCAAATGCTTAAATTTAGGTACCTCCATCCAGGATGATGTAATACTGATCCTTGTTAAGCAGCAGGTAGCAGCCCTGTGCTTGGTGCTGCAGAATCACTTTGCTAAAAACAAGCTGCCCCCTCCCAGAATGGGTTGAAACCTGATGGAGCCAAACGATGGACTGGGTTATATTTGGGTAAATTGTCTCAGAAGGAGCTTACTGAAGATGTTCTCTTATCCAGGACAAAACACCGGCGTGAAAATGCCCAGCAGAGTCTATTAGGAAAAAAGAAACCTCCTTAACGATGCAAATTGCATTTGGGATAGAACAACAGCAAAATTGTTCATGCCCTGAGCACCTCAAAGGTTTAGAGAGGGCTGCCTGGAGATCTGAGTGCTCAGGGAGGCAATTATTCATCATTTCTGCTCGTTGATGTCTTTACTGGACCTTCCTGTTCCCTGCACGGGTGCTGGGAGGAGGGAAGCACGGAGGGGGTGCCCAGCAGCCAACCTGCTCTGGGAAATTGCCCATTACTCTTGCTGTAAATCTCAGTATCTTCCTCGTTCCCTCAGCAAACATTGATTTATGAGGACCTGGATGTGGATGGACAGTTTGTGATTGGGTGTAGTGCTCTCGTGTAGAGAATTTACTCCACATCAACAGAAAATTATTTCTGAAACTCCTGTGGTCATTAGCTCCCGTTAGGTGGAGTTTTGCGGAGTGCCAAAGCGTGGGGGAAGGATCTGTGGCACCTTCCCTGTCCTCACTCACACCAAAGCCGGGGGAAACCCTCTGGAAAAACACACTCCCTGTGATCTAACCAGCCACGTGGCCCAGAGTTCTGCCCAGCTGCCACTCAGGGGGGCTGAGGTGCTGCTTGGGGGTGCAGTGCTTGTTGTTCCTGTCCTTCAGCACTTCGGGGTTTTTCCCCCGTCTGTTTTTGTTATGCCTGATTGCGTTTGGCTTTGTGTCTGCTCACTGTGTACGTACACATTTTCTCTTCTCATCTTTTGTATGACTGGAATTTAACTATACATTGGGGACTGAAATCCCTGACAGTAAATACTGCCTCTTTGCCTTTTCTTCAATTTACTCAGGATATTTTTCTCAGTGAACATTCCCCCCCCCCCAGAAAATAAATACATAGGGACTATGTGCTTAATGGGCGGGAAAGCTGGGTCTCATCCTGTGGTCACAAGGGAGAAGAGATAAAATGTCCAAAAAATAATCATCAGCATTTGATGTATAACCTAAGCTTATCCAGATGGGAGAGGAGATATCTCAATCACTGAAGATTGCCTGGTGCATGCTGAGTGACACTTTCCATTGTCCGTAAGCAACAAATGTTTAGAGGGAGCATTAAAAGTCCCCTGCTTATCTTCCTCTGGTTATTTATTGTCTGCAACAGGCTGCACCCACAGCTATTGAAAGAAAAGGATGTTTGTGATGGTCCTTGTGTGTGCAGCTCCTTCGTGCCTCTTCACTGAGCATCAAATGCAGGGGACAGGCAGCCCCCAACCTCTCTGCTCCTCCTCTGTTAATTCAGGCAACAGAGTCCTTAGACTTTGTCAAAATCTTCCTACAGATTACAATCCTGTCTCTGCTACATCAGCTCTGCTCTGACAAATGGTTCTTAAGCCTTTTCAGAGAGCATCAAAACACCACAGTGTTTCCAAGACATTGGTAAATTAGTGAGTTAATTAATTCCCACTCAGACACTTGTTTAAAACCAGTTCCAGATGAGCATTCAGGAGTTTTGCCCTTCCCTTCTGCAGTGCAGAGTCAGAGCAGCGTTTGTGGCGTAGCTGGAATTGTTGAAGCATCACCTCCTTTTATTGCTGCCCTCTCACCTGCAACGTAATTAGTGACTGTGTGAGCACACTGAGCCCATTTTCATGCAAAATCAGGTTAAGATGAATCCCTGTCAGTGATGGCAGCTCACAAGAGAGGACAGAGAACGTCTCACACCTCTCAGACTCTTGCAGAAATATTTGTCTCACCGTGCTTTTGGCTGGTGAGATGATGCCTTCTTGCTGATTAATACCATGAGGGATTTTGCTGCATCAATTCACATATGTTAATCAGCTTATCATGTCTTCTTATTTTAAAAAAAATTGAAAAAAAAAATAAAATCTCTCCAAGCCCTCCAACTGGTCTGAATTCCTCATCTTAGATGATGGGAACAGGAACCCAGTAGGGAGTTTCTCTAGCCAGTTTGCCTTGCGCATGGTTCACTCAGTGGGATTCCTTTCTGTTAGTCCTTTTCACTCACTTCAATTTCACAGGCATTCAAGAGCTATGTGTATTTTTTTATTTTTTTTTTTTTTCACCCTCTGAGCCAAATCACAAAGAAAGCGGCAATCAAGCAAACTTTTCAGACTCGCTTTCTGGGGACTGGCACAGCAAGGTTCACATGGGTTCAAATGAGAATAAAGTGGGACTGGGCAGGAGGAGGACAAGCAGGTTTGGAGGTAAAATTGAGCAAATCAGACAGTGGAAAGTTTCAAAAGTTCTTGGAAGGCAAGTGGTTATCAAAGAGATAAAAAGGAAAGCCTGGTTATGATAGAAGAATAATATGGAGGTCAGGGCAGGTGCAGCTTTGGACAATGCATTGGCTCCAAGATGGTTTTGAAAGAAAGGATAATGATTCACCCTGCCAAAGGATTTCTGCAAGGAACAAGCGGTGGGGAGTAGAGGTTTTTCAGTTCCTAGAAGATTCCCATAATGTTCCTGCCTGATGGTTATTGTCAGATTAAAATTGTCAGATTTCTAAGTATTTCTAGACAGGCAGCACCAAAAGTTACTTTGGCCTGCAAAGGGAGAAAGCCCCACTAAGCACAGTGGGATTTTTAATTAGACATGCCAGTATATGTTATATTTTCCAGTGTTTCTTCCTGTTTGCTTCCTAGAGTTCGCAGAATGGAAGTCCACCTTTCAGTCAGGTTATTTCCAGGTTTCCATGCCATTTCATACCAAGCATAGAAAAAAAATAAAAGCAGCTGAGACCTCATGTCCTCCTGACAGGGATATAACGCTCTGCAAGGTGCCTGCATCAATTGTTTATTGGAAATAACAGTATTTTTAAAATCCTTGGGTGTTTTATCCAATGTTTAGTTCAAGGAGGGTTTTTTTCCTGTTTATAAAAGGCGATCACAAGGAACGGCGTCGGTAGCAAGGATCCACCAGCGGCCACAAGCACAGGCAGGAATTCTCTGAGTTCTTGGAGAGCCGCGTCCCCCTGACCTGTGGGTGTTTTGCAGGGTACCAGATCTCCTGGGAGGTGTATGGCAGGAACGAGTCCCGCCTGGCCCGCGCCCTGTCCAACAGCACCCTGGAGTACAAGATCACGGGGCTGGCCTCCCTCACCACCTACACCATCGAGGTGGCCGCCGTCACCGCCCAGGGCAGCGGCTGGGTCACCTCCTCCACCATCTCTTCGGGAGTGCCCCCAGGTTGGTCAGCCTGCAGGGAACAAAAAAAAAAAACAACAAAAACAAAACCTGCTGAGTCTTTGTGTTTCTGTGCTCCAAAGGTCGCGGGTTGCTTTGGTTCAGCGGTAATGAAAATTATTTTCTTTGTAAGGCGCTGGAGTTCTTTGCCGCGTAATTTGGATTTAATTTTTGGAACGGACTGAAATGTTAATTTGCAGTTTGAAATTTCCAGGGAGTTGAGGGTGCTTAAATACAAATACAAAAAAAAAAAAAAAAAGTTGTGGGTATGACAATGGAATGGACAAAGTAATAAAGTGGTTACGATACGGAATCTCTTGACATTTACAAAGTGACATCAGAATGAAGCCTGAATCAATTCAAAGTATTGCTTTGGGGGGGAAACAGAGTTTGGGTGATATTAAAAGGGAAAGGATTTTCCATGTGGAAGTAATATAGCTTATGTCAACTGTGGGTGTTTCACTTGTATAGTGAAACTAAAATCTTATTTAGAAGAATTTGGAGCTGTGGCCTGAAAAAATATTTGGGAGGAGGTAGTTCTGTCCCACATTGTCTGAGTTACCATTTGGGCACCTGAACACTTACCCTTTTTCTATTTTGTTTTTAGAATTCTAAACTCTGCCCCATCCAGTGTGAAAAGCAAATTAAACAGCCAATGCATACCTCAGATAAGCTGTTTCAGTTAATACAGAGGTTACAGAAGTAGAATTTTCCAAAGTGGCTCATCACTGAGGGAATCCAATTTTTCCCTTCTCCAGTGTTATTTAACTTTTCAGTGTGTCCTAAAGTATGTTTGCCCTTCTTTTCCCTGATCACAGGTAATTGTGACAAGCTGCAGTCTGGATCAATGCCGTGATATCTGATGGCAGGATGCCTGCCAGATAACAGCATTATCCCACTTGGGCAGGGTTAGTTTATCGATTGTGGTTCCCAAATGTGGAGTAAGAACCAAGAAATCCTGGGTATTTGTGCACACCTGAAATATATGCCAAAACCCTGCCTATTTTTGGCCTGCTGCAGTTGCACAGAGTGCAGCATTATCATAAAATTACAGAATGGTTTGGGTTGGAAGGGACCCGAAAGATAATTTAGTTGCAATCCCCTGCCATGGGCAGGGACACCTTCCACTACATAATTACTGATTATAATAGTTATTTCCGTCAGTTATAAATGCGGGTAGCTATTGGGAATTTATTCTAAACACTCTATATTTAATCTCTTTCCCGGTCTTGCTTTTGTTGTTAATTCAGATGATATTAAAAATGTAAATGCCAAGGTAATCTTGACTGATGGGAAGCAAAGATCTGATTGGGGCTTCAGATTTTTCCTCATAGGAGGTGACCATCTTTATTTGCTACAGGAAGGGGGGGAAAAAAAATCACTTACTTTAATCAGGCTTCAGAAATGCCCTGAAAAACCCAGATTTTATAGGCCAATACTAAATACACTACCCAAAACTTTGAGTTTTTTCCTGTTGTAGTTGCATGTCCTCTAAGAAGTAAATAAGAATTATTGTCATTTAATTCTGGGGAAACAGAAGTGCAGTGGAATTAGGTGATTTGGCAGACCTGGAGCTGGGAAGTGCCTTCCCCTCAGGACCAACAGGGTTTGTTCATCAGGAAGCTCCTCTAAAATAGTCCCTGTAATTCTGTAGGTGGGCTCTTTCTTTTCTCATTTTGATCTGTAAAGATGTGGTGCATGCTCAGAGAGCAGAAATAGTAATGCTGTGGGTAAAACTCTGCCAAAAAGAAAAGGAAAATAACCACAATTGGGGCAAATAGAGTTCTTTTCCTGTTTTTTTTTTATGATGGAAACTGAACGTCAGCTTGTGTTACTGTCTCCTAGACAAAGAGTATTTCTACCTCTCATTTACTTTTCTGTTTCTGCAGAACTTCCAGGTGCTCCAACCAACCTGGTGATTTCCAACATCAGCCCTCGCTCTGCCACACTTCAATTCCGCCCAGGATACGATGGCAAAACCTCCATCTCCAAGTGGATAGTGGAAGGCCAGGTGTGTCCCTGACAAAATTATCTTAATGATGTCTCTGGGGGGTTAAAAAGAGCCTTACTTATGAGTTCCTGTTGGGATTTCTGGTTTTGTTTAACTTTGGACCAGAGCTCCTGTGTAAATGGCCTGGAGTGGCTATCCAGGGGGTTCTGGGAAGGTTGGGATGCAGGGGGTTTTGAAAGGCTCAGTTCAGAAATGTCTGTGTCAGATGAATGTGGGGACTTCTGTTCAGAAGAACAACAGAAAAATTTGATATATAATATATATGTATATATATGTGTGTGTGTGAGAATGCTTATCCTTTAAATAATTCACAGGGGGTTTTGTGTGTGTTCAGAACACCAGGTACACCATAAACAGCACACACAGCACGGCTTTAGTCTATCCATCTATTTTAAAAAGGATTTCAAAGTTTTCTTTAGGTTCTGTTAGTTGTCTTTTCAAAAGTTCGGAATTATTATCTCATAGATTCAGGAGTATAAGAAGAATTGCACTGAACAGTTAAGATATCATTATTCATGAGATTGAGTGTATTTTTCTATCTTGTAATGGAATATACCAAGGTTTTCTATCCAGGCCTCTAGATATGAATAGGATGAATTCTCTTCTCCATCAGCTTTAAACAATATCCTTCTTTCTGCTGTCATTATGCCTTGGAGGAGTTATATATTTCTCATTTGTTCTCCTGACAGATGAGCTTTGCTTCTTCCTTTTCCACCCACAGGTCTTTATAAATACTGTAATCTGTTTTTAAGACCAAATGTTGGACTTCTTAAATCACCGTCACCACTTAGACATGTTGATACAATCACTTCACTTGGTAATGAGGTTGTTGTGAACAAGTTGGTACATTTTGTGCCATTTATATACACATGATGGCATATTACAGAATTAAACACCAAAATCCAATAATATGGTGGCTTAGCACATTCTTAGGAGCATTTTCCTGCTGGGTCACCACATTGATATCGCTAGGAATTTGTTAATTCAGTGAGTTGCAGAATGCTACTGAAGTGAAGCAAATTTGAACGTTTTAAAACTGCAGTGATAATTACTGTGAAGTTCGTCTGCATCCTTGAAGAGCTCTAGGTACAAAAAGTGGTTTGAACAGTCCTTGGTGTGCAGGGGAGGGTCTTCCTTGTTCACACTCACCAACATCCCATGCATCACTAGAAAAGTCCAGGGGTTTTTGGTTCTCATAGATCCAGGAATTAATTTGCTCCTTTTGGGGAAGGGGCACAGCCAAGTCCTTGCAGAATCTGGGCAATCCTTTTGACCACAGCAGCTCTACAAGTTTCTGCTGCACCACACCTCGCTGCTCAGCTTCAGCGCAACAAGAAATGTTGCTCCTCGTGGATTTCAGGATAAAATAAAAACTCTTGCTCACCTGATTAATGAAAATCAGTTCAGGTATGCAGTGAAATTGGTGAGTCCTCAAGGATATAGCAAATCCTGTTTCCAGGATGACAGCTGTGTATAATCCTTTGTTCACAGCCCCTTTCTGCCAGCACTCCTCTCAAACTTTCTCCCTGAAAGTGCAATTTCACAGCACTTTTAGCCAATCTAAAGCAGAGCTCTCCTTGTCCTGCTCCTCTTCCCTCCCCCCATCCCACTTACCAAGACTTCTCCTCCTCCTGCCGTCTGTGTGTGCTGACACAGGACCAGACCTGGAGCTGCTGCGAGCTTTGATCCAGCCAAGAGCAGACGAGTTTCAGACAGATCAGCCCTGCACAGGCTGTGTGTGATCAGAACATTGTGAGGGGAGGGGGTGTGAACACGGCACTGGGAGCAGAGAGGGGCAGGAATGCCTCTGTCTCCACTCGGATCTAAACTGCCTTGGACCTGCCCTCCTTTCAAAGAGCTTCTGCAAAATTGTTTTTTGCTACCAGCACCACTCCAGTCTCCATTTCTGCCTTTGATGTGGTCTGTTCTCAGCTGGGATGCAGGCTGATGTTGCAACACCTGTATTTTAGCACGGACAACCATAATTGCTCCTTAGGACTGTGTTGGATTGAAGGGCTGTGGTTGTACAACACTGAAGTGGAGGGAGGGGTTTTGTCCTTCTGGATCTCTCATCTGCTGACCCATGTACAGCTTTTAATAGCAGTGTTAAGTGTTTCATGCCTTGGCATTAAATTAAAAGCCACTTAAGGGGTGGTTTTGCACGCTCTGATTTTAAAGCTGATGGTATTGCCAAGGGACAGGATGACATTCAGCTATAAAACACTAATCCGCGATGTGGGCACTTCATCTGTGTCCCTCCCCCTCTGTAAGCTGAGCAACACCTTTGCTTTGGACATCCCTGATAATTCTGACTCTTCTCTTCCATCCCTACTGGGAATTCACCTTTCACTCTCAATGTCTGAGTCCTCACAGACAAAATTCAGCTGTTTTGTATTCACAAACACAACCAACCTGCCACCAACGTGTTTTTCTTCTTTGTTCCTTTATTTGGCAGAAAGCTTCCTTGGTGAGGGCAGGTCTCGAAAATGTTCCAAGTGCTCCAGTTTGGCTGAGAGCCATTTTTGAAGTCTGATACTTCATGAACAATTTGGATGAGAAACACAGCTGGGAATTCCAGCTGACATGAAATTTCTTGAATCTGGCCTTGGTTCCTGCTTTTTGTGCCTGGGTGTAAATTCATGGGAGCCACTGTGGAACTAATTCTTTATTATGTCAATGAACATGAGAGGAGATCAAGTCTTTAAGAGTTTAGTGTTGGTAGATACTGAAATATCAAGCGTTAAAAATCCCATTTCTGTGTTTCTAGTGAAGGTACATTCTGTACTTTTGAAGGGATTTTTAAAAAAATCACTAGATTGTTTCTTTTCCATCCTTTTTATCTGGACTCAGGACTGGAGGAAACTGGATTTCCAAACAGAGAACTGCAGAAATGTACCAGTGCTGTTTAAAAAATATTTCTAACATTTTTTTATTTTTTTTTCTATTACATAGAGTATGATTTAAAGGGAAGAGGTTCAAATATAACATAAAGGTTCCACTGACACTTGTTCAGAGGGACCAGCAGTTCCCCTGCCTTGTGGCATTGACACTCATGAGTAACTTGTTCCTCCACAAAGGATTTCAGTAAATCCTTCCAGCCGTCCTGTCCTCTCAGATGCAGTTAGAGCATATAATGAAGCTTTTCAATTTTCAGCCAAGAATGACTACAAATCCTTCCTGGTATCCATGCAGTTTCACGCTTGCACTCTCTGGCGGTTGCAATCTAGTCTCATGTTTTTCTTATGTTGGATTTTTCCTTGGGTTTTGTCAGGAAAAAATGTGTATAAATGGATCATGGAATGGTTTGGGTTGGGAGGGATCTTGAGGATGACCTTTTTTCAACCCATCCTGGCTGTGCCCTGGTGGGTGCTCAGTCCACACCACTGAGCTGATTACAGAATCTGGGATAAATTCTGCCCAGTCAGGTGTGTTTTTCTGGTGAATAACACTATTTTCAGGCAGCACAAGGCCTGCAGAAGGGCTGAAAACTGTTTCTGGAGAGGTATCACATTTCCTGGAGCCACGGGTATATGGGTTATTATAGAGAGTTTTTGCTTAAAGCCTTTCTGCTGGTTTTAGAGAGGTTTTTGTATGAATGTCATGGTGAGCAGGAGCAGAGTCTCAAAGTGGTAAAACCTTTAAAGTATTATCTCTGTGTTGCCTTCTAAAGCTGTGAGTTGGGAAAGAAGTTACAGCTTTACCCATGAATTTGTGTGGTTCTGTGGGGGAAGGCAGTGACCCAGATAGGATCCATCCATTGCACCAGGTGATTCTCTGGGTGTCGTTTTCACTTTGGAGCTGGTAAATAAAGTGTCTGAAACTCTGACAGTTTTATGCCCTTGACAATCTCTAAATCAAAAATGGCTGAATCGATGTAAGGATTTAGTGGGAAAAAAAAATTGCACCCGGGCTGACATCCCCTGAACCGAATTTCTCCCAAAGCGATTTCAAAAGTGTGAGTTATGGACCTCTAAAACGAGAACTCTGACACATCTTGAACTATAGCAGGACACGGGGTACCTCTGTAATGTACAGAAACATTGTGTTTTCCTTTCCTGCAGTTAGTACA
The DNA here is from genome assembly GCF_015227805.2 of Hirundo rustica. Lineage (NCBI taxonomy): Eukaryota > Metazoa > Chordata > Aves > Passeriformes > Hirundinidae > Hirundo > Hirundo rustica. The sequence goes on from NC_053464.1 coordinate 12,733,248, forward strand.
TCGTAACTGAAGTTTTGGAGGCGTTGCTGTCTTACACACATTATTTTCTCATGCCAGATTATTTTGATCTTTTTGCATTTTCTTTCTAAATGTGAGAATTCTGCAACTTTGCTCATGCAGAAAACGTTGAGTCATTTCATAAAATATGCAACATTTTCCTTCGCAGAATTGGAGAAGCTAACACACGGGGAAGTAAAAGGTTCTGACATCACTCCCAATATTGTTTTACACTGTCTCATTTCTGCAATAATAAAGGAATATGCCCTTTTATTGGATGTATTGCCTTGGGAGCAGCTGAGGGGATGAATATGCGCTGAGCAGCGATGGCTGATGGTTATTGAGCACTCTACAAAGAGTCTCGAGGGACAGAGGTGTTTTCAATGTGGCAATCCTGGGGTCCCTGGGGGCTGTGGCCCCGTGGCACAGGGAATTGGGAAGGTGCAGAGCGTTTTCCTCCAGGAGTTTTTATGCTGATGGTAACAGAAGAGCAGTTGGTGCCTCATCTGCCTCCCAAAACAAAGCACCCACGAGCGCGTGTGATCTGTCAACAAACTCCATCCTGCTCTGAAGTGTGCATACACTGTTATCCAGAAAAACAGCTACGAGAAAGGAGCCTTTAACTTCACTTGATGTTCTTCAGAGCGGCTCAGAGTGGGCTCTCCTGCCCCTCAAAGGACTCTTTTATCCCAACCACTGCCTGTGGTTCTTTCTGCCCCGTGGGAATCCCTTTGTACTCTGATTCTTGAAACTGATACATTTCCTCTGATCTGACATCAGAGTGTTTCAGCAAAAATAATTTTCTTTTTCCTTCCACAGGCTGAAACTTTGAATCTGCTATAGATTTTGGGGAAGTTAAAAATGTAAAGTCCATCACTGAAGGTTTTCTTCTAAGGCTCACTTCTGAGAATATATACAACTACATATACAGATATATAAAAAAATAAATGAAACTTCTTCCAAGCAACATAGACCTAGCACAAGATCCTTAATATTTCCACCTTTGCAGCCCACCAGAAAATGTTTCACTGAGTCAATGTCAGCCCTGCTGGGCCATGTGGTCCTTAATGTGTATTAATGACCTGCCTGCTCTGCACAGCAATTGCAACCTGTGGGCTTTTTTTTTTTCTTTTCCCCTCATTATTTTGTTAGCAAGAAAAATTTTTAAAAGCTCTTACTGCTCTTAGAATACAAAAAAGACAACTTAGTCACCACTGGAGATTATTTGCAGCCTCCCGAGCACTGTGGATTGCTGCTATACTGCAGCAATTGGAGGTGATGCTGCTACGTGTAATATTTGCAAAAATAAGAATTTACTGTAGGCTTTCCACAGTATTAATAGAAAATTCATTTAATAAAAAGTGTTCTCCGTTTCCTTGACTGAAATCAACGCTCTCCTCCTTTATTTGTTTGTGTAGGGCTTTTTTTCCTCTTAAATCTCTTTATCAACTCTTTGTTCTCCAGGTTCAGTTGAGGGATTTTCTGTTTTACCTGTCTCAACTTGTTTCCCTTCAGCTTCCACGTCCACAGGCTTCACTACAATTTATGGAGCTTGGTTAGGATTGGGAATTTTTAAAAGGTCCATAATTTTCACTACCATCTGTTTTATATGTTGTTTAGTGTGTGGCAGTGACCTTGATCCCCAAGTCTGAAAGGCCCCCAGGTCTGTTCAGTCACATCCTCCATGGAATCAGTGCTCTGCTGGGAAGATCAGAGAGGCTTCTTTCCACAGAGCAATGCAGAACTTATTTCTCTGGCCTAATTTTCTTTGTGTCATTTCTTCACGCACAAACATAAATATGCAGCACATCAAGTCCTGGGTGAGCGAAGAACTAAAAGGTCTATAAATAAATCAGGCTGCTTCTCCTGAAGGGAAAAAAAAAAAAAAAAAAAAGTGAATGAAACCTAATTTTCTATTTGAAGTACTGGGGGTATGCGAGGTACTTTGGGCTGTGGTGCCTGGCGAGTGTTTGACAGCATCTGTGGCTGTAGCTCGTACACAGAACTTGCAAGGGATCTGTTTAAAAAAGATTAAAGGAAATAGCTCTTTACACAGTGGGTTGTGAGCTTCTGGAATGTGCTCCCACAGCAGCCTGTGGGAGTAGAAAGTGTCAGTAGGTTAAAAAGGGAGAAGGTATCCCTGTGGATGTGAGGTCTGTGAATGGACACTGAAGGGAAGGGATGCCCAGGTACCCTCTGCCACCCTTCAGTCAGGGAGGGAATTGGGCTACACCCACCCTTTGTGGCAGGGTTGGAACACCAGAGGAAGGTGCTCAGTGCTGGGGAATTATTCCAGGCGCCTTGCCTGAGCTCCCCTGGGTTTCAGCACCTGCAAAGCTCCCAAGTGAAGCCCAGTCATCCACCCCTTGTCTTCTCCCCCTCTCCGCTCTCCTCCCATGGCTCTCAGGCACAGCCCTGCCCACGCATGCTGCATCTTCCAGGTCAGGCTCTGGCCTCTCTCTCATTCCCTGCTGGCTTCCTTTTTAGTCCTGATTCATCTTCATTTAATCTCCAGGAAGCTGCACAGAAAGCAATACTCAATTCTCATCAGTGTTTAGTCCCTTCTAGCACGGCCGTGGCTGAGGGCCCATGTTGGGCAACATGTTGTGATTAATTAATACAAAGGGTTGCTCGTGGAAAAGTCTGGTCTAAGTGCAGAGCAGCAGATGAGGTTAAAACACTTTTGTTCTTTGACTTTGTTCTTGTTTCTCTGTCTTCATTTCCATGGCATTTGCCTCCATTGAGACTTATTTAGTATGCATCAGTTCCTGCGAGTTATTATCAAGGCTATTTTTCATTCTCTTATATTACTACTTGATACTTTTGTATTGTGGCAGGAAGATTGAGCAGGGTATTATTGCTCTCATGGTGTTTTTTCTGGCATGGTTCTTATCACAGGATCCAGTGAAGTCCCATCAGGTACAAGGAGACTTGGCTAACTTGGCTGGGTTTTCTCCTTACAAATAACTAGTCATATAAAAATCAGTATTAGCTGGAAAATGCTGTTTAACAGCATTTGTGCTTCCACTGCTGTGATGATGCGCATTGTAAAAGAGATTACATGTATTTATTTCTATATGTATTTATACTAATCTGTTTTGTATTCCTTCTTACCTTTCCCTTGTACAGGTTGGTGTGCTGGGTGATGAAGAAGAATGGGTGACTCTTCATGAGGTGGAGAATGAACCTGATGCTCAGATGCTGGAGGTACCAAACCTCACTCCTTACACTCACTACAGGTAAGAACAGCAAGTAATCATCTTCAACATGGGAAAAAAAATTAGAAAATAGCAGCATGGAACAGCTTTTCTAATCAGAAACATATGGCTGGGTTTTGTAATCTGAACAAAAGGGAAGAGCTTCGTTGTTTTTAGAGGTTATACTTAAAATTTCTAATCTGATATTGTTAATTGTAATTCACATAAGATCCAGTTGATAACATTAAGAAGGAAATTCCTTTACAAGTAACTGCTGTCCTGTGCCTTCCCTCCCTGAAGAGAGCACCAGTGGAACATCAGCCAGTGGCAAATCAATCGTCGTTAAACTGGTGCAAACCTGTAATTACATATTTGCATCAGCTTAAACATCACTTTATTGACTTAACTTGATCTGGTAACATCAGTTAGATTAAACCTTTGTTGATAGGAATTTACCAAGTTAAGCTTAATAGATATAAGCAATGCCTAAACTGATTGAGGTGACTCTGCATTGTGGGTGCACCCCAGTTAAACGAGATTGATTTTTAAATCAATCCAATCCAAGCGATGCCATGGTATAGACAAGACTGGAGAATCTGAGGTACTCAGCCCTAATGAAAAATACTTTCATGATCCAGCTTGCTAATGTAGAGGTTGGTGGAAAGGAGATCCAGGGACAATTGTTAAATCAGCCCTCTAGAAACTTGTCCATTTTGTGCTGGCTGAAGGGGCTATTAACTAATCCATGTGCTGTTGTAAGCCAGGAGTAGGTGCAACCAAGGAGTGCTCATGTAATTTACAACTGACTCAGTGCTGGCCTGTTAATTTTCCTCCCTTGGTCACAAACCTAGGAACATATTGAATTTTTCACTAACTCTCCACTGAAGTGTTTTAAACCTCATCTTCCAGAGCTAAACGCTTTACTAGAAGGTCTTTGAAAATTTTTTTGAACTTAAGCAGAGATTTCTGGTGCAGAGGTTTAGGAAAATTATCTTCAGGTTAAGAGGATTTTGCTCTCCTCACAGAGAGGGATCCTAAAAGCTGAAAAGGCAGGGATGAGCAGGAAAGTGCAGGTTGTCCCACAGTGCAGGGTTCACTGTCTATGAAGAATAAGGGAAACTTGCAGACCCAGAGAGGTGCATGGAGAAACATCTTTGGGACAGCAAATAATGAAGAATATGAGAAACTTAGGGTGATTGTTTTTTCCCAGTTGTTAAACTTTTTGATTTATCTTATTCTTACATCTCATTTGACTCTTGTATTCATTAAATTCCAGAGTGATCCCACTTATGCTGGAATCTTTCACACATCCAGTTCCCCTCTGATTTTTTTTTCATTTCAAGGCAGCTCCCTGAATTTTGCCTATGTTTTTTCTCTCCTGCATGCACTGATAGGACCTTTTTCAGTTTTGCTTCAGTGCTGAGCAATTTTATACCAGTCTCTGAAACCTAGACAGCTGTTGCCAAATGGATTCGTTGTCCCCTAATCAGCTTCAGTCGTTGCCCACTGAGGAAATGCACGGTGAGAGCTGATTATCAGAGCACATCTTCACAGGCCATTCTTCTTTCCTGTATTTTGGGCCAGTGTTTGAGAGTGAAATCAGGATGGTGTTTGTTTAATGTGTTTCCTTCAGTGCACTTTGGAGGGAGATCAGAGAAGGTAAATAAACATTGCTGTGTTGACTGTCTCATCCTTTTCCCAAGTTCAGTCATTAGGTCCAAATTAAGTTTTTAATGTGAGCAGGTCACATATTTATGTGCAAATGCTGGGTGCTTCCAGTTGCTTGTGAGGGTGAGATTATCTGAAATATACAGCACGTCTTAATTATGTGGTGCTCCTTGTAAAAAAAGATTTTCCTAAATCTTTTGTGACCCAGTAAGGATTTCTATTGTAGAAGAGATGGTTTCAAGCAGAACAGGGTATTTTTTTAAAGATGCATATCCATATTAAGTAACTTAATCTTTCTTGTGCAGGAAGGCTGAAAATGCCACACAGGGATAAATCAGCCTCTTTCAACGAGTAATTGAGGGGAAATGTTATCACCAGTATATTTTTTATATTGACAGGGAATGAGACTATCCGAAGTTTGATATTTTAATACCTTTCTGAATGTATTGTATAAGCATCGCCAGAGAAAATCACTTACTCCCAGCATAAGCTCATCAGGCTTGGTATAATTAACATAAATTTCTCACACAAATACCTAAGTTTCTAATAGACCCTAAGCTAATCTCATTTTCATTTTTTAAATACCTGAGAGGATCTGAAAGCGGCTACCATCAAGCATTCAGCGGTGAATACAAGGGGGACGCGCGTGCGGCGACCTTTGCGGAACGTTTAGAAAGCCCCTAATTCGTATTTTTCCACCTGTCCTCCCGCCCTGGAGGAGCGAGGGAGCGTTCCCTGAGCCCTGCCAGCTGCACTGGCTGCCTCTTTCCCCGCTTTGCTCCAGGTTCCGGATGCGGCAGGTGAACGTGGTGGGCTCCAGCCCCCTGAGCCAACCCTCGCGGGTCATCCAGACGCTGCAGGCCCCGCCGGACGTGGCACCCGGCAGCGTCACCGTGCGCACGGCCAGCGAGACCAGCCTGTGGCTGCGATGGGTGGTGAGCAGCTCGAGGGACGTGGGGATGGGGTCGGGGATGGGGCTGCTCCCCCGGGGCCAGGGCAGCCCTCCCAAAGTGCTTCCTCCTCCTCCTCGGGCTCGGCGCGAAGGAGTAACGGCCAAATCGTTTCCTTTCCCAGACTAGTCGGAAATCTGAGCCTTGCCTTAAGTGCCTTATTAATCAAATAAATTGCCTACTGCCACTGTTTCTGCCACTTCATCAGGGGAATGTGCCTGCGTGTAAAAGCTTGGCTTTGAGGAGCTCCAGGACCACGGTCCGGGTCAACGCGTGGGGCAGGAATGGGGCGCTCAAGCCAATTTGCTGCTTTCCAGGGCTCGGCTCTTTGCTCCGTACAAAACGGTCCTCGGAAGGGGCACCCCGGCCATGTGGTTCTCAGAGCTGTGGTGCAGCAGCAGCGAGGCTGGCAATCCTGTGGGAAGATTAGATTTAGCTGAAACGGTGTGGAATTATGCGCTAAAACGCAGAGATAAATGATTAATCGCGAAGATGCGGCAATCGCTGACATCGCTGTGCCCTTTCGCCGTCTCAGTTACCTGCAGAGTTGCCACGTTGGGATTTACTTGGCAATTAAGCTGCTCCAGAATGGTTTTTCTTCACCCCTGTTAGGCAGAATTTTCCACCGGGGTTGCCGCGGTGTGAAGTTGATGAAGCACAGGTTTCCTTTCGCCCAAATGTTAGCTTTTCCATGCATAAACTCATGGCTGGAAGTCAAAATCAGGCTGGGAGCAAGAGGGTTTTTCTCCTGTTGGGAAGGAATAATTCCAGTTTCTCAACCGGACACTGCACTTAATGCTGAACCTTGTCAGACCAAAACCTGAATCTTGAAGGTGTCACCTCATTTCCCACAGAAGAGCCATTGCAGTGCCTTTGAGAGACCCCACACGACTCTGTCATGGCTTTTCTGTGTGAATATCATGCCCACACTGGTACTGTATCCAGACCTCCGTATCTTCCATCAAAATTAACTCCAGGTTGTTTTAAGAGCCTTTTAAAACATTAGGATTGTGCTGCCTGGAAAACTGTTTTCCTTGAGTCGAACTGCAGGGTTTGGGAGAAGCAACAGCCACAGCTAAAAATGACCTGATAAACGCTTTTCATGCTTAATAACATCAATATTTGAAAGTGTTTAATCTCTTTTATTTCAAGACCTGCAGGTGAATCTGTTTTCCCCTGGGAGCTGGGGATTCCTCCCTTCCTGCAGAATGAGGGTCACGTTTCTAGCCCTGCATGCCTGCGGGGTAGAGTCTTCTAAGCTGTGAAATGTTAATGTTATCCAGCTTTCCCAGTGAATCAGAACTGAATCTCAGCCATCCGTGGCATCGTGTAGTTAGTTTTGCAGCAGAAAAACTCCAAACTTCATGAAGTAGGCTAATTATTTCATATTTTAATCTCTGAAATTGCTTGGGGAGTTAGAATACTAGAATGAATCTCTGCTGATAAATGAGGAGGCAGAGAGTCAGTAAAAAAAAGTAAAAAATGTACGATAAATGAATTTGTCACATGCTTCAGCAATTTATCATTCATTTCCATAATTAATCACAAAGCTCTGAAATATATTGTATTCATATCATCTCTGTTGATACACCCACAGCAAAGGCCTTGATTTTGTGAGCAAACCTACTTGACTCAAAAATTAAGGTTAAAAAAAAAAAATCCAAAGTAAAACTCCAAACAGCACAGAAACGTAGAGAACAGGGGGCACGGACCAGAAAATCAACCTCTTGATCGTTCTTGTCTTGCTGTGGCCTGTACACGGGTTCAGGTAGCCGCGTCCTGACGGGAATGTTGTGTTTTCCTGTGTCACTCGCCAGCCCCTCCCTGACACGCAGTACAACGGGAACCCCGAGGCGGTGGGGTACAGGGTCAGGGCGTGGCGCCTGGAGCCGCCGTCCCCAGCCCTGCTGAAGGTCATCGGCGACCGCCTGGCGCGGGAGTGCACGCTGGAGGAGCTGCAGGAGTGGACGGAGTACGAGCTGCAGGTCCAGGCCTTCAACGCCATCGGGGCAGGGCCCTGGAGCGAGCCCGTCAGAGGTCGGACGCGGGAGTCGGGTGAGTCCAAGCACCACATCAGAAAACCCAAGAAGTTCACCACTTTCTGCCCTTTTGTGTTCAGATTTTAATTTTTTAGCTTGGTGTTTCGATGTTGGGTGGGGTTTTGGGTTTGTTTGGTTTTGTTTTTTTTTTTTGCTTGCTGAGCCGTTAAATCTGAAATGAAATTTAAAAAACCAAAAAACAAACCACTATCTTGAGATGCACTGCAGGCAAAAAGACATACAGATTTGAAGGGTTATTTCTCTTTTTTCATTCCTACCTTGCTTTCATACACAACCCTTCCAGTTTTTTTATTTAAAGCAAAGAGAACAACTTCTCCCCATTTCTGCCCCAGTGTGGACAGCACAAGGAGAAGCTCGTATAGAGGCTTTTCTGGCTGAGATGCTCTCTCATGCCTCCTCTTCCTCCCCATACCCCATTTCCCCTAATCCTCCCCTTTTCCCTGTCTGCTTCTAGCCTGAGGCACATTTCCTCACAGCTGTGGTTACCCGAAATTTCATTTCAAGCACCAAATAATTCTGAAAGGGCACAAGTCACGTTAGAGAGCTGATTACACAGAGAGAAATAAAATAATTACCTGAGCTTCTGATGGCACATTTTCAATCCTGCCTTCCAAAATTGTGTGTACAAGGCCATGTAGGCATAACCTGCTCACAGACCTAGAGCAGCAGGGCTGCATTGTTGAGCTGAATTGTCCAGGCAAGCACAGAGACTTCAAATATCAGAAGGAAACTGTCGCTCTCGGGCAACAGTAAATTACTGTTAGCTCAGGAGAGCAGCAGAGACAGATGTTGAAAAGCTGCTCTCTGGCTGCTGACTTCCCCAAAACTTATTTCCAGGCCTACCCCACATGCAGCTGGAAAATGGAAAGTTATGTTGCAAGTTAATAACAAAGTGGGTGACGTGTGTGGTTTAAAAGTTTAATAATAAATCTGTTTGCCACGCTTATTTGTGCAAGGCTCAACGCTGATATCTTTTTCCTCTTATTCCTTTGCGATTTTTGCTTCGTTAAAGAAGTTTTTTAAAGGGATTTAATCCTGTGCATGTCTGTGCCCCGTGTACCACGCGGTGCTCCTTGGTGGGAAGCGAGGCCAGGCACAGCAGGGTTTGGTCTGCTGGTTCAGATAACTGTGCTTTGAACTAGCCAGGGAGAAAGCCAAACAAAGTCATCCCCCTCCACTGAAGTGTTGCTTTTTGGGAAGGAGTAATTGCAAAGAGATTGCCAGGGGTATTTCGAAGAAGGCTTGTGCTGGAGTTAGAGATAGCACGGCCCAGACAAAGCAGTTCTGTATCGTAATAAAAAGATATCACCTCCTCCACTTTCGCCTCTCCGCCGCTCTTCAAACACTTCTTTTGAAATGTAGTAAATACTAAGATTAAGTCATTTCATAAAACCTTAGGATTACAGCGCTCTTGCTCAGCATCTAAAGATCAGAGGTTATGCGTGGATCTGGCAGTTTCTGTGGCAGTATTAAGGGAAGGTTGACTTGAAACTGATTGTGGGAGGTACACAAAACCCAGGATCAAAATAACACAAAGCTGTGATCTAGGCCGTAAGGACTCATTTGGTTTTTTCCATGTGTTTTCTTTGATACTGACATCTGATTTCTTGCACAGAGCAAGTCGGGGCTCAGACTTTTGGCTGTATTTTCCGAGATTTAGAATATACAAGATGTGCTGGCTTAGCAGCAAACTGTATGAAAACACTTCAGGGAATCTGGAATTAACCTGTGTGCACAGTCAAATGGGGTTAAAGTGCAAATAAAAGATATTTAAAGCTGGAGAGAAAGGTCAGGGCACTTCTAGGTCTGTCTTCAGGACTATAAGAAAAATTGTATTTGTCGCTCATGTTCTCAAAGCACTTCAAAAGCAGGTGTCCAAAATATTTATTTTTCCGTTTTTTTAGATACAGAGTCTTAAGGAAGTTGGTTTGGCTGGTGCTGGGGGTTGTAAGCGTCCCCCACAGCTGGCCAGAGGTGGCTTGGCCAGGATGATGAGGTGCTCCATTGGCACAACTCCTGGTTCCCTGTTTTAACACGATCCAAGGAGATAAGGAGTAGAGTCCAGGCACTAAACCAGGCCATGGTATCTCCAGTGCAGCCACTGGAGCCCAAAATCTTTATTGGAAATAAAGCTCTGTTTGAACATTTGTTTGTTTTAGGTTGTGCAATCACAGCTCTGATAGCTGAGCACAAATGCCAACGACAAATAGTGGGGCATGTCATTACAAGTACTTGCTGGTTTCTGGAGCTCTTGAATATATAAAACAAATCAAAACCAAAGAAACTATGGGAGAATAAATAATGCTGGAGGTTTTGGGAACGCTGGCATGAAAAACAGTTGGAAAATCCTAAAATGAAAGTCTGGGATAGGGTTGCAAGCAGCTGAAGGTGGAGGGAGATGAATTAGGATTTTTAAACAGGACAGGTTCTATCAATCCAAAATGTTTTCATAATGTTAGAAATCAAATAGCTCATTAAATTTTACAGTGTAAAATAACTGCAGAGTAACAAGCTCAGGTTTCCACTCAATAAATTGACAATGACAGTAGGTCCAATATAGAGAAAGCAAGAAATTGCAGAGGCATCTGATGTATTAGAGCAGCCTTGGCAGGGCTGCCTCCTCTTAGCTACAGACCCTCCTGCTTTCAAAAAAATTCACCTCAGACACACCCAACGCAGCGCCTTAATGGATTTTGTGCTCTTAATATTCAGCTGCATGAATGTGTACACTTGTCTTACAGCGTGAGCTACTGTAGGAGCATGGTCACACATCCATGGCAAGGATCAATCTCCCGGTGCTTGGGAGCCTGACCTTGGCAGAGCAGTTACTGTGCAGTGATGGAGCATCTCTTGATAATTCAAATGTGGTCCGGTGTCACTGTGGGAATCTGTCAGTGTGTACAAGCTGAGGATTTGGCCTGCAGTGCCTAATTTTAGAGGCAAAGTGGATGTGTCCTGCAGCTGTGCTACTCTTGCCGTGAACCTTGCTGGAAATTTGCACTTCTTAGCTGACATCAGTCAGATGTACAATGTGCCACTTTAATTTTCGCTTTCAAAAAGAGTGAGGGATGTGCAGCTAAAATGAGCTGCAAAAATGCAGAGAACCACTGCATCCCACTCTCTAGCTTTCCTAGAAAGCCAGAATACAGAGTAGCTTATAAAAGCTCCTTTTGGCCCAGTTAGAGACATAAAACGACATAATTTGCTGTGTATCAGATGTGGCTGTGTCAGATGTGGAAAGAGGATACACGATTTTAGATGCCAAAGTGGATAACCTTAAAAACTTGAGCTGTTATTGAAGTTCCAGTGCAAAGTGCCAGTAACTCTGTGATTTCCTATGTTTGATCTTCTGAAGTGCTCCGTGCTGGCACTTTGCTGGATTAGCTCATCGTTTAGTTTCCGTGCTTCCGGTTCATTTTGCTCAAACTCTGGGATTTTTTTTTTTTTAGACACTGTTGCTTGGCTTCTGTGCTGTTCTTGCAGGTTACTAATGAGAACTCAGCTTTTTGGAGCTTATAACAAAGTCCTCAGTGCAACAGTTTAAGGAAACCAGCATTAGAGAAGGGAGCTTGCAGAGGAAAGAGGGATTATGTGCCTCACTCACTAATTAGTCTTAGCAAATGATAATTTCTTTGAATCACAGCTTCCTGAGAGAGGAGAAGGGCCAGAGAAATTAAGGTTACCTTTCAATTCATTCTTAAAGGGTTGATCAGAGTCTGTTACTTGATAAAACACTGGCAACAATAAGATCCATAAAATCACTTGCAGGTCCTGAATTCATATAAGAATAAAATTCTCAACACTGAGGTGGGAACTGAAGATTTAAAGCTCGCTCAATGAGCACAAAGATTTTTTGCCATTCAGGCACTGGACTTAGATTCCTTTCCAGCGAGAGGGGGCATTCAGCTGCGCTGTCCCTGGGAATTGAGAGGGCTCTGAGCTAATGAACCTTCTTCTCTCCTTTGTCAGCTGTCCAGTGCCCCCACCAGCAGTGTGACCATCCTCACCTCAAAGCCAGGATGCCCTCAGGGCCAGCCCGGGCACAGCCTCCACCTTCTGTGAATTGGGGAGAGTACCTAGCTGCTGATCAAAGAGGAAAAGAACTATTTGTAAAGGAAAATAACTTTTTTCTCTTTTGAAAGGCCTCTAAGCAGATAAAATAGAAATAAATGTGGCTGGAAAGGGCTTCTTTCTCTACACATCCTGGTTTCGTGTGACCCACCTCCACCCTTTCTCTCTCCAGGAGTGATTCATGTGGGAGTAGCTCTTTGTGAAGATCTACAGATAAAGATATGGCAGCTGTCCAAAGACATTCATGGCTCCTGGCAATCTATTTTCCTTTAACAAAATTATATCCTTGTGGGGGATAAATTTGGGAGAAGATTAAAAAAAAAAAAGACACTTCAGTGTTGGAGGGGCGAAAGATTGGATTTCAGTCTGCTGCAGTGTCGTGTGATGGTGCTCTGCTTCTTATGCCCCAAATAATTAGTATCGGGGAAATTGTTTCAGAAATTATCTCTTCCATTTACCTTGAGTGCACAGGGATGGGGGCACCATGTTTTGGGGGTGGTTTTTTTCCCGTTTTTATTAGTTCTGATGTCGTACTCATTGTCTCATTCACGTTGCTAGGATCTTCAGGAGCTCTCCTCCAAAACAGCAGGTCTGTCCTTTCGCTGGGACAGCCAGGAAAGCATTCCTTTGGCAGAGCTTCGGGCTGCTCTTGTGATATATTCAGGCCCTAATCAGGCCTCACTGTCCCTAAGTGCTTGTGTAACATAACTTGGGGAATGTTCTCTGGAGGTCTCACAGGTGTATCAGGCTTTAGAAAAGATCGCACCCTTCAGATGTTGGAAATGCCGTGGGGGAAAAACGCAAAAGGGCAGCATAAAATGTGAACTCTTAAAAATAGCCTCACGTCCCGCTTGCATAACGTGACACGCTATTAAGCTTGCCTACAGAAGGCTGCAGTTGTGTGGTTCTGCAGCACTGCGAGTTTTAATGGCATGGGAAAACAGAGTTTGCTCTTCTCTGGAGCCAGAGAAAATTACAGTGTTCCTGTGCCATCAGTCCTGATGATGTTTCCAGTTTCATGAGAGCCAATTTTGCAATGTAAACGAAATAGGCATCTCTCATTGACACCCCATCAATCCCTGAAAAGACACCTCGTGTTAATGCATCCGTCTCTAATTGACATCTTGTGAATGTTGAGCGCTGTCGCATCATCCAAAGGCTGTGTAGGTTAAAGAACTTCTTACTGAAGTGGGAGTGCTGTCCAGGGGGGAAATTATTGCTAGCTCTAGACAAGATGTTATCATTTCCTTTCAGATAATACAGGAAGGCACAGGGGCATAAAACTTCTTGTTAGAACAGATCATGCTGTGAGATAAACTCGCATTCAGAGAGATTTCTGGGGTTTGGAATAGGGAATAAAGGTGTGGGAAAGAAATACTTGGGGGATAGGCTTCTGGAGAAGTCTGGGAATTTAAACTTGGTTCTAATTACTGCAAATATAGAGAATTTGAAATTTATTCATAGCTGTCAATATTTACTGTCTGTCTGTAGACACTGATAAGTATTAAATGTTTAGCTCTTTACAAACATTGTCATTTCTGAGATGAACTGGCAAGAAATTGTGAGACAGGCTGAAATAAAAAGATGATGTAGAATGAATGCAAGAGGAGAAGAGATTCTCTAAAACATATTTGAGCCCTTTTTGGGTTTGAATATTCTTCAGTGGGAGCCTGGAAAAGTCCTGGGCAGGTAGGGAGATGGAGAAAAATGATCTGCTATGTCTGACCTATTTCTGCTCTTTGGTAACACTGTGTGGTTCCAGTTCCCTCTGCTCCTCCTGAGAATGTCTCTGCTGAAGCCGTGAGCTCCACCCAGATCCTGCTGACCTGGGCAGCAGTTCCTGAGTCTGAGCAGAATGGTCTCATCCTGGGCTACAAGGTATGCCACTGGAGTTTCATACTCTTGATTTTTAGTGTATTACCAGGACATGATTTTGTATTTGTTATTTACTATTCACCTGCTGGAAATTCTTGTGTTCCAAAGTCAGCTATAGAAGATAAGGAAATGTGCTGGCTTTCAAAGAGGTGATTGGTGATGCAGTCTCATTTTACACGGGGTGACAAGGAGGAATCTCCCTCTCATCTCGCCTCATGCAACCATCTCTTTCCTTCTGCGTCTCATCTCCGTTTATCCTGCAGATCCTTTACAAAGCAAAGGATTTGGACTCGGAACCCAAGAGCCAAACGGTGAGGGGGAACCACAGCCAGTCAGTGCTGCTCTCAGGCCTGAGGAAGTTTGTGCTCTACGAGCTGCAGGTGCTGGCGTTCACCCGCATTGGGGATGGGGTCCCCAGCTCCCCTGCAGTCACTGAGAGAACCAAGGATGATGGTGAGTTTAAAGCTTAAAAAAGAACCATCTTATTTGATCCAGCCTTCTAATGCGGTTTTCTTCTAGTGGTGCAAGCGTAGGCAACAAATATTTGGATTTTGGGGGGGATTTGTGTTTCGGCTTTGAACCCAAAGGACGTTGGCTGTACCTGGTATAACTCAGCAGTATCCCATTGGTTATGGGCTGAGAATCCGGCAAAGGCACAAAAAATCAGTGTCCCCCATTTCCTCCTTCCCTGCAACGAATGAAGAGGAAAAAAATATTGAACTCTGAAGCTTGGTGGAGATAATTTCTATTGAAGACAATTTTAGAGCCCAATTATAAATTCCTATTGAAGTTCATTCATGCTAAAAAAAAAAAAAAAAAAAAGTTCTGCAATTGAAAGCAATAAACAAATCTGGGCCTGACTGGGCTAAAGGAAAGAGATGGAGTTTGCAACTTCAGTAATCCACTCTCTTTTTTTTTTTTTTTTTTAACTCAAAAGAATAAGGCATTGACCTTGGAAGATGATCCTACCAACTTCCTTTTGCAGCTGCCTCCAGCACTTCCCAGGGGGTTCCCAGTGCAGTTGGATGCCCTGAAGGAACCCAAGCAAGCCCTCCCTGAACACACCGGTGTGGTGGAAGCATTCCTGCTGATGGAATTCTATAGAAATTTGGTTCCATTCTTGAAATATCTTTGGGCTTTGCAGATGCTAAAACTGCTTTTACTTTCTCTACCTTTTTCAGGAGTGAATAGGTTGAAATCAGTGTGAGAGGCTTCTGTTTAAACCTCTCTCTTTGTCATCAAAATCTTTTCAAAGTAATATTGGAGTAAACATTGGTTTACACAAGCAAATTGATTAAAGTAATTTGGTTGGGCTGAAAAAACATTCAGACTTGTGGCTTAACAAAACATTTTCCATTCAGTGCAGGGAAGGAAGGAGTGGGAGCATATAGGGTCAGGAACAGGGCCAACAACTCCCTGACATTTTTTTAGCCTTTTTTTCAGCATACTCCCTGTGTGTAGACCTGGCTTCTCTTTGAAAGGAAAAAATTAAAAAAATTACTGTTAGCAGAACTCTGCAGGGTGAGAAAAAGCACTCAGTGAAATGTACATATCAGGCTATAATGAGAAATACTTAAAACTGTTTGTTTTGGATAACCCCATTATAGCAGTTCCCTCCTTAAGTGCATGTTGGCAAATGAAACAAATTGTTCTTCCATCTCCATACCCCTGACATAAATATGTTGTGTCTCCTCTGGGCTCAGCTTAATTAAAAGTATCACCAGGAGTAATGCAGGTGGAATTTGTGCTGAAGGGGAAAATTCATGGATGGTAATGTATGAATTAGCATCTCCTCACCTCGTGAACCTGGGCTGGTCAGCACCGTCTGTGTTAATGTGCCTCTCACCTGCCTCGGGTTCTCCTGCTCACCCCTCAGCGTTTAAGATGCAAATGTAGAGTCAGGGAGCAGTTCAAAGCTGGCGCTGATGACACAGGGAAGGGATATTACTGAATTCCAACAGGTATGAAGTGGATTAAGCTATATAACTCTCTGTAAAGGCAGCTTGGTGTCTTGCTTCATAGTGCGTTCTCAGTTACACCAGAGGTGATGCTGCAGTGAGAAAAATCCTACAGAGCTCAGAGCTCCTGGTGCAATAAAAAAGCACTGTAGGGTGCACTGGTCTGTGCTGTGTTTGGTGTCTGAGATCTTCATCCCTGAACAGAATGTGTATGTATTTACAGAATAAATGTATGCTATGCACATGCATGGGTGCTTCCAACCACTACTGGAGAGATGGGGCTTGGGCTGTGACTCTTTACAGGGTGAGCAGGACACCTGTGACCCCTGCGAGGTGCAGCCCTTGCTGCCATGATCCCTGTGTTCCCTTGCAGCCCCCGGGCCCCCCGTGAAGCTGGTGTTCCCCGAGGTGAGGCTGACGTCCGTGCGCATCGTTTGGCAGCCGCCGGAGGAGCCCAACGGCGTTATCCTGGGTAAGGAACGCAGGGACGGAGATCAGAGCAAGTGGGGTTTTCCTTTGCCTTGCACGTAAGAGAATCTCTGGCTGAAGAAAGGTAAATGAGCTGGTGTCAGCTGAGGGGACAAGTCTGCAGCACTCCGTGCTGTGGGTTTTCCTGAGCCAGAATTCGGTGTTGTTTGAGGCCCCGTGTCTGAATGTCATCTCTCTTCCCATCTGCGTTTTGGGTTGGTGACCTGTTTGGCTGACTATTGGGAAAACTGCCTAGAGACCTGGATTTTCCCCATCTTTGTCAGACATGCCCGATGTTTCAGTTTTATGTGTGCTTCCATTTTATTGCTTCCTTCAGATAACATGTCTGACAGGTCATGAGGAGTTAAATCCTATTTGCCCTTTCATCAAGGAAAAGAGAGGCAGCAAGGCATGACAGGAATTTGTGGAAAACCTTCTCACCTACCTGCTCTCATAACTCTTGGGTTGCCTTTGCAATATGTGCACCCAGCCACTGTTGCACTTAAAATGTGAAGACTTTTACAATGTAAGAATCCATTCCTGCCTCTAAAATTAACGTAGCTCATAGTTACCAAGCAATTTAGTGGTTTTTGCTGCTGCTGAACACATTTTACAGTAGTTCTGGCTGGCGAGTAAAGATTTGTGTCTCAATTCTGAGAACAGAAGCAAAAGCTTTTGTTTTTATCTATTACTCAGTCTGCCAGACCTTTCTGCTTCTAATTTCACTGCCATCATTCAGGCCCACATGTAGGCTTTCAGCAATATTCCCTAAAGCCTTCCCTGCTGGCCGGAGGGTGCCTGCTTCAAATGCTCCTGCAGAGGTGACGTTGCTTTAAATACAGAAGTCGTCCTGCATTGCACTTAAATCTTGAGTCAAGAACTCCAAGTGTTTGCTCAGGTGTGTAGTTTACCAAAGTGGTCCCCAAGCACCTGAAGACACAGGGAAATCTTCAAACAGCATCCAAAGGCAGACGCTGCAGGATTTTCTGAGCATGAGGAGGAGTCTGTCTGGACCTTGGCAGCGGTGAGCTGCCAGAGATGGATCCACGCAGGGTTTCTCTGCAGCTCAAGGAATCTTGGCTTCCAGGTTGTCTTGTGGGTTTGATTTGTTGCTTTTTTTAAGGAACTGTGTGTCCTAGAACTTGCTCTCAGCAGAGACTGAGATTTGAGTCACAGGATGTGGTTAAGGAGGAAAAAAAATCATTTGATAGGAATGATGAGAAAGCACAAAAGGCATTTTGCTCCCACAACTGTGTTCCAACCTCTCACGCTGCTGCACCTTGTTGGCCTCGTTTGCTGGAGTTGCTGCAAGATCAGCAGAGTAGGAACTCTCCTTTCTTTTGTCTTTGCAGAGTGCTTTGTGCAGTGCATCCCCTCTGCAGCTGGCTCTTGCTCATTGACATTATGGTGATGATAAAATCATACAAACAGGGCTGGAAGGAAAGGCAAAAGCTGTCCCTCAAAGAATCTTTGGCATGTTTAGCATGTAGACTGTTGTTTCCAATGTCTTTCCCAGTAAGACACCCCAGGGTGCTTCACACAGTCCATGACTCCTCTGAAGGTGTAACAAAGTCAGTTCATGTCCCACTGTTCATTCCTGCTCTCTCCCACAGCGCAGTTCCAGGTCAGCCAGTCCTCCTTTCACAACTGCATTCAGCTTTTTCTCTTTAAGTGTGATAATTTGCAGATACCTTTATTGAATTTCATCTCACTGATTCCAGACCATCTCTCTTCATTGCCCAGATCTCTTTGAATGACACTCATGTCCTCTAAAGTGTGCACAGCTTGCTTTCAATTTTGGAGTTTGCAAGCAGATTGGCATTTCCATCAGCCAGGTCATTAATGAAAGTATTCAACAGGACCAGACTCATTCATGAGGTCTCAGGAGAGCTTACCTACTATGTCCTCCCTGGCTGTTAGCAAATCATTGATAACATTTTAATTTTTTTAAGCGTTCACCTCAAAATGTGTGGTGTTTTTCTTAGATTCTGTTATTGTGTTTGCTTTGGGTGGGACTATGTGCAACCATATTAAAGCCTCACTCAAAGACAACGTGGATCATATCTACTCTTCCCACCTGGCCAATTACACTGTCAAAATGGAAAACAGATTTTTTGATATTTATTATTTGCTCCAATCAAGTGGATATTGGCTGTTCCTTGGCACATTATTATCCTCATAGATGCTTGTATATTGACTCATATTTTTTCCACATTCTTTCTGTGTATTGAACTTTAGTTTGATTTGTTCGTAATTCCTTTAGTCCACCTTGCCTCCTTTTAAAAGACAGTGTACTCTGTTTGCCCTTTTGTAATGTTCTGGGATGTCACTTGTCGTCCACAGGTCCTAGAAGAGAATGGCTAATTATTCAGAGATGGCTCCATCTCTACAGGGCAAATTTCATCAGGCCTTTCTGACTTGATTACATCCAGCTTAGCTAAATATTCGTTAACCTGTTCTCTATCCCAGCCTGCATCCCTACTTACATTGTTGTCACTTTTAATTTGTGTGGAGGATCTTGTCAGCACCAACTTCTTGTTGTGTGTGAGACTGCAGCAGTGCAGGAATCAGCCTTCCTTCCCTTTCTGCCTCACCTCTCTTTTGCTCTTTTTTTCCTCCTGCTGGTTGACCTGTCCTCCTCCTCTCCCTCCGATTTCTAATGTATTTATGAAATCTTTCTCACTGCCTTTGCTGCCCTTCAGGTGATAACTCACTTTGCTGTGTGGCCATTCTGATTTTGTCCCTACCTGCCTTTGCTGTCTATTTATATGCTCCCTTAGACCTGTGTCCTGTTTCAACTTTTTCTCCAATTCACTTTTGATTTTCAGGCCATTAGTGAGCTCTGAATGCAAACATATTGGCCTCTTAACATCTTTTGTCTGCACTGGGATGGTTGTACCATTTTTTTTGTCTCTTAAAATGGTCAGCTAACCTGGATTCCTTTTTCCCTTAGAATTCCTTCCCAGGAGGATGTTACCTGCCAGTCCCCCCTATCCACCCTTTTGAAGTCCATTGTCTTTATTCAACAGTTCTTGCTTTTATTTTCTCAATGGTAGAAATACTGAGGTTCCTGGAGGAAGTAGTTAGCAGCCAAAGAGAGAAAAAGGGAAAATTGCTCATGCTGGCTACTTCTGTGATCTTTTCTAAGAAGTGAGCTGTGCTTCAAAAATAGATAAAAAACAATGTGTAGCCCTCTAAGGAAAGGTTGCAAATTTGGGGAGTTTGGGTTGGGTTTTATTTTTCCCTGCACACTTTTTACATCTCATTACTATAATGAACCTCCAAAACACCACTGCAACCCCCTGGTCAAGTGCACCAAAGTGGAGTCATTGGGCAAAATAAGTGAACGTAATTTTGTGCGCTGCCCTTCTATTCACTCATGGGGCTCGAAAGAAAAACCACTTGCTTTGCAAGAGCGACTTACGTTCAGAGCCTTTGAACTAATGTTCCTGCTCTGCCTGCCTTGTCCTCTGAGCATATGCGCACCTTTGCCGCTAACATTTTTGTAATCTATATAAAAACATGTTCTAGCCTTTCAGAGAGAGATTAGCAGGATGAAATACTGGCAGGCACCAAGAGGGAAAATCGCTTGTTTGTTTGTTTAAATATTTTACCATGCAAGTCTGTGAGATATTTCCCCTTTTTCCTTCTGGGAATGTTATGCCAGCCCTCTGAGGCTTCACTCTGTCTTCCTCTCTGCGCTCAGTTCAGCCAGCACCCACATAGTTCCCTCAAATACTATTAAAGATAAATGAGGCATTAATGTGCATTTGTGCACTTCAAGCAATGAGCTCCCCTGAAAACGAGAGCTTAACCCGCATCCTCCCAGGCCCTGGTTTGTATTCCTCACGGTATCCTCATATTTGGCATTTACGTGGAGCTTATTGCAAAAAAATTAAAAAAAAAAAAAAAAAAGCCTAAGACCTCCACCGAGAATTAGAACCAAAATTGGATGTAATCCGTGTTTGCAAATTCCTATTCTGATCCCAGGCTGCATTTACACACCCGCTGGCCCTAGAACAGATAAGCAGGAGAATCAACAAACCGGATTGCTGCTCCGCCGCGCCGAGCGTAACCTCGCGGTATCGCTCAGCTCTCCCCGAGTTCTGTGACAAATTAATAAGTGTTTGTATCTCTGCTGCACCGTGGCCTGCACCAACGGGTGCTGCCACTTCTTGAAGGGCTTTGTATGGTGACGAGCTTGAAGGCTTCTTGATATTCACGGGGTGTTGTCACCCCCCTCCTGCCTGTTTGCTTTAGGGAATCCAGCGGCTGTGCTGCGGTGACCTAACGTTTAACAGGCAGCTGCCGTTTATGGAGTTTGGGAAGAGTGCAGCTCGTGGAACTGCTTACATTCGTGCAAAAAATGCTCAGGAAGATGCTAAAGTGAGAAATAGGCCTAGTTTCAATGAATAAATGAACTCCTGAAGACTTGATCTTTCAGGAGGGTTTTTAATGCTGTTTTGGCCTGGTGAGTGGTGGCATTCCCAATAGCAGAAGAGATTTGGGATCTAATGTTATATGGCAAAAAAGTTAAGGAAATTATACAAACTCTTATTGACCATCCAGACATTTCACGTTCTATAAGATATTCCTTTCTCCCAAAAGTTTGTTCCAGTCACTTTTTAAAGGCTATACTTTTATTCATAACCTTTGATTTTTTTTTTTTTTTTTTTTTTTAGTAAGATATCTGCAATATCTTCTTGTCATAATCTAGTAAGGAAAGGAAGCTGCTCATTCCTCCACTGCAACAATTGCCTGTTATAGCCCTCGAGCATACATTAATTTCTCTTTGAACACTTCCCATTTACCTCTATTGATTTGCCTCGTTTGATTTCACTTAACATTCCCTTTCTTCTCCTATCCCTTGTTGCTGAAATTCATCAACTTAATAATTTTATCTTTTTGATCTTGCATTAGCCCTAGTTATTATCCAAGCTGTAGTTTAAGTACTGAGTCTTCTGCGCTGCTCAGAAAAAAATAAAAATAATGCTTTTTATGCAAGTCTGGATCCTCATTGTCCCGAACTGTCTAACAGGAGATGCAGGGGGTCAGGATGAAGCGCTGGGTGTCTCCCAGGTGGGTTGTAGGTAGCGGTAAAAGTGAGCTGAGTTCAGGTGTAGAGCTTGGATATTTACCTTGGAATCAGACCTATGGAGGTGTCAAGGTGATGGCTCTGGTTGTGTAAACTCAGGAAAACAGATATTTCCTCAGACTTTGAGCCAAGACAGCAGATGTAGGAGGGGACAGTGAGAGCTCGCACTGTTTTTCACAGGGGTGCAAGGAAAGGGAGTTTGGAGAGCCTGTCACAGAGACAGGCTGTGACAAGTGATTTCCTCTCTCTCACAGCTAAATTAATTTTTTCACTAGCCACACCCCCACTCTTGTGTAAGATATTGTAATGGCCTAGATATGCGTGTGTTCCTTTGCCTAACCTGGGTGTGTTTGCAATTGCTTTCCAGCATGACTGCCACCATTTAGCAGTAAATAGTTATCTTTCTATTCCCCCCTTACATTTTAACTACACTTCATATTTTACAAAGGTTTAGAAAAGAGAGGAAATTACTCAACAAGGATATGTCCCAGATATCATACTTATCTTTTAATAACTAGATAAATCAACTTTTCTATTCTTTTAATATTCTCTGTTTCCCTCCAGGTCTTATTCTTTACGTCTTAGGTCCCTTTATCAAGCTGCTTTAGCCATCTTAGTTGCTTTTTTCCTTCATCTTTCCTGCTTCTGTAAAAATTTCCCCAGTGCTTTTCTTTGACTATTTTTCCTCCTTGTTAAGATCCTGCACTGGGGTTTTCACTCCCACGTTCTTCACATCAGGATAAACAAAAAAGATCATATATATCAGTTCCTTCTCCCCGTTGCTCTCTGTCTTTCTGTGGAATTTTAAAAAAGATCAAAATATTGCAGCATTAAAGGTACAGAAATACTTTGCTGAAATTTATTGGACTAGTAATGGAAGAACTAGTCCCATGGATAAAAGGAGATAATTTGCAGGTGAAAAAATGAAATGTTGAAAGAGTAAGACCCCAAGACTTTGCTGGGATCTAAGCACGCTCGGGAGCACTGAAAAATCAGGAGACTTTTTAATTGATTAGAATAGAATAGAAGAGAACAGACTATTCCAGTTGGAAAGGCACCTATAACAATAATTAATCCAGCTGCCTGACCAGTTCAATGCTGACCAAATTAGAGTATTATTAATGGCTTCATCCAAATGGCTCTTAAACAGGCTTGGGGCATTGCCCACCTCTCCAGGAAGGCAGTTCCCAGGTTTGACCACCCTCTCTGTAAATAAATCCTTCCCCATGTCCACTCTAAACCTTGGCTGAAGCAGCTTTGAACCATTCCCGCATGTCCCATCAGTCCCGGGGTGATCACAGAACCCAGATAGTTTGGGTTAGCAGCAATCTTTGAAAGCCATCTGGTCCAGCCCCCCTGCCATGGGCAGGGACATTCTCAACTTTCCAAGCCGTGTCCACCCTGACCTTGAATATTTCCAGGGATGGGGCAGCCACCGCCTCTCTGCACCGGTGTTTTACCAGCCTGGTAGATCAGCACCTCCCTCTCCAGAGAGCAGTGAGGTCACCCCTCAGCCTCCAGACTAGACAAGCCCAAAGTCCTCAGGCACTCCTCAC
The DNA here is from genome assembly GCF_015227805.2 of Hirundo rustica. Lineage (NCBI taxonomy): Eukaryota > Metazoa > Chordata > Aves > Passeriformes > Hirundinidae > Hirundo > Hirundo rustica. The sequence continues at coordinate 12,756,143 of NC_053464.1, forward strand.
AGGACACTGCTCCCAGCCTTTGAAGAAATCTAAGTTTATCCACCTGGCTGTGGAAATGTTCCTGTAGGAATAAGCCAAGCACAGCCTGGGGGAGCTGGGGCTGAAGCCACAGGTGCTTGGAAAAGCCAGCTCGCTCCTCGAGGTGTCGGTGCAAACTGCTCCATCTGAAGCAGCCATGACTGTTTCCCCATGTCCCCGAGCAGCCGCCAGAGAAGAAAGGACAAGGAAACCCTGGTGCATCATCAGTGGCACTGTGAGAGCCGGCACAACAAAATTAATACCATCTGTATCCCAATTAAATTCCCCTGTTCGCGGCAGAGTGCGCCACACGCAAGTGGCATCGATTCCAGGGACTGCAGGAACTCCGGGCCTTTTCTGTGAGTGGAAATGTGGCAAATGTGGCATGTTCACAGTGGGAAATAAATGTCATTGGGTTTTCTCTAATAGCCGTAGGTAAGATCAGCCCCTCAGATTTCATGCAGTGACCTTCCCAAATGAACCATGCCAGGTTTGGCTCCCCTTGGTCTTGTTACAGCCAAGATGTGGTGGGAGTTCAAACTCTAGCTGGGATATTAATTCCATGAGAAAGAGATGGCTCAGGTGCTGCAGACCTCTTTTGTCATTTGGAGGATGAGCAGAGGGTTGGCAGAACTGTGCCGTGACTGTTTTGTTTTCAGCTGGTTTGATTTGGATTTTGTTGGCTGTGCTCTGCCCTGTGTAACTCCATGGAGCATTTAATCATACATTTAGCTCAGGCAATAAAACTCCACATCAGTTCTGCTATTAATTGATTTTGGAAGTCAGCTGCTGGACTGGAAGTTACCATTGAGCTCCAGAAGTGAGAGCCTGATTGAATTGCTGGGTTTACAGAATGGATTTGAACATTTGGCAGACCCTCTTTGGGGGACAGTTGTCGCTAGTGGTGCGTAAGAGCCCTGGAATCCCTCCTTGCACAGTGGAATCATTAATAACCCAGGCTAAACCGTGAGCTCCTGATTGTTAGGCAGGGTGGAAGGGGGTTTATCACTTACAGGCATCAGCAAAATTGATTATTGAGACCTGCATGGATGAAGCAGGACCACAGGGCTTGCAGGCTCCTTCCTCAGGCTCTAGGCAGGAGCAGTGATGCTGGATGAGGGAAGGGTGGCTTTATTGGCAGATCTGGCGCTCACTGCTGAGGGAAAAGCACGTGCAGAGAGGAAGGGCAAGCTTTGACTGGAGCAGTGTGGAGGCTGCGTGGTTCAGGCAATCCAGCTGCTGAAGCTGCAGCTGCAGAACCTTGAATTTGTGCCAGTGCTGAAACTGGGAGAGGGCAGAACAACCTGTGAGCGTGGGCTGGAAAGCTGGAACGGGAGCATTGCCTTGAACCCCCTCAGTCAGGTGACACATGGAACCGACTCTGCTCCTTTGCTTTCCAGAAAGGTACCAGCATGCCCAGGGAAGATTAAACTGGTTTTGCATCTTGTCGGTCTAAAGGATGGAAAGTGAGCTGGGTTTCATGGCAGTTGTATCCAGCAGAGCCTCCTGTGTGAGTGATTTCCTTTGTAAGGTGCCTGGCATCTGCCAAAAAAGCAGAGCTTTATAACGGCAAGGGCAATAAATCACTTTTCTCCTGACTTCAGATAAGCATGTAATTAGGATAAACTAATAGTGCTGGTGCTCTTTTGTCCCTGCTAGAGAAGCCAGCTGAGCTTTTCCCCTCTCTGCTTGCAGGGTACCAGGTCGCCTACCGCCTGGCCAGCAGCAGCCCCAACAAGTTCACCACGGTGGAGGTCGGCTCCACAGTCCGGCAGTTCACGGCTACAGACCTGAGCCCAGAGTCAGCCTACATCTTCAGGACCTCTGCCAAGACCAGGCAGGGCTGGGGGGAGCCTCTGGAAGCCACGGTGATCACCACTGAGAAACGAGGTAACGCCTGCAAGCCGTGGGTTCGGGGAGTTTCTGTGCCTGCCCCAGTGCCTGTGCTGCACTTAGGGGGATTTTAATAGCAGGCTGCACCTCCTCCTTCTCACCCCATAAACCTGCCCCAATCCATAGCAACATCATGATTTGAGAAAGCAAGGCAGACTTTTATGAGACGCAATTCTTCTAACCTGCCGGGCTGTTGGAATTGATTTTTCCATCAGCTGCTATATTGGCCATATGCAGCCTCCTTTTGCAGTCAGATGGGTTTTTGGGTTTTTTGTTGGTTTGGTTTTTTCTTTTTTTTTTTTTTCAGCTCTCTCGTTTTCTAGAAAGACTGCAATCTTAAGAAAGTAAGTGATGGATGAATTATATTGATTAGGGAACACAAAATGAGAGTCAGTGGCGTTGCAGAATTTCTCCACGGCTCCTCCATTGTGCCTCAGCCCTGACCTAATGTGTTTGTAATTACTCTGGCCTTTCGCTGCCACACGCTCGAGCAGAGCCTTTGCATCTGGATTGCCCAGACTTTTTCTGCTTCTTGCATCAGCCATGAAATGGTTGTTTGCATGCTGACTCTCCAGGCAAATTCTGTTCTGAGGGGAGTCTAGATGGTGGCATTTATAGATGTGTGTAAATGAAACCAAATGCTTTGATACCAAATGTACCAAAATGTGAAAGACATTTCAGGTATTACAGGATCTGCTCTGCATCGCTGCTTGTTTTTAATGCTTTGGCTCAAGGAACTGCTCATTCCTCCAGTTTTAGAACTGATCTGTAGAGCTTCAGTTAAAAAAAATTGCATTTTCTACTTGCACATGAAGATTTTTATTTTTTTTTTTTTTTTTTTTTTAAATTCAGAGCTAAAAGTGGATATATTGGTGAATATGTTGGTGGAGGGCAAATGTGTGGGGTTTTCACTTTCTTGCACACAGGTCATGTTCCACTGCAAAGAATATGTCTGGTCTCTTGAGCTGGCAAAATCAAAACAAGCCAGGGTAACTCTGCCAGCTCCACTTGGGTTTTGTGCCATGGGATGTCTGGATATTGATATTTTTAAAGTAAAACTGTCCCTCAAAAACTAGAACCATACAACTCCCGTGCCTCATAAAAGTCACAGTTCAGAGAGGAGCACACTCCAGCAGGTCACCAGGCCAGACCTCCACAGACATCTTTCAACTTCTGCATGTGCTTGTGGGCCTGCTCCTGGTTCTTTCCCAAGTTATGCACTACAATGCAACCAATGACATTTGCTTTTAATTCCTAAAATGTGCCTGATAAGCAATCGTTTGTTTAAAGTCCTTTCTACACCTTGCACATGATTTATTGCAAGAGTAAAGATTTCCCATTGTATTTGCCCACAATGTCTTCCTTATTATTTTTCTCCAACATTTCTGAGAAGAGAGGAAGCTGATGTTCAGCTACCAACAGCAAGAGCCTGAGAGGTGCTTTTCAACTACTCCTGGCCTGTCTGGTTGGGTTTAAAATTCCCTCTGGCAAAGCTCTGCAGGTCATGTGCAGCTTTCCCAGTGCATAACAGCGCAGTCCTCAGAGAAAGAACCTCTGGAGATGTGTTAGGAAATTGGAAGTGCCTCTGCTAAAGATACTGTCCATCAAAGAGATTTATCAGCTCAAGGTTTCTCCCACCCCTGTCTGATTGCTGTCAAAGGGGAGTTTCAAAGCCTGACATGTGGAGGCTTCAAAAAAAAAACCCCACCATGCCAAAAAAATGTGAATTCTCATAGCTCAGAGCCTCTCCTGCTCAATAAAACGTGCTGAGATTCCCCGGACTGTGCAGAGGGATGCACAATAGCTCAAGGCAGAACTCCCAGCTCACTGTGGGAACAATGACCCCTTGTTGCTATCAATGCTTTAGGGTTATCTTGAGTACCCAAATCACAGTGTAACAAGATCCCGTTCTCTTGTTGATGGACAGCTCTGCGGGGCCTCTACGTGTTTTGGAACCACAAGTTTACTGATCTCATACAAAGTGTAAGGACAAAAATGTGCTTTCTCACATCAGCAAGAATTATAAAAGGGGATGATAAAGAAAGTTATCCAGGTGTAGCTATCCTGCTAACAAGAAATTAACCTGAAATGTGTATACATGATAATAAATATTCTAGAATAAAAAGATATTTAATTCCTGTTAATAAAGATGTACTTAAAATCCTCATAGTCCTTGATACTAAGGTGGACAGACACAAAAATTCTCTTGAAAATTAACAAAATTGGTCACTCTCACCCTTGTAAATTCCTTGGTTAATCCCAGTATAAATCTTCACATTTTGCAGTGAAGCCTGTGATTTACAGATCCCAAGCTATATTGTGGCTGCACCCTCCAGGGCCTCTGCTGCAGTGCTTTGAATCTACACTTCAGAACAGTCAACACCAGTGATCAGGGCAGAACTGAGTCAAAAAACTTAAATGTAGCAAGAAATTAAAAATAGTCTATAGAATCATGTGGCCTGGTGGAGTCAAACCTGCACTGACAGTCTCAGCTTAGCATTTGCTTGTGGCTGAATTCCCATAAACAAACTCTTTACACTAATGGGTTTGTACAAACAGTCAGGGAGTATATCCTGCAAGGCGGGAGATTTTAAGAACTCCCATTAGCAGCAGAAGGAAACCCAGTCATGGGAGACTGACTGCAAGATCTGACCTGCCCAAAAGTGCAGAGCAGGATGTATAAAATCCCTGCACGACTCTCGCTCCCTGGCATGGAATAACCCCGCGTCCCTGTCTCTGCCTGTCAGCGTAAGGCGCTGACCTTTCGCGTCGTGCTGCTGCTCGCAGGCTGCTGGCACCCAGGGCTTCCTCCAGCTAATAGCTTACAAGTCTTTGGGCACTGATGTCAGCGAGAGCAGGCTGCAGAGAAATGCCAAAACACGCAGGAAATGGTTTTAAGGGATGGCAGGGAAATGAAGCGCTGGCTGTCCGGAGCTGTGAGGAATCAGGCAGGCAGAGGTGTGTTTATGGAAACAAGTGCTGATGAAGTTGAATTGAATTGCTTCTCAAAAGCAAGTCACTGCGGTGTCTCCAATCAATTTCTGCTTTATTACATGCCACACATTTTAATCAGAATCAATAATCTTCATGATAAACAATTAAACAATTATTCCTCACTCTATAGGGTTTCTCTATTGAAATCGATGGAGTGCGGAGCCGCGGTGACGGGAAAGGAGATCTGTAATGAAACAGTTGGGGGCTGGCATGCTGACACCTGCATTGCCATTCCCTGCTCATCCCAGAGCTGTGAGGGTAATTACTCTGGAGAGATCTCCCTCAGCACTGGCTGGTTTGACTTTGCAGGTTCAAGGTTAGTGGGTATGAAGGGAAGAGTCAGGGAGCTCTGGAAGGGACCTGCACCGGGTGTTCCAGCCCCAGCTCTGTGCTGCTTCCAGGCTGGGGTTTGGAAGCAACAGCACCAGGAGCTGCTGATGCCTCCTGGTTCCTCGCCTGGTGCAGGAGTTCAGCATCAGCTGTGTGTGCTTGGACTCTGCCACACAACAGCCTGTTCCAGCTCGCCCCTTCCTCTTGCCGCAGCTGGGGGAAGAGGACCCTGCATGGCACAGAGAGAACAGAGTTCCTGGTAGCAAGGAGTAGGAACAGGTGAAAAAGTGAGCTCATTGACACACAGATTCTGTCAAAAGAGCCAATGCAGCCAGAAGCACAGCTGAGTTTCATTAAAGATTGCCTTGCCTTGTTTGGCTTCCAGTCCTGGTGACTCTTCTTTAACCAGGTCAAGACCCGCCCCAAGTCTGAGGTCCACTGTGAGGAAGGTTTATATGCTGTGGTTACCTTTGGTGCAGGGAGATGAGAATCAGTTTTACTGCTCTTCCTTGCAGCAGAAGGTTAAGGAACGGGATGTTTGCATACTTCATGTGGCAAATCCAAAAATTCAATGCCCTGTGGCTTTACCGCTGTGAAAATCTGACCGGGCTGTCACATTTTACCTTGTTTTGAATTCCCTCTCAAAGCAGCTAACTTGTGGTTCGATTGCAGAGCGACCAGCACCTCCCAGGCAGGTGATGACCCCCCAGGGCGACGTGTCCTCCCGCAGCCTGGTGCTGACGTGGGTCCCCGGCAGCGACGGATCCTCGCCAATCCGATATTTCACCGTGCAAGTGCGGGAGCTGCCGCACGGGGACTGGCAAACCTACTCCTCCTCCATCAGCCACGAGGCCACGTCCTGCATTATCGAAAGGTACCATGAGGTCCCAGGCCAGCGCAGAAATTCACAAACTTTCCCTCTAGTTAGGAAACCAAAACCAGCATCGCTCAGCTTCATGTTCTTTTTGGGGGAGAGAGGTTAAGTGAGGCCACTGCTCCCATTTTAGAGGTGGTGTTGTGAACAGCGGTTGAGAGATTTGCTGAAGGTCATGCAATAAATCTAATTAAAGTTGGACTGCAGTGCATGTTTTTTGAAGCCTTTCCTGGAAGCTCAGAACCGCAGATAACGCTACTCAGGCTAAATCATATGTAGCTACACAGAGCTCTGTAAAATACAACTAGTTAAAAATCCTTTCAGTAGTGACTGATGTTAAAATCCACTCTGAATGCTGCATGGCAATTATCTCTATATAAGCTTTTCCAGATGAAATGAGAACCATTTTTATCTGTATTTTCCATACTGAAGTTTATAGATAGCATCAGAATGTTTAAACTTTGTTATTCAGGCTTCATTATATCCTCTGCAATACTGGTGTAATTAAAGTCCTTGTAACATCAGCAGAAGTAATTGAATGTCTACGAGCAGGTACTTGTTTTGCTGTCCATTTCCTCTGTTGACGAGCCAGTACAAATCAGATTACTTCTAAAAGGCCATGAGCTTTAGGAGAATCAGGTATTCTGAGCATTCAGATACAGATTTTTTGGGTCTGTTATTAAAAGCATTGGTGGCTGTGGTACATGGCAGCTCACTGGTTGGGTGCCAGTATCTTTCCAGTCAAAACCTGTAAAAACAAAGAAACCATCTATGTCACTTAGACCTGGCTTTTGCATGACTGAAAACAAAAGATCAAAAGGGATGATTCACATTAATCAAGTTACTGTAGCTAAGAGATTCTGTCCTGACAGAGTGGCAATGCTGAGATTTCTTCTCCCCCTTGCTAAAAGCACTTTCCTGTGGAAGTCCAGAAGGGTCATGGATGTGAGAGTGCTGCCCATCAGGATGCATTATCCTTGATGTTTAATCATTCCTTACAAGCAACTTGGGTTTGTAGCCAGTGCTACATCTGCCAGTGGATGGTGAGACAGTACCAATTAATTAGTGAAATCCCCCTAAGTTACAGCTCTGCATTTCAAACCTCTGCCTGTGACTCCAAAGGCAGCCTCCCCTTCACCGCCCCTGCCAAGCCAAGACAGAATCATCTCTGCAAGGTTATGTCAGCTGGAAATCACTCTTTGCATATCTTAAAGCACCACATAGACAAAAGAGCTGCAGGGAGCCTTTTGTTGCTGTCTTTATTAAATAATCCCAGTAAGATGGCATTAATTTGGGATTCAGCAGGAGCGAAACGCACTGATGGAACGGTGTGGCGCAGGGGATTAGTCAGGAGCTGGCACTCTGAATCCCTGATTCTGGGCACTGGCTGACCCTGGGCACGTCTCCTGCCTCCTCCCCATCCGTGCCAGGAGGATGGGCCGACCCCGATGGCTTTGGAGGATATCTCAGCAGAGCACCTGGAAAGCCAGGCTCTGCACAGCCATGCAGAGCTCTGATAGCGAGCCCCAGTCGTGCGCTCCTCCACGAGCTGCAGCCTCAGGTCTGCTCACTGGGGCCCAGTTCAGCGACAAATCCAGGAGTGTTTTGGGGAACTCAGAGCAGGGGACATCTGGGAAGGTGCTGATGGCAGCAGGGGTGGGAACACGGAGGGAGCTGGGGGAGACTGCAGAGAAGAGGCGATGGGGAGAGGGGACAAACTGCTCAGCTACTCTGGCTGGCAGTGGGCACGTTCTCTGTGGAGTCAAGTGGCAATGAGGGAGGGAGATTTCACCCCTCAGCCTTGTTTATCCCATTCCACAGCTTGAACCCGTTCACCTCCTACAAGCTGCGAGTGAAAGCCACCAACGACATCGGGGACAGCGACTTCAGCGCGGAGACAGAGGCAGTCACCACCCTGCAGGATGGTAAGGGACGGGGAGGAGGGCACACTGGAGGGGTGAGGGCTCCCCAGGGCTCCCGGAGCCACGGCAGGGTGCTCTCCACTGAGACTGGACCGAAAACCAACAGCCAAGGCAGTTTTGTCCACAGGAAGCCGGCACAGGTAGCAGTGAGATATGGCTGAATTAACAGGCAGCCTTTAAGTGTCCTGCTGTGCCCTCTGATAATGAATCATACTTTCAGGAGTCTCAAAATGGATTTAAGCTTCGTTTGATTGGCTTCCAAACTCTGCACTAACCATTATCTTTGCAGAAATTGAATAATTTACAAGAGAGCATTAAAAATAAATGTAGAACCCTGCATACATTTGAAGAAGTTTCTTCAATTGTTTTCCCCTCACAATCCACGTCGGTCTGCAGAATGGCAAAATTGCTGAGGTAGAAGTAAGAAAGAGTAGGAAGCTCCTGGAAACATGAGCATTTAATCCTGCAGATCAGGACTAATAAACTGTGAATGACATTGACAAGGCTTTTATTTTTAGCCTTAGAGATCAGCTTCTAATTCCTTGATTGTATAAAGTCGATGCCTGAATGCAGAAGTAGCTCTGATGTCTTGAATGGAGGAAGGAACTCTGCAAAGTAGGAAAAGCATCAGGATGTGCTTTTACCCTGGGAAATTGGGTAATCCTGGTATACATAATGTGGATAAATATATATATACATGGGTGCTGTGAGGTGGGGGTCAATCTCTTCTCCCAAGTAAGAAGAGGTAGCACGTAAGGAAATGGCCTGGCTGCAGGAGAAGTTTAGATTGAATGTTAGGGAAGATTCCTTCACTGGAAGCTTTCTCAAGCACTGCAAAGGCTGCCTAGGGCAGTGGTGGATTCCCCATCCCTGGAGGGATTCAGAAGCCTGTGGCACCTGGGGACATGAGTTAGCAGTGGGATTGGAAGTGCTGACTTAATGGTTGGACTTGGTGCCCCACCTAAATAATTCTGTGGTGTTGTGTGTGTGTGTGTGTATATATATATATATATGTGTGTGTGTTTGCTTCTATGGTTATAAGTGTGTGTATATATATATATATATATATATATGATTGATTCTATGGCTATAGATACATATATATGGTGCTAGGAATTACTTCCTACAGAGCAAGGAGTTAGAAACGACACTGAGACATGAAAATAGGAAGCCATTTTGCCCAAGAATGTGGTCTTGAATTCAGAAGAACAGAGGACAGAGCTCAGGAGCATGGGAAGTTAAATAGGAACCCATGTAACACCTGACTCATGTGCTAAGCAGCCCCTCAAAGGCATCCTGGCTCTCCACCTTCCTTCACAGCTGCAGCAGGGTCGGTGCAGGCTGGAACTGGTGCTAATGAGGCAGCACTGACTCACTGGTTTGGGATTTTAAATTTCGTTTTAAGTTCTCTTTGAATTTAGCTACAGTGGATCTAGAGTTGTGCTTGGCCTCATCACAATACAGCAGGGAAAAAACTGTGAAAGCTCCTCAGCAAACTGAGTGTTTATTCTGCTGAGCAACCCCGGTGCTGCCACTTGAGCACTGCACTGTGGAGGTCTGTGAGCTCCTGATAAGCCTTTGCTTCACATCTTCGAGCTGCTGGGGAGTGTCTGGGAGTGCCACAGGCCATGGGCACAGGAAGGGGTTAACCTGTGGTAACTCAAGCTGTCCTGACTCAAATAATGTGTGACCGTGTGACACAGACTCCTAAATTCAAGGTGGGCTTGCCCCAAAGGTGGCAGAAAATCTGAAAAATCTGGGAGCAGTTTTCTCACCCGTTGGAGCCAGCACACGGCCGGTTCCACTTCCTTACAGATGGGCATCTGCTGGTCTGTGAGCAGCTGGCTGCTGCAGCCTCCTCCAGGTTTATGCCCTGAGCTTTTCTTGCTGTGCTCCAGCTGCCAAGGCCACGGGTGGAGCAAGGGAGGTAAGAGGAGTGCCTGGCTTCTCCCTGGCTTCCAGCACCCACATCCACCATGCTGCTGTTGAGACCCACCACGAAGCAGCTGGGATGGAAGATTTCCTTCAGCAGCGAAGAAAAAGTACCTGATGAATGAAAGAAAAACTGCCCCCTTTCCACCCTCCTGCTGTAACTGCTTTTGTTCCCTTTTTCTCTTGTTTAGTTCCAGATGAACCACCCAGCTCTGTCTTGGTAACTCCCCACACAACTTCCTCTGTCCTTGTGCAGTGGCAGGTAGGTAAAAATGAAAAATTCTGACGTTCCTGTGAACAATCTTTTGGGCTGCTTTGACTTGTTGAATTTAAGGTACATTGCCAGGGACATTTTCTTGAGTTGGAAGTATTGTACTAACATTGAAGGACTGCAGCTACTTCCTTATTTGCCTGATCTAGCATAAATTTTAGTGATGAATGGAGATTCCTGACAGCTGCTTTTACTTTGTGCCCCACTGGGAGGTAAAGGAGTGTCCAAGATTGTTACTTGTCAGATTCTCCTGCCCTCTCATTGCTATCCATGGATGTGCATCTTTACATGGAAAATATTCCATGGTAAGATCAGGTAATCAGAAGCTCACATCGTGCACAGCCTCCTCCTGCTGCTGGGATGATCAGAAGGCTGAGATCAGTGCCTGAGATCCCATTCATACCTCTGAGCAGCTCCACACACCCTCTTGACTCTTTGAGAGGGAAACACTGAGTTTCTTCAGAGCAGAGAAAGGAAGTTCGGGCTCTCCGCAGTCTCTCCGGGTTGGACGGGGAAGCATTTGTGTCAAGTCTGCATTTGATATTGGCATTTCCTCTGCCTTCCTTCACCTCTCAGTCCTGGCCTCACGGGAGGTGCAGGAACATTTTGTGACCCAGCGCCTGAGGTTTCTTTTTGCAGAGTGGGCGTTAATAGAGGCACCCCAGTGGGGCACTGCACGTTATCCATAGCCCATCCTGGCCCTCCTCTGCCCCCCACACGGAGTAAGGACGACTTTGGACGGATTGCATTGCAGTGAAAAATGTGCATGTGCATTTACGGTACAGATGGGACTCCCTGCGTTTTTTGGAAGAAAAACGTATGGACGAGGGTGCGTTTATTGCTGTGCAGCAGCACTTTAAACTCTGCCTGGCTGTGCTGCTCACGCAGGATAATCCTGGGCACCAGCACTGCTTGCAGCATGTCGAGCAAATAGGAGACAACGCTGAGCAGTTTTACCAAAGGAATTACGGAGAGATGCAAATCTACCTCCCCACCTGCAAGAGCCCTCAGCAAAGGGGGAGAAAAGGACAGAAAGTGAGGACAAAGAGGATGTGAGGCACGCTGGACCACAGCAGCAAATGTTCCCCCAGCTGACTGATTACTGGTGTGTAGTTAATGTGAAATAGGTGGTTGTTTAGGTAATTGGATGCTTTTCATTTCATGAAAGTGAAATGGGGTTGTTGTGCCAGAGCCATCTCAAGGGAGTTGTGGGCGATTATATGTCATTACCACATGTATATTAATAGGTCCTGGTAATTCAACCGTACTATATTTTTCAAATAAACAAAAATCTTCAAGTCCCACAATAGCCTCCAATTAAGAGGAAGTTTCACAGCAGTGTCTAAGAAATAATGTAAACTGAAAACAGCAGTCAAGCTAAATGGGAGAGTGGATTTCCAAGCAAAGCTAAATTTTTAACTTTGAGCTGTGTTAATAATTCACAAAACAAACTCTGGATGCACTATCTGGGCTTTCAGCTGCTTGGTCCAATCAGTCCATTATTTTTAAATTTAAAGGAGGAAGAAAATAAGTAATTTTCAGTGAGGTCCGTTGTATCAATAATGCAAGGTTATTTCAAATGTTCTGGAGGATATTACACTTAACATCGGGATCATGTACTGTTCTGCTCCTGCCTTAGAGATAACAATTATTCAAACTTACATTTCAGTCTTTATTTATTTATTTCCCCTTAAACAGCACAAAAGCATTTCTCTTATTTCCATACAACATTATGGGCTGCCACTCATAAGCATTTTACCTATTTCAGCAGATCCCCTAGGCCTTTCTACAAAATCCTGAATAATCCATTACATCAAACGCAGAGTTTTGTCCACAGAAGACAGATAGGAGGGGGAAGACCTGACCTTTTAGCAGAGTACCCTTTCCAGGAAAGAATCATCATTTCCATGGCAAAAAAAAAAAAAGAGAGACAGTTTGCAAGCTATTTATTTTCTGAGCTTTCCTGTCCTAAATCTCAAGGAAGGAAAAAATGGAGCGCCACAGAGTAGCATAAGAAAACCATGTTTGCTCTCATAAGATCAGTGTTGGACCACAATGAGAAATTAAGCTTTACCTGTTAGGCAATTACATGGCAGAGCAGGGAGTCACAGTCTCCTCCTCAGCCTCAGGAGGGTTTTCCTTTTAGAGTTCTGCAGGGTATTCAACTTTTTTTTCCCCTCTAAATTAAAAAAAAAAAAAAAATAGTAATTAAAATAGGAGAAGTCACAGGTAGGCAAGGACACTGCTGTGCTGTGGAGCCCTTCTCTGCAAGGGCTAAAGTAATTCCAGTGTAATGCAGAAAAGAGAAAGTCAAAAGTTTGGGGGGGTAAAAAAAAGAAAATATCAGGAGAGAGATATTGATAATTTCCAGTAACCCCATCTCATCTGCTTGCACAGGACAGTGTTTCAGCTGGTCCATGAGCACCAATGTCATGGGGCAGCCCTGGAGAAACCTGGCCCTTTATTTGCTCTATTTTCTTAGTCCCTTGGACAAGGGGCTCTCAACCTGAGACTAGGAAGGGCTGTTGTACAAGAGCTTGATTTATTTGCCTTGTAAAACACAGTCGTAGAGGGAATATGATTGCCCTTTCTAAAATACATCACAGGAGTAAACACCCCACAGGGAGAAGAACAATTTAACCCAAAAGGCAATGTTAGCACAGGAACAAATGGTTGGAAACTGGCTATGAATTATTTAGATCAGAAATTAAATGAAAGGTTCTAACCGCTGGGAGCAGCTTCCCAACGGGAATCCTGGGAAGCTGAGGAACGAGCTCCATCTCTGGTGGAGGTGGTTGTGTCTGTGAAAGAAGCTTTCAGCAGGTGGGGTGCTGCAGTGGGGAGGCGATGATCCTCGGGGTCCCTCACAATCCCGTTCCCACAGCATCGCTCTCTAGCGCAGATGCCAAATAACAGTGAAAGGTGGGCAGAGCTTTGCCAAAGGATGGAGCACAATGCTGAGCACAAAACAACAATGAATGAGAGATCTCCAGCCAGGCAGAGCAAGTGAAATCTTGAGAGGAGTTGGGTTGCTGTCAGCAGGCTCTGTGCAGGATAGCTGCAAAAGAAGGCAGCTTCTTGCTGGAGCAGCTTCTGCTCCTTTTCCTGGTGCCTCTGTAGTTTCCTTGTACTCTGGTTCATGTAATTTTCTTTTTAGGTTTCTATAAACTGCAGTCTTTCTAATTAAATCCTTCAGCCCTCACCCAAAAGCAGGGTCCATGGCACTGAGACAGGACAGTCCTCTCCCTCCTCTTGCTATTGTAGTGGAGTAATGGAAAATTCATGTCATTTCTGGAAGCGGAATGCCAGGTTCTTTCCAGAAATCTTCCTCCTTTCTATCAAGATGTCCTCACTTTCTTCATTAAAATTACACTGGGCACTACCTTCTATTGTGACAGTGCTTCTCACCAGCAGTTAATTTTTACACAATACTTTTACTTAATTCTCAAGGCTGGTAGGGATCTTCCTGGATTAAAGGCGAGATCATCATTAAAATCCTTTTCATTTATACTTTCAACCCCTTAAATTTCAAGTTAAAGAATCTTTAGAAGATAAATGGCTCAAGGCATCTCCTCTCTGCAGTTCTTAGCTTGCATTATACTCAGGAAAGTATTTCTTTTTCCAAAACATGAGGAATCCCTTTGCTTGTCTCTACTTAAGCAAGCCACCCAGACACAAATCTCCTTTTCAGTGTGCCAGCTGTGTATCTGTAGCTGAAGGAGGGTGTGAGGGGCTGCTGGAGAAGCCTCACTGAGGTGCTTTGTCTTTGAGCATCTCTCAACATGATGCAGAAGGAAAAAAAATCTCATATTCGAGCCATCCCATGGCTGTATGAGCCAAACTGCTCTGAGCTGTTATGGAGGAGCCCCTGGTTTTCCTCTGTGCCCACACCAGAGCCCATCACACTGTAACTTCTCTCTAAATGCCTGTATGAGGTTGTTATTAAACATAGTTTTGTCTTCCTAATCAAAGCCAGAACAATTTTTATTTTGCTTCTTATTTGCTCATCAGTATTTCAGTAAAATAATGTCAGATGAAGACTGTCCTGTGATCAGTCCCCAAGAGAAAGAAAGAAAGAAATTCTGTCTGTGACTAAATAATTAATTTCCTTTTGGAAGCAGTGAAACATTGTTTGGCTGTTCCAGTGTTGGTGGAAGGCAAATCTGTATTTCCAGCCTGTGCTTATTCATGCTTTTCGTCACATCCAGTCTTCTCTGGGCCAAGAAGGAAAGGAGCTTGGTCCATGGTGTGGATTTTTCAGTCAAGAGCCTTCTGCAATGGCCACAGCTGAGCAAAATGCTCAAAGCTGCCTTTAACCTGTGCTTTTCGAACCACACCACCTTCAACCCCGTGCATTATTAATGTGTGTTTTCAGCAGGGCACAGAGGCACTGCCCCTGCTGATGGATGTCTGCTGCCAGGCACACCCTCACGAGCCTGTTCTTCCCCTGGATGTGTTTTTCAGCCCCCCAAAGTGGAGAGTCTGAACGGGCTCCTGTTGGGATACCGCATCTACTACCGGGAGCTGGATTACGACGCCGGGCCTGGGACGGAATCCAAAAACATCCAGAACCCCTCAGCTCTACGAGCAGAGCTCACGCGTAAGCCTGTTGTTTTTGGACCTTAAAACATCCCACAACGGTAATCTGTCTTTACACCAGGCACTGCACCCCCTCTCCCCCCATGGAAATGAAATGTTAGTCTAAGAGTGCGGAGAATTATCCGGGTTTTACACAATCAGCCGGAAGATGCTGAAAAAATGCAAGTGACTTTGGTGTGATCAGCATTGTAATGGTCTGTGCTGGTCTCTGCCAGCGTGCTGAATTGATGGTCTGTCCCACCTGTACCCTCTGATTTCCTGCTTCCCACTACCTCCACTTCATAATTACCCTGCTGCACTTTCTTCTGCCTTCAAATGAGAGACACTTCGTTTTCCTCAGCTGGTAACTGCTTCCTTTCTTGCTGGTTTTTTTTTTTTTTCCAATAGTTTTTATAATTGGCATTTTGTTTTTCCTTTTACAGTAGGAGAAAAACAGCTGAGGAGAATTTTTAAAAAGAAATTTTATAATTTCAAAGTGCTTGTCCATATTTAAGGAGAAAACAGCAAAGATGAGCAACAATTTTCAGGTGCCTGCTTTCCATGTTAGTCACTGGGATTTATGGCTCACATGGAAAGAAGGTGGAGAGGGAGAGGAATAATAGAAAAAAATGAAAAGGCTTTTTAGATAAAGGCTAGAAAGGAAATCAGAGGGAAGAATAGGCAGAGTAAGATGATGTGAGGCAGACATGTGAACACTCAGCAGCTTGAGAAATAAGGTCCAGCAGCGAGATGTGCTCATGGAGGGACCAGCTTTTGTCCTCCTTAAAGTCACTGGAATATTCAGAATAAGATAATACTCCAAGAGCAGCAAAATAGGGTTCAGTGAGAGTTATTTTAACATCTTACATCATCTGCCATGCTTTCCTGAACCCATAGAAGTGATTTCTACAAAAGCAAGAGTGAATTTTAATGAGGGTGTGGATAAGTGGGTGCTTTAAATATAAAGTAAGCACCTAACTGTGACCTCACTTAAGTGGTCAGAGCTAATAAGACTTCTCAGACCGAGCAGCTTGAACCAGGACAGAGATGTAAAGCTCTCATAGGTGTAGGAATGCAGAAGGGCTTTTCTCAGACAAAACCTGAATTACTTACACCATACATTATGAAATAATGAATTTGGATGCTCTCACAAGACGAGGAGCCTGTGAAACCAACCAGTTTTGTCTTTTCCCTCTCCTTGTCTGGCCCTGCAGCAATGCTCCAAATCACTGTAGAGGAGAAAAAACGAGCTGTACCTCTCCAGGGAGTCAAGAGACAGAGAGAGCAAGGGGTGGAAACAAATGTACTTGAAGATAAATTTCCCTCTTTCTCCTCATAATTCTCACCTTAGAGCACCTCTGTTCCTCGCTGACCCACAGTTTTGCACAGCTTAGCATATTATTACAATTCACTCACAGCAGGAATATTGAATTCTTTAAGTGAAACTGTGGGAAATCAAACTCACTCTTAGAGAAACAGGACCTGCCCTGATGTAAGTGTTCACTTTGTGGCCCACATTCCAGCTCAGTACTCTGCAGCTCTTCAGGTTTCGAATTTTGCATCTCAAGAAATCAGGATGTAATGCACCCCTGAGAGCTTTCGCCCCTAGAAATCATTTCAATTTTACTCATTTGTTCTATTTAATCTAAAAGCCACAACGTCTTTGTGTTGTGTATTTGTGAGTTCCTCTGTTTGAGGAGGAAATGAAAGAGCCCCATGTGGGCGAGATGCTCTCGATGTGTTACCAGAGAGTGATGTGATTTTATTGCCCTTCAAGGTATATTCCTAAAGCTCGAACTGTGTATGGGTGTGCTGCCTCATTTGCCTCTGTCTCTGCTGTACATCATTTGCAATAACTATTTCCTTGCACTGTAACAAGCTTTCTGCTTTGCTTACCCTGAATAGCCCAAAGCAGCTTCAAGACAGTGAACAGCAGCTCTGCATTAACGACGTATGAATTAACACGTAAGTGTGCATTGCCTTCAGTGGAGACTCTGTAATGGTTCAGAATATACCATGGGCAAACTCCTGTGGCTCTCTTCCATGGATCCAGCAGAAATCAACACAGATTAATGACTGGCTTTCTCCAGTTTCTTTTTCTTTAAGACTTTTGCTTCCCCTACACCCAGAGACGTCGATGATGCAAGTAGGTAGCTGCTGTAAAAATGTGGCTGCTGGGAAGGTAAAACGTTACTGATTGAACCAACCCAGTATTGCTGATGCTAAATGAATTTTGATTCGCTTGCTACATATTTTGCAGTCCATCTGAGTTTAGCTATATCACATCATTAGTCCTATGACTCAAGCATTGCCATGCTCGGGCATTCCACGGAGTACAAGGCCAATTTAGAAAGGGCCCAATGAATTTATGTGCATCTCCAGAGGTGTTTTCAATTGGAAATGAATAAAATAACATTCGACAGAGTTAAAAGGCAAGTTGCTTTGTGGTGATGATGGTTCACTAGATAGGTTTTGCCCAAGGCTTTTGAGTCACAGATTGTGATGGGCTAAAAAAAAAAAGAAAAAATGAAGCCTGATCCCCACTGAAAGTTGCATGCATGAACTCTCGTGTTCCATTTTCTTCCACATCCAGTTAACACTAAAATCTCCCTTGTGATTTCTCATGGCAGAAAATAAAATTTCCCTGTGCAAGCTGCCCAGTACTGTATGTGTATATTACTATTGATTGTTTATGAACCCAGCGCTGTTTTTTCTGATTTGCTTGCTCCATCTTTTGCAGTCCATCCAAATTTAGTGATAACACATTCAAAAAATTGGGGATATATTTGATATAATTTACAGTATGCCTGAGACTGGGGAGTGATGCTGAACTCGCAGTCAGATATTGGAGCACAACACTTACAAACAGTTCTGTGACACTGAAATTAGACAAACTTGCCTAATTAGACTTTTTGAACCTTACCAAACCAATGGCACACTGTCAGCCCCCGAGTTAAGGGAACTCTGATTCATAGATAGCAGAGAAAATTATTGGCAAAGGGAGAAATTTGGACCTCTGGCCATGCGTGTCTTAATCCAATGCTCATTTAAATGGGGCAATTTATATTATTGATTGCTCTCTTACTCTAATTTCCCTGTTAAGTATTGTAGATGATAAATATATCTGTTGGGATTGATTCTTTCATCCTGAAAATGCAGAATCTGAAACTGCTCAGGCGCTGCCTCCCCTAATGACGTTGATGTGATTCTGCTCCACCCTTGGTGCATCTGTTAATTACCCACAAACAATTGGGTTTTTTAGATTTTTTCACGCTTCTCTTGCTCTCCCGCCTCATCTGTCAGAGTAGTTTCTCTGTGTCAGCAAAGAAATTTGTTGCCTGGTGGCCAAAAGGAGTCCAGCCTTCAAATTCTCCTTTCTCATTGTGATTGATGGTCGGGCTGTGGTCACATTGGAGGAGAAGATCCCGGTGGAGTACCTGGAATGAGACTCCAGATCCCCCTCTGCACCTGCTGCAGCTGTTCTAGAGCAGGCAGCTGCCAAAAGCCCCCCTAGATGAGCATTCCAGGGATCAGGCAAAGGCTAGGCAGCTCTTTCCTACCAGTGCCGATCAAAATGAGACCTGATGGTGACATTCAAAGGCAAATCCTGCCATTTTCTGTACTTGAGAATGGCCTAGAGGTGTTCCTCTAGTTAGTTATCCATAAGAAATTGGTATATTCCAAGACAAATCATCATTCCTCTTGCTGGAGTGACACTGTGAGGAAACACTGGGAAATCCTGCCATTTCATCACAAATATCTTTCAAAATGATGCAAATGCGTGATGTGTGAATTCAAGAAGGATTAAAGTAGACATTGTACTGTTCTAGTGTGTTTTCTGAGAGACAAAGCCGGAGATAAAGAGGTGTTTGAGCCTAAAAGATAGCAGTAATACAGTATAAATCATTATATATAACGTTAATATGTAATATTTTACTTTTTCAGAATTGAAGAAGTACAAGAGATATGAAGTACTAATGACAGCATATAATGTCATTGGTGAGAGCCCTACCAGCACACCAGTGGAAGTGTTTGTGGGTGAAGCAGGTAGGTGAAAAGAAAATTCGATGGTTTCTTTTTTTTTCTTTTTTTTCTTTTTTTTCTTTTTTTTTTAAGTACCAGCATGTTGTAGTATTTTCCAGATAATGTTCAATAATCGTCTAGGAAAGGGATTATTTGAAAAATTCCCCAGTCATTATTGCTGGCAGTTTATTTGTTGCCCACTCTCCTGGAAAAGGCACTGGCAGTTTCTCGCGATTGGAAAACCAGTTGGTCTGCAGGAAGGAGGGAAGAAAGGGCATTTGAAAGAAAGAAGAGAAAATATTTCTGGAGCTGCAGGAGGATGGCTGTTCATACCAAATTAGCTTGAGGGGAAAATTGACTCAAGTTAAAGAACTGAAAAGTGGAGCACAGGAAAGCCACAAGGGAAAAGAAACAAAACTCCAAAACAAGGGAGCCTCGGAAAGCTGGTTCTTTCACTTCATAACTCTCTGTGTAGAGACATTGCCTGGCCCCACACCTGGCTGTGTTTTCATGCTCTTGAAGCCAGGAGATGCCCTGTCTGGGTTAATGCTGGTGTGGAGGCAGGGGCTGGGTGCTCCCAGGAACGTGCAGACTGTCACTGCATCCAGCCTCAGTCACTGGCACCGTCCAAGCCTTTGCTTACTCTGGACCTGAGTCCTTTTTGATCATTTAAACCCCTCCACTGAAAGGCTGGAGGTGGAAATCAGGACAGAAGAGTTGAGCAGAGGCTTCTGTGAGTGCCTTGAGTGGTTTGTCAGAGCCCCGAGAACCCCCAGCCAGGTCCCCTCAGAAACTCCATCTGGGAAGGGCAGGGCTGGAATTGCTGCTGCCCTCCTGCAGCCCTGCCAGCGGGGCGTGTTTATGGTGATCCCAGCTGGAGAGAGGCTGGCACTAAAATCCTCGTTAGTTATGGTCTCAATTTCTGCGTTTGAAGCTCAGAACAAGGGGAGGAAGCTCGACCCTCCCGTTGCTTGGCCCCAGCAACGGAGCTGATTGCACTTTGTTCCTCTGTCTCGGGGCTGTGGGATGGAGGAGCTATCCAAGCCAGCACTAAATTCATTTCATTATTAATCATTAAACATTCTATTGCTCAAAATTAAGCAAAGCACTTTTTTCTCAAGAACTCTGCTGTGCATTTTTTTAAACTCTGCTTAACCTTTTCATTTCAAATATGGTGCAACGTTCACCATCTTTCTTTGAAAACATCATAAATTAATCAGAGCAGCGTCCTCCTAGAGAGACAGCTGGCAATATTTACATTTTTTTCTAGTTTGCTGCTGCTCCAACTTACTTCTGCAACTGCAGCAAAGAAAATCCCAGGTGGAGCCAACAGTATCTGGCTTCAAAATACATTTTTGTTTCAGAGCTAAGTATCTCCCTGCTGCAAATGGAGCCAGCACATGCACTTAGACACATGTACACAGCACGGGAAATCAGCTGGGGAAAACAAGGAAATGTTGTTAAATTGTGTGTTTTAATCCCACAGTCCAGATCTTCCTATCATAACTCAGGGAACAGTGCATTGGGAGGAGACAGACTCGAGAGGACACTGAGATTAATTTGAGATAATTACAGACCCCTACAGACCCCCTGGGTGTCTGAAGGAAGGGAGACTGGAATCAGACGAGCTTTAAGATCCCTTCCAAGTCAAACCATTCCATGATTCTGTGATATCCAGGAGGTCTCCTTTCCCAGGCAGGACTGGTGTGTCTGAAGTTGCAGTGTGTGACTTGGCTGTTGTTTTAGAGTGTCTGGATTTACCTCTGGAAAGAGGGACCATCCAAGTTCACGCAGCAGAGATGATGAATGTAGGATCTTCCTGCCGATTTTCACTCTGGTTGTGTGAAGTTATTACACTTTGTTATATAACTGCCTCTTCCACCTCCAGAACTGGCTGTGATTTATCCTGTGAGTAAAGTGATTGGAAATGGTATTGCAATTTAAGTTTTAAATTGATTTGTGACACCTTTGAGTTAAAGTGTGCTCTGGAAATACAAGGTTTTTGCTGTTATTGTTTGCTCAATGTTCTTACCCACGGTAAAGGCGGTTAAGCAGCAAGCTGGGAAAAAATGGGTCTGCTCAGCTCCAGCAATGTGGCATCCAGGTTAAAAACAGAGAAAAGCTTCCTAATAAACAGCAAGTGCTGACACAGGCACAGCACTGGGCACAGAGTGAGTGAAGGTGGCCAGTCCCTGGGCTGAAGCTCTCAGGCAGCTCTTGTCTCAGCGCTGTTAAACGGGGCCTCGTTCTGCCCTAAGAGTTGCAGTAATTCTGGGAGAGGGGAGAACGTTCCTCTCTGGCTCCTCAAAAGGGGTGTACAGCCTTTGTGCATTTGGAGAAATGTGCTAGGCTTAGGCCAGCTCAGTCTAAATGCCCATTTCTGTTGGGTGTTCGTGTTGCGGAGAGTTGTGCTGTTCAGCTTCTACAGGAGGAATGTCTGTGGTTCCTTCCTTCACTCTTGTGCTCTCCCCTGTTGGATCTGAAAATTTTCCTATAATCATACCTGGATTTTTACAGTAAAAGTTCTAGTAGGCAATGGAACCACCTGAAAAGCTTGGGGGAGAAAAGCCACTCAAACCAACCTTCTTCAAGTTTTGCCAATTAAACGAGCAAAACATACCCAAATGGGGAGTTTCCCTCCAGCCCTGGAGTGCTCTTGAGCTGTGCTCCAGCCAACTGCCCCCTTGGGCAGGCTGAGCAGGTCTTCCCTGCCTCTGACTGATGGGCAGTGGAAATTCTGGGAGAGAGCAACGGGCCAGACGTGAGTAAAAGGCCTCTGTAGCCCAACTTGCCTGGTGAACAGGAAAGCTGGATACCAGTGGTTTGGATCTTTTGGGGTTTTTTGGTGGTGGGTTGTTTGTTTTTTTTTTTATTATTTTATTTTATTCTACCAGTGGCAGGAAATGCTTTTCCTTTTTTGAGTAGCCCATAAGATCAAAGGCTTCATTTTGAGTTCTGCCTGGATATTGGCAAAACTGGTGGTGCGGAGAGCAGTTCTTCCCCAAGATGGGAGAGTGGGCTGGGAGTCCTTGAGCTCAGCACAGCTGGGAAGGATGTGCTGCCTGTTCAGTCTGAGCAGAGCCCGTGTCCTTCCCCCACCTGCCTCAAGCATCTGCATCCCTCTCCTCCAAGGCCCCGAAGATCCTCTAACTCTGCCTTTTTAGAGCTGGCTGCAGCTCTGCCCTGCTCATTAGAGAACCATGTGCATCTCCTGACAAATGACAGAAAAATTGAAAGCCACCACTCGCAGAAATTAGGAAGGGAGTTGCAGCCCCGCTGGCAAAGCCCCCTTTTCGCCTTGTTAATTCATTTAACAGTTCAGCTGTCAGGGATGCTGGCTTTGATTGGGGAGGCAGCGAGAGGCTGGGCGCTGATATTCATCCCAGCCCAAAACGCAGCTGCTACCAGAGGTGCTGTTCTGCTCCACTGAAATTAAGACTCTGTTAGAGCAGCCACTATATCAAGAGCATTATTCTACCAGGTTGCTGTCACTACCTGATTGTGTGGGGGGCTCTGGAGTTCGGGAGACTCCACTACCTGCATTTTAATTAAACAGGAACCACAGGTTTGGGCCAGATGTGCTTCACCTAATTTGGGAAGGTGAATAAAGTAAAATGTGGCAATACAAATCCTGTGCTAACGAGCCTGCAGCCTTCAGTGCTTCTCCCATATACTGCAAAGCTGTTTTGGATGAAAAGTAATGGAATTCATCATTTCTTCCAGCAGCTGTTGCTGGAGTGGAGCGAGTGTGTGCAGAGAGGGGGTGGCAGAAGGGGTGAAGTGCTCTGAGAGACATCTGCCTTTAAACAGGTTGTAAATCCATTTGTGTGGAGAGGGGAGTGATGTGTGTCATTATAACTGATGGTGACGTTGGTGACCTTCAGAATTCACAAGAACTGATGAGGCCGGGTTGTTGTTGTTCTTTTTAATGATGGTCTCTGAGAGCTGGTTCTGTAATGGGAAAGGCAAGGAGGAAAAAGAGCTGGGAGACAAATCCTTCTGTTTAGAAGTCCTCCACTGAAATGCTACTTTGGTTGTACTATCATCTTTCAGAGAATGTTGCTTGATCCTGTCATTTTCTTCCAAGTGGAACTGTAGCTTAAAAAGGAATGGGACAGAGTGATCTCTGCTTCTCACGTTTGTCTTCCAAAGCAGAATCCACCTCTTCGTGCAAAGCTCAAAAGTTTCGTGCAAACCAAGTTTCTTCCTGTTATGTGCAGTTATTTTCATCTGCCCTCCTGCCTGCAGCTCCACAGGTGTTCCTGGACTTCACAAACTTTATTTTATTCACCTGTAGCATGAATCTGTGATATCCAGGGAGGATATCCACGTAGGGAGGGAAGATCTGCTCTGCCATTAATGTCAGGGGAAGCACTTGGAGCAGCCTGGCCATCTCCAGCATTTTGCAGGCCAGAAATAGAAAACACCTGGAAAACTCCAAGACTGAAAATAGTGAAATAGGTTTGGGACAGAAAAGGCTACACTGAGAGAGCGAGCCATGATAAGGATAAAGAAGCCTTGTGAGGAAGCAAAGACTTGATTCCAAGCACTTGGCTCCTCTTTAGAAACTCTTGTCCCTTCTCACCTGGTTATCTGTGCTGGGGCAACATCCCTTTGTGCTGAAGGCAGGGGAGGTTGGCAGGACAAGGTTCCTTTGCCCTTGGGTGCTTTAATCTCTTCCTTCAGGCCTCGCTCTTTTGTGCGTGCTCTCCAGACTCCCCCTGTGGTGTCACCTCAGCCCCTTTCTGGAGAAGGGGGTCCCTCAGCACCACCTGGGCCCCCCCTTTCTCTTACAGCACAGCAGCTTTATCTCCTCCCCTGCCCCAAAGAGCAGAGGAGATGCTGTGTGGAGTCCCCTGTGCCTCCTTGTATCAGCCTCGGAGAGGAATGACAGCATTCCAGCGCATCTGAGCTGGCAGCCTCCATCCTGCCATGGCCCCACAGCTGTTTTCTCCTATCTGAGTGGGACATGTGGGCTGGCTGTGCCTCTGCAGATAGCAGCACGGTGCTGCTGGCACAGCTGCGAGAGCTGGGTGGGCACTGCCATCCCAGATGCCACTGGAGAAGGGGAGAGAAGGATTATCACGGCCATTTCACATTGCAGGAGTCTAAAACCTGTCAGCCTAGGGGATGGGATCTTCCCTCTATGAACAAAAGGGGATGGAGAGAAGCTGTTGGAAAATGGAATTGTAAATTAATTATTGGTTTCACTTGCTCAAACTTTAAACAAAGGGCAACTTTGGCACCTGAAAAGCAGCAAGCCTTTGAAATAATAGGGTATTTGCCTTTTAATCTCTGACACCTCTGGACATCAGCAAAAGGCTGCTTTTGGGGGAGGGCAGGGTATTTGAACCTGCTTGTCCTTTTCCCCTCCCCTTTAAATTTACAGAACATGCAGGGCTGTTCCGATGCCATGCTGGGCTCTGGATGAGCTTTTCCCTGCCATTCTGGGAATGCCTTGCTCCAGGAGTGACACTGGGTTGCCATCCTGTCCCAGTGTCCTTCTCTCCAAGGAAGGAGAAGGTTTCCTCTCAGCTTGAGGTTAAAGATGCAAGCCATGTTCTCCAACAGTGTGCTAAAAGACGGAGTAAAGTCAGGGCAGAGCAAGAAAGGCAAACTGCAGGAAGATGGAAGGAAAAAAAGAAGTGGTGATACATTTCCTGTTTGGATTGAGCGAGTAAACCTTTTTCCAGTTTCTCTGGGAAACCAATACACCTGAATCCCAACAGCTTCCCATTTCTGAGAGCAGGATTGGCCACTGGGCACATCCCATCGGGGTTTCTTGGTGGATTTCAAACTTCTCCAGGTTCACTCTGTGTACAGGGGCTCCACTAAGGGCTTGTCCACAGCAAGCCCAGTTTGTTCCCCTCAGTGCACCTCCACTGGAGGTAACGGGAGTGTGGGATCTATTCCTGCAGGGCTGTGACAGGACAGTAAAAAATAACAGACTAAAGTGTGCCCACATTAGAGCATTAGTCACTGCTTGTGTGCTACTGTATTGCTACAGTGCTGGGGAGTCATGGAAATGAATTTTCTCTGTGAGTCTTGGCTCCCTTTCCTACTCAAACTGGCTATTTTTTTTTTCAAGGGTAATTTTATATTCTTAATCTGTTTACAAATGATGCGTAGATTTGCTAATTAGACTTCCAGATTTGGTAGCTTAGCTCGGTAGCTGCTCTTACAATGGCAAGACAGAAAGTAACCGTGCCAGTGTGAGTCTGTGGAAGAAGTGTCCTTAATGTCAACATGTCAAAAAGACATGCCTGCAGCTCTCTGGAGACTGAAATCTAATGTCAAGGCAGAAGGAAGCAAAGTCTGAGAGTCGTAGTGCTGTCAAAGCAAGTTATTCTACCATATAGGAGAAGGAATTTTAAGCGAGTGCATTGAAAAGCAGTGTCCAGATTGAGACATAGATTTGATGGGCTTATTTGACATCTTTAATTCTCCATTGACACTCCAGAAGCTCCCTAAAATGATTTGCAATGTTTTCATGCTGCAAGTAAAAGCCGAACGCGCGCCTCATTAGCAGCTCATTAAGTTGTTAATATTGGTCAGCAGCAGCCTTTGGAACAGCGCAATGCTTTATGCAGCGCGGCAGCTCCTGCTCAGCTCGGGTCTAATTGCCTCTTTTTATCACGGCTCGACGTAGGAGAGATGCTCCTGTGCTCGCAAGAACATCCGCGGGTTCCGACGCGCCGGAGGTGTCGGGCTGGCATTGCCAGGGCAGAGCTTCTGATGATGATCTCACCACCTCAACCCTCTAATGCCGATTTTTTGGTGCCGGCTGTGACCCGAGGCGTGAAGGCTCGCTTCATCGCGGGGGCTCGTGGCTTTGTGCTGCAGTTGGTGCGAAGGGAAGGACAAACTCTGCTGCAGTGTGTCCGTGGGCTGTGAAGAGCCGAGAGCAGGGACAGCCCGGCACAGAGCACGGGGCGGAGGGAGGAGAAGCCTGATCACACAAAGCTCTACCGAACTAACGGCACAGCCGCTCCATTAAAAGCAGAGGAATTAACCTTCCTCTCGAAAAACACGAGCAATCGGTAGTAAAGTCAAACGAAGCAGAAATTGCCCTGCTGAAGAAATGGGGAAGCCCCTGGCTGATCGCTCCCGCTGCAGCAGACTCAGGCTGGAGTCGGAGCGCTTTCGACTAGAGGGTTATAGCTGCAGCCAAATTCCTATTTCACCTAATTGTGCAGTCCTGCTCTGCTTGTTTGCAGCCATCCTGGGATATGTGAGCAAAATTTGTGCTGTAAGTGTTTTCATATGGGTCTCAACTCCCGTGGCTTTGCCTCCTCTGTACAGCTTTGCTGTGAAGCCAGCTGTGGAGAAACACAGTTGGTTTTCTTCTCTGACATCTGTTTGCTGTATCCGTCGTCAATCACAGAACTGGAGGCTTTTCAGGTTGCCTGTTGTCGAGTGAAAACAAAAAAAAGTTGCCGTTTTTTCTTAAGAAAGTATGAATTAGCCATAGTCTAAAATATCTTGGCCGCAGCAGTCCAGGCAGTGAGATGGAATAGAGGTGTAAAACCACAGTGATGATCTCAGGGATGAAAAATAAAGAAAGAAAAACTCTCGCTGAGAGTCAAAAAAATTTAAATTTAATCTCTCCCTCCCCAGGAGCACAAGAATACAGTCTTGTGTGGGCTCCCTGGGGTTCCCTGACCATTGCAAGCTATAAATCCTAAATTAATCCCTCGTGGGGGTCAGCTACCCAAACTGGCATTAAAGCCACAGTGAAAGGTTATTCCGGGGGCAGATCTCACCTGTGCCCTTTGACTTTTTTCTGATATAGCTTTTGACATTTAGTAGATGGCAAACCCAGTGGAGATTATTTGACACGCTCTCTTGGCTGCAGTGAAGCAGAAGGATTAGACTTTATTAGGTGCTGCCATTGCTGTTAGTGGCTGCGAAGTGGGTGCTTTTGTCAGCTGCCATGAACTTGTGGTATTATGATATTCAAATGTGGTATTAACAAATTATAATCAGTGGAACATGGCTATAAATAGAGGAGGAGGAATTTTGGGTCCTGGAGAGTGTAGGGAAATGATCTGAGATAGTTGATTTTGCCTTTCTAAATGGGTAAGAGAATGTAAGAGAGTGGAGGGCAGTGCTTTCCCAGCCTGTACTGCTCCCACTGCTTGCAAGAGAGGATCAGACACGCAGCAGCTCCTCACCATCCCCTGAACAGCCTTCAGCACCTCCTGGGGGTGAATCCTGCGCTCAGCAGAGCTGGAACTGCTCTCCTTACTCAACTGTTTCTGCTCCTCAGTGGAGAAACCCCCAGTTTTCCATCCTCACATGGATGTAAGGGAGAGAGAGGGGGTTTTATCTTGCAGGTTTGTGCCTGTGGTTGTTTGTGCATACCTAGTGCTGGCAGGCTCTTGCTGTTCCTGCCCATGGCCCATCTCTGCTGGCTGATGGGCTGCTTGCGTGTGTGTGATCAGATCCTTGTTGACATGAAAGAAGCAGAGGGAAAAGCTCATTTTATGATTCCCCCCTTCTTGTTTTAACCACCTGCACGCCCTTTCCGGAGGCAGTCTGACACTTGTGTGAGGGCTTTACTTTTGGGCTGGGCTCTCTCAATTCCTTGATGGATAATCTCAGTATGCAATGTGATAGCCTGTTCTAGGGTTGTGTTTGCTAAGTAGAACTGTGGAATTCAGCAGAAGAAAAGTGTGTAGGTTTTGTTTGCAGGCTCCTTCACAGCTCTGCTCTGAGCCACGTTGCACATGGCTCACTCACATGGGAAATCCAAACCCCTCTTTAAAAGATTGGGGATGACAGCCAACAGTGTTTTCACCACCACTGGAAGAGACAGTGAGGAACAGGATGAGAATGGTTCCTCAGTCCAAAAGGGCACTGACAGGTAAGCCCCTAGGTCTGTGTCCGTGGAAAAGAGACTCCATTTCTAGTCCTTGTTTCACTTCAGTTTTCAGAAATCCAGTTTGCAGGGATGTCATCTCTCCCTCCACCCCCTCCTCCCTCCTGTACCTCTGCAGGTGCTGGAGATACCTGTGCCAACGTTGGGAAGCTTCCCAGTGCTAAGCATAGAAGCTGGGGATGTTACATTTGGGGATCATTTGCAGCTGCTTTAATTTATGTTTCTTCATGACTTTAATACCCTTAAAAAATTGATGTGGCAAAACACAGCTACTGAACTAAATGTGGTATACAGAGAGAGCCAAGTGTTTGCCTACCCAGACAAGATGGCACGGAGTAAAACAACTGCAGGTGTTCCAGACTCCCAAAGTCCTCATCCTGACAGCTGTTCTCTTTCTCCTCTTCACCCTTTCGTCTCCACTAAAATAGGTTTGACTTTCTATTTTTTGTCTTTCTATTCTACATCTTTCTAATTCTGCATTTTTGCTCTGTCTTCATCAGTGTTCCTGAAGATGAGAGAGATGTTTTTCAAGTTCTTCTTGTGCTCACTTCCACTGGTACATAAGGACATGTTTCAATTTCTCTTACACTGTTCTGTGTAACCGTGTTAATCAACGCACACATCGACATCCCTTGGGAAGGGGTGTTTTCAACTAAAACCTGGCTTTTGGAGCTGTTGTAGCCTCCTCCTCCATCCAGTTGAACATCTTAACAATGGGGAGGCCAGGTTGCTCCTTTGCTGTGACTCATTTCATGTCTCAGGGTGTCACAAGCCTGGCAAGGCAGCGTTGGTGCCAAATTGCTGAGGAGGAGAACTCAGGAGCACTCAGGCCCAACACAGCAAATGGAGTGTGTTGGAGGGGTTAAAACCCACATCCCTGGAATGTGGCTCTGCCTCTCTCAGTGCCTCTGGAACACACCTGAGCAACCACAGAAAGCGCAGCCCTTGGAAAAAGCGACGGCTTCCATCACGAGATGAAGCCCAGCCTAAAACAGCCAGAAATTAGTGGGAAGTGTGTTTTACATTCTAAATATAGCTTGTGCTGCTCTGTCACAGTGGAAAGCAGCTTCGCAGTAGCTGGTCTTGAAGCACAATTGACTAATTGTTATTGAGCTAATCAGCATCGCTCACGCAGCATTCCTGGTGGTGCCCGGGCTCTGCTGTGGGGGACGCTCCGATCCTTCCTCCGCTCTTTCCCAGACTCTGTGAGAAAATGGCCAATAAACACAGAACATTTTTCTCCGGTGCCACTTTTCCTTCATGCAAGGAGTGACTGCAGGCACCTGCAGATCCACCTCTTTGGCCATTCCTGGGGAGGTACCATCCTCACATTTCTTCTCTCAGCCTGTACTGCAGGAAAACCCCTTGTGTTCCACTCTGCCTGTTCTGCAGATCAGTCTCATTGCTTTATCTAGTGGCCTCCTGTTTGTTGTGTTGTGTTTGGCTTTAGAATCCACTAAACTGTCGCTTATCTGCGCTGTGACTTAGGCAGTGGCTGCAGCTGAAGAAAAAGCAATCTCCATGTCACTGCGGGAATATAACTTCAATACAGTGAGGATGGTTTAGGTTAGGCATCCAAAAGAATAATAGGAGAGTTATTTTTTGAGTTATTGTTATATTACAGATATGCCTATTTTGTTTATTTTTAAAGTATGGGTATTACACAAACTCCTATTTTAAGAGTTGTTAAAGCAGAGAGGTGCTGGCAGAGTTTGTGCGGGAATGACAGCACAATCTGGAAAGAAGTCAGTGATTCAGATTACATGGACATCTGATCCCAGTGTGGCCCAGGAGGATGATGTCTGAGTCCTCTCCAAACCCTTTCAGCCCTATTTTCCATGATTCTGTGTGCCAGGAATCAATGTGTAAACTTTGGAGGCTCTGGCAAGATTTCACCATCAGCACACACTAATATTGCTGTGCCTTCTCCCTGGCTGTTGATCACTAGGTAGGTAAAATTAGAGCTGATACTCAGAACATGCTGCAACCACCCCTCCATTGTAATGTGGAGACAGATTAGAGGATTTTGAGGCCTGGAGCTGTGTCTTTGTTCTGTTTTTATGTAGCACATTGTGCAATGAGAATCTGGCCTCTATGTGCTAACACCAAAATGCAAACATATTGATTACGAGGGAATAAAGGCAGGCATGTTCTCCAAGTCATGCTTTGAAGAGCTGGGAGGGAAACACTTGCTAGATAGAAAAGGATCAGAGGTCTTTACAAAACAGAAATTTGCTTGGGATTGTTTGGGATCAAGCTGACGCACAGGAAATCCCTCAGTCTCTTTCACTGCATTTTTCTCCTCGTTTTTGGCCTGCGTGTTTATTTAAATGGCGTGCCAGTACCAGGAAATCTTGTCCCAAACTTGTCTGTGAATGTCCTGCTGCTAACACTGCCACTGCAGAAACAAGTAGAAAACCAGGAGAGGAGAAATTCTCTGCTCCCCAGGAACTGGAGCAGATACAAGAGCAGCGAGGAATGCTTCACAGAACCAGTTTTCAAGCTTGCCAATGAACCGCAAGGATTTGTAGCCTACCTGTGCCACAGAGCATCGTGGCGACTGTCACTGGGAAAAGGACGAGTAGTCCCATGCTGATGGAAAGCTCTGGGTGCCACACAGCTCAGAGAACAAATATCCCAAGAGAGAAGAGCTGAGGTGAATCTTCTGCAGAGCACAGAGCTCTGGAGCAGGGAGGCCACCGGGGATTTAATGCACCTTCTCTTTAAAGGTTAGAAGCATTTGCAAGCTCAAATTGCCTGCAGTGCGAGCAGAGGCTGCTCAGCGCGGCTGGGAAATGAGGGCAGTGATATGTTTAAATGTGGATTTAGATGTGTAACTTTATTTATGGGCTGATTTTGACACTCTCACCACGTTTCTGGATAGATTTGTTGTCTTTACGTGATCTTGCCAACAGCAGCCCAGCCCATATTTGTTGCTATTTGTTACTAATTACTGTACAACCTGCTCAGTCTTTCTCTGTACATTTTGGCTGAGAGAGAGCTTCAAGGAGACAATCTCAAAGGTAAATTGAAATCAGATAAGAAAAGAAATGTTTACAAATATCTGCATGAGATTCTAAGGCAGGATACGTGCGCAGAATTGGACTTCATGACTACACAGATGTTTTTTTCAGGGAAAGTGAAATGCTTTCCCCCTGCCAAGAGCTGTGTTTGGACCCTCGGGGGTCTGCGCTGCTCCTGATATGGTTGATAATGTCACTAACACCTGAAGAGTGTGAGGTATGCAGCTTTAACCTTGCTTTTTATGTATTTGAGATTTCAACAGCCATGAAAAATTCCAAGCTCTGTAATCTTGAAGTGCATTCCTAGAAGGTAAAAAAGCCTTTCAAATTCACCTTTAAAATGCACTTGCTTTTATTGGCACAGGCTATCCATACGATTCAGGGAATGGTCTGGGGTTGCAAACAGGTGGGGTCTTCAGGGATGTGTTCCCTTCTTTTTGAAGTATTTCACTTCACCCTTAATGCAACGTGCTGTCAGCACAGAGCCACATCAAGCATCAGCAGCACTCTGCTGTCCCTCGCTGTCAACAAGACATCTGTGCTTAGAAGGGAGGAACGCATCAGCCTTTGGAAGTTGAACGGGGGGACAGACTCACAGGGCACAAAACACAACAATTTGCATCTCCTGGAGGCTCTGGGGTAGTGAAGAGGAATGTCTTTTTCCACACATTTCTTTTCATTCCTCCCGTCAAATTTTCCACCGCCGCGCCAGCAAAAGAGCAGCTCCAGTAGCAAGTGTGTCGGTGCAGAGCTATCACTGGCAGGTTTTAACCACTGAGAAGTGCTGCATGAAGGGGTTGAGGAAAAGCAGTGTTTTTCTGGCAGTGGGTTGTGCACGCCGTCTCCTCTGATGGTTGCCTCTCAGATGCAGGATTTGTTCCAGGCTGGCACACGGCATCCAAAGAAAAATGCTCTTGTAAGTGCTGCTTCAGACCTGGGTGTGGAGAGCACTGTGAAGCTGTCAGCTCAGGACAGACAGTGGTGTCACTCCTTAGAAAGGAAATACTCTGCTAAAGCAATCCATTTTCCTCTGATTGTACACGTTCCTGTTTCCCTGAGTGTGTCATCCTGGCAGATCCCCGGGATGTGTTTTCAGCTTTGCTCTCTGTGATCAGTTTGGCCTCACGCTATGGTTTGTGCTGTGAAATTCTCAAAATCTTGAGGCTTTTGGTCCATAACAGCTCTCCCTTGCACTAAGGGCATCCAGCCAAGCGAGGAGCACAGAAGGCAGGGCAGTAATTAGACGAGTGCACCCTTGTGACCAAGCTGGGGTTTACTGATGGTCACTGTCACCTCTTGTATTTGCCATCCAGCCACAAAGGAAACAAAAACAAAACAAAACAAAAAAAAAAAAAAAAAAAAAAAATCACCACAATAAATAAGTGGTTTTAACTGAGCCCTGGGATAAAGGCTATTTTCAATTTTACCTTTCACGTTTTAATTGTATAGCAATAATTTTGCAATAGAGTTGCCGATGGCAAACATGCAAAAGACATTAACTTTATTTATGTTTTGGATTATTAATGTGGCTGTTAAAATTCCTCCAGTTAGTTTTGATTGAATTGTTTTTTTGTGCGATTCTGTCGTTTAATGGAGCGGTAAATAAGAATTTCTGATAATGAGCCCAAGCATCTGTCACAACAACCTGGCGCTGGTTATTAACATTTCCATTAACGGCAGGGTGGGCAGTGATAATATGGAAACCACACAGTTAGAACAAAATAAATAGTTGGTGTCAGGCTGAGTGGGTGTTAATTACTTTTTTATTTTATAACTCTGGGGGGAGGGAGTATTGGTAGAAAAGTGTGACTTATGAAGGTCATTCTCTCTTAAGAAAGAAATCTTCAGAGGAGCAGCTAACCGGGGCTATCCAGTGCAAGCGGTGAATATTTTATCACTTCTATTTATGGCCCAGAAAGGGGCAGAGAGAAAAGAGACAACTTTCTCAGAGGGTCTGGCAGAAGGCTGTGGCACCGTGAGCACAGAGGAAGGAGAAGTGTAGCCTTTGCCCTGCCTTTCCCTCCCCACTTCTGGAGTTTGACCAGGACACGCTTGGGCACCTTTTCTGTGAGCAGAACAGGAGCTGTTTTGTTAAAACCTGCCGGAGGCTCAGACAGCAGGTCTGGAGAACAGAGCATCCTCAGTAGCCACTGGGGAGGAAAATCCACCTGCACCAAGTTGGATCCTGACAAAGGGAAGGGATGGAGTGACCCAGGTGCACTCAAAGATTGGTTTTCTAGCCCAGCACAATGCAAAGAAGAAAATGCCATCAAGAGCCAAAGAGGGGCCGGTGTGCGCGTGTGGAGGTGTAATCAAAGCAGAGCTAGCAAAAAGTCGTAGTAGCAAACTGAAAGTCGTTCTGTCATACATAAAATATTAGTGAATTGATTGGCAGCTGACTGGGTTTGGAGGTAATTGTAGGCAGTATTTTGGCCCAAAGTCCTGCTGCTGAGTGGCACTTGGGCTGGTGGTGGCAGGGGCTGCCTTGCTCACCAGGAACAGTCCATCAGGAGCACCGG
The DNA here is from genome assembly GCF_015227805.2 of Hirundo rustica. Lineage (NCBI taxonomy): Eukaryota > Metazoa > Chordata > Aves > Passeriformes > Hirundinidae > Hirundo > Hirundo rustica. The sequence goes on from NC_053464.1 coordinate 12,789,401, forward strand.
CCACTGCCAAAGGTGAGCCCCAAACTACCAGGGAACCAAGGCAAAATTTTCCTTTCTTTTCCAAAGAGCAGGAAATTTTCCTTTCATTTCCTGCTGGCTGGATTGGGTTGATTCAGTGTCTAAGCCAGCCTGTGTGGAGCACAGCACAACCACGTCCCAAGGCTCAGCTGCTCCTCACTCCTCTTGTGCCGATACATCCCAATGACACAGATACCCCGGGGCTGGCTCGTTGCTGACTTGTGGCATAAACAGAGTCTGTCCTGGGTCCCTAAAACCTGGATATGAGCTAATTCTGCCTGTCACTGTTAATTCTTCTGTCCTCCTTCCTCCCTAGCACCGGCACTGGCCCCACAGAACATCCAAGTGAACTCCCTTTCTGCAAGCCAGCTGGAGCTCACCTGGGACCCTCCTCCTGCCGACAGCCAGAACGGGATCATCCAAGGCTACAAGGCAATCCTCCCATTCCTACTGCTTTCATTTATCTTACTTGGCATTGCTATTTACTTGTGAGAGAGCTCTACAAGGTGCAGTCGCCCTCGCCGCATAAGGCAAATTAGAGCAGTGCTCAGGCTGCGGCAGGGAGCAGCAGCAAGTCCCAGGACCAAAAGAAAGAGAATGAGATTGGGAGGGGGGAAGGAGAGAAAAGGGAGAGAGTGTTGTTATTTATGGAGGAGAGCATGGGGAAACAGGGAATGCAGATAAGGAGGCAGCTCCACTTATGCAGGCGACATATCTGCTCCAAAAAGCAACACAGATACACAAGAGCTGGGGGCAAGAAATGGTATTGAAGAAAATTAACCGAGCTTTCCCTCCATCAAATGCTACAAGCCTTTAGGAAGAGCAGAACTTTCTCCCAGCTGGAAGCCTGAGCCAGGTCAGACTTTGGAAGCATTGCTTCAGTTCCTTAACTTTAACAAAATTAAATCAGAGCATTAATTGCGTTTGGTTTGCAGGAGATGAGCACGTTGCAGAGACACGCTGCTCAGCATCTCCAGCATGAGAATGGACCCTCAGAGAGTGGGAATGGGCAAGTCTACAAACACTAGAGCTTGGCTTGGGTTCAGTGTCTGGCTCTGCCTCTCCCCATGAATTTAGCTCCATAAGTGAAGGAAAGCCAAGCCAGTGTGAATAATCTGGCATCCCTTCTTGGCAGCAACAAGCATCCTTATATATCAATCCCTGTCCTTTCCCTTTTGTACGTATATAGATGGCTTCAGCAGCTTGGCTTGGACGGCCAAGGTGGAGTCTTGCCTTGGCTTGTTCTCTCAGCTCTCTGGCTTGCTTTGGCCTGTTGTAATGCTCTCACTGCCAGGCCTGTCCAATAAGTAGGGCTGGCACCAATTTTCCACTTGGAAACCACTTCTCTGAAGCCTAATTTTATGGCATCAGGGCAAAAATTATGTAATGGAAGAAGGGGGAAAAGCACCCCAAGGAACTTTTTGGGAGACTCTTTGTTACCCTCTTCAGGAGGGCATTTTCCAGGGTGTGCTGTGCACACCAGTGGTGTGACTGCTGTGTGTGTACAGGGGGGAGTTAGTGACCATCAGGGTGTGTCAGGATGCCAGTTCTGACAGGCAACTTGCATTGCAGGCAGTGTTTAAACTGACCTCTCCTCACTGAACCTTGGCAGCTCATACCTGCTGTCATTGAGCCATATTCTCCCGCCTTTGCTCTGGTTTTGAGTGATGTATTCAGCGACGTGGTCATTGGACTCGGGGGAATTCGCTCAGGAAAAGATTTGGCGTGTGCTGAAAAACCTGAGTATCCCGACTAACAGAGGAGTCCAGGACAAGACAGGTGCTGTCTTTCTGGCTGTTTTGTAGCTGCAGTGGCCAGACATTTTCTAGGTGTAGGATATACTAAAACACATGACAGGACGAGAGGGAATGTCCTTCAGTTGTGCCAGGGGAGTTTCCGATTAGATATCAGGAAATTTTTTTTCCCAGAAAGTGTGGTCAGAGGCATGGGAGGAGGCTGCCCAGGGAGGTGGTGGAATCACCAAGCCTTGAAGTGTTGAAGGCGAGTGGATGTGGGAGCTGGGAATTTGGTTTCGTGGCAAACCCGGGGGTAGATGTTTGGACTCATGATCTTAGAGGGCTTTTCCAACCCTGACAATGCTGGGATCCTGTCTCGCTGCCCCAACAGATTTATTACTGGGAGAGCGACGCTCTGAACGACACGGAGAAGGTGAAGGTCCTTTTCCTCCCCGAGACAAGCGTGCGGCTCAAGAACCTGACGAGCCACACGCAGTACCTGGTCTGCATCTCCGCCTTCAACGCGGCTGGGGACGGCCCCCGGAGCAGCCCCGCCCAGGGCAGGACGCACCAGGCAGGTACGGGACCTCGTCCTGCTCACCTGGGCACAGGCCAGGGAAAAGGGGGCATGCAGGAGGGCAGTGCTGTGTGGATTTGCGTTAGAGAGGTCTTGAAAGTGGAAAAAAAAAGCATCAGATGAGCGGAGTGTGAAGAAAGGGAGTGATAGAGCTGAAATGAGAAATGAGAGGCAGAAGGGCCAGCCCCTAAGCTAAGCTGGTCCAGAAGGAAACAGTCTGTGGCTCTGTTTCTGGTTCCTGCTGCCACACCTGAAATCAGAAGGAACTCATCTCTAGTGCCTGAAAGTTGATGGTCCTGTGAGACAATTAGAATGCTTTTTAGAATTCCTTCCTATTTTTTATTTTTTTTTTAAAGCTGGATCAGCCGCCTCCCAGTCAGGCTGAACAGTCCCTGTGCTGGATGTGCTGGGAGTGTTTGGCACAGGGTGAAGGCAATGCCCTTGGTGGTGGCTGTGAAGAGGAGGCGGCTCCCATAGCACCCTCCTGAGGGCCCTTCCCTTCCGTGCCCTATCTCCCTGTTTGCTGTGGAGGTTCAGCTTTGCAGCTGACTGGCTGTATTTTTAGGGCAGGCTGCATTTCTGACTGATTACAGTTGGACATTTGGATGCAACTGAAAAATCCCATTCTCAGCTTGTTTCCTTTAGATTTAGGCTGGGCAAATAAAGCAACGTTTTATAATATATATGTATATCAGATTGACTGCTGCAATTCAATCTGTGTGCAATCCTTCCAGCACCCAGTGCTCCCAGCTTCCTGGCCTTCTCTGAAATCACCTGCACTACCCTCAACGTGTCTTGGGGCGAGCCAACAGCAGCAAATGGAGTCCTGCAGGGTTATCGAGTCGTCTACGAGCCTCTGGCTCCTGTCCAGGGTAAGAAAGACCTCTGATCATACATATTCATGGGGAAATGACACAATAGGACTGCAGGACCTTTCATCTCTGCCCAATTTCCTACTTGCTCTCTGCCGTTTTCCGAGGGAAGCCAGGTGGCAAAGGGTAAATAAAACAATTCCGCTTTTGCCAAAATGCTTCAGCGAGCCATAATATTGGGGAATATAGCTTTTGTCTTGTCTCCTCTCATTTTCTTGCACAAACTATAGTCTGTGTGATTCGAAGTCGTTTTACAGCCATCATTACCTGGTCTGGGCAAAGAGGAAGCTCAGCCTGGGAGTGCCTGATTGTCTCCTTCGAAACTGCTGAGTGGGCTCCATCCCAGAATAGCTGTCAGGCACATTTGTGTTGCTTAATCACATCATGTGTCACTTGTGTTATCACAGAGATTGCCCAGGCACCAAACGTGCTGGTGTCACCACTGGCAGCGCCTCTGCTGTGACAGGGAGGACAACAGCGCAGGGACGTGCTTGTGTCTCCTCACACGGAGTTTTCAGGCAGCGCTTTTAACCCAGCACCAGAGCGAGCTCAGCTAAACCACAACAATGTGCTGGCCACAAATGTTTCATTAATTTGCCAGAACAGCAACAGAGAAGGATTTGGCAGTTTCTCTAAAAACAAATGTAAATTCGTTCCAAAGGTGAATTAGAAAAGATGACATAGTTTGTGGATGGCCTTATTAATATTTTTATATTCCTGGTAGATTGCCAATAGTTCAATAGGATGTCCAGCTTTGGCAGCGTGACAGCAGGGAGAGTAATTTCAGCCATTGCCAATCCATTTTAAACTCTTTTCCAAAGAAATAAGGATATCAATCACATGTATTTGCTTCTCCTGTAAGGAATAATGATCTATATTGTCTGAATATCCGTGTCTCATGCACAGAGAAAGTTAAACCCGGTACTGAAAACACCAGAATAAAAGCACTGTCAGCTTTTACAGCTGGCAGGTCTGAGCACAAAGAGCTAATACAGGAAGCATTTCTAATTCTGACCAAGAAATGTACACAGGGTGGGCAGGGGGTTTGGCTGGTCGGGCATTTCCTCCCTACACAACATTCAAGAATACATTTTTTCCCCCTGAAAATATGGAAGTGCCAGATCACGTTTTCTCTGCATGGATTTGACTTCACATCCTTCAGAACCTTTGTCGCCTTTTCTTCTCTTCCCCACCTCTGCCTGTGCTGCCCCTGACTCCAGCTTGTCTCTCCTTCCCCTCTGGAAGATTTCTGATGTCAGCAGGAAGGTTATGGAGGGCTCTTCCTCAGATGCAAAATATTTGTCTAAATTTATTTCCCAGTCTTTACCCATCATTTTCTCTTGTGCCAACATTTTTCTTTCAGCAAGCATATTTATTGTCCTGCCATGGAAAAGAATCCCTTCCTTGAGGCCATAATTTTCACAGATATTCCAAGTTGGGAGATACTCACACGGATCATCAAGTCCAGCTCTTAAGTGGGTCTAGAACCCACATTCCTCCATGTCAGCACTGCAGTGCCCCAACCTGGATGGGCTGGACCCTCTTTTGGAGCTTTCCTCATTCATATTTTGAATTTCCACCCATCCTTGATTTTGGCTGAGTCCTCCCATGGTGACACCTTCTGCCTTCCCACTCACCAGCCACCAGTTACCTGCCCATTTTTCTGATCTTTCCAGCAGCGATCTGTTCTTTAGCACAGTCTTATCCCTGCCTGACCTTTTATTGTTTAAGCTTTACACTGTTATGTTTTACACAATAATAGACAACAAAATTGCCCCAGAGCCTTTTTCAGCAGTTTTGGTGTTATTTTTTTCTTTTTGGAACATAACTTGAAAATGACAAATACCTCCTGATTTGTCTCAGAGAAATGAAATAGTTCACCTCTGGAAGGAGGGAGCACTTTTACTGCGTCCTCGTTAGCCAAGGAAAGGTTCTCTGAGTTATAAATTGTATCTGGGAGAAAGCTTTGAACAGAAATTGCTTGGACATTACTCTTTATTTAAGTGATTAAAACTGAAAGCATCATCTTGATTTGCATAAAATAATCATCTGGATTGCAAACATCTTCCTTCTGCGTTTTTTGGAAAGATAAACTAGCAAGCAGCTGTTTCTAGTGGGAAAAACCTCCTCCTTCCTACCTTCTTGGTTTGAAATGCGCATATACAGACCCAAAAACCCACCAGAAAACCATTCTCTGAATTTGAATTTTTTATTCTGTGAAATCTTTTATAAATAAAATTCTTTCCATTGGCTAGAAAACTTCAGCGAAAGCCAGATTTTTTGTTTCCAAACCACTCATTGCCCCTCGGTCCTTTATGCAACATTGAGAACCTGGAGGTGAAGCCAGCTATGAACCTTGGTGAAGGGAACAACTCTGATTTTAATTGATCCCTGTAAGAAAAATTCTGAGGGAGTGAGAAGAGTGAAAACACAAGTCCCAGCTCCAGCCTTGTTCGAGCTCCCAGTGCTTTGGCTGCATCCCCTGTTGCCGTGGCATTTGCAGCCCCAGGGTCCCCGTGAGCTGCACGTCCTTCACTCTGCATCCACATGGGGATGGTGGATATGGCAGGAGGAGATGGATGGAACAAATCTGGCCCTTGTTCCTCCTCCAGACCATGCTGCAGGTTATTTGGGGAAGCAGCAACGGAGAAATGCTTGCTTGGGAAGCAATCTGGAATGTGCACTTCTCTTCGTTTACCTCCTCCTTTCCTCCCAGAATAATTAGTGAAGTTACATGTAGTCTCTTGGTAATTTCCCAGTTGTGCTGTAAGGTTTTTTTCCTTGTCAGTACCCACTTATCAGGCTTAAACTCTAATTATACTTATCAGTGCTGAAAATTGCCTATTATCACTACTTAAACTCCTGCTAATTGTAAGAAATACTTTCTTAGCAAACTGTTAGATGATTTTACTTACCATCTAGATGTAATAAGCTCCACTTGATTTCTGTTTTTGCAGTGAAACTCCCTCTTATTTTTGTATCTGTGTGGCTGTTCCAGGGGTGAGCAAGGTGGTGACTGTGGACATTAAGGGGAACTGGCAGCGCTGGCTGAAGGTCCGGGATCTCACCAAGGGCATGACCTATTTATTCCGAGTGCAAGCCCGAACCATCGCCTACGGACCTGAACTGCAAGCCAACATCACAGCTGGACCAGCAGAAGGTGAGGGGGACTATAAAAGCAAATCACAAGTCCCAGGTAACTTCTGCAAACACATGGCACCGGTAAGGAATGGTGCACTCAGGGCTTCACGTGAATTTCCAAGCAGAAGCTGAGTCACGGGACGTGATTCGGTGCGTTTCACAACTGCCATGAAAAACACGTTTCCTTTTGTTCTTCCTGAAACCTAGAAGTCTTAATGTGCATAAACAAAACACTGTGAATAAATCACAATGCAAACAGGCCAGCCAGGGATTTCTGAGCTGCAGCCTGACAGCGCAGTGCATGATTCTGACTGTACGGCTCTGCGGTGGGAGGCAGAACTGGAGTAGCTGCCGAAACCAGCAGAGGTTCCTGGATGCAAAACCAGAAAGAATTTACAATTGTTCTCTCCTGACACATTGGCTTATGCACAGGAAATCCGTGGATTCCCTGCTGCGTCAGGAGCAGCTGCAGGGCAGCTTGGTTCAGTGCCTGTACCCAAAGAGCTGGTTTTCTTATTTGATCAGTGACTTTGATAAACAGATAATCCAACAAGGAAAATGCCCTCCAATGACACCAGCCTGTCAGGTAAATCACAGAGCATCGGTGCAGTGGCCACAGCTCTGATTTTTTTTTGTTTCCCACTTCCATGATCTGACTCTCCCACCACACCAGAGACCAAGTGTAGATCAGGAATCCTTTCTAACGTGGCTGTGGCATCTTCCCAAGTCACTGGGCAGTGCCTGTCCCCATGAACCCCTCCATGAACCTCACAGGCTGGTTTCACCTCTGAAATGAGAAATAGCAGTGGCAGTGGATAAAATGAGAGTCCTTTTTCCTCTTGTCTTCTTAACACAGGTACCTTATCCTTGGGGATATCCCCTGTAGGGCCACTTTGATGATCCTAGTGGGTCCCTTCCAACTCAGGATATTCTGTGATTCTATGATCTGTAAACCCCATTGATACGTAACTGCTGACACTGGAGCCAGTGAAAAAATCAGGTCATTAGCCCACAGAGCTGGTTTATGTTGCATATTTGTTGACCAACACTGCAAGATAATTGTTCCCCTCTCTCAGCAGAAGCAATTCGTGCTGCAGTTTAATGCCACCTTCATTTGCTACTCTCTTTTCCTCCTTCAGGGTCTCCTGGCTCCCCTCAGGAAATCCTGGTGACAAAATCTGCTTCAGGGCTGACGCTGCAATGGACTGAGGGAGATTCGGGAGAAAAACCCACAACTGGCTACATTATAGAGGCACGACCCTCAGGTAAGCCCTGGGAAATACAGGGAGTTGCATGTCATCAGCTCCCTTCCTTCAGTCCCTGCTGAAGTGGAGAGGTTGTTTGTCATCCTGGTAAGGTGATGGGATTTTGTGAGAGAATGTATTTCCAGCCAGTATTAAGATGTTACTGGTTTATTACGTGGTTTAGCGTATTTTCTCCTCTTTAGGAGTAGTCACAGAAAATTACCCCGACTACTCTGGCTTTCACTGTGCTACATCACAGGAAAATCATCCAACAGATGAACTAATATAGTTAATAATTAAAACTCATTTAAATGCTTATAGCATCCTTCATGAGCAAGGACTAATAAGTATTTGCGAGCTGTATTTTGAGGACCACAGATAGAAATCTGTCTCCTTCTGCAGCAGAGCACAGCAGCTAATTACTGTTTTAATGTTAATAATAGGGCCAGGGCTTCAGCAGCACATGCACATTTCTTCCCCCATTTGTTCTGCAGGGAGGGCATTGAGGCGAGGGGAAGGAATCCCCATCACCACAGTTTTTCTTGGTTCTTTCTCAGAGCTCCTCTGCTGCTGGGATTTGCATCTTAGTGAAGCTGCTCTCTGCTTTTTTTTTTTTTTCCAGAATGTTCTCCCACTTGGACAAGGCAATTTTAAAAGCCAGTGCATGCTGCAGCCTGATCGCAGCTCGGTACCCCTTGCAAATTCAAACAGCACAGATTTCCTGGGAACTAAGTCACTAAGGAAAGCCAGGCCTCTGTGTAATCTCCCCTGATAACTTCCCTCCACTCTGACAGGGAATGTTGATCACCACTCTCTGGGTACAGTTTTCCAGCTGGTGATACATCCACCAGCTCCTTGTTCCACGTGGGCTGTGGTTGAATGTCACCAAGTCAAAAGCTTTGCTGAAGTCAGGATAGATGATGTCTGCTCTTTCTCCTCTATTGACAAGGTCTGCTACTCTGTCACAGAAGGAAATTAGACATGATTTATATTTGACATCACCATCTTGGCTGTTGATTCTTTCTTCTTCACTTCTAGGTGCTTGCACACTGCTTGATTATATATTGATTAAACGAATGCTTATCTGTTTGATTATATGGAGGATCCTGTTGCTTGTTTGTGTCTTGAATGTAAGGTTGCATTTTAAACCAATGATTTTAATTCCATTTAACCAGACCAGTAAGAAAATTATTGAGGTCATCTCAGAAGATGTAGATTTCCATACCTGCATCTGATAGAATTTGCTCTGTAGTGAGGCTCTGCTCTGATTCTAACAATTATTTCTGTCATTTAACTTGACATTTGTTTTCAAAATAAAAGCAAGGGAAATACATACCTTCTCAAAGCACTGGGGTTTCCTAGAGTGATCAAGTTTGCTTTTAATTAGAGGCATGACGCTGCTGTGCTTCTATTTCACCTACATCAGCTTTTTGAGTTCCGTCCTTATTTCTTCAGAGGCAGAAAATATTTTCTTGTTTTAACAGCATTGTTAGGTAGCAAGTTAAGCCAAACCTGTTCATTTAAAATCACTTAGCAGCTCACATTTCCCCCAGAGAGGTTTTCTGTGAGTCAGAGTATTTTAGGGGGAAACCTGCAGCCCATGTTCAGATTGTCTGCAGGTTTGGAAATCCAGCTCGTGCAGGTGGTGACGCTGGAAACTCATCCCCTTGACTCCCCGTTGGATGTGAACAAACATTTCACAGCTCATGGCTAAGGATGTAGGATTTGAGGCCCACTCCTTTTGAGTAGGAAGAAAATAGTCCCTCCAAGGCAGGTCTGAGCTGCATTAACCCTGGGTCACTTCTGCTGGCCCCACTCCACTGATCCTAGAGAAGCACACAAGAGGTCTTATTCTTCCTCTCTTGCAACCTGACTGTTGAGGCATTTAATTCCTCTTCAGATTATTTTAATCCTATTCATGCTGCTGCAGCAAATGAACTAGCCATTTGTATGCTGGATTCTCATCCTTCGTTCTGGTTGCAGCTGTAGGAAGCGTGAAATGTGATCCAGGAGAGGAGACAGACTAATTGGAAGATTTGCTTATTCCACCCAAGTGTTGGCTTCCTCTCCGTGCTGCTTTTCTTCCTCATCTCTGCACAGAAGCGTCTGAAATCTGAATTATGAGCTTAACAAAAGCAGGGAACTAATTCCTCCTCTCAGGGCTGGTCTTTCAGAGCAGCTCCTGTTTTAATATCATTTAAGAATTTGCTTTTGCATGTTGATTCATACAGGTAGTAAACTGTGGATTGGAGCAACCTTTGTTTTCAAAGAGGAGTTGTTCCAAGAGAAGAGCAGTTGACTTGTGCTCTTCACATAAAATCAAGAAAGGAAAAGATATTTCTCCCTCTGAGGTCAAAAAAGGGGCGTTGAGCAGGCAGATGAAAAGCTTTAGCTTGTTGCCAATATTTAAATGCAATACCACTACCTTAGTGTTTCACTCTCAAGTGTCATCTATTATAGGCCTCATTACCCCAAACGTTAAATGCTGTATCATCTCATTTTCCCTGCTGTAGCTCCCTGCCAAGACTCTTCCATCAGAGTAGGAGGATGGCTTTCTGTCAGAAATGGCAAACCCTACTTACTCCCTTTTGTCACTTCCCTTCGAATTTTTTGGAGCCCTGCTGTGTCTCCCAGGGCTCTGCTGCCTTGCTGGGTTTAGCAGTGGTGGCAGCAGGCAGCTGAGACTGCTCATTTGATTTCCCTGTTTCTCTGCTGGCTTTATGGAAGGTGACCAGGCTCACTACCTCCTCTGCATTTTGAGTACATTCACACACACACAGAGATGAAGCAGGCAAACCAATATTTTTTCCGGAGTGATCTGTGCTAGAGGAAGGCATTAAAGAAACAGAAGAGTTTTTCTTTTCCTTCAACTTCTCTGTCCTTGGAGAAATGGATTCCAGTTTAGCTCCTTGTGCATTACAAGAAATGCAATTAAGCAGGCTCTGTCTCTGCCACTGTAAGTGCTCCCCAGACATCAGCTGGGCTGGCTGAGGAATGGGGAATAGATTGTGCCCTCAGCTTTTACATACAGAGCAAAAGACAAACGGCACAGAGATGTTCCCAGTGCTGCCAGGAGGACTGGAGAATCTGCCTTCACCCCTCTTTTCCCAGCTCCAGGCCACATCCAAAGGTTCCTGTCCCTGTGCTTTCGTGGTGGGCATGTTGCCTGTACATTCCCGGCAGTCTCACCCACAGCTGCCTTCCCAGTGACCCCCGTCTGCAAGGGAGGTGTTTGTGAAACGCCCTGGTGATCCACACACCAGGAGTGCACCGGGATGTGGAGCTGCCCCAGCAGACCTCCATCCATGGATGGGCCTGTGCAGAGCAGTTGTGTCGGTGTTGGGTCAGTCTGCCTCACAGAATCATTTAGATTGACCCTAAAGGTCGTTGCGTCCAACCATTAACCAAACACTGCCACGTCCACCACTAAACCACCTCCGTAAGTGACACATTCTTCTGGCTTCTGTCACCTCAGAAAGAGCCTCCCTCGCCCAGGACAAGCAGAGGGAGATTTCCTTTTCTGCTTCCTTTCCCCACCACAATTTTGGACATTGTGTGCTTTTCCCAAGCAGGGAATGATGTCAGGCGGCTGAAAGAGAATTGCACCTAAATGGAATGGTCTGGATTGGAAGGGACCTTAAAGATCAGCCAGTGCCATCCCCCTGCCACGGGCAGGGACACTTTCTATTAGACCTGGTGGCTCTAAGTCCCATCCAACCTGGCCTTGGACACTTTTCAGGGGATGAGGCAGCCACAGCTTCTCTGGACAGCCTGAACCAGGGCCTTCCCATCCTCACAGGGAGGAATTTCTCCCTGATATCCCATCTATCCCTGCCCCCTGGCAGTTTGAATCCATTCCCCCTTGTCTTGTCACTCCATGCCCTTGAAAAAATCCCTCTCCAGCTTTCAAGATGATGAGTTCCACGAAGGCAACAGACATTTTGGGAAAGAACTCTTCTGCTTGGAGAGGGAATTGTCTACTTCGTAAATGCTGGGTTTCACTTCCCACGCCCTGAGGGCAGCTCTCCCTTGAGCTTCCTTTCTGGTGTCTTGAGTAGTGTTTTTTCTGTTTTCCTCCTTTCTTATTTATTTTTAACCAAATGAGGGAGCGCAGTGTCAAACATGGACACGAACCAGCAGAAGTCAGTAAATTCAAAGTGAAGGGTGCAGCTGCATCCCCGGCATCTGCCATGGGGCCTTTTTCGCTTCTGCTGGCGAGCGACGCACCGGGGCTGACAGTTTGTCAGCCTTCACTTCCCATTCTTGTCCTTCCACTGCTTTGCATGATAATCCAGCCCTTTGCCTCCGACAAACACAGCCGCGTCTGAATCGTGTCCTCTGTGGGAGGAACAGCAGCGGCGTTCGGCCGGGCCTTAACTCTCAGCGGCTTCTCCCCTCATAAACCCTCTAATGTGTGATTAGGAGGGAGCTTTATGGCCCAGCTCTCCTGCTCTGAGAGGGGACGGCCGGCGTTTAAAACCCAAATAACTGACAGCTCTCCATGTCCTGGGTTGTCAGTGGCTGGATTTAGTGGAGCTGGGAGCCTCCCTCGCTGAGTGACAGCTTTATTTAGCGTGGAGACCCTTGATTAATGGCCTGTGACGCCGGGCTGGCCCATGGGCGGCAGAGCGGCTCCTCTCCGACGCGGGCTGGACGCGGCGCTAGGGCAGAGGTGGCTGCACCTTCCCCGGTCACCCAGATCCTCTCCCCGTGCCTGAACCTCGGGCTCCGATGGGACAGAGGCATCGAGGCTGGGAGACAAAGAGCAGATCTCCCATCGGCAGGAGTTAGGATGGGGCAGGGCTGGGGAAAAAGGGACAGGAATAAGGAGAAAAGAAACATTTTTCTTTTTTGAGGAGCGCATGCTTTTCCATCACACGTCTCAGAGGCTGAGTGCCCAGTGAAAGGCAGTGGGGAATGAAGATGGGGACTGATGTGACCGAAAAGAAAAAGCAAGGGCAGCCTCCCTTGGGGTGTCTCTCTGAGCCCTGTTAAGTGCTGCAAACTTTGCTCTTCCCAGTGGTTCCCAGTTAACACCCAGCTGATGTCCCAGCCACGGCACGTGCATCTTTCCTCCCCAAACTGAGTGGGAAATGCTGCGTATGGTACACTAACAATTTTCTACTGAACTTAAAGGCCAGCCTTTGCTATCACAGGTGACCTTCTAATGAATTCTCTTTCAGCTGAACTTCTAACATTTAGAGCACACCTGGTTTTGAGGATGGGGGGAGTGGTGCAGTGAAGGAATTCAAAAGTGCGTGTTCAATATTTAATGTCAGGGTTCACTACCAGAATAGAGTGACTTTTTTAGTTCAGATATACCTGATTGTGATTATTGTCTACAAAGAGCAGTCTGGATGGCCCAGATGGATATAAAATAAATTAATTGAGGCTCTGGAATTAAAAATCTTGTTGGCCAGGGCTTGGGAAGCCACAGGCTGTGCTGTGCCTAGGGGTCAGCAGTGGGGAAGTTGTAGGACACCTGACCCTCTCTGGGACCCCAGGGATAATGAGCTGGCTCCCATTTTAGAATCATTAAGGTCGGAACAGACCTCCAAGATCATCAAGTCTAACCATTAACCCAGCACTGACAGTCCTACCCCAGGGAAAAAACCAAAGTTTTGACAAAGATTCCTTCAGTGAATGAAAGGGAGATGGGCCCATGACTATGTGGCCACCAGCTGGAGCATCTCTGAGTCCCTGTGAGACAGAAATATCTCTGAAGAAACATCCACCAGCATCCTTTGCTGCCTCACACCATCACCAGCATAGCCAGGGGGACAGAGAGGAGGAAATTCAGTGTTGACCTCTCAGGGATGGTTTTCCCAACTTACTGCAAGCTTCACAGAGCGATTAAATTTGTACTTTTTGGTCTGTTGGGTTTTCTGCACTGTGCACGATGATAGGTTTGAGAAAATGAGTGAGAAGATGTGTCTGAACAGTTGTGTTTGTTGTAACGAGTGCTGAACATTCACTTTCGTTGTTGCTTTTTCTTCCCCTATTTAAGCGGCTTTGAATGCAAACAAATTGCTTTCCAGACAATTCACAATGGGCCCAAATTCTCTTATTGCTGTTTACAAATGTGTTTATGAAAGCTTAGGCAATTCTAGCAAATATGGCAATATTTTACAGTCGTGAGATGCATCTTCTGAGTATCCGTGGCTGCAACAATCCAACTTTGAAAATGCATCCCTCACTCCACCCTCTTCAGAGAAACTAAATCCCAAACTCCCTTTTTATTACATTGTAACTTTATGTGGTAGAAATAATCTCGGTTTCTATAGCCCTGTAAAAGGGAAGTCAATATTTTATCTCTTGTTTTATAGCCATTGTAATACCCAGCTAATACATAACAATGGCTACATTATGATAACTTCATTATAGTCTGATCATGCTGGTGAATAATGTATTGGTCCGAGTTTTAAGCACGGCAGGAAAATTACCTATTTTTATTGTTCTTTGGTGTTTCTCAAACGCAGCTGGAACAATAACATTCCGGCCTGCTTTTTGCATCCGCTGAGACTGCCAGCCCTCCTGACCAGAAAAGCTGTAGTTTGGGGGCTGTTACTCGCTGTGTGTGCCACCAGACGTGCAGCGCGGTGCAAAGCACCGAGCCAATGCTTGCTGGTGCCAAAGCTAAAACCTTCGCGTGGAAACGCACCTGCAGTGTTAATCAATCCATCTTTGCTGCTATTCCCTGTGGCACAGGAGCAGGCTGAGGGCCAGATCTTGCTCTGCTACACCAGCACAGCTCTGGAATCGCTGCGGTGACTCCAATTAGGTTACGCTCAGGTAAAGGCAAAGCAAGTGAGAACAGATTCCTGCCTCACACTGCAGCAGCAGAACGAGTCGCTGAGGGTAACACTGCTGGCTCCTGCTTTATTGTTACCTTGATAACACCTCGAGCTACAGAAGTCCTACAGAAGTGCAGACGACTGCCTTTCAAAGCAGGCAGCTCCTGCACTGAAATCGTGTCTGTGGAGAGGTTATCATCCTATTCCCACTGCTGTGGGACATGGAGAGAAAAATAGATATTGTTGGAAGAGCTTTGATAGCTAAAAGTAAAAGCCCAATGGGATGCTTGTGAGGTCAGGTCTGTGAGAGCTGCGCTGGGTAGGCGAGCTGAGGGTTTGGCCCCACATGTAGGCAGAGACTCCATTCTCTCAGCAGAAATGCTGGGCACCAATTTTTATTGGGAAATTGATCAGTCAGATTAATGTTTGATTCCTGCCCTCGAAATTTTTGAGTGGGATTTTTAATTATAGTTGGTTTATATATATGCTGGTACCAGCATCCATCTCGTTGAAAGTTCATTCCATTGCAGTCAAGTGAATGTGAGGTTACAGGTGTGGATCAGGGATGGGAATGGTGCCTGGTCAGGATGTGAAGCAGGATTAATGTCATTATGGCTGTGGAGAGCCAAGATGACCCTTCTGAAATGCTCCCATTGTGCTTCTAACAACTTCAACAGCTTTATAAAAATAAACAAAACTCATTTCTGTTTAAAACTGCAGAGCACAGAGCGCAGCACCAGCCCTGTGCCGGGCAAAGGGCACAGCACTGTTGCTGTCATGGAGCAAGCAGCACTCCAGTGACACCAGTCCCCTGGCACCAGTTCACACAGGGCCACAGTGCCTCCCAGGACTTACATCAGTCCAAGCTTCACTTGAGTCCTTCAACAGCAAAGCAAATTTTGCAATGTAAAAGGCAAGCAAACCCTTTGTGATTAGGACTCATTAATGCTGCCTTGTTTTACCTGATCTGTCAGATGACAGATGTGCTGATGGGTGACCTTACCCCATCAGGAGGCAGTGGCAGCGGCCAGCTCAGGTCTGTGTGGGTGCTGCTGCTCATTTTAGAGACCTCTTCGATCTGGGCTATGAAAAGATCCCGTCCTGAATAAAAGCATCCACAGATGGGGCTCGCAGGGCATTCTGACATTTGTGTGTACCACAGGGCAGCGTCCAGGGGAGTGTGTCCCTGCCTGTGGCTCCAGCACTACATCAGTGACAGCCTCTCTCACCAAGCAGGTGGCAGTGCCAGGGCACACAGCTGATGCCATTTCTCTCCTTGCTGTTCTCCTAGATGAAGGACTCTGGGACATGTTTGTGAAGGACATCCCTCGCAGCGCCACCTCCTACACAGTGGGCCTGGACAAACTCAGACAAGGTGTCACCTATGAGTTCCGGGTGGTGGCTGTCAACGAATTTGGCTATGGAGAGCCAAGTGTTCCTTCTGTGGCAGTATCAGGTAATCAAGGGTTTTTGTTTACGTCCTTTTCAATGGAATTTTCCAGGGTTGAGGGAGAAGAGGGGAAAAAGAAACAAGCCAGACTCTCTAGTTGCAGCAAATAATCACGGGCGGCTTGTTTTCACTTGTTCTAGGATAAAACTGGGGTAATACAGTGGTGAATTAAGGTTTGAAATTACAGTATGTTTAATTATCAAGAGGAAAAATGTGCATGTGCCATTTTTAAGCTTGATAAAGAACCTACTCAGAGTGTCATATCTCTTGTCATAAGACTAATTGGCAGAGTCTACAATTGGTTTGCTTTTTCTCCATTCCTAGTCTGGTTTTTGTTTGCTCTGCTACTTTTTTTTTTTTTTTTTTTTTTTTTCATTCCGGATTCTGATAAACATTTTCTGTGTTACTTTGTATTTAGCTCTCACAAATACAGCAGTGTCGTTTCACATTACTCCTGATAATCCTCTGCGCTGGCGGTCCTGCTCCAGTGTGATGCCTCCAGTCCCCCTCCACCAGAACTGCTCCCTGGTGATGCTCTGGGGCTCTTCCCACTCTCCCTGCTCTCCTGTGCTTGTTCTCAGTAAACGGGGCTATGACCCAAACGTGCTTCCCAAATCCCTGTGAGCAGCCCAGCCCTCTGGTTTTCTGAAGGGGCTTGAATACTTTGAAATTCAGATTCCTCTCATCTTGCCTGGGCTGGGCAGCTGGAGTGCCTTGGCCTGTGGTGAGGTGAGAGACCTCGCCCTTGGGTAGCATTTGTTGGGTCTCCTCTCCCCTCGCTCTACTCCAGGTTTCTTTTGAGCCACAGGTTTCATCCTTGCTGTGTCAGCAAAGACAAGGGGAATAAAAGAACCTGAAAAAGCGGCTTTGTGATTCAAAATTCTGGAGAGTCCTGAGAACCTGGCAGTGCTCCAGTATCTGGAGTGGCTTTTATCTCTTCGCTGCTCCAGTGAAAGGCACGAACACCATTCAACAACTCCCCAGCAGGCAGGAGGAGCAAGCGCTGCTCTCGCCACCGCGGCTGCTGCGCTTGTCCTGACACAATTAACCACTTACCCCGGGAGTGCTTCCGTGGATTTCACTGAGAGTGCTACCCCTGCTTTTCTTCTTCAGGACAAGGGCATGGACAACCCACTTCAGACACCAAGAGCCGGTGTTTTTCATCTCTGGGGTTTCACAGAGGCTGTGACAGTGTAAAGGACCAGCAATCATGTCAGTCTTTCCTTTGCTCGACAATACTATTCCTCTGAAGCAGGGCATGCATCTCCTTGTGATGCTTTCTATAAATAAACTGCTTGTTTGTAAGTTCTCCACTTGAACAGAACTATTTAATTTGCCTCCTTTGGATGCTTCAGTGTTCCTCTCAAATTGCTGCATGAAAGTAAGAGGCTTCCATTGAGATTCGCAGTCATAAAAGTATAAAGCGTTTTAGGCTGGCCACTTCAGCTGGCACAGGGAGGTATAAATTGCCCTGAATCTGCTCAGCCCAGCATGGCTTGTGCAGTTTGTCTCTAGGATTTTATTGGCCTGGACTGGCCTCCTAGCAAAGAAAGAGCGTGGCTGCTTTTCCCTGCTGCAGAATACCCAGTCATCTGGAACAAATTTGAGCTTGGGTTCAAAACAGAATTTTATTCAGACCCGGGTTTGGGACAGTCAGGGAAAGAAGGAAGGAGGGTTTGGTGATAGCGAGGGGTCGAGTTGTTCTCCTGGCATCACCCATTCCTGCCAGGTGGTGTTCCACCTTAGGCTACAGGGAAATTATATCAACTGCTGGCTCGTGCTCAGAAGCTGCACTCTTTCCCAAAGCTGAGGGAGCTCAAGGGAGGACAAAGAGAATATCACTGCAAGAAAACAACAATACTCACTGCTTTAAACCAAGACTGGTGAGGTAACTCCAGAAAGGGGAAGTCAGTGTCATTTTGTGTTTCCACTTGAGGTCAAATGGGATGAAATGGCCTGAGACTGCACAAAACCCAGGCAATTGAATTGATACCCCTGTGCTGCACATCAGGCTTGGCTCAGTGCATGGAGAAGTGATATAGAGTAGCCGTGAATGTTGGAAGTTGGAGTTAATGGAGGCGCTGAAAGGCACTGAACCAGGTGTGCTTTGCTCCCTGACACTAGCTGTATTTTTCAAAGAGCCACTGAACAGCATTTTGGCAAGGTAAGCCTCCCAAAAAGTGAAATAATCGTGGGTCATGGCACGAGTATTAGTGGTTCCCTTGACCCAGGAGTGCTAAGCCTGCCATGGTCAAGAAATGTAGGTGTGGGAAGAAACCTGCCTCTCTTCTCCTGGTGATAACTTCTTAGCTAAGGGCCTCTGGAGCTGCTCCAGGGGTGTGAAAGGTGCTTGCAGAGATGGAACTGGTTACCCAGAGAAGCTGTGGCTGCCCCATCCCTGGCAGTGCCCAAGGCCAGGTTGGACAGGGCTTGGAGCACCCTGGATAGTGGAAGGTGTCCCTGCCATGGCAGGGGTGGCACTGGATGAGCTTTAAGGTCCTTCCAAGCCAAACTGTCCTGGGATTCTGGGTTGGAGCTGCGATATGCTCCTGTTCTCTGCCCTCCTAGAAGGGTCAGAACCCCTCGAGAGTCTGAACCCTCCTGAGCACCACTGCGGAGTCATCGTTCACTGTGGGAACACGAGAAAATTTTAAAGGCGCATAAAGAGGAACCGTTATTTGGTTTTTTTGCTCTTTCAGCACAAACAGAAGCCCCTTTCTATGAGGAGTGGTGGTTTCTGCTGGTGATGGCTCTCTCAAGCCTTATCCTTATCCTGCTGGTGGTGTTTGCATTGGTCCTGCACGGCCAGAGCAAGAAGTACAAGAGCTGCAATGGAGGTAAGCATCATCTCTGTGCTGTGCAGAGGTCTCCAAAGCTGTGGGAATCAGAAATACCTTTCCTTTGAACCCCAGATTTCCTCAGCAGGGGCTGTGTTTAGAGCTGTTTTGCTTGGCAGAAGTCTTGGAACTTTTTGCTGTGTGGTTTGGTAGAAATGGCTTTTCCCCATAGCCACAGTGGATCAGGGTTTGGACAGTGACCAGCCATGGGCTCAGACAGGACAGACTCTGGAAGTCCCAGGAGCTGCAGTAAAAGCCAAGGAGTCTGGGTCAAGCACTTGGCAGATAAGGAATAAATAAGGAATTAGCTGAGACTTTGTTTAACTTTGTCTTAATTCCTTGATAGATGGGGAGAAAGAGAAAGATTCTGCTTTCCCATGGCTGTACCAATGCAGATATTCTAAATCTCTGTGTGTGAGGACTGTATCACAATTCCTTTATACTGAGTGCCCTGCATCTCACATTCCTTCCCTAAGCCAAGCTGCAGTTGCCGGGCTGGGGGCCAAGCAGCCAGGAGGTGTCTTGGTTGTCTGGACCTGTTAGATTTTAACATATAGTGAGCATCAAGCTTTGAATTTTCCTTTAGTGATGATTTTTTACCAGTCTCCTTTCTTGAAAGGAAAGAGGAGCTACCTGCTCTGTAACTTGGAATGTCAAACAGACCCCTTTCAAAAAGCCTCATTCTTGAGCTCTGAAAATTGTTTTTACCTTTTCTTCTCCCTACACGATAAAGTCCTGGGAGGGTTGTTCATATGTGTATTTCTCTGATAGCCTCCTCCACCTGCAGCAAGAAATTTCTCTGATACCAGGAGGCGCCAGAAAAGGCACATTAATGAGAAGGATCAGGTGCATGGGTCTCTGCACTACCTGTTCTTAGGGATTATTGTAATGAAGTCTTCTAGGCAGTATTTAGTAATTCAGTCCCAAAGTGAAGATCTTCTCTTTCTTTGTAATTCACTTCTAACAAGTGTTAGAAAATCAGATTTCAGTCCCACGAGATATGAGATGTATGCATACCGTGGCATTTCACCAAGTTAATACTATTACCTATTTGTATGCACAGCTCATAGGAAATCTCTCATCTTCGTAGTTTTACTGTGTGTTTGGGGGACAGACATGA
This sequence comes from Hirundo rustica, assembly GCF_015227805.2. Taxonomy (NCBI): domain Eukaryota; kingdom Metazoa; phylum Chordata; class Aves; order Passeriformes; family Hirundinidae; genus Hirundo; species Hirundo rustica. The sequence goes on from NC_053464.1 coordinate 12,809,190, forward strand.
AAAGGCAGGTCTGACCTGTGCTGTCAGATAGCCACCTTCACAGAGCCTTAATGCAGCACTGAAATTGAAGCTGAGGATGAAGCACCTGCCTGCTGCAAAGTGGCAGCCAGCCCTTCTCCCTGGGACACGGGCTCAGCTCACACCTTTGGGATGACAAAGGATGAGCGCAGGAGAGAACAAGCTCCTGCTAGATTTGATCACAAGAAATAATATCCTGGGCTGCATTTTCCTTCTTTCCATCCTGTCCTTGCTCCTGCCTAACATTGTCTGGTGATTTCTCCATACCTGATCCTCATTTCAGCTGTGGCACGTTTTTCCCATTTGCTATCCCCTTGCCCTTCTTGCTTTTTTTCCTGCCTTTTTTTTTCCTCTTTCTCCTTTTCCTCTTTTTCTACCTTTTCTAGTTTTACTTTCTCTTGCTTTGTTCCAGTCAGCATGGAATGGGATTCACAGCACCTGATTTAGGAGATCTTCAGTAGCCACCTAAATTAGTTGTCTGGTTTCTATTTATAGTCAAAACCAAGAATAAGTACTTTTGAAGCACAGTTTGTGCTATTTTAGATACTGGCCTCTGAATGAAATCCACCCATCCATCCATGACTCCTTTTTCCTCTTTTGGTTTCCTCTGCCCCTTCACGTTCCTGATACACTCCTTGCCTCTACTCTGTTCTCACTTGCCAGTAAGAAAAGGAAAGAAAATGTCAAATAATTAACGATGTCATAAAACAGAAAGAAGGACAAGTTAGCTCCTGCAGTTCTATTTGGGGCAAAAAATGCTTTTGTTTCAGCTGAACCTTTCATTTCCTGGCTCCAGGTAAAACCATCTCCAACGTGGAAGAGTCGGTCACTCTGGATAACGGAGGCTTCACTGCTTTGGAGCTCAACAGCAGACACCTGAACATCAAGAGCACCTTCTCAAAGAAAAATGGAACCAGGTAAAAAGCTGGGAATGCTGTGCTTCTGGAATGTCTTCTTTCTAGCTTCGAGCTCCGGTTAAACAGGCAAAAGGGAGAGACTGAAGAATTCAGGGAAGACTTAAGCACCCAAGTCTCTGCCTCAAGCTCTGATTCTGGCTTCCAAGCATGATTTCATTAATTCCAGGGGAATAACAACATCCTAAACACTCATCCTTTGCATTTCCTAGGTCTCCTCCTCGGCCAAGCCCAGGAGGGCTGCACTACTCTGATGAGGATATCTGCAACAAGTACAACGGGGCTGTGCTGACCGAGGGCTTGGGCCTCAACGAGAAGCCCCTGGAAGTGTCAGAGTCAGAGGTAAGGATTTCCCTCTGCCTCACACTGCACAGACACTGCAGATATTCATTTCCATGCTGAATCCTGGCAAGTCTTTGAAGTCCCAGTCCCACACCTGCATCATACTGTCTGTCTCAGGGATTTTAAAAAGTTCAATTCACCAGGCTGTTTGCACCACATCTTAAAATAAAAATATCCAAGGAAAGAATGACAAGCAGGACTCAGCCAGGGCAGATTCCAGACCTGGCCTGGCAGATACTCAGTTTTCCAGAGTCAGGTAGAAAGAGAAGTGCAATCAGAGAGTGTGTGCTGAGCTCTCTGGAGGGATCTGCACACCCCCTTGTGCCTGTGGGCTGCAAACTTGGGGCACTTTTGGGAAAACGCACATGTGCTGCAAAATAACCAGCTACTGTCTGGGCGAGGTTAAAGGTGAGGATTTTTGGATTGCTGCACTGACTGGAGTGTGGAATGTGGTTTGCAGCGTCACAGCTACAGCAAACCCCAACGATTCAGAAGGGTGGTCTGAGCGGTGACAGCCACTGCTTTGGTTACAGAGGGAGTAGGTGGGGAGTGAATAACTTGCCAGGGAGCACATGGCCATGGCTGTGAGAGCCCAGCACTCAGCTCTCTGAACAGCCCAGCCTCGCCTTTAGACTGCTCTCCACGGAAGGTGGGTGTATGCCAGCATTGTCCATCTGGCAGGGCTCCATCTTGTGTTTCACATTCCCTGTAAGAGGGGAGAAAGCGCTCGCTGTCTGTGAAAGTCCAGCAGTGGCCAGGGGTGAATAGACAGACTTCAGAGGAGATCCAGAAAGGTAAATCTGTCTCTGAAATCAGATGCTGTCAGCTGAGATGCTGACGAATCCGAACTGACAGCGCAAGAAGCGAGCAGTGGGCCAAACCACGCCAAACCTGACCCTTCCAGCAAGAAAAAATCACGGGCAGCAAGTAGTGAAAGAAGATGACAGTTTTCATCTGTAGCTTTTCTGCACCTGCAGCTACAGCTGCTTTTCCTGGCTACCTAGCTCTCACCTCCTGCTAATTACCACCGACAGCCTGCTGCTTTGTGCTGCCCTGTGGCCGACCTGTCGTGCAGGCAGCTTTCCTTGGTGCAGCTCGAGCTGCTGTCTCTGCAATGCTCCAGCATTACCCTCCAGATTAAACCCACAGTGCTTTGGTCATGTCACTGTAACAAGCCAGCATTAAACCTGTCATTAAAGCAGTTTGCTGAGCATGATCGTGAATTTAGCACTGGCACCTTTTGACATTAATTTCAATGTCCCGTGTGGTATTTCCTGGTGATGTGCAGAAGTCTCCTTGCAGGGTGTCATTATGCCTGCTATATGCACTGTTTGTACAGCAGAGAATGAAGTGATTTGGGTGGGTTTTTTTCTCAGGCCGTTGATACTGTTTATTTACTGCTGTATTGCTGTGGAGCCCGAAGGTCTCAGTTGAGATTCTGGTGTTTTTGTGAATGTGGGTGTGCACGTGAGAATGTGCACAAAATATGCCCCTGTCTTTCCTTGGGGCTTGGATATGCAGCCCACCTGTATTAGGTCTTTGATGCTTGTTTGGGGTTTTGTTTTTGTGGTGGGGAGTGCTTTTAGTCATGAAATGTTAATATGCTCCCAGCAGAGGTAGCAGTAGGAGATGCTGCCTTTTGATCAGCCTGAAAATGCTGTTTATGTTGGCAGGTGCAGACAGGAGGTGAGGGTGGGCTGGGGCAGAGGTGGGCATAGATAATTGACCACTCTCTTTTCAACTGTTCCTATACCTATTAGCTCTTCCTGTTTGTCTTTTATTTTCTTTTAGTTTCAGTTCTCAGAGGAGATCTTCGCAGACGAGCTCTGTTTTCTGAGGGTTTCACATTTTCCATCTGTCCTAGCAGGCAGAAACGTTGGCCATTAGCTGAAGAGTTAAAGATTTTTTTTTCCTGTAAGGGTTCTACCCAGGTTTGGGCCTCTGCAGCAGAGGGTCCTGATGCTCTTTTCCTCTAATACATCTGTGTTTGGGTCTCAAATTCCACTTAATATGATGCAAATCAGGGCAGGCAGGGACATAAACTGTGCCTTTGCCTGCAATCCACTTGTCACCCTGTTACTGCTTAGTCTTACGCCTGTTGCCTGAGGTGTCAAGATTTTATATGGAAAAGAAGGAAGCTCACTGGCTTCAAGTCTCCTGGGGTTTGCTGAACATGAAGAACTCTTGGGCTGACTGACTGCACTTAAAACACATCTGCCTGGGAGCATTCCTCCAAGCTCCCTCCTGGAGAGGAGAGACACACTGAAACAAAGAGGAAATCAAGTAGGACTCTTAATATTCATAAATCAAGTGGTGAACTTACTCCATGTCATGAAAGCCAAGCACCAGTACTGTTAATGAGGTTAAAGAAGTTTAATTGGCAGGTACGGAGCAGGAGACTGCTATGAGTGTAAATTCAAAATGATTAATAATAATAGGCTTTTAGTTAATGAGTCAAGTGGACAAGGCTCTGGACAGATAATATGAAAAAATTTGGTGTTCACTGTATAGAAATCTGATGATGTATCTGCAGCGTCGTGCAGCCAAGGAAGAGCAGGAGGAGAGGGGAGGCTGGTGCACGTTTGTGCTCTCACACGTCCTTGTGGTCTCCCAAAAACTGTTTCCAGGAGAAAATACTCTCACAGATTGCACACATTATCAGTCAGTGCTGGATGCTCTGGCCTTCCCACTGCTCTCTGCAGTCTGACTGGCTTTGGCTTTCTCAGCTCTGTAGGAAGATATTAATTTCCACTTAACACTTCAGAGGGAATAGAGTTTAACTTGTTTCTAGTAAAGCCCTCCAGTGATTTTGACAAGTTGGGCACTATGTGGAAACCAGCTGCAGGTGACACATAAAATAAGAGTGGGTTCTCACATCCAGAGAAATATTTTGCATCCTGTCTCTTTTACAGCATATTTATTTCAGGCCAACAACAACAACAACAAAAAATCCTGCTGTCATCTACATTTTTAGAAGTAATCTTATAAGGCTGTTTCTTTTGCAGTCACTTAAAAGGATAACTGGAACTATTATCAAATTTATTATCACATTTCCCACTGACTAAACCAGCCAACTCTGGTGGCTGACTTGCCTCTGAGCAGGACTTGTGCATTTTGTGCTATGAAAAAACATACCTAAATAGCCTCTCCTTCTCTGTATTTGTTGTTTCATAGGCATCCATGCACCTTTGGTTGACAGTGTGTAATGTCACCACACACCCAATCACGCTCCAGCCTATGGAGGTTTCCAAGGTAACACAGCCACAGTCGAAGGGAAAGGAGAAAACTGAAAACAAAGCAAAAAGCCCTGCAGCATTTCTATTTACTCAATAGTTTAAAAACCACTAAAGAGTAATCCTCTAGTATAAGCTGTCTGTATTGTCATGCTAAACAGGTTTATCTTACTCCTTGATTTTCATCGGGCTGTGGAATGCCAGTTCAGAGCATTCCTTGCTGATAAAAGTAGTTATTGGAGTCCCGCTGGGCTCAGACCTTAGGAGATGCTTCAGAAGCACGGACAAAATAGTCAGTTCCTGCCTGTTCTGAAAGAAACACAGAAAAAACCCATGTTGTATCAACACTAACAAGCAGGTTATCCTTTCCAGCATCAGCCTGAATGATGGTGAAAGGCTGAAGTTATTGCAGCTCTGTGTTTCATGGCAGTTCTTTTTTAAAGACCCCGGCCTTATTTACACCAAATCAGTGTTCCCTTTCAGCTGGTGTAATGAACTAATTAGTGGACAAATTATCAGCAAGTGGCATTGTTTTAAATTCCCTCTTTCGGTTCATGGCAAATCTGAGCGTCACCATATTTCAAACAGCAGCAGCTCATCTTAAAGTGTTCCTGGGATTTCTCCTCTTTATTGTGTTGACTCCTGGCAGTCTTGAAAGAACTTGGCTTAGGAACAGAAATTACATTAGTAATTTCTAAAACACAACTCAGTGAGTTGTTTTTTTGCAGGTGATGGACAGAGCTGCATCAGTGCTATCAGAGCTATAAAATCATGCCACATGCTTCTTTGCATTTCTCCTTAAGGCTTCCAGCCTTTTAGTAGGCTTTATCCAACCCCACAGATCCTCTGTGTCTGTGGGGACATCAGGAGGACTCAAAAAGAGCCACCAGAAGTTTGTGCGGTATCTTTTTGCTCCTCAGCTCAGCTGTGACCCCTCTGTTCAGCAGGGGTTCCTTTTTTGGGTGGCTGAGTGTGTCTGAGTCAGTGAAAGTGATGGTGGGCTGGGGAAGGAGTCAGAGGACATGGGACAGTCGTGCCTTTGACAGAGAGAGCACATCCACAGGAGATAGAGGAGTTCACACCTCAGGGTGCTGCTTCTGGTGAGTGATCCACCTGTCTCTGCTCAGGATGCAGAGACTTTTCTCCCACATCATCCTTCAGCTTCCCAGCACTTACCTTAAAATCACACACAGCATAATGTTTGGAGACTGATGCAGAGTGCAATAACTCATTTCCTGAGTACAGAGGGAGCCAGGTTTCGGGGACCTTTTAGTGAAGTTGGCTGTGTCTGCAGCTGAGGACCAGCCTGAGCTCCTGCTGCCAGGCCCTGCCATGCTGCCACATCTGCAGCCATCCACGGCACTCCTGTGGAGCTAAACAGACAGGGCAGCGCTGGCAGGATGCTCCTGGCAGCAGAGCCAAGACTCTGGAGCTGCTCTCTGCACCCACGGGCTGTGAAGTGGTCCAAATCTGGGGATATTCCAAGAATGCTGCAAAAACCACCTGTTCAGGAAAGTCTTTGGAGGGAGTCGGGTGTTGGCTTCCCAAGCCTGGCAGCTGGTGCAAGGGAGTGTTTTTCTAGGAGATAGGCTTGCTGGGTTCCTTCTGGAATAATTATTAAATGCTGGTAGGGCTTTGTTGTATTAGTAATTACTTGTCAAGGCACCTGAAGCTTTTCATTCTTAAAAATCAAACACTACATAATTCCTAGAGAGCCAAAGCCTGGGTAATAGTTGAAAGGAAGTTTTGCAAAGCTGTAAAGAGGTGCTTTGCTCACTTTTGGAAAGCCCCGGGAAAAATTTCACAGCTCTGTCCATCACCCTCTGTGCTGGAAAATGGGCACGGAATAGTATTGAAGCAGCTACCTAAGCAAAGAAACGGGATGATGGATGCTGTGCCCTTTTCAAACGATGGTTCACAAGGCATTTGAGGATTGTTCTTCAGAGACCATTAAAAAGGAGCTTTAGAGGAGGAGAGACAAGTTTTGTGGCAGGCAGGATCAAGAAGGATGTGTGTTTGCTGGGCGGTGTCATAGATCACAACCACACCAACCTTTTGAAACTAATTGCAGCAACGAACAGCGAGAGCTGCACTTACCTGTCTCTCTTGTGTGTCTTAGGCAGCCCCTACTTTGATATTTAAATGCCTCTAGAATTGGCAATGCAGATTATTTAGGAGGGGAGGGAAAGGAATGAAAGCTTCTGCAAGGTCTGACCGGAGATTTTGAGGGAAGGCAGTGAGATCTGGAAATGCCTGGGTAAATGTTTGCGTGCTGGGTGGGATGGGGCTGTTACTGCTGGGAACATCAGTGGGAACAGAAGGAAAATGAGTGCTGAGATTCCACGGCAGAGGCTTTGCCGCGGTCCCTGTGCTCGGCAGAGATGCACGAGCCCTCTGTGATTCCTCCAGCTGCATCCCAGCAGCAGCGCTTCAGAGGAGGGGCAGATGCACAGAGCTTATCTGGTTACATCTCAATAGAGCTCCCGCTTGATATTGATGGGAGCTTTGAAGCTCTCCAGCCACCGTGCATAAATGTTTCAGGGGTAGGATCGCAGAGCTGGGTCTGACTCATCCCAAGGAAGCAGCCCCTCCTGCCTGGCAGCTCTTCTTCCCCAGATTTTGCATTCTCTTTCTTCTGTCGCCGCTGGTTGTGTACCTTGTACCACCAATAATCAACTGGAACACGCAAATAGTGTTGTTTGCCTGTAAAAAAAGTCTGATTTTACTTAACTCCCTTCCTGTAATAGAACTAATTTTCAATATTTAACACCCAGGGTCCTGTGCAGGTGGCTTGAGTTGGCCACCCCAAACATTGGCCTGGCTAACCAGAGTGTGTGTGGAAGGCATCCCTGCTGTCCTCCCATCAGAAGAGAGATGCTCAGTTGTAATTGCAATATTTCTGATGGTGACTGAAAGGCGTTGGTTTCACTGTGACCTCTCTACGCTTCCCTGCATCTTGTGCCCAAACAGGAGCTCCTGGCTGCCCCTGCACCGTTCTGCAGGGAATTAGAAGGGATTTCTCTGTCCCTTGTCAGCAGGGGACTCTTCCTCTAGCAGCAGAGTCTGGCTAAAGCAGAGCACGGTGCTTTTCCACAGCCCAGCCTGCACCACACTGGGACTGCCATCCCTCTCACCTTAACATTTCAGCTTCAGTCAGCTGCAATGCTAAACTTGCCTCTCGTTTCTTTGCAAGAACAGGCTAAAAAACCCATCGATGCTAATGACCGACTATTTAATTCTCTTTTTCCCGATGCCCCAGGTGACTGACTCGGATTACGAGGACGAGCTGCCCAAGCACTCCTTCGTGAACCACTACATGAGCGACCCCACCTACTACAACTCGTGGAAGCGGCAGCAGAAAGGGGTGAAGCAACACCCGGCGTCGTACAGATACGAGGAGTGCACGGCCAGCGAGACAGAACCCTATTTCCAGACTGTCATCACCACACAGAGCTCAGGAGGGGTGTACACCCCGACGGGACAGCCCGCGCCCGGCTCCCGGACTCCAGTGACAGGATTCTCCTCCTTTGTCTGAGCGGGGCTGGGGACACGGAGGGACAGTCGCAGGGACCGTGTGTGCGTGGCTGAACTCTGGGGGACCTCTCTTATCAGGGTAGAAACGGATGGGAACACACCTGAGGCTGGGTTGTTGGTGTTTTTGGTTGGGGTTGTGTGGGGGTTTTTTTGTTGTTGTTGTTTTGGTTTTGTTGGGTTTTTTTTCTTTCTGAAGACAATCAACTCTATAAAAACACGGAGCTGAACTAGCTGAACCTTTGTTTAAGAAAACGAAGAGACAAAAAAAGGAATTCCGAACAGCGATGATTTTAACCACTTGTGAATAGTAGGGGTTTTTTAACCGCTTTTTGTAACTCTGCTTCAGGAAGCAGCTCCCATGCCCTCCCCTCTTTCTTTCTCTCCTCTCCTCCTGTCGCACTGCTCCCAAACAAGCAGGTGACTTCCCTAGATGCAATGAGTGACTTTGTGATGTGATTTGAAGAGAAAACATAAATCCTCCCAGGCTCCTTTTTCTTCCTTTTTCTCTACTCTCTCTCCTTTTTTTTTTTTTTTTTCCTCCTTTTTCTCATCTTTTTAATTTCTCTCTGTCATCAAGGTTAAGTAGTAAAACACAGAAATGGACGTGTTTTTAGATGAAAAGCAGACACGTCCTCTCTTCTTCTCGCTGCTCCACACATTAGGAGCACTGGCTGATCAATGTAGGCTCAGATGTGTCACTGTGTCTGCTCTAAGCTCACTGCCGGTGTACTTATATTGAATTACTGACCTGCTTTTCTTTCTTCTTCAAATGGGACCTGCTGCATTCTTTAGATATTCCAACTCCAGGGCCTTTGGAAGAGGAGATGGCTCAAAAGAGCCCTGTAGGAAGTGGTGGGTGAAGCAGGTGGGAAGATTTCAGATGTAAGGTCAGTTTCTTTGTGGTATGGTTCTAATCCTCCTTGTGGACTGTGTGTACCATTTGAATCAGTCATTTTCTAAAAGTCGTCATTTTCTAAAAGTCAAAGGACACAACCCAACAAGCCAGAGGAATATTCCAATTAAAATTGCAGTGACAACCTAGAGAGTTTACTAATTGATGAGGGTTTTGACCATCAGAGTTTTACCATGCCCTGCCAACAGAAGTTGACCATCCTTTCTCACCCAGACTGGTCTGTAAAAAAAATACACAGTGGCAGGGTTTGCTCAATTTTATTTTTCATATAAAGACACACCACACAGACTGGGTGAGTTTTGGTGTCCACAGGTGCCTTTTACTGATTCTGCAGCTTCATATCTGGGAGAAGCAAAAAAAAGTGTCTCCAAATAAAGCTAACCAGGTATTTCAGGCACTGGGCTCATGAATTACCTTGTGCACGTTTACAGCCTGCTCTGTGCACTTGAAACTACCGCCTTTGGAAAGAAAAGAGGAGAGTTTTAGTTTATTTCCCATCCTTTTGTACAGCTCACTTTTTGTTTTCTTCTTTTCTATCCTTTTCCTGAGTCTGTCATGTTTAGTAGCAAGTTTTTTATTCACGAGGAAGTTGTCAGTCACATTGAAAGAATCCAAGTCCAGCCCTTGGATGTAGCAACAGTCCTGGGTCACCAGACTTTTTATCATGAGAGTCTGAAAGATGAATTTGGAAGTAGGAGACTCCTTGCCAGGCCAGGATCTGGCACTTCCTTCCAGGTGGATAAGCCAGGAAAATTGGTGCTTGCTAATGTCCTGTCAAGGCTCACGTGGGCACTGGTGCCATAGAAAATTGTCCCTGTCCTCTCAAGGGGTGTGGGACACCTGTGGCAGGGGGAGGTGGTGTCTTCAGAGCAGGTTGTTGAAACCAGGCTGCCCAGGGGCCAGGTTGGGAGTGTCCTGGTGGCACCTCACCACAACAGCTGAGGTCCAAGGGCCAGCTCAGCCTTGCTGTCACCTTTCAGTGCCTCTTGGACAGGGCAAAGGATCTCAGAACTGCTCTCACTCTTTGGCACTGCCTCCGAGCACTGCTGCTCTTGCTGCATGCAGACTCTGCATAGCTTTGGCACTGGATTGCTGCTCCTCTCCAAAGGTTCCAGGAAGAGAAAGTTCAAAACCAAAAACTCCAGTGGGTGTGTTTAAGGGCTTTTGAGTTTGGGATAATGATCTGCAGCTCATTAGATGACAAGGGACTCGCAAAGACACGGCTGAGCCAAATCCCTGTGAGTCATCCCCCTCTCTGCACCTGGGTAGGATGTGTGTGGGATGGAGACGGGGCTCCAAAGAGGATGTCTTGGAGTGTGCTGTGAAGAGGAATGCAAAGCAAACAAAAAACCCACTGCCTTCTGTGCACTTTGACTGTTCTCTTAAGCCATATGGACTTTGCTTTAATTACTGAACTGCCAAAATTTGTTTTCAGACTGCGTTTTTTGTTTCTTAGAATTATCTACGTGACTTTCTGATTTGTTTTCCTTTTCCTTTGTCATTTCCTGCATCAGATTACATATTTTAAACACGTTGTTTTTATACATTTGACACAGCAGTGCAATTGCTCTTGGAATTTTAATGGCGCTTGTCCAACAGGTGTAAGAGGTAGTGCTGCAGGAGAAGCCCTTCAAGAACCACTGAGGACTTTAGGGATGTAAATTAGTAGGAAGTAGATGGAACACTGAAGACTTTGCTCCAAAGGAAAGCATAATGTAACTCCACATCTCCTGAATATTGCCAGATCTCAGTGGGTGTAAGATGCAGTTACTCCTTGGGGCTGATCTGATACCACATTGAGAAAAAAACAAGAAAACCACGGGGAATAAAGGAAATGTGGCCACTGCTCCACTGAAGGACAACATGGGGAGCAGCACGACCTATACAAAGCGAGGAGAAGAGACTGTTCCTTTTTTCTCAGAACCAGCTGCAACTAAAAAGCCTGAGCTTGCTGAGGACCTGCTGAGTCGGCTGTGTGGCTCTTTTCTTCTGACTGCTGTCAAAATAACAGGTTAGGTGTGATTCCTTTAGGACCTGTAGATCTCAACAAAGGTATTCCTGTTCCATTCTCGTCCACACTGTTGTCACTCTTGGTTGTGCTGTGTTCAGGAGCTGGCTTTTGTGACACGTGGGTTCATTTTCGATAGGCAGTTGCAGAGTGAGGAGGTGCAGAGCCCTGCTCAGCCCTCAGCTGAGCACAGGACGTGTTCTCTGCTGCACAGGATCCTGTGTCGCTCCGTGTGTGATGCCTCCACCTTGCTAACACGCTCAGCTTGTAAAATATGGTTAATAGGTGGGTTTTATTTACTTCACATATCAGGGAAATTGTTTTATCTGGAAGGAAATACTCCATCAGTTAGGAAGAAAGCTCTATTTCATTGCTGCAATCTTTGGGAATTGCAGCCTTGAAATACAACTTTTAAACATTAGTTGTCACGTTACAGTAACTTTACCCATTGAATTCACTTCCATTTCCATCTTCCTGTTTAGAATAGTCTTGAAAAATGAAGGCTTACGTTTAAAATGCCTTCTTAGGATATTTCATTTTTATTTATTTATTTCCTCTCCCCTGTTTCCCAGGTCTCTTGGTGACTGTCACTGAAAAATAGAAGTAGCATCACGAAATGGCCAAGGGAGACGTTTCAGGGAATGGTTTAATAGCAGCTTGTTTTTCATGCAATAGCCATAACAATACCCAGTCTCCTGCAGGTAAAAAGTGCCCAAGCCTCCACCTCCTGCCAGGGCTGAGGTGACACCAGTCACCACTGCCAGCAACGCTCCCAGCCCCAAGCCTCAGGTTGTCCGTGTCATAAATCACGTGCAAAAGTGCACACATGAAAGGAGCTGCGCTGTTCCAGCCCACTCCAAGTGGAGCATTTTATCCCCCCAAAATCGTGTCACACGTGGAGTGTCCCCACCATGGCCACTCCCACACCCTTGGGCGGAGTATTTTCCATTCCTACCTTTCAATGTTCTGATGTTTGGGCAGGGCCGGCGCTGTGGTGACAAGGGACAGGAGAGGGCACTCCTTTGCTTTCATCAGTGACAGTCTCTTACTCCCTTCCCTGGGAGTCACTCGTGTGGCATGCCATGAGGGCAGGGAAAGGTGAGAGCAAAGGCTTTCATCAGCATTTACTAAAGGAATCACACTTTGCCCAGCGATCCCACTTTTGGGAGCAGTTGGCATGACTGGAGAGAAGAAAAAAAAATACACAGAAAAGCAACTAATCTACTACTCAAAATTATTTCTTTTACCTCTTCATTTTAAGTGTTAAAACCAGTGATGTTTTGCAGATGGGCCAAGAACTTATTTTTCTTTCTTATATCAAGGTCTCTGCCAGAAGCTGCTGTAGCAATTGTTTGGACATGGGAATGCATTTATTATCCTTGCCATTGCTTCCCTCAAGAAATCCATTGGGTCATCCAAAGATTACCTAATCTGCTTTCCAAAAAGGGAGGAGAGAGAGAGATTTTTATACATACAGAGCACTGGTGTCTTCTCCCACACATTGCTTTCTGATATACCGGGCAACTTGTTGGAGAAAAATCCTTTTGGAAAAGGAATTTATCGGAAACTTTAAAAGAAATAAAACAACCACATAAGAAAGATAACCTCTGGCAGAGGCACGAGAAATCTTGAAGTCTGTGATGTGTAAGAGTCACCAAGATGCCAAGACCTGTTGTTTTTACTGATCTCCTGTACCAGTAGCAGCCAGGAGAGCGCACGCAGTGAGGAGTGATGTTTGGAAAGGAAGAGCCGCAGAGCTGCCGGGACACGGGCAGGTTGTACTGCAGACAGCTCCACTCAGCCTGGAGTTCCTGCTAGTTCAGTCACATTCCTTAGGTTGCTTTTATAGCCTGCTGCCAGTGCATGTGAAATCTACACATTGTCAAGGTGTTCCTAGAAGCTATGAGGTTACTGGAGGTGGGGAAAGCTTTGTTGGTGAGGTGTTCAAAGCAAGCCACACGTGTGATGATGTGGTTCTACCAAACCCATTGAAATCTCCTTATGGAAACCACCCTTGAATCAGGAGCATGTTCAGTTCAAGACTGAACAGGATGGGCCTGAAATGCTTCCACCTGACAAGTCATAGAACCGCAGAATGGTTTGGGTTGGAAGAGATCTTTAAGATCACCTTCTCTGAACCTCACTGCCACGGGCAGGGACACCTTCCACTAGACCAGTCTGCTCCAAGCCCTGTCCAACCTGGCCTTGGACACTTCCAGTCCCTTCTGTTCTTTTTATTTCTGTACTCCTTTTGTCCTCCCCCTGCCCTCCCAGAAAAGGAAAGCTGCCTTGCACTTTGTGCAGGTGTAGAGTGTGCCGCGCCCAACAGCAGAGCCACAGTGGATAAGCACACGCGTGACACTTGGGACAGGTGAGATTTGTTTGAACAAGGAGTGAAGTACCATTAGCACTTGAGGTTCAGGCTCTGACTCAGAATTTTATCTTCTCAAAGCTGCCACATGCCCACTTTAAATGGCCTTGGGGCCTCAAGACTTGACAGGAAATTCATTATATCAATGCTGTTTGATCACTGTGCACTTTCTTGGGGCTTGAATCACTGGATACAGAGATAGGAATGGGGTTACAGAGCTTTATATCAAGGTGTTTTCCCATTTGTGTCAAATTCACTGGATTTGGGAATTTCTGCTACCATGGAATGGTGGTGTTCTGCAGGTGGGAAGTGCCACCAGGCTCCTTTTGATGTCATTAGGCCCCTGGGCCGTGCTGGGGCCTGTCACAGTGCAGCAGGAGCTCTCAGGTAGCAGAAAGGTGCAAGAACCCCATATTCTGGTGAGTTTGTAGCTGGTCACTTTGCCTCTCTCGGGCTGGAGTCCGTCCTCTGATTTGGTATCAGCTATGGGGTTGGGCCACCTCACACAGCTGTGTCTGAGTGACCCTCCGGTGTACTCTGGTTATTGGATCATTGCTTTTAACTCAGTGTCTCCTTGGAGAGCTGCCCTGGATTTTTGTTCCACACCTCTTGTTAGCCTCACTTTCACCACTCCACTATTTTATATGAGAAAGTTACTTCTTCTTTTGCAAACTTGCTTCTGATTAAAAGAACCCTTTTGGAAACATCTGTGTCCTTGTTCTGCATTTGTTCTGTAGAAGGGGAAAAAAGTGTTTTTCCAGACTCTTCTGTTGCCGAAGAAGTTTCTGGATGCCTTGCCAGCGTGCTCACGAGTTAACAGCCCAGGACACTGAGAATGTAACACGGACTGAAATTCCTCACTGTTTGCTCTGGACTGTAAAATCTTACACCCCTGCTGCTTCTCAGCTAAGCTCAAATAGTTTCCACACAAAATTTGATCAGTCTTAAATATTTTATTATTTTGCAGCAATAAACTTTCTCAGATCCTTAATACGAGAGAGTCAAAGCTCACTCAGAAACAGAAACCCATGGGGCCAACATTTTTTGTGCCTTTGTCCCCTCCCCAGCAGTGTTGTAGCAGTTGTTAATCAGTTCCCACAAATGTGCAGATGTTGGGGAAGCAGGACCAGATCCCAGCTGGGGAGAATCAGGGCAGCTCTGTTATTCCAGGGTGGTTGGTCGTGCTTTTCATCCACTGAGCATCTGGCCTAGAGAAGTAAACTAAACACAGGTCAGCTACAGCTCTGGTGGGAGAAATGAGGGCAAGAAATCAATGTTTTCCAAGTGGGAGAAGGGAAGGAAAAAAATAGTCAAAATGTGAAGGAAAGAACTTATATCCTCCTTCTCCTGAAAAGGATATTATAAATAATGCAGTGTTGTATAAATACAGGCAGCCCTTTGCAGCTGGGAGTTTGTAATAACCCAGAGGTATCACTGTACCCATTTTGAAGATGAAAATCCTCCCGCCACAGCATTTCGTGAACGAGACATTATCCTGCAAAATTGCCATAAGGTGCAGAAGTGATTTTTTTTGAAGCCATTTGGCTCCAAAGTGTATCATCCTCCAGCTTCCAGACCTCACTCTTCTCGGGATGTGCTTCCCCCACAGGTTTTTGTGGCTAAGATTGGAGCACGGACATAAACATGGGAGTGGATGGGAAATCTGCCACGGTATTCGTAGCCTAAACAATACCAGAAAAAACAGATTGGCTTCCTGCCCTGCCCTGAACAGCACTAGCAGTGGCTTGACTGAATCAAGTAATCTGGGCTTTCATTACTGATCCTTTTCCTGCTATTTGTCTCTTTTGTTCCCTCTTTTTCCCTCTGCGTTTTTGCTCCAGGGTTATTTATTTTTCCCCTCGAGCCTTTTCTGTTTTTTTCCTTTGTAAGCCTGCCTCTTGTTTTTATTATTTTTTCCTCTCCTCCTCTTGCCTCACTAATTATTTTCATTTCAAACCTGCATTTCCCACAAAAATCAAAAAGGAGCTCCATGTGAACACGTGTTTTTGTTGGGGTTTTTGTTCACTTCCACTGTGCTCCAGGAGTTCTTTAGCGTTGCTGTCTTGTTTGCTTGGAAATGCTGGGCACGTCCCTCCAAGCCAAGGCGGTGTGCCCGCTGACTTCCCAGCCTGGTAGAAACCTTCATTAAGTAGGGAATTGGCACGTTCATCACCATTTGTTAACGAGTTAGGATAATCCTAAATCAGACGAGGCTGACTGTGAAGTCATTCTTTGAGGCTCTACAAGGCAAATTTGTCAGCAGCGCTGAAACCTGTGAAGTCTTGTGGAATCAGAGGGTCAGCACCTGCCGGAGGAAGAACAAGGAAGCTGCAAACCATGGTTGCGTGACAAAAACGTGTTCAGAGGAAGAAGGGACCAACACCCATGGTGTCACTCAAAGGTAATTCCCTGCTTTGTGCAACTTCCAAGGGATTCTGTGTGCCTTTACGCTGATGACACACACCCTTAGAAAAGCAGCTGGGGCAAAGCCAAGGACTTGTTCTTTACCTTGAGCCTCCCTAATCTGAGTTTGTGCCCTTTGTGCACATCACAGAAGGTGTAGATAAGGCTAAAAGGCAAGTTGGGAAAAAGAGCCTGTGTAATACAGCCCGGGGCCTCATGCCAGGAGTGACAAAAATGCCTGACAAACACAGGTGACCCCAGCCACAGCCCTGCCAAATTGGGAAGGATGAATATCCCACCTTTGGTAGGAGGAAATTGAGGCACAGGCCGGCTTTGCTGGTGGGACCAAGCCGCAGTCTGTGTGGCTGCTATCAGTGTGCCCAAGTGGCCTTGACTGCAGTGTCCTCAGCACAGGGCGAAGAAAATGCATCTTTCTTATAAAACAGCAGGATGAGTTATTTTTGGGTCTTTATAAATTGTCTGTTTTCCAGCACTATCATTCTTAACCTACCAAGGGAGCATGACTGACCTAATTAGAGTCTAATTCCAACAGTACAAGGCTCAACTTGTAAATACAAACTTTTCCAATCCTGAGTTATTTTTTATGTATGTACAAGCTCATCTGATTGGTACGAACACCCCAGAGGTGGGGGGCAGGGGAGGAGCAGGGCAATGGGAATCATCAGAGAAGATGAACTGTGGGAAATCTGGGATAAATGAGGGCCAGTTTTCAGATGTATTTATGAGACTGACTTAATCTGCTGGGAGACTGTACCCTCTGGGATTAAACCTCACATAACCTGATGGAAATTCAGAAATGTTTTATCCCCCACCATGGGGAGGACTGGCAGAAGAAGGATTCAGTATTTCAATCCTCTGTCCAGCAAAAAAGCATCCAGGGTGATCGATAAGGACACTTTCATTGATCCACAGCTGTCTCCACACTACAGAATAAATTAAAAGGTGAGAGAAAGATGCTTGTTTTCAATGAAGCCCATTTCACAAAGCCAGCAAGGGTTAATCCAACCAGCCAAATGCTTGGATTTAGTTGCAATAGAGAAATCCTGTGAGGTTGAGTGATAAGCCTCCAGCCATACCTGCTTGGATTCTCAAGGACTCTGCCTGAACATGTCGGGGATGGCTCACATCCAGCAGCTGCTGATAGGGAGTCCACAATGCCAAATGACTCAAGAGCCAAACAGCTCCATTCCTGCCCTGAGTGCATACTCAGAACGTGTCCAGAAAAAACATCCAGAACCCAGGCACCGGAGACAGAAACAATGGCCAAACTCTACCCTTGGGCAGCGATGTGGCCCTGAGTGCTGGGTCTGGCTGAACAGAGATCCTGGCTCCAAAACAAATTCCACAACACTGATTGTTTCTAATGTGTGTCCTCGTGAGATGGGGTGGGTTTGGAGGTAAGGGGATGGTGGTAGAAAGGGCTGCATGTCATGTGTTTGGAGATGATGGCTTCAGGGTCATGTCATGATTTTTGTCTTTTTCTGGCTTGACTTCTGGCTTGGAAGTGGCTCGGCAGAAATTGAGGTCATTGCAAGTGGTGCAATGACACTTTCTGGAAAGCACTGGCTGCTTCATGCAGTGAGACTGAGCTACCAGCTGGGAGGTCTGAAAAGCCAGAGTCATTCTCTGGTACAATGTGAGACAGGCAAAGGAGAAGCTGTCCTTGGAGGAGCTGGTGTCCCAGCATGAGCAGGGAGTGCACACAGCGCTGCCCCCGCCGTGATTTCCAGAATTGGTTTGATACTTTAACACTGGCTGTGGCTTATAATTTTCCATCCTTGCTCAGAAATTATAGAGGAGTGAAAGGGAGATGGGTTTTAGCTGCTGGCGCTTCAGGAGCATTCAGCAGCATCGCTGGATGAAAGGAGCAGTGTGGTCTTTTTGCTCTGCAGAGGTCTCAGAAATACCCAGGCATAAAGTGCTGTGTGGTTTTGGGCTTGGTGAGAAGGAAGGCAAAAGCTGGTGCCAGCCCTTGGTCCTTCCCTGGCTGCTGGAGCCCTTTGAGGATGTCATACATCTGGTGCTTTCCCATTTAATCCTTTCAAGAGGCTCATTTGAGAGCAAGGTTTGTAAGGAAGAACCAGGAATAAACAGCTCATAATGCCGTTTGTGGGATGAGAGGAAAATAAGAAGAGAATTGTTAAAGATGGGACAGTCAGTGAATAAAAGCCTGGTTATTAATGGGGCTGACATTTTGCTATGCCTGTTAGAAAGACTGTGTGTTACAACATGACTTTTCCCATAGTATGCGGAGGAAAGGAAAACCTTTGAGTCTGTAACAGCAGCTAACGAGACATTATCTTGCAATAACACAAATAAGCATTACTTTATTTTCAAGATAATGTCTTGTTCTCTCAAACAGAGAGCCTGAGATGCAGGGGAGCATTCATGTCCTGGGGATGGCCTTCCACCAGTGCTCATGCAGGACTTCTCTCCCCTTGGCTTCCTTCAGTCCCACCAAGCAGACAGTTATAAAATCACCTCTCCTTCAGGGAGGACCCTCTGGTTAAAATGTTTGTTTCTCCCTCTCAGAGCTTTTAGAAACTGAATTTCTGCATGAGGTTTAACCTCATCCTCCGTGCCCCATCAGTTCAGCTGCTGCTCCTCCGGTTAGTCTGAGCTGCATTGTGCCATGTTTACTGGTGACTACAGCCAGTTATCACAGTCCATGTCTCCTGTTTGTGTTAGCCATGGTGACCATCAGCCTTTGAATCCCCAACATATCTCAGTTCCTTGGGCACCTGTTCCCTCCTGGCTCAGAGAAGTGCAGGGTGAGGCACAGCAGAAAGGCGCCGTGCTCCGGGGTGACTGGCACAAACACAGGAAGAGTACCCAGTGCACAGAAGCACTCTGCCATTGCAAAGAGGAGTGGTAGATAATGTGCGAGGTAATATTGACCTGGGATTGCTGCCAGGGTGGCACAGCAAGAGCAAACATGCCAGGAACCACTGCAGTGGGAGGGATCACGTGGTGGCCAGAGGACGAGCGTGGGAGGGCAGGGCCGTGGCTTCAGTGCTGCTCAGGACCATCACAGGACGCTCTGCCGTGGGGGAAGAGAGTCACATTCAGTTACTCCTCCTCTCCCCAGGGCATAAGAATAAATAGTCTTTTAATAGCGCTGTGCACATCACCAGGGCTCCAGCAAGCCTTTTTAGAGCTCTTGGGATTTGTTATTAATGGGAAAGGCAGTGGCACTGTGTTGGTGTCAGTGAGAATGGCGATGTCAGAGAGGCTGAGGACACGTGTGCTCATGACCCAGAGGAGGACATTCCTTTTGGACCACTCTGGGTCCTTCACAGCTACAGGTCTCTAACCCTGGAAACATCACAAGGGCTGTGAACCAGCTCTGCCTCCTAATTTATAACCACGCCTGTAGACCAGCACATCAGAGAGGTCACTGGCATTGATGTGGCTCCTACCTATGGGGTTTAGCAGCTCTCTTGGAGACATCTCCTATTAATGAGTAATTACCTGAAATGCAGGGGGGAAGTGACAGTTTTGTGAAAGAGGTGAATTAGAAGCAGCACTGATGTCAACTTGCAGGCTGCTGCTGCTATTTTTCACTTGTTTTAGCACATCTGCTGCACGAGTGCAGCGGGGAGCACTCATCACTCCCCGTTTCGTGCCACAAGATGTTTTTGCTGGATCACCAGCCTTGGACAGACAAGAGTTGTGTAGCCCAAAACTGGGCAATTTTCTTCCATTCTCTTACACAAGGTGCTGGGATGCCACAGCAGCCCCTCACTCGCAGCCCTGTTGTGCAATTTGCTTGCCCACAGTGCTAAACCCCTTTAAATGTTGCCAGAAGAATGATCTGCAGAGCCTTTCCCTCTGCTTTATTCCTCCTGGGTGCCATTTCAGTGATATTCACATTAGAAAAATAGTCTCAGTAAGTACAGTGTATACCACCACATTTGGTATAAAGGGCTGTGTAAGGATAAAAGCATCACTTTAGTACATGCAATTTGTATAAAATTATCTGACAGTGAGTGTTCAGAATGGCCCCACCTGCAGCTTTGAGTCATGGCAGCAATTTTGACTGGGAGGTGGACATTTTATCAAACATGATTTTCTCAAATCTGGGGAGCTGGAGAGTACATAGTACTTCAAGAGACCTGCAAAAAAACCAAACCAAAAGTCAGATAAATAAGGTGTTTGCAGAGGTTCCCCAGCCACACAGGGAACCTCTAAACTGCTCCCACTCAAACCTCTTTTGGACAAATTAGTGATTTCCTTGTATGCAAAGATGCTGCACAGTTTATTTACATATTTTGGGGGCTAGCTAACATCCTTGTCCTCCTCTGAAGCCTGTCTTTGCTTCAGTTTCTTTGTGAGAGGACAAAATACTGAGCCACAAACCCACTTTCCACTGAGAAATCACAACAGCTGTTAAAAGTCATTGGAAAATCAAAGGGTTTGTGTGAAGGAAGAAATGCAGCTAATCCCAGCCTGGGAGTTGCTGCTCCAGCACCTGATTTCTCCTCCTGCCTCTCACTGCTGTTCTTTATGTCCTTCTGGTACTGGACCTGTCAAGGAGAAGAATCAGCCTTTGGATGCAAAAGAAAGGATAATTCCCTGAGGACAGTTGCTTCAAGGTGTCTTAAAAGGGGCAGATCCCACAAAATGGAGAATAAAGTTCCTGTCACAGCACGCTGCTACAGCTCAGCTCTTCAGAGCAGCCCAGAGAAGCAGGAATCAGGGATGTGCCTCCATAAAATGGTTAATTGATTACTGCCAGGCAGCGATTATGTGAATCATTGAGCACATCGTGGCTGTGCAATGCTGGAGATGTCTGAGACACTGACCTACCAAAACTGGCAGTGCTGCTGCTCAGCTCTTCCACCCAAGTGCAGAGGTGACTGCTGCACCCACTGACAGCCCAGCACACACTGCACGTGTTTTATGAGGTAAAAGAAATGTTTGGGCAGAGGCAAAATCCACTGCTGGCCTGCAGGCAGAGCCACGTGGGATCTGACTGGCAGGTAACTGCAGAAGCACTTGGGTTTCCCTAAGGCTGAGTGTGCCAAAGGCAGAGGAGATGAGAGTGATGTGCAGTCTGATGTGCAGGTCAGTGTGATGAGCACGTAGGGTCCTTGGCTGTATCCATGTGGGTCTACTGGTATCTCCAGGGAAGGCAGAGAAGGGGACAGTGCTGGACCAGAGAGAGGAAGGGATTCGTGGCCCTTCCCAGTGTGACGAGGACGAAGGACACCACGTCCTGACCCATCCCCACACACACCCACCGGCACGGGGTGTTTGCATACGATGGAACTAAACTGGCCCGAGGCTCCGCTTTGTGCCCTACAAGTGCTGCACTTCCCATTTCTCTTTCAGAAAGCAGCCAGCCCCTTGTCTGTGTCTGAGGGAGAAACTGAGCTGCCTAAAGCCAAATGTCATCGTCCCGTGCAACCTGAGTGCCGAGAGAACGCCCGGGGCAGAGGGGATGTGGGATCCATGCCCAGGTGACACGGCCGGAGCTGCCCGCGGCACCTCCTGCCCACACGGCCCTGCCCTGGGGGCTCCCTGGGGCTCGCAGGTCACCGAACCGGGCAGAAACTCCACAGGCACAGGTGCGACTGCAAGTTAAGCTGCCACACGACCGCATCCTTTCAGAGGATCTGCCTGAGAGCAACGAGCCCCTCTCAGCCTGGGCAGGTGTTTGGTGCAGGTCTGTCTCCTCCAGCCGCTTCTCTCCTGGACCCTAAACAGGAGATACAGAGCACGACACATGGAGGTGGGAGAGGAGGCACAAGGGAAGGCGCTCTGCACAGACACCCCCGGAGCACAGCAGCAGCTCCAGAGGCCGAACGAGGAGCTCCGGACGTTGCCGCCCTTTGCTCCGCTTTTTCTCCTTTCAGCAATTTCCAGCCTCAAAGGAGCGGGGACGGACACCCGCAACCCCGGAGAACCCTGATCCCGGGGGGACGCTCCCGGGGCCCGGCGCTGAGGCACGGACGGGGCGGGGACGCGCCGCCTCCGTCACGTGAAGGCGGCGGGCACAGGCACAGGCACAGGCCCGGGCCGGGGCGCGGCGGTGGCAGAAGCGGGCGGACAGCGGGCACCATGCAGCTCCTGCCCAGCCTCTCCCCCGTCACCTGGCTGCTCCTCATCGCCTTCCTGTGCCTCGTGGCCCTGTAAGTAGAGGCCGGGCCCCTGGGGGACCGGGCAGGAGAAGAGCCCGGTGCCACTGGGGTTCGAGTGCATCAGCGCTGAAACCAGCCGGGGCCCCCGCGCTGCCCTCAGGGCACAGCGAGGGCTGCCCGGGGGGCTGCGGGGCCCCGCTGCCAGCGGGAAGGAGCGAGCTGGGCTGGGCGGGAAATTAAAGAAAATCCTTGAATTTGTTTTTTTAGCTTTTCCTAAGGAGTAACTTCCGGGTGTTTAAAGGCAGCAGCGCCCGTGGCGTCCTTAGGCTGTGCCAGGTGGGAGCAGCGCAGGGCTGCTGCCAGAACGCCCCGATTAAGTAGTTCTGTTGGCAAAACTTCGGCTTATGTGGCTCAGGGGAGCTGTAGTGAGATACACATCCAAAAGCTTAATTTTGCTGTGGTAATTTATGTCCCTGCTGTAGCGCGGCCGCCTGAGCATCTCAGGAGGTCTTTGCAAAGACAAACAAGGGCAGGCCTCAGCTTCAGAAGTCAGTCGCCCCGAGATCTCTCCTGAGTCACCTGAGCCACAGTTGTCTGAGCTGGGCAACTAAGGGAGGCCCTGAGTAAAGCCCTGAGGTGCCCAGCTGCACTAGTTTACTTAGGATGGGCTGCAGCTCCTCTCAGCTGTTGTCTTCCATCAAAACACAGCCCAAGTGATCCTGCATTTATTGCAAAGAGTATCCTCAGCAGGGCTGCTGCTGGTCCATAATTTCAGCTTTCCCTGAGTGACAGAAACCAGTTATTTAAGCAGTTCTCTCTGCTCAGCAAGAAGTATCTTCTCTTTCCATTGCATAAGTGCTTCTCTTTGCTTGGCAGCTATGGGATATGGCCCTACAGGACCTTCAAGAAGCTGGGCATTCCTGGCCCACGGCCTCTGCCATTTGTGGGAACTTTCCTGGAGTACCAGCACGTGAGTACCAGCAGCTGCTGCTCTGTAGTGCCTTACATCCTTCTTGTGGCTGGTGCTGTTCCCCGCATTCTTTGGGCAACTCTCTCCTTTGTCCTTGCTTCAGTCATATGAGAATTATGCTTTTAGGTAGGAAGCTCTTTGGACACACGGAGAACATAAAAGTTTAGGCTGACCTGAATGAGGTGTGCTGTATTTTAAAAATACTTTGTGATTTAAATTTTTTAGTTTCTCCCTGTGTTTCTACCTGCTGTCAAGCACCTGAAGTTCTGTTGGAGACAAAAAAAGAGGTATCAGAGAGATGCCTAAGACTGCTGTTTTCTGGGAACTGCCTTTTTCTTTGCCCTTTTTATCATCAACATGAAGAGGCGAAATCAGCCCCAGATTTGCTTCATCTAACCACTTACTTTTGGACCTAGCTTGAGACTAAGACAGATAAATAGATTTTTAAATAAAACTCAAATATTATCAAGCTACCAAACCTCATCAAATAACAAGGCAGTAGCTGATCCCAGGTAACTGATTGCAAATGCTTCAATAAAAGAAGTATTTTACTTATATTTGCTGGGTTTACATCATACATGTTGCCTCTTACTAAAGGTGCAGTGCGTGTTACGTGTCCCATAAGTTTCATCCTTACATGTAACATCATTTAAAACCCTAATGGAAACAAAATGTGTTCCCTACAGTCCAGTAACTGCAGAGGGAGATCGTGTGAGGACAAGGCAACAGCAGCTCTGACTTGTTGAGCTGAAGGTGAAAGGACACCCTGGGGTCCAGTTCTGCCTCCTAACTGCTCACTAAAACTTTGTGCCCTGTCGTACCTTGTCTTCATTACAATTTTAGATCAGGTTGGCTGGTGGAAGTTGAAAGTGCCTTGTCTTTTTTTAATCTCTGCTCTCTTCTTTCTCTCCAATGCAAATGTCCCCATAGCATCTACTTAGGAGGACAGTGCACCTCCCAATCTCAACCTCTGCCATTTACAATAGAGCTGAGGGATGCACTGTGCAGCCAGCTGTTGGGCTGCTTTGGTCACTTTTTCACTTAATTTCTCCTTTCTTCTTTTCCAGGGAATCCACAATTTTGATCTGAAATGCTTTGAAAAGTATGGAAAAATCTGGGGGTGAGTTTCTGCAGAACAAAGCTACCGGTTTGAGGTGCTCCACAGCCCCAGAATAGAACGGAACAGTTGCATTGATGTTATGTTCCTCAGCACTGTAATTCCAGCAGTGACAGCCTGGGAGGATCGAGGTTTACCACTGGGAAAGTCTCCACCCGTCTCTCCAAGGCATTTCTCCTGCTGGGATTTCAGTGTGATGTGTGGCTGGGATGCTGATGGCCAGTTTGTGGGGTCATTTCTTTGCAAAAGCTTTGAAAATCACCTCCACTGCTTGGTGTCAAACTGAGCCTCCTGCCTTTGAAGATGCTTTTCTGTCTGTCTGGAGCGGAAAGCAAGCTGTAGGCTGCCACGGTGTTTTTCATCTTGCTCCCTGCTTCTCCCAGAGCTGGGGCACAAGCTACCTTTCAACCTGCCTCGCTGCACAGTGCTTGTTTTGTGCAGGGGCTTCTTATCGTGCTTCTACTGAGAACCTCTCAAACCAAAACAAAATTGCTCTGCAAAAAAAATCCTGGGAGGCTTCATGAAACTCGGTGCATTTTTTTGAAAGATTAAATGTTCACAAGCTTCTTGAAGATGGCAGCTTCCCTCAGCTGTGGCCCAGGGCTCCCTGCCCTTTAGCCCACACCACAACTTTTAAGTTTTTCTGTCTCCATTGATTGGAAAATGTAGGAGACAGATGAGTTTTCACCTCTCAGTGCCTTGCAGGCCAGGCAGGAAATCTCTTTCCTCCATAGGTGGATTGTTTGGTGTGGATTTCTTCTCTCCAGCAATCAGTAGTGGAAACAGCTCAGACAGTCCAAGTGCAGGGGATCAACACTGTGGCAAAAAGCTGCCTTTTATCTAAACCCACACAGCTTTGGCAACTCTTCAGTGCCACAGACAATTGCTAGACATGCTCATGCTGCCCCTGATTGTCACTTTCTTTCCCTTTCTCCTCTTTGACTACATAATAAACAAATTTCAGCCTCATCCTTCCAGCTGCTTTGTGAGAGGGCCCAAACCCTTTGTGCCCTGGCTCTGGCCATGGACAGAGCTGGCTGCTTTTGCTCCAGCTAGCCATGAAGGATGGACTCACTGTGGGTTTCTCTTGGCTTAGGTTTTATGATGGCAGGCAGCCTGTGCTGGCTGTTTTGGACCCCATCCTCATCAAAAACGTCCTGGTGAAAGAGTGCTACGACCTTTTTACTAATCGCCGGGTAGGTACCTAGCCCTGTGCTTTGCTGTCCAGTACAGTGCACATGCAGCAAGAAAGAATGAGTTTCTTCTTGGTTCCTGCTATCCCCTGAGTCCTTCAGCAAGTACTTGCTCTCTGATGTGCAGTTTATTGATGGTACCAACATCAAAACTCTGCCAGGGAGGTGTAGGGGCCACTCTGGCTGGGATATTGAGCAATCAGCCTGGAAGTGCCCTTGGGGCTGATGTCATTTATGGCTCCTGGACTTTTGTTTCCATTTCTGTTGTTTGCTGGTTGAGGTAGAGCTGACATGACTTCAGGGGCTGAGTCAACAGTCCATGGAAGGTTTTTCTTTGTGTTTCTGTCACATGGAAGGGGGCTGTAAACCTTCACCTGTCTCCTGTTCCCCTGTGCAGAACTTTCGTCTGAACGGGATCCTGGAGTCGGCCCTCAACGTGGCTGAAGACGAGCAGTGGAAAAGGATTCGTACGGTGCTGTCTCCAACCTTCACCAGTGGGAAGCTGAAGGAGGTAAAGCATAGGTACTCTGCATCCATAGCTGGAGGAGAACTGAGCTGTTTCTGAGTGCAGACCCTCCCCTCAAACGGGGAAGTCGCCCTGTTTGCCAGGACCACATCCATGAGCACCTGCATTGTTGGTAGTGTTCAGCAGTGCAGTGTCTGTCTGCCATCCCAGGGAGGGGTTCAGGCCACGGCGCTGGGGCATGAAACAGCACACGAGGCATTGCAAGCTGAGGCTGCTGGTTCATCCTGCTAAACATTCACACCAGGCTTGTCCATTTTCCATCTGCCCAGCAGCCATGTCCACTCCCAGCTGGAGTGGATGCTAGGCTGGAGTGGGCGCTGTATGTGGATTTTTTGAGGAGAGCCTTGCTCAGTCCTAGTCAGATGAGCTCTCTGAACAGGTGGTTAAGATGAGAGGAAGCAATGTCTGAGGCCTGGAAATGAGACCTTCCCCTTGCTTGCCCTTCCTCCCCAAGCCTGATGTGGCAGATGGCAGTCTGGCCCAGCCTGTTTGGTGACAGGGAAAGAGTCAACAGTGCTTTCTGCTTTGGTTTGCATTTCAGATGTTTCATGTCATTAATCACTATGGTGAAAAATTAGTGGAAAGCATTGAGAAGAAAGTGGCTAATGATGAATTCGTGACTGCGAAGGAGTGAGTAACTGTGTGGGGCTGACAGGAACGGATCCCTTGTCAGCTATGGAAGCAAACTCCACAGTAGTCGTGGGCATGGCACATTCCTCAGCAGTGGGCTTGCTGGACTCTGCTCAAATGGGAGAGCTGTGCCCTTTCCCCATTTCATTTTACTGGAGATGCATTTTGAGGTAGGAAGCATTTCCCAGAGTTTGTCTAGAAGCTGCACAAGATACGGTATTTTTGAATGTCATTTTTGCAGTCTCTTTTACAGATGAAAATCAGAATATAATCATTGTTGCCCTAGACTGCAGTTCAGTGCTCTCCAGCTACAGCTTAGGTTTTTGAAGCTGAGAAAAGTTGGGGGAATGAATACAAGAGGAAACTTCAAAAATAAAATGATGGCTACTGCCAGGTCAGAACAGACCTACTATGTTAGGACTGTTCATTAAGAGAGATTCTCTCTCCCAGGGATTGTTCCTAGATGGGCTCTTATTTACTGCTGTGATTGGGTTCATCTCATTCACTCTCTCTTCTTCTCTACTCAGCATTTTTGGAGCTTACAGCATGGATGTGGTGACCAGCACTTCTTTCAGTGTCAATGTTGACTCCATGAACAACCCCAATGACCCCTTTGTCACCAACATTAGGAAATTTCTCCAATTCAGTTTCCTGAGTCCTGTGTTCTTACTCTTAGGTATGACAAACCTCATCTCATACAACCCTGAATCGATGTCAAAGGTGCTGCGTTTTCTGGTAGCTCCTTTAGTGGCTTTGAGTCCTTTTTGCCGTGTGGGAGGTGCTCAACACTTTGCAGGATTGGATTTACAGCCTCAGATCTGCAGAAATATTGCCCCAAGAAAACCACAGCCAGGATTTGTACGGCCCATGTGGATCTTGGCAGCATCCTCCTATGAGGAGAGACCCTGTTTGCAGACATGGTGGCGAGCTGCTCTGTCACAGAGAGCTGCACTTACTGTGGTATTGTGGTCATAAAGTAACGTGTGGAGGAGGTTTGCAAGTGCTGTTGCGTCCAGCCATAGTTAGGTAAAAAGAGATGGAGGCAACAAAAAGGGTCAAGGGACAGGTGTACTGCTCCTTTCTATGCTTTGTGCCAGTTTTGATTTTCCTGGGACCCCTTCGAGCTCAAGTGTGTTGTCTCTTCTTCCCTTTTAGTGTTGTTCCCCTTTGTTGCCCCTGTGCTGGAAAAGTTGAAGGTGACTCTGTTACCCTCAGATGTTATGGAGTTCTTCAAGAATGTCTTCACAAAACTGAAGAAGGAACGGGAAGAGGGCAGCAGCACAGTGAGTCCAGCCTCGTGGCCTCCTTTCAGGAAAAGTCCTGAGTGCAGGAGGAGCCTGGTGGCATCTTCAGAAGCCATGGTGTCACCTGCTCTCCAAGCTCACCAAACCCAACCAGGGCCAGAACCACGCCCTGCCTGGGCATCCAAGTGGAGAAAGTATCTTGTGTTCCTGGAGGGTCTGTAGTCCAGACCTCATCATGTGCTGCAGCCATGAGCTGTGAGTGGAGCAGGTGTCTCAGCAAGGGACTTCTGCTGGACGAGGTTTGCCTCCTCCGCACCCACATCTTCTCTGCCTCTGTTTCTCCCCAGGACCGGGTGGATTTCCTGCAGCTCATGATTGAATCACAGAACTCACATGATGGCTCCAAGTCTGCTGAGACCAGCTCGGACAAAAGTATGTCTTGAGATGTGTCCTCCTCTCAGCAGAAAGCATTAGTTCCTTGTACATTTAAAAAGGAAGTAGGGAGTGGATTTTAGTGCTTAATCCCATGGAAGATTCTAGGTCTCAGTAGTGGGGCCATAATGATGTTTATCACAGGTCAGCCATATTTTTATTATATCTCATTTCCTGGGATAACTTCTGAGGTGTGTTTATGCAACAAAGAACAAAAAGAGTGAGTATCTCCTTACCCCCATTTCTTACTTTGTTGCCTCTGGAGGCCAGCAATCATATCAAAAAGCTGGATATCAAACAGCACACAAAGCACATATGCTGTGTGTACCTTGCTCACCTGTGAGCTCATCTCTGTTCCCTCTCCTCAATAAACTGTAAGAAGATAAAGGCTCAGCCAAGGCATAGTCCTGGTCTGTCGCCTCAAGGCAGGATGCTTTTAAACTTTTGAGGTGCCAGGACGGGGTATTTGTGGGACACACTGCACTGCACCCCTCTGTGGTACTAGAGCTGGATGTTTCCTTTACCAACTGTTACGTAGCTAGGAGTAGCATTACCCAGGCTGATGACAGGGATCCTGAATTCCCAAAGGTTAATTACTGTAATTTTCAGCTTCCTGTATGTGCTTCTCTGCCTTTTTTTCAGCATTAAGTGATGAGGAGGTTCTGGCCCAGGCTCTTATCTTTGTCTTCGCTGGTTATGAGACCACCAGCTCCACCCTCAGCTACATAGCCTACAACCTGGCCGTTCACCCTGATGTGCAGCAGCGGCTCCAGGACGAGGTGGATGCACACCTCCCCAACAAGGTAAAGGAGGGTGAGAAGATGCTTGTTCCCACCTGCCTTGCAAACCCAGGTTGGAAACAGAGTGGCAGAGGTGCTGGCACTGAGATTCCCCCTTCCCTGGAAGCGCTGGGGGGCTGTAGGGGTGGCAGATGCAGCACTGTGTTCTCAGTCCTCCCATCCCTCGCCCAGGCCACTCCCACGTACAACGCCATCACTCAGATGGAGTATTTGGATATGGTGGTGAGCGAATCCATCCGGCTCTACCCCGCCGGGGGCCGGCTCGAGAGGGTCTGCAAGAAGACTGTGGAGCTCAATGGAGTGACTATTCCGAAGGGAGTGGTGGTCGTGATCCCAGCCTTCGTGCTGCACAGGGACCCGCAGTACTGGCCAGAGCCGGAAGAGTTCAGGCCTGAGAGGTGAGGGCCACGTGGGGGAATAGCTGCGTGCTCAACCCCAGCCCTGGGAGCGGGAATGGCAGCAAGAGTGGGGAATGCGTGATTATAACATTTAAATTAGGCATTTATCATTGTCTGACATCTAGTCCCAGCATTACCGTGAGGGGAATTTTATGATCTACGTCCATAAACTGTGCATGGAATTTAATTAACTGCATTGAAGGGAGCAACAGTGAGAGCAGCTCCCAGCAGCTGTAACACTGAGGGGTTTATGGCCAGATATTAAAGCAAGAGCCATTGGGTGACTGGCACAATGCCCTGCAAATCAGCAGTGGAAGAGCAAAGATGGGTAGGAAATAAAACTTAGTTTTTGACTCAAGTTACGAAGCAATCTTTGCTTAGGAGCACTGTCAGACCCTGCAAAACGAGGCAATAGCCCAAGACAGACCTGGGATACCGTGAACCTGGTAATCTTCAGGTGGCCACCCAGACACTGAGGTTTAGTCCAGAGAGAGCAGGACCGGACCTCTGCCCTTGCACCAGGTGGTGAAATACCCCTGGAAACTAATCCTGGTGTGGGGATGTGGTGACCAGTGGTATCAGGCAGAAGCACCTATGGAGCCTGTGGTCACCTTGTGTTGGATTCAGAAGGAAACACCCAAATACAAGTGCTCTGGCAACGGGCCAGCTTACACCAGTGGCTCCAGTAGCCACATCCTTATTCCAGTTGTTAAACTGGGTATGGGTAGCTGGACAGGAGCTCTTTAGGGCTCACTTGTCTTGCTGGAAGTTCATCAGAGGGATGTGCTGGTGTCTCGGTAGTGAGATACTTCAGTTTCTGACTTAGCATAGCTGAGGTTTGTACCTCGTGCACTGGGAATGAAAAGCTTTCTGACATGAAAACCAACTGATCACTAAGAAGTATTACTGAAAATGCTCAGTGGCAAATTCCTCTGTGAAGCTGATTGTTCTTCCCTGTTTTTCATGATGAGGAAAGGAATGGGGCTGGCATATCTCAAAAGCAGCCCTGCCTTTAGTCACGCAGGGGGAGAACATCTTTGTGTTCGCTCAGTCCTTTGATCTGCAGGGAAGCTGTGGAGCTGTAGACCTGTGTGGTTTAGGGTTTGAAATCTGGGTTCAGTTTTGGAGCTGAGAGGGAGTTCTGAGAAAAGAGTAGTTAGGAAATCCATTAGTGTATTTCAGGTATTCCCAGGACACCCAATGCACCTGGATTTGCACAACCAAATCTGAGCAGTAGGATGAAAGCAGAGGCATAAAGTATCTATTGAGACAGAACTAAGGGACCTAGCTGGATTCTTCTAATATGCACAGAAATACAAAAAGCTTTTCCCTTCCCAGACCCCTCATCACTTCAGATTTGGAAGCTGACGCATCCTGGAACAGAGGGGCTTTTACTAACTTGGTGTGGTTTTTTTGTTGCTGTTGTTGTTTTTTTGTTATAATCAGGTTCAGTAAAGAGAACAAAGAGAATATTGACCCCTACACCTTCCTGCCATTCGGGGCTGGCCCCAGGAACTGCATAGGCATGAGATTTGCTCTCCTCGTTGTGAAAGTGGCTGTGGTTGTCCTGTTGCAGAACTTCTCATTCAGACCCTGCAAAGACACACCGGTGAGGATGTGGGGTGATGTGTCAGTATCAGCCCCTTACTCCCTCTGAGATGATCCTACTGTTACAAGGGAATAACTGTTAAAAATCTTCTCAGTTCATTTTAAGGGGTTCACCACAAGTTACTTATTTTATTTTTTTTAAAGCCTCTATAGAAGCATATTTAATATCGGTGGGATGTTTTAGGCTGAAATCCCTGACGTCTTTTGCCTATCTTTGGGTGCACCTAAATTGTGGGGTGCTCTCTCCCTCGCAGTGCACTATTGGTCTGTTTCACCTAGCTTAGGAAGACCCTGCTCCAGAGAGCAGGAAAAGAATATCCCCAGCCTGTGCCAGAGCTGTGTTTTGCAACACAATCATGGCTGTTCTCTGTGGGACATCTCAGGGCACCAAAATTCATCTCTTATGGGGCAGGGGATTCCCTAAAGGGCAGCAATTTTCAAGCAAGCACAGTCTGGGTTGTTTGAATTGGTGACCCTCTCCCTCTTTGGGGCTATGCAGGATCCCACCAGGCTTTGGTTTTGCCCAGGATCCCAGTGAATGCTGCATCCGGTACTGATGGGATGGGCCCTGCAGGGTGGGAGTGTTGGACATGAAATAAATGCAGGAGCTGATGGAAATGATGTGTCAGTCCAGCCCTGCTGAGAGCACGGCAGCTCCTGTGCCTCAGGCAGGCAGCACCACGGTGTTTCCAGCCTGACCCACTCCCTGCACTCACTGCTGCAAGAGGCTGGGCCATTATTACATTCTGTTGGTGAGGAGAGCTTGGGAGATCAGAGCAGAGGTGGCAACAAGTCACTCAAAGGACGTTTGTTGTAAGAAGCAGAAAACTCCTTATTAAATTATTACTTGGCACGGGCGCTCAGCTGGCATCTCTGCAAATTCAGATTGCAGCTCAACTGGTAACCTGGAGGTGAAAGACTGTAATAGTCCATTAACAATGCAGTGACCTATCCACCCTCCCCCAAGTCTAATGACATTTTTCTAGTCCTCTGCAATCCATAAAATTGATTCTTTTTATAACTGCCTTTAATTAAAAGGAGACAAGTTAAATATGTATTGTATTATTGGTGCCCATAGGTTTATGGGGCTCTTTCAGCCCTTTTCTCTACAGAAGGTGTCGTGTACATCAGATCAGAGTGGGAGGGATTTCATGCTGGAACATGCCTTTGGAACATGTATATGGAAGCTGCAGCCTCCTCTCACTGCTCCACTGATGGCACACTGGGCTCCAAGCCATATTGCTTAGATTTCATGAAACAAAAGCTTCCTGGGATATGGGAGGTGAATGTGGCCTGTTGGGCTGGGGATGTGTCACCCTTGTCCTGATGGGGAGAGAGGGAGCTGGGATATCAGCAGCGTCCATTGGTGGGGAGATTTAAAACACATTTCCTCCCCCTGCAAGATGACTCCCTCCAACACCAGCTTTAAACGTTGTTTCTCATGAGATTCCCAGCCTACCCCATGGAAACCTTTCATGCTGAGGATGCTTTTCTTTGCTACTCGGTCTGAGCAGCAATTTTAGTTTTGCTCTTCCTGGAGAGCTTATTGCTCCTCCAGCTACCATTATGATCCAGCTGCCCTCAGTGCTGACACACTTCTGCATTAAAGAAAATGGCACTGCATGCCCCTGTTTAGCTGCAGCACCCTCGGTGGGGTTTGGCTGCTCTTCCCTCCACGTTGATCAGTGCACCAAGCTCTTTGTACCGTGCCACGTGAAAGCCAGAACTCACCAAGAGCTGAGGGCTGTTAAACACCTGCTGGTAGCTGCTTTGCATGAGCCATAGTGATGGTCCTGCTGTAAGTACACCTGTGAGCTGGGAAATGCATTGCAAACAAGTGATGGCTGGGTTGTGTGTGAGCTGCAGGGCTCCTGTTGTCCTGTGTGTCCTTTCTCCCGGCTCACGTGGCTATTCCATTGTTTTTTCCTCCTGCTCAAGATCCCGCTGGTCCTGGACTCGAAAGGTTTCATGCAGCCAAAGAAGCCCATTGTCCTGAAGATGGTCCCCAGAGCCCAGGCTGACCTGAAGGAGTGAAGGAAGCAGGAGCAGAGCAAGAGACTCTTATTTAATGGTGCCTCCTCCAGCTCTTGAGGAGGCCAGGTTAATGTGTTCGGTGTAGGAATGTCAGGGGGGCAGCCCCCCCATTTCATGGGGGTTTGGCCCAGCACAATTACATGAGCATTATCCTAATGAACACGAGCCCCAGGTGCTGCTGTCCCCAATCACAATAGGCATTTTGCAAGACCATTTGCACTCGAGTTATTTGGGCATTTTTTTTCTCTCTCTCTGAAGAGGCACTTTTCTAAGCAATTTGATTCCAGACATTGTCAGTCTCTTCTGGCAGTGTAATTTAAATCAAGATGGGGAGAGCAAATTGCACATAGTTAAGTAATGCTGCCACTGCTCCTGTTCCCGTTGCCTGCTGGGTGACTGTGTGTCTTGTGGTTTTATTCTCCTGGGAATGCAGAGTTGTCCAGGGCTCTTTCCTCAGCTCTGTGCCAGGACCCTGACAAGTGTTAAAATGGTCATGTCATTACAGGACTGAAAGCTTGCAGCAGATTTTCTGATGCTGATTTATTTAGATTTTGGTATGATTTCAGATGGCTTTTGTGTGATTCCAAGTGCAGATGAATTAACTGGGGGTGCCCAGAGAGAAGTCCCCTAAGGACTGGAGATTTGCAGAGTGGGAAGTTCCCACATGTGTTTCCTGATTGTTTGCTTATTTTATCTTGGGCATGCAGCCAGCTGCCATGGGAGGGATTGTCAACACAGGCACCATCCACACTGCTGTATGGCACCTTTCAGTCTGATTTGTATTAGGCCACTATAAGACCAACTTAATAATTATGCAGGGTGCAGCACTGAGAGCCTTCAGATGTCCTGGGCAACCCTGTCTGGAAGAAAGGTGCCTTTGCCTATTGAGTGCTTCAAAATCTTGCCAAACTTTGTAATTTTTGTGAAGTCTAGAATTTCACATTATTCCTCCAAAAACTGCTGCTGGCATGCTAACTGCAATAAAAAGTTCACTTGCCTCTTCTGTGCCCAGCTGCTGCCAGTCTCTGCTGCTGTACTTTCTCCACACACAAGCGACTCCACCTGTAGATCTCATAAGCCTTTGGCCAGGTGATGAAAACTCCTTTTATCCTGGATGAATCCCTGTGGGTACCATAAATCCTGAGAGCTGCTCCTGGAAGTACAACAGCCCAGAAGGAATGGCTGAGCCACTGAGAGTGTGAAGTGATTCCTATTGCAAAAGGAACTTTATTCACTACATAGCCCTTTTTATATTTCTTTTCTATTATATAGAGGTAGATATACATATATATTCTTTTCATATGTATATATATATACACATACATATTCTTTTTATACTTTCTTTTAGGAATTGAGTAGAAAACCTCAGAAGGGCTATAATAACCTTTCTGCAGCAAATTGAATTCCCCAGTGAAAGACACCCTTGACTGGAAATGTAGGGGAGGAGTGAGGCTCCTTCTCTAGGGAGTCATCAATGAGCTGGGTGAGAGGGTTAGAAAATTCCCAACAGCTCAGGCACCTGTGGCTTCCCCTGCTGCCCTTGTCACGTGCAGCACTGCAACCCCCTTCTGCCACCTATGTCCAAAAGTGACAATCCATCTTTGTTTTCAGCTGTTGCTGTGCTCTTTTCCAAAGTCAAGGCAGGGTGTTTGTGACAGCAGATGGACAAAATGTACAGGCAGTCAGACCCCTGGAGGGTCTGAAAAGTGCTTGTAATGTCACAGTGATTCATAAAAAGGGGCAGAGAAAATCCTCAGGTCTCTGCCTTTGAGAAGTGACCAAGAAGATGAAGGTGACAAAGTCACCTCAGTGTCAAAGGGATGAATTAATGACCTTGCTGGGGCAAAGGCCAGAGCTTGCCCGGTGGCAGCAAGAAAAGGGTTTTGCCATCTGACCCCATGCCTGTGTTGGAATTAATCCCTCACACAGAAATGTCAATGCTAAGGGAAAACATCCTTCAGGATAATCTCCCTCACAAAGCTGCTTAACATTTTGACAATATACAGTTCACTTGGAGGTGTCAAAGGCTTTCAGCTCCTCTCATGGGTGTTCGAAGGCATCTTCATCTGCTGCAGCCTGTGCCAGGGGAGTGTGGGAGCAGAGCTGGGCTGGGAGCGCTGCTGTACCCGCAGAGAGATGGACACTGCACTGCCTCATGCCCCAGCACCTGCAGGCTTCTGCAAAGGGACAAAACTGGAGTTCTGCCACACCTCATCCTTGTTTTGCTGGATTTTGTGCTTAAGGACAGGAAGCACATATCTCTATGGGTTCCCAAGTGTCCTGAGGGAGGTTTGCCAACAGATTTGGCCCTGGGGAGTGGTTTGGGTGGGATCTTGCAGTGGGGAAATTCTTGGATGCTGAGTTTTCCAGCAGGTTCAGTACCTGGGACGTGGTTTCTTGGGTTTATTCCAGGCTGAGCAGCTGTCTGGGAGATGTTTGGTGTCAACCCTTTCCGGTCTGATTTCCAGAGGTAATGAGCAAGCACCACTCCCCCATACCCAGGGGAAATGGAGCTCTGCTCTTCCACATCCCTGCCTCATTTTACCTGCATCTATAATTTTAAAAAAATTACTTACACTTAGGCAATATTGAAATTTGATGTGTGCCCACCTTATGCCATGCTTTGATTCAGATCCCAGCAAGGTCCCAGAGTGAGCAAAGGGGTTTCCTTTTGGAGAGCACTAGTGCAGAAGTGCTTCAGGAGCTCCCCTGATATACCCCAGCTGCTGACAGCTTGAAGCAAGTCCTCCACTCCCCCTAAAAAACATCCAAGATGACTGTAGGGCCCTCAGCATGACCTCCTCTGCTCTGCATATCCCATCCTACAGCAGAGCACTGCTTCCCAGAGCAAACAGGCTCAGCTCAGCACCAGCTCCTTCTGGAAGGACACTCCCCACTCGAGTGGCATCACTCCAGTCTGGTGCCACTCATTTCTGCTTCAGTTATTCTGACTCCTTGCAAGCAAGAGCATCCATCTGCACTTCACAGGGTGCTCCCTCTCTGAAGTGCTCTCTGTGGGCTCCTCGTGTGCTCCCGTGCTCCTGGGGCCAGGCCCAGGTGGACTAATCATACCTGCCACAATTTACAAAAACCCTGCATCTTTCCTGCCCCTGACCCTGGCTTGCATCGAGGCTGTCTGCATTATTGCTGCCGGTGCTGTACTGTACCCGCTGCTGAGGAGAGACAGGCCTCCAGACACCCGTATTGAATGCTCAATTCGGTTAAAATCGATGAGATAATCAGCCCACAGAGTCTGCCCAAAGGTCAG
This sequence comes from Hirundo rustica, assembly GCF_015227805.2. NCBI lineage: Eukaryota > Metazoa > Chordata > Aves > Passeriformes > Hirundinidae > Hirundo > Hirundo rustica. The sequence continues at coordinate 12,845,250 of NC_053464.1, forward strand.
GAAGCAGTGATTTTTTTTTCCTCCAGCAACTTTGGTCCTGAGCTCTTGCTTCAGTGTGAAGACTGCAAGCCAAAGCACTTCAGCAGGTAGGTTATGAAAGGGTTATGACAGGCTGATTTAATGAGGGCTCCTAAAAGAGGCGGGTAAATTTTGGCAGTGCTTGTTTCTCTAAAACGAGCAGGAGGGGCTGGTGTCCTGCAAAGCAAAATGCAAAGAGCCTTGAAGAGGAACCCACCAATGTGGAGGAGGAGGATGGCAGGAGAAGGGAGTGCTGTGGGAAGGACAAGGAGGGGATAACCCTTTTCCTCACCCCATCCCCCAAATTTCATCCCACATCTTGTCTCCTCAGTCCCACCAGTGCCCGCAGCAGCCGTGACTGGAGCCAAAGGCCACAGCAGGAGGAGGACCCGTCTTTACCCCTCTCCTCACTCCAGCACACTTTCTCTAGCAGCTGGACACACGGCGTACTGCGGGCTGAATTTGCAGAAACACTTTGATCTTTCATTTTTAAGCTCGGTGATTCAATCCCCCACAGAGCCGAGGTAAACAGCGGCCACGGCGCTTCAGCGGGCTCAAGGTTCCAAGTCAAACAGCAGTCGTTTAACCACACTTTTAAAGCTCGTATCATTTGAATGTCATATGTCAAACTGATGCTACTTCCACTGAAGGCAAATAGCTGTTTATTCCCCTCACAGCTGCCCAGCAGTCTGACATTCATTACCGAAGCCTTGCAGCTGCCGGGGGTTGAAGCTACCTGTAGGAGTTCGTCTATCAAAGCCTTCCACCTCTTAAGGGTTATTCCCTGTAATACCAGCTCATACATTTCAGCTCAGGCTCATTTTACAGCTGCTGTAGTTCTGCAGTTGTTTTTTCCTATGTCTGAACAAGGTCAGGCATTGTTTTTTGCCCATTCTCTCCCAAATTATGCCGTTAGCTCATTTTTCATGGCTTCTCCTGGGTTCAGGCTCGCTGTCAGTGTGCACCGGCCCCTGAGGTTTATGATGTGACTGTTCCACATTCACATCATGCTGCTGTGGGCAGCAACCAGCACACAGGACTGCTGTGCTGGTGGTCCAGTCATGGCATCTTGATGTAGTTCCAGCTCTCCTTGAGGCCAGCGCTGCGAATTCTATTTCTGGGACGTAAATTCATGCACGAAATACCCGATATTTTGTAGTTTATTAGGCACTAAAATGTTCAATTGGCTGCAGAGGAGTTTACAGAAGGAAAAAAAAAAATTAAAAAGGGCAACAGAGATGATCAGATTAAGTTTGCGTTTAGACAGTGCCCTGAACCTCACAGAGCAATTTACACCTGTGCGAGGAATCTGCGGAGTTCTATCGAATCAGCCCTGGGGCGTTTTACAGCCACTTTGCACCAGCATAAACGACAGCATAAGGTGCAAAGGAAACAGCCGGCCGGACAATTACGGAGCGTCTTCGCACGCTTTATTAATCCTCATTACAGCCCTCTGTGCTGAGCCTCGGCGTCTTCCCTTCCCCGAGCAGGGCCGGCGAGGCTGCGGAGCCGATTTAGCCACCTGCCAAACTCCGGGCCCCGACTGCTGCTGTCGCCGTGTCCTTGGTGCCGGGAGCTGGATGCTCCTTGCTAAATCCCAGCCACGGAAATCTCGGCTGCCTGCTGCCTTAGCAGGCTTCTGAGCGATGTGCTCAGCTCCATGTACGTCCCGCTGTCCGGTTTTTCTCTTTTAAGCTTAGCTCTAGCGGTGTCTCAGGAAGGTGGGGTGATGCTCACCTAAAAGACAAAACCCGGTTTCTTGCCTGTGCTGGTACAGCCGTGAAACAGCTCTGGATGCTGTGTGTGCGTGCAGGGTCGGGAGCCTCAGGACACGAGGAAATGGGGGAAAATCAAAGGATTATTCAGGTGCTCGGGGAGCGAGGGGCTGGAAGCCCTGCGAGCACACGTCTGTGCACTCAGGTTAACGACCCAAAATAGAGCTGCCAGCATGGCTCTGTCCACAGGGACATTTCACGGGTGCTGTGTGTGATTGTTTGCTGTAGCTCTCACGTTTATGGCTGTTACTGAAACTCCTGAAAAGAGAGCAGGCGCCCAGCGTCGGTCAGCATTCCCAGAGCGCTGGCCCGGGTTCCCATTCAGAACCTCCTGCTTAAAAGCTGGTAGACCTGAACTTTTCCCGGTGAAAATGACAAGAAAGACCTGGAGAGTGTAGAACCGTGCAGGCAGGAGACAGCCTGAAGAGTTAGCCCAGTTGTACACAGTCGTGAGATTAGCTGTCTAATGTCCTTTCTGGGAATCTTATTAATGTTATCTTATTATTTCATAATAGATATAACCCATGTGCTAGTGCTGGCAGGCTGTAATTGGGCCTTGCCAGGGAATTACTCATATTTTTCATTCTTGAAGGAATGAAGAGCGCATTCGGTTATGCTAACGACCTCATTTGTGTGGATTCCATTCACTCGGTGCGTCTGGCTGGTGAAGAATTGCAGCCAGAGTGATGATTTCTCACTCCAAGTAAGCGTCGAGGTGTCTCTCAGCAGATGCTCTCCCCTCCAGATGCTGAGCCGATGCTGAGCCGTGTTTGCCTCTCCCTTGGCCAGAGGTGGTTTTTTGGTGGTTTTTTTTCCCAGCACACATTTTGCTGACGGTGATGTCTTTCCCTCTCGGTGTCTCGGGGTGCTGCAGGAGCCGTGGAGCTCTTTGAAACGGAGCAATGTTATCTATTGCTGCTCTATAAATCCTTTCTGCCTGTTTAGTACCCCTCGTTTGGGCCTTGGGCCGTCGTGCCTGCCCGTGTTCTTCGCTGAGAGTTTTTTTAACTCTCCACAGGGTATAAACGATAGTTTCAGCTGTGGAGAACCCTCCTCCCCGCACTTAAAATTACTCTCTGCGTGCGTATCAAAGCACAGGCAACATACCCACGTCAATAAAACCCTTTCTAATTCTTTTTTATCCTCCCCAGGGGAGCCCTTAGAGCCCCACGGAACCTCGAGCAGCCCTTTAATTCCTCTCGCTTTGGTCCTCGCCGCTGCTCGGGGCCTGTTGGTGGAGCAGCTGTGAAGGACGCTGCTCCCCGATGGAGAGGAGCTGAGTGACACAAAACTTTGCCTGCCCACGGGGACCCTCCTCAGAAATGTTCCCCTGCATTTGTTTGTGAAACGTCTTTATGCAGCCGGGAGAAATGTCCCTTGAAGTCAACTAAGCAAATAAATAAATAACAGCCAAAGACAATCCAGAAAGGAAAGGGGGGGGGAAAGAAAGTTTCTAGAGGGAAATATGTGATGGATTGAAAGAGATTTGAGGGTGCTGTGTCATACAGCTCCGTGCATGATGTGACAGCGGAGTCCTCACTGCGCTGCTTCCCGTCTCCCACTTTAAATGAAGTCCTAAAGATGCTGATTTAAAAGGGTTGAAGAAACAAAGTGAAATAGTCTGATGTGCGTGTTTTTTAGCCCTTCTGGACTTCTTTCATGATATAACTGCTGGTGGTTGTGTCAAAATAAAGTTCCTCAGCCAAGGTGCAGGAGGCATGGGGGAGCTTTGAGAAGTTTTTCAGTGTTTGTGCACAAATCTGAGCAAGGAGAGGAATAATTTCACTTCCCACGTATAATAATGTCCAACAACAGGAACCCTGACCTGGAGTTTGTCTTTGCTTTCCAAAGGCATCCCTGAGCCATCGGTGGAGAACAGAGGAAAATGTTGATTAATACCACTGTTAATGAAAATAAACACAGGCTAACATTCCAAGCAATGTGATTTCTTCTCAGAGCATCCAAGGATAGCAACATGCAATAAAGCAGAAATTCACTTTGGCTGCCAAGGGAGAATGTTTCCTACTTTGGACACAAGCCTGGGGGGGAAGCACACCACCCTTAGCAGAGCAGCCCGTGACCTTGAAGATCTTGTAGGATTGAAAAACCGTCCTCTCAAACATGAATGATCCCAAGGGAAACTTCCCAACCCCTGTGAAGGGTCCAGTACCATCTCCTGACCTGCCCGGGGCCTGGATGCTCTTCCTGTTCAATGGAAATGTCCATTGGCTTTTTCATCTGCCTATTTATCTCATTGATTTGACTGAAGGAATCATGGGATCAAAAGAAAATTAATGGTTCCCAGCCTAGCCAGCTCCTCACTTTGATTCATTCCATTCTTGTCACTTTGAGTGAACTAAATAATTAATTGTGTTACCAAAAATAATTAAGGCTAATATCACACCAATTACATTGGCCAATTCTAACAATAATGTTGGTAAGAACATCTAAATAACCTGAAATGTAATTATAGTCTGGCTGTTCGGTGATGTGCAGGTTTGGGGCTTTCTCTCCCTCCAAATTTTGGCCAGCCACATTGATTAAATGAGAACTTTTCATAGCTAGAGTTCAAATTATCAAATACTTGCCTAAAGCAATCCCATTGATCAAGTGTATCATTTGTAATACAAATGTTTTTATTAGGAGGCTTTGTTCAAGATAAATGAAGGATCAAATTAACTGGAGATTGGATTGAGTAGAAAATGCTGCAGCTGGATAATTTCAAGCACTGAGGCTGAACATTTCTTTCAAATGATGAGAAGTCATCAACTAAGTCTTAATATAAAACACACACACACAGAGGCACTGCTGTATCGATTCCTTTCATTGCTGTGGCACTTTTTATCAAAATACATTTGGGGTTTGTAAAATTGGCTGCAAACCCATCATCCCACTGCCACCAAAGCAGGCTGAGGGTTTAGTCTGGCCAGAATTAGGTGTGCTATCAAAATGCCAACATGCACCAAAACCCTCCTCTTTCTCCCTCATTTCTTATCCCACCGCTGCTGCCTGTCTTACCACCCAATAAAACACTGCTCTTAACCCACTCACCTCCTTTAGTCCAGGACAGGGCAATCATTTTCCTCTCTTAGGAAGGAAAACCACTAGAAGAGAACCAGCAGGAATATTTAACTATTCCAGCCGTCATTGTAGCACGGCAGGGTCTGGATGTGACTGAGAGCTCATCCGTGGGCAGCCAGTGGAAGATGACCATGGGAGTGAAATGCTGAAAGTTCACATATATATACACATTTTAATACGATCCGAATTAGGAGAGCTATTTGGGATTACTTTTTATTTCACTGCCACGTAGAGCTGTAGATGTTAAGTGGTTGCTTTCTGAAATAACTCTCCCTCCTCTACGTCCCAGAGCGGCGTGTAAAGTGTTTGCTGATACAGGAATTACAGATGTTGGAGGAGATGCTATAAACCCTCCCAAGATTTACATCTCCTCTGTGAGGTCTCTCCATGGGCTGCCTTCACAAGGAGAGGTTTTACAGGCACTCAGGATCCTTTTGAATGTGTCTCCAGAGGCGCTGGCAATAATCAGAGGAAATCCCTTGAAGCCCATCAGATAAAGCACACAGAGTTAGGAAGGGAGCAGACAGGTCACTTAGTCCCTATGAAAAATCCTACTTCTGGCTTATTCGGGGAGACAAAGCAAAGTTTTTAACTCATGCTGAGCACTGGCTTCACGAGCACCTCCAGATGCTTGCAGCCTCATCCCAGCTCCAGTTTGTTTTGGCTTACAGCACGAAAATAAATGTAAATCTCCAAAACCTGCTGGGTTCCTTCTGAATTTGGGGCAGAGAGGAAAAATTCAGCTCTTATACCCAGATCTAACCACTCCTAATGCTCATTCCCAGCTCTCCCTTGATGTGTGAGGCTGATGACCACACAGCTTTTAGGGAGAATTATTACTTTATTCATTACTCCAGTGAAAGGAGCAGTGGGCCCAGGTGGAATTACAGGTGGCAATGAAAAACAGAGACTTGTTTTTTTTTTTTCTCCAATACCATTTGTGGCCACTTCAAATACACATATATATATATATTTATGTGTCTATGTGTGTATGCAAGTGCCACAGGTATGTACCTTGTATTTATAGCAGCTATACAAAGAATTATATCTATATATGTTAGTTATGTTACATCTATGGTTTGCTGCGGGCTCTGGGCTGTGAGGCCTTGTATTTTGCTTTTATGCTCTGGTAATAATAGCTTTTGGCTATTATTTTGGCTGTGGCCAATAACAGCTTATTGCCCACATCATAAGATTTAAAGCCTGTGACCGTTACATTTGCTGAAGGAGACTTAAACTTCCCTTTGGAAAACTCCAGTGTATTGGTGCAAGGTGTATTTTCTCCAGGAGAGCTACAGCTCTTGTAATAAAAGCAAGCAAACAATCACGTTTATGAGTTGTATTTACAGAGGTGAGCAGTGAGGGCAGATTAACCCCTCTGTGCTGGAGCCGAGGCTGCAGCACAAGGACATCACTGCCCTGTCCCAGGAAAGGGAGAGACGAAAGCCATGGCATGGTTGGATAATGGGCAACCTTGTACGAGTCAAGCAATTTCATTTCTGTAGGGGACCTGGGGGCTGAAGGCAGCACTAATGCTGATTAATCCCCCTCCCTCTTTTCTGTCTCCTAATTTTTCACTGCTCAAAGCTCTTCCTTCCTTTCAGCTGTTTTCTACTGTGTGTGTATGGCAAGACACCTCACGCTCCATGCTTGGAATACGTGTAAAATCCTGCCTTTCTTAGCCTGCATCACGGTTTATACCGCTGTGCTTATCTCTGCTAATTCTCAGATAAATAGTGAGAACAATTCTCAACTGCATAATTACTTTAATTACTCTTTTAGTAATTTACTGCGAGAAAATCTAGATCCTCCATTAGGCTTTTGGTGTTTTTTCTGTTCCAGGTGAGTTTTTGCAGCACTGCAGAACTCTGGTCTCAGAAGACAGGATCTGATGGGACATCTGCTGTCTCCCACCTCTTTTCTTAGCCTGGTTCCTGGTGAGAGGGACATCCCATAAACTCAAAGGGAAGATAAGTTCATGCTCCTCGTAACTCCCCTTATTCCAGGAGAGCTGTTCCAGCTTGTTTTCATTAGGAATTACTGGTTTGGCTTAGTAGATAATTTGATTTCAGAGGAGAAAAGCATGATCTAGGCTTGGAAATGACTCATGTTTGGCTACCCAAACATTACAACAGCTCTTTGACTCTTCTCTGTGTTGAGAAATCTCAGCTGAGCTCAATGTCCTGCCTCTGCCTCCAGCATCTCCTGGAAAAGCTGTGGAAGTGAGTCATGGGTTGCTTCATCCACCAAGGCCCTTAGTGACTGCTGCCATTGCAAGGAGAGATTTCCCCATCCAGGGCAGCAGCTGGGCTGCTGTGTGCCTGAGAAAGCAGAGGATGTCTGGGAGACAGGCTGACACGACACAGAACCAGGCAGGAATGCATCTGAGGACGGGGTTTGGCAGGGAAAGCTGAAAAGGAGAAAGTGTGCAGAAACTGCGGGAACAAAATCCTGATTTTTATCGTGTTGTTTTCAGAAGGAGGGTGATATTTCTGGGAAACATGGCAGGGTTTTCAGTACCTGGTTTTCTTTTCTGAGAGCCAGACAGGGCTGCTCAACAGGCACAGTGGTGAGGTTTAATTGACTGGATTCAAGAAAAAGTGTTCCCAGTTGCCAAGGAGGTCAGGCTGAGTATGCTGGATGAGAGCAGGCACTACTCATCATCTGTGTTCACATGCAGTAGGAATAACAGGAACAGGAGAACTAACAGGGGTCCTCCTTAGGATGGAACAATGAAAAATGAATGGTTTGGGACAAAATTGTTTTGATTTCTGCCAAAAGTCATGGGTAAGAGCTCTGGGCAGAGAGACACAGTAAAGCCTTGGTCAGCTGGTGTCAAGCAGGGGTCTGGGGAGAGCCTTTAGCTGGGCTAGAGATTGTGAACTTTGCAAGGAGGAGGAGCAGCATCTCTGAGCACTGAGATCCAGCCAGGCTGTGCTGGAGGCCAGTGGGTTTCAGACTTGGTCCTGGCTATCATCATCTCACTGCTGCTGAGGGGGATTTTACCTCTGACTTCACCTGGGATGAGCTCAAGGATTTCATTATTAAGCATCCACTCCTTCTGCTTTCCTGCAGATGTGTGCAAAGATTAAATATGACAAGGAATTTATATCCAAGGGGGTGGTATTTTGGATGGGCTAAGCAGTGGAAGCACCTTCCTCTCCCTGGAGAGTGAGGCAGGCTGGCGCTGCCTCTCGGCTCTGTCTCCTCTGTGCTGGCCAGGACCACGGGGCAGAACAGAAAATGGTATCACAACCACCGTGGCTTTTGGGATTTATTCCTCTGCCTTCCTTACAGACCCCTTCAACTCCAACTCCAACCCAAAACAAGTTTATCAAGCATCATCTCCAGAATATCCATCAGCATCCAGGCACTGTGTAAGAAATGACTTGTCGGGCAAAACCACAGCTGGCATTCGCCTGTTCCGATCCATCTCCTGTCAGCACTCACACCCCTGTTGACAAACTGAATTTCACCTTGATTTCTTCTTCCAGATAACACAGATTAACTGGGAGCTGTGTCATTTTTCTGTTTGCTTTGGAGGCCTGGAGAAGGAGTGATGTGACAGAGGAGACAGAGATGTCTGAGGAAATCCTGCCCGCCTGCTCAGCCGCTCACACCGGGAGTTTTGCTGAGGCACCAGAGGCACCTGTGGCTTCTGCAGGACTTTGGGTGCAGCAAATGCAAACCCTTGAGCCATCGTGCTGCTTTATTGCTGCTTTCATGCCTCCCAACCAGCACCTCCTCCAGGCTCACTGTCTCTATGCTCTGACACCCAGCATGTGACGGCTGGCTGAGATATTTCTTGCAGTGACTCTCAGGAGGCCCCTGAGCATCTCGGTGTCCTTGTGAGCAAGGCAAGGACAGCCAGCCCCAGCTCAGGCAGGCAAGAGCGGCGCTGGTGGCTTCACATCCCGGAACAAAGCCATTTGTCCTGTGCCAAGCTCAGATGTATTGCTGTGTGTGCATTCACCAGCGAGCAGAGATCATTCCCCCTCACTCCATCCACAGAAAGAGACGTAAGGGATGGAGGCTCTGATGAGATAAATGGTTATTATGAGGTATAGACATTTTTAATTAGCTTCTGCAGACACTACCACACTGCTAATGAGCCCTTGCCAAGTTTCCTGTGATTCCTCTTTACTTTTTGTAACTCTGTAATAGTAACAATATAATAATTTTCTCTAATAACCATGATAAAACTCAGATAATCCCTCTATAACTCCGGCATAAGCTTCGTGTAATTAAATCAGTTGGTGAAATATTTTTGGTCTGAGGGATGGAGGGATGCAGCACAGCTGTGCTGCTCCATGAAGAGCATCCCCCACATCCTCCCGCCCCCAAACAGTGTGAAACTGCACAAGATTTATCAGTTTCTGGGGAAACTTTAGATGCTGAGAATTTTGGACTCTCTGTGCTGACAGGCACAGGATTTCAGGGAAGCACTGCCTTTGTCCTGAGGCCTTAAAACAGGCTTCCAAAAATGAGTGATAGCTCTGGGATCATGGGGATGGAGTTTGGATAGCATTGTGTGATCTCACAGGGTGAAAAACTTAGATTTGGGATGTTGATGTATGGTGATGCATAGGAGCCAAGATGGAGAACTTTGGGTGTGGATTTGTTGGTTTTTTGCACCTTCTTTTTCATTCTTCTTCATGAACCTGGGTGGTTTTCTGTAATTGGGTAAAAGAAGTCCACATTGTGGGTTTCCGGTGATAATAATTGGGTTAGAAACATAAATAATACAGATGTCAACTGTTTATTAGATAATTGGGACTTAAATAGCCTTGAATAGACACCATTTTAATGCATTTTCTCAACTTGTTAGAGAGAGCTCACATCTCATGTGTTTGTAATAGATAAGGATAATATATTTCAGAGTAAGACCTCAAAAGCAACGTCTCCTGACCTTGGAGCAGGAAAGAGCCAGGAACTCCAACAACAAATTGCAAGACTGGAATAGGGTTAAACAGGCAAATGGTTGTGTTTGGATTTCCAGCTACCCCACTGTTGCCAAAGCAGAGGCCAGAATTCTGCCAAAGCAGTGACTTTGGTGCTGAGGGAAGAGCCTGGCCTGTGCTGGATGGGCTGGTGAGCAGGAGGTCCCAGAGCAGGGAGCAGCTCCCAGATGTGTGGGGAGGTGTGGGAAGGGATGAGGGAAAGAGACCTCACAGGAGCCCTGCTCTCCTCTGTGCTTTGAGAGAAGGGGAGCGTTCCTCAGCATTGCTGAGAAATGCAATTTAGACAAATAGCTGGCAGCCCCTAGGAAGGGTTGATGCAGTTGCTCATCTTCCACTGCCCTGCTCTGATTGATGTAGCCCAGGCAGTGTCATACCTGCTTATTCTTTCCTGCTTTTTCTTCCAGGTGCTAGACAAGTTTTTCTATAATCACTCCTCTTTTAAGCATTTCTCATGCAGAAGTACACATAGGATGCACAGGAACAGCCCCTCTGCACTCCTGTTGTGTGAATAATCACAGACCTGCCCCTCCCTCCAGGAGCTTGGGCATGAGGAAGCCTTTTGTGATGCTGCCTTTAGGTGAGGATCTTGCTTCTTACTTTCCTGACTCATCTTTAAGCCCGGAGAGTTTATTGGCAAGTCGAAGAAACCCTGAGCAGAGAAAGGCAGCAGCCTGCCACAGCTCTGCCACAGGCCAGTTCCTGCCAGGGTTTCAGGGTTTGGGAAGCAAAGCCGTCCCAGACAGTGCTGCCACATCACCTCATCCCACAAGTTCACAGTTAAAGGAGGTGGGGAGATCAACAGAGCTTCCAAAAGCCCCATCCCACATTTCCTGGGCAGCAATTAATGCCACAGCACGGCCCAGTCAGTGGGGACAGTGCAGTGGAGGAAGGTGAACTTGTGGAACAAACCCAATTTCACTCACTAAAGCCTCTCACATGTTCCCAAGCACCAAAATGTGTCCAGAGGTGGCTCAGGGCTATTTGTGGTGACACAGAGGACAAGGGATTCTGGCTGCTGCCTCCTCCTTGTACTCCCCAGGGGCCAGTGACCTTCTGCTGGGTTCCCAATGAGCATTTTGTACCCATTAGGAGCTGACAGTGATCGGGATGTTTTGTCTCTCCGCCTTCTCCTACACCTCCACATGAGTCATTAAGCAACGCTTCAACTCCTCTGCTTTGTGCCTGTGTCCCCTGTCACCTGTAATGGCTTCATTCATCAGGCTCCCCTTGTTTTGCCGTATTGTTGTGGGGCTCCCCTTGTTTCTGTATTGTATTTTTGGTCTGGGTGCATGAGATGCACAGATCCCCATGGCCTGCCAGCACAAGGCAGGCTCTCACACCTTCTTCTTCCAGCTTTTCTTCTCTGCTGGGTGCTCCCACGTCCGGACTGTCCTTTTTTTGTGTGACCTCCTCACCTCTGAGCAGGTTTCTTGTGCCTTGGCTTTAATAACCGACCACAAGAAGATCTTTGGATATTTTGGGCAGTTTGTTCACATTCACCCTTTTAAGGGAAGGACTAAGGAAAGGATGTTTATGTAGGAGACAGTGAAATGTGTTGTGAAATGGATGCAGTGCCCTGAAAATGAAGAGACAGAATACTAAGAGACAGGAATTCTAACCTCACCAGAAATCTCTCACAGGGTTTGGACACGTTCTGGCTGGTAAAGCATCCAGATTTTACAGTTTGCACATTGGGCTCTCAGCTGACCCCCGGTGCTTTCCACAGGTCACCGTGTCCAACTTTATTCTAAACAGCTCCAGCCCGAGGCCAAAACCACTCCTGAAATAAATGGACTCATCTCTCCCTCCGAGAGCCGCGTGCCCTGGCGTGGTGCCTCTCCTGAGGCAGCAGGGATGTCTCAGCAGGGCGCTTTTGGGGCAGCTTCTCCCGTGGCCCCGTGCAGGGTTACTGCCTTTCTGCTCCAGTTCCTGCCCCAGCTGGTGGCAGCCTGCAGGGACAGCCTGGTGCTTCAGGGGACACGAAAGGACGGAGGAAGCTGGCCTGGTTTAGCTGGGATGGAGTTAACTTTCTCTTGAGTCGCCGGTGCAGTGCTTTGTGTTCAGTGTGAGAGCAGCGCTGGTGACACCGATGAGCTGTGGCTGAGGGGAGCTTGCCCCGAGTCCAGGACTTGTCAGCATCTCATGCTCTGCCTTCCATGGCCAGGAGAGGTGACCCAAAGTGGCCAAAGGGATATTCCTGCCTCAGGACACCATGCTCAGTGTCTGACCTGGGGGACTTGGCTGGGAGGCACCGGCGGTTGCTGAGGATGGGCAGTGGGTGGTGAGCACCTGCACTGTGCATCCCTTGATGCTCTTGGCATTTATTCCAAACTTGGAGACCCTCTGGCCTCCACTAGACTGGCCCTGACCCGTCAGGCAGGGATTTCCTCCAGCTGAGGATGGACCAGGCCCTCCTGGGTGGGGACAGGCAGACCTTGCCCAGCCTCACCTGGGCTCTACACCCCGCCCAGAGCCCATTTAAGCTCAGCTTGGGTGTGCTACTCCTCTCCTGAGCTCAGCTGGAGTTGTGCAGGTCTCCAGTGAAAGCAGGACGGTGCCTCACCATGGACCCCCATCCCTCACCTGAAGAAGGTGGCCTTTCCCCAGCACAGTAAGATGTCATTTTGCTTTTTGGGGTTTGTGACTCGAGCTCTGTGGGTTTGCTGCGAAGGCTGCAGAGTGGGAGTGAGCGTCCAGGGAGGGTGGGGACAGCCCTGCCCCAGCCCCGTGTCCCCTGCCTGCCTCTGGACACCACAGCTGCTGCCCTGCAGTTTGGATAAGCTTTCCTCAGCTGCTCAGGCTTTGCACAGGGCTGTGAGTACATCAGACGCTCCATCCCTCCAGGAGCTGATGTTTCTGGATGTGAACAAGCGTGGGACCTCGGTGGCCCCAGGCAGGGGCACGGGAAGCAGTGTAATTCCCTTCTTGCCCACAGAGATCCATCCTCTCCTATTTGCAGCTGAACATTTTTCATTACAATGTTCTTATGATGCTGTAGGGCTGGAAACATCAGGAATATAAATCAGAGCCTGTCATTCACAGGCATCGTGTTTATTTTACATTAATATGTGCTTTCTGTTGAAATATCACGGATTCAGTTGTGAACCGTGGCTATTATCAGAAGCTTATTGCAATAATTTCTCTTCCTTTTTATTTATGCCCATGAAATGCTGTGTTTGATGATGAAGTGGTTTCTGACTGAAGGGATCAGGGTGCTTTGGAAGTCACAGCCTGCCTGGCCTCTGTGTTCTGACTTAGCAATTTTGTCGCCTCTGCTCCCCTGGGTTTTTGCCCCTTTTCCTGCTGGTGAAGGGAGGGGGCACAGAAAGCACCTCCTTTACTTCACTTTAATGTCTAATATGAGACTGCAGTCTTGCCCTTAGACCAAAAATCTAGGCAGAAAAAAAAATATATATATATATAGAGAGAGATATAAATATATATATTTATATATAAAAGCTGTCTGTAATTCTGGAAAGATTTGAGGCTTTCTCTGGGGAGGCTGAGAGCAGGGAGTCTTCTCCTGCCACCTCCAGCATCTGTCACCTGTGAAGTGCTGCTGAGAAGAGGCACAGGGAGGGACAGACCTCATTATCCTGGGCTGGCTGGCAGGAGTCAGAAGGGGGGTGTGTAACCCAGTGGTGTTTCTCAGCTGTGAGCCTCCAGCCGTTTCCAATTTCCAGGGGGCAGCCGTACGGATGTGCAGGCCGCAGCCAGGCCCAGGCTCGGCTGGGCTGGAGCCTGGCACGGCTCTGCTGCCATCCCAGCCCCAGGTGGGCATGGGGGGCTCATAAAGCCTGCTGGGAAGGAGAGGAAAGCTCTGTCCTTGAGCTCTGCGTGCTCCAAAACCTCGTCCTTGAGGCGGGAGGGCAGAGCTCTGTCCGTGAGGTCTCTGTGGGCTGTCAGGCCGCGTGCGGCTCCGGCGTCTTTGGAGCAAAAACTTGCGGGAAATCCGTGCCTTTGCTGTCCTCCTGCAAATCCTGGAGGAGAGCAAAAGCACCGATTTCTCCAGAGCTTTTCCTCCCTGGTGCTTTAGCTCAGGTCTGTGGGTAGTTGACTGAATTCCCAGCAGATGGGTTTGGGCCTCCTGCGGGATCAGTGCCGGCTTTTCCGGCCGGATGCCCAAGGACGCTCTCGTTTCACAGAAAGGTTGTTCACGATCAGAATTCTCCTTTAAAAAGTAAAAGCTGTTAAATGAAAAACAAATAATCAATAAATGTGTTAAAGGAACACAGCTCCCGTGGGTCTGATCCCAGGCTGACCACACAGGCTGCAATCTGGGGGTGGGGATGTGCTTTGGTGGGCAATAGGGAGGTGGAGGAGGAGGCTCACAGGATGCTCTTCTCCCAGAATTTCTGGATTAGGTGCCAAATCTGGGCTTTATAAATGCTACAGGAAGATCTGCTGATCGGATATGAAAAATAGATTAGGGTGTATTTTTTCTATAAGCTTCATTTATACTCATTAGAGTGCTGCAAGTAATAATACCAGGAAATAGATTTGCAGGCAGAAGTATGATTTTTAAGTTAAGGATGTTCATTTAATTTCAGCTCTTGTCTCCTAGATGTGCCTCCTCCTAATGCTCTAAATAGCTCTTCTGCCTCTTTGATGTTTACACCCTTCAAATGCATAAAGACAGTTCTCTACAATTCCTCATTTTGCCAAGCAATACATACTTAGTGCTTTTCATCTCTCTCCATAAATCAATCCCTTTCCTCCAACAGGAGCTAGAATAGGATTTTTTCCCTTATTAGATTTGTACTGAGAATTTCTTTTTTCAGAAACAGATAAATGATACAAGGTTTTTTTCATGACAAAGCATCCTATCATATATTATTAGCAAACACTTCCACAGCAGAACAGGAATAAAAATAGAAAGTGGGCTATAAAAAAAAGAATGTGTAGCAGGATAACATTTAATCTCACAGTATGGTACTGAAAGTGGAGCATTTCCTTCACATTTCTTTCCAGATCTTCAGGGAAAGATCCAGGAGGCCTCCTCAGAAACACTCGGCATCTTTTAGTTAAGATTTTCGTTAAATTCTGTGTGATCTTTGACACAGAGTTAATGAATTTTCTCCTTATTCAAAAAGCCCACCCACTGCCTGTGGAGTGTTTGAAGCTTCAGATCCTTTCTCCTGGTGCAGCTGTTGCTCCCTCTTCCCAGCATCTCAGTGTCAGTTGCATCCACTTTATTCCACAAAACTTTAATTGAGAAACCACCTGAATGATAAAAAAAAAAAAAACCACCACAACTCAGATCCTGAAACCAGAATTTTTTTTATTTACTGATTTTTGGTGGGAGCCATCAAAGTTGAACATTTTGGGGTTCTCACCTGGCAGGCCAGGCTGACAGGTCCATGATGTGCAGTCCAGATTTCTCCCTCTGCCAGACCCTCCCCAGGGATCAGCCCTGCACTTCAGGGCTGCAGTGAGGTGAGGATTTCTGTGGAAAACAGCCCCTCTCACATTTCCCAGATTTCTGAAAGCAATTTTGGTTCAAGTCCAGCAACCCCTACAAAAAATAAAAATGGATTTAAAAATGAAATTACAGGTGAAAGATGAATACTCAAATGGAAGATTTCAGCAGATTTTTGTCAGGGAAAGCTCGGGGCTTTGGGGATCAGGCAGCCCTGGGATGGAAGCACACGTGGATCATACTCGGACACGTGCCCAGCCGAGAGCCACGTGCCTGATTCTTCCCTGCATTGCTCTTTCAGCAGTGAGCAGAGGCTGATCCGTGGGTTTGTTTTCCTCCCTCATGGTTCCAGGGGTGATTTGGAGAACGGGAATGTTCCCCTGGGGCTGAGCAGCTCAGCAGGGCCAGCTGCTGGTACTCAAACCCCACCTGGGAGCCAGTTCAGAGATGGGCAAGAGACGAGAAGGTTTAAACCTCCAACATTTCAGTGATTATATAATAAATGTGGCAAATAATGAGCTGTGCAGCTGTGGTGTGTGCTTAGGGAGGGAGCCTGGAGGGAGCTTCTAACCCCTCACAAAGGAGCAGGTGCTGCGAAGGAAACCAATATCTGAAACTTTTAGCAAAATCCCAAAGATCTTCTGTGGAGCTGCTGCCAGCAAGCAGAGAGGAGGCAGAAAACCCAACACAAAGCCAGCGTGGCTTCATAATAAACAAACCAAAGCAGTGCCAGGAGTTGCTGTGATGGTGCAATTTAATTTCTCATTGTTCTCGCTGTCCTTAGAGCAGGGCCAGCACAGCAGAGGGTCTGGGCACCTCCCTGGGGCAGCTGCTGCTTGGACACCCTGGCAGGTCCCGGTCTTTGGAAACTCTCAGTTCTTGTAGCAGAAACTTCATTGCTGCCACCTTGGGGCCTGCTGGCTCCCTGAGAAGATTTATACTCCTTCATTTTTGAAAGTTTGGCTTTTGCTGGTTTGAAACAGGCTTTGAATGTGTTTTACTCTTGGTGGTGGTTATAGAATCATGAATTGATTAGGTTGGAAAATACCTCTAAGATCAAGCACTGAACCGTGTCCCCAAGTGCCACACCTACAGAGTTTCTCAACATTTCAGGGATGGTGACCCCACCGCTTCCCTGAGCTGCCTGATCCAGTGCTTGACAACCTT
Source organism: Hirundo rustica (assembly GCF_015227805.2). Taxonomy (NCBI): domain Eukaryota; kingdom Metazoa; phylum Chordata; class Aves; order Passeriformes; family Hirundinidae; genus Hirundo; species Hirundo rustica. The sequence continues at coordinate 12,861,671 of NC_053464.1, forward strand.
TTCCATGAAGGCATTTTCCCTAATATCCAACCTAAACCTCCTCTGGAGTAACCTGATGCTGTTTTCTCTTGACCCTACCCCTTTATTACCTGGGAGAAGGAACATCAATCACTCAATGTGATCCCTCTTAGCTAACCAAAACTTGCAAGGTCAACCCTTTAAATTGGAAGGCCAGTGTTTCAGAAATGTGTGGTACTCTTTTGCCCCATTTTAATTGTCTCTCTTATATGTGCTTGAATGTTTCTGTCCCTCCCCAGGGAGCCTGAGAACTGCTCAGCTCTGCTCCTGGAAACAGATTTCTGTAACTGCTCCGGCTGTTGTGGCATGGATGGTTCAGCACAGCGAGGAACTGCTGGTGGGAAGGTTTCCTGAATTCAGGTTGTGGGTTATTAAAGAGCCCAGACTGACCAATTCTATGCAAGTCACAAAAACTCCTGAAAATGGCAGTGGTTTTGGTGTTTAAATGGGCGCTTTGGTGGTGCAGAGCAGGTAAATGCTCCACGCCATGGCCAGGGCTCCAAGCTTACCCCCTCAGACACTCCCAGCTGGATATCTCAGCTGGATTTGGAGAGTCTGTCCAAAGGCTAAGATCTCCTTCTGCCCTTTGGGTGTGTGGATATGCACACGAGTATGAATACATGTCTGCATGTGGCTGCAAGTCCGTAACAGCCCCGGCTCTCTGCTTGCTGCAAATTCAGTTCCTTAGGGCAACACTTACTCTGTGAACTCCCTGAAGATAAGGCTGTCTTGCTGAGTGTTTCCAACACTCCTAACCCTTCTGGGCTTTCATTCCCGGCTGGCTTTTAATGTAATGTAAAGATTAGAAATGATACCTTCCATTAAAACTTTATTAGGTGGCTCTTCCACTGAGGAGAGCGGTTTCGCTTCCTCCCGGCCGAGTGAATTCCAGTCACTGAAAGCTAAACATGAAAATGCAGGAGAGGGGGAAGGAGAAAGACACTTGCAGTCTTGAAAACAGGAAAAACAAGAGTGGTTTGTCCAGTGGCCTGTCTGAGGCACTGTAGGTCAGTGCAGGGCTCTGGGGCAGAGCTGCCCTGGGCACAGGAGTGTGACAGCCAGCACTGGAAACGTTCCCTTTCTTGGCAAGGAGCATCTCCAAATGCCTTTTTCCCATTTGAACATCCTGCAGGTTTCCACTGGAGCCTGTTTCAGTCACTGGGAGCAGCAGGCATCTGCTGACTCCTCTGGATGTGGCTCAGGCTGCTGGTGGGGTGATTGATGTGTGGTTACCCCCGAGAGCAGCCTGAGTGGCAGCAGCTGACCTTCCTCGGAGCATCTGGACCACTCCTCGCCTTCCCTCTGGCTTTTCCTGTGACCTTTGGATGCTGATTGATCCCAGATTAGTGCCTGTTAACAATAAATAGCCTAAAATTAGGGTACAAGCAGACAGATCCTGAAAAGGTTAGACAGGCTCGTGGCAGGTTAGTGTAAGACCGTGCTGGGGGCTTTGTGTGCTCTATTTTCCGAAAGACTTTTCCATTTTTACCACCTCCAATTTCAAAGCAAAACCAGCTGGACAGCCCCGGGATGGGGGAGCTGTGGTGTGGCAGCTGTGTCCCCTCAGCTGGGCTGCACAAAGCCCTCACACAGTCCAGGAGATGAACTGTAGCTTGTTTTCCTGGGCTCTCCATGCTGTGTGAATGGAATCAGCATTTTGCCAAGTGAGGATGGGTAAATGCATCCAGCTGTGCTGGACTGGCTTCAGTTCATAAGTGGCAGGGAAGGTTTTTCATTTCCCCTTGAACAGTTATAGTGACTTCCCCACTCCATTTGCAAACTTGTGGCTGCACAAAGACATCAGAGTGGGTTTATTTATTATATATATGAATGCTATGGAGGCTTGCAGGCCTTAGAACAAGGTACATTTGTAGCCAGATATTGAACCCAGCCATGCAGGGAAGCCCATGGAGAACATCCCTGATCATCAACTAAAATCATTAAATAAAAATTGTGTTCCAAATCATCAAAGGGATTTTGAGTGTATTTGTAGCATTTTCATGCACAAAACGTAACAACAACAACAAAAAAAATCTTGGAGGGGAAAGTTATCTGTGTCATGGGTGATACAAATTTCCATCAGTACCTATAAAGTGCCCCAGCAATACAAGAGAATGGGAATAATGGACAGAAATGCTCAGTTAGAGCTTTTTCCATATTTTATGTTAATCATTAGTTAGAGCCGAAATTAGCTTTGATATTAAGAGCTGAAAAAATGAATCCTTCGGAGAATGAGTCTCTTTAACCTTTAATGATGCAGTAAATAAAATATCCTGTCAACATTTGTGCAACGGTAAGGGCTTTCAAAATTCCATATCTGTGTGGTAAGCAATTCAACACGTCCAATTCTCTCCATTACAGCAGAGAAAAGTGATGTCGTTGCTTAAATTCAGCCACAGGTTTTCCATGTTTCCAATCTATCTGGTAATTCCCCACTCTGGCTTGTTGCTTCTACCAGGGAGATGGAGAGAGGAGGGAGAAGGGGCTGAGATCCATCCCAGTCCTGCTTGTGCTGCCTTTTCCACCTGTGTCCTTTGGCTTGCAGGCTCCTGATGCCAGAGAAGCTCTGCCACAGCAGAGGCAAAAGGAGCAGCGCTGCCTGTTCTTCCTCTCAGGTGAAATATGCCTGGAAATGTTTCATTTTTCACTTTAAAGGCACAGCAGAATTGCAAAAGGCTTCAATACTTTAGGGACACTTAGTTTGCTAATAGTCAGACCATTCCTCTCTCTGTCAGGGCTCAGGCTGGTGTTGAAACACCTCATAACTGCTTTGGTGGAGCACGTGAAACACTCCCTCACTGTAAGAGGAAGCCTGTTTTTCATAACACCCGTTTGGTCACTGCAATCAGCTGGCAGCATTCCACCATTTAGGCAAGTTAGGAGTGAGGGTGACTCTGCTGTGACTGGGAAACAGGAAACAAATCTCCCCACTTACAACCGCCTTTTGTCTGATGCTGCAGCAGCTCTCATCCCATGGGATACAAACCTCCTGTGGAAAGGTCCATTCTGTGCTAAGGGGAATGTATTTCTGCATATTTACAGAAGTTCCTGAGTGCTGCTGGTGTTTCCCTGGGTGTGAGTCTGTTACACCGCAGTGATGTGAAAATTACTTCTCTGGGGCAAGGTTGTAAAGTCTTGGAGAAAACTGTATGAAACAACGATTTTCTTCATTCTTTTTTCCTTCTTACTTGGGCTTTGGGTGCACTTAGTTGAGGAAGATAAACAGAAATGTCCCCACAATTAATTCCTACCTTAGGCTGTTCTCTTTCCTCTGATGAGACCTAGCTATTTGGAGACAATCCTGTGTCCCAGGCCTGCCAAGGATTTGTAGAAACAGGGCTCAGGCATGGAACAGGCTGCCCAGGGCAGTGGTGGAATCTCCATCCCTGGAAGCGTTCAAAGAAGGTGTTTGTGGCTCTCGGGGACGTGGTTTATATGATTTAGTGGTGAGCCTGGTGGTGGGTTTAATGGCTGGATTTGATGATCTTAGAGGCCTGTTCCGCCCATAAAGATTCTGTGATTTTATGAATCAGCAAGGATTCCAGGTGAAATAAATGTTTCATCAGCAAAAACCATTCAAGAGGTGAGTTAAGCAGTGCCACGCCTGATTTAAAGTGGAAACAGCCAAAGCAGGGGAATCTGATGGATGCCCAGGACCAGAAGATTCCGGTTCAAGTCACTTCTGAGGGGCGACCAGCAAAGCAATGGGAAGCACTGGGAATGATGGAGGCAGCCCTTAAAAGCAGAGTCATTTTATGGAGTTAAGACACGGAGGATCTAATTTTCTTCTAGAAGACTCATTACCATGATTTTGTTACACGTTATTTATGGGCTGTTATGATAGTCCTGGCAGGTCATAATTGGCTGAAGCCGGAAAATTAGTCACATTTTTCACATTTGGAAGAATGATCTGTACAGTTGCACTTAATGACTTCATTCCCAGAGAGCCCCATGCAGGGAAGGAACTGCCGGGCCTGGGGTGTGGCTGGATTAACCCTTTGTGCTTCTGGGCACCCGAGTGTGCTCATCAGGTGCCAAAAGGACTTTTCATCACTTCAAAGCAGCTCTTTGGCATGTAAGGGATTTGCTGCCTTCCTCTTTCTGTCTCCTTCCTTGAGCCTGAGTTGGTTTTGCCTGGCACTGGATTTTCTACAGAAAAATGCCTTTTTCAAACTGATTTGTCCATGCTTTGCACTCTCCCCATCAGAGCCACTGCAGCATCACAGCCAGTCAGACAGGCCCAGCTCTTCCAGGGATGGTTCCTAACCCCTGGTCAGAGATGGGCAATGGATTAAACTGAGGCAGGGCCTCGCTGGCAGCACTCCTCAGAGCCTTGCTGTGTACACAGCACAGCCCAGACAGTCTATCACAGATGATGAATCAGAAGGGAGCACTATAATTGTTTTATCTGCCTTTTGGGACAGCACAAGCTGCTTACACTTGAATTAGAGCCTGGTGAATGTTGCTGTGTCTTCCAGAAAAATGGACAGCTTTGATGTGGGGATTTCCGGTGATGAGGAATCCACTCCCAAACCCCTGAATGTCCATTGGTAAAGAATGGAGCTGAATTGTTGAGTAAATTTGTACTGTCTGGGATTGCAGCATTTGGATCGTGTTGCAGTTTTCTCTGTTAAACTAAAGAGAAAAGCATTTTGCCACAGGAGGAAATTACAGACCATGATCCAGCAAATAAAGCCTTGGAATGAAGGGAGCCAGAAGAAAGTTATGGGATGACTCAATTTGATTTGCAGCTCTTGTAGAAACCTCTCCCACTTCACTGATATTTGTTTTGGTTGGTAGGTGTCAAAACCAGCACAATTTACTGGGGCGTGAAACTCTGATGAGGGAGAAGCTCCCAGCTGCTTTTTGACATTCTCTGTTTAAATGGTCAGGGATGGCATGAGCTGTTGGGTCAGAGCATCCTGCTGATGGCAGGAGCGGCTCAGAGTGCCCAAAACCCCAGCACGAGCCATGACTAAACCCCATCCATGGCTCTGGGAGGAAAGGCTCAGCTCCAGGCTGTGTGCACACCATTCCTCCAGGAGCACTGGCCATCTTGCAGGGCTGTCCTCTTCTCCTGGGAGCTGCTGCTCCCTCTAACACATCCTCTGTCACTCCAGCTTGGGGAAAGGTTGGCCGGTGCTGAACTGAAGGCAACCTCTTAATCAAAGTAAGAGGTGGGAGCTGGAATGTTTGTAAAATACCCTACAAATGGGAGGGTTTGATGGCATTAAATGAAGGATCAGATTCATTAAATTAAGTGGAAAGCAATGTACATGGATGATTTCAAGGGTTGAGGCTGAATACGGGCTTTAAATAGGAAGTGATCAGCCGCAATACACAACACAGAGCAGCTCTCAAACGTTTTTAATGACAGTATTTGTACACACTTTAGTTTAATTAACACATGGCACAGGAGAGGGTTGGTAACTAGGATCTGTAGTCTCACACCAGTCGTCTCAATTAGAACACATGAAATTTCAAGCATCGATACACCCAGAAGAACAGTGCCCATCCCTGCCCGGTGAGGTCTGGCAGCTCGGATTTCCATCACACCTTGTTTTTCTTGGATGTGGCAGTAATTCCTTCCCTCCAGATGGAGAAGTCCCCTCAGAAGTAGATGCTCAGCTCCTCATTTGGATTTATTTCTTGTTTTGCAATCAAAATTAAGGGGACTGTGTACTGTCGCTGCCCAGTGATCCACGTCACGTTTCTGACAGCTATGTTTATTAGTAAATATGTAGTAATTGCTTCCAGAATTAACTGCTCTTCTGTGTCTGCATGTGTGGGAGAGCTTTCCTGTGATGTGTGTTCCCTTTGTTAGCACGGAAGTCCCTGGATGCTGGGGGGCTGTGGCTGGGATTCAGTTCTTGGCGGGCTCAGCGCTGGTCCGGGGCACCAACTTCAGAATAATTGGCTTCTCTGGTGTTAAGAGCCCCACGGACCCCAGCTTGATCGGGATCTGCAGCAATGAGAGGGAAAACACAGGTGGAGATGGATAAATTAGACACGCAGAGATGAAAGGCTCAGGCACGACTGGGTCCGTGTTGCTGGAAGCTCAAAGCGTCTGGCGTTGGTGCCTGTGCCGGCCTCGAGGCCACACGTGCTCCTCACCTGAGTGTCTTTGCAGGTCTGGAAGGTGAAATGCTGCAGCAGGGAGGTGATGGCCACTTTCAGAGTCAGGAGAGCAAACCTCATCCCGATGCAGTTCCTGGGACCGGCCCCGAAGGGCAGGTATGTGTACGGGTCTATGGACTCCTTGTTCCCCTTACTGAACCTGGGTGATGGTTGGGGAAAAGAGATGAAGGCAGCAAAACCACAAAACCTACATATTTATCCAGGGGTCTTTCTTGTGCCCTGCAGAGCCTGGTTTGGGTTTTTCCTAAACCGAGGGCTGTGACCAAGCCCTTGCCCAGGACAGGGTGGGGTCCCACTTGAGGGTTTGATTTTAATTCTGTCCATCCAGATTAGCAGAAGCTGGAAGCAGGGTGAAAATCCAGGCAACATCCTGTCCCACAGTGACAGATATTTCCTGTCTGTGGTATTTAGAGAGGGAAAAACCAGAAGGGGTGGTTTTTTTGTTTGTTTGGAGCAGCCTATGGCTTCAGTTTCTCTGGGAATGAGAAGTAGGTATCAGTTACAAAAATAACCAGCTAGGGAAGGTTATCCTTGGAAATAAGGAGGGAAAGCAATTCTAGAAGGATCGAGTCTGGCATATTTAGTAGAAGCTTGTAGGAAGGGAACAGGTTCAACAAGGAGGATTATACGTGGATGGCCAGCAGTTACAAAAACTCCACATTTAACCCCTCTCTGGAAGCCTAAAAACCAGGTACAAGATCCTGTGAGGTATGGCTGGTGTTCTCCCAACAAGATTATGTCGTTTGAAACCCTGCTTTAAGCACAAAGCTCATTTTCTTCTTAAAATGACATTCCCAGGAGCCTGCAATTTCTCATCGGTATTGTTTGTAAAAAGATAGGAAGAACACCATTAGGAAGCTAATCAGAGATTAATGCTTAATTACTGAGGAAGAAGCAGTGTGGTATTTCTTCCCTTCCATTAAGCTTTTTGTACCTCTCTGGCCTGAACTCATCTGGGTTGGGCCAGTAGTCGGGGTCGCGGTGCAGGACGTAGGGTGGGATTGTGACCACCGCTCCTTTGGGAATGATCACTCCATTTATCTCCACGTCCTTCTTGCAGGTTCTCTCAATCCGCCCCCCCAGGGGATAGACCCGAAGGGTTTCGTTCACCGTCATGTCGAGATATTCCAGTTTCATAAGCGCTTCGTACGTGAGAGGAGCCTGCAGAGCAACGGGAGGAAGGTGACCAGGTATGCTGGCGTCAGAGCTGGATTGTCCTAAAATGACTGGGAACCAGAGTATCCCCAACCCCACCGCCCCAAATTTGACTCAGACTCACTGAAGAATGAAATGCAAGGTAGGAATTGTTCTGGGCCACTCAGTTTAGGAAGGACGTTGAGATGCTTGAGCGCATCCAGAGGAGGACAACGAGGCTGGTGAGGGGCTTGGAACACAAACCCTGTGAGGAACGACTGAGGGAGCTGGGGTTGTTTAGCCTGGAGAAAAGGAGACTCAGAGGTGACCTTATCACTCTCTACAACTTCCCAAAGGGTGGCTGTAGTCAGCTGGGGGTTGGTCTCTTTCTCCAGGCAGCAGCTGACAGAATGAGAGGACATAGTCTCAGGCTGCATCAAGGGAAATACAGGTTGGACATTAGGAAAAAAAGTTTTTCATGGAGGGAGTGATAAGGTACTGGAACAGTCTGCCCAGGGAGGTGGTGGAGTCACCATCCCTGGATGTGTTTAATAAAAGACTGGATGTGGCACTCGATGTAGTGGTTTAGTTGAGGTGTTAGGGTGTGGGTTGTACTCGATGATCTTGAAGGTCTCTTCCAACCTAGACATTCTGTGATTCTGTAATTGAGCGATGCGGTTCACTTTTCCACCCCTGAGTTATGGAAATGCCTGGAAATCCGCATCCTCCTGTGCACGGGTGCAGAGCGTTGCAAAGGGGTTTGAGCAGCTGGGGTGGCTGGAAGGTTCCAGCTGCCTAAAGAAAATCACTGCAGGGTGAATTTGCCTCAGTGTGTGTCACCCAGAGCCTCTTGGAAAATCCATGGTGTTTAAGAGCTAAAGATTTCTCATTGCCCTGGCTGACCCAGGAGGGCAGCAGGGTCAGAGAGTGTCCCCATCACTCAGGGTCCCCCTTACCTTGTTGGGCAGGACCGTGTCGATCTCCTGCAGCACCTTTTCCTGCACGTCAGGGTGCAGGGCCAGCTCGTAGGCCAGGAAACCTAGGGTGTTGCTGGTGGGCTCATACCCAGCAAAGATGAAGATGAATGCCTGGGCCAGCACCTCTATGTCGGTCAGGGCTGTGGGGAGATGAGAAAAGCAGTTTTGGTTGATGATCTCAGCAAGGACCAGGCAGCAGCAGGTGGTGTCGAGGCAGGTTTGCTGCGGTTGTTTTCTGATAACGTTTTTATAACTGCTCTACCCACCTGGAAAAATCCATTTTATAGAGGAGGCAGGTGATTTCCTTGAGTATAAATAACTGACATGGCAGTCCAGCTCCCTGGACAGAGATCTTAGCCCTGGTGCTGTAACCAGGAGACAGAGCTCCATCCGGAGCTGCTCGGTGAAGATGATGTGACACAAACACCTCCCCATTTCCCCCTCGCTCCCACAGCCCCTGAGCCCGCGGTGAGGATTTGGGTGTTGTTACCTTTGTAAGAGTGGTTTTCTTCATTTTTCTCCTGGCTGGCTGAGCGCTGGGATTCGATCATCAGCTGCAGGAAATCCACCCTGCCCTGAGAGGGAAAGCAGGAGAGTCTCTTTATTGACAGGTTCCTTGGAGGGCTCAGATAAGCAGATTTCACAGCCTAAGCACAATTTTTAGACTGAGAGCATCCCCAAAATGCACACGACTTCCTTACTGCAAAACATAACATTTGCTTTTTATTTTGGAAACCTGTCTGTCCTATCCATCAAGCCACTGAGTGGGAGAGCAGCGTCTTGAATGAATTTGGGGAAAGGGATCCAAACTCTAAAAGGCAGAATTTTGTCAGGGAGCAGCTGCAGTTTCTGAAAAGCGAGAGGGGAAGGCACAACCCTAAAGGTGATTTTGCTGCTTGTGTGCTGCTTACTCTGCACTCTCTCATCCTCTGCCTAATCTTCTTCAGGGAGTCTCTCACTCTCTCATTACAAGTGCTGCAGACTGAAGTTTAGTCCAGCTCTGCTGAGCCTTTATCTGGATTTAGCTTCAGATCACGGATGTGTAAAGTCCCCCTGACTCTCTGCCAGGACAGGTCAGGTGGGGCTGTTCTGACAGTATTAAAATGAAGTGTTTACACTTGAGTAGGCCCAGGGTTTTGTTGAGTCATTGTACTTTGTCTTCACCTTTGATATCATCACCCTAATTATATCTCACCTCGGTGTACTTTCTGCTGCAATCGCTTTCAAATTCCCACTCACCTTGTGGGCCTCCTTTTCACGTTCCTGCTTAATTTTGGCGAGGGATCTCATGAAAAAATCTACAGCATCGTTGGGGAATAAGTTTATGTTCATCTTGGCCATGACAGGAGTAAGGAATGGGAAAACAACTGAAAAACAAATAGAGAATTAAATTGCACTCTGTAAACAAACCCCTCCTCATATCAGATAGCTGTGGATGCTACTGGGAAATTATTTCCTGTTTTAATTTCTTTACCTGAGAAAAGCATGGACTTTGCTTTTTTTCCATTTTTCGTTCCCTTGGAATAGTTTTTGTGTCAAATGGGCACAACCAAGCTGGGTGTAATCATTCATTTAAGAGAAGACCAAAGAATATTCCACCTCCAGTTCATAAAGTACTGTTTTCTAATGGCAGGATACTTCTGGACACAACAGGCATGTGGCTCAGAAGATAAATATTGGAAATTCTGAGTTCTTTGTTCAGGCTGAGCTGTTCACTGCCTTGCTGTGATCGTGCAAACATTTTCAAGTCCCTTTCAAAATGTTTCCTTCCTCACAGAAACTGGATCTTGATGTTCTGGATTGATTCGTGAGATCTACAGCAGCAGAACCTCCTCTATGCACAGTTCCAAACTTTCCCTGGGTTTCAGCAAGGTATCTAACCTTAATTTAAGGTCCATTGCTGCTAAGCTATTGCACTGGAGGAAATTGCATCTAATTACAGTCCCCACTCAGCACTCTCTTCCAGAAAATGCATTTCAGATAGCAGTGCTCTCCTCAAGCCTCACTTGCTTTCCAATCTTCGAATAATTTCCCAGCACTTAATTGGATATTTCTGGGTGGTTCATAAGTTCCTTGCACTGTGGATGCCAAAGGTGGAGGAAGCTTTTGCCCATCTCATCCCCAGGGTTTCAGCACGAAGCTCACAGTGAGGAAATGATGAAACAAGGGCCAGTAGGACTTCATTCCTAGCAATGGAAGTTATCCAAGCAAAACCTGGAGTCACTTACCTGACAAGAGAAAGACTGGGTTAGAAAAGTCAAACTTGACCAGTTTCTTCATCTCTCTGACAAAGGGGTCCTTGGGGTTGTTCATGGAGTCAATGTTCACACCGAAGGAAGTGCTGGTGACCACGTCCATGCTGTAACACCCAAAGATGCTGAGGGAAGGTGGCAAAAAAATAGACTGTGGTTAAATATTTGGACTGAGTGAATGTATTTTTTTTTTTTCCCTCATGTCTGTGTGACATTCAAATATAAAGTCTCAGAAGGCCTCCTGCCTTGGGTTTGAATAGAAAATTGGCTATGTGGTACTGAAGAGCACTTACAGAGAAGGGGATAGATTTTTAGAGAGCTTTTGTTTCCGGCCTGCACAGGTTTTGAAGTCAGACAGCTTTTCCAAGGATTTTACAACCTCATGGAATGGGTTAGTGGAAGGACAGTGTGTGGAACTTAGCATAGTAAGCTCTTGAGGAGGGGTGGCAGCACACCTTGCCCCAAGCAAGCCCTGGGAGTGGTTTAGTTCCCTGTTCCAAGTTGCCCAAGCCCTCCCCTTGCAGGGTTTTGGTTCAAGGGCAGCTTTGCTGGATTGTGGCTCCTGGTGTGCAGCTGCCCCTGCTGCATTTCTGCTTTGAACTTGGGGGTGCAACACACAGGGTTTTGTCCAGAGCCCATATGGAGGGCACAGATGGGGCCAAAACACTCAGGGCCACTCTACAGCCTCAGTGCCCCCAGCAATGGGGCATGTGAGGGGGGAGCACCCCACAGTTCTGTGTGGGACAGAGAGGTCAGCAGCCTCCTTGTCCTGGGGAAGGAGCAGGTGCTGCAATGAGATCCTGGGTGTACGCAGGGAAAACTGGGTTTTCCTGCCAGTCTTGGAGTTACCTCGGAACTGTGGATTCACAAAGCTGTGCTGGAGCATTTTTCCTTCCTATCTACCTCTGGGAAGTTTCCTAACATCCAAATTAAATTTTCCCCGTTTAAATTTCTGGTCAGGCTTTCAGCAAGTCCCATTCCTCCTTTCAGAGCCCTGGATGACCCAGGGAAAGATCTGCATTGCTGGTAGCCAATGAACCACGGCCCTTTTAACAAGGTTTGCTCTGCCCGCTGCTCTTAGCAGCCACTTACTCCTTTACAGATATTGAGCTGTCCTCTTTCACTTGCTTTTGAACATTCTTCACCAAAACTTCCCCATAGTGCTTCATTATAGGGAACATCTGTAACACAAACCAGGCATGGCCACTTCAGTACAGTACATTTTGCTCCTTTACACAGGCTCATGAAAACTACAGGGAGTTTCATGAATATTTACAAATAAGATCTCTCTGCTCAGGTTTTATTTTAAGACTCCTCTGGTTTCAGTTAGGCAGAAATAAATTAAACATGCCAGCTAAATTTCCGGGCTCTGACTAAAGAAATCGGACCCCTGTGATAATCTCAGCCTGAAAACACTGCTTGCTGACTCTGGTTCAGTCTGTGCCTGCCCCTCTGGCTTACCTCCTTTAGTTTCCCACTGGTGAAGGTTGGAGAGAGCACAGTCCGGAGCCTTTTCCAGTGCTCATCTTCAGCTAAGGAGATGGCGTTGACCAGCACCCCGACCAGATCCGTGCGCTGCAGAGGGAAGGAGAAGGTGCTAAGCCCAGGAAAAAGAGCAGCCTCCCTGCAAGGGTGGGAATGTGGCATGCAAGCCCCTGCTCAGGCTCTTCCAGCGGCATTGCTGCTGGCAGCAGGCTGTGGCCTGGCAAACAGCCTCTCTCGGGGCACACATCCATAAATACTACACTAAGCCGGCCGTGAGGTGCCATTGCCAGCCCCAGAACAATCAGCCCAGCACCTGTGTGTACCCATGTCCCATCCCTGCATCCCAGCCGGTGTGTGCCCTTACAGACCCAAATCCATCCATCTGTACATCAACGTACAGACAGGCGTGAGGACAGGCTTTGCTCCCTCTGGCAGCCCGTGTGCGCAGCCCAGGCTGTAAGGCAGGGGAACAGTGACATGCAGTGGCCGTGTTCAGCAATCCCCACGGTGCAGCCACGCGTTCCCAAAGGATGCTTGGAGTGCCTGTCTGCTCCTGCCCTTTCCCGGACTCTGTGGTAGATCACAGAGCCTCTGCTCTCACCCTGCGGTTGGTGAACGTGGTGTAGCAGTCTTTAACCAGCACAGATTTGATGATCTGGGGGTCTGTCACAGCCAGCACGGGTTGTCTGCCATCATAAATCCTGGTGGGGGGAGAAGAGGAGGCAGGTAAATAACCCCAGATAATAGAAGTGTAAGGCTCAGATGATGCCCACGAGGCAAAATGTGTTGAACAAATGTTCTTTCGTCACCAGCATTGTTGCTCTGTAGTCTGAGTACAGAAGTGTGGAAAGTAGAGATGGAAAGGGACTCCCAGACCTTTCCCTATCTGGTTTTGTAAATGGTAAAGGGGGATAAACGCCTTCCAAATTCATTGGGAAATGAGCTGGGCTCAGTTGCTCAAAGGACTAAATGAAGCAAGTGTCTTCACTTCCTCCCCTGACTCTCTGTGTTTTTCCAGGCACTTAAACACATTACAGTATTAGAAGGAAAACTTGTTCGACCCCTTCCAGGCTCTTGAGTTGGGTATCTGGAGACTTGGGCTGACAGCATTGAGACATCCTTGGAGATGAAACTCAGTCCTTGTTTTTGTCACTTTAAGCTGCTAGTTCTGAATGCTTTCCTGGAACAGATGTAGATTAAGCTGATTTGTGCTCTCTACCCATTTCTGTAAACATCCATTTTCCCGACTCCATTTTTTAAAGCTGCTGTAGGGAGCAAAGGATGCCTCACGCAGGATGTGCAAGGTTTTAGCCCAAGTTATAACAACAGTGACAAAAGCTGTGGGAGGAGGTGCCTAGAACAGAACAGCCATGACTGCAGCAGCTCCTGCTGCAGCAGGTGGGGATCAGCAGCACAAGGAATTCTTTGGAACAGCTCCAAAGGGAGTCACTCACATTCCCCTGCTGTGGGCAAACCAGAGGAACCCGCTTAAGTAAATAGTTCTGCTGATGATTTTGTTAGGGGCAGGCGAGGGCCTTTTGTTACCAGATTTAAACTGCTTTTCAGAGCACTGGTCCAAATAGTTTCTGTGTGATGTGGCAGTGACACAGCTCTGCATCACCAGGCTCCAATGCAAGCCACCAGCAGCACCCTGTCACTGCTGTTCTCATCCTGTTGGGACTGTCAGGGCTGCAGGTGGAGAAAGGGGAGCTTTCCTAATGAATATTTTCTCCTCTTTGTACAGATTGTAGCTTTACTCTCAGAAGAGATCAGTGGTTCGTACTTACCCCCAGACTTTCCCGTATTTATTGAAACATTCAGTGTCAAATTCCAGGAAACCCTGTGGAAAGCAATTTGAATATTGTCATGGACTATCCTGGATTGAAAGTGACCATCCAAGTCCAACTCCTGGCCCTGCACAGGGCAGCCCCAAAAATCCCACCACGTGTCTGAGAGCATTGTCCCAATGCTCCTTGAGCTCTGGCAGCGTTGGTGCTGAATTATCTGAGAGAGCATGCAGTGGAGGGGATGACATTGGAGATGGTGGGTGGAGAGGAATAGCTCTAAACTAATGTTCAGAACTGCTTTGTGAGCGTTCCTTCCCTCCAAAGCCATGATGAAGCATTAATGTGCGCCGTGCTTTGAGAGAGCTGTTTGCCAGGGCGCTGGCAAAGGGCAGCTGGAAATCAGCCAGCCAGGAGAGCTCCTCTGGGGACGCCCCTTGGTCTGTGCTGCTGAGCCTTATCCCACGCTGGCCTTTGCACAAGCCCTGCATGGCAGAGGAGCTGGGATTCAGAGATAAGTTATCGTCACTGGGTGTCTGTTCAGCCACAGCAAGGGCAGCTGGAGCCAGGGGGCTTCAGGCACTCACTTTGCGATATTCCAGGCACGTCCCAAAGAAAGGCAGAGGTCTTGGCCCGGGAATGCCCAGCTTCTTGAACAAACCAAATGGCCAGATCCCATATCTGTGAGACAGAAAAGGCAGCAGTGTTACCTCACTGAGACACTGGGGCTGCGAGCTCTCCCGAACCTGGGGAGAGGAGTTGATCCAAGAGGTGGAAAAAAAGCAGTCCAAGTGAAAATGGCCCTGTAAAAAACTGCTTGAAAACCATGGTAAGGCTCACACAGAGAGCTTCAGAGGGATCCTTTTGCTGTGAAAGCAATTGTTTCCACCAGAGCACCTGTGGAGACAGGATCTTGAAGTCTTTAGCAAAAGTCCTGAGAGAGGCTCATTGCCTACCGAAGGAGAGGCAGAAAATGGAGCTGGAGGAAGGAACACCAAGCTCACTTGTTCTTATTGAAGAAAAATCAAAGCAATGCCAGAAATTATGTCCCAAACAGGGCTTTTGTCAAACTGTACTTCAATTTCATTTATTTTTCTCCCTCCCTTAGTCCAGCGTTAGCTCAGCGGAAGCCTTTTCTCTTTAGGTTTTATTGACAGCCTTGCAGATTTCTTTCCTCTGAAGCACCCTTCCTGGCAGCTCTAAAGTTATTGCTTCTTCCTCGGGGCTTTCTCTTTCTCAACAAGGGCCTGGGCTGCAGCCCTTTGAAGCTCGTCTTTGGCTGTGTTGAAAGAGTTCCTCAAAATATTTGGTTTCAGTCAGTAGCTGCAGCTTCCCAAGTGAACAGTTCATTGAGAAGGGATGTAAAGCAGGGAAGGTTTGGCAGGGGGATGTTATCAGAGATCCTCTGCAGGCCACGAGGCAGCAGCTCCTCAGGCAGGATCTTGGGGATGCTTATTTGAAAAGCCAAAGTCTAAGTTGAGACTTAGGGAGGGTCTTCCTTATGATTAACAATGCTTTTTTTAAAATTCGGGGGACCCTAAATGAGATCAGTCCCACCCAGCACAGCTTCTGCCAAAGCAAAAAAAGCAGATCCCACCTTGTGGTCCAAACAGGACAGGTGAAAAATGGGGAGCTGGGTGTATTCAGGTGAAGAAAGGTTTCACAGAACTCAGTTTGTCAATGTTTAATCTTTTTTTTGTCAAAGGTTAATTCAGTACTAGGAATCAAATGTTTGTGGATTCTCATTTGTAATGTTTATAGGTAGCCAGGGCTGCGGGAGGACCAGGAAATGTCAGGCTGGGCTGGTTACAAAGCCCAGAAATAGTGTGGGAAAACAGGCTTAAACCTTTTGAAACATGGTCAGGAAAATGTAGTCTAGCACTCCTACAACTAAAATGTGTCAGGGTTTTCTGCAGACTGAAAAGAACCATTCAGTGTAAAGCCAAAGAATAATCATTACTTCTTCCTACCATGGATGTGAACCAGAAATGCCTGACATTCCCTCTTGTGTGAACTGCAGCAGTGTTGCCCTAGGTGGACAAGAAGCATCTAAACAACCTCTCTGTGTCAATGGGCAGTGAAATTTCTATTTTAGCTCTGATATCAGAGCACAAAGAGCTGGGTTAATCCCTTTTGCCACAACAGAATCACAAGTAGAAGGTGCAAGTCTGGTAACCAGCAATCTTAGACAGCCACAGAGTTACTGAAATATGAGAGTATGAGTCAAGATTGATGGTGGCTTTTTTGATTTTGTTGTTTTGATGTGGTTTGGGGGCTTTTTTGTAGGAGTCAGCCCCAAACAGGCTTTTGAGTGAACCAAAGTCACAGGAAGAGATTTGAGAACTATGGCTAAAACTTTCTGAGCTTGCTGAGCTGCTGCTGCTGCAGCGTTGCCAGGGCAGAGAAATGGGCTGTGCTGGTGTGCAGCACATCAATCCTTGGGGTCTGTGGCTGGCAGGGCTCTGCCTCAGGGCTCCTCAACACTGCCCAGTTTGTCAGGACAGCCTCGCTGGCAGGAGCTGCTGCTGGAGGCACTGCCCCAGCAAAGCGGTTTTCAACCAGCCCTGCCCTGCTGCATGGCACCAGCAAAGCCAGGAACAGCATTTCCTCGCCGGCAGGGCTCCCCTGGAGCACTGGGGGTACATTTCTACTGGGGGGTTTTGTCTGGAAAGCCAGGAGTAGGTGGCTGATGTTGCTCTGTGCTCCACTCCTTCCCCCAGCACGGGTGTCTGTGAGGAGGGACGTGGGATGGAAATCAAACCTCTGCAAAGGGCCCCTCCTGGTCCAGGTGCCCCTGAGGAAAAGCTTAGCTGGGCACCATGGAAGAAGTCAGAAGGAGTAAAAACTGAACCTATAAATATTCTTTTCCTGGTGCCTTTCTGCTGCTCTCCACCTGTGCAGCAGGGTCATCTTCTCCTGGCTTGCCTGCAGAGCAGCCTCAGCCAGGGAGGCACAGCTGGATGTCTGTGAAAAATAACCTGATGGATCAGGACCCTGACTGAAACCATGCCCTGATGGTAGCCAGTACCTGGCATCATCATTATTCAATTATTCCTTTGATGCTTAGCAGCAATCTCATAACTGGATGGGAATACTCCAAACCTTGGAGCAATATCACACACTTGTACAGGATTTAGACTTCTCTGCTACATCCCAGAGCCTGGTTAGATGCTGGAAAACTGGAAATCACACCTACTCCTCAGCAGATTAGTTGCGTGAAAGTGAGCAATGGCAAGAAGAGAGAAATGGCAGGAGCAGAGAATCAATAAAGAATATTTTACTCACGCTAGCAGGAGGGCCATGAAAAGAAGTATGAGGGCCCATGTTTCTGTAGAGAAAAAAGGCAGAAGGTTCATTTCAGTTCTTCTCTGATTGGCTCTGAGTTCTGCCTTGACGTGCTCGTCCCAGGTCTGTGGGAAATAGGAGTGCTTCACACTGTGCAATCTTTTTTACTCAGTCATATGATTTAGGGGCCCTCCTTCTGCCACAAAGGAGGAGGAGTGGAAGGCAAAGGTAGGAAAGTCTGCTAATCTGAAAAACACCATTCATGTGATAGACAACTGTCTCCCTGAACTGTCTAAGGTTCAAGTTATTTAATGCGTGTGTTGCCAAACATTTCAGCTGGTTTCCCCGTTGTAAGTAATAACATTCTTCCCATTGACTCATGCCCCTGGGCTCCTACACCAAACTAAATAAAAGCAGGTTACAATGAAAAGGTAAATCCCAAAGCAGGTGTCGGGGTTGGTTTACAAAAGGGAAAGAGAAGGGAAAAGGTTATTCACATATTGTATGACAAGAGCTTTTTCTGGCAGATGAATCAACTTTGACAGAATTTGAGATTTTGTTTGAAACATCTCTCTTTCTGTGCTGTGAAGCGCAAGCACTGCCTGAGTTGGGTCAGAAGCGGCTGCTAACTAAAGCAGGAATTTGTCCCCCTCTGAAGGCTGGAGAAGTCCAGTCCACCCTGTTTGCTGGCCTGTGGCCAGGTGTTATGTAAGAGAAATGCTGTCACTCCACACCTGCCAGCAGCTCAAGTGCCGCCCTTTCCACAGCTCGCGAATAAAGCCCATGCCCACCCTCCTGCAGCAGCTGGGGAAAAGGCACAAGAGAAGGGAAAACATGGATTTTGTACAGGCTGTCCTGTTGTAAGGATGGTGCTGAAAAGCAGGAGCAGGTGTGGATGTGCTGAGAGGAGATTATGAGGAGGACAAAACGGAGCTCTTTGGATGGATGGCGTTTGTCAGTGGGGATCAAGCCAGGGCAGGAAGTTCTGTGGTTTGCATAGATGTGCACTACAGCAGTCTTAGGGCTTTGTTCAGAATTCTAAAATGAAAAATTCCCTTCGTATTAGCAGAGCTGCTCTCCTCAGAAGGGAGTTTACTGGCTGCACTGGAGGCAAATAGGTGGGTGTTTTAATTTTTTGTTTTTAATGTCAGAAGCTTTGTGCCTGCAAGGATGTGGCTGTGATTGATGCCACACTGACTGAGCAGTGGATCCCAGTCCACATCCCAAGGAGCATCATCTGCCTTATCTCAGCATTTGTATCTCGTTTCACCTTTGCCCAGCCTTTGCTCTGACCTTTGGAGGCAGATCAGTTGTAGATTAGTTTGTAATAAACACAGTCTGCTTTAGTTTGACGTGAACAGACAAGTTCATGACACAGCTCTCCAAGCCTGTGCTGGGCCCTGCCTTTCTTGATTCAGAGATGTTGCAAGAGCTTGTGGTTCAAGAGGTGTTTTCCCTTTCAGGAACTGATCACAGCAGTGATTGGTGCTCCAGGGTTCCTCTTTGCCCATTTTGACATAGCCTTGAAATTTGAATTTACTGGAAACCGAAATGTTCCCAACTCTCTGTGTTGGGAAATAGGTTAACACAGTTTATTCAGGAAATAGGATTGTTGCAGGGCTCTCCATCCTTGGTAAAAATAAGCCTCAATCTTTGTCTTCTTTGGGTCATTTTTAGGGGTAGTTATAGTCTCTGGGAAAATTGGTATGAAGAAACCAGAGGTGCAAAGCCTTGCTGTGGTTTTCCACGGTGACCTGATGATCTCTGCCTAATGGACTGTGCCTATCAACTTCAAACAAACAACACAACCCCACCATCCCCTGTGGACAGCTGGTGGATAAACAGAAAAAACAGCGGGTGATTAATCCATGCCAAAGGAAGGTCAGGGACCCGGGAAAGAATGACTGATCTTCACATGTAAGCCCAGCTCAGAGCCAGTTTATGCCCAAATAAAACTGTAAACCCCCAACTGTGGTGCCCCCCAAGCTGCTCGGGGGTGCAGCGCAGTTTTTCCTTCACCCTTCCAAGTCCTTCATAACATCTTAGTCCTCACCACCACAGGCTTTTACTCCCAATCTCTGCTTCTCCTGGACATTTTGAAGTCCACTGCATCCCACCATGGGTTTAGGGGAGCCCTCCAGGTGTCTGGAGCAGAGGCAGAGTGCTCAGGGGCATGAGAAGGTGTAACCCCAGATTATGGCTGTGGGAACACCCCGAGCCCCGTTCATGGGTGACAGTGACACACACGACGCTCACCCCTTGTCATTTAGGCTGTTGTCACTGAGCTTCCAGCATGGTCACAGGCTGAGAGGTTAAAAAGCCAAAATTTGCAGCAAATTCAGAAAGGCACTGAGCTGCTTTCCCATTTCTAATGCCCCTAAGAAGCTCAGATTAATGGATTAATGGCTTTCAGGAAAGCAAAATAACAGCGCGTTGTTATGTGCAGCGTAACACAGGGAGTGCTGCAAACCCAGGCTGTGAGCAAGGTGTGATGAGCAGGAAGGATTGTTGTGGGATAATGACTTGGGGGCTGGGCAGGAAAAACAGAGGAAAATGCATTTCTTTCACAAGCCGTGAAACCGAAGGATGTAGGGTTGGAAGGACGCCGTGGAATAGCAATTATGACTGGGGCACAGGTGTGGAGAGGAAGGAGCAGTTCAGAAAAGAAAGAGCTGTTGGGGGGAAGGAAAAAAGCCCCAGTGGGTAACATTTTGTGTTCCTGATGAAAAGGATTACGTGGGTGTAGGGAAAGCCAGGCTGGATCAGTCGGAATCTTTAGGTCTAAATCACTTTTGAGGATGATTTCAAAAGAGGTTCTCCTGAGATACTTCGGGGAATTTGTTTTAGATTCCCAGGGCTTGAGCAGTAGAGACTCTGCAGTGCTACTCAGGGTATAAATATTGCTGGGAAGTTGTGTCATTATGGAGTACTTTAAACTCTCTAGATTCAGGTCATAAAAGTTGCTGCTAATCGTGCAGAGCTCGGCTAATCTCTGGGAGGGAGAAGGCAGATTTCTGCTCTGGAGTAACACCAAACTGGCAAGCAATGATACAGATTTAGCTTCAGTGTCAATAAGTAATTTAGGATATTCTGGAAGAACAGTTAAGAGTAATATTACCTTGGGTTGAAAGAACCACATTCATTTCATTTAACATTAAGTGTAAACAAACCCCAAGTTTGTAGCTCAGGCTCATTTTTCAAGAGGACAAATAGGTGAAACAAACCAGCGGAATATCTGGGGACCTTCACTGTAGACTGTGTCTAACCTCCTTTTTGAAGTCACCAGTGCTAATATTAACAGCCAGTTATATGTCAAGGGACTTTCAGCTGCCTGAACAGCTGCATTGAAAGGATGCTCAGAATAAATCAAACCAGCAGGAAGCGAAGGAAAAACAACAACAACAACAACAAAGATTTTGCAGTTCAAACTCCAGTATTATATATTTTGATGTTCTGTCCATAAGATCTTGTTTCTGTGCATGACTCAGAGCAGCCCAGTGACTTCCTGGAGTCCAGTTAAGGGAGGGTCCAGCAAATCAGTGACACTTTTCTCCCCCCCTGGAGAGGTGCCCCCAAACCCCTTGGTTTGTTCAGTCTGCCTAAATGATAGCTGGGCCGGAAGGAGGTTGCTATGAGAATAAATGCCAGGTAGAAGAGCTATTGAATCAAATTATGATGTTGGCATAGAGACAAATGGGAATAATCCAGCCACGAGTAACTGCTGGGCTGGAAATGAGCACAGTCCTGGCCTGGGAAGCTCAGGAGTCTTTGCTTCATAGGGTTAAAAGAGAGGAAAAAAAGGTCAGATAATGCAAAATGAGGTGAGATAAGGCAGCTGCTGGTGGGAGGAGGGAGTAGTACATTAAACTTACAGAGCTGCTCTCCCAGAGCACTGCAAGAAGTTCACTTTCTACACAGAAGATGTGGGGAGGCAACTATTTATTTCCCCTGATACACAGTGGTTTGGTTACCCATAGAAAAATGCTTCATAATGAAGGTTGTTTTGTTTTGGTTTTTGGTTTGGTTTGGTTTTTTGGGGTGGTTTTTGTTTGTTTTTTTTTTCTGTGGTGAAAATATTGATACACTACTGCTGGAAGAAAAAAATATCAATGTATTTGGAGGGTTCTGTAATGATACTTTATGTAGTTCTGTGTATAGATGACTGATACCCTCCTGCACACAGATTTCCTTGAGATTTAAAAAGCTCGCAAGAAACCTCAACAAAAACGTAATTAATTCCCCTGGATGTTTTGTTCCATATTCTGAGCTTTGGAATTACACAGAAACTAGGACATTTTTCTGATGTTTTTTTCAGTTAAAGTAATATCCCTGATATATCCCAATCTTCCTTCGTAATCTTTGCAATATATCATTATATTTCTTTTCATTCCAAGAAATGACAGCTACAAAAGCTGTATGCAATCTGGATGGCTAATTAACTCTGAGCGCTGCATTCTTTTGCCCAATCCAACACAAAAGCCTGTTCGAGGTTCTTTAGCCTTTTGGAATGAATTAAGAAATAGTAAAATACCCTGCCAGCTCCACCCGTGATTTCTTACCTACAATGCAGTGAAAGACAAGGTTACATCCCGCAAGGGAACAGCAGCAAAAATCCCCGAGAAAAGCAAAGACGGGTGAGGGACAAATGCAGATGTAGGTGAGATGTGCTTCCAGTACGAGGGGGAGATCATGTTCTTCCCTGGATATTTTTGGGAGGATACCTCGATGGGGAAACTGCGTGAGAGTGGTGCTTTGTTGTGCCATCATTTTGGCAAAGTCGCCCCAAGAAGCGTCCGCACGAGGCATTGCCCAGCAGAGTCCTGCTTTGAGGTGTCAGAATTCTGCTTTGGGGTGTCAGTTCTGGGCTGGGATGTCACAGCCTGGTGAAGCCAGGGCATTTGACTCATCTTTCAGAAGGTGACAAACCATCGGGGGTGCGAAGGGCTTTGTTATGCGAAGCAGTGCCTGAGGTTGAGCCCAAGGCAGGAATAACGTCATGTCTCCAGCCCACAGGGTGACCTGCTCCCATTAGCTCATTAGGTTCAGCTCCACTGTGGTTGGAGTTACACAGTTAGTAAGGATCGTGGGACTCCAGTATTTGCCATAAATGAAACCAGGACCCTTTCTCTGTGTGTTTTTCAGACCACAGATCACTTGTCTCCATCATCTGGCCTGGGGCAGCTGCTCTTTGGTGGCTGGGATAGGTGCGGCAGCTTTCCTGGCAAAGAGGCACCAAAGTGTTCCGTGTCAGGGATGTCACACCTGGAGGTTCATGGAAAGGGCTCTGTGTGACAACAGAGATGATTGGGGGTCAATGCTTTTCACCTAAATAGGAAGGATTTTGGTGGGATAATGACTGGGGGGTGGGCAGAAAAATAGAGGGACACCAAAGGATGTAGGGTTGGAAGGACACCGTGTTTCCCAATTGCCCACTCCTTCCATCAGCTACCTGATCTGCTCCCAGCAACCTGTAAGATTTGAAAAGGATTATCTTGGCATAATTTTCATATCACATGTCAGTGCATCCTGATATGTTCTTTTTTGCTCTTTAGTTTTCTCAACAGAAGTTTCTCAGGGTCTAATGTTTCAGCCTAGAGTCAGGTTGGGGTTTTGGGGTGGTTGGTTGGGGGTTTTTTTGGTGTTTTATTTTATTTTATTTTATTTTATTTTATTTTAATTTATTTTTGTTTTAATAACCAGTCCCTAAAATCATCTTACGTGAGCAAAATACAGGCTTGCTGTTTGAATCACTCTGTGATAAATCCTTTTGTATTTTGTACTTGTGTTAAGATAGTTTGTTAAAAGAAATAGAAAGGAAAAAGTTGGATCATTGTTATTTCAGAATGGAAATGTTTCTGAGGGGTCAAAGGAGTTTAAAGTACTCAGTAGCCCAGATTGGGGTCAAAGGGTCCTTGGAATTGGCTTATCTGAACTCCGAGGCTCACACAAATAAGTCCTTTGCTACGTCACAAGTTCTGATGCCAGGTCTGGGTGTAAAAACCTTTCTCTCAGCCTGGCTCACCCACCCAGTTTGCCTGGTTGAATGTTTAACCAGTGACTAGATGGTGTGGTGATGCTCACCTCCCAGAGCCCAGAAATGCCCAATAGAACCATGGGGGAGGATGAGTCCCACCAGAAAAACGTCCACCGGTCCCCAGAAACTGAGCATCTGCTTTCTCTGGAGCAGGAGACTTTTATTTGGTCTTTCTGTGCTTTTTTGTCATTTTGCGCCCCTCTGGCTTCTGACTTGTCCGCACCAGCTCCGCATCCCTGGCAGGAGACCAGAACACAGAAATGCTTGGCTTGGCTGGTGGAGGCATCTCCAGCCCCAAAGCCCCAAACCTTTCAGGTGCTTATTTCTACAGCAGGCTGTTCCAGCTGTTCATTTGATTGAGGGAGAAGTTTATTTTGGAGAATAGTTTGGCGTGTGCTCACCAGAGCGCTCCGGCTGTGGTTCCACGCTGGTTGGTACCGACACCTCGGAGATGGATTCAGGTGCAAATCTGACAAGACACGTATAAATGGCAGGGACAGAAATAGTAGCTTTAAAACACAATTATTCCCTTAGGCTGGTGCACCTGCCCAGCAGCGTGGCAGGCTCTCAAGGAAAAAAGCAGCAGTAGAGAGAGCAGCTTCAAAACCTTCCCCTGAAGTTTCATGGCCTCCCCTTGCAATCCTTAGGCACCCAAGAAATCCTGACATCTGTGACCTGAGTTACCAGCGCTGAGTGCCTGAGTGGAGAGTGGGAGTGAGATATTAATTAAGATATTGATCACTACCAGCAGTTTGGCCAGCGGCCCTTGTCCACCTCCATCCCGATTTATGCATTTCAAGAGGAGCCACTGCTGAACCTCCTGCCATTTCATCCCTTCACCGGTTCTTGGTGGTCAGTGCTTCTTATTTTCCATGCTAAGTGGGGGAAGGCTTTTTGGAGCTTTCACATTATGCTTTCCTCTCTCCTGCTCCAACACCAGCAGCAATTCCCACTTCTTCCCAATAACCTTCAGCTTCCCCGTGTCTGTGTATAACAAAGGCAGACCTTTAAAATGTTGGACAGAGACCCAAACTGAAGGGCACCGTGATAAATTCTGGCAGAGGTTTGACATGATGGGAAATTCATTCCTCCCACATAAATTATTTTCCTGTGCTTTTCAGGCTTTAGCCTTTTCCTGTGCATTTTCAGCAATAAACAATGAAATATGACATTATTTACTCGTGAAGCACTAATAATGTGTACACACCATTAAACCTGAGGCTGATCTGGTGAGCTCCCTGCCACAGCATAAGCACGGGGAAGCAGGAGATGCTGGGGACCCCGTGCAGGGACAGGCACCTGTCCCAGCTGCTTCCCTGCTTTATTCCTCCCTGAAGCATCACTTACTGCAGGCAGCCCAATTTGTTCCCTGCTGACTTAGCTCCCCAAACACATGGCATGCCCTCTGCTTTAGGGTTCATCTCCCTTTATTTTATAAACATCCCTGAGCTAATCTATCGCTACCTGACCCGGCTTGTTTAGTGACACAACCCCAGCTCAGCAGGGGTTGGGATATGGGATAAAACCTGAGCCTTGCTAAACCCCGCTGCAGGGCTTGGGCACGGCTAACTCGGCATGGCTGGCTGCAGGGGCGAAGCGTCCGAAGGGATTTTCAGCGTGTGTGCATGGATAATGCCGTAATGAAGTCCAGATGCTTGAAGTTTTTTGCATGATTTTTTTGTTTATTTCTTGAGGCCTTTCATGCTGATGTGGCTTGACTTTGTGTCGCTGAGCTTTGGGTTAGCTTAGCCGGGCTTTGGGAGGTCAGAAATAGCCGTGTCCACACCGTGTCCCCACATCCACTCGGCGTCCTTGGCACCCGTCCTCGGCTCTGTGGGCTGGGAGCTGGCTGGATCTGCAGCTGCAGCCTCTGCTTGGAGAAGGGCTCGGTGGGATGTGTTTATGGCATCCCACTCGTACCATTTCTCATGTTAGGCCAAGCCAGGGAAATTTTAGATTAAATTAAAGGTGAATCCTGGGGTGCTAGCGAGGCTCTGAGCCTGGAGGGATTCCTGCAAAGACCCCAGTGAGGACTCGGATTGACTTTGTGGGGTAGCCAGGCCCTTGTCTGTCATCCTTTTGGGTTTTGGCAGTGTGAGGAGCAGGGTTTGCCTTTGGACCCCTCAGAATGCCTGGGAGATGAGAGCTGGCAGCGCGGTGAGCCTGCCTGAGAGCAGTGAGGAGGAACCTGGCCTCCTCCAAATAGGAGGCAGCTTTGGCCACATCTATTATCATTATTGGAGCTGTCAGCTGCGATTCAATACAAGGCTTCAGATGGATGTATCGGGGCCAGCTTCCTCACTGCCTCACCCCAGCACAAGGAGCCAGCTCCAGTCTCATTTGTGCTCATTTAATCCATTGATTTCAGCAGAGAGAAGGGTGAGCAGTGAGGCAGCAGTGGGCTCTGCTGCCCGACCAGAGCTCAGGGCACTGCCTCAGCTCCAGCACCTCCATGAGCCATTCCCAGGAGATAATGGGGGCAGAGTTGGGGTCCCAGAGTCTTTGGCAAACCCCAGAACAAACGCACAGGGACAATCCTTTCACAGTCAGGTCTCTGGGAAGCTGAGCCATAACCCTCTCATCTTCTGATCTCTATTATTTTCCCTCTGCAGTACATCCTTACAGCTTGACAGTTTTGCTCCATCTTAAGGTTGTTCTGAGAAAGGGAGACTGTTCCTTATTTTAGCAGAAGTCAAGCCTGTATTTCTCTGTTTCCCTGCCCATTCCACAGAGCTGTGCAGCAGTCAGTCTCAAACAAGCGGGGCCATGACAATTTTCTCTTATAAAAATAAAGTGTCAGATGTGAGATCTCTGTGGGGTGCTAAATTACCTCCAGTACCTCCACATTTGCATAGAGAATGAGACTGCTCAGAAGTAGTCAGTGCACTCTAGGAATAGAGCTAGAGTTTGCTGACCAGATTAATTAAAGGGCTAGAGAGTCTGTGAATGTGATTACCTCTTCTTATCTTGTTCCAAAGTCCGTGCAATATCTACAGTGTTTCAAAGTTATATATGTTTTTTTAAAAAATCAATAGCAGTGGAATTCTCGTTATCACCAACCTACAAATAAAGTTGCATGAAAGGCAGAGGAGGGGAAACATTGGTGTGGGAACAAGCTTCACCTTTGAGTCTGCAAGCAGATTTTCCTTGTAAGAAAAACTACTGAAATTCCCCAAAATTTCTAATTGCAAAGCAAACCAAAGTCCCCACAACTCAGCACTGTCCCCTCTTGTAGGTGAGGCTTTGAGAAGTGGTTTCCTGAGTACTCAGGATTAGGTACTTGAGGTGAAGTGGGTGTTAGATTTTGGCTTGGCCACCCAATTCCAGCCTACAAATACTTCAGAATCTTCCCCTCCATGGACAAGGAGAGTTAAACAGAGGGTCACCACAGAGGACCTGGTAGGACCTCAGGAGTGGGAGATGAATCTGTTCTTTGGCCCCAAGAGGTGAGCAAAGACACCTCGAACCCTCCCTTTCCCCAAGGCATGTGGATCTCAAGCAGTTACTATTCAAATTAATTGAGAGCGCAGCATCTGAGAGGAGCGGAGCCTTTATACCTGCCAAGGGCATCTGCTGGTGGCTCAGCTCCAGACGGCTGGGCTGGGCTGGGCTGGGCCCCTCCAGCCACGGAGAGCTTCAGGCACTCACTGCTTCTGCCATCAGAAGCCACGGGCACAGCCCGGCTGGCTCCGGGGCTGTCACACTCTGCCACCTGCAAGCACCAAGGTCAGCAAAGTCCCCACCGCCCTTCCAGCCTGGAGTGATAAACACACAGTCACGAAGGTTCTCTGAGACAGCTCCGAACGGGATCTGCCCTTCGGGATCCAAACGAGGTCGAATTTGTGCCGGTGCACAGCCGTGAGTCACGGCAGGCTTCTGCAGGCAGGGATTTCTGACTCCTGAACGAGGACTGATGAGGCTCTCTGGTAGCTCCCATTAATCTTCTTCCCCGTGAGCTCTGCACGGCTGCAGCTGAAGAGGTTTTGTGTCTCATTTGCACAAAAGGTGACGGTGCGATGGGTGTGACAGCCAGGATGTGGATGGGAAGGATCCCGTCTGGGTTTTGGATTTCGAGGAGTCCTTTGCAGTATCTCAGCAGTGCCTTGAAGGAATGCAGGGAGAGGTCTCAGTCTTTGCTTGTGAGACACGAGACAGTTTCTCCAGGGGCGTGAAGGAGCTGGTCCTCACTGCCCTGGGATGCTCTGGTAGGGTCAAGGCATCCCATCCCTGAGGAATTCCTCAGCATGGCAGCAGGGCAAGTGACTGCCCACTACAGGATAGCAGCAGTGCTTTTCCAGCTTGGGAGGCTTCCTGCTCCAAGTTGTGTGGTTTAAGTCTCTCCTTAGTATTTCAGGAAGCTTTCAGACCAATTAAATCTTTAATGATCGCTCCCAGCTCTTTGCACAGTGGCTTTACTTCTGCCTTTGTTACAGACAAAGCCTGTCTGTGTATAAACTGCCTCAAACACAGCCAGAACAAGCCAAACCTTCCCCTCCCTGCTCCCTCTCTCCTCCCCAGACCCAGCTCTGCCAAGGAGAGCAGAAAGCAGCAGCCCTGTGTTCAGAGCCCCAGAAAGCCGAGGGAATCAGTTTTCTATTGAACCTTTCATTCTCCAGATATCAAAACACTTTGTGGAGACGGGGCCTGTAGGGAAGCAGAGCTGCTATTTATGTGATCAATATAAAGTTTTACACGGAGCCTTTGATGCTCACAAAAGATGGGAAAGAATGTCGCTGAAGCGGCTCTTCACATGAAAACAAGATGTTTACTGGTATTGAAACACCCTGCTAGACTGAAATCAGATGCCAACGATGTGAGCTCAAGCCAGGACAGTTTCTCATTGCGCAGGGGAGAGGAGCAGGCTGGCTTTTTGCATATAACTTGCTAGAATCTCCCTGTCAATATGTGTAATAATAGAAGGATAAATGCACAGCATGGTGATAAGATTGACGTTGGAGCCAAGGGGGACAGAGCCAATAACTTTTTATACATATCTTTCTGCCATGAGAATTTTTCACACCTTGAGCTACTTTTCCTTGACTTCCTTCATTTTTTTTTTTTTAAGATTTTATTTAGGCAACAGCCAATAAAAGAAACTAATGGGTTAGAAACCACGTAAGCAATCTCCCACTGAGCTTTATTCCCCACAGGCTCATTGCATCAAAGAGAGAGCAGCAAAATAGGGCGACCAAATGCTACGTAACAATGAAAACAAGTCGGCTGCTGCCAGCTCTGTCCCCCACACTGGGCAGGTCACGTTGCCTGGAGGGGCTGTTGCACTTGTGGGGTCGTGGCAGCCACCCAGGCAGGGCTGAAGAAGAAATCTGGGAGCTCTTCACAAGGCAGCAAAGCTGCTGCCTTTGCTCTGCTCTCATCCGTCCCCACTCCAAATGCAAACACATCTCTCCAGCTGCCCCGCTTCTTCCTGTGCCACCTCCACACTGGGAGATGAGGTTTCTTTCTTGCTGTAATTCCTCTCTCACTGTGTTTGAGTCCTGTTTTCTTGTTGGAAGGTGCAGAGACGCAATTTATCCCATGAATCTCCTGCCCCTCATCAGGAAGGGTAATTTCATCCCCCTCACGATGTCTTGCTCTCCTCACTCCACCTTACTGACCTCAGCCATGTCCAATTAGCAGATCCAGGCCTCCCATACAGAGCAGATATTATTTCCACCTCACTTCAAGCTCACCACTCCACCGGTTTTTGTTGTGCTCTTTCCAGCACTTGGCCATGTTGCTCCATGATAATGGGATCAGCATCTGATAATTAGTGCAAACCAGGGTACAACATCCTGGGGAATGAGACACGGTGGGGGAACACTGAGTGTCCCCAGGGCTTCCTGGGAGATGTCAGCCCTGAGTTTTGAAAGCAGGGAGCAAACTCTGCCCACTGCACACAAATGCAGGCTGGGGATAGCGCAGCATTAAATCTTCTTCTCTGGGCATGAAACCTTGCAGTCAGCACGGAGCAATAGCAGCGGCACCACGTGCAACTTTATCGGGGCTCTGAAAGTTGGAAGAAAGACTTTATGAAGGATAAACTCAAGGCTTTTGGGAAAGGCTCATCCTTCCCCTAAATCCTGCTGGCTCCACGGTTTGCTCAGAGGGGTGGGAAATGCGGCTCAGGGCGTCTTGCACCCGCCACCCCAGCACCAATTCTTGCTTGTGCCTCTCTCCAGAGATCTCCTCTCCCACCCTGTGCAGCCACAGCTGTGGAGCTGCTCCTAATTTCCTGTGTTACTCAGTCACAAGCAGTGCTGCTGCGAGCAGCCTCTGAAAAGAAACAGGGGAAGAGCATTAGGAGATAATAAGTCTTATTAACAGCTTGGAGAATCTGCATTTTAGAGTGAGAACCACACTTAAAAATCAGGAGAGACAAAGGGGCGCCTTGCAAAAGTGAGTGTTGCCTGGGCAACATCGGCATCTGCATCCCTGCATCCCCCCAGCCCTGTGCTTAGCAAATATCTTCACTGCGGTCCTTCCTGCCATGCAGGCTCAGATTTACACTTTGCTCCCTCTCGCTCACATCCGCATCTGCTTCTCCGAGATGAATGCGCAGGGATTGGCACACAAAGTCTACATATGCTGCTGGCAAGGAATGAATCTTCCTTCAGTCTTTCGTCTTGTCTCTCCTGCTGTGCTCTGCAGAGTCCCGGGTCTGCTTGCACACAGTGCGGGCTTCACCCCGCTGCCGTGCCTACAGACAGAGCTGGGTGCACTCGTGCCCTCATCTCATGGATCCGGCTGTGTCTCATCTCAAAGTTACATTTGGGTACTAGTTAGACTTCAGGACAGCTGCTTCTCTTCTTTTCCTGCCTTTTTTTTTTTTTCCCCCCCAACACTGTAAAAGAAAAACACACTCGTCTTCCAGAGCCGGGCGTTCTCTTGACAGCAGAACAATCTGATGGATGTGCCAGGACATCGTTCCATCAGAATCTCAAACCATGAGGTTGCCTACTGTCCTTCATTCTTGTCATTTGAGTCCTCTTGATGTGTAAGGGCACATTAAACTCCTGCAAGAGAGAAATGCTGCACAGATCCTCGTCAGAGAGAGCGACAGTGCTTCATCCATCCAGTCCTGGGATGGCACAGGCTGATGGGGGCTCTTGGATAGTTCATTGGAATGAAACAGCAAAGTTCTGCAGGTACCTAATCCTCCTCCAGCATCATTTTCCAAAGGAACGCAAGGACAGCTTCTGCTATTTATTGTCTGCAGTTTTCTCCACACAAATCCTTAAAATAGTTGCATTTTTCCTTCATTTTGCCAGTGGCAGAAGGAATTTGTCTTTCTTACACCTTTCACTCTTCTCTGACTGCTGGAGGGTTTTTTAACATCTGGAGCAGCAGGCTGGTGGCCAGATTTCTGAAGGTGTTTAAGCATCGACAGATGCACCTGGGTACCTGGAGGGATTTTCCAAAAGCATTTTGCTGTAATTGCTTATGATATTCTTCACTTCCCATCCTGATCTCTTCCGCAGCATCCCTATTCCTGCCAGCACTGCGCCTCCTGCTGCAGACCTGAGCTGGATTTTGCTTCTTTTCTTACTTTTAGTCCCAGAACTCCAGGGAACTCTACAAAGGGAGCAGAAAATTTTGCTGCACGTGGTTAGATTTGGGTAGATTTTAGGATCCTTATAAATACCGATGGGACGATGAGAGAGTTTGTGCTTTCATTTACAGCAGCAGAACTTCAGTATAGGCAGAGTCTCATCATAGATGTGATGTACAGAGAAATCAGCTGCCTGCCTCCTTTGAAATGCAAAATATTCCTGTGTTGCAACAGGATGGCCAAATTTGCCAGTGGATTTTAAGTGTTTGAGTGTTTTTTTTTTTTAATTTACAGAGAGCTTCCTTGTCGCGCTTGCCCTCTATTCTGGGGGTCACGTTTGTGCTGTTATTAATAACCAGGTAAAAAACAGAGTGAAATTTGCAGGCAGAGCTGCAGAAATTAGCGATCTGAGCTGGTTTTCTCCGCCGGGACAAGCTGCAGGAGCCACCTCAGCCCAGGCTTGTTATTCCAGAGCAAAGAGGCTGCAATTTCCATCCTGCAGTGCCATCTATAGCGCAGCGCAGAGCACAGCAAACCACGCTCCAAAAATCACACCGTGACCCAAAAAAAAAAAAAAAAAAAAAAAATTTAAAAACCAAAGGGGGCAGCAGGCTGTGGGAGATTTTCATGCAGTGAATTAAATTGGGAGTTTAGGGGCCATGGCCCGTGTCAGGTTGGGATGGGAGCGGAGGTGTGAGTATCACCTGCCCTCCTGTCTGGTTGGCTGTAATTCTTTCTGGGGTTTGCAACACAATTTCATCCCCTTCAAATCACTGCAGAAATGGCCACCTTTCTCCAGGGGATAGCTCAAGATACACCAAATCAGAGGTGTGAAACCAAACCCCATTTTGACTCTGATGAGCAAAGGGAGTTTCTCTTTATTTTTGATTTTTGAACCAGATGTTGCTTTCATGCTCTGAAACCTCTGAAACAGCTGAATGGATTTTCTCCAGACTCCTCACATGAACAAAAATTCACCTTTGGGCTGTGAACAAGCTTAAGAAATTGCACTGTGATGGAGATTATTTTTTTCTTCCCCTCCCCTCTTCCTTTTTTTTTTGATTCTGAAAGTTAAAAGGATCCTAAAATAGAAGCCGAGGATTGAATTAAACATCTCTCTGTTAACTCTTAGCACTGCTCCAAGTCTGCAATTATCATTTCTTAAGGTGCCTGGCTCCCATCCTTCTTAGGCTTCCAGCTGCCACCTTTTTTTATTAAAACAGCTGCTAGAATAATGTTGAGGACCAGCCCATCTCTGGCTCGCTGTGAAGTGAGAGCTTTGCTGAGAAAACTAAGAGAAAGGCCCAATTTCATGTGCCTCGAAATCTGACCTGTGAGACTGGGGAAGGAAAAGGAGATCGTAGGAGAAACCCCACTGTGCCCCTCGTGATTCACAGTGGCTGGAGGGGCAGAGTGTGGCAGTGCCAAGCGCTCTGGCCTGGGCCATTTGGTATTGAAATATGTATCACGAGACCTGCAATGTTAACAGAGCAGAAAAATGGCCCAGTTCACTGCCAGGAATGAATAAACACCTCACAGCCTTCTTTCCTGACCTAAATCTGGCTCGAAAAGGACATGAGAAATAAAGGGTGTAGTTCTATCTCTACCACCTGTAGTTACCCAAGAAACCATGTAATACCGTGGAAATCTGAGGTTTGTTCCCATCAGTTCTCTGTTTTCAAAGATGAAGCTCAAGAGCAGCTTCCAACAGAAAGGGTCACAGAATTGTAGAATTATTTAGGTTGAAAAAGACCTTTAGGATCATCGAGTTCAGTCATTAATCCAGCACTGCCAGGCTCACCACATCCCTAAGTCACACATCCACACATCTTTTAAATATGTCCATGATGCCAACAACAGCCTCAGGGGAAGATTTATTAATAGTCTTGGGAAATGCATATCTACCTTATAAGAGAGGCATGTTTCCCTCCCTTTCTGTGTTGTATGGGAATATCTAGGCGTGTTGGGTGCTTGAGGGATGTTTTCATTGACAAAGGAGGAGCAAAAATCATCATCTCCTGCTCTCAGCACGAATTTTCAGTGCCTCCATTTGTGCTGATGAAATGTGTTGCACCAGTAAGGGAGCAGACAAAGCCCTGTGTCAGCACAGGAGGAAAGCAGGGTGGGATTTGTGTCTGAATGAGGGATTTCAATCACCCAAGAGCGCTGGAGATGGAGGGGGAGCCATTTGTAAGCTCTGGAAAGGATTTGGTGGGAGCAGCCCTTCCCATGGAGGAGCTGGACAGACTCTGAGCAGATGGATGTGTTTAGCCAGCTTGGCCACTGGCTGTTTTAACAGAAAATGATGTGCTAAATCAAGCCCTGGGAAACAAATTGCACACTCA
Organism: Hirundo rustica; assembly: GCF_015227805.2. Classification (NCBI taxonomy): domain Eukaryota; kingdom Metazoa; phylum Chordata; class Aves; order Passeriformes; family Hirundinidae; genus Hirundo; species Hirundo rustica. The sequence continues at coordinate 12,894,672 of NC_053464.1, forward strand.
GCGTAGCTGGAAGGCTGGCCTCTGGCACAGACAGCTGTTCTCAGCAGAGGCACATCCACCTCCTGCAGCACCTGCCACCAGGAGCTGCCTTTGGCAATGCTGGATGGAAGGAGCAAAAGCCAGACACAAGGACAGCTCCAGCACCTGGGTGCTGTGTTTGCTGGCAAAGCGTGTGTGTGTGTTTTTCCAGGGTTTCCTCGAAGGGAAGTGCAGCATGGTGCTGCCTGCTGGAGGTTTGGTTTGGGGTGGAAGCAGAGCAGACTTGCCCAAGGAAGGACTGGAGGCTAAGGGCCTCTGGGAAAGCCAAGGTGCTCCTGGAGAGATGAGATGTGGGTTCTGGGAGCAGCATCTCCTGCTCTCGAGGTAAAGGCAGGAAGGGCTACACCAGAAACCCCCTTTAGCCTCTTAGCTAACAAAATCAGCAGCAACCCCCAGCAATTTACACCTACAGTAATTCCTCCCAAAGTTCTTGCAAGCCCAGTTCAATTTTCCTTTAATTCCTGTGTGTGTATCTGCAAATAGCCGATTACTTGTGCTGGACCCTGCCAATAAATTGTGTGCTTATTTGTTTCCCTTCCTTCCAGAGTCGGTTTGCATTAAGCACCGCTGCAGCGTGCGCAGGGGTTGAGGTAACGCCTCAGTGGCCTCATAAAGCAAGTTCTTATTGAGCATGGCCTCTCTTTCTCACAAAATGAGCCCTTGGAAGATGCAAGCAGCTGGAATATGGGTATTTCCATGGCCATAAAAACTTCATTTTACTTTTATTGCTGTTGAAAAGCCCTGGATAGGTGCATTTCTCATCCAGCTGATTAATCTGAGGTTAGAGGCCGCCGCAGCAACAATTACACAGATATGTACCTCTGTGCATTTGGAAGCAGTGTGTCTCAACCTCTTTCCAAAAGAAAATCAAAGGCAAAGTGTTGCCAGCATGGAGACACAAAGAATACCCTCTCTTTTTTCATCTGAGACTCCAGCACAGGCTTGCTACGCCCACTTAAGGCTCCTTTCAGCTCCCAGCGTGCCTCCGGGTTGCCTAGCAATCCCAACAATATTTTATGAGGCCTTATTCCAGAGGCACATTTTGCTAATGCTGAATTTTAGAAGCTCCAGGAGAAGCTCAGAGGAAGCCTCAGACAGTATCACTCCAATTTATTACAGCCGGGATGCAAGGTGGGGGAAACGTAAAATCCCAAATTATCGCGCTGGGCATTCAGCAATAAGGTTCTGGCGTCGGAGCCCGCGCTGCCAGGGGTGGTCCCCGTGCCCTGGGCAGCACAAATGGGCATCTGTGGCTGTGCTCAGGCTCCAACCAGGCACATCCCGATGGGAACGGACGCTGGCAGCCAGTGTGGCTGCTGCAGGCTTCTGAGCAAAGCTCTAACGGGAAGAAATGATGGGGGGAAAACAACTTGTGGGTGAATGGGGCAGAAAGGATTCAGTACAGGCAGTGGTGGTACCATCCTGACATTGGGTGTCTCCATGGCCAGGGATCCTGCCCCAGGGTGAGTGATGCTGGGGGTTAAAGGGGCTGAAGGGCTCCAGGGTGCCTTGGAGAACCTGGAGGGAGTTAAGACCCACGGGCATCCACTCAGTTTCCACTCTGAGCAATACAGAAAGTAAGGGTACAAAAATCCATAAATCTGTTTCAAATCACTTTCTCTTGGTTTCTCCCTTTCTAGCCCAAAGTGAACACACAACCCAGCATAACGAGCCCTTGGGGTTAGTGTCAGTGCTAGAGTCAACATTTCTGAAGGCTACAAAGTTCCTATTTTTATCTTTTAGTCTGGCTAATGCAAACTTTGCCCATAACCCAAACTTTCTGTAAGTTCCTTTTCATGGTTAGGGGTTTTAAATCCTACCTTCAAAAAGGAAAAGAACATCCTTAATCTCATCAAAGATTACTCTGCAATAGTGATCTCCTGTTAACATCAACTGGATTCGATTCACCCATTAAGTTCTCACACGATTATTGTTTTGTTGATGAAGAATGACCTTCAGTTTCATTTCTGTAAAACATGTATTTATAGGAAGAAAATCAATAGACACGTTCTCACGCTTTCCTATTTCTCTCTCTTCTTTTTTGGAGAGGTTTTCATTTTTTTCAATTTCCAGGGTGCACAGGTGGGGTTTTCAAGCAGGTAAACACGACCTCTCCTTCCTGAAAAGCAAGCTCATCAGCTTCTTTTCATCACCAGTCCATCAGAGAGAACTGGTGAGTGAAAAGTGCTCCAAACTGAAGTGAGACACATCTCATTGATTCTTTTCACTGGCCAAGCTGAAGGACAAGTAAATTGGATTTTTAAAATCCTTTCACTTTTAATACAGTATGGCATCATTAGTAATGTGAGTAAGTAAAACTGTTTATAGCAGATGTTTTTCTAAAGGTGACTGTAGGCCCCAAAAGTGACGCCTGATGGTTGTAAATCCAGGGTTTCCCAGCACTTACATCAAATATCCCTAGGGCACTAACACACCTAATAAATGCAACCAACCAGAAAGGGGAGCACAGAATGGGAAAAGTGGAGTTTCACACTTAATCCGGGATTTTACTGGGAAGACATCACTAGTGCTGGAACTATAAACAGAAGCTGGGTTTGCTCAGTGATTTAGAGGTGTCTGCACAACAGCAGGATATTTCAGGAGAGTCCCCCCTGCAGCATCTGCTCCCTGCTGAGCGGCTCCAGTGATCCCAAAAGATGCTCGGGTCCCACTGAAAGCAATTATGGTTTACAAGTGCCTTTGCTAGTCCCTGCTTCAAGGATAACCCGTGTCGACAGCCAAAGCTAAGAATAGATCACAGCAACTCCAATTCCCTCTGCTAGGACACTGCACAGAGGCTGAAGTCCCGGGCTGTTCCCACATGGATCCCTGGACTCCTTGGCTGTCTCCATGTCTGGGCACTGGACTCCTCCCCTCTGCCCTTGGTCCCCCATCTCTTACTGAGAAAAAACAGAGCCCTGTGAGCACCAGCCACCACATCATCATTCTTTTCATTCTAATCCATCCAAAAGAGTGTTCATGGTGTCCATGCATCCCTGGGATGCTCCAGGCAGGGAACCTTGAACAGGGTGAGAAAGGCTGGATCCAGACATTTTCCTTATTTTCCTGGCATGGCTTGGTGGGTTTTTTGGGATTTTTTGTACTTGGAAGGGAAATTTTTGGTATCAAGCGGGTTAACAGGTGATTGCTGATTAAAAGAGAAAGGGAGGCTGTTTATTTTGGTGTGGGGAATTTGTTGAAGAAGCACCTGCACGCAGCCATTTCCAGAGGCTGGATAATGCAGAATCCAGGCTGCTGGGTCATGGCATAGCGGTGATGTAGCAGAGGGGCCATTTACACACACGACATGCTGGCTTTGGAACTGATTCCAGGCTGCCCTGACCTTCCCTGTGTGGTTTATGCCTGTGAAAAGAAGGGAAGGATGCTGGGATCAGACGTGGTTTTGGCAGCACGTTACACTAGCTGCACCTCGCGATAGACACATCATCATAGGTGTGGATCATGATTTAGGATTTGGGACAGTCCTGTGCCTTTTGTTTAAATGTTTTATAAAAATACAGGGCAATTTTTGTAGCTTTTCTGACTCCTCTTTCTTCTCAGGCAGGTTGTAAAGCAAGATATTTAAGATCAGCTGCTTCCAACCCTCCAGACAAAGCATGGAGCTTGTTTTCAGCAGTGGCAGACACTGTATGCTTCAGTGGCTCATAAAAGTCCAAAGCCATATTCCTTTTGGGCTGAAATGCTTTGTGTTTGGTATCAGATTTTATACTTACTGGGTCGGTTGTTTTCAGCTGTTGAAAAGTATGTGGTGGGTTTTTTCCTCTGTTCCAATCTATGGATAGTGAGAAAATGAGATCATCCAGAAAGAACTAAAGCAAATAATTCAGATCTGGATTGTGCTGTGCATTTCACCCGTGCCCAAGTTTCAAGCCAAAATGAAAGTTAAGTTAGGTAAGCGGGTTTAAAGCTCAAAGCACACAGAGCAGGGCAAATTGTATGAATTATTTTAACTACAACCCATGGAATGGTATTGCTTTTGTAAAAGTCTTTTGACAACAAATAGTCTTGTTCAAGGCCTTCCAAAGTGAGGTATCATGCATCAGACAGGCACTGGCTTGGATTCTACAAAACTGACAGCATTTCTGCATGGGGAATGAGCAGATCATATAATATCTTAGGGAATGGCAGAATCTGGGCATCAGATGTTCCTAGGTCTTGACTGTATTTCAGAGAGCGCACTGTGAAAATATATTCTTGATAAGTGTGATTCAAAAAAAAAAAATCTCTGAAGCCTAAATAAACTGTGATAGGAACATTTCAAGCATGCTGGAGTTTACAGTAAACAGGATCACAGCTGATTTAAAAATGAAAAAAAATTCATTACTATAGAAAGCACAGTCTCTGCAGGCTGCGCTGCTCTTGGGAGGGAGCTAACAGACACAGCATCTCATTTAGCCCTATCTCTGCAGGCAGCAGGGCTGCTGCTCAGCACCCAGCACAGGGCACGCAGCACCTTGCAGGAGGAAGCTCTGACGAGCAGAGTTTAAGCAGTGCCCCCTCACTACAGGTCCCAGTGTTTGCCTGCCTTTTTTTCTCTCTGATCCTGCTCCCTTCAGCTTAGCAACCTATTGGCATTAGGGGAGAAAATGAAGGGTTTTATATCCTTGTGAGCTTTCAGGGCTGCGAGTGCTCCCACCATATTTCTGACTCACTGATGTTGTTTCCTTCAACCTTCTGAAGAAGAAAGAATTCCTCTATCAGTGGATCACCTCCTCCGCAGGCCTACCCTTTCCTATCAGCTCATTTGGATTAAAACCTGGCTCAGAGCTACTGTGAAAGATCTGTAAAGTTGTTCTGACCGAGGGAAGGTATTTATGGGAGCCACAGATAGGATTAGGGTGCTGCTGTCCTCCCCGGACCCTCAATTCCAGCTCACATCCTCAATGCCACTGCGAGCCTTGCATGTGCCCTCCCAGTCCGAGAGCCGAGCCATGGATGCAGTTTTGGCAGGCAGGGACATTTATATGATTGTCCCAGATCAGGCACAAGGGTCATCACAAGGATCGAGTTAAAAGCACAGATGCTGCAAGAGAATTGAGAAAACAGGTAGAAGTCCCATGGGAGGCTGAGTTAGACACTATGCAAGGGTGTGCAAGTGTGTGTGCCAGACAGATACTGTGATGTGCCTGAATATATTTCAAAACAATGAATTTTATTTAACTTCTTGCAGCTGCTTAGTTAAGAAGGAAATCCTACCAGACATGTATAAGTGCAAACCCCTTTTTGTTCCTGTGTCACATCACGGTGATTTCCCTGAGACACAAAGCAGAATTAAAACCCACCCAGCTGGAGAGAGAAGTGAGGCTGCTCCTGAGCACAGGTGTGCTGGGGAAAGTAGCTCCACAGATCCAGGGCACGTTGATCATCATTTCCACTGCTTCAAATCGGTTTGGACAAAAATCACAACAGCGTTTAAAACCTACTTGATGGCTGAGGGAAGGGAAAGGAGAAAGTGCTGCGGAGAGATGGGCTGGAATTTGAGGGAACACTGCCCTCTTCTTTTGTATTTTATCAAAGGGTTTGTGCGATGCAGGTGCCGAAGTCTCTGCTCGCTTGCTAATGATGCACACTTACATCAGTGAAAGCCTTATCACCACTAACCCCATGAGACTGGCACCGTGCTCAGGAGAAATGCTGGACTGGGCTGGCACACGGACAGCAGACTCTTTTCTTTAGAGTAATGGCTTTCCTTCACACTTCTCCTCCTCCTTCCCAGGTCAGGGCTGCCCACGTTAGGCTGCCTTTCATTGTGAGCATCAATGTGTTGTCTGGCTGCTGGGTAAATACATCAAGTGGCTCATGCCCAGTGTGCAGCTCTCATCATTCCTTTCTGTCGAAGCTGCTTTTCAGTGATGCCCCGGTCTGGGGGTAGAACACATTTCCTGCAGGCTGAAGCTGGCCAGATTCCTTGCTGAATTGGGGCTTGATAACTATGTGTTGAGTGTCACGCATCAGAGCAGTGAGCAACAGCCATATGAAATACTGTAGAAAAGCAGCATTTCACTTCTAGAAACTCAGTGTTTCTAAGCAGATGCTATCCAGCAGATAAAAGCAGAAACCTGCCCTTTCATCACGGCTTTGCAAGATTTGTGTTTGCCCAATGCGGTGGTATCTGGGTGACCATAACAACCCATTACATTCATTTGCCCACAACTGATAGCATGAAAGAGATTCTTGCTGTATTGAGACAGTCAGTGATGACACACAGCCAAACAAATATTTGACAAAGGACAGCTGGGTTTCACACCACTCTCTGAGCAACCCTCACTCCATCCCAGCTATTTTCTGCTCTCACAGCTGCTTTGTTTGAATGTTTGATTTCTCCTCCCAGTTCAGGTTGTCCCGTTGCACAGAGTGGTGAGGCAGGGCAGCATCTCAAAATGGCTCAAGGTGTCTCTACAAAGTGCCAGGAGGAATTATTTCTGCATGTGCTGGCCTTGGTATCACACCATGGTAGTGCCTGAGCACACCTCTGACTGGAGCAGGACAGTTTGGCTGGCCGGGGATGGCCAAGGTGCCATTCCCACATCCACATCTCAGGTGGCACACGGACTGTGCTCGGCTCCCTACAGCTCTTGAAGCCTGGCTGGCATCTCCTGGCCATCCGAATATTTTGGTTGGCAACGCATGGAGTTAAGAAGTTTGGCCACATCTGCTGACACATCCATCTAAAACCCTGCTGAGGAAAACGAACAGCTACAAAGTCCAGCCATGCAGGACGAGATAAACTTAATTCAAACAATCTCGAGTGCGTTTACATCAGGAATTTACACTGGGGCAGCTGGCTTGGCTTTAAGCAGGAGTAGCTGGCTGGAGGAGCACAAAGCGGTGCCGTGGCTGAAGGGCCCTTGGTTTGATGCTGTTGCAGGGCAGATTAGAGCCCAGCAGAGCGTTGGAGGCTGCAAGCAGAGCCCTCTGTTACAGGCTTAGGGAGAGGATGCCGCAGGCAGACGGGCTGCTGAGACACGGTGCTAAGAACAACTTACCAGCCAGCTCCGAGGAACCCTGTTTCTGTACACCACTTGATCACATTGTGCATGAAGCTGGGATTTATCTCGGCAGTGGTGCTGGCTTAAGCAGCAAACACCACTCAGAAGAAATTTCCAAGTAGAAAGGAAAAGACTCCATAGGAAAAAATCTCATCAACTGGTGCGGCTGGAGTGTCCCAGTGGCTGCAGATGACCATGACACATGTGGACATGCCCACAGTTCCACAGCCCTGGAGCAGTGATGCTGCAGCAGCTCTGTCCTGAGCAGCTGGGAAGCCTTTGAGCAGGGCAAGGATCTTCACAGCCAGCCTCACATGTCAGCCCTCGGGTTATTCCCCCACTGGAGCTGCAGGAATCTGTAGCCTGTACCAAATGTGGGAGCGGTGACAAGACCCGGCCCTGCAGTGACACGTCTCTTGGCCCCACATCACAGGGCCACACGGGGCTTCCCTGCACCTCCTGTGTTTGGAACCAGGGCTCTGCTCCTGCCCATGGTGGGTTGGCTCCTGCCTTGGCCCAGCCCGCCTGCAATGTGTTTTCCCAGGCAGCCCTAGAAACAGTTACTGACAACATCTGGTAACAGCCTCACCCTATTCCTGGCCCTTTCGGGGCCCTCCTGGTCAAATTTGGGATTTTAGAAAAGCTAGACATGAACGAAAATCTCTGGCACTACTTTCTCTCTCTCTCTCTCTCTCTCTCTCTCTCTCTCTCTCTCTCTTTTTTTTTTTTTTTCTTTTTTCTTTTTTTTTCTTTTTTTTTTTTTTTTCCTTTTTGTGGTGGGTGGGTGGGGGGGGTGTGTGTGTGAGTGTCAGGTTAAGCTGCTCTGATAGCAAGGTCTCACCCTGCCTGCTGCCACTCACCTGCCCACCAGCTTGGGTCCATTTTTAAGCCCAGGTAACAGCACACTCATCCAGAGGTGGATAGGAGGATAGTGTAAAAACCTGAGCCAGCTCTTGTCAGGCAGCGTGTGGCTCTGCCTCTACCTGATGGCCACATTTCGCCTTCTGGCCACAAGCGTTTGCTGATGCTGAGCAGTTTGGGGCAGGAGAGGAGCTCAGATCTCAGCTCACAGCACCTCCCTCCTCCCCGTGCCCCCTCTGGATGCCTTTCCTCCCTCTCCTGCAGCCTTTTGTTGTGCCCGGCTCGGCTGAGTCTCGCTGCAGAGCTGACACTGGTGCAGAGGAAGTGGGACTGGTGTTTTGTTAGATGGTGCTTTTGTCTCTTCCTCTCGGTTGGTATTGAACTGCAGAGGCAAAGAGCACGCACTGAAGATGGTGTCTCTGGTGAGATGTCTAACGCAGGTCCCGACTGCTCAGCAGTCATTAAACATCTCAGAGAAGATGTTCCAGGAAGAGGGATGTTAACCTTGTGGTCCTGGACTGATTCCAGCTCATTTAATTACAGTTTTCATTGCTGAAATTTGCTCTGCACTTTTGACCAGTTATGGGATTTTTTTTTTCCCCATTTCCTCGAAGATGTTGAGCAGCCTTGCTGTGAGCTGACACATTCCCCACACAAGCTGAAGCAATACAAAGCTACAGCTGCTCCCGCTCCCAAGTTTCTCAAGTTCATTGTATTTTCTGACTACTTAATTATTCAGGATTCTGCAAAGTATCACCAGCTCACCTATACAGAACCATTTTATCTGTTTAACCTGGATATATGTATATATGGACATGCATGTATAGCACAGACTATACATGAGCCAAATATATGCTGTTGTGGCACAGAAGATGACCTTTATCATTAATATAAATATAGATAGAAATATAATACATCATCATACAGAAATATAAAAACTAATTTGAAAAAATACTGTAATGCAAGCTAAACAACCTACACAGTCCCTTATAATGAAGGGAGTATGAGTATAAAGCTATGTAAAAACATTATATGATTATATACATTCACAGATGAGTGTACACACACACACACACACACATATATATATATATATATATATAAGGGGTGTGGAACCAGATGAGTTTTAGTGTCTCTTCCAAGCCAAAATTCTACGATTCCATAGAGAGGCAGCAAAAGGCCACTGAGCCCAGCTCATGTCAGAGGCCAGATGCCAGCCAGAGGATGTGTGTGCCCACAGAAAGCCTGGAGCTGGTTTGAGTTTGGGGCATGTCCCCTGCACAGGCAGGGGTTTATGAGGTGATTTGGAGAGAGACTCTTGGTTAGGAACTGCAGTGATAGGACAAGGAGTAACGGGCACAAATCAAAAGAGTGGAAATTTGTGTGAAAAATATTGGGAAGAAATTCTTCCATGTGAAGGTGCGAAGAACCTGGCACAGGTTTCCCAAAGAAGCTGTGGCTGCCCCCGGATCCCTGGAAGTATCCAAGGCCAGGCTGGACAGGGCTTGGAGCAACCTGGGATAGTTGAAGGTATCCCTGCCCACGGCAGGGTGATCTTTAAAGTCCCTTCCAACCCAAAACCATTCTATGATTCCACGGAGAGGCAGCAAAAGTCCGCTGAAGCGAGCCCAGGTCAGTGACCAGAACCGTGCCGTGCCATGGGCCTGCCCGTGCCCACAGAAAGCCCGGAGCCGAGCGATTTGCGGCGGGGGCATCCCCGCGGCTCGGGGGCCGTCTGTGGGGCGCTGCGGGCCCGGGCCCGGCGCGGAGCGGTTTAACGGCCGGAGCCGCTCCCTCACACCTGCCCGTGCTGCGCTGCCCGCCCTGGCCCGCAGGCGGCGCCGCGCGGCCGCCGTTGCCGCCCCCGCCCCGCGCCCCGGACCGCGGCGGGGCGGCCGCGCCCGGCGGAGCTGCCGGGGGAGGCGGCGGCCGGCGCGGCTCCCGCCCCGCCCCGCTTCCCCGCCATCCCCGCCCCGCCGGCCCCGCCCCGGAGGCCGGCACGCTGGCTCGCTCGCTGCCGGGGAACATGGCCGAAGTCGGGGAGGACAGCAGCGGGGTGCGGGCTCTGCTGGCGCTGCGCTCGGCGCCCTGCAGCCCCGCCGCCGCGCCCCCTCCCGGGCCGCCGCCCCCGGCCGCGCCGCCCGCCGCCTGCACCGGGCCGGTGCTGGCGCGGCTGCAGGGCCGCGAGTTCGAGTTCCTCATGCGGCAGCCGGCCGTCACCATAGGCCGCAACTCCTCGCAGGGCTCGGTGGACGTCAACATGGGGCACTCCAGCTTCATCTCGCGGCGGCACCTGCAGCTCAGCTTCCAGGAGCCGCACTTCTACCTGCGCTGCCTCGGCAAGAACGGCGTCTTCGTGGACGGCGCCTTCCAGCGCCGCGGCGGCCCGGCCCTGCAGCTCCCGCCGCAGTGAGTGCCGGGGGCCGGGGGCGGCGGGGCCGGGCCCGCTCCGCTGGGCAGGAACGGACCCAGGGGCGGAGAGGGACCCTCTGTCCCGGGGAGGGGACGTGGGGCTGGGCGGAGCGGGGGCTCCTTCGAGGAGGAGACGGTGAGGGGTGCCTCGCCCCACGGAGCAGGCGGTGAGCTGCCCGTGTCCCCTGCAGGGGATGTGTGTCTGCCAGGAGAAGGGCCTGTGGTGATGGTGAAGGGCCACAGCTGACGAAGGAAACGGAGGGCAAGGGTCCCCCTGCCCACCAAGGGTCTGAGGGTTTGGTGAGGGTCTGCCTCTGAAGAAGGTGGAGGGCTTGAGATAGCAATGAGGGATCCTCCTGCTCACAGAGAGCCTATGGGGACAGTGGAGGTCTCCTCACTTGAAGTTGGTTACAGTGGGTGAGGAGCACTCACCTGGTGGAGGGCGTGAGTTGGTGGTGAGAGACATCTGCCTGATGAGGTTCTCAGCATCATCATGGGACGGCCTCACCTTCCCAGCCTTGCTGCCGTCCCTGGCTGAAAATAGGGATGATGTTCATTGGGCCTGGGGCTGCTCCCTCTGGGGGAACCATGTCTGGTGAAGAAGTGTGAGCCCCTCACTGCAGGGTGTCCCCCATGGTCATCATCCTCCATGCTTGCCTGCAGACAGACTCATGTTCAACTGGTGGCTCTTAAGGATTTCAGAAAGACAGAGCAGAAGGAAGGACTCTCAGTGGGCTAAAACTTGCTACACCCAAGGCTTGTCTTCCTTGGAAAAGATCTAGCGGAAAAAGTTGGAAACCACTTTGCCAGAATTGCTTACTTAAGGGTTGGCAAGTTAGGTGTTGTTCCTGGTGTTTCTCTGGAACAGCAGAAAAAAAGGAGTCCGGCCAGGCTGGGAGTGATGCTGCTCTCCAGGACAGCAGGTGACCAAGGTGTCTTTGCTCCCTTAAGGAAGAGGAGAGGGGTGCAGAAGGGTTTGATGTGCTACCAGGGTCAGTGCCCTGTTAAATTCTCTTGCAGAAAGAAGAATGAGGTTGATGTTAATCTATTTCTTCCTGTGAAAACATTGTTTATAGTTGCTGAGTACTGTCCAGCCACTGCAGTGTTTCACCCCAGGGCAGCAGCGTGATAGTGGTGGGTGATGTAATTCCTGTGTGCATCTCCTCGGGTTGTTCCAGACTGACTGTGCCTAATGCCATCTCTGGGTGCGTTGTAAAGGCAGGAGACGGGGGGGGTTGTTGTTTGTGTAAAACATCTGTTTTCATCTGTCACGTTTTGGCTTTGGTACTGTTTACCTCCAGCACCAGGGTCCTGGTGTTATCCATCTCTCACCAGCCTGTTGCTCAGGGGAGGGTTTTTTAATTACTCATTTCCTCTGCAGGCTGCTTCATTTTGTACTTAGTAATTTAGTTATAGCTCCCTAGCTGCGCACTCTCTGAGGCGTTTTGGTTTCTAACGTGGTTCATTTTCTAAGAGAGATGTCCTTTAGTGTCTGGTTAATTAATCTGGCTTTGTAAAACAAGACCACCCCAAGCCCTGGGCACTTCTGTTGTCATTCCCTCTGGCTCTGGTATCTGTGCAAGCTCTCTCCTCCCTGTCATTCTGTTTCTTTACTTGGTTAATCATAAGCATTGTGACAGAAGACTATGTCAAACAGCAACCTCCTTGCTTATTTCTCTCCCCTTTCTTTTGCTCCTGATTGCTGGAGTGGGAATGGCAGCTTTCCTTCTGCATTGCTTTAAAGGGAGGAGTTTAATGTACACTTATGAACTCTACACAATAAGGCATCCTCGTAGCTTGGCTGCTGTTTGAGCTACATAAATAAACTTGGTGCTCCTCCCTTTCTGACTTCCAGAGTAGGAAAATGTTTTGCATCAATCTAAAGGAATTTGCCCCCTTGCTTCTCTCAGGTAAACAACTCCTTACTGGCCAGTCAAGGGTTTGTAACCCAGACCAGGAAAAAGAGAATCTTGCTGAAGCTTGGTGTACACAGTCTTGATTGAGGCATGAAAGTGTCTGCTGTTTTCTCGTTATCTCCACTACTGAAAAATCACACAATTCTCTCCCAGTCACCCTCTCCACACACACACAAAATCTCTCCCCACTAAACATAAAGTGCCATTTCTTTCTTGTAGAGAAGCCTGTGTGCTTGCTGCCAGCTAATGTTGTCAGAAGGAGGACAAAGTGAGGACAGGCTGTAGTACACAGACTTTGCACAATGTTTTCTGCATATTATGGTAACACTCCTGCCGTGTTTGATACAGCCACACCTTTTCCGTGTACCAGCAGAATGTACAGTTTATGTTAAATTTCAGGAACTAGTGATCATTCCATCCAGCGTTTTAGAGGGAAGTCCTTGTGACGTGGGGAGTTCTTGCTGGTAATATTCTAAAAACCAGTTGTTTGAGTGGTTGTCCTCCCTTTCCCCCCCACACCTGTAAAGGATGGCAGAAAAGTGCAAAGTGCTGTTTTCTTTGGAGCACTGCAGTCACTGCTGCAGTTACATTACAAGCGAAGGAAATGCTTGTGCATCATGAGATCATGAATGGAAGCAGAGGGTTCCAGGAAAAAGTCTCTTTCAGTTGTAGTTCTTACTGTTTGTTAAAAAATAGATGGTGAGCTCATAAATTCTGTTTTCTGAGGTTCCTTCTCCCTTTACTACTTCTGTACAGAACTTCGCTTTTCTAAGTTTTCTGACTTGAGAAGTAATTCCTGAGATGTACGGAGAGTCTTGTCAGGAGGGGTGGGAAGGGAGGAAAGAGAGGGAGTTTGAGACCTCTCTTGAAGGCTGTACTTACCTCCTGTCTCAACAGCCCTACTCAAAATCAAGAGCTTTTGAAAAGCTTTGTATCATTTCCTCCCTCAACGTGGTGTGGTGTGGATTCTCCACTGTAACCAGGATTTTACTGCTGGGCAGGAGTATCATATTCCACAGCTGTGTTGTTATGGGAGGTTGTATTTCACAGATGTGATGACATAACTATACAGTATAATTAAACAGTAATAACCAACAAAGAGGACATTTCCTAGAGGTTAATGACAGTTAGGAACAAAGTGGGTGGAAGAGTGGAGGGCCTGTGGTACAGCTGAAGATCCTTAATCAGCTTAATTAATAAGTGCCACACTACAGCAGACATTACAAATATAAATCAAGATGAAATGATGGAAGTACTTACATCGAAAGTAAGTGCTTCAAATCAAATTAAGGATTTGCTAGAAACTCTTTTTATAGCTTGTGATATTTTTTTAGCTGTGCTGGTGGGAGCTGGAAATCTGTAGATAAATATCTGGATATTTTTCCATAAGAAAGAGAGGAACTCAAAACTACCAGGAGAATATGCACTAGATTTTAAAAACTCTTGATACCAGCAAAAGTGTAAGATAGAGCAGGAACCATTAACTGGAGTATTTTTTCCTGTTGGAAGACAGTAATTTCTTCAAATTTATGGTGTAATCAGGTGCTTACGGGATCAGGTTAATGATGAATTATTAACTTTTTCTTTGTTGTCTTCAAAATTGACTCAGTTTTAAAAACAATTGGCAATAACAAGTTAGACACTTCCAGTAACTAAAATAAGCATTGGTTTAGTTATTTATTTATTTCGTCTCCCAGAACAGAAGGAACTGTAGCAATTGAAAGTTACACTTGCTAACCTGAATTTTAAGTGGCTATAAGTCAGGTCTCCAGATGCTCTTAAATACAAAAGTTCTATTGACTAAACCTGCAAATGTTGCTTGAGCATAGCCTGATAATAGCACTTGAGCTTTTTGAACTGTGAGCTCAATAGATTGGAAAATGATGCTTGTCTGGGAATGTTTCATGGGATATTTGCTTATTGCTTCTGTGACCATTTAGAATTTTTGCAGTAGTGTAATTAATGGAGCCTGAAGTTGGTGTTTTTCAGTGTAAATGGGTTCTTTCAGTATGAGGTTTCTAAGCATAAAAACAAGTTTTTAAACCTGTAGTTCTTTTAGCATTTAGGAAATAAATGGAGGAGGGGTTTTAGCTTGTGGATGAATACAGAGGAAGCAAATATATGGATGTATGAAATCAAATTAAAACATAGAGTTAAAATAAAAAAAAATTACATATATAAGCCCCATTATAAATTGAAAACTTAGCATGCATGTCGAGTTTTATTAAGAGCATGCTGCTTTATTTATAATGGGATTTTTCTAGATGCTCAATAAACTTGACAAAAATAAATAGTCCAATACTCTGACCACACACCAAGGTGCTGATCCTGCAGAATTTTACACGTGCATTAATCTTAAGTTCCCTTCGGTGTTTGGGTAGTGGGGGTGTCTCAGCAACTGGAGTATAGCAACCAGAAAATGGAGAATTAGATCCAGTTTCTAAGGGACGTGGCTGTACAGTCTGATAGCCAGAAATTCAAGGCACTAATTCAAGCTTTTAAAAAGTGCCATATTCTGAAAAATGGAGATGTGCACAATGCACTGCAGTGTTTTGGTGAGCTCACCAACCACTCAAGCTCCATTCTTGTGGTTGGAATGATTCCATCACGGTGGGTGCAAGGAAAGGTGTCCTTACATCTGGGGGCAGCTGCACACCCTGTGTACACACACCAAGGAAATGCTTTGACCGCATAACCACGACTGCAGAACTAGTTGTTTCTGAAATGCTGCATATGTATGTTGTCTCTGGTAACTCCTCAGGTAGTTTAGTTTCTTAAATATTGAATTATCTGCATATGCAACTGTTTTTTGGGGGGATTTTTTTTGTTCTGTGTTTGAAATGCGTTGTTTGCTGTGCTACAGCTTGTGGATGGTGGTTTTACTCTTGCTAGAAACCCTTTAAAGATTTGCTTTCTTAGTGCTTCCTCTTGTATTTTTCATGCTCTTACTTAATTTCAAAGACTGTCTTTGAGAACAGGTTTTTTTTTGTTGCACAGCAAGATGTGATAAAGGATTACTTGATTTTAATTATGGAATTCATGTCAAGTAATAATTTTTGGCTAAGCAGCTCAATTTGTCGTGAGTTATATTAAATGTTTGAGGAAAAGTTTCTCTCATGTGAAACTGCTGCTCAATTTGTTGATTCAAAAATAGCTGTGCTGTAAGTCAGGTTGTGAATATAAACTAAGGTTATGCAAAGCTCTGTGTATGTCCTTACGGATTCTTTTAAACCAGGCTTGGTTCAGCTTGGCTGATGTGTTGATTATGAAAAGATTAATCTAACGAGAACATGCCACACTTGTCTTGTACAGTTTGTGTGGAGTCTCAGCTATAAAGTCATAAATGTGGATTCAAGTTGTGCTGGTGTAACTTCTTTGTGCTAGCAAACTCTTAATCATGGCACATATCCTTAGGTGACTGTGGATTCCTTCCTGTGGGTACTGTTGTGTTTTCATATAAATCTAGAGGATGAATGAATGTGAACGTTTTTGCTTTTTCTGAAAATGGGGAATAAAAATGATGAAATCCGTCGTAATTCGTATCCTAGTTATTTTGGTGCCAGCTGTGTGAGCATACTCACCGTAGAGCATCTGTCCTGGTAACAAATCAAAATAATGCTGTTTGCTTTGTTTTTTACCCTCCCTCTCCAGAAATCATGATCGGCAGCCTTGCACTGAATAACTGAAAGCATAAATGACAGCCAGATTAATGTGCCTGTTGTCTTTGTAAGCGAGCTCCCAGTAACTGCTCCGCTGGCCATTTGGCGTCAGAGCTGTTCTGTGGGACACCAAATTCTCTCGCTCAGCATTGCAGTTTCCTGGAGGAGTAGATGTGGCAACAGGATGTTGGTAGAGAACAGGGAACTCCTTGAATTTGCCACTTATGCCATGCAAATAAAGGCTGATTGCTGGCCCAGGTGTGGTAATTGGTGTTGCCAGTCTGTTATTGAGAGGAGTTCGTGCAGCGATGGGTTTGGGGTCTCTGTGGCAGCCTGGGGTGACAAAGGGGACACAGGCTGCTGAGGTGCTTGTTAAACCACTCCGAGATCTGACAGTTCCCTCCAGCTGGCTTTCCTATTCTGGGGGGATCTCTGCTGGCGCTCAGCTCCATATCAGCTCCTCTGGCATGTGATGGTTTACTCTGAGCTCCTTCTGGCTCGGTGTCTGAGCAGTGTCTGGGTGTTCTGCCATCAGAAACGAGGGGCTCCGTAACCAGAAATGCTCCACAGACCAAGCTTCACCTCACTGCTGCTTAGACGTGGATGAGACAGCTTTCCTTTCCAGTCCAAGTGGAAATGTGGCTGAAAAAAGAAAAATCATATGCTTTTGAGCTGGTGATGTTAATGAAAAGGGAGAAAAATTCTCATTTGCTTTTAGTACAGATTCTTTCCTTTCCTTTTCCTTAATAACCACGCAGAGCACAGAGGCTTCACTCACATGTAGTCATGCCCAACACCAGCTTTGCTTTATTATCTCTGGTTCAGTCCCTGTGCACCCAGGAGTTTCCTGAGGTTGCAGACTCATGACTGGGATATCCATTGTAAAGAAAGAAAAGTATGGCAGCAAAATGTGCTGTAAAGCTTAGTCCACAGTGTGTTGGGTAGTGAAGGTCTTTGTTCTCTTACATTTGCATATGCTTTGCAACAAATGCCTTAGAAATCCCCTGAGCTTGTGAAGTGTTTTCTGACAGGTAAACTTAGGTTAAAATGTTGTTTTATGCATTTGAAATGGCAGATGGGCCCTGATGTAACGAAGTGCGTGACTGAAACCAGGGAATATGTGGGGCTGAAGGTCTGGGTGTCATTTTTGCAGTGATTTATTTTTTTTTCCTTGACAAATTTTCACGATGAAAAAGCTGAAGCATTTTTTTTCTGTCTCCTGAATGTGGGCTATGAAAAGACATCTTGATGTACTTCCAGACATAGTTAATCGACTAATTGTGAGTACAAATTATTGTCTGGTCTTAATGCATTCACTTCAGTCAATAATTCAGTATTAATCACTGAACTGTTTTTTCAAGTATTTATATGTCTCCCTATTTCAATTGACTGCAGACTCCTCATAAAAGCAGATTGATGAGATGCTTATAGAGCAGATGAATTTCTCCCTTAAGTAAATGTGAGTGAAAATTTCCATCCAACTGTATATTCTTTGTTTTCATAGTACAAATACAATTTTACTAATGTCTATTCACTCTTGTCCACAAATGTTTTTTGCTCGTAATCCACATTTTGGTTTCTTTAGAACAGCTCAGTAAATGCATGTGTGCATTCCTTCTGCATGGCAGTTAATTTTAATGAAATACATATTTTATTGGACAGTAAAACATTTAAGTATCTTAATGGCCTAATTAATACTCTGTATCCACTTCTGCCATGTGTATTTTGCTCTTCGTTATCCTTCTGCTCTTTTTCGTGTCCTCGTGCATTTTTTATCATAAAAATTTCAAGCAATCTTGAGAGAGCAGTCTATTACAAGACTGTTCTTTGAATATTCAGCAACTCTAAGATTTGATTGATAGTCCCTTCCCGCCCGTCCCATCTATTTTTAGTAACTTAAAAGCGAGTTTAATTTCTTGGGTTGTCGTTTGTTGTGCATGTGCAATTTACTTTGGTGGTTTTCCTCCCTCTTTTAAATGTACCAGATAGGTAATTTTCATGTTCTTTGAGGACATCTTGACAGTTGGGGAGAAATAATGTAGAAGTTAATTAGGAGCTCTGCCTTAGCTGAAGGAGCAAAGATGGACAGTCTTTGTCGGGTTCTGTTAATATATGCTGTGTGATTAGGATAGGAGGAGGAGTGGAAGGAAACTTTAAGCATGTTGTTACCACTTACTATCCTGCTCCAAGAATCTTCTAGCATAAGAGCCTGTTTTCACGTGCAAGTACAATCCACTCAATCTTTTAGGACAGAATGAGGAGGCAAAAGGCCTTGCAGAGGTGGTGTAAGCATTGTGGAAAAGGACTTCTCTCCCTCTCTCTCTGAAATACGACCTTGGAGCTGTACCCCTTTTTTCTGCTTCGTGCCACTTCAAGGAGAGCCTTGGGAAATCTTCCCACACAAACTGTTTTAATCTTCTATCTCCCTTCAGGCCACATACAGAAGCCACCAACAGTTTGTCTAAGCAGGACCGGACTCCCTGCAGAGCCAGTTTGTGCACTTGCTAAGGAATTGTTCTTGAGCAACTTCAGGCCTTTCCTCCCTCGAGGGCATAAGAACTCTGGACTCTTACACACTCGGAATCCTGATTGCGTGGGAGGAGAAAAGGACTAGACACAGAAAGCAAATTTTGTTTCTACCTGGTGGGTAGGCCAAAAATTATTTTGCTTTTCATATTCACTTTGAGGCGTAGCCGAAGCTGGTAAGGATAGGCTCTTGGTGTGGGAGATGTGCCAACTGTTATTTATTTATTGATCTCGTTCCTTTTTTTAATTGTCTCATGGCTGGAGTAATGTGGTGCTGGTGGCTGCCTGCCCACCGTGCATAAAGGGGTGTTGGCTATCAACAATCCTGGCAGTTTGGTGGCTTTTCCTCCTTTTGCCTTGTCCATTCAGCTGGATAATTACTATAGCTCTTCTTTTCCCATGTCTCAGACACCGTCTAATGAGGCAAGATAATGAAACTCTGTTAGTCCTGGGAAGACCTGCAAAGGAAGGCTGGCATATGCTTTGCTGCTAATGCCTTTATGGAATATTAAGGCAAGCACCGAAGTTTCCTTCAGGCATAGGAATTCTTAGGAGGAGATTCCTGATTGCTAGTGGCTCAATAAAAGAATTGCTCTCTGTTTTTGGTGTGTGTTTTGTGTAAACAAGGCATATGCAGGCTGGCTGTTGAAAATAGGCACAATTGAGTAGTTTAGACTTGCACATCATTTATTTACAATTGTGTAAAAATCACTGCAAACAGCCACAGAATGAAGTTGGGAAACAGGTTTGTTTTGGTGGATATTGATTCTGAGACTGACCAGGTTTGTTTTGGTGGATATTGATTCTGAATCTGAGGTCTCTTGTCACCATGTGGGTGCATCCTCTTCTCCAAGAAGCTACAGTTTCTTCTCCTTTCTTCCTGCTTTGTTCTCCATTGCAAGAATGAGAATTCCTTATAAAAAAACCTATAGCAGAAAACGGCCAGAATTCTGTTTCCCAAAAAGCTGATACTGCAAACTATGTAGTTCATATAAATCTTCCAGGTAAAGGTACATCCCTTAAAGTAAAATGTTCCCTAATTCTGTATATTCGCCTGAAGCAAAGGAAAGGGAGCATTAAACCATGCCAGTAATATGACAAGATAACTCTCTAAAATGTCCCTGATTTAAAAATAATGAAACCACTGGCGTGACAACTTCCATGTATGCTGTGTTTTGCAAGAGTCATTGTCACTTCTGTTGGTTAAACTCTTTTCAAGGATTAAAGCCCTCAGCACAGTTGTATATACTGGCAGGATTTAAAACACGTTAGAAATCTTGTGATTGTTTTTTATTGTTTGCAATCTTAACCACGTCCTGCTAGGTGGTCTTCCACAAGCCAATTCAGTACACCATCATCTGAATCATAGTAAAGTTAATCTCTTTTTTAGTAGGAGGGAAGGTTGTGCCTGGGATTCTGTTTTAGCCTTTATTTTAAATGTCAGTATTTGGAAGGATGCAGGTGGATGCCACTTTGTAGACGCTTGTGTAAGAGGCTCTCTGTTGCCCCAAATGTTTATTTGGCTCTGAGTCTAGAAGTTGTCAGCTTTTAAAACATTTAAACTACCCTCAGAGCTGTTTTAAAACAGTAATCCTGGCTTCCTCTACTGGGTATTGAATGGATTGTGAAATGTCTTCAGAGGGAGTGGAATGGACTTATGTGAACGTTTTGCAAAGTTTTAACTCCATATGGGTAGTTTTTTATACTGTACATAAATAGTGCATTAGCTTTTCCAAATCACTTTCTAAATGAACTGAGCCAGCCTCAAAGGAAAATACATCATAGTCATGTTCTGCGTGTTAGAGCCCTCTTAGAGAGTCTGATTGAATTCAGAGGTTAGTACCATCCCACACACAGGCTTTTTCTGGCATACATATGTGGAAATTAGGGTTTTTTTCCTGAGCTTTACTGAGGTGATTTTGTTTTGCACAGCCTTTCCTAATGTCTTTATAGGTAGTTCCCTGGCTTTGGAAGGGTGAGTCTGCTAAATGACTTGTGTGAGACCTTTCAAGGTATTGGGCTGACTACTTGAAAGCAAACCCTACTATGATGAATGGCCCATTAGAAGAAAGTTGATGGCATTGTAAATGAGATTTTACATGAGAATCAAACCGCTCTAGTGTATCCAGCAAAGATGCTGAAACAAGTGCCTCTCTCTGAAAAGGTTATTAGGAGATTTTATGAACTGCTATTTTCAAATGGTTAGTTTCCGCTTATTCTCCAGGGTACAAAAATTTCCCAAGAGTCTGGGTACTTGTAGTAATAAAGGACGAGTCTTCTCGAGGAAATGAGAGTTAGGATGAAAATGGGAGTAGAATTGAAGTTGCTGCTTGCCTGTGGCAGCAGTGGCCAGACTTGTGTGGTGAAAGGGGCAGGACCTGCAGCCAGCCGAAAGTTCCATGGCAGTAAAGCAAAGATTTAAAATTCTTAGTATTGAGTGAGGTATGGAAATGAATAACCAGTGCTTCTTGTAGAGGCCAACTGTGGCCCTGCAGTTAGTTGCATACTGTCAGTACATATTTAATTCTTGGTGTACTGTTTAATTTCTTATTGAAAACAGAACTCTGCGTAGAAGCTGGTATAGGGAAGTTCCTCAGCGTGGGTGCAGGTGGGGCTTTTTTTTTGGCACTGAGGTAGGTGTTAATTGTGGTTTATGATTGAGGGGGAAACATAGTTGAGTGTTTCTGCCAAGATGAGCAAAGAAGGAAAATAGTTAATATTGACCTTTTTCATTTTAACCAAGATCAGTGGGACCAGCAGAGGTTTGGAAAGCCTCTCAGAAGGGCTCTTGAATTTCACAGAAGCAGGGAAGGAATGAGAGGTGGTGGCAGAGGCTGAGTCACTTCTTGTGGTCTCTGCTGTGGTGGAATGGAAGCCAGACTTAGACTCTTATCTTAAGGTTTATCTTGGAGCAGGGAAAAATTGAGTGTGAATGGGTGCTAGGCAGCCTGCATCAGAAAATGGGTAAATGTGTGTGTATTCCAGAGCTGGTGCTGAGCGTTTCTGTGACATCTCTGAAAAGCAATGTCAGACTCACTCCCTGGTGCCGGCAGAGTAGCCACAGTCCAGGAGTCTTGAAGCAGCCAGGGGCTACGTCTTGTCATTGGGATTGGGAGTTGTGGTTTGGCAGTGCTCCCTTAGGACTGGAGAAAGTGGGAAATGAGAAATCCTACAGGAAGGTGAGACATGTCAGGCCTCTGAGCCCTCGCAAGGGCTGAGCAAAGCGTCCTCCAGGACTATGCAGTGTCTGCCATTTCAGCCTTCCAGTGTAGAATTTGATGTCTGAGGAAGGATCGATGCAGGACGAGGTGGCCAGAGCAGAACACAGAATTAAATGTCATCCTGCATTGTTTCATAAGAGTTGCCTTTCATTGTCCACTTGAATTAACTTAGTGGGACAGCAAGTTACTGTGAGGGTGGATGGATTAACCTTGTTTATCACTGTACTGTATTTTTCCAATACCATAAAACTTTGGCTGCTATCAAGCACACACTTGAAGTATATTTATCTCCACTGAGTGCTTTTCTCTTTGAAAGTTCTGTTCCACTCCATAGTTCTGCCAGTTTGAGCTGTACTTCAGCTTTGTTTAATGGCTGTTATCTGGTAGGGTTGGGATTTTGTTTTGGTTTGGCATCTTTCCTTTAAAACATTGCATTGGGATCTAAAATGAAGCTGCTTTAGAACGGAACACTCAGAGTTGATATTTATTTATTTATTTTTACCAGTGTTGTTAGAATGACAACCATATAAACAAAGCTCTGTGTCCTCTGAACAAGCCCCAAACTTGTGGGAATGCAGAGTCCTCCAGGGCTTTGTGGAGATACTGCCTTAAGACACATCTTAGCTCTCAGTCAAAGCAGGAGTGACAAGTGTGATGTTGATTCTTCCAGGACAGACGCTGGCTGAACAGGAATGAAATCCCCACTTTCTTCCGGCCTGTTTTACAGAGATCTAGTAATGACTAGAAGTTGTTCAGAAGTGTTTGAAGTGTAGAGCTACTTACTCTGTCACCTGGTCTAAACAGCTACCCAACCCCATGATAAACGTGGTTAAAATCCCTGGAGAGATCCTGTAAGCCCTAAATATGTGTTTACCACGTGAGTCAGGTGGGCTGCACTTACAGAGAGAAACAATTGATCCTGCTGCCCCTGTGTTGATCTTGGTGGCTCTAGCATGTGTGGTAAGCAGGAGAGGAGTTAATTTTAGCTTGATTAGCAACACAGAAGGGAATCAAGATGACTGTTGTAAATGGCAGCGGGATGAGATCAATGAGGGTAGTTTATTTCCATGCATCTGAGTGGGTGTTCTAAGCAATTTAATTTTTCTTTTTTGTTTGTTTTTAAGAGAACCAAGAATGCTAATGCATTTAATCCTTGAAATCCTTTTGTGGCTGCAGTCCTGGATACTTCAATGTTGTTGCACGGTCGTTGCTTTAAATGAACACCAGCTGCTTGTGTGCTGTTCCCCAGCAGTTCTTTGTTTCTCTGCTCTCTGTTACCTGGCTCAGCAGCAAGTGGCAAGTGATTCTCAGTACTGCACTCTCCGTTTTTTCTCCTACTCACCTTTGTTTATATTCTGCAGCATGTTCCCAACTGTTTATGATTAAACATTGCTCAAACAGCCAGGTTAAGATTTATTGACACAAAGGAGGCTGGGAGGAGGGAGTGGCTGGCCGGTCATCTGTGTCTACTTGCAGCTGATAGTGCTGTTATTGACGATGTCCACGTGTCTGTGCAGTGGCCATGGTGAGTCCCAGAGGCTGCTGTCCAAAAACACTGGTGAGGCACTGATCCCTGGCAGCACAGCCTTTTTCCCTTTGTGTGACACAGTAAAAGCGCGAGCGAGGCAGTTTGTGTAGGTGATGCACTCCTTTCTCTTCAGCTTGGCATTCTGGAAACATCCCACGGCTCTTGAGGAGGGGATCTCTATTTTTCTCTCGGTGGGAGAAGCTTGCTGATCTCCACGGAGAGAAATCAGGATTTGAAACATGCTAAAGGGGTTGTGACCTACAGGAGTTTTGAGCGGTGATCTTTCTAAAAAGACATCTTGAAAAACAGGGCTGTTACATGGAATGCAAAAAAGTTCAAAATAGAAGATTGGAAAGTGAGCACTATTTAAATTAAAATAAAGAAATGTTAGAGTTAAAAAGAGACTGAGTTCATTAAAAGAACAAAAACAATTTGCTTCCTGGCCCCTCTTAGCTATGTACAAACCAATTAACTATTTAGCCTTTAGAGTGTCTATAGGTAGCATGTTAAGTTTTCAAGTCACGGATACAGATAATTTTCAAGTTTTAGGGAAAAAAAATAAAATGCAATATTGACAGTATACTAAAAAAATAACAGATTGATCAGCCTAACATGGAAAGGGATTTTTGCTCTTAGATTTGATGATACGAGTGAGGTACACACACGTGTTGCACGTAATTTACGTTTTCTCTTAAGATCAAATATTTCTTGGCTGGTGCAGAAATGGTTAAGATAGGATCTAGACCTCCACAGGCTGGAATACCTGATTAGAGCAGCCATGGTGCACAGGCTGTTGTGTGTTATATAGAGTCTCTTACCTCTCCTTATTTTTATGTATACAACCACACACACAACAAAATAACATAATAGGCTTGCTGTGTGTTACAGATGGTATCAGGCATCTGCAGTGCTGATAGTGAAACTTTCTGGAGCTGGCAGCCAACTTCATTTAAATAAAAGCCTTGTCTGTTCTTTGTGCCAGCCCACTTCTTCGGTGGCAAACTTTCATATCAGGTTTTTGATGTCAGGCCACTCGTTCTGACACATAAAACACCTCCCTGTTCCCAAGCTTCAAAATAAACAGCAGCTTTATGCTTAATTTTAGCCTTTAAGGACATCTTTACTAAATGTTCTCTGCAGGTCTGTTAACACCCCTGGGAATGCAACTGCAGGGCTTTTCAGCATGGAAAAGCTGAAAGGCAGAATAAATGAGAGAGTGGAATTGTCTGGCAGAGTGTGGTGCTGGGTGAAGATGTGGTTTGCCATATGACACACAGAAAAAAGTTCACTGTAACTTAACTGTGCTCTGAGACATGAAGTTGTTTATAGTAAGGACTAGACAGCAGAACAGAGCAGCTTCTGTAACGCTGTGGTGGAAGTGGGGCCAGAATTCACCCTGGGGAGCTTTTAATGAAAAAAAAACCCAAACAAAACCCCTACCCAATATTGATCAAAAGGTAGATGTCAGTGATGCAGATTAATTTATATTGATGTAAAACGGCATCTGATTTTTGTGGGTGTAGGCAAGACCTTCTAAGACCTTGCCTTAGAAGCATTTAGCACCTTGGCAGGCTTGGCTTAGATCTTCACTGGCTGCACTCCATGAGATCTGCCCTGCGTGCTGCTGACCTGCAGCGTGCTGGTGTGCAAAGGAATTGGAGCACTTGGGAAGGGAGCAGGAATTTGTCTTCTGATAGCCAGCCCTGTGCCCAGCGCTCCTGGTTTGGGATGAATGGCATATTTTGAAGCTGACTCCAATGTTTTGAAATGTGAAGCTGAAGGAGGTACAATTACAGCACCACCTCTTTGTTTCTCTCTGCCCGGTGGATGGGCACCCAATAACAATCGTGTTGTCATGAGTATTTAAGAGGTGGCTTTTTTGTCTCTGTTCAACAGAGGCCCTTTACCTTAATGGTGTTTTTTATAAAAGCCTATTAATTATATTCTTCTGATTATACCAAAGCTTGCTTTCTGACATCATCTTGCTTATCATTTGTCTGGAAATAATTATCAAGATTTTTTTGGATCAGTTTTAATATAAGGTTTAGTAGTGGAAGCTTTTTATGTTTTAAATGGGTGAATTAATCCCTAGTCAGGTGTGGATTGAGTTTGTAAATAACTGGTGACAGTGATGGTATTTTGAGACTCGCCGTCAGGGGGGTTTTGCAGGCAAAAAGGTGAATGAACAGACACTTAGAGCTGGCTTATAGTTGCTGAAAAACTTTGAGAAAGGTCATTTTTGAAAATGCACATTCCTGAGCATTTGCACTTTGATGGCTCTCTGGAGGGGATTGGAGCAGCTTCTGGTAGGGGTTTTTTTGGCATTGGACTGAGTAGGATTATTAAAAGATGTGTCCAGCCAAGCAGGGGATAGTAGAATCTGGAGAAGACCTGTTGATAATGTTAATTGTCCAGGCGGGGTGGCAACTTCAGAGGGAGCCTCCTGCTATTCCTGCTGGCTCTCCATTAGCAGATGGAAACATCCTTCTCAGCAGTTTTGGCAGTTTCTGCCCTGTTCTTCTGTGAGCTGCTATTTTGACACTCCATGAATTTATTCCCTGACCTTGTTGCAGTGTTTCATTACACTGAAAAAGTGGCACCTATATCTTACCTGGTTTGCTCTTTTTTTCTCTTTTCTGCACTGTTTTACTCAAAGGGAAGAATCTGAAAGTGAAGCTGCACTTGATGTCTCAAATAATTTTCAAAGGGTGAAATCAGAACATTATTAAGGAGATGTAAGGAATGTAAAATAAAGACATGTATACAAAAATACAGCTCTTGATTCTTCACTGCTAATTCTCCAGTGTGAACTAGCCTTCAATGTCCGCACTTGAATGAAAAATTAACTCAATTTATCCATTTGTTCTCTGACAGCAATTAAAAGGATTGCTAAGAACAATAAGGAATTGTGAGGAAGATGTGTGAAACAGGATTACTGTTGAAGTTTCAGAGCATGATATGTATAGTGCAAACCCTCCTGAAGGTTTTACTTTTAGCATCCATGTGTTGGAGCCTAAAACCAAAATGCTTGTCTTCTTTTGTGTGCTTTTAAAGGTGATATATGAACCAAACCAGCATTTTGTAGCTCTTTGGGTTGGGCTTCTGGGATCTCTTTTCCTTTTTAGCCTATCAGCCTGGGGGTGTTTATTCTCCTTCCCCACCACCACCTGTTTGGCTGAGTTTCACTCGCTGCCTTTTCCTGGGATGGGCAGTGGCTGAGAGCTTGCTGCTCTCAGTGCACGGAGGGGGGATGTCTGCAAGGACTGAGGGATCACTAATATTTTAGTACATCCGTGTGTGCCTGCTGCTGGCAGGGAGAAGAATCCCGGAAGTTTGGCCAAACTTTGCCGTGAACGTTGCTGTCTTCAAAAGGAGTTTTGCTAAAATACCTACTTGAAAATCTGCCTCTCTGTGGAAGTGTTTCTCAATTTGTTTGAACCTTGATGAAATAGCATAGAGGGAAGCCCTGTGCAACTGTGCTCAATAGCAACATTCATAACAGCTAATTTACTTGGTGCTTTTAAGAGATGTAACTATTCATAAGTTGTGGTTTTGCCTGATGCTGCTGGTAGTATTTGTTTTAAGTAGATACACTTGCCTGCACACGCTCTTTGCCCATCTGAAATCTTGTCTGGCTGTGTTGGAAACCTCGTTTTAAGCTTGGTGATCTGCAGTGTTAGGCAAATCCCAGTGTAACCTGGGTGCCTTCTCATTAAGGGAAAAAGTCCTTTGTCGTGCATACAATTCCAGCTAGAGAGTAACAAGGAGCATAAAGAAAAGGTCTTGTCTGTTACCAAGAAATGGCAATTTTGAATTTTCCTGAGGCATTGTCCTTGTTCAGCCATCTTTACTGCACTTGCTTTCTCAAGGCCGTTCAGTGAATAAGCTCAGGAAGCACAAAGGTACTAAAAACATTGATTTTGCAGCGTGCAGAGCCTGTGGATCCCATCTGAGCTAAACACAAACCCAATTCTGCTCCTGCAGATGGGCCCTGCCAGTTGCCATGGGAGGATTGCCATGGGTACATGGCCACGGGAAGCTCCTGTTGGAATGCAGAAATATTTTTGGTCTTTTGTTTTGTCCCCTTGTACACAGCTGAGTGATTTGGGTTTTGAAACAATTAGGCTGAATTTTTAATAAATGGTGACTTCTCTGATTCAGGAAGTTTTGAAAATTTCCAGCCTGAGAGTATCAGCATGTGGCTGATGTGATTTGCCTGATAAAGACCAGAGCTCTTCTCAAAATGAATGAATTGCAGTTTGTTTTCTGAAAGGAGAATGCAGTCTTTGGATCATGTGATGCTTGAATCTGAGTCTGTGGTTACATGCTTCGTCTTTTTTATAGTCTATTACAAATCTGCAACATTTTTGCTGGTACCTTCTTCTCTCCTTTTTCTGCTTGATATTTTTTTCCCTTCCACCTTCTCTGTGTTGGTGATGCCATCTGGAAAGCAAGCTAAGGGATCTGATCTGCCTGGCAACTTAGTCCCAACAAAAAAGGAGATGAATAATTATTCCAGCGACCTCGTTTGCCTTGGTGTGCAGAGGTTTGGGTGGTACTGTTGGCATGAGGGTGATACTGAGAGGGAATGGCAGAAGAGAAGGAATGGTGGTGAAGGAAATGCCTCTTACAGCAGAGAATCAGATTTAGATTGTGTTAAAACAAATCTACATGAGATTTAGTGACACAATTGATATCTCTTTGGGGAGATTATTTTTAAGGCAGACGAAACCAGTGAGCCATCCACGTGAGACACAGAATTTTACCCGGTTTCCCATTACTCATCCAAGCAAGTCCGAGAAAGATGAGGATTTCCAGCTAACTCAGATGCATTTCCCGGGAAGGACAAAAAATCCTTCCAGTAATCTGGAATTACAGGGTAGTCAATAATAATTCTACTGGATCGGGTATGAGGAGATCCTGATGACTTCAGTGCGAGTTTGCCTTTACTAAAACTGGATTTACATCATTTCTAGTATAGGAGAAATACCTAAGGCATGGGTAATGCCAGGGACCCCAGAACACTGATTTTCAGCTACTGATACATCTGGTGGATGGAAATAGTTGCTGGAACTTTTTCTGGAAGAAGTTCCCTACAGAAGAAAATTTAAATTCATGAAACAGAAGTAAGACCACTGTCTTTTGAATTGAACTAATTATTTCAAACATGAGCTCACTCACATATTCACACAGGCAGTTCTGGTTCAGTCTTGGCTGACAGATGAACTCCTTTGTGTGTCTGCAGTGTTAAGCACGACAGCATATATTAAATACAGTGAGTGTGCTACAAAGCATGCAAGGCAAGTGATCTGTGAGCTCAGGGTAGCTCTGAGGTTAGGAACCAGTCCTCCAGATCTAAACTCATGTGGTGACTTACAGAATAATTATGACCAAACATTACAATGGGTTGCTCTGTCATTGGAGCAGTGGGGGAGATCTCTGTAGTCCTTTATTTGCAGATGATCTCAGTACTTCTTAAATCTAGTTTTCTGTCAGTTATGTTACAAAGAGTAACAGTGATTTTTTTCTAGCTTTTCCTCTCACTGAACAATAGTGGATAATACCAGAGGCGTTTTTGCAGGCAGCTCTGCGGTTTATTTCCTTGTCCTGCTGCTGTTTGGCCAAGTGCGTGTCTTGCTTTTCTTCAGATTAAGTTGATTCATTACAGGAAGAACAAATGTGGTTTCTGGACTTCACCATTTACTTGCAGACCCTTTGCTTATCTCTTCATGTATACAACAAACGATTTTCCCAGCCAGGAGGTGTTTCTCTGTGTGTTTCATAAAGGACTTTACGGGTAGGTCTTCAGTAGGATTTCTGTGCTAAAACTGCTCAGAGCAGTAGAGCAGTTGAAAGGGAAATAACAAATGCTGAAAACTCTTTACTTTTAGACTGCAGTAATCTTCAAAATGAACCAAGCGCTCTTAAAACTGTGGAATGTGTCCTGTAGCCAATAGAGATGTGTAAGGAAAAGCATTATAGTGACTCTTAAACTACCGTGGTGATAGGCACATGCTTGTTTTGTGATGTGTATTTAGACTAAAAGGAATTAAACGTATCTGTTTTCTTTTCTCCAGAACTCTGTGTAGCCTCAGTGCAATTAACTCTTTTTTTTTGAATGGAGATAGCACGACCCAAGTGGATGATATAACTGGTTTCTTATTGGTATTGCTTACTGAGTGCTATTTAGGGGAAAAAATTGTAGGGTAGGGAGTGGAACAGGAAATGTTGGATGACTTTATTATTATTATTATTTTATTGCAAAGGAGGGGTGAATAGTACCTAATCTCCGGAGACAGCTTTCAGAGTTTGTTGTATGGTTTTATGACAATCATTCAAACTAATATTCATTTGAATTCACTTGTGATTGAAAGGTGGTTTTTGTACTTGTGCTTTTGCCCACCTTGCTGCTTCAGACAGCTTAGTCCCAGCAATCAAAAACATAATCATTTTGAGCAAAATACTTGTGTTGATTATTCCCATTGGGAAATAAAGGTCGGGTTTCTTTTTGTGAAGGTAGAGAACATTGATTTGGTTATTTTAGTGGCTGAAATGGGAGACATCCTTCTCAATATTTTGCAGTTGAAGTGTTTTGTTTTGTACTAAGTGATGCATTGAGGTTTTGTGCTGTTGAAAAGCTGAAATTCTGAAAAGCGCTGCTGTCCCTGGGCAGAATGCAGCATCACAAAGCAACAAGTCTTGGTCAATAAATACTCCCAGCTCAGTTGTTGCAGAGGTCACACCAATTCTCAGAGCCTTGTTATTGAAGAAATTAGAATCTCAGGTAGTTCTTGTCTCACTTTGCTTATCTCTTTGTGGGCAGACCTTCAGGGCTCAGATACATGTTTAGGTAAGTGAAGCCAACTGTTATCTTTTTCTAACCAAATTTAGTTTCATTTTTGGTGCACAGGTGCTTAAACTTTCCCAGTGAGCCTTTTATGTTGTCCAAGGCACGTCCTTTCACACTGCTTCAAAGGGTTTTGTGAATAGGGAGTGGATTTAGGATTTTCATAGATGCAGGCTCGTGGTTCTTTACTTAGCTGGTTACAGGAGGTAATTGGGCACTTTTCTGTACAGCACCTGCACATTGATTGTAGCCTGAAATTTTGGTATTTATGGTGCACATTCATTGAAAGGATGACAAGTATCCGTCTTGCCTTCCAGCAGAATTATGTCAGGTATCTTGAAATAGCTGGTAAAGGTAAGAGCCTGACAGAGATGAGTGACAGCAAATTCTCACTTGTGCTGAGAAATGCAACGTGATTTGGGAAATTTCGTGTGTGGAAATAATACTGTATTCTTTGGGGTGAGCTGTGTGTAATTGGCACAAAACAAATGATTTTCAGAGAAATTACAGGGAACAGAGAAACAGCTGTTTCATGGGGGTTGTTTGGAATTTTTTCTCTTTTACAAGGGTTTTTGTGGGCATTCTTGGTCAAACTCCAGCCAGTAATGGCATAGTTCTGTTATCATCAGGACATGCTGCTGTGATTAGAGCTCTGGCTGGCCACCTTTGCTGAATCCAAGGAATTTACTGATTGTAGAGATAACTGCCTCATCCTCAAGAGTTGGACTACTGTCCTCTCACATCACAGAATCACAGAACTGCTTAGGTTGGAAAGGACCTTAAAGATTATTGAGCCCATCCATTCTCCCAGCACTGCCAGCGGCACCACTGAACCATGTCCCCAGGTGCCACATCCTCAGGTCTTTTAAATCCCACTGGGGAAAGTGATTCCACCACTGCCTTGGGCAGCCTGTTCCAGTGTTTGACAACACTTCAGGTGAAGAAATGGTTCCCAATGTTCAATTTGAAACTCCCTTGGCACAACTTCTTCTTGTCCTGTTTGTTACTTGGGAGCAGAGCCTGACCCCACCCGGGCTGTCCCCTCCTGTCAGGGAGTTGTGCAGAGCCAGAAGGTTCCCCCTGAGCCTCCTCTTCTCCAGGCTGAGCCCCCTTTCCCACCTCCCTCAGCTGCTCCTGGTGCCCCAGACCCTTCCCCAGCTCTGTTCCCTTCCCTGGACACACTCCAGCCCTTCCACGTCCTTCCTGAGTTGAGGGGCACAGAGCTGGACACAGCATTTGAGGTGTGGTCACCACACAGTGGGGCAATCCCTGCCCTGGTCCTGCTGGTCACACCAATGCTGATACAAAGTCAAGAGTGATGGAGGGAAAAGCTTGAGATGCTCAGTGTCAGCAGGGTGTTTACAGTATCTGCATGTTCAAAAAGAAAAGGGGCCCTTTCACTGAGGGGAGTCATGCTTAAGCAGGGTTTTGAATGAAACCTGGGGCCTGTAGTACCATCTAATCCAAACTGTAAAAAGTGATATTTTTAACAGAGCGCTTCCTACAATGTTTCTCGCTCAACTTGCGTCTCAGCACTGTAGCACAGATGCTACTGGTGCAGTTATACCCCCAACATTCAGGAATAACAGGATTTCATAAGTTATGACAAGATAAAATAGACAAAGATGGTACCAACTTGCTGATTAGAGCACATGTGTATTAGTTCCCGCTTACTTTTCTGGTTATTCCTTTTGCATGATGAACTGGAATAATGTTTATATATAACATGATATACTACATTATGTTTATATATATAACATAATATATATAAATATCATTCCAAGTTTTATATCTGCATGTTATATGTATATCTTACATATATGTTTCACCTTGGCTTTCTCATGATTTGTCTTCTTTTGTCATTGTGCTTTTCCTCAGTGTAAATGGAAAAGCATAAATCCAGCACAGTTTCCTGCCTACTTTTAAAATCTTTAAATAGCCTTTTCTTGCTGTCTTGCAGCAGATCTTAGCAGAAGTCATTTGGTGCTAACAGCACTCAGGGTGCTTTAACAAAGAAGTCAGTGACTGTAATAGCTTCTATTGAACCTGGTACTATGTTTTGGCAAATGCATCTCCCTTCCCTTTGCATCTGTGAGTAAAAGGTGCTTTGAGGAGGAGGAAAATGTCTGCTTTTTATAGAGCCACGCAGGGTATGCAGTCATTTTGTTGTGTTTTTTTTTTTCCCTAACCATCTTTCCTGAAGTCTGCTGTAGGGTGACTGTTTATGTAAAGTCTAGTGTTTCCTAGCACTTTATTTTCAGACTTTATGTAGATGAAATGTTTGTGGTCACTGTCACTGGTTCACCACATGAAGGATGCCTAATAGCATGGGAGCTGTGCTGTCAGTGGGAGGAGCTCGCCCAGGAAACTTTTGGAAAAAATCTGTCTTGTGTAAAACAAGCAAACAAAATTGTAGCAACGTCTTATATGTGACTGTAACCATGTGTGGAATGTGCACTCCTTCTCTTCCCCCTGGTCTCCAATGTATATATAGCATGCATTCAGCCACTTGCTGTGAATTCTGTGCACTCCAGCAGGCAGCACGGAGCCAGCAATCCATTTTCTGTGACTCTCTCCTGACTGTAGCCTAAGAAGGCAAGAATTGTTTCTGTGCAGTAGTTTGTGGAGGTTGGGGAGGCTGTTTGTGTGTTTTGAGTTTTAAAACAAACTTTAAAAAAATAAAAAGTAAAAAGCTTTCTATTCTCACTGCCTTGCAAAGCATCCTAGAGAAATTAGAACCCTTTCCCACAAGGAATTGATGGATGTGCCATAATGTAAATGTGATTTCAGTCCATATGATTTCTATGGCCAGGGACTGATGGCAGCACATACCTGTCTGTTAGCAGGTTACTGAGTAAACTCAGCAGATCTGTAACTGAGGCAGGCTCTTCCTGCTGGCAACAAGACCAAAGATTTTGCAGACCATTAATTCATCCATCTGACCAGCTGGAAATTTCAGGGGTGCTTGAAAGAATTGCCTCTTGGGCACCCTTGGAAATACCAGTTAACTTCATTATGCTTTTTATATTGAGTCTAATCTGTGCTTTCAGATTGATCTTTTTCTCATAATGAAAATGTTAAGCAGGAGTAAAAATTGTTATTGCATCTTTGATAGGAATCATGCAACATGGATCAAATAGTATAACTCAGTTTAAATTACCAGAAATACATCCAGTAGTCTTAAGGAATGCATGCTCAGTTCTGCTTGGGTTGTCTGTCTTGTCCTGCTTATCTTCTGTAGAAGTGTAATTCTCGAAGGTGTAAGTCCTGCACTAATGTGCCTCACTCCTAAATAGGACTACCTGATATAATTTAAGTTAATCCGCTTGGTTGGAAAGAGGGTAATTAAGGGAATAATAGAAAATCTTATTAAAGCTGCATTCAGGTTCAGTGTAATGAAAAGTGATCTTCCTGTGACACGATGCTTCCAAAGTCGTGCTTTTCTGATTTCTCACTGACGCGGTTCCCCAGCATTAGGCTGTGTCGATTTGAAGCAGTGGCTTGGGCTGTGCTGGTGCCCCTTTTGCATTGCTGTGGTTGTTGTGATAGAACTGGAACAATAACCTTAATCCCGGGCACCTTCTCACCCCTGAGGGAAGGGAGGAGTTCCGGAGGAATTTACAATCTGCTTTGCATCGCATTTCCATTTCTTGGGTCGCAGGTTTTTACATCAGGAAAAGCACAAATTCAGCTACATTACCCATAGTTTGGCTTTGCAGGCAGTGTCAGTACTGAAGCCAGCACAGAGCAGGACTTTTTAAAGCTGCGAGCACCCTTGCAGATATAAACTCCCTGGTTTTCCTGGGACTGGTTCCTTACAAAATGGCCATGTTTGTGCTAGTTACCATAATCCCTGAAAGCTGATTGTACATCCTGGGTTCTGCTTCAGTGAACTGGGAAGCCTGTCCGTCTAGAAACAAAATCCCAGCAGGCAACAAATGGTTTGCTGGCGTAGTCAGCCCAGGCCAGGCTCAGTTTCCCTCCCCTGGTTGCAGGCTGAGATGGTGGGTAAATCACATGGCTGGATGGGGTGGCTCTGGGGAGGCTCGCAGGGAAAAGCAGCGCTGGATGGGCCTTTTCAGCACATTTACTGCCTTGGTTTAGACCTCACATTTCAGGTTGACTCATGATTTTGGAAAAGTAACAGATTTTCTTGAGATTGCCCGCACTCACAGGGTGATGGTCCAGCCTCTCACTGTGGTTTGGGTGCAGGTGTCACTTTTTATCTAATATTGCTGCAGCATCGCTGAGTGGGGTAGAGTTAAGGGGTTACTTTACCATCACCTCAGAGCAATTTAGGAGATGGGGATCTTGCATTACTGGGTCCTTCTGAAAAGGAATACAAAAGTGGCAGTGGGCTAGACCTCCTTACTGCTCTGAGGCTGCAGTGGGGGGATCTCCTGGCCTCAGCAGTGCTGCAGAACTGCCTCAGGGCTCTGTGCAGTCAGGCCTGTTGATCAGCAGCAGGCTGGGATTGCACTGAACACTGCTGAACAGGGACTGATTTGTCCTTGACTCAGGTGTTGGAAAATGCTGAGCAGTTGGTGTTACAGCAGAAAATTCCATCACTCTGTGACAGGCTCAGCTTTTCCCTGATAAGGGCTTGAGAAATGATGAATCTTTGCTCATACTGGTTTTGCGCCTTAGTCCATGTGATGCTTGTTGCAAATATATGTACTTTGAGCTTTTTCTCTTTAAGCAAATCCATGTAGCAGTACAAAGCTTAAAATCCAGGGCAGTGGCTCAACATCCCTGTTTCAGGTTCATCTCAGGAGGTTGGTGCCTGCTGCTGGCAGACACTGCTGTTTTGAACTGTGCCTTCTTGTTCTGTCTGCAGGGCACCCTGTCTAGAAGGGTTAGATAAACACAATTAGGCTGCATTGCCAGCAATGATGGTCTTATTTAATGCATTAATAAGTGCAGGTGGCAGGACCTCTGAAGTGAATTAAATGCAATGCAAACTCCTGCTGTACTAGCAGAGCCATTGTGAGCCACTGAATGCTGAGCCAGCTCATTTGAGAGATGAGGTGGGAGATGGGAATGAGTTCCCATGCCTGAATGATAATTTTGAGCATTACCTTACAGCACAACCAGCTTGTGCCAAAAAACCAAGTGCAAGTGAGTGTGTTTTAGAGCTGCATTTCTGTCAATAGCGGCACTAAGATAAGGTGGTCACGAAAACAGATAGACTTGTTTGTCACCTTGTTCTGTACCTGGTAGAATTCAATAATGTACTGGTTAAAAGAATTCTGGTCAGCCCACACCAGCACTTACAGTGCTACAACAACACCGCCCAAATCCCTTCCTTTCCTTCTATAGGCAAGATGCTGGAATCCAAAACAATTACTGTGCTCTGCTGGCCTTTCCCACGGTGAAACCTGGTTTTTATTTCCTGCTGCTTTAACCTTAGTATCAGTGAAATGATCCCTGGAAAGCTCGTATTGATTGCACATGATTGTCTAATTAAAGTGCAATAAGAAGAATTGCAGAACGCTCGCTCTTACAGCTCTGTGCTCATTGTAGACACTGTAAATTAGAAAGCTTTCTGTTCAAATATGGAAAATGTCAGTGCTTATTTCCTTTTGAATTTCCAAGCATCTCCTGAAGGCTGCACTTGTAGATGTGTGATTATTTTTTTTTTTCCTAAATAACAATTGGAAAGAAGTGTTACTTAGAGAAGAAATTAGGTCCCACAGGCTTGCAGGGGCCCTGCTCTAAACCTGCTAGCTGTAAAAGGGAGGCACTTCTAAATGAATGTATTTTAATCTGAAACCTGCTAGATGATCCTTTAACTTCATGTGCACAAATATAAATGGGTATCAATTATACAATATATAGAGACTTTAGATAGGGCTCTCGGGTCTTACCCGGAGCCAGTTTGTTGGCTCTGCCTGCACTTCATAGCTGTTTTGCTCCATACTGCTTGTTGTTTGATATTTTCTAGAGAGTTTGATCATCCTGAGATGTGTGCAGTGAGCTAATTAAAAATAGATCCTCACCCTTGATACATTGCAAGAACCCAAGAGTTTGTTGTTACAGGAGTGCATCTTGCTTAGTCACTGATTGAAGACACGGCCTTGAGGAAATCACTGAACTTACTCAAACCTTCAGCTTGCATCTCATCTCTGGATGACCCATGATTCACTGTGATGTATTTTACAGAGATTTATGAATGATCAGTAATTCTGCCCAAGACACTGGGCAGAAAGATCAGTAGAGAATGGTGGACTTCAAATTAATTAATGACGCATCAACTCCATACAAAACCACTTAAACACGTTCAGTATCGTGTCAAACTGACTTTTCCCTTTCTTTCCTTTCCAGATGTACTTTCCGATTCCCTAGCACGGTTATAAAGATCCAGTTCACATCTTTATACCATAAAGAGGAAGTAAAAGAGGAAGCCTCAACACATCCCCTTCGGCCACTTTACCCTCAAATATCACCTCTGAAGATCCACATCCCGGAGCCGGATCTCCGGAGCGTGGTCAGTCCCCTCCCATCCCCCACAGGCACTATCAGGTAAGATGTTAATTCTCAAAAATGTGTTCTCTTACATCAGTCTGCCAGCCCTGTTTTGTCTGATATCCTTGGTGCAAGAAGTGCCCCATTAAAAATAACTAGTTAAATCTCTGATGTTCAAAACGATGGAAGACTGCTAAAAAACGTTATGGTGGCCAGCAGCAGGGCACAAGGGTTTTGTTTAAGAGCTCAGAGGGTTCAAGGGTAAACGTGAGTGTTGGTTTCACACTATAGAGTTACATATAGAGTCTATCTTGGGCAGTGGAATTAGAAATATTTATTGAGAGCTACCTATATGCATGGAGAAAAGAAAGCAGGCATATACTTTCTATCTTAAGACTGCTTGTTTTATTTTTATCTCAGTAATATTCTGTTGTTGCTGGGTGGTGCTGCTGTTATCTGAAGTTAGGGATGAGGGTGGTCATTGGCACGTGGTTTCCTGGGAATGGAAGGAAATGGGGGTAGGATGCTGACCATGTACTGAGGGGCTGTAGCAATCTAAATGTACATCTGGGCGAGTATCCTGTTTTGTAAATTATCTGATCCGTGGATGTGCAGTGGAAATAAACTGAATGTCAAGTCACTCTATGGAATATTTTCCTTCCTTTTCAGCAAAGGGTTGAGATTGCAGAGTTTCAGTGAAATCTTTTAAAGTTAAATCTGTTACTTGAAGTATAATTTTATAAAGTAAAAGAGACTCGTGGTATAGGATGATGTATTAGAATTTTAAAATGTGTGGGTATCAAAATAGCAAGAGTGTGCCTGGTAATAGTAGTAGCCTTTGGGTTTTCTTGTCTGTACATTTGTAAAAAGGTATAATATGCAAATCTCTTCTGACAGCACTAATTCAGTGAGTAGTATTCAAATCTGCACGGCTGAGACTGAGAGTTCAGTGTCACAATGAGGCCAGTTTGGCTTTGCATGATCTGGAGGCTTGTTTGGGTTTTTCCGACCGTCTTACAGAGCTGCACAGATGCGCAGTGCAGATATTCTAGAAAGAGGGGGCTGGAGGTAGCTGTGGTTTTAGTCTTCTGTTCAGGGACTGCTTTTAGTTTATATTTAACCTTCTCTTTTTAGATGAAGCTTGTTGCTGGGAGGGGAGGGGGATGGTTCCTTTGCCAACATATGGTAGTTAGTTTCCATTCAGTCATCTTGTGCAAAGCAGCACAGTGTGGTTTGTGTTACTAACAGAGGCTGTATCTTTTGACTCTGGCGTATGCCTGCAACTGACATTTGATTCCCTGAGAATGTTTCTTTTGCATAAGGAGAAAGTGGAAATGGTAGTGTTGAATTGTGCTCAGCCCCTAACGCAGTGTTTACTGAGGATGATTAATGATTGCATCCGTTTGTCTTGAGCAGAAGCTAATCCAGCCAAGTCTTCAGAAAACCTCAAAAGACATCTGAGGTTTCGCTTGCCGAAGCCCTTTCATTTCCGAGTTCCTCTTACAGAGGAGGGCCTGACACGTTTGTAAACATCCCTGCTCAGCCCCTTCAGCCTTCCCCTCTCCCCCAGCAGGGTCTTGCAGCTCTCCCCTACGGGCCAGGCTTTGGGAAGCGATTTGGGTGTTTCTGCCTAAGAAGGGAATGCTCCTTTGGGAGCATGTAGCTGTGCATTCTGGCCATCTGATTTCCAGGGCAGCTCTCTGCTCTCTTGGTGGCTTCACAGTGCTTGGTGAGGCTGGCACAGTGTCCTCTCCTCCGTCCCAGAGGCAGAGCTGGGAGGGCTGGTGGGGCTCAGCGTGAAACTCAGACCCCTGTCCCACTGCTGGCTTTGGGAGGTGGTTGCTGGGTCCTCCTCCTCCTCCTTCCTCTCCCCCTTCTAGTATTTACTTTCCTAATTTGGTGCGTTTGCCTTGCTCCTCCCTGATTGGCCCATGGAAAATTATTGCAGTTTGGAAATCCTGGGCAGGGTGAAATTTCCTTTTTGGAAAGTGGCTCCTGGCCCACTTTTCCTGCCTCCACCCTGGTGTAGGGCAGGGGCTGTTACCTGCATTCCCCCCACCAGATCCAGCCCTGCCCTCCTGACCCCCAACCCTGCTCTGCCTCCCTGTTTACACTGCAGCTTGCTTCCCTGCAGGTTCTCCCCTGCAAGCTCCTGGGTTTTTTCCAGCCTATTTATTTTCTCTCTGCAAAGTGCAGTGCCTAGAGAGGGAATGAGCTTTAGTTAAACAAAACCAAACCTGCCACCCTCAGCAGCTTTGCAAAGCAAGAATCCTGCTTATTCCTGGGGAGAAATGTGCTCACTGTTTTCTCAGCTAGGTGTTTTGTCTCCAGGAGGGGCTCTGTGTGGATGTGTTTTAAATGCTGTTGTACAGCTGTAAGGGAAAATGTTGGTTGGCAGCATGCTGTGAGGGTTACAAACAGGCATGGATTATTTCTTCCTGCTTTGAGTTCAAAACTCCTTTTCAAAAAAAAATCAGACTTGCACATTCCAGAAAGGAAAAGGCCACTGTGGTTGTAAGAACTCAGTAGAAGCAGCCTGCCATTTTACACAACATATGATAGGGCAGAGTAGCACCAAATCGCTCCTCAGTAGGTTCAAGGCATTAAAAAGCTCTGTGAAAATCATATAGGGTTTGGTTGAATTCAGCTCTACTTTTCAGGAGATAAAACTGAGTCAGAATTTCAGGAGTTAAGGAAGCGTCTGTCAGTACATGGCTTTAAGCTTTTGCACCTTGAATTTGGGGGATCCTCTTTGAATGACAGTGGTTCCAGAAAGCTTCTCACCTATGTTGCAAACACCTTTTGCCTGATTTTCTGGTAAATGCACAGTATCTCCATGTGTGTGACTGTGTTGCAACCCAGTCCACAGAGTGGCTTGTGCTTGGATTATTGTCAGATCTATAGGGACAAGGTGTGATGCAGGACTCTCTTCCTGGTCTCAAAGTCTTCCTGAGTTGGAGTTTAGATTTACAGTATTTAGTTTCCTTTTTACTATAGTCCAGTCATTGTTAATGGCCCTGTAACAGTAACTTAACTCAGTTTACCAAATAACATCTCTCTCTGCAGCCTTGCCCCTCAGAGCTGGGGTGGTTTTAATATTTATGAAAATTAAATTCTTTCTTTGTACTTGCTTCCCTATTCTAAACAGCAATTATGTTCTCAGTGGGAGATATATATAGATATATACATACACACTACAATAGAGAAATACTAGGTGTCCTACTGTGGAGGTCGGTATTATTATTCATATTTTACAACTGCTACTTCTAGCTTATCTCTGCACTAGAATAACTTCGGGCTTGAACATTTTGTCTTGTACTTGTTTGGGTTTTTTCACAGAAGGGGCATGGATTCTTAGCTCACAAACACAGTCTTTATCGATAAAAAAATTTTTCTGACATGTAGGAGTAAGAGTCCTTAGGGCCCTGTGAGAACCACTGCTTGAAAAGTACCTGGTGAGGTTCAGTGTTAACAGCTAAACTGTTAAAAATATTTGTGTGTGAACCCGAATTTGTATTTTAACTGTTAGTACTTAATGTGCTTGCCCGTGTTTGGCTGTTACTAGAAGGGTTGGTAACTAGTTTACAATGTATTTAATAGTATGAATAATGAAAGATCAACTTCTTTTGTTCTATAAGCTTGATTAGTAAACCAGGTGTGAGCTGAATTGCTTGGTTTCACATGGTCCTTTTTTCACTGAGAGAAATGACTTCAGTAACACATTGCATGCTCTGATAGTGGATTATTCAGAGGTAGCTGCAATTATCTTGACTTAGCCACCAACTTGTTTTGTGGCCTTTAACAGGTCATTTAAATTCATTGTCTGATTTTTATGCATGCATAGTGTAATTACTACTTCACAAGCATGTGTAGTAGATAAATTATGTATTGAGCTTTTATTCCATAAAGCATGACAAAGAGCGTGTGTGAGCCATGTTCCAGCAGACCTGCAAATGCTGGCTCTGCTTTGATCCAGACTTGGCTGGGAAAAAGGGGGAGGCTTTTTATAGGCTCTAGGATAGCCATGCAGTGCTGTTTCACAACCCTTGGGATTTACTCTGCTCTTGCACATTTACTCTGAAGGTGTGTAGGGGGAAGCTGAATGAAGCCTGGCTTCGGTGGATGCATTCACTCACTGGAGCAGGATGCATAAATATTCCCTGCTCCATTTCATTCAGGCTTTGCCTCTTCCCAGAGCACTGTGAGCCACTGAAGTGAAGCGCCGCCGAAGAGCTCCAAGGCAGGTTTTTTTGCAGGCTCTTTTGCATCGTCTCAGTTATACATTACTTCCTGCACTCAGGCAGAATGCACGGCTCAGGCAACTCCCACAGTTGGACAGAGAGGTGATTATTTTTAATCACCCCAGTCTCCAAACCACAAGGCAAGGAGGGTGATGCATATACATCACATAAGAGAAGCGGCAGTCTCTGCTGGGCTGGGGAGCTCCTATGCATGTTTATTGCAGATAATGGACTGTGTGCTAGAGGAGATGTGCCAAGCCGTGTGCTGGAGGAAGGGTTGCAGATGTCACCAGCTACAGGAGCACTTCCTCTTCCCCAATGAGTATAAAATGATCATTGAATCCACAGTGAAGTCACTTCCTTTCCAGGGGAACCACTGGAGCACTGACGAGTAATAACAATTTCACCTTTCGTGGATAGCTCACTTTCTCTCACTTGTGGCTTGTTCGACAGCTTTGGTTTTCTTCAGCATTAAGCAGGCAGGGTAGCTCTCAGATTTCTCCTTTCACATCAAAATCCAGCTTGGTTTGGCAGTCTCACCGCTTGTGATTGCTTCTGAAACCTGTCTGAAACACACAACGTGCAAGGACTTGCCTTTCTTTGAGTTACGATTTCGGGGCTAGGCTGGGGAAGGTGAGAGCAGTGGAGGATTCTCAGCCATTCTTGCTGATTGGTGTATCGTGGAAAGGCTTGTTTCGCAAGTCCAAGGGCTGTACTTTGACCTGATTCTTGCTTATTGCACGTAAAAAGCGTCCCTGTATCTTCATGCCCCTTTTTGTGGGCTCATGAAGTGGAGCATTGGGGTAGGCAGAGGTTTACCCCATTTTTCTAACTATACTCCTTGTGCCCAGGGCAACACCACTCCGGCTTGCATTCGAGGGAGAGACTGGGGAGGATTTTAAGAAATTATGATTTTTTTTTTTTTTTTCCTCTGTACCAAACAGGGACTTAAAAACTGCCCAGTCAGACTGCATATTGGCAGCGTTGCCATGGCTGTAACTCTTATCCCTGCTGTGTCTCTGTACCTGCTTCACAAATGTGCACGTGGGAGTTTTTCAAAGGCACTACCATGTGCATACCATATCCTAAACCAGCAATGGTTTTGTTCTTTAGCCGTGCAGATTCCAAGTCAGGTGAACAATTTTTTATGGGATCCCAGATAATCTTTCCTCTTTGTCATAGAGAGGATAGGTGCTTTCTCAATATACCTGGCTTAAATTTAGCCTCCATAGCTCAATCCCTCGATTGAGTAATAGGACAACTTTCCTGCTTTCAACTTTCCTGCCTCTCCTTCTGGGGAAGTTGGCATTGGAATTTGGGAGTGTTTTGGCTTCCAGATTGTTCACAGATTTGTAATACGACCGTAAAGAAATAATGTAAGCACTTGTTGCTCCATTTTTATTACCCCCTAGTCCACAAAACGTGCCTAGTATTGAGAGATTGCAGAAATCTTTACGTGAGAATCTCAGTGTGCCCAGGGAACAGATCCCTCTAGCCGTGCTCTGCCTCAGACGTGGGTGTCTTGGGGAGAGCACAGAAAACAGGGTAATGCTGACTTAGGTGTAGTTTGCCTCCATTTTCTTGGACAGGAGACTGCCTTGGAGCAGGGACTTCCTGACTATGTCTTCTAAAGCCCCTGATGGCTTCCCTGTCTTTCCCTTTCCCCAAGAACTTGTGTACTGGCGTTTTCTATGCACACAGTCTTCATCATCAGCCCTGTCTTACAGCATGTCACTCCACAGCATAGCCACAGGAGTAGAAGCACTTTCTTTTGTTTTGGACATGCTGCTTAGTTTCATTTTGTGCTCACCATCTCTTCTGGTGCAAGAGGCCGAGAGCTAAACACTTCCTCTTGGCTTTGTTTTTATAGCTCTGTCACTTTGCACCTCAGCTTCTGTCTTAGACAATTTTTTCTTGTATGAAATCCATTCCATATCTCCAATCATCCTACTTATCCCTGTCAGTACCTTCTCTGGATCTACTCTGTCCTTTTTCCTTACTTTTTTTTAATTAAGGGTAGACAAGCAACACACAGTGTCCCGGTGTGAATGCACCATGCACACAGTGGTACGTCCTCTTTTTGCAGGCTGATTCTTTGGTTAAACAAACTGATTGTGGACATTCCAATAGCAATGCAGCACGTTGTACGCACTCTCCAGCAGCTTAGAGTTAATTGCTTCTAGCAAGGGCTGTGAACTTACAGGCTGGGTTCCTCTTGGCAGGAGTTGAAAGTGAATCGTGGTGTTACAAAGAACGTTCAAGCCCCGTGTTTAAAAGGGATCCTGCCACTTACGTGGGTGCATGTATTGCAGACACTGCCTTCAGCCCTCATCCCTCTGGCCTTCCTGCCAAAGAAGGGTTAAGTCTGAAATGGAAAACATGCTGCAGAGGACTGGTGTGATTCAGCACGTGGTTGTAGTCTGATT
Organism: Hirundo rustica; assembly: GCF_015227805.2. Lineage (NCBI taxonomy): Eukaryota > Metazoa > Chordata > Aves > Passeriformes > Hirundinidae > Hirundo > Hirundo rustica. The sequence goes on from NC_053464.1 coordinate 12,937,823, forward strand.
CTAAAGCTGAGTTCTCAGCATGGTATTTAGAGAACTGTGGCTCAGTGGCTGCCTGCAGTCACTGTTTCAAGTTGAGATGCTGAATCCTCAGTGGATATCAAAGATCTCTGGCACTTGGGGCATTAACCATGGTACTGTGGGATTAAGACTGTGGGTAACTGCAGCTGGGTTGCTTCCATGCTTTGTGTGTCTTTCATGGTGTAAAACACTTGCTTCCTCTCCAAAATGCTCTCTTCCATAACAAGCAAGCTTAACCCAAATTAGCTTGGATTGCTTGTAAGCTAAGTTTGCCAGCATGGACAGTGAGCGTGGATCACAGCAGTGTGGTAGGATGTCAGAGCAGGGTGAAATTGCAGACCTAGATGTGCTTTTCTCAGTGAAAGGTTATAGTATCAACATGGATCAAGTTATGGCCAAGTATTGATGCCGTGTTAATATCCAGCAAATCATTATCACTGTCCTTGCAGTTGATTTTTGGTTTATAGCACAAACAGGTGTTTGTAGGGAAAACTCTTTGTTTCATAATATTTTTAAAGGGGGTGTGAGTGCATGCAAGCATCCCCGGCCAGCCCCTGGCTTTGGGTGGTGAGGAGAATTCCAGGAACTCCAGGAAACTGATGTCACTGCATTGTGTTTGCTTGTTTTCTTTTGACTGCACTAATGTTTAATTTTAACTTAACCCTCAGAGGGGTATTTTTAGTAAAACTGTTTCTTTGCTCCTTCTGTCCCATGTTGGGAGGGGAACAGATTGTGTCTCCTTGTTTTTTCCAGCCGTCAGCTCTTTCTGCCTCCCCTCTGAAGAGCTGTGATGATTGACTGAGAGCTTGAGCACTCAGCAGCATGTGTTACCCTGTCTGTGCATGGAGTGCCTGAACGCTGGTGTTTGTTCTGTCCCCACATCTCTTGATTTGATCATTGATCCAGGCTGAAAGGAGGGAGATCTATGGACAAAAGGGCTTCATTCTGATAAAAGATTAGTATCTCTTCCAAATCTGTGGCTATCCCAAAGGGAAGCTGCTTCTTTAGGGGATCATCATGATTGTGTTCTTCAGTGAATATCAGCTGGTAGAGCCTGGCTTTTCTACAAGTTATGAACACTTTAGTTTGAGGGGTTTTGTCAACACTTCAGAGAATCACAGCCCTGCAAGGCATGGGTTTCCCCTTTTTTTATTTTTGTTAGTTTGTTCGACTTTTTTAAGCAAGGGATCATACTTCAAATTCAGAAGTTAGAGCTGGAGAGGCAAAAACTGAGCTGCTTGCTCCGCTGATCTTGAATAAAGGAATAAATTCTTTATTTTTATTTATGTATTTGTTGAAAAGAAAAAAGAAGAAATACGGCTCTGCAGAGCATGGATTTATTGGAGAACTTTTCTCTCTTTCATATCTTTGTCCTGAGTTTTGGCTTCTGTCTCTGTGGTTTGCTGTTTGTGTATTTCTGCAGACAAATAACAAAATCAGAAAACTCTGTTTCGTCCTATTCCATTTCTAGCCCGTGTGTTACAATAATTGCTCGGGTGCCAAACACAAAAAGAATCGCTGTGTTTTTGGTTTGTCATTGTTTCATGTATGAAAATGGCTTTCAGTTGTAATTATCTGCACATTATAAGAAGTGTGTATGTGAAAAAGCTATTGAAAAATGACAGCAAAATAATGAAATTCACACCAGCTCCTCATGTGAATACTAAGACATCAAGAGTGTCTTCTGTGGCCTGGTATTACCCACTTCCAAAGCTTGGAGTAGCAAATTTTCATTCATTTTCCTGCACAGATGGGTCTCTGCTCTTTGAAAGGCTGGGTACGAAATGCCTTTATCTCTGGCAAAGGGAGATCTCTAAGTATGGGTTCATCAACCTTTTTACCTTCGCAGTACCTGAAAGCTTTACCTTCTGCTGTGCACCTGAACAGCATCACCCATGAACGCCCAGGACTCTTGGTGGGCACTGAAAGGGTTACCAGGTGCTGTACAAGGCTGCTGTGTGGGACAGGGGTGAGCTTGGGTTCCCCTTTGCAAGGGTTTGTTATGGCTGGATATTTCTGCTGCCTTTTCTCTGCCCCCCATTCCGTAATTCACTTCTAAAAGAAACCAGTCTGGGTTGTGCTGAGCTCAGCACTGCAGCCATTTGCAGAGACACCACAAGGAGTAGCAGCACTTCTCAGTTTACAGGCTGGACTGTGGTGGGAAATGGTCATTCCTTACACTGACAAATCGCTTCTGCCCCCAAGGTATTGCCCACTGGGCAAACAAGGGTTGTCTCTACATCCCCTCCAGACAGTCACTTTTTTGAGGAAGGGACAGTGTTCTGTGTTTTTTTCTACAGCGTTTGGTGCAGTGCTCTGATGAGTCTCAGCATTTGTTTGTGTCATTTATTGGGCATTTCACCAGTAAGAGGATTGTTTATGCCAGTTTTACTGAATTCTAGTTCCAGCTGTGAGCTTCTATTTGCATCGTTTCATACAATTTGAACTGCTTGTTTTGCTATGTAAATGTTCTGTGTATTGGTTTCCTTTCTTGTTTACTGTTTCTCTGCTCCTAGAAGATATTTGTAATCCTGGGATTTGGCTGTGCATCCTGCTGTTCTGGCACTGGAGCCCTCAGTTCTGGGCAGCACAGGACAAGGGAGAGAGAGAAAAAGGGAACTTCAGCTTCCCAGACTCATCCCTCCCCTCCCATCCTTCCAGACCAGGTTGGATGGGCCTTGGAAAAAGCCTGGTCCACTCAAAGGTGTCCCTGCCCATGGCAGGGGGTTGGAACAAGGTGATATTTAAGGTCTCTTCCAATCCAAACCATTCTTTGAGTCTTCCAACCCTACAAATCAAGGACGTGTGATCCCCTAGACAAGCCTTTCTAATTAGTTCTCATCTTGTAGCGCTCATTTCTGTGTGCCTGAGTGATACTGCAAATTATAGCCCCCTTTTATGTGTTTGTAGCGTTTTATCACCTTTCCCAGCCTGCGGTGCTCAGTCTCCGTTCCTGTAATGCCATCTTGTGGTGGCCCTGCCACTCTCAGGGTGCCTTTTCCAGCCAGAGCTGATGTTGAGCTGCCTCTGTGTGCAGGCAGTGAGTGCAGCTCCCCTTTGCTGCCTGCGTGAGTGTGGGGTGAATCAGGGAAACGCCAGTCTCCAGCTGTGTGGTGTCTTGTAAAGCTCATGTGTGATGTTAGGGACCTTCACAGCAAATCCCTGCTCTGGGCACTTCAGCTCTGGTGCTGTAGAGCTGTCTCTCAGAAGGATTGGTTAAATGTCATCTGTGTTGCGAGGAGATTGGTGTGCTGCTGCTTAACAAGTCATAATAACAAACTGTTCATTTACTTAAATATTCATCCCTGATACACTGTATGTTGCTTGAGGTTTTAAGTGCTTCTCCAAACACAAAGGAGTTGTTTAATACTTTGAAACACTGCTCTGTTGTGATTGCGGGAAGTGCATATGGCAGGGAGTGTCAGGATTTTGTAGAAATTCCAATTTTATCTCTGGTGGGTTTTTTTTCTCAATCTGTCTGGGCTTTGGATAAGCTACAGGAGCAGAAGTAAGGCCATTGCATCTGCTTCTCCATGACCAGAGAGCTTTACTGTACCTTCAAGGGTAAGAACTGCATGCCTTGGTAATAAATGAGGTAACAAATGTATTTTTTTTTTCTTTTTTTTTTTGCCTCTCCAGTGTTCCCAACTCTTGCCCAGCCAGTCCACGTGGTGCTGGATCCTCAGGATATCGTTTTGTTCACAACATTACCTCGGATCTGCAGCTGGCAGCAGAGTATGCGGCAAAGGCAGCGTCAGAGCAGCAGGCAGATGCATCTGGCGGGGACAGCCCAAAGGTTCACACAAACATTACTCACCCAGCAGTGCTCCTTGGGAGGATTAGTAAAACCTGGGGCTTTATTGCTAGTCCTGGTTAGAGTTAAAAGGGCTTTAAGAGCACCTTGGCCACAAGGGTGCTGTGTTACGGTGTCCTTCAGGGGTTTGAGGTCATTCCTTCAAACTGTCCTTGGCTTAGTGGTAGTCTCTGCTTGCGTAGCTGCCCAAAATGTATTCAAATCACTCACTAAAGTGTTTAAGCATGAATAACTTTTTTTTTTAATTTGATAAATCAAGATCCCATAAAGAAGAGGCACATAAAATTCAACATCTCATTTTCTTCTTTTAATTAATGGTATTTTGCAAAACACAGTTGGAGAAGGCAGAAGCAGGGGAAGAAACCAGATCCTTGTCATGAGAAGTCTGTAGTGAGACTTTAAAACAAACATGAGTGCCTGCCAAGTAGGTGTTAAACAAGGAGAGTAGCAAGTGGAATTTAGATTAAAAAATAACTTAGTTAGAATGATAGAATGTAATTTTGGTGAGCTGTTCTTCAGATCAAAGTTAAAAGTTCCACATCCAAAACCACCTGATTTGGGCTTGGGTGGAGGAGCACACTACTAGATGGCTTTTTTTTTTGGTAAGCTTAATTCTCCCTTGAGACAAGAAGGGTTGTTCTTGATGGAGTAATGTGAAGAGTTGGAAATACGAGATCTAGCAAACAAATTAAAGTTCCTAGAATGAAACAAATCCTGCTGGAGAAGGGAAAGGATGGGATCGGGTTTCATGTTGGGCTTGTTGCTGGGAGGAGGGCTGATAGCATATGGCCTGAAACCTTTCTAACAGAGCAGAGCTGTAGCTGGGCAGAACTGAAGGCTTTAATTCATGAACACAGAAAACAGTGAATGTACCTATACTCTATTTCTTGGTTCTCATTGCCTGTCTTGACCCCTTTCCTTGTGCTGGTGTAAGCATGTGTGGGGAATGGAATCGGATTGAAGTTGGGGTTTATGTGTGTTTGTGGAGAGATGGAAGGAGATACTTGGATCTGACTCAGCCCTGTAGCTCTGTTTGCACACAAATGCTTGTGCTAAACGGGGTGGTGATAGCATAAAACAGCAAAGGGAGAGCTGATGCTCTCTTGGCATCAGTGAAAGTTACAGCCCAATGTGCTTTTCAAGTTTAGGTTCTGGTACACTGCAGTGTAGGAATTCTTTGTTAGTGACTAAATTTTTGGTTGTTTTTTGTTTTTTTTCTTGCTTAGGATGAATCCAAGCCTCCCTATTCTTATGCTCAGCTAATTGTGCAGGCTATATCTTCAGCACAGGACAGGCAATTAACACTAAGTGGGATCTATGCCCACATTACCAAGCATTATCCATATTACAGGACTGCTGACAAGGGCTGGCAGGTGAGTTCTTGACGCTGACAAGCTTTTAAACTACTTTGACATGGCTTATCTGCTTTGAAATGCATTTATTAAAGATTTGGGGCACTGGGAATAGAGCTGCTCTGACTGTTCCCAGAGTGAATTTGTTTAACACAAGCTGACTAGTTCATTTGTGGGTGATTAGTTTGGGGTTTTTTGAATACTTTGTAGGGCAATGTAGTGTGTTACTGTTGGGCTCTCTGGTTCCTCTTTTAATGCTGTAGTCACGTGTCTTTCATTTTGTATTTTGTTTCCCTACATCCTTGCTGTCAGTCACTCCTCTGCTCAGATACTTGCTTAATCCTCCACCTCATCTTTGGCATGATTTCTCCAAGCACAGGCTCTCCAACTTAAAACTGAGGCTCCAGTTTTTAATCATAGCACCCTTAAATCATTACAGATGTTTTGTTTTCCCAGTGTATCAACTGCATTGCCTAAGTTACAGCTTGCAAATTGTGAATTTGAGTGGGAACTTGGGAAACTGAGAGTCCATGCACTCCTTGTGGTACTCAAGGAAACCTGACCAGCTTCAGAGGAGAGTTTGGATGTAGTTAACACATGCTAAATCAAACTTCAGCGTTCACTTGAGGGCTGCTTCCAAAGTTTCAGGAACCTCAACTCCACCTGCTTTCAGACTTTTTCTTGGCATCACACCTCTTCCATGGGTGTTGGCATTTGAATGTAATACACTAATACAGCTGCAAAAGCTCTTGCAGCTGCTGATTTCACTGTGTGCAACTGGCAGGAGCAGTACTGCTTGGTGCACTTTGAGTGCAGTTGGAATAAATACATTTCTGCCTCCCTGGCTTTTCCCTGCAGTTCTAATTAATTGTGGAATTCACTTCCTGCCCTAACCTGCTCGGCGGAGTTGTGCTTTGTGAACCAGTTGCTGCATCCTGCTTCAGAGAGCTGCATTTCAGCAGGGAGTGAAGCTGCCTTTTTCTCTCCCCTCCAGTGTAAGGCTTCACCAGTGAACAGATTGTCTAAACCCGCTAGAAAAGCTTTTGTTTTGTTTTGAAAGTGTAAGAGGGGTGAGTTTGTGCACAGGGAGGCTTGCTGAGCCCTTCCCCAGCCCAACAGGCCCTGTAAGAGGTGGGCTGTTGCAGCGGGAAGGAAAAACAGCCTTGTCATCATCTAGAGAGCTGCAGAGTGCCATAGAGCTCATGGATTCCTCCCAGAGCTGGCTGAGGGCACGTTGGCTGCCTTGCATTGTGATTACTGTGAGATGCAGTGTCCTCTAGGGCATGTTTGGGCACCCTGGTAATCGTTTGGCAGGTGAGCAGTTAGCACAGGCTCAGGCAACTTTTTCCGCTTGCCGAGAATAAAGCCTGTCTTTTGAGAGAGTTCTGATGTGGTTTACAGTGATTTCCCCCTGCCTCAGCAAAAGCTCTGCTTTCATGGCTTTCCAGAGAGAAGTCACTGCTCTGCCTGGCTCCAGATGTATTTAAGTAATGGTTAGTACCAAGCAAACCCATCTTTCAGCTTGGTTAGGAGAAACTCTGACTCTTTCCCCCAGGTTTTCTCCTGCGTCTTTGGAGCTGTGTGGGTTGAGTGACTTGTTTCTACCTTCAACACTGATTCTGACGGCGTGGATTTATCTTTCCAAGCTGTGTGGTGCAGCCCATTTGTCTTTGTTACGTACTTCTTCATGGCAAAATAATCACCTCATTCCTCTGCTTCCTGCAGAATTCCATTCGACACAACCTCTCCTTGAACCGCTACTTTATTAAAGTCCCACGCTCCCAAGAGGAGCCTGGAAAAGGCTCCTTTTGGCGAATTGACCCTGCCTCTGAAGCCAAACTTGTAGAACAAGCATTTAGAAAAAGAAGGCAAAGAGGAGTGTCCTGCTTCCGAACACCTTTTGGGCCTCTCTCCTCCAGGTAACTTCAATTTCCTCTCATCTCTCTGCCAAACTTAGTACAAAGAAAATAAGCTAGAACTTCTCCTGAAGTACAGTGAGTAAACTTTGCTTCTGTTTATAGTTTGAGAGGTGATATAGTTAGTCCTGAGGCCTTATCTGAAAATTGTTCTGACTTCTTAAGTGATTAACAAAAAAAAATCCAGAATCAAACTGCAAAAATGCATCAAATAACATATCTGTTTTGGCATCATTTCAAAGAAATTCAAAGCAGTTATCACTGGAGTGAGTGTTTTCAGATGCCAATCTCTGATTTCAGGAAAGCTGTGTTTAGATGTGGATTAGATCATAGTGGGAATAACTTCTGTGGTATTTAAAACACTCTCCTATAGGGAAGATCAGGTTGATGGTGGTTGTCGGCAGTGAAGCAACAGGAGATCTGTGTGGCTGCTCCAGTCTGCTCCACTGCCTTGTGCAATGACAGCTCCTTTGAGCTCTGTAGCTGTGAGGAGAAGACTTGGAATTCAGCACTAGCTGGAGCAGTTTCATGGAATATTCCTCCCACACCTCCTGTTTTCTCTATTAAAATGTGGGGGAAACAGAAGGAGAATTTTGCAGCTTTTTATTCTGATTTGTAATTAAAGAAACGTACGGTTCCTCACGTGTTTGTGACCAGAGGTGGGAACCAAGTGGTTGGGGAGAGAGGCAAAAGGGAGAAGGGGAAGCAACTGTTCTGTAAACATATGCAGGGCCAGACACTTGCCTGTACTTGCATCTTTCTTCTTCCTGTCACTCTCAAACTGACATAGGTTCTTTGAGAATGACTTGGAAGTTATAAAACTGATGTAAGCGTGCGGCATCTGGGGATTCTCTGGCAGCAATGGGTCTAACAATGAAATGTTAACCCTACTCTGAAGGTCCAGTTTCCTTCAGCAAGAAATAACACAGCAGTATTTGGAGCTGGAGCGTTTGTGGGGTCCCTGTGAACCTTTCAGCTCTTCCCAGCAGCACTGCAGTGGGTGGTGTGGAGGGAAGGCTGTCCTTCCTAGAGAATCCTGTACTGGGTCTCTGCTGCTGTCTGGTGGTCAAAATGCATCTGCACTTGCCAACACTATGTTTTGGTGTTTCAGGAGTGCTCCTGCCTCCCCTACTCACCCTGGCCTGCTGTCCCCTCGCTCTAGTGGCCTACAGACTCCAGAGTGCCTGTCACGGGAGGGCTCACCCATTCCACACGACCACGACTTTGGGTCAAAGTTAGCCTCAGTTCCAGAGTATCGGTATTCCCAGAGTGCACCCGGTGAGTAGCTCTTGTTCCAGAGGCTGGCTGTTCACTTGCCCCACCTGCCGTGCTGAGGACACCACAGGAAGGTTTCTGCAGTGTTTTTTTGGAGGATCCAGGACTCTATTTCCAGTTTGTTGTTAGAGACAACTTCAAACCATTTTTCTAACTCCTCTTTGGATGAGGGGCAGAATGTGTAGAGACAGCTGATCTAACCTTGAGCTAGGTGGCTGTAAAGATCTGAAGCAGAGTAGCCATGGCAGCACCACAGCTCACTTGCTGTAATTTACCAGCCTCTGGATAAGATCAGCTTGGCTACACCAAGCTCTGGTGCTGTGTCCAGGGCCTGGTAAACATCTGCTTGTCCGCTCTGCTGACCTGAGGTGTAGGGTGAGGTTGGAAGGGAAAGCTTAGTTTGGGGTATTTTCGTTATGTTTATTGTGGCTTTTATTCACAGAAATGTGCTCAGATGACAAGTAAGGTTTTTGTACAATAGGGAGAAGTTAGAAGGTTGTATTTTTGAAGGCTTGATTTTTTTGTTTGTTTGTTTCTACCTCCATTGCTGCCAGTGCTGAAGCACTGAGTAGACTGGAAGTGCACAGATGAAATAAATTTTGCCTCTCCTGTTAACGTGTGCTTCTCTTTTCCGTTCAGGATCTCCAGTGAGTGCCCAGCCAGTGATTATGGCTGTTCCTCCCCGACCATCCACCCTGGTGGCCAAACCAGTGGCCTACATGCCAGCATCCATAGTGACTTCTCAGCAGCCTCCGTGCCACGCAATCCACGTCGTTCAGCAAGCTCCCACCGTCACCATGGTGCGAGTGGTGACCTCCTCTGCAAACTCTGCAAACGGATACATCCTCACAAACCAGGGCACAGCAGGAGGAGCTCATGAAGCTGCAGGAGCAGTGTTGGACTTAGCTGGTGATCACCGAGGTAGCGTTTCACCTCCCTTGCTACTCTGCTAATGTCTTGAGCAGGCTTGGAGAGGAGAGTGGTTGAGCATTTTCACTCACTGGGCACTGAGCTGTTAAAAAAGATGTTCCTCCAGGTAAAACTTAAACCGAATGAGAGCTCATCCTTTTTTTCTCTTGTCTCCGCCAGAGAACACGATAACTCTGTTCCCTTGTCTCCTGGGGAACAAAACTAACAGACTTTGAAGCCTGAGAAAACACACAGTGCTTAAAATTTGCTTGTTACCATAGAACCATAGAATGATCTGGATTGGAGGGTACCTTGAAGATATCTCATTCCAATCTCCCTGCCATAGACAGGAACACCTTCCACTCTCCCAGGTTGCTCCAAGCTCCGTCCAGCCTGGCCTTGGACGCTTCAGGGATGGGGCAGCCACAGCTTCTCTGAGCAACCTGTGCCTCCCCACCCTCACTGGAAAAAATTCTTCCTAATATCTCATCTGTACCTGGTCTTTCAGTTTGAAGCCATTCCCCCTTTTCCTGTCTCTCCATGCTTTTGTAATTATCCCCGGTGTTATGCCTGTATATTGGCCATGAAAGCGTGTACATTTTCCAGCCAAAGGAGAGAGCCTGGGAAAGGCTGCAGCTCTGCTTCAGGATGGCTTTGTAAATAAATGACTGAGCCCTTCTTTTCTGTAGGTTTGGATTCCTAGAGGAGAGCGTGTGCTTCTGGAAGTGCAGGCAATGCCCCATTAAAGCAGTCTTCAAAAACCAGTTAGAACAAAGGCCTTTTTTTGTACCTAAGCTGGAAATTCCAGCCTTGGGGGATTTAGTGAGTTAAATATTCTCTTGTTGTGATCTAGACAACACCTTGTCTGCTCCCCATTTCAGAAGGTCTCAGTGCTACAAGGTCAGTGTTTGTTGTACCAGCAGCAAGGCTTGTTTCTTGGTTTCTCTGACTGCTTTTATGTGGGCAGTGGGACAATGGTCCCTCTCTCTCTAAGGGAAGGAAAAAATGACAAAGAGCTTCCCCTCTTGCAGCAGCAGGACCACTGGCATTTTTAGTTCAGCACTGGTTACCTTGCTTGAGTTTCACTTGCATTCTCTAGAAATTCCTGTCTGGATCCCATACATGTTCCTGAAGCACAAAGAGTTGCAGCTGCCTGTCACCTGTTTCCTTCTTTCATTCACTGGTTCTTGCTGTTGCCTCTTCTTTCCCTACTTGTTCCACTCATATCCTTTTCTAGTCTCTACTTCCCCTGCTGGCTGCATTTTCCTTCCTGAACTCCTTGCTTTCCTTGCCTTTTCTCTCCCCATTCCCATCAGCTTGCCTGCAGGTTTCAGCTCAGTGCTTATGTCCCATCTAACTCCACTGTTATTGTGTGCAAGTGTTAAAGTGGGAGAGGCCTTCTTTTCCTACAGGACTGATGAGATTGTTCTTCCTGCCCTCTCTCCTCTGAGACCCACAGAGCCCCTGGAAGAGTGGTTCCTCTCCTTTCCTGCATGTCTGGCAGGATGCTGTCCTGTGTCTGTTGCATACCTGCTGAATTGACCCCTTACTTATCCTGGGAAGTGAGAAAAGTCATTCAGTGCTCAAGCAGTTACCTCTGGCCAGCAACTCTGCTTTTATATTTTTATTTTTATCTCCACCCTGTTGTTTTTTTTTTTTTTTTTCCTGTACTTCCACAGCAAAAGCTGGCAATTGTGGGAAGACCTCCTTGTAAATCAACCTCCATGCAAGCCTGACAGCAAGCTGCTGCAGACTTTTGGCTCCAGGCATTAAGATCTTAATGCCTTCTCCTGCTGTGTGGTATTGAAAGAGTCAGGACCGTTTGTTTGAAATTGCAAAGTAAGCTATGAGATTTGCAGTGCTTGCTGTCCATATCACAGCTGTGATGTGCCAATAAGGGAGGTGATGCCCTTTTAGAGCAAAGGGTCAAATTGGTGGGCTTGATTTTTAAAATTTTTTCTTGTGGTTTATGCTGTGAAAAAAATATTCTTAATATTAGGAGATTAAATGTGCCCTAGAGAATATTTTAGTGTTTCCAAATACTCATCCCTGACCTGCTGCGGTGCTGAGGTATTGTAATCCTGGGGTATGTAAAGTGCTAAAGCGTTAATGAGAATAAAACCTGCCTCTTAGCCAGGGCAGTGACCGATCCTTGTCTGTTCCGCTCTTCCGCAGGCATGGACGAGAAGCCAACGATCGCGTTCGCCACGATCCCCACAGCCAGCCGTGTTATCCAGACAGTGGCCAGTCAGATGGCCCAGGGTGTCCCTGGGCAGACTGTCACCATCCTGCAGCAGGCAGCTCCGGTGGCCCTGGGGCAGCACCAGCTCCCGGTGCGGGCGGTCACCCAGAACGGCAAACACGCCGTGCCCACCAACAGCATCGCCAGCAGCGCCTACGGTGGGTCTGCTCCCCGAGCTCAGCAGCCAGGCTGGAAGGCTGCAAGTGCTTTCTCCTCTTGCTTTCTGTGTGTCAGGTTATTCCGTGTGTCCATCTCAAAGATACTGCAAGCCTTCAGCTTCTAGGGCTGTAAATCAGCGGGAGGTTTCCTTCTGTCCACCTCTGCTGCCTTTCCTGGGGGAAGAGCTTTGTTCTCTGGCAGAAGAGCCCTGTCCTTCCTTTGCCCTTGGCTATGCAGTTATTAGCACTGAGACTCTCTACCTCTTGAGGTGACTTGCTGAAAGTGTCAGTGATTCTTGTGGAGAGCCTGTTGTCATTTCTTTTCTACTGACCAACAGCCTTTGCTTGCAGCATGCCAGATAATAAAATTTCCATGGTGCTCTTTAGATCTTGTGAAACCTGACTCGGTAGAGTAATAAGAAAATAACATACTTTCCCATCTTACGGTCTTTGAGCCTGAAAGAATCAAGATCTATTTCACCAGGTGAACAAATGTAGGCTTTTTGTATACGCAGGATGTGTTCTAGTCATTTGTCAAGCGCAGTTTTTTGAAATTCCATACAAGCCATGTCTTGGCAGCCTCCTCTTGCTTGCTCAGCACTTCAGATTTTATTCAGCTGGGGATGGGAATATCCAGGTTTCTTATGGCTTTTTTCACTGAGAGGCCAAGCACTTCTGCTGCCTCAGGATGATGCTTTTGGGAGTTTAAAATAAAGGGCACTGCTGGGCTTTGGATGCCTTTCATGAAGGTAGGAATGTTTCTACAGAATTTTCTGCCACATCTCTCCACAGTTATTACCTGGTGTACACTTGAAGAATCTCATTAGAACTATGAAAAAAATGATAGTGATAAGGTTTTTATGAAATTATTACAAGATATTAACAGATCAGGTAGGTCAAGCCTCTACTGACCACCAGCAGCATTTGTCTAATATAGAATCAGACATTAAGATATTTTAATCTCACCAAAGTGGAAAGTATTCCAGTTGCATCTGAGGTTTTTTGTAAGTGGCAGTAAATTTTCTGGTTCACAAAACAAAGCCTGAATCTCTTGACTCTCATCTGTACTAAGTTAACTCCTCTTCAACTGCATGATTTAGGTTCTCTTAAGTCACTAAGCTGTAATTGCTGACTGCCCTCATATTTACCCTATTTTTTTTTCCCTTCATCCTCTTGATACTCTACAGCTTTCTTCTCATGCTTTGGTAGAGTTACTGGACTTTGAGGGCCTTTGTTCTGTTGGCTTTGTTTATTTATCCTAGGGCTCATTTTTTTCATGCATTTAGCAGTGAACACAGCGCTGATGTTCAGTCATTCCATCCTTTGCAAATGAGTCTGGAGGGCAGAGGATGTGCTGCTTCCTGAGTCCCCTTTGGTTTCCTCTCTGATTGATACAGAGTCCAAAAACTGCATGTGTTTTGTTTTCCAAGCAGTGGTGTGTGCCAAAGTCAGTGTGTAAGCACATTCTCTGTCTGGAACCAGGAATTGTAGACATTTTTACAGAGGGTTACTATTTAAATAATCTTTTTTCTTACCACTTTTATTAGTGGGAGGGTGAGACCTTGTGTCAGTACAGCAATACAAGATGGGAAGCCAGAAATTCCTGTTCTGATCCCAGTTCTGATGGGAGCACATGTGGTTGTCTAGGGTAAGCTCTTTCCTGCCCCTTTTACGAGTGGGATGTCAGTACACTCAGTATTTGGATTCTATTTCCCAACAGCCTGGTTTGTTCTTCCTGTGCGAGCAGGGCTCAAGAGAGCCTCTGAACCTCCAAAGAAAAGTCCCAGCACATGGATGTTGGAGTTCATGAGAAATTCTCTGGCCACGTACAATCAGAACTAGCTCTCAAAGAGATGTGCTGTAGTTTGAACTAGAGCTTGATCCTCCCCTGCTGGGGACAGATACTTATCTAGCAATGCCTCGTTTGACAGTGGATGGGAAGAGGGAAGTTCTCCTGTGAGAGGAGTTCTTGCTGGTTTGGTAAACCTGGTAAGCTGAGGTTGTGGAGGGAGAGGGAAGGACCAGGCAAGCCAGGCTTTCAGAATGCGCTGGGAAACAACACTTGACCTGGTGCCAGCTGTCGCATTCGACGGTGGGATTTTGTTTCCTTGCTTTTCTTGGAACAGCAAACACTTGTTCTGCTTCACCCCACTGATTCTGCTTCTCTCTCTTTTCCTCCTTCCCAGCTCTTACAAATCCACTGCAGCTCCTTGCGGCCCAGGCCAGCTCGTCCACTCCTGTTGTAGTCAGCCGGGTCTGCGAGCCAGGGACCGAAGAGACGGCAGCAGCCTCCTCCAGTGAACCTGAAGTGAAAAGAGCACGGATAGAGGAGCCCAGTGGAGCAGTGCCAGCCCAGACCGGGGTCATCACATCCACAGTGCCACAGGGACAGGCAACCAGTGAATGAAGAAGCGGTGGGAGGAGCTGGAGTGATGGCGGGGTGGGCATGGGATGGCAGGAGCCCTAAAGCAGCTTTCACAGGAAACCAACCACAACCGTAACAGCTCAAAACACAGCTGATAAAGAACTCTTTTTAAAGGCAGATTTTTCAATGGGAGTCCAACAGCTGTTAGAATCACAAGGTGCCAAAAAGAATGGAAAATCCCTTCCAAGAACCCATATCTGGAACTCTGTTCTGTCTCTACTTATGGGATATTTTTTCCTTTTTTTTTTCTTTTTTTTTTTTTTTTTTTTTCCTTTTTATTTTTAAAGATTCAAAAGAATACAGACAACTGATTGTATGACTGCTGGGATATTTTTAACTATCTTTTCCCCTTTTGGCTCCAAGGGGATGAGATTTGCAGTTCAGAATCTAAAGGAATGTAATACAAATACAGTCTGCTCCCTGGAAAGAAAACTCTTCACGTTGTATGCCTTAATACCACACTTCTGAGAGCTTTGAGCCATAGGACTGTTTTAAAAAGGTCACCTAAGGCAATCAAATGCTGAAAGATGGGTGCAGTATCTCACAACAACATTAAAGAAACATGGTACCAAGCTTAAAAAAACCCAAATTACTCTGTTTTTTTAAAACAGAAAATTCTGAATATAAATTCTTATTTATGTGGGGATTCAGGAGGAAGAGTTACAGGGCTCAGCCACCTGGATTTCCAGATGCAATTTCTCTCCATTCCCTCTGAGGGAGAATAGGAGGCCAGAGGAACTGTATTAACTTGGTTCCTGTAAAGATGTTAAAAACAAAGGGGTTTGTATCTTTACAAATAATTTCTTACAATTGTTCATCACTTGCTCTGGAGAACAGCCAAAGTATCTTGATGCCTGAGGATGACATGGGGAGGGGTGTCTCCAGGAGGTTCTGTGTGCATTTGATCGATCGCAGCTTGTGTGGAACACCAGCTTTTGTTCAAGTTACCACTGTAGGTGAAGGCATGGCCATTGTTCTTGTGAACTTGAGAAAATTTTGGTTGATATTCTGCACTAAAGCAGTCACCTTCACCTCCTGGTGGTGTGATCCTTAGTTTGATGGACCGTGGGCAGGAGGTCAGAGCTGATCCTCTTCCATGGCTACCAGCAAAATTCCTGTGTTATTCATTGGAGAGAGAACTTCAGGGCTTGGATGAGAGGTGGCAGAGGTCATACCATGGTTCATTCAAATTCTGTCAGGGTGTTGTAGACCAAGGCAAAAGACTTCTCTTTTACTTTCTGTGTGGCAAAACTCCCTGGGGGTCTTCAGACAGTTTTACCAAAATTGATTTGGAGGTTTGCTTTTCTTGCTTGGCTCCCTCTCCCATCTCTCCTGCCGTGAGGACCATTTGGGTTGGCCAGTAGGAGGAGGCCTTGACTCAAACTGTGTTCCAGGCTCCTCACGTGGTGCAAGGATGTCTTTTGAGGAAAGCAGATTTGACTCACTTCAGCCACGTGCAGCAGTGGCTGCTTGTGACACCTTATGACTGGCAAAGAACTCCTCCCCTGCCCGTAGCCTCCAGCAAACCCCTTTGGCTTTACACCCTTTGCAGTCCCCTTGGCTAACATGTCTTCTGGCAGCACAGCAGAGATCTTTGTTAATTTAAGAAATGTTACGGCTTTGGTAATGGCAAGTGAGACTTAAGAGGAGTGGGCTGTGCCTCTGGTGGGTTATCTCCCATCTGTACTGATTTGCTGTCCTGTGCAGCCTGACAAGGCAGAGAGGCAAAACCCACTGCAGAAACATTGCAGAAAGCCTTCCCCAGTGTGCAGTAAATGATACTGTCAGCAAATCCATGGGAATTAGGGGTAAGGCACAGCCCTTCAGTGCCTGCTGGAATGTGGGGAGGAAATCCACAAGGTAACAGCTGGCATCACTTGTGCCCTTCTAGGTTCCCTTTGTCTTTGCCAAGTCCTATTCAATAACCAAGTCCCCACACTTGAATAAAACCCAGACACATTTAATTCTCAAGTCCATTGCTCTGTGAGAAATGTTGCTGAAAGAAGGAAAGAATTTCTTGATCTCGTGATTTGCGGTTACTTTCTGCGGAGAGAGGTACATAAAATATTCATGACAGATCATTTATCTCAGCTGGGCTTTCAGAATACAGGTGTGTGCCCTTAGTGACAAGTTATTAGATGGCATTTTAGTACTTTGAAATGGTTTTGTGAAGGAGAATTGTTAGAGACCACAAAGTAATTGAAGCAGGCTGGCCTCCAGCTGTCCCTTCTCCTGCTAGGAAGGCAAGGTGTGGCGCAGCAGAAAAGCACATGGATTAGCTCTGTTTTCTGTGGCCTTTTCCAAGCCAGGAGTCAATAAAATGAACTTTAAGGCAGAAGACACAAGTGAGAGTGCAGCACAGTCTATCTGTGATGAATCATTACTTTCGGGTGACTGCTGGTGTAGAGACAGGCACGCCTCTGAAACAGCCCCGAGGCTCGGGAGCGCTCCGGAAGTGCAGAAGTTCCTGGGTTTCCAGAATGTTGGGTGAGTCAGAGCAAGATGAAAAACCAACAGAAAACTGTTCAGGATGTCGAGCTGCCAAGATTCTGTGGATTTTTCTTTGCTGATGCTTTTTTTCTTGAAGAGTCTAAATAATTAAACCCTGAACTTCTGTAGACTAATCCAACACCAAAGACATCAGCTGAGTGACAACGTTTGCATCCGCCATAAAACTGCTGCTTTATAGATACCTCTTGAGAGTCCATCCTCAGGTTGCATGTGTAGATCTGCCTCCTGAGTATTTAGAACAGAATAACACTTTCTCTTCTTTTTGCGGCTCACAATGCCTGCTGGTTCAAATGGGAGTTGAGGATAAGCAAATATCTTTGTTCTGTTCACCCTTTCTGCATGAGACATCTGGAACTTGTCAGTTCATCCCGTCAGGGGGTTTTTGCTTTATCAGTCTGCTGCATCCCTCTGCTGCTGTAGGAAACAGTCCTGTCACTTGCAGATTTTTTTTGGTAGGTTTGCCTAAACATAGCTTGGTACCAGGTAAAATAACTGTTCTTGCTAAATCGTGTTGAGAGCTGTGGAAAAGTGTGGTCCTCATCCAGAGCATGTGAGATGAAGACATCTTGTTTCAGGCCTCAAGATGCATTCTTTCAACACTGCTCAGTCTGGAAGACCGCACCATTCTTTCTACATACCAGTCCTGATTCTCCAGGCTGCAGAGGCGTGAAAATTCATGAGGTGGTAGAATTAAGTCTTCAACTAGAAAGAAAATGTTTTCCTTAATGGTTATATGCAGTACTCAGATTATTTTAAATTGATAATCTGACTTGTTTTTATGGTCTAAAAGTTGCATCTCATCTTTGATTACATAAACTAAAGACGTTTTGAGGGGAAGTGAAGGTGGAGACTTCACGGGTTTTTCTGCTGTCTGTGTAATGAAGGTCGAGGCATATTGAATATTTAAACTGCAATAACTTAGACCTGGGAAAACTGTAAAGCCAAGTTCTTAATGTATGAATTCACTTTCCACCATTCCCTATTGATTTTTTTTTTTCACCTTAGGCAATGACATTGACTAATTTTACTTTGATCAGTTAGTTTACAGCAACTTTCTTGGCCCCAGTTTGCAGGAGTTGAATGCGGTCGTTCTTTGTTTTATTCCACTGGAATTCCATGTTGTTTGTCTTGACCTTGGCTCTTATGATACAGAAAGCTTTTTAGAGAAAGATCAATTTAATCTGATTTAGTGATAACACAGCACAGTGCTGAGCACAAAATTGAAGTTCATGATTAGCTCATATATTCTTTTCAACTCTTTCCTACCATATTCCTCCCTCCCCCATACCATTAATGCTGTCCCCTGTAGCATATCCAGTCATTTTTATCCACTGACAGGAGCAGCACCTTGCATTAAGCTCTGCCTGAGGACTGAAGAATGAAAATTCCTGTGGAATACATGGAGCTCCAGAGCAGGTTGAGAAAGGTCAATTTGGTCACCCTGTATTAATTTTCATGCTGTGTTCTAGACACATTACTGTTGGGCAGAGCTTATTCAGGAGGGTGTTTTCAGAGACATGGTAAAGCTTTGTAAGAGGAAAGAAATAACAGCTCAAGCTCTTACAGTGCTTCTGCCATCAGTGTCATGGTCTAGCATCAGATTTTGGGGGGAGTGAACTTGATTTTCGCATGTTTGGTCTTGTGTACTGACTTAGAGTTGTCATTCAGAGTTGATTTCCACTTTTTTTTTTTTTTTTTTCCCTTTTTCATTAAGGAAATGTCCATAATGGAATGAAACTTGGAGCACAGGAGGCATGGGGCCTGTATCTAAGCAAGTGAGAGCATCTGACCTGAACTCTCTTGCAGTGTGGTGTGGAACACTTCTCCTGTCTGCTGGGGATGTTCAGTTGGTGTTGGAGCTTTTCTGCTGTGTTAGCAAGGGGATATTTATTTGGTATCACTGGTGTGTGCTAGTGTGTAAGTGAATGTCACAATGTAGGGCGAAAGGAGAAGTGTTTCCCTGCTCTACCTGGGTTTGGGGATCTTGGATGACGAGGATTTTACCTAGCAAGAGTTCTGTGCCTTTCCTTAGAGAATCCTCCCTCACGACACAAGGTGAAAACTTCTCAGCAACATAAGAAGAATTTCCCACACAGCTGCATTTGTTCCTTGCCTCTGAAGAGAACCCAGCTCTGCCTCCTCTCCATTTTGCAAATAGGTACTTGAAGATTCCAGAAGGTTTTTTTCCAATTTGCTTCCTTCTCTTAAGGCTGAACCAGCCTGGTTGTCTTGGTCTCTTCTTGTCCATCAGGTGGAATTGCTGTAGGAGCCCAAACACAGAGGCAATGCTGCAGACATCATCTGGGGAATGCTGGATGGGTTGGAAGAGAAATCTTTTTCCTTGGCTTGGCAGCTGCACTTTTGCCAGTACAGCCCAGTACCTGTTCAGTCTCTTGCTGCAGGACAAATCCAAAGTGTAAGGGAAAAGTGAACTGCATTGCATTTGTGCAGATGCAGCCGTGTTGTGCCTCTCTTCCAAGGGACAGTCCTAACCTGGGTCTTACTGAGCAGGAAGCAGCACTGAAGAATCCTGATCACTTTTAAAGGTGTCTGTGCTTCATCTTACCAAGTGATAATTTCAATCCAATGTGGAATTTGCCTAGAGTTTCCTCTACCTGCTGCAAAATCTTTGAGGTTTTTTAGGTCCTGCTGCTAATAAGTTGGACTAGGGCATTAAGAATGAACCTTTAAAGGAACAGGATTTGCTTCATAATTTTGCCTTTGCTGCACGCTGAGCTTTTGAGTTTGCAAATGCCATCCTGCAGTAAATGATCTGTCTTCTCTTGCCAGCCAGTCTCTTGGGCAGCTCCTGTTTCTGCTCCTCATCAGTTTCCCACCTCTACTTGCAGCTATTTCTGTCAACTCCAGAGTCCTTTAATCCAACTCCTAATTTAATTCCATTGCTTGAAGCTCTGCATCTGGCGAGGACTCTTGTGTTAGGTTGCAGTTACACGAGTAAACAATCTGTTGTAGAACTTTTTGTGTCCTTCTGGGTGAAAAATTATGCCCAAGCTGCTGCTACTATAGCATACACTACTGCTGGAAAGTGTAGCTTCCAATGGAGCCAGCTGTGCTGCAGAAAACAGTTACACTACAAGGTCATCTGGGTCGCTGGAGCTGATGGGATTGGGAGGCGATGCCATGTTGCATGTTGATCTGCACCCGATCAAAACCTGCCTGGGGAATCTCTCTCTGGGCTGCCTGGCAGCTGTCAGGCTGTGATTTGTTAGATCAGCATCTCTCTCTGCTGGGCGCGTTGTTTGCAGGTCAGTGCACGTGTTTGTGCTTCCAGGTGTGGATATATTCCCATGGCATAATCTGCAGTGGGAATTTTGTAGCTGTGAGGGTGGGCTTTCTCTGTTAGGGGCAGTATTACACCAGGGAGCGTTTTACTTTGGCCTGAGCAAGACATTTTGAAAAAGACTTGGTTTTCTTGGAGCACTATATTTCAATTCCAAATTTCGAATCAATTTTTGACGTTTGTATTTATATGTTCGGAAAATTCCTTTGATACTTTTTGGATTTACCAACACTGAATTAAAACCTTTCAGAATGTGTGGTAGGTCCTCTCCTTATGTGTCACTTTAAGTTTCAGAGCACGAGGGTGGTTGTGCCAAATCTGCCCCTTCGCTCTCAAGACAGAAAAAAAGAAACATTGACAATTCATGGGTGGCAGCTAAGGAAGAAACCCTTTAAATATTTTTTTTTTTCAGAGGATATTAAATTAGATCTGTGTAGACATAAAATTTATATTTATTAATGTGTGAGTGTGTGAGCGTGTGTGTTAATATAGATATATAAATGGTCCATGACTATTTCTTTCTCTTGAATGGTACTTACACAGACTTCTATACAGTGTGTTGGTAAATTCCTGCACCAGGCACTGACTCTGAAAGAACGATGAACCTATTTTTGTAACAAATGTGAGCAGCCAGTGGGAGCAGCTTTACTTCAGTGATTGCTTTCATTCCTCTCGCAGAGCAGAAGAGGCAACTTGGTACTTGCATCTTCCTTCTGTAGGATCCCTGCTTCTGCCTTTGTCCTGCTTTCAGCAACCCCAGCCCACGCTGGTTTTCTGGCAAGAAACACCCCCCAAATGGCACTAATGAAAGCTGGAATGCTTTCTTGTCTGCAGTTCTCTCTAGATGCAGTATCAGGGAGTTCTTTACAGATTCTGCTCTGTAAGTAATGGGACCTTATTTCTAACAGAAGAGATTGATGGGGGCTCCACCAGGATTCTGTAAGGCAGTGGAATTCCTCCCTTGTTGGGTGGCTGTGCTAACGCTGGGGCGCTGGGAAATAGTTTCTTTTCCTCTGTGGTGAGATTTATTTTCCTTTTATCACACTTGTCTCTTTGTAGGGTGAGGTGTGTCTGTATCTCCTTAAAAACAAGCACAGAAGAGTTTTTTCCTAATGTTTCCATTCACAGGGAGTAAATTTTATGAAACTGGCCAAAGTTCAGGGGTGGTTTAGTTCCACAAGGATCACTAAATTCAGAGAAGGGTGTATTTTGAACCACTTAGATCTTTTGAGAATAAAAGCAGGTGATATTTGACTTCCTAATCCTAATTGCTCTTCCAGGAGCAGAAATTCTCTATGAGGATCTGAGTGAAAGCTTCACCTCAGCAATCACTGGCTGCTGATGATGTTCAGTCCTGCAGGGAGGACAGGGCTGGTGATAGGAAGAGTGACCAGAACAGGAGCAGTGAAAAGAAGCAGCTTTCCTTCCCATCCAGCACAAAACCGCCCCTGAAACCCAGACTTCCCCTAATACTTGGTTGTTGCCTCGTGTCTGCTGCCAAGTTACGCTGTGACCTGGGCCTCTCTGTCCTGCTTCTACCCCACCTCAGTTTCACTTAAAGCAGTCTCAGACAGAGCCTTCCTTAAAGCTAAGGGCAACAGTGAGGAGAAATGTCTGGTAGCTGAAGAAAAATGAGATTTAAATGGAGCAGAAAAAGCGAGAATCCCTTCTGTTTCACTGTCTTGCTGCTAAAAGTCTGGTGCAGAACATCCTGATGTTCTGCTGATTTATATGCTGCTCTTGGGAGGTGGGCAGGCTGCTAAGTTGGCTCTGTAGCAATTGAATTACTGTAAACCTAAACTTGCTTAATCTCTCCTTTTTTTTTTCCTCCCTCAAATGGGCTTGAAGTAGAGGGAAACAGAGTATTGTTTGTAAGATCTTTTTGCTTTAATAGAAAACAGAATGTAAAAAAAAAAAAAAAAAAAAAAAAAGGAAAAAACCAACAAAAGCAAAACCAAACTCATTCAAATATAGTGATACAGAAAATGGCTTTAAATTACTAAAATCTTCCAAGACCATATGTTGTGTTGGGTTCTGGACATGCTGTTGGTGCTGAGGAGGCTGGCCTTGTCCAGCCTGCCAGCCAGCCTCCACATAGCCAAAAAGAGCATTTTAAGAGTCAGTAGCTATCCAAAGGACTGTTATCCAAAGGACTGTTAAAAACTGCTTAGGGATAAATCAAAAGCTGTGTGTGAGCAACGGATGGTAAAGCTGGAAATTCAGATCCCACTCTGAATAATTGCTCTAATAAAAAACAAATTCAGAAGAATCCGACTCTCCCCCTGTTCTGCAGATGCTCATTCCCACCGAGTCCCCGGGGAAGGCTGAGAGGAGAACCTGAAATACCTCAGTGGCGTCACGGAAGGGTTTGCTACAGAGATCTGGGCCAGCCTTACCCCTTTCACCTCGGTTTGGCACTTATTTTATAAAATAAGAAGGTGATGGAAAGGGGAAACTAAAGCCATGCTTGCATTTCAGTTCCTGGTGTTGCCTGTGCAAGACACCTCCAGCCAGATGTTTTGGGGTTTGTGGGGTTGGTTTTTTTTTTTTTACAGCTGATATCAAAAGTTGTTTTTTGTTTTTGTTTTTTTGTGACTTGTTTTCATTATCAGTGCTTTTTAAAAAGCAGCTGTGTATCCCAAGGGGGAAGCTCCCTGTGGGGCAGTGGATGTGAAGTTCATGCTCTTTTCTCTGGCCGTGTTGCAGCACTGCTCCTGGGAGATGCTCCCAGCAGGATGTGGGATCCTGCATCCCAGGAGCAGGACCTGTGTTTCCACATCACATGGGATACAGTGGTTTTGTTTGTTTGTTTTTTTAATATAGAGCCATACTTTTTTTTTTTTTTTTTAAGTAATTTGAGATCTGAATGTGATTTCTAATGTATCGAGAACGTTAATATTTTAAAGCTATAACAAAGGTTTAAATTTCTACTTTTTTTTTTTTTTTTTTTCATTTATTTTAACTGTTCTGTTACCTAAATTTGATGTATGTGGTTGGGGAATGTTGCTTCTCCTCTTAGCATTTGTTTCTATAACCAGAAATAAAATTATATATGAAAGAGAAAATGCCCTGAAATTGCTTTTCTGTTTTTGGGTGACAGACTTGGAGCCTTCCAGTGTAGCATCACAGGGGGGTTGAGTTTCCTGCAGCAGTGAGGGGACAGTGTGTTTAATAATTTTTTCCTTTTTTTATCATGTAGGAAGGAAGTGTGTATGTGCACACCTTGCACTGTTTAGAGTTCAGACACCCCACTTTTGATCCCTTGTCAGTTATTTGGGCAGCTGTTGACTCACAGCAGAGTGAACATATGGACTTGTGTGTTTGAGATCCGTGATGCTTCCCCAGGGCCTTATAAACTGTTCCTCCAGCTCCAGCTTTTGTTTTGTCATGAAGTGAAACATTTTTATTTTGAAAGTTAAACTATTCCCCTGTAATTTAGAGTAATTGTTTTCATTTAAGCCTATGAGGTCATAAAACAGTACTTTATCTGTCTTGTAGTTAGGCTTTTCCTCCTTTGTCCTCCTAATGCAGCTGCAATTTAAGTTCTGGCTTTATTTTGACTGAACATTCTTAGCTCCAAAATTAAACAAGAATATCTTTTAAGGCCTCAGTTGTCATAAAGCAGCTGTAATTCACTGAATTCTGGAACCATGGAATGGTTTGGGTTGGAAAGAACATTAAAAATCACCTCATTTCTTCCCAATATCTCATCTAACCCTGCCCTCTCAGTTCGAAGCCATTCCCCCTTGTCTTGTCACTCCATGCCCTTGTGAAAATTTTCTCTCCACCTTTCTTCTTGTCCCTCTGCAGGTACCACTAAGAGGATTTTTTTTTTTTTTTTTTAACTTGACTAACTAATTAAAGAATTAATAACAATACACAGGGAGCAAATATATTCATCCAGAGCCCTTCCTGGGGGGCATCTTTTAAAATTATCCTGTCTTTGGCTCCCCACGTGCTGCTGCTCTGTTGGCTGATTGCCCAGGCATGGTGTTAATGAACTTTAATGCCAGGAGGGCACAGGGCTGGGAATTACCGAAGGGCAAAGCGCCAAGTTCCATCCCCTGGCATCTCCTCCTTGCAGGGCAGTGCTCAGCACGGTGCCGAGAGCCTCAGCCGTGTTAGCAGTCGGGACAGAAGGTCCTGATGGATTTTTAACTCCTGGAGATGCTGACGACCTGAGCAGCTGGTTTTAACATCTCGTACGTGTTTTGGAAAGCTGTTTTATGAACAGGTTGCAGGCGAGGCTGACACATCGTCTTTTACCATCACACCTTTAGAAGCCCCAACTCTCATCTCTGCCTTGTAATGATGTTCTCCAGTTCTCCGCAGTCCTGGGCGCCTAGGGCTGCGTGGCCTCAGAGCCCAGCTTGTCCTCAGGCTCCTGAGGTGGGGAACAACGCCAGCAGCACCTCGAACAGCCCGTGAGCAGCCATTAGCCAGGATTTTGGCCGCCCCTCGCCTCCGCGAGCCCTTCCCGCCGGGCGGAACCTTCGCGCGGCAGCCGCCGCGTCTGCCCGGAGCCGGCGCCGCATACCGCCCGCCCGTGGGGGACGGCTTTGGCCGCGTACCGTGGCGCGGGCCCGGGCGGCGGCGGGGCCGCGATGTTCACGGCGGCTGCCGAGAGCTTCCTCAGGCAGGCCAGGTGCGACGGGCGACAGGGGCACAGGGGACGGCGCCGGGGACCCCTCGGGCCGGGCGGGGGAGCTTTCGGGGCTGAGCGGGGAGCCGGGCGGAGGGGAGCGCGGTGTGTACCAACCCTCCGGCCCGGAGCTTCCCCGGTCGGGGGCCCGGGTTCCTGAGAGCCCCGATTCCCCCGGCAGGGAGATCCAGGAGGAGGAGCTGCGGAGATTTGCCGCCCGCGTGTCCGCCCTGCTGCAGGGCCCCGAGCCCGGCCCCGAGGCCGTGGATGGGCTGCAGAGGCTGCACCTCACCGTGGCCGCCACCAAGTACCCCCGCAAGTGAGTGCCCCCGTGTGCCTCGGGTGTTGGAGGAAGCAAAGCGTTGTTACCTTCCTAAGCAGAAAGAAGGGAGGGGCGTGGGTTAGGGCTTTAAAATAACGCTCTTCCTTGAAAACCCTAAATTCGATTTAAACTCAAAGCCCCTCTTTGCCTTTCACCCCGTCGCTAAGCAGAAAGTGCCCATCTCCTTTTGCAGCAATATTAGCAGGTGTTGGTGTCACTGAAGCCTCTGTCAAAGTGCGCTCGGAAATGAAGCTGATGGGTGGCATTAGTCACTGTCAAGGGGGATCATCCCAAAGCCAAGAATATGCAGGAAATAAACATCTGGGTCTTTGCTCGCCTTGCAGTGATGTTTGCTGTGACTCTTGCAGGCTCGATGGAGAGTTTGTGGAGCTGTTGCAGACAGTGCTGTGCTCGCCCAAAAGTCCCGAGCAGATTCGGGTGTTATGTGCTGCCATCCTAAGAGAGATGTCTCCTTGCAATGATCTGATCCTCTCCTGTGATGAGATTCAAGATACAAAGCTCTTGAGCTTGGTGTCCTCCGTCCTTCTGGCTCAGGTAAATGACCTGTCAAGTCAGAGATCTTCCCTTGTCAATATGGATTTGCTTTGTGATTGTTCCCTGCTCCTGAGCTCCTCCCTGAGCTCAAGGAGAGTGAAAATCAATTGGAAGTATGTAGGGAAAAGCAGAGGCATTTCAATGTTCATTTAAGGGATCTCATTCTGCTTTGCATTGGAAAAAACCAGCAAATTTTTGTGTATAGCACTTAACAAGAAAAAATGCTTAAAATTGTGTTTAGACACTGAGGTCCTGGAAGCAAAAAAGAACCTCTTAGAGGTGGCTGCTGGAATGGATTTTAAATCAGGGCTGCTTGAACCTGGGGAGGAAAGCAAAAGATTTTAGATTTTATTCTTCTTATGATATTGGCTTTCATGTTCACATATAAAAAAACACACATAGAACCTATAAAACATGTAAGACTGTAAATGCAAATGACGCTTCAAAGGTCCAGATTCTCCATGGAGAGAAGCAAACGTGAGAACCCTCCTGCTTTGAGTGCTGCCTGGGGAACAAGCTGGAAATTTCTCTTTTTCCTCTCCTTCTTTTGCTTTTATCTTGCCTGTTGAAGTTAAAATATTTTTGTGAAACTTCTCATTCTGAGTTTCACTGTGTGCTTAGAAACGTCTCTAATGTTTCTGACATTCATCTGAGTCTACTTAACTAAAGGAAGTGAAACAGAAACCAGCAATGTATTGCTTGTGTGGCTGCCTCACAAAGCTCCTCTCTCCCATATCCAGCCTTGAGACTGTCCTGCAGTTCCACAATGTAAGAACACACGTAAGCAGCCCCATAGTTTGGGATCTGGGAATTGAAATTGCAGAAAACCTCTGTAAAATCCTCTGCACTGTGAGTTCTTTTTGTGTTTGACTTTGGTATTGATGCCTGATGGAGGAGATTGGTCTCTAGCAGTGGTAGTTTATCTATCTTCACCTCTGCTTTGTTTTGCAGGAAAATAAGGATGAAGTGGCAGCTGTGGGGCAGCGTGTTGTGAAAGTCCTTGAAAGAAAACTGCCTGAGGGTCAGAGCGCTCGGTTCCTCCTTCCTGTCCTGGCAAATGTCATCAGCCTTTCACCAGAATCTCTAACAGAAGGTAAATCCATAGGCAGGGCTGAGATTGCCACCTGGCTGTGATCTGGGTAGTGATCAGAAGGCTCCCAGTTGGAAACTGCTGTCAGAAGTGGCATCTCTGCTCGGAGGAAAGGGAATTTACTGGGTGAGATGTGTTCCACCACACAGAACTGTGACTGGGCCTTCCAGTCAAATCCTGGCCATGGATTTTATAACAGGATCGTGTACCCTAGCTGGGGTCTCCAGATGCTGCAGGAGTGTGAAACTGTAGCTGTTGTGAGGAGCGTCAAGAGACAGACAGACAGACAGAGATATGCCTGTGCATCTGGTCAAGAGAGCAGCAGGAACAGCTAGAGGTTCTCTTCATCAGAGAGGCAGCACTGGATGGGTGGTGGTGAGTTAACCTAGGAGAGCATTCCAAGCTTCAAATGCTGGGGAGTTGTGAGCAAGAGAGAGTTTCTCGGAGTTTCCTGTGAGGTTTGTGTGCCTCGTGCATTGTGCCAGAGAAGCTCTGGGGAGGATGTTGGGCTGGCAGAGCAGGAAATGAGGCAGTGAGTTCCCAGTGAGGGAGTTGTGCCTTTGGCTGCAGAGCTGAAGCCAGACCCTGCCTGAATAAAGTGACTGTTTTTGCTCATTCCTCCTAATAGCAGCTGTGGATGGAGACAAAGGAACAAGTATCTCTTGAGTGATCTGGTAGCAGAGCCCTTGGTTCCAGCACTCACTCCCTGAGTGAGCCAGTATGAGGAGTGTAGGTCATCCACCTTGGGGTGCCAATTTCTTTATGGATTGCTGGATCAGAGAGTGATCCAGGCTGGAGAAAAAGCACAGCAATTGAGGGTTATCAGGGACATGTTGCAGAGGCTACTTCTCTGCCCAGGCTAGAAATGACCCTGTCAATTCCCTTTTACAGAACAGACCAATGTTGTCAGTAAAAAGCTGGCTGACTGGCTGAGGTATGCAAGCATTCAGCAAGGAATGGCTCAACCCTCTGGAGGCTTCTTCTCCAGTCCCAGAACCAAACAGGTGAGTGCTGAGTTACCATGGTGACCTCACAGGGGCATTTGTTAGTCTGTTACCTGCTGTTTTGGCTTCCCAGAATCACCTTTTGGAAAGTAGTAGCCTAGAAGTGCTGCTATGCTTCAACATTTTTTGTGGGGTACGTGGTTGAGACACATAGGAAAGCAAAGCCCGGGGATTTACAGCTCTGATATTTAGGAGTTCACCTGTAGAGCCAGAGCTTTGATCCTTGAATTAGTTTAGTGTCAAAATAGCAAATGTGAGTGTTTCAGCTGGGGAGGAGGATCCAGCACAGCTGCGTTTCCTCTCTGGATACCTGCCCTCCTGCAGGACCCCAAACAAGGGCTGCTTGTCTCCGTGGGCTCAGTGGGGTTTTCCCTGCCTTTCCCTGGGGCTCTGACCTGCTGCATCTTTTCTCTCAGCCTGCTCCTATCACAGAGATGGACGGTGCTGTTGCCACAGACTTCTTCACGGTCCTCTCAGTGGCTCAGCACTACACACAGGACCAGTGGCTCAACATGCAGTCCTTCTCCATGCTGAGAAACTGGCTGCTGTGCTATGGGGGCAAGGAGCTGAGCACCCTTAATCCAGGTAGGGATTGACGGTCTGCAGCCCCGAGAGGGCTGTGTGCTCTCAGATGTCATATCAGGTGGCTGCACCAGCAACCCAGCAATCTCCTCTTTCAAACTGATTAGATGCTAGAAAGAAATTCTTTCCTGTAAGGGTGGGGAAGCCCTGGCACAGGTGCCCAGAGAAGCTGTGGCTGCCCCTGGATCCCTGGAAGTGCTCAAGGGTGGATTGGGCAAGGGTTGGAGCAACCCGGGATAGTGGAAGGTGTCCCTGCCCATGACAGGGGCTTTGAAACTGGATGAGCTTTAAGTCCGATCCAGCCCAAACCATCCTCTCATTCTGTGATTCTAAGTGACAGGAATATGGGCAAGAGTTCAGAGATCTTGGACTAGGAACAGAGAAAGTTTAGGAAGGAATATTTAGGAAGGAATATCACTAAACCTCCTGACTGATACTGATTGATCCTTCCTTGGGAAGTTACTTATTGGGTGAACCTTCTGTTTTCAGACAAAGCCCCAGGGATTCCTAGGAAAGAAGGCCTGGGTGATGGGAGACAGCATCTCCTTAGTATTCTTGTAACATTCCCTTCTCTCTCAGCCTCCTGTTCTTCACTCTGCACCTGGGGACAGTCAGCTGTCTGGGGACAGCCTCACAGGCTGTTTCTGTTGCTGGGCTGCTGCGTGGGTGACGTTTCCTGTGCCGAGCTGACACGTGTGACGTTTGTTGTGTAGATGACAAAGCAGGAAAGGACAGGACTGTGACATCCGTGGTCTCCACAGCTGGGCAGCTGCTTCCCCCCAGGGAGCGCCTGCGGGACAAAGCCTTCGAGTACTGCCAGCGCCTCATCGAGCAGAGCAACCGGCGTGAGTCTTGCCATGAGCCCTCCTGGGAGTCCTCTTGGTAGTGTTCTCCAAAGTATTTCTGGTTTGCTGCATGTTTGGGTTGGGATCTCACTCCCTGGAATCCACAGTTAGGCTCCTAGGGATAGTGTCTGCTGCAGCCGCTGGTGGAAGTTCATTGACCAGCTGGGGTGTTGGGAAGGATTTGGAGGCAACAGTTACGTTCTGCCTCCTTGATTTGCAAGGTAGGCTGTGAAATGTGGTTCTCACTGGCCTGATTTAGGTTCGGTGTGTGTTCCTGCCTGCCCTGAAGCCAGGGTTAGTGCTCAAAGTGACAGCCTCACATTCCTGTGCGGGCTCAAAGCTTGACTTGCACTCATTTCCCTGGCAGGACCCCTGAAGAAAGATGATGGAGACCTGCAAAAAGCTGTAAGTACACAGAGCTGGGGCTCAAGCTCTGGGAGTTGTGGCTTCCCCCATTCCAATGATACTCTCTGCTCTCCTGCAGTGTCTCATTGAGGCAGTGACAATCATGGACATCATCTGCAAACAGGACTCCTCCTACGTGTGCCGAGCTGTCTCCTTCCTGAAAATCCTGCACAGCAGGATCTGTGGGGATGCCACTTATGCCAGGGCACTGCTGCCCATTGCCCAGTTCTTCCTGAACCACAGTAAGTCTTCAGCTCCCACCCACTCCTCCACCATCCAGTCTTGCCTGTTCCAGCACAGCCTTTTGTCCTGGCAGTTTGCTGCCTGCCAGAGTTGCTAATTCCACCTTGCCTGTGCTGTGGTACGAGTGATCCCACCCCAGCAGACCCAGGAGCAGATCCCCTGCTCTCTGGAGGAACAAAACCCAGATCTCCCTTAGCCCCTGGAGCCCTGGCAGGGCTGCTGGGTGGGCTGTGCTCAGCAAGGTGCTGTGTCTTCCCAGGCAAACTGGCAGCTGTGGATTCGAATGCCATCTACAAACACCTCTTCACTGATATCCCAGCTCAGCTCTTCCACAACTCATCACTGGCCTTCGAATTTGTCCAGTTCTGCAAAGACAACAGCCAGCTCTTCACAGACTCCTCCCGCATATTCAGGCAGAGCTTCCCAAATCTCTTCAAGGTACAACGTGCTATAGCAGCAGAGGGGAGAGCCTGCTTGCCATCCCCTAATGTGCCCTAGAACTTGGTTTTTGCACCCCAGAGCCCTCCATGTGCCTCCGTGGCAGTGCTAGGGAGAGCACAGGCAAGGAGGATTGTTACAAAACAAGTGTGATCTTGAAGGGGAGGAGGTTCTGGGTGTGTTTAGCACTGCCAGGGGAGAAGAGTCTGCGTTGGCAGGACTGTAGAGGGCTGGGGAGCACAGTGAACACAGGACACAGCACTTTGTTTCTGGAAAAGTTTAGTAAGTTGCAGCTTGCCAGCCACTGAACCAGCTGCCAGAGGCCTGTGTTGAGCTTCTAACGAGCTCCTGGGTTTTGACCAAGCCCTCAGACTTCTCTGGTTTTCAGAAGTGACTTTCCCTTCCCCATCCCATCTGGTTACAATGTGGGGTTGTCTGGGTGTGTGATGGCGTAGCAGGGGTAGTGCAGCAGTTTGTGCTTGTTCCTTGCAGTTCCTGGCGTGGAACAGCCCACCTCTGATCTCTGAGTTTGTGGATCTTCTCCCATTTCTGCTGGATCCAGGCACAGCCATTGAAATCTTCCATTTGCTGCTTGACCTGCCCTGTTTGACAGCAGCTCTGGACATCCAGCTGAGGTAATGCACCTTCCCTTTCCCTCACTTGTTAATCAGTATCAACACTGACCAAAGCCCAGCTGGCACAGAGCATCACTGCAGTCAGGTGAGCACAAGGCTGCACAGATGTCAGCCCAGTTTTCCCAGTACATGGGAGGAGAAGGTGACCAGCTCTCACATTTCAGTATTGGGCTGTCCTTGGGGCTCAGGGAGCTGTTGCCATTCCCCTCTCCCTGTTGAGCTCCAGATGATTGCCACATGTTTGAGGCTTCCATGAGCTACCACCTCAATACAGAGGTGAAATACCTATTCTTCCTTTCCTGCTCTTAGTCCTATTTTTGGCTTTGTTCTCCTGGAGGCACACAAAACTTCCTTCCTGAGATCTTAGGAGCTGTGAGTTTCCATGAAGATGGGGTAGGACTGGAACTGGCTGTACCTCTGCTCTTCCTTGTCCTCCTGACATTACAGCTCTTTCTGGAGTGCTTAGGAAAGAGGGTCTCTGGCTTCCAGAGAGCCTGGATTAGACCAGCTTGCTGTTCAGTGTTCAGCATGCCAGCTCTGCCCTGGCCCATCCTCACAGTGCAGCACATTCTCTGTGTTCCCTGCTAGGGCAGCTGCTCTTCCTGCCTCTGACAAGGCTGGTGGTGACCCAGCTGGGAAACCTGCCACGTGTCTGGAGGCCTTTCGCCATCCCCTCTACAAGAGCATGTTCCAGCATCTCCTCCGCACCACGTCTGCTCCTCAGGATGCCCCGGAGAGGTAGGAGCCTGCCTGGAGTGTGGTTCAGCCATCCAGCCCTGGGAGGCAGCACTGGGATTACTGGGCAAGGCACAGTTGCTCTGAGCTGGCCTGAGATGGATTTCTCTTCCCTCTGTCAGCTTTGCCAGCGCTCAAAGGCCTTGTGGGGAATGGGGAAAGGCAACTGGGAACAAACTTTCAACAGTAACTCTTCTTCTGCCCACAGTCTGGTTCCACTTCGGCTGCTGCTGGGATCCCTGGCTGGCAGCCCAAGGGTGGTGCAGTGCGCAGAGACTGTCCCTGTCTTACTGGAGCTCTTTTTCAGGGTGGTGGCAGAGGTAGGTCCTTCTGGGGGAGTTCGGTTCCCAGTTGTGCCACAGGGATCTCTCGCTATGTGAAGAGCAGTCGTAGAAGCAAAATTGGGAAGGTGCTGCAGCTCCAAGAGAGGGGTCTGTGAGGGGAGGGTGGGATTGATACTGGCATGAGCCAGCACTGAGCTGGCCACTCGACCCAGAGAAACAAACGCTCCATGGAGCAGTGTCAAGTTCACTCTGTGCTCTCAGCCAGCTGTAAAGGAGAGAGATGAGGGCACAGTGAGTGCGTGATACCAGCTTTGTGCACTGCTCCCCTCCTAGATCAGGCAGTTCCTCTGCCAGCTGTCTCACCTGGCTGGTTGTTTTGGGGTTTGGCTGCTGGATGTCACTGGTACTGCTGAAACAAGGCCTGGCTTTCAGTTTGCAGATGAGTCTCTGCTAAACCAGCTGGTGGTGCTGCTGCTGCAGAGGAGTGACCAGCTCTACGAGATCCCAGCGTTTAAAGAGGATGTGTACAGGTGAGATGAGACAGGAGGCACAGCCCAGCTCCCAGCCCTTCCTCCTGGCATCCCAGGGCAGCCCAGGAACCTTTTCAGTTTTGGCCCAGTCCCTGCTGTGACATTTCTTTGAAGGGTGAAAAGTTGCGGCTGCACCTTCAATCCCAGCTGGGAACATCCTGAGGATACAGCCCTGTGCCAGTGCTGGGTGCTGCCGGCCCCTCCTGGCTTTGGCCATCAGCTGTGCCCTTCTCTCTGCTGCAGGGTGCTGGGCTCACAGCTGGCAGTGCTCTGCGGGCTGCGCCCCGCGCTCGTGGTGGAACTGTCCACGGAGATCCTGGAGTTCTCGGGAGCAGTCAGCAACATCCAGGGCAAGGAGGCCATCTTCACCCACATGGTGAGCAGGGCTGCACTCTGCTGCTCATTTCCCTCTCCTCCTCTCTCCTAGCATTAGCTAACCCAATTCTCTGTTCCCTAAAAATCCTTCCACTCCCTTTTCCCTGTGCTTCCTCCTTGCCCAGGTGTGGGCTATCGGCGAGTACCTGTCGGTGTCCTACGACAGGCGCTGCACGGTGGAGCAGATCACGCGGTTCTTCGAGACCCTCGAGGCTGTGCTCTTTGAGATCACCCAGCTCCGGCCGCAGGCCAGCACCCCCAGCTGTGCCCCCCGTGCCATCAGTGCCCTCATGGCCACCTTGACCAAGCTGGCAGCCCGCAGCCAGGACTTGATCCCCCGGTGAGCAGCGGCAAAGGGTTGAAACGTGCAGATCTCGTGGGTCCGAACGTGGGTTTGCTGGTGTGGATTAATGATTGAGTCTGGCAGAGGTGAGCTGTGGAAGGGCATGGTTTGGAGGAGTGGGATTCATCTGCTGACTAATGCTCTGTCACCTGCACTAGTCTGTTGGAGTGACCTGGCTGGGTGAAAAGGTCCTGCCAGCTGATATCCGTGTCCTTCTCTCCTGCAGAGTGTCCATGTTCCTGTCCAAGATGAGGACATTTGTGCAGAGCCCTGTTGTCACCTCTGTTTACTGCGAGGAAGACCTTGAGGAGATCCTTATTCGGGCAACCGAGCTCATGAACCTGCTGAAAATGCCCAGCGTGGCTCAGTTTGTGTTCACCCCGCCCGTGGCCAGCACACGCTTTCAGAGGGAGGTGAATGAGTCCCTCCCCTCGGCCCTGAGGATGGTCACCCAGCTCCTGGAGCCTGCTGCAGGCTCCGTGCCAGTGTGAGGGCTGGAGGTTTCTGGAGTTATTCACTGGACACTGCTGACACTCAAGGCTGAGGCCCTGATCTTAACTGGAAAAGAGGAACGAATGATTGTGAATGAAACAGAGAACAGGAATAAGGAGAGCTGAGGCTGCTCTTCTGGTCTGAGGCTGTTTGTATTTCTGTGTCCTAGTGCCTGTTGCTTTTTTATCTCCTAAGCTCATCTTATCCCTTCCTGGTGAGTACGCATTGAAAATCCTGGTGGATTTGTGCAAATGTTGCAGGAGGGTGAATGGTGCATTAATACCCTGCCAGCACACCCTGTCCCTTTGGAGATGTACTTCTCCCCTCCCTTCCTCTGCCTTGTTTCCCTTCCCCTTTGCCCTCACTACACCTGCACGTGCTGCTTTTCTTGCCTCTCCTTGCAGCAGATCAGGCAAAGGCCTGTGTGAGCTGGAGGAAGCAGGACTGACTCCATCACATCTGGGAGCCCTCACCGCTCCTCTGTCTCACCCCTGGAGCGAACACGGAGACATCTGCCAGAGCAGGGCTTAGGGAGATTTATTGATCCAGTTTATAGTTGACACAGAGCATTTCTTAACATCCACCGTGTCCAACAGGCGCCATGCTGTGCTCAGTATCTGCACCAGAGCTTTGTACACATCTCAGCTGTACACTATTAACACACAGGGAACTTCAGTCCATCCCACTGCTCCTCCTGGGAGAAGCCAGCCCTCATGCACACCAGTAAATAGCAGGATTTATTTACAGTCTGTTTCAATACCTGACTGCGCTGTGAGCGACACACAGCTCTGGGGCTGTTTTCCAGCTCCAGGGGTGTTCTCAGCGGGTTGAGCTGGTACTGCTGGAACGTGCCAGGATGCAGCCTCAGCACTGTGTAGTGCAAACCAAGCCTCCCCCCAAGCCCTGGCTCCGGGGCAGAGGAGAGTAAGGAGTGCATGCAGTTCGCCCAGGGGCTTTAGGCAGCCCATTTCAAGTTCTGTGGAGGATGACAGGCCAGCATACCTGCTGGATTGAAAGTGAAGTGAATCACCAGGAGCCCTGAGCCTTTGCTCACCTGCCTGGTAGGGCTGAGTCAATGGCAGGATGCACTGCTCCCAGTCCCTGCTGGGGCAGCACCCCAGGCCAGGGCTGTGAGTGTGGCCCGGCAGAGCAGCAAGGCACTCGTGTCTCAGGGAAGCTGCCTCATCCATCTTGCCTGGGAAAGCTGCACTGAAATCCAGCACTGGAGCCTTTCCCTTGCATGGAGTGTCCTCACATCTCTCTCCTCCTGTGACGTGCAAGACTAAGCAGAGGAACCAAAACTGCAGCAGTGAGGCCTAATTAAAGCCAACCCTGTTTTAGCATCACAATCCTCAGAGCGCTGTTGTTGTGAGATGCCATGTGAGTATCTGATCCAGAGCCTGGACCGTGCAGGGTGTGATGGAGGGCTTTGCCGCAGGCTGTTTTAATAGGGTTCGGCTAAACTAGGTCTCAGTATCTGTCTATATGTGGAAACCAGGTCGGGTTTATCCCGTTAATGGTGCTAAAAGCAGAGGGAGGACTCGGCGGGCAGGAGGCCGGGTGTGCGGGGTCCAGGCAGCCACACGATGGAGCTGAGCCCTCGGCTGAGCTGACAGCGGGGTCGGCAGCAGGTAGCAGAGCGGTTCCTGGGATATTCATAAGCGTCCTCCCGAAGGGGTTTCTGCTCTCCATCATCACCTGTCGGCATTCCAGCAGCACACAGCGGGGACATGCTCCGAGCTGGGCACCGAACAGGGTGGCCTTGCAAGGGGCTGGCGGAGCTGGAGCGGGAGGAGCGGGACATGGTGCCGAGCTGTGGTTTGTCTGCCGGGCTGGTGGCGGTGCCCAGTGCTGCTGGGCTCGATCAGGCTCCTGGTGGCACCAATCCTCTGTGGGAGCATTCTGCCATCAGTCCTGGGTGCCTTCAGCCGGGATTGTGGTGTCAGAGCCATCAATCTGCAGAGCAAGGGCAAGGGATCCTCTGCAGGGAGCTCTCCCCAGGGCTCACAGAACTGCTGGTGGTGTCAGCCCTTTGCTGGAGCTGCTTCCCATCCTGAGGCAGAGCTGTAGCCCAGCAGCAGAAAGGCACCTAAGCCCGTGTATGGCACCAGGGGAATGAACTCCTGGCGATGCATCCTGTGTGGAACCCCACTCCTGGGTGCTTTTGCTGCCTTCACCACCTCCAGAGCTGGCCACACTTTTCCAGCCTGACGTGCCAGCACCTCAGGTGGCCGCTGCCACAGTGAAGCCCAGGCCTGCCCCACTTGTTCTCTTCAAAATTCAAAGGTATTTCAAAGCCTGCCAGCATAAAATATCACACAGGGCTGCCAGCCCAGAGGAACAGAGGAGCCTGCCTACAAGTCCCCATGGTGGGAGCATTCCCTTCCTTCCCCCTGCCAGAGGGGACAAAGGAACAGGAAAGCTCCTGAGAAGGACAACACAGGGTATAAGGTGAGGCTGGGCAATGGATCAGGAATGATGCTCCCAACCAGTGCAGTGGGAGCAGAGTGCACCATCCTCACGTGTCCTTTCATCTGCTGCAGTGCAGGGGCAAAGTGTCCAAAAGCACTTCGAGGGCTGTTGTGGAGTCCTGGTCCTCCCTCTTGCACTCCAGGCTCCCTGAGGTCAGCCTTAACCAGAGCTGTAGCCACAAGCCGCTGCAGAAGGATCCTTGTACCACAAGGACTAAGAGGAAGAGGAGCTGGAACTGATTTTTTTGGCTATTTCAATGTCCGACTTGGCAACCAGAAACCGCAGCTTTTTCCCTCCGGAGCGGATGAGGTCCACGGCACTGCAGGGAGCAGCAACAGGGACAGAGGTGAGTTCTGGCTCCCTCAGGAGCCTGCCAAGTCATGGACATTCACAAGACACCCCCCTTTGCCAATCACCTGTGCGTGCTCAGGGCTACAGGCAGGGGCTGTTTCTCTGTTGCCGGTAGCTTTGTGGAGGGCTTGGCCCCCAGGTTAGCGGTGCCAGGATGAGGGCAAACAAGCCCAAAGCTGCTCTGTGCTAGGGGGCTCCTGGGCTGTGCCTCTGAGCTTCCCCATCCCACCACCTTCGAGAGGAAACCTGGGGTGGGATGGGGCTGGAGCAGCTCTGCATTGCGAAGTCCCACCTCTGGAGCTCTCATTTATTCCATATATGCTCCGCAGTTGCTGCTCCATAATCCCTGTTCCAAACCCACAGCCTTCCCCCCTCTCTGGTGCCCTGTTCAGGTCACTCCTCTCCCTGCAGCTTGCTGGTACCGCAGCATCCTCAGGGCTGCAGCGCTGGCAACCCTGGGAGCAAAACAACCAGAAACCTGCACCTGACAGTGACTCCTCCAGTGCTGGTACCTCCCCAGGCCCTCTGCTGAGGTGAGACTGACCTCTGGTAGTCTGCCCCGATGAGGCTGGTGCCGTTGACAGCCAGGATGCGGTCCCCGATGGAGAGCCTGCCGTCGGCAGCCGCGGGGCTGTCCTCGATCAGCGTGCGGATGTAGATCCCCGGGGAGCAGAGAGGGGTGTGCTGTTGGCAGGGGAAGGCAGTGAGAGAAAAAAGGGACACAAAGCTTCGTGGTCCCAAAGGGATGAGCTCCCCAGGCAGGGTAACTCTCCCTCAGGGCTCACAACCAAGCCTGGTGGCAAGTGGGACCATGGAGATGGTTGGGGATGGTGCTAGCAGTAACAGGAAGGAAATGCGACCCTTTCGGTTTATATCAATCGATACAGAAAGGAGAGGTGGGGGCAATCTGCTCTTGTTCAATTTAAATAAGAGTAAAGTATCGTTAGCCTGCAGCCGTGTTGGGATGGGAGCTCTGCTCACACTGTCCCGGGGCTCGGTGATGCTCTGTTTCCTACTGACCTACAGCACAGCTCTGAAAAGGCATTCAAAAAGACGATCCACCCCACAATGCCAAAGGAGGAGCTGTTTCGACACCCTGTGAGCCTCCCTGCTCCTCTCCGCTTCTGCCACCGCTGAAGGGTGGAGGAAAGACCTCGGCTGAGTCATTTTCCTTCCACAAGAGAGCTGAGCCTGTTTGCTCTTGCCAGCTGCAGGACATCTGCGGACTTCGCAGGCACAGCACAGTGACCTGACCTTCGAGCAGAGATCCACCGAGAGATCCCTCTGTGCCTCCTTGCCCCCAGGAGAAGCAGCCCAGCTCCCGTGGGAAGCCATCAGCTTCTTTGCTGGCTTTTCCTTGTGTTATAACCCAAGTCCCACACGCCCCACTCCAGCCGCGTGAGGGGCACCAAGCCGAGAACTCACCACGCCGTCGATCAGCCCCATCCCCAGCCCGATGGGGCCCCGCTCCAGCTCCACCACGAACACGTAGCAGAAGTCGTCGGTGGCAGAGCTGCGGCTGGAGGACTCCGGCGTGGGGTAATCATAGGGGGTCGGCGAGCAGCCTGGCAGCGGAGAGAGCGGCTTACGGCCCTGGCACCGCCCAAAGCCGTCCCCACGGCCCCGGGGCAGCGCCGGCCGTCGGTACCTTCGGGGGTGCCGCCTTTGGTGCCGCTCCCGCCGTTCCTCCGGGGCTCCTGCAGCCCTTTGCCCGTGCCCTGCGGGGACTCCGGGCTCCCGGAGTCGAAGTTCAGGGGGGTGGTGGGGGGTGTCAGCAGGCAGGAGGAGTCCGTGGGCGCCGTGCCGGCCTTGGGGACCGGGCTCCTGCCCAGCTGCAGCTGCTTGAGCTTCTCCTGGAGGTGCGGCTCTCCGGCGGGGGGCTCGCAGGGGCAGGCGCTGGTGGCCAGGCGGAGCTGGGGGTTCCCCTCCGGCTCGGCACAGCCTCCCAGGGAGCAGAAATCCTCCTGGGCAATGGTGCTCCCCAGGGCGGCCACCGGGCCCTCGCTCACCTCCAGCACCTCCGGCGTGATGCATGCCTCTTTCTTGAGAAGGAGGAAAATGCTGTGGGACCCCCCCCTTGCGTGTGCTTTTCACTCCCCACCACCCTGGGGCTTTCCTGGCTGCCAGATCCGTCCAAAGCCTTGGCAATTCAGACGCTGCCAGGCTTGTCCTGGCTTCCCAGCACAGCTCCCACAGCCGGTTTGGCGGCCAGGGCCGTGCTGGGGATGTTTCCAGCCAGCCAGGAGGGGACTCATGGCCGCGTCCCTGCTGGGGGGTCCCGGGGGACACTGGGGTAGCACAGCTCCTCCTGTGCCACAAGGGCCGGGCAAGGTGGCCCCGGGGTGACAGCAGGAGGCAGCGGTGCCTGTGAGTGCTGCAGGGATGGGGACAGGATGGGAGAGCAGAAGGGGACCTGCTGAAGTGACATCCTCCGCAAGGCTGTTGAGCTTAGCACCCACAGCACGTTCCAGTGCTTTACAGGCATTAGCTAATTAGTGCTTTTGTGCAAGCCTGGCTGCTGGGGACGGGCCGGGTGCTGCGCAGGGAGGACAGGGGACACACAGGGAGAACGGGAGCGCTGCCACAGACATCTCCCCTTCCTCCCTGCTAAGGAGATTGCTGGGAAGAGCCTGTCCTTCCAGCTCACCTTCCCGTGCCCCCCGTGCTGGGGGATTAGCAGCACTAATCCTTGCAAAAGCTCTCCGTGAGGGCACTGCCACAGCTCCAGGCTGCAGGAGAGGGCAGCAAGCCCTTGGCACTGGGCTTGGAGGGGTCTGCAGAGGGAGCCAAGACCCTCCTGCCCACCCAGGAGAGGAACAACCCCCCGTGGGACACAGGGTACCTTTGGAAGTGTCGAGCCTGGCCTCTCGCTGGTGTGGGGGCTCCTGCTCTGCAGGCTCCAGAGGAAGTGGCGAATGTAAAGGAGGTGTCTGTAGATGTTGTCGTCCAACGTCTCCGCCTCCAGGTCCACTTTGAAGCCCCCGCTGGGCAGGATGATGGGTGGGTGGTTGTCGAAGGACTCCAGCACCTCCTCTGAAGGGCAGAGGGACGGAGGTTAGCGCTGGCTCGGGCTGCACCCCACTTCTGCCTCCCAGCTCTCGGCCATGCACAGCCTCCCAGCTGGGATCAGGGATTCAGTGAGCTTGAGCCAGCAGCATCCCTCACTTGGGACAGCAGAAAAAGCCCCATGCGCTTTGCATCCTTTGCAATATCTGCATTTTGGGGCTGTGGTTATTGCTGAAGTCACTACAGGACCGCCAGGAAGGGGAAGGGTTGGTCTGTGTGTGACTGGAGCGGGCTGACCAGGACTCACCGGGCTGGAAGGTGGCCGGGCTCTCCTCCTCGCCGGGCTGCCAGGCTGAGATGCAGCCCACGTCCATCACTGCCTGGCACTGGCTCAGCACGCGGTGCAGCTGCGCGGGGCTCAGCGCTGGGAACTCGGCTCGCAGGGACGGCCAGGTCATCTGTGTGAGGAGACAGAGCAGGAGGCAAACGGCAGAGGTGAGAAACTGCTTCCTCTGAGGAGCAGGAGCTGGCAAGGGGCACAGGAGGGAGAGGTCGGGCAGGATGGAGAGAACCAGAACATCATCTCCCGGGCACTGCCCACCCACGGACCCCGGGAAGGAGTGGACAGTGGCAGGTTGGAAAAGGGACACATCAGTGTAGGGACGCCCAGAGGCCGAGCAGGAGCTCTCCTGCCCATGCCTATCCCAATGCCACGAGCCCTGGGCTGGGCATCCCTCACCTGCACCAGCTGGGAGCCGGGCATGGCCAGCAGGTTGGCCACGCTGGCGAGTTTGGCGAAGAACTGCTGGGCGAGCTGCTCGAAGCCGGCACCGCGCAGCCATTCCAGGAGCAGCCGCACGCTGGCCCGCAGCTTCACCCCCTGAGACCAGTGGTAGCAGCCGAGAGAGGAGCCTGAGGAGGCAAAGCATCCATCAGCCATAGCAGGGAACAGCCCCTCTGTCCCCTTGCCCCGGGTTAATGTCCCCAGCGTCCTGTGGCTGTAATTCCTGGTGGTGGCTGGACTTTGCCTGGCACCTACAGTGGGGCAGTGGCATTAATGAGGGCTAATGAGCACCTTAGCCTGCTGTAGTTTATTAATGAGCTGCCCCTATTAACTGCCCTCAGCCTCCTCTGCTCAGGCTCGAAGGGGCAGTGGAATGGGGATGGGATCCTTGTGGGGTTTAGCCTCTCTTGGGAATGGGGACCCAGGAGCCAGCAGCTGGGTCTGTGCTTGGCCTCCCTGTACCAATGCTGAGAACCTGCCCATCTGCAGCCCCTTCCTTCCTGTACCCCATGAGGTGGCACTGGGATGGACCGGAGGGCGTCCCAATAACTCAGTTCCCTGTGTGTTACCCAGTCCAAGGAGGACTGACCCTTATCCAGGAGCTGGTTGAAGAGCAGGGTGTTGGAGAAGAAGAAGAGGTAGGCGAACATCTGGGAGGTGATCTCGGGGTGCACTTCGTACTGGTGGAGCAGGTCCAGCACAGCCTGGTAGATGAGCACGACCCTGCGGAGCTCCTCGGGCAGCGGCGGGATCCCCCGCCAGCTCTCCCGGCACTCACTCTGGAAGGGGTTGCACTCCAGCAGGGCAGGGAGCGACACGTAGAGACACTGCAGGGAGAGCAGCAAGGTCACAGCGGGCTCCGTTTGGTGGGGGTTCCCATTTTTGCACGAGCCAAGCCTTTCCTTCACCTCCTCAAGCCGAGCAAACCCTGCCAGCGCTGCTCCAGCAAGGGGCTGCTCCTATTCACCCCCTGCCTCCGTGAGCTCCGGTGTTGTGCAAAAGTTTTAAAAAAAATTATTAAAAAATTATTAAAAAATTAACATGTTGGTCACTTTTAGCAGTTGGAAGAGAAGGCCAGCTAAAATCTACAAAACCTGATGTAATCCGGGGCAGCAACCGATCCGCTGGGCACGAGGGTGAAAAGAAAAGTCAGGATGGATGGGGATAATTTTCCTTATCGCTTAAATGGGAGAGCAGCGCCTCGCACTCCCTTCTGCCAGGGCAGAGGGAAGGGGAGGGCGCAGGGGAGGAAGGTGCCACACTGGAGCGGGGCAGGAGCTGCCCCCGTGTCCCCGTGTGCCGGTGCCAGGGAGCCAGTCCTGCACAGGGCAGCCTTTCTGTGCCTCACACTGCCCGCTCTGTTCCCCGCTGCCGCCCGGCTCTCGCGGTCCAGCGGGCCAGGGGCCCCTTTCCATCACGCCCTGAATCGCACCATTTATGCCGCGCTGGCCCGAGCCAAGCAGCCCTCCCCAAACACCTCCCCCGAGCCGCTGCACTGCAGACAAGGAAACGCGCCGCAGTAATTCAATACTTTTCCTGGGCTGCGACCAAAAATCGGGGCACTTCAGCCCGAAGGAAAACACCTCAGCGCGGTGCAGCTGCCAAGGAGTAAAAGCTTTTTAAAAAAACTCCTCCTGCACAGCCCTGGGGACGCTGGTGGTGGCCCAGCGTGACACCGTACCTTGGAGATGTAGTAGACACACTGCTGGAAGGTGTACATGATCACCTCCTCCAGCACCGTCATCGCCTCCTCGCTGGCCGTGATGGTCGAGGAGAACAGAGACTCCTTGGAGCCTGCAGGGAGGAGAGGAGAGGAGGATGGGGGAGCAAACGTGCAGCAGCAAAGCCCCCAAAATCCCAGGGTGTGGGTTATTAGAATTTCCAGGTTTGTGTCATCCCCACAAGAGGGCAAAGAGGCTCCTCTGGCCCACCTGCCATCCCCCACATCTCTGCTGGCAGCTCAGGGCTGCACCTCCCTTCCAGCACCTGCCTGGCCTAGGAACATTTCAACTTTTTGCATAGACCAGAAAGTTTCTGATGCTGGTTTAAGACATTTTTATCTTCTTTTTTTTTTTTTTCCTTTTGCTGGCATTAACACAGGCTCACGGCAAGCAGTTCTGCAGGGTGAAGAAAGCCACACCACCAGCTGCTGTGGTGGCAGAGGGCTCTTGTGTGTGAGCACAGCTCTGTGGCTCTGGAGCTGGGCAGCACCAGGGCGGGATGTGAGGCTGCTCCTCCCACAGATTTCCCCAGCCCACAGCACAGAGATGTCCCTGCTGATGAGGATTACGGAGGGTTAATGGAGCATCCCGAGGGCACTGACCACCACCTGCGACTGGGGATTAGCAGAGCTGCGTTGCTCCAGCTGGAAAAACAGGCAGGATGCTGCATCCAGACTCACCTTTGATGTCCAGCTCTTCCTCCATGCTCTGGATGTAGGTGGGTGATTTCTGCTGGACAAAGTAGAGGATCTCGATGGCATTGGCCATCCAGAAGATGATGTGCTGCAGGTCTGGGAGAAGGTCTGTGATGCTGAAGCGGGACAGGGTGGCGGGGTCCTGGCTGGGGAGACACAGCAGGTCACACCTGCTGCTCCTCAGCATCCCCACTCAGACTTTTGGGGAGAAAACAGCCAGCCTGGGGCAATGCCTGAGAGCTTTCACATCCTCCCACCGTCAAGCCCAGCACTCCCCTTAGAAGAACACTTTACAAGGAAAAATTCGGTGGTTTCTCCTCTGTGGGGTGCAAAAGGGACCCTGTGGGGACCAGGCTGACCAAGGCCACCTGGCCTTTTTGCTGGGTTCTGCTTTTGGGGGAGACTTTCCCTAATACAGATGTACTGCACTAAATACTGGTGGCTGAAGAGCAGCCCTTCCCCACAGGTATGTGCTGCTCCTACCAGCTCTGGGCAGTTAAACCCAGCTCACCCACCCTGGGCTGTTCAAAAATAAAATAATAAGCATCTGGGGAATTTCTCAACTGCTAAACTGTTTTGGGTTTTTTTCTGCTATAAGAAGAGCCTGGGTAGCATCCTTGAAGTATATCCTAAAGGAGAGCTCACAGCAAGCACCGACAGTTTCTCCACACACTGGTTTAGAGATGGGATATTGGAAATGGCTGGGAAGACAGCTCCTTGTGATTGTCCCAGAACGTTGCTCCCAGCACTGGGACACCCTGTGCTACCTCCCCTGGATGCACAGATGCAATGCCAGCTCCATCTCAGCTCCACTGAGGGGTCTCCGGCATGAGGAAGGTCAGGCTCACACACAAGGGACATTCCTGCTACATCACCCAGGGATGAAGCCACAGGTGCAAAGCCTTGGCCAAGTCTCGGATCAGAGAAAACCCCAGAGCTGCTGCAGGTGCTCTTCCCTCCCGAGCTTTTCCAAACCCATACATTCTGTGCAGGCATCGTGGTTAAAGGACCAGGGAGCAGAATGCGTGGGATTTAGCAGGAGAACTCGTCACGCGTCACCGCTGGCAGGCTGGGAGTGTGGTTTTACCAACCACGGACTTCCCTCGCCCACGGAGGAAGGGCCAGGTTGAATTCTGCCCGTTTGGAGGCAAACCAAGGAGGGGCACACTTACTGCTGGGATTGCTTTTCAGCCAGCTCCCGCGTCCGCTCCTGGGCAGGGAGAGAAGGGGAAAGCACGGTGAAAACCAGCGGGAAGGGGTGGCACGAGCATCACCCCCACCAGCCCTCGCTGCCGCCGGAGACCAGGCTGAGAAACCCCCGGGGAGGGGCCGAGCGACACCCCCACCCCACAAACAACCCCGTCCCACCGCCGACTGACCCACACCGTCCTCTGGATCATTTTGGCCGCTTTGAGCAGCAGCTGCCCGAAGTCTCCTGGCTCAAAGCTGGTGGCCGAGTGCTGGATGCAGAGGCAGAGCAGGAAGGCGGGTGTCAGCTTGTGGTCGTCGCCCCCGGGCTCGATCAGGGTCATGATGCGCCGCAGGAGCACATCCTCGGCCGCCGGCTCGAACTCCAGCTGCAGCTTCCTGCGAGGCGTCCTGGGGCCGCCGGCGGGCGAGGAGCCCCGCTTTTTGGCAGCGGGGTCCTTCTCCCTCAGCAGGCTGCCGCACGCCCCGCACACGTGCGGCCCCTCGGGGTGCAGGGCTCGCAGCCTCAGCAGCGTCTGCGCCGGCAGCGGCTGCGCCTTCATGGGGTCCTT
The DNA here is from genome assembly GCF_015227805.2 of Hirundo rustica. Lineage (NCBI taxonomy): Eukaryota > Metazoa > Chordata > Aves > Passeriformes > Hirundinidae > Hirundo > Hirundo rustica. The sequence continues at coordinate 12,982,053 of NC_053464.1, forward strand.
GTAGAGGAGCAGGTAGTAGAGGCCGAGGGACAGCAGGTCCCCGTGCCGCAGCACCACCGTCCGCGCCACCTCGGCGAAGTTGACGGAGATGCCGGCGCCGGCGATGGGCTCCAGCACCAGCTTCTCCTCCGAGCGGTGCCGGGAAGGTCGGAGCTTCCTGATGGTGCAGTGCAGGGGCAGGATGTCGGGGGCTGACAGGCTGATGCTGGGCTTGCTCGCCTGCGTCCTCTGGCCCACGGTGTGCTGCTCGCGGTTCAGCAGGTAAACCAAGCTGTCCTGCCAAGCGAGGAGGCGCCGCGTCAACCGGGGAGCGGGGAGAAGGGACCCTCCTCCCTGCCATGCGGTGTGTGCTGCAGCCTCCCGCTGTCCTCAGCTGACCCCTCGCTGTCCCCCATGCACCTTTGCAAGGCAAAAACTTTTTTTTTTTTTAAACTCTCCTCGCTGTCGAGCAGGGCGGCAGCGATCCCCGCCTTGGGCACGCCGATAAAGGGGCACAATGGCTTTGGGCACGCAGTAAATGGGGCTGCTTGGGGCAGAAGGAGCCCTTCTTCCACCTCTCCCCCTCATCCCTCCCGCAGCTGCTTTTCCTTCCCACCTTCTCCCCCCAGAGTGCAGCGCTGCCTGCACCCCGTGCCCGGGGGGACAGCGGGACCCCGGGCAGAGCATCCACCCCTGGCCCTGCCTTTCCCTCTGCCCGCGCACCCCGAGGCAGCTCAGGGGACCACGCCGTGCCTCAGTTTCCCCAGCAGCACCAACGGGCTGGCTGCAGTGCCGGTGTCACCGTGCCAAAAGGCCCGGAACAGCCGGATACTCAAAGTAGCCATTAACTGCAAGAGCCGACCCTGTCCTTTGCAGTTCTCCAAGTGCACACGCACTGTTCTCGCAGCCTCTGATCCCAGCTGCCCCCAAGGAAGCAGCCGGACAGGGGACGGGGCAGCTCAGCCACCCCCGCAGAACCAGCGCTGCCTCGGGCCGGGGCAGGGACGCTGCTCGGGGATCCCCTGGCATCCCACCGGGGCATTGCAGGAGGTCACGGCTCCTTCCTCCGTGTTCCCCGTGCTTGGGGACAGGCCGGGGACACGCTTGAGGACGAGGCTGCAACTCTCGAAGCCATTTCCTAAAGGATGCTCCTCCGCACCACCACCACCACCACCACCTCCCTCGACCCCAGCAGCTCCGGCCATGCAAGCAGCCCCGCTCCCCGGGGCTTTGGGGGGTGGGAGGGAAGCGGGGGGGGTGCGCAGGAGGCGGCGCGGTGCTTACATGCTGCTGGCTGTAGCCCTGCAGGAGCAGGAGGTGCGGGGACTGGTAGAGGGAATACCGCATGCTGCTGCCGCCGCCGCCGCTCCGCGCCGCCGCCGGGCTGCCGGGCAGGGTGGAGCAGTGCCGCTGGAGCCGGGCCCCGCTCCCGGCCGCGGCCCCGCTCCCTGCCCGCCGCACCGGGGTCCCCAGGCTGGTCTCGCTGAGGCTGCGCCGCAGGGCCGGGGGGGGCCCGCGCCGCTCAGCCCCCGCCGCCCGCCGGGCCCCCCGCGCCCGGTGCCGCTGCAGCTTCCGCGCTTGGGCGTTGATGCCTGCGGGGATGGGGATGAGGAGGAGGATGAGGATGGGGGGGAGAAAGAGCGGCGTTCAGCCCCTGCAGGCCCCCCCACGCCCTCGGAGCACTCCCGCCCCGCCGCAGCACCCCGCGGCCGGAGGGATGCTGCGGCTCGGAGCGGGGATGGAGCGGCTGGAACGCTCCCGGCGCTGCGCACCCACCCTGCCTCGGTGTCCCCGGTGCTTCGCCCTCCCCGAAAGGTGACTGGCGCGGAGAGTTAATGCCACCGCTAAAAAGGGGGTGTCCCAGCCCTCCGTGCCCCCCAAACCTCACTGGATGGAGAGCAGCCGGTCCAGAGTATCCCACATCTGCCCTGGCCACACTGCAGGGCTGGGTGGGGGAGAGGAAATCGCTACTAAAAAGAAATTTCACTCAATCTTTGCTAAAAAGAAAAGAAAAAAAGAGCCCGGATTGGGGTCTCAGCCCTTCGGCACTCGGTCGCCAGCAGCAAGTGGGAACCGCAGGGACCCCCCCCCCCAATTCCCCGGAGCATCAGCGAGGCGTGGGAGCTGCAGTGGAGCCCGGCTGCAGCAGGAACAAGCTGTAATTAACTTCTCCCGAGCATCAGCTCGGGCAGAGCCGTCTGTCCGTGACACAAACGGGAGCCGGAGTGAATGAATAGGCCTGGCCGAGCTGCAAAAGCAGCCCCTCACACGGCACCCCCAGAGCCGGGGGGGTCCCGGTGGGTCCCTCCGAGCTGCAGGCGCGGCTTGAGCTGCGCAGGAGAGATAGGAAGTTGTGTGTCCGAGGGGTGATGCTCGTACCTCAGCCGGGCAGCCTCCTGGGAGCAGGTCACTGGCATTCGGGGAGGACGAAAAGAGGGGAAAAAACCCGAGAGGATTTGCTTGCAGGAGCAGCAGTGCAGCGTTGTCGGTGCAGCACCAGAGCCAGAGCCCCGCTCCTGGCTCATCCGACCGAGGAGCGGGCTTTGGGCAGCGAGATTTGGGGACAGCCGGCGGGATTTGGGCACGGCAAAGCAGAGAGCCTGGTGCCCAGGGCTGCTTAAAGGGACACTCACAAGCTCAGACCCAAAACGAAAAAAAAAAAAAAAAAATAAAAAAAAGGAAAAAATCATCTGCCTTATTTGGTGAGGAACGGGCTGCCGGTTCAGAAATACATTTTCGTGTTTGTTTGTTTTAGATGGAGCGCTCCTTTGCTGGGAAAATCAAAGAGATGGGGATGGGGAGGGGGGTGGGACAGGGAGAAAATAGCCCCTGCTGTTTACATGCCTTGGGATTAGGGCAAGGCACAGCCAAGGCACCCCAAGGTCCCGTGCCCCGAGTCCTTCTTAAAAAGGCAATCGGCCCCGCTGTGCCCCGGCCACGGCACGGATGTGACATCCAGGGAGAACAGCGAGCCCACCCAGGCCACGCTGCTGGGGATGCCAAAGGCCACCCCAAACGTGTCTGCAGGACACGTCAGCTCCCCCGGGAGCCCTGTCCCCAGCACACATGGTGGAAAAGGGCCAGAGGGATGAAGGACGGCTGGGGCAATGCAGATCCCAGAGCAGGCTGTGGGAGCAGGGCCGGATCCCGGGGAGTAGCTGCTGCTGGAGCTCAGTGGGACAGAGCAGGGAGCCTGCAGAGACAGGCCATCACCAGCCCCTTATCGAGGGGAAAGGAAGCTTCTGTATTTATTTTGTGTAGGAAAAAGCTGCTTTTTCACTGCCGATAGAGCCCCCGTCAGAGGCTCCCACTAACCCCGGGGCTGTGCTGGAAAGATAAACACAGCTCTTTTCCTGAGCAAAACAAAGTCCCTCCATAAAACTGGGTTAGGATTTTTTCATCCTTTGGTGCTGCTCTGTCCTCCCAAGCATGTGCAGGTTATCCCACCCAAAACTCAGCGTGAACACCTCCAGTGCAGCGTGACCAGGGCACAGCCAGCGGCTGCTGAATACACATGGAGATTGGGATGGGAACAGGGTGTAAGGAGTTAAAGAGCATCCCCAAATATTACATTTCTCCCTGGACAGCCAGGACTTGGGCTGTAGGAAGGAGGTACTACTGCCAGGGTGTTAGGCCGTGTTAAAGTTTAGGGCTGGATGAGCTCCAATGATCTCAGGCCTAGGGGGAGGTTAACAAGGCTTGGGAAAAAGGATGCACCAGTGATAGTGGGCACAAAGAACACAGAATTTACAGGCCACAAGGACATTTGGCAGAACTCCCAAGATAAGGAAGAAACTAATAGAAGCAATTCAGCAACAGTGCTGAATCAGCCCCGACTGGGTAAGAGGCAATTCTGGCACGGGGAGACTCACAACCACCAACCCCAAAAACCACCAGCTCAAAACAAGAGTGCTCTCTCTGTCTTTGTCTCCTCTCTTTCCTCCTTCTTTCTCTCTCTCTCTACCTCACATTGATTGCTAATAAAATCTGTATGATTTACTTCAGCATTTGTCTCTTTTGCACCTCAATTCAGGCAGGGGCATCCCTCACTAATCAGATCCTGGATCTCATCCTTAGGGAGAGCTGGGCACCCCTTGGGCACCACCCACCAGACCCCACCAAGTTGCTGCCCCCAAACTCATCCTGCAACCCAGGGGAAAACCTGTTAGTGTGGTGTTTAGGATCTTGGCTGGGATCTGCCTCTTTTTCAGCTGAGGAAAGAGGTTTGCTTTTCCTGGCCGAGAAATAAATCAGCAAATAACACCGTGGGCCCCAGGAAAGGAGAAATGCTTTGAATGCACCCAGGAGGGACTCAGAGCAGGCTGGTCCCTCCTAATGTAATTGCTCTGCAGGGAATCTTCCCTGGATGCAGTCGTGCTAAGGTGTATCAAAGCCAGATCCTCAAAGGCATTGCCAGAGCATCCTTTAGAACAACAGCCTTAAATCCCAAGTTCCTGGAGCTGCGTGCGCACTTCAGCCTCTTGGGGAGACTCCAGTTAGGACAGGACCTGGCACAAAATGGGGGCGTTTCGGAAGATGAACGCCACTGAGATGCCAAGTGCTGCCCCTCCCTCCAGCAGCCTCCAGTTTGTGGGGGTTTTCCCGACATCTCCATGGCTGCTGCCTCAGTGCTCCCCAAAAGGAGCAGGGCTGGGGGCTGCAGGGAGAGAGGGGCTGCCTCGTTTGCTGCAGAGAGGCTCTACCTGTGCTGCTAATTAGTGGCATGAGGAGCCAGCACTGTCCTCCCCAGTGGGAAGCAGCTAATAAACTAATTAGGATAATGGGTAACTGAGCAGATAAAATTCTGAAGCTATTTGCTAACAGGTCATGGATGGGCGTGGAGCCTTTCTCCCAGCCAGGGATGCACCTACGTGACCCCAGTGCTCCCAGTCCTGCTGCTCCAGCGATGCCCTGCGTGGGGAAGGGCCTGCAGGTACTGCCCTGGGGGTGATTTGAGCATCCCTCTGCTTTTCTCTGAGGGAGCTGCAAGCCTAAATTCCCTTTATTTTTGCACAGATGTCGTGTTTTCCACACCAGTGCCTCACCACCCTGGGCAGGCAGCTGCTGCTCAGCGGGGGGACCTCTGCCAGCCTGAGCCTGGTGAAAAGGGTGACCCTGGTGGAGGGCACTCACGGTCAGTACCCCCTACTCCAGGAGTTTTGTGTCTTTTTGGGGTGCTGGGTCACAGGCTGCATCGCTCACATTCATTCCTGGCAGTTTGCAGGTGAGGTGGGGAAGGGTGGTCCCAGCCCCACAGGAACCCTGGGCCACCAGCTCAGGGTGAGAGTGGTGACAGAGACCCTGGGACCACCAAAGAGAAAGGGCTGCAGGAGTGAGATTTCCTCAGGTAAGACAACTATGGGCTGTGTAGTCTGCAGAGCAGACAGCCTGAAGAGCTCGGTCAGCTATGGAAAATGCCCAAAGGTTAAAAAAAATGGGGAATTTCCACAGCCCCACCCAGGAGTGCTGAAACAAATGAAGTGATAACGAAAGCATAAAGGGCTTATTTCCAGATGCAGAGCACAGGATCCCATCAGGAACTGCTCCTCTATCGGAAACGACCCAAGGATGCCAGTCCCAGGCCAGCTCGATGCTGCTCCCATGCTGGGCAGCCCAGACCCCGCTGCTTCCCCTGCCTGTGCAGGAGCCTTGCGCTCCCACGGCTCCCAGCCCAGCCAGGATCCAGGTCACAGGGAGGGAAGTTGCTTTCTGCATCCAAAGGGGAGGATTTGAGGCCGAGGGGATGCGACCTTGGGCTCCTGCAGGGAGCTGCCACGTGGCTCTGCCCACCCTGTGCTGAACCTCTGCACTCGGCTCTTGCCCTTCCCTCTGTTTTTAGAGTGGCTGCTCTCCCAAAGCGCTTCGCATCTCTCTGATCCTGGCTGGAGAAAGAGCCGAAGAGAAGAGCAGAGCATCCACCTCCTTGGCCCAGGCTCTGGCAGGAGCCACCTCTGGGTCTCTGTGTCCCACGTGCAGTGAGCTGGGACAACCTGTGGCATCCCCTCCCCGAGCAGAGTGGACACGGTGAGGATGGAGGTGTCTCCTCAAGTACCAGGTGAAATCCCAGTTGGAGATTGCAGCTGGGAGGGCTCCAGTGCGCCTGGGTTCCTTCCAGCCTTTGGTAGGGTGGGTGGGAGAGGAGCTGTGTCCCCCTTGGTGTGGGATAGGTTGGGCCATTTGCTCTGCTGCTGGCAGGGGAGAAACTTGGCTTTTCTTTGCCAAGCACGCAGAGTAATCCTGCATCATCATCACCAGTGTAGTTCTGGCAGTAACAGCCCTCTTCTACATGAGTGGGGAACAGCTCGGGGCCCATCCCAGCAAAACCCTGTGGCTGACACCTCTGGAGCCTGGTCCAGACCCCTCTGTCAGCAGGTCTGACCCAGCAAGCACATGGTGCAAGTAAAAAGTGATTTTAAATCTTTCTGTCCTCATCATCACCAGGCTTTTAGCTGAGGGTGGGAGGAGGAAAGCTCCATTGCTGTGTGCTGGGGTCACTTATTAACCTGCTGCTTCCTAATGATGCACTCATCTCCTCCTGCCAGCCCTGGCCTCCATCAGGCACTGCTGCAGGGGCTCTCCTGCCCTACATTGCTCTCTCTTCATTAGCTTTTCATTTTCCTTAATTGCTCCTGCAGATTTGCCCGGGGTGTCCGGCCTGGGGGATGCCCAGAGGGAGATGGGGATGGAGGGCAGTGCTCTGCCAGGCACGAAGCTGGGGATGCCACGGTGCTGGTTCACCAAGGGGAAGAGCAGGAAGCACTGATGCTCTTGCCTGCTGCTCCCCAGCCATGGGCAGGGTTTGTTATCAACCCCTAAACTGCCTGGGGTAAATATTTGAGGTCACAGATACCAAAGTGATGCAGCAGAGCGCTGACTCCTGCCTCAACCCCGGCAGCCTGGCAGCTAAAATGCGGCCACCCTCCCACTCGCAGCACCACCTGCACCCAAACCACGCGGGACGGCTCTGGGGACTCATCCCAGCCCCACACCCAGCTCTGACCTGCAGTGGTGGTGTCCACGTCCCTGGCCGCCATCTCCTCCACCTCCGCCCTCCTGCGCAGCTCCAGCCGGCGCGAGAAGCCCTCCCTGGGCTTCCAGAGGTCCTGGATGAGCAGCGGCTTCTCGTGGTCGCCCAGCACCCTCAGCCCCTCCGTCTGCCACTGCTTCTCGGGGCCCTGGAAGCGGCCGATGACATCGCAGAGCGCGTACTGCCCGGCGCTGAGCTGGCTCAGCCCGTAGCGCTCCAGCGCCTCCTTCACCAGCTCCCGAGCGCCCGAGCTGCCCGTCACCAGCACGCTCTTGTAGTTGGTGCCCGCGCAGATGTTGCCCCCGAAGATTTTCAGGATGCCGGGGGCCGAGAGCTGGGTGGAGAGCTCGGCCGGGTCGTCCTCCGCGCCCGCCGGCGAGGCCGAGGCGCGGTCCTTGTAGCTCAGGGTGCGGTACAGCACCTGGGAGAAGAGGCGGCTCTGGCGCTTCAGGCGGCTCTTGGACGGCGGAGCCATGGCGGAGGACGGCCCGTAGAACATGGTGCGCGAGGTGGTCATGAAGCACAGCTGGGCGGGGAAGAGCAAGAAGGGCGAGGTGAGCGCTTTGGGGGCCGGATGCGCGGCGGGGGAGAGCGGGCGGGTGGCCACGGAGGAGCCACCGTCACCCCCAAGGTGACAGGCGGAGGGAAGGGCATTTCCCTCGTGCAACCCAAACCACCGGCGGAAAAGCTCAGCCAAGCTCCTTGGCACCGGCGCGGTTACCCCTGGACGGATTTGTCCCTGAAAGCGCAGCCTGGAGAGGCCCCGCATTTCTCCATCGTGTGTTCCGAGAGGTGCCTCTCACCCAGGCAAAATGCAGCTGCAGGAGAGCAGAGCCCAGCGGGACTTGGCGGGGTCCATCCTGGGCAGCAGCCAAGGCATCAGGAGTTACTTTCCCTAACGAGTTTACGGAGCAATCCCATTTTTTTAGAGGTGAAACGGAAAAGCTCAAGTGCAAATTCGCTCACTCTGAGGTCACTGCTAAATGCTTTTGCTCAGCGAGAGGCGCAGGGTGAAAATGGGCTTTAATTAGCCTTTCTAAAAATGCCCTGACTCCGGCAAATCTCTTGGCTGTTGCTTGTTTGTGGAGGACGTTCAGGCCCGGGGTGGCATCGCTGACAAGGCTGCCCTTGTCACGTTAGCCCAGGGCAGGGCTGCTCGGGGCAGCCCCGAGTGGGCAGCGGCCGGAGGAGAGGTGGCCACGGCCGTGTGGCAGCTCCCAGCGCTCCTCAATCCCCTGGAACGGCCTGGGAACCACAAATCACTCCTGGATTTAGGTGGGTGACACTCCTGCCTGATGTCACTGTCACCATCTGCGGATGGCTTCGAAATCCCATCCTGGTTGCCGATAACCCCCAGCTCTGCTGGCAGGGCGGCTCTGCAGAGACAATCTGAGCATTCCTGATTGGGACGGAACCGGGAAGTCCCTCACCCCCAGATCTATAATGGATACACGGAGGAACCCCAAAATGTCCCACGCACAGCTGTCAGAGTGTGTGGATGCAGCAGCTGGGGTGACCCAGGTGTTCCCGGCCGGGGACACGTGAGGTGCCAGCAGCTTCCCACAGCTGCAGCCCCGACTCGCTCGGGCACAGCCGCGCCTCCGGAGCGAACTCAGCGCTCTCAGGCGGAATGATGCTGGGCCTGGAACGCCTCCAAACCACCATCTAATTCAGGGGAAAAAAAGAGAGTCCCTGCTGCTGATGGAAGAGGTCACCTTCTAACCCAGAAACCACCTCCCAGCCGAGCGCGGAGGGTTGCTGCAGGATGTGCATCCCCACAGCCAGAGGCCCATGGAATGCTGCAGGTGGGGAAACTGAGGCACCATGTGCCAAGGACGTGGCTGGGAGCTGTGTCATCCTGCGATGCTGCTGCACCCCAAGTCACCCCTTTCCCCTCTCCCAGCCCCACCAGGACTGAGAAAATGCTGGGGTTTGTCCTTCTTCCCAACCTGCTGGTTCCAAAACTGATTCCTGGTGCGCTGAGGGGCAGGAGTCTGGCACGGCGCAGCAGGGCTGAGGACCTCGTGTTTTATATCACCCCAGAACTTCACCTCAGCTCACTGGGTTCAGGTAAGGCTGCTCCTGCTCCCACCTCGCAGGTGGGGAAACTGAAGCAGGGATGGGGTTGGGGCTCTGGCTCCCCCCACACCGCTGCTCCTCCCTCTGCAGCTGAGCCCGGAGCTGCTGCTCCCGCCGGGGGACATCCCTGGGGACATCCCTTGATGTCTGCTGTGTGACATCTCCCGGGAGTGCCGCAGCAGCCCCGACCTGGGGAGCAGGTCAGGGCGCTGGCAGACAGTCAGCTCCAGGAACAGCTGCCCCGGGCCCCCAGCACAGCCCTGCCAGCCCTCATTAACATTGACCCCAAGGAAAACTGCCCCTGAGTCCCTGCAGGACCTTGTCATCAGGGATGCAAAAGACAAAACTTTGTCATCAAATCACCGGTTTCACAGATTTAATCACCTCCACCCTGAGCTACCCCCGGCACAAAGGGAAACCTTTCACCATCTGCCGGTGGCAAAATCATTCCTCCAAGCCCCCATCACGGAGACGCCATCCTTGCTTCTTGCAGGTCCCTGCCTGGTTTTGAACGTGGTATTTATAGCTCAGCTATTTTTCTGCTCTTTCTATCTAATGCGGCTCCTACAGAGTTCAGGAGCAATGACGTTTCACCGGGAAAAAAAATCAGAAGCCTGGCTCAGGAGGAGGTGCCAGCCCGGTCACCTCAATTTTCAGCATCTAGAGCAGCACCGGTGTGATTTTACCAGCCTGGGTGACCTGAGAAATCCCAGCCTTCTGCTGGAGACAGAAGACAGCACCGGGTCTAAATCCCTCTGAGGGCTGTAATGGACAGGATAAGATGATAAATGAGATGGGCTCCTCCCTCATCCGTGCGCTCAGGCACGCTGGACACCGGCGTCTCCCACCAGGAGGAAATCTCTGGTGTGTGCAATCCCGCTGAGCCCTGCTGCGGCAGCAGGGATGCTCCAGCTGCCAGGGGACGTGTCACACCTTCCAGCAGGTCAGTGGGACACGTGGTCCTGGACATCCCCAGCCCAGCTGAGCCCCTTTCTCGCTGCAGGCCAGTTCCCTGGAAGGACACGAGCCTGCAGCTATGGAGCATGACCCAGACTTTCCCAGGAGTCCCTTTCTCCAGCGCTCGCTGCATTGTCCCTGTAGGGGCTCAAAAGCCCGGGATTGCCTCCCAGCGAGGTCTGTGTCAGGGATGCTTCACCTCTTCACAGCCAGTGCCTGACCACACCAAACCCAGCCCTTTTCCACAGCCAGCTCTGCCTGTCTGAGCTCTGCAGAGCTGTGACAAATGCCCGTGGTCACCACACGTCCTTCCATCACCGCAGCTGACTCTGACACCGCCGGGGACTTTCCTGCGGGCCTGAGGTTCCTGCTCCCGTAAGGAGTGAGCAGCTCCTCCCCAGTGCCCCCACCCAGCGCTCAGGAAAAGCCTCTCCCTACCTTGCCATCCTTCTCACGTGCCTTTTTCCCTTCCATTCAGCCTCCTTCTCAAAACAATCTTTGCCCTTCGCTGTGCATCGTCCTGGGCAGGCGTCTGTCACGTTTTCTGAGAGAGGAAGAGGAGGAGAGGTCCCGGGCTGCTCACGGACATCGGCTGCTGGCGGTGTGGTGGGTTTGGAAGGCTCAGAGGTTCTGCAACACGGTCCTGATGTTTGCATGTGGGCTACTGAACCACATCTACACCCCTACAACCAACAGCAGTGCCCCATCGCATGGGAGGCCGGGAGAGAACAGCAGGAAGGAGAGGAAGCAGGAGGAAAAGAAAGGAAAGGAGAAGGGGAGGAGATGGAACCAGCAACAGCCCCGTGACCTTTATCTCTTTCTCCTAAACACAGGTGTCCCCAGAGATGCCAGGCTGGGGACGCTCTGACCCGCAGGTGGACAGGCAAGCCCTGGACCAGCTCCTTCCCCCAGCAGCCAGAGCATGCTGCCTTGCTCACTGAGATTTGTCCTCCTGAATCTCAGTCTGTCTTGCTGGGCATCAAGAAGAGCCACCGAGCACTGTCCCCTGGCCTTGCCAGCACAGATCTGCGAGGACACAGCCACTGGTGACCAAGGGACAAAGCTAAAAGGAGCGCCTGCCAAGTGCCACCAGGGATTTCACGGGTGTTCCTTGGAAGGAGCCATCAGGGCACAAGAGCTGCTCTTTCCTATGGCTCCACCACGATTAAAGATAAGTGCATCATCCTCTAATTAGATCACCTAATCAGGGCCTCGGTGTGGTTCGATCCAGTCCCCCTTGCTAGCCCAACTCGGGGCTGAGGGAGAAACTCTGCGGGTGGGGATGCGAAAGGCAAAGAGGTGCTGACCCCACCTCGGCTGCTCCACGTCTCTTCCAATGATTTATCGCTCCTCCTGGTAAAATATTTATGCCTTATTTCCAATGTGTCTGCCCTCAGCTGCCAGGTATTGATTCTTGCCATCTTTTCTCTGCTCAATTAACGAGCTTTTGGCTACCGTGTATTTTCTCCTCTGTGAGAGCATTTAGATGTTTTTGCCAAGCCTTCCTCTTTGCTCTTTGATTTATGAGTGGACTCACTGGATGGTCCCCTTCTCTCCAGCTGTAAGACCCTTTCTGCCCCTTAGTCCCTTCCCCTCAGACTCCACATCTCCTCTGCTGAGAAGGAAAGTTGGGTTTGGCTGCCATAAGCCCAAGTTTGGTTCTGACCAGAAATGCAAATAACTGTTTGTTTTTGGTTTTTTTCCCCCAGAGCCAAATTTCACATTATCCTGAAATTTTTCAGTTCCCCAGTGAAGAAATGGGGACAGACAGGCAGCCACCCCCAAACTGCTACCTGGTGAACCCCTGTGCTGCCTCTCCCAGCGTCTGCAGGCAGCTCCAGCTGAAAATTTACCATCCAGATTAGGCACAGGAAGCCACATCCAGCCACAGTTATTATTTCTGGGTGTAAAAGATTTCCATGTTCCATTCTGCTCCAGTTAGGATGCCTTTCGCTCGCTCAGCTTACCACGCGGATTTTTGCAAACCATTAACACTCAGCTGCTCTGGGCCAGATCCAGGTTTTTCCAGAAATCATTTCCATCTCCTTTCTTCCAGATTAGCGGTAAAAACACCAAGTCCACGTTAGCAGCTAGCAGTGCCCAGCAGTGATAATCTCCCTGATAACCACCTTGGAAATGGATCACGTTTATTTAATACCAGCTTTCTTGACACTGTGCAATGTCAGCTCTAAATACTGGACTGGATTGACTTTTTTAATACTGGAAAGTACAGATTTTTACAAGAATATCACCTCCCATAACTCAAATGCTTCTCAGAAGCGTATTACAGCCAGAGAGTCACCTCTCATGTTGGAGACTGAAATAATTCCTACTTGCCAGAAGTTATTTTCCATATAGCCACGGTGGATGGCAGGAATTTATTCCTGGTGCTGAAGTCTTTAATCAATTCAAGCCCGAGCCAGGCTTCTCCCCCTTCTCCCTGGGGGGATGCTATCAAGCCAATCAACCTGTAGCTACCAGGTCATTTTATTCCCTTCTGGGAAGTGCAACAACATTATTAAAACACTTTTTAATCATCTGGCATTTCCCCGGGGCTCATCCCGGTACATGGACGGGTGGTGAGATTTCAGCTGCAACCACCCCAGACCAGAAACCAGAAAAGCTGTTTCCTCAGATCTTTGTTTGAAATTTTTTCTGCCTTTTTCTTTTTTGGGTTTTTGGTTTTTGGTTTTTTTTTTTTTTTTTGGATGGAAACCCCTGGAGCGGCAGCCTCGGACTAACGGCGCTGACCGCAGCCTGGATGCTGCGAGAGGAGGGAGAGGCCGCTCCGGCGCTGCAATGTGGAACAAATTAGAACTCGGAGAGCAGAGGAAATGAGAACGCCCTGGACGCGGTGGCTTTGACGTGAGCTCCTCGGCTCCAAATCCTGCCCCTCCACAGATCCCGTCCCCACAGCCGGGGCAAAGCCCAAACCCCTCCGCTCTGAGCGCAGCCCCCCACTCCCTTCCCTTCGGGGTCAAATTTCCGCTCCAGAGCCTGGCCTTTCCTTGCACGAGTCTTATCCATCTAATCTAGGGGCAGATCGGAGGCTGATGATGTCCACGGCTCCCTCGGTGCCGTCTTTAGCTGGATCAGGGCGGGTAAACTCCTTACCACGTTATTATTAGCAGCGGGCACCCTGCAGTAGCCCCGGGACTGTTCCAGCAGCGTGGAAAGACAGCCCGGGTCCCGCAAACACCGACAGCTTGTCCCAAAGGCAGCTATCGCTCCACAAACACTGTAACAGGGTGATTATTTCGCAAGGACAACAGTAGTCCTTTCAGCTGGTTTTATTTCCTTGGGTATTTTTTTTTTCCCCTGTAATTATTTTGCAGGGTGTTTTGAGCCGCCAACGTGCACCAGCTCTCCGGTAATGCAGCAGTGCAAATGCCAGCCCTCTGCCCGGGCAGCTCCATTCACACACCCCAGGAACACTGCACAAAGAGCATTTGCTTTCTGCTGCCTCCCGAGCTCCACAGTCTCCGTAGGCTGCCTAATTATAAGACCTTAGCAATATATTATTATTTTTTTTTTTTTCCAGCGATAATTAACTGGTCCTGGAGAGAGCTGAAAATAAGCACTTCCCAAGCAAGTAGCGAACTCCCCTGAGTTTTCTCTGCTGAAGTTACAACTCAGCATGAAACTGCTCCAGCCTCACAGGGACACGGATCATCCCAGCACCTCCCTGCCACGGCCTGGGATGCCACCACAGCCGCAGGCAGCGGGATACAGGTGAAACAGCGGCTGCGGGAGAGCAGCGGGATCCCAAGGGTCGTGCAAGAGAACAAGGATCCCGAGGGGTATGCAACGGGGAGAAGGCTCCCAAGGGGTATGGAACGGGGAGAGGGATCCCGGGGAGCGTGCAAGGGGCAGAAGGAGCCCAAGGGGCATCGACAGGGAGAAGGATCACAAGGAGCGTGCAGGGAGGAGACGGATCCTGAGGGGTACGGAATGGGGACAGGGATTCCGAGGGGAGTTCAATGCGGAGAAGGAGCCCGAGGGGTATTGGAACGAGGAGGATCCCGAGGGATGCGCGATGGGACACGGATCCCCCAAGGGTCAGGCAGTGCGGGGAAGGCTCCCGGTGTGCCCGGCCACGGGACAGGGACCCGCGGGCGCTGCGGTTCCCGCAGAGCCCTCCCGCCGGCCGTGCCCGGGGAGCAGCGCGGGTCTCCCACGGCAACCGGACAAGCCCCGACAGCCGCGCTCCTCCCGCCTCCGCTTCCCAGGGGACGAGAAACAAACGCGAGGGTGTCCGGGGACGCGACAGCGGGGATCTGCCCCCCCCGCCAAGAAACGGGGGAGATCCCTGGGGTAGGGCCCGCCTTCTCCCCCCGCGGCCCCGGTACTCACCGTGGGAGCGGGGCAGGCTCGGCGCGACCCCGGCGGCCGCAGCGCCCGGAGCCGCCGGGGCAGCGCGGGGACCTCGGGCCGGTCCCGTCCCGCCGGGGCGGAGCGACCGCCGCTGCGGCGCCCCCGCGCGGCCAACGGCGGAACCGCCCGCGGCGCCGCGCCGGGCAGCGGAGAGGAGGGACTGGGGAAATGGGATCTGGGGAAAAATGGGATTGGGGGAAAAATGGGACTGGGGAAGGGTCGGGGAGTGGGAAAGGGTCGGGATGTGGGAAAGGGTCTGGATTTGGGAAAGGTCGGGATGTGGCAAGGGTCTGTGCTGTAAAGGGCCAGGATGAGGGAAGGGTCGGCACTGGGGAAGGGTCAGGATTTGGGAAAGGGTCAGGGTTGAGGAAGGGTTGGCACAGGGGAAGGGTCAGGGTGTGGGAAAGGGTCAGGGTTGAGGAAGGATTGGCACAGGGGAAGGGTCAGGATTTGGGGAAGGGTCAGGGTTGAGGAAGGGCTGGCACAGGGGAAGGGTCAGGGTGTGGGAAGGGTCAGGATTTGGGAAAGGGTCAGGGTTGAGGAAGGGTTGGCACAGGGGAAGGGTCAGGGTGTGGGAAGGGTCAGGATTTGGGAAAGGGTCAGGGTTGAGGAAGGATTGGCACAGGGGAAGGGTCAGGATTTGGGGAAGGGTTGGGATGTGGGAAGGGGGTTCTGCCCCGCTCTCTGAGACCCCACCTCGGGCACTGCAGGCAGCACTGGGCTCTTTAGCACAGAAAGACCTGGAGCTGTTGGAGTGAGGCTGCAAAGATGCTCCAAGGGCTGGAGCACCTCTCCCATGGAGATGGCTCCAGTGAGACCCTAGAGCCTCTTCCAGGGCCTAAAAGGGCTCCAAGAAAGATGGAGAAGCACTTTGGGCATGGAGTGACAGGACAAGGGGGAACGGATTCCCGCTGACAGAGGGCAGGGTTAGATGGAGTATTGGGAATAAATTCTTCCCTGTGAGGGTGGTGAGGCCCTGGAACAGGTTTCCCAGAGAAGCTGTGGCTGCCCCAACCCTGGAAGTGTTCCAGGCTGGGTTGGAGGTGGCTTTGATCAGCTTGGTCTAGAGGAAGGTGTCCTTGCCCATGGCAAGGGTTGGAACAAGATGAGCTTTAAGGTTCCTTCCAACCAAGTCTTTCTAGGATTCTATGAAAATGCCAGGAGCGAGCCAGGCGGGGCTCTGCAGGCAGCAGCGCCTCAGCTGCACAGGCTGGCTTTGGTCAAACAGGTTTCATCAAACCAGCTCCAGAGCGGACCTGGACACTGCTGAGGCTGCACACAGGCTGGTTCCTGAAAGGAGTCAGGGATGGATCATTACTGCACAGGGCAGCTGTTTGAGATGGACACCAGTGCTCTGCTTCCCTTGGTGAAAACGTCTCCTTTCTGTAAAGGGGTGTTTCCCAGTCCAGGGCTGCTCTGGGTGGGGAAGCAATTCTGCCACCCAGACACCCTCGGGGAACGACAGCACCAAAGCAAAGCGAAGTCAGGAGCCCTCCCAGTCCAGCCCAATTGCCAGCAGCAAAGAAATGATGGGCAAGGTGGAAGTTGTGGGTCAGGTTTCAGGGTGAGTTCAGCTGCCCCTGGAAGCAGGGAACCTTCCCTGGCTTTCTGGGAAAGCCGCTGAGCATGGCAGCCTGGGGGGAATTCAGCCCTGTGTAATTATGGCAGAGAGGGCAGACAATGGATGCGCAGAGGCCAGGGCAGGCAGCTCCAGCACGGGGACAAATTCTCCCCCTCCAAGAGGAGCCGGTGCCCACGGGAGAGGCTGGTGGGAGCTGCTGGGTGATGGTGGGTGTCCCCTGTGGGGTCAGCAGTGAGCTGTGCTTACCCTCAGCCCAGTCTGCCACAGGTTTTCTCCTCCTCCGTGGCTCTGGCATCCTTCATCCCCTGCAGTGCCAGCCCTGGGGCTCCACACCTCGACTTCTGACTCAGCCGCGGAGGAGAAGTGGCAGGGCTGAGCAGGCGTGGAGGGCTCTGTGCTGAAGCTGCTGTGGTGAGGTGTTGAGTCTTTCAGCCAGCATCTCTGGGCACAGGGGCGCTGTCAGCAAACCCACTGATTTGTTTATTTGTTTGTTTGTTTGTTTGTTCAGCAGCCGGCAATGCCATCCCTGCACCAAGGTGAGTCAGTGCTCAGCGCCCTGCAGTTGGCTGAGTGGCTCCTCTCCTCACCGGGGCGAAGCCACGCGGGATGAGTCAGAGAGAAAATGAGTTTATTTCCACATGCTGCGGGGGAACTAATTGTGATTGAACAAGCAGGCAAGAGTGAGGTATCTTGAGTTTTTATTTCGATCCTACTCCACAGGAAACAAATATCCACTAGCGTTATCTTCCTTACGTTTGTTTGTATTTGACCCAATACTGTGTTAAATATAAAATACTGATTGAACAAGGATGGATGGTGAAAAACATGAGATGCTAAAAAGATCCCTCGAGCCCTCCTCCACAAACACCCTGAATGTTACAAGTCATGTAAAATTAGTATAAAATAGGAGGACAATCCGATAACTCGCTCTGTGTCCCCCATGCTTGGCCAGGGGAGGATTTAGGAGCAAGAGAAGAGGGGGAGCAGCCTCTCAGTTACAGAGAATCCCACTCTGCAAATCCGGGCTGGAGGCAGGCTGGGGATGTTCCTAACCGAGCATCTGTCCTGCCCTGGGTTTTCAACAGGAGACAGAGATGAAGCAGCCTCAGAAAAATCCCTCTGGCACCTCCCTGTGCCTCAGGAGCCCTCGGGACAGATTCAGGGCCAAAAGACCTCAATAGAAAAACAGTTTCCGAGGCAAATCCCTTGGGATGAAGCCTACAGGCAAAACACAGTGGTGGTGCCCGGGCATCCTCAGCCCCTGCCAGGGGATGTCTGCCCATGGCTGGGATTGCTGTTTGCACGGGCTGAGCCTGGGGCGGTTCCCTGTGGGATTTGGTGACAGAGGGGGACGGGAGCCAGGCACGCTAAGCCAAAGTTGTCACCGTGCCCCACGTTGGCTCTGGGACCTGCTCCCCCAGACTCAGTGAAATCCAGAGCAGGTTTTTGTGAAGCTCTGGCTGCCCTCCCAGTGCTTCACAGGGTCCTCACATGAGCCCTGTGAGGTAGGTCAGGGTCTTCACCCCCATTTTACAGACGGGGAAACAGAGGCACAGAGAAGGGTAATGACAGAAAATATGGCATCTCCCACTCCGGGACCTCTGTATCCTGCCATTCCAACCCCAGATATGCTCCATCAGCTGCTGGTGACTCACAGCTCATCCTTCTCCACCTCTCCATCCAAAGGAGGTGGCAGGGCCAGGGCTGGGCAGAGGCAGCAGCAGAGCCTGGGCTCACACCAGCTCGTTCACCCCCATCCCTAAGACCACCCCAAGGGCAGTGCCAGCCCAAAGGTTGCTTTGGGTGCCCTGTGCACAGATCCCCAGCAGCCCTGTGCCAGGTGGGGGTGCTGGGTACAGCTCCCAGAACCTTTTACAGGAAACTTCTGCCTATGGAAGTGAAAACACACCAGATATCTTTGCCAGCCTGGCAACCGCAGCCACCACATCAGGAGGGGGTGAGTATGCAGATGCTTCCTCTTTGGTAATTTGCACAGTTCTGGAGAGCCAGGCCCGGGGTGCCACAGGCTGGGGGCCCCTGAGCTCTGCTCAGCTCCCTGGAATGCCGCTGGAGAAGCAGGAGGTGTGGGATGGTGGCCGTAAATCTCCTGCACTTGCCACATTGTGCCAGAGGCTGCAGCTGTGGTCAGTCAAAGGCCAAAGAGGTGATGGATAATTGATTCTTTTGGGGGCTGATGGGGACGGTGCAGGCACAGCCCAGCACACACCACACCCTCCTGGCTCCAGCAGCTCTGCCAGGGTGTTTGGGGAGCAGGATCAGGTGTGGTTTTCCCATTCTGCTGCTCCCAGCAGCTGGATGGATGTTCCATGTGTTAGCACTGTGTGGCCAGGGTTAGGCATTTAAAAACTGAGCGTCACTGGGATCTATCCATTGCAGTTCACATCTAAGCTTCGTGTGGATGCATTCCTGCCCTGCAGCAACCCTGGAAATGCCAGAAATCTTTCCAAAAGCGGAATTAAATCTGGTGAACAATAGGTTCATCAAATGAGAGCAGAGAAGGCAGCTAGCCCCGTGATCCCAGTCCAAGGAGGTTCACTTCCCTCCCTCGAGGAGAAAGGGAATCCCCTGAAGTGGATGGGCTGACCCCAGCCAGGGAGAGGCCAGGAGCAGGATCCCAGCTCTGCTCCCTGCTGAAGGCACATGTGCAGCAGGGCCTGGGAGCAGGGCTGTGCCTCAGGCTGCCGCTGGCACCGAGGCTGGAGGGGAAAACCAAGCACTCAGGGAGAAAACGTCCACAGGGGATCCCAGGGATGTACTGAGTTGTGCACTTAACATTGGCTTAGAGAAAGGGTTTCCCAGTGCTCAGGGACTGGGATGCCCTGGAAGAGATTCAAGTTTCAATCTCTTGTAAGGCTCGTTGAGTACGGACCATCCCCTCAAGGACTTGGGATGGAGCTGTTAATGCTGACAGGACTTAGGACGATTTAGGAGCCAGTCCAGGTGGCGCAGGGGCATCACCACATCCCTCTCCACCACTGGGCCTCTCCCCTCCTCCTGGCTCCTCCAGTCCCCCCAGCAGCACACGCTAAGGGCTCCAGTAGCCAAACCCAGGGTGTCACAGCCAGGGCCATGTGGGGCCAAGGTTCCCAGTCCCGTGGGAAGCTCAAGACCAGGTGAGTGAGCGAAGCTCCCAGAGAGTGGTCACTCCCCTATCACCCACAGCCCAGTCAGTCGCTGTGTTCTGAAACCTTCGCCTAAAAAAATTCCCAAGGTTAAAAACATTAAATATTTAAAATCCACCTCCGGGCTCTCCTGTTTGCATGGGAAGGGCACCGACAGCCGCTGTCCGTGGGGCGAGGGGGTGGTTTGGGGTCAGCCCAGGGTGCAGGCTGTGTCCCCGCTGCCCTCCGTGTCCCCACGGGCCGGGTGGCACAAACGACGTCTTTAAGGCTTCTACCGGGAGGTTTTGGTGTCCAGCGCCCCGGGCCGGTAGAGGTACCTCCAGATGGCATAGTAGTGGATGCCAGCTCCTGTGGCCACGAAGAGGTGCCAGATGGCGTGGGCGAAGGGGATGCGGCCGTCGCTCTTGAAGAACACCATGCCCAGGCAGTAGAAGAAGCCACCGGCCACCAGCTCCAGGAGGCCGTCCCTGTTGGGCTGGGAGCAGGAAATGCTCTGTGAGGCCAAGGGGCCTTGGCCCTCTCCCCACCGCCCCACTGAGACCAGAAGCGTTGTCCAGCTGCAGCTCTGGACTTCTGTGCCTTCTGCTGCCCCCTCCTCTCCAGCAAGACAGCAGGGACCCAGCAGCCCCAGGAGAAATGAGACTGGATGATCTTTGAGGTCCCTTCCAAGCCAGCTCACAGATGATTCTGTGGTCCTACAACTTCCAAACAGCAGAGCCCAGGCAGGAGATCTGGTGCCTGCTGGGCACCCAAAGCTCCTGCATCCCACATCGTATCGGGGCGGCTTTATCCCTCACACAGCCTGGAGACTGCACCAACCCACCGCAGACAAACTCTTCCAGGTTTTCAGATCCCTCCTGGGATTCGTCCCTCACGCTGAGCCCAAGCGCTTCCCACCAGGGGCTTACCATGGAGAGGATGACCAAGGCGGGGAAGAAGCCCATGATGACGTAGCACACCAGCTCCACCAGCTTGTACCTGCGACACACAGAGAGGCAGCTTGGAGCAGGGACAGAGGGAGGTTTACATCTGTAATTTCCACAGCGGTGCTGCAGGGAGAGGGGCGGCAGTGCCATCACAGCAGGTCCCGCGTCCTCACTGCCTTGGGACCCGGCACTTGGGACATCAGGGGTGACATCTGGGGCCTTTGGCTTTTTATTTGGTGCCACCACGTGGAGGAAGCCACTCATGGCAGCACGTCCCTGCTCCGTGTCCCGGGTCCCCACACCCCCAAGCTCGGGGCCGGCGGCAGGCACTCACCGCTCATGGAAGAAGAAAACGTAGACGGTGCCGATGGATGCCATGATCCAGATGATCCAGCGCATGTGGGAGGCCCAGGGACCCAGCTCCCTCAGGTTCAACCTGCGAGACCCAGGGCTGTGGTGAGCGGGGTGTAGGGCAGCGCCCCGGGCTGGGCTCACCCCCTCACCCCCTTGGCTGTCCCACCAAAGGATCTTCCCAACCTGTAACTTCAACTTCAAGAGGTTGAACTCTACAGGATGTGAAGGTTTTGTGGAAAGGGGTGAGGTACGGCTTCAAGAAGAAGCAGAGCCAGAGAGGGAAACTCTATTTATTGGAACCAGGATGAATTTTTTCCCCCTTCAGCATGGCCAGGTGAAGGCCCCCAGCCAGCAGCAACTCACCAGGGAGCGTAGGACGCGGCGATGAAGAAGTAGATCACCATCCTGTCAAACATGTGCAGGCAGTGCTCCACGGTCCTGCAGGACGGACAGACGGGTCACAGCACTGGGGCCAGCGGCACCCTCTCCCCCTCCCCAAGCCCTGAGCAGCCAGGGGTGGTACCTGAGATGCCTCTTCTTCCAGGAGATGGTGTGGAAGATGGTGGAGACAATGAAGAGGCTGGAGAGGCCAAAGCCATAGATCCAGGCTGAGATGGTTTCCCACTGGTCATCAGAGAGGATGTAGAGGATGGAGCTGCCGAGGATGCTGGGCAGGATCCAGAACTGGAAGGGGAAGCAAACCCGCTGTTGGCTCTCTGCATTTCCATTGAGCAGCTACAATAGCACCTCCACTTTTCCTTTTGGGTGTTTCTTTAGCTTCTGGTCAAAGCTACCACCCAAAAGGGGCAGGCAGGGTCCCTCCCTGCGTGGTGCAGCTCCAAAATAGTTTGTCCAGAAGGTAGGGAGGAGGAGGAGGAAGGCGCAGGGAGGATGGCTGTCTCTGAGTCATCTCCCAGGACTCGGAATGGGAACTGTCAGCTCCCAAAAGAAATCCTGATGGGGGGAGAGGTCCCTCCCAGCCCCATGGGCACCTGTCACTGTTCTTGCTGTAAAACAATCCCTTTTCCCAGAGATTTGAAAATGCTCCTGCCCCACCAAGCCCACAGCCAGCTTCCCCAGGGACATGGGGCCACAGTGGGTGAGAGCAAGGGAGATGCATATCAGCTTCCCAGGGCTGGAGGAGGAAGAACATCCCAGTCCCCCGGAGCCCATGGAGCAGGTCTGCCTCAGCACAGCCCTCAGACTCTCAGCAACTGCTCCAGGGCTGAACACAGACATTTTTAGGCGTCCTTTGAGGTTCCTCAGTGGATCCCCAGAGAGATGAGCACCGTCCTCCCTCACCCAGGGACAGGGACTCACAGCATGGGTGGCACAGTTGGCTGCGTGCTCATATTCCGTGGGCTGGTACCTGCAGTTGGACGGGACGCGGTGATTCATGAACCTGCAGCGAGAAGCAGGGAGAGAAACACACTCAGGGGACAGGGAGGGAGCAAAACCCTTCTTGTAGGGGTCTGCACAGGGCCAGCCCCAGCCTGCAGCCCTACCAGGGCTCAGCTTTGCTCCGGCTGCCCTGCAGGAGTGACCCCAGAGCGCAGCGTGTCTCTCTGGCCGTCCCCAGGTGCCAGGTCCCCAGGTTTTGCTCAGCCGTGGCTCAGGCTGAAGCAGCTCCTGGGAGCTGCTGTTGCTTGGAGAGCAGAAGGCAGGAGCCAGCTCTGCCAGTTGCTGCGGGCAGAAGTGGGAAGAGCCCCAGCAACAAAGAGGGAACAAAAGGTAATGGGCAGACCTGTGGGACCCCAACCCATGCAGGGGTGGCACCTTGGTGTCACAGCAGCACCCCCAGCTCCAAAAAGGGTATCCCTGCAACACCTTCGGTTTCTGGGTGCCACCTGCATCTACCCCCAGGGTTGCACATCCCAACGCAGGTTGCTGTGGGGGAAAGCCTACTGCCCTCCCTTGGAAACCTGCATCTTTATTTCTGTTTCTCTTAGGCTTAGGAGGCATCAGCCTGCTCTGGGCATTCACGGGAATGTATCGATTTCCCCTGCTGGACCAGCGCACAGCGATAAAGAAGTGTCACTCCCTTGCCGGGTATGTAACAACAAATTAAACGTGCAGCTGGGAATAACAGAGCAGAGCCTCTTTCACTACCCTCTTCTGGCAGGAGACAGCGGTGGAGGCTGGGAAAGGGAAGAGAGGCAGGGAAATGGAGAGGGTTCCTTCCCTCTGCTGAAAATCAGGGTTTTTAGGACTTTTCCTGCTGTGGCTCGGGTCAGGATGGCCGAGCCGAGCGGGCGCCGCTGGGGCTGCTCGTTAGGACCTGGGCTAATTGCTTTGTGACCCTGTTTGCCCCCAGCTCCGGCACCATCTGCGGCGTTTCACAGCTGAGTTGTGCCCGGCAAAGGGGCTCAGGGGCTGGTGAGACCTTGCTGCTGGACACAGGGTGATGCCCCAATCCGGGATGCTTGGAAAGTCAGGAGAAGTCCCCTCTCCCTGTCCCCAAGCCACCCATGCTGTGTGGACTCGTCTGCCCTCTCCTGCCTGAGCCACTGGCTGTTGGATGTTAAAACTGAGCCAGGATGGATTAAATGGCTCAGATGATGAGGATTTGGTGTGGGGGGAATTGTGTGGCCCCAGCGGGGTGAGGGGCACCCCAGCAGGTGAGAGTGATGACCCAGAGAGGGGCCCTGCCCCCAGCCCCTGCCCTGCCGTGCCTCCTGCCAGACCCTGGCCCTGTGGGACAACATTCACGGTCCTCATCACCAAAAAATGTCTGGAATTAAGAGGGGGAATGCAGGGGCCAAGCTCCCACTGCTCTGCTCACCGGGGAATCACACGGGGTGGATTGGGGCTCAGCAGGGCTGGGAAGAATCTGGGCATCCCTGGGGTCATGGCTGTGGCCAGAGCAGTGTCACCTCCACCCCAGGGACACCAGGGATGCCCTCCTCATCCTGCCACTCCCGCCACAGGGCCTGGCAGGGCTGCCTGTGCTGGAGCCATGTCCCCCTGGCAGGAGGACGTTACTGTCCCCAGCGTTGCCAGGAGACTGTCCCCAGCTCCCCTTCACTGTCTGCTTCCCTTTATTTTCCCTTTTAATAATAAGGAGGAGGCGGGGGGAAGAAGGGGAGGCCAGACGTCCACGTGACGTCACAGTTGCTGAGGAAACACGTTCAAGGCCTTTTCCTTGAATTTATTGATTTTAACAAAGCCTGCTCCATCTCTGCTCCGGCTGGGGCTGTTCAGAGCAGCAACACGGAACCGATCCCAGAGCCCCCTCCCCAGGGCTGGGGGGCACCCAGACCCTTTGGGAAGGTGTCCCTGGGGTGCAGATATCCTCCCTAGCTCTGCTACAGGGGTAGGGAAGCCGGGAAGGACCACCCAAGCCACCCCCACGTAACGAGCTTGAAGGGTATTTATGTTCCTGAAGCCCAGAGCCGTGCTGGTGTGGGACATCACAAATTCCTGCTTTTCCCAAAGGGACAACAGCCTTGAGGAGGAACTTTTTGTTGGTTTTTTTTTGTCCAGGGGATAGATTGCTCTTATTTTCCTGCCCTGCTTTCTAGTGAGCATCATCCTGTGGATGATGGGAAATGGAGCATCACGGGTGTGGCACCTGGCTGCACAGTGCTGGGCCAGCCTGGGCCCCACTTCTGGGACCTGCATTGTGTTTTGAGGCTAATTTGGCACGTTTCTGTAGTCCTCCGTAGAAATGGGAGCAGCTGGAGTTTGCACATCTCCTGGCAAGGCAGGATAAGCCCCTGGCTGAATCGTATTTCCCAGGGGTGCAGAGGGAATTTCCTCCCCTGCGCTCCTGGGATTGTATGGAGCAGCTCGTGTCCTCCCCGTGCACACTGGCACGGATGTAGGGCAGGGCACGGGGAGCCCTGCAGCATTCCCAGCCTGCAGACAGTTCCAGAGTGCAGAACCAGCCTCAAACCACAGCTCCAGCGGGGACAGACAGACGGAAACACTTGGAAAGAGCACTTGTGATTCTTGGGTCCAGCAGGTGTTTACACACCACTGGGTGCTCCAGTGCAGTCCAGCAGGTGCTTCAGGATGGCAAACTCCAAAAGACATGGAGAAGTTCAGAGACTCCTGCACAGCAGGAACAGGAGCACGTTCATTTCCAGGGATGGTGTGTGGGAAGCAGGGAGCCAGAGGGTTCCCGGGCACCTTCTCCTGCCGCTGCTGTTCCTGGCAGACTCCCTACAACCGGCTGTATGGAGAGGGAGAGCTGCTGAGGGTCTGACCAGGGGTTATTCACAGCAGCCCCAAGGTTTTTGCCTGCCCTGCTTGTGCCTGCTTCCCCCTGGCTCCTTTCCCGGGGAGGGAGCCTGAAAAGGGCCAGTACAGCAGGCTCTGGCCAGGGAAACAAAGAGCCTCTTGTCGCTGGGCGCCGGGGCAAAGTGCAGAGCTGGCTTCCCAGGCCTGTTCCTTTCTCCTGCTCTTTCTCCCACTCTCTTGGGTTGGGGCTTTTTTTAATATAGCTTTAGGGGGTTTTACTGGGTTTTTAAAAGAGTTTTATCCAAGAACAAAATCCCAGCCTCAAAAATCATGCAGATCTGCCTGGCTCTTGCTTTGCCGGAGTGGGGAGAAGGTAAGAAAGGGATTTAGTTACATTATTCCTCAGGAGGACTCATGTGGGACCATCTGAGCTCTCCCAAGGGCACCAAGAGAGCCTGAATCAGTCACTCCATGGTCACCACACACTCACACAAGCAGAGCCATGGGACACTTCCAGGAAAGCTGTGCCCTGCACACGTGAGGGGAACAGCCCAGAAAGAGACCCAATGTGAGGAGGGTGTAAAATCACCACTCAGATGTGGATGGGGAGGTGTCAGCTGGGCTTCTGACCTTGGAAAGAGCTGGTCCAACACCTGTCCTCCCCAGCCCTGCCATAAATCAGGCTGTGCATGTGTCTGTGTGCCTGTGGGCCGGGTGCCACGGGGACAAAGGAGCAGTCAGCAAGTCCAAGGTTATCCCAGGTGATACAAATCTCCCCAGAGCACCTCACCTCTCCAGGTTTCACCTGCAAATGGCTTATGAAAGGGCTGGGCTTGCTCAGGAGTTGGCTTAAAGCCCGTGGAGATGGATTTGTTGTGCATCCCCCCTCCTGCCCAAGGAGCTGGGGCTTTTCCAAGCTGTGTTCCCTGCTGGGCAGTTCTTGGGATCTGGCTGCAAAGGGAGATGATTTCTCTTTCCTCTTGGATGTCACAGCCACTTCTAAGGTAACAGAGGGAGATCCTGGTGGTGGTCAGAGAGGAAGAATTTGGTGGGTGTTGATGAGCAGTGGTGATAAGTCCTGCTGGGGCTGTCCCTTGGGAGAACAAGTGTTGTGATGCCTGAGGTGTCAGTGGTGGAGCAGATGTGTCCCTGCAGGGCAGGTTTGCCTCTGGCCCCTCAAATCACGGCCTGGGTTTGCTCTGCTAGCCCCGAGGCTGCACGCCCAGCACAGATGTCAGGACCTGGTCCTGGGGCTCGCGCTCACGTGGGAGCTGCTGTGGTGGCATCCCCGTAAGCTGGGGCTTGGCAAGGGCTCTGCCTCTGATCTGGAATCTGGTAATGCTCCAGCTGCATCCCTGGTAAGAGGCTTCAATCCCTTGAGCTGCTCTGTGGTTTGGAATTAGCGCAGTCCTGGGGAGTTGTGCGTGCTGGCGTGGAGCCTGGCGGCCGTTTGTGTACGGCACACAGCCACAGCGTTCACAAGAGGCAGGACCACGAGGAAATACCCACGGCCCGCCCTGAGCCCAGGAGATCCCCCAGGCTTCACCCCTTCATCCAGCCCTTGCGAAATCCTGCTTTTCCTTCCTCCCCGTGGGCACGGGAACGTTTGCCACTGGGAAGCAGAGGCGCCAAGGCCGGCGCTGCCGGGCACTGCCATCTGCAGAGCCGCCCACACGGGCACGTGCGTGGCTGTGGCACCTGCTGGGAGCTGCAGCCTCCCTTCCACGCCCGTTCCTCGGCGCCTGCACGCTCCCACGCGCACATATGGAGCTCCTGCTTTGCAGAGCTGAGCTGTGCCTGCTTGGGGGTCAGCTCCTGGGGCCAGGGGAGATGGGGCAGGACTGTCCACGGGCCCCTCTTGGGACTCCAGCCCATCCAGAGGGGCAGGAGGGCTGATGGAGCAGGACAAGGCAGTGTTTTCTTTTGTCACGCTGCCTAGCACGAGGGGCTGGCAGCTTGGGTAGGGAGCGGGAAATGGAAGGCTTTTCACCTAAGCCAGCATTTCCCTACCTTTCCCAGGGGTAAATTAGCAGATCACCAGATTTCTGGAGTAACCCTCCCAGATTCGCCTGCTGCAAGCTGTGCTTCCACAGAGCGAGCCAAATCGGGCAGCAGGTGGGAGCATCCTCCATCCCCTCGTTCCTCCCATCGCAGAGTGCTCATTCCCAGCGCTCTGAGGTGTACCAGCACCCTGGGCTGGCTGTGGACCTTCCCCTGGCACTGCACACCCTGCACGCCCTGAGAAACGGCGAGCAGCTGCTGCTGCTGGCTTCGAGATGCCCCCAGCCAGGGACCCTGTGCTCAGACAGGTCCGTGTTGTACCTGGCTCTGAGCCACAGGCACTGATCTCCCTGAGAAGGGCCAGAGGAGGCAGAACACATCCTGCAGCCTCAGAGGGTGCAGGAGGGAATGTGCTGCTCTTCCCTGAGCATACCAAGGGCAGGCACAATTCCTGTCCTGCTCCTCATCCTGGCAGGGACAGGCACGGGAGGCTCCAAGCCAGGCTGGGTGCAGGCACTGACGACCTCTGCGCCCACCAGAGCCCATATGCACCCAGCAGGGCTTGGCTGGCGGTGGAAACTCAGCAGTAATTCCCAGAAGGGTGCTAACATTGACATTCCCTTCCTGTGGGCAGGGGTATTTATTTTTCTCCCCAGCTCTCTATGTAGATGGCATCTCTAACTCTTCCAAGGCAATTTGTGACCCTGCAACCACAGCAGAGCTGTTTGTTTATTCACAACAGATGGGGTTGGTGAGTGTTTCCCAAATTACTTTCTGAGCTGGGAGTTCTTGTTTCGTTTGGTACCCATGAGACATCCAACAACAGCTGATTAGTCACAAAATGACTCTGATGTCCCAGGTGCTTTGTGAATGTTGGAAGGTCTGTTTCCAGAACTGCAAATCCTCTGTTATTCATTAATTTCTTGTTTGGAAAGCTGTTGGGCATGTTCCTTGCTGCCTTGCCTTGAGGAAGGAGTTAGTGGGATAAATCCTGATCTGGCTCTGCCTGTTCAACTTCAACAGCCCGAGGTGGGCAGGAGTGAGTGTGACCACTGGATCCTGGTCTGCTGGCAGAAGATTTGGATAGCTTGAGGGTTGGAGCTTTCCCAGCCTCCAATCCTGGCTGTGACTGTGAAATACATGGGCAGGTGACTGTGTCCCAGGCTCATAAAATCTCACAGCACGGCCTGGGAGACACAGCCTCACTTGGGATTCCCGGATGCTGCTCAAGTACAAATCACATCTGTAAATTATTCAGCAAATGCCTCTGGACGGCGAAGGCACGGAAGGAGAATCATGTGTTTCACCAGCCAAGCATGCAGACAGTAAGATTTCCATTAGTATTACTTACAACAGAGAGCAGGGCTGTGTCTAATGCTGCTGTGCCAGCCAGTGCTGCTCAGCACAGAGAGGAGGCATTGCCCTGACCTGATGGTCTCTTTCTGCCTAAAATCCTTTCCTCAGCAGCAGCAAACCTGGGCTGTAAACCCAAGCAGGAGCTCAGAGTGGACTCCAAATTCTCCTGAAGGTCAGCACTGCGTTGAGTATCTGACTCATGCACCAGGAACACGACACCTGTGGTATCGTGTTATCGTGAGAGGCTGCAGCGCTATCACAGAGAGCCCATCAGGCCCTGGACTCCCACTGCATGAAAATGTTGAGTCTGTCACACCTGGAGGGACCTGATCTGTGTGTTTGGCTCCTCTGCCTTTCTCAGAGCCAGCCCTGAGCATCCCTCCCCTGGCAGCAGCATCTCTGGGACTCAACAAAACTCCTCGTGCAGCTGCAGCCAGGCACTCCTCAGGAGTGAAGGACTGGAATAAATTGTGCTCTTTTCCCTTCCTTTCTTTGGGAGTTGTACTTGTTGGCATGGCTTTGTCTGGCCGTGGA
Organism: Hirundo rustica; assembly: GCF_015227805.2. NCBI lineage: Eukaryota > Metazoa > Chordata > Aves > Passeriformes > Hirundinidae > Hirundo > Hirundo rustica. The sequence goes on from NC_053464.1 coordinate 13,010,547, forward strand.
GCTGGGGGTGTGGGAAGGGAGGAGGAGGAGGAGAGACGAGCCTGGCAGAGCCCCATTTCTCACAGTCACTGACCTGCCGTGCTGGGCACTGGCTTGAATTTCCCATGGGTTGTGTTGGCTGCTACCTCGTGAAGCTGGACACAGCAAACTGTGCCAAAGAATCACATCAGGCTGATATCCAACACCAGCTGAAGGAGGGGAAAGATCATGTGTTTCCCAGGCAGCCAAGAGACCATCCTTGCCCCAAAAACACGAGGCACAGGGCTTGGTTTGTCCATTTATGCACGTCTTCAGTGTGGTGGTCCCCACCTGAGCCTGTCCTGAGCACCTGGCTCCAATTATGCACCCTGAGCTCCATGAGGTGACTCCTTCCGGTGCCGTTTTAAGAAGGTATCTGAGTCAACCTGGCCCCACAAAGCAACCAGCATGGAATTGGTCCGTAACATCAGCTGATCCTGGTTTTCCCAGGCATTTTGGGGGCCTCCCTGTCCCTTGGAGCAGCGCCTTTTGCATTTCCCTTCTCACTGGTTCTTCCCACGTGGGCTGTGGGGGAAGCAGAGCTCTTGGGAAGCATCTTGGAGTGTGTGGGAGCGGGCGAGGGCTGCTCAGGATTTCGTGGCAAAGCAAAGGGGAACGAGGCTTCCCAATGTGCTTGCTCTGTCCAGGCTGTCAGCCTGGCACTGGTTTCTTTGTGTTTGGATTCTGAGCATTCCTATTCCAACATTTCCTATTCCTCCTATTCCTGCTGGTTCTCCTCTTCCTGCCTTGGCCAGAGGTGCTGGAATAGCTGATGAGTGCCTCCTTGCTCAATAACTCCAGGTGCAGGGTGAAACAAGGAAGGCCTTCCCAGCTGCCTTTCCCCAAATTCAGAGGATTTGGGGTTGAGCAAGTGTATGGCTCAGACCTCCATCCCCTCATGCTGGTGAGGAGGTGGCAATGCCTGCATTGCAGGCACAGGGAGGTGAGGACAAGCCTGGACCCCACACCTACAGAGAGAGACCCCCACAGAGGCCCCCGCTGCTGGGCTGAGACATCAACGTGAGTTTTCCCATCTGCTCCTCTTTGTGTTGCTCCATGCAGGGCAAGCCAAGCAAACACAGTGAGATTTAGAGCCTTTTACACAAACAAATCAAAGGAGCTGCCATCAGTGTGTGAGGATGATTCAGTGCCCTGCAGCTCCCAGCAAAGCTCTCTCCACTGCTGCTCCAGAGATGCTGGAGCTGGCCGGATACAGCAGCTCCCCAATTAATCATATTTCCTTCCAATTACAGCCCTGGATGGCCAAAGTCTGGGAAGCATTCAGTGTCCCCACAGGGAGATACTCAGCTCTGTGGCAGCTACGTGGGCAGGAAGGACCAGACCGTGTTTGAGGTAAAACTGGGCCAAAATGGGGTCAAAGTTGGCGGTGAGGTGCAAGGAGGGTTTGGTTACCAGGTCAGTGTAACCTGACCAATGAGCCCGGTGATAAGGATGCAGCTTGGTCTGATCTGGTGGTCTGGGAGGGACCCAGCGCCGTTTTGGCGAGCTGGGAGGAGGAGTGGAGGAATAACCCTCTGATGGTTGGCTAAAGCAGGAGGAATCACGTCTGCTGGCACTCTGTGCTGTGCTGGCGTCGTGGTTGAACTCGGCCCGTCGGGCAGGAGATGGATATTTCTTGTCAGGGCGCAGGTCGTGAGCGGCAGGGAAAGCCTTGAAGCGACTGTGCTTTGAAACCCCATTTCCCCACGGTGTCAGTGATGGAGGAGCCTCCTGGGCCCCAGAGCAGAGCAGAAACCACCGAGTTTCTCATTTATCACCAGGGCGTGCTCAAATGGCGCTGCCTGGCACCCCGCTCCCACCACGGTGACAGCCCCTCCCTTCGCTTCCTTCCCCTCCGCCCCAGCTCTGCATCTCCAAAGCCCAGCCAGGAGGGGTCTGGAGACCATCTAGTGCCCCTCCAGCCCTGAGTTTTCTCCTGGCAGTTCACAGAACGTTCCCACATTGATCACTGCTTTTTGTCTCTTTGTTCTCGCACAACAGGTCTTTCATCACCACGCTGTGTTTTATTTATTCCTTTTGGTGCGTGTATCAATGGCCAAGTTCCTCCCTTCTTGGTCCTCGCTCAAAATTAGATAAAATGACATGGAAAATGAAGCCTGTTCCAGGCTTTTCCACCACGAGGAGAACTCTGGTTTGTTTGTTTGTTGTGTTTTTTGTGGGTTTTTTTGTTGTTTTTTTTTTGGCGGGGGGGGGGTGGTTTTTTTGGTGTGGGGTTTTTTTGTTGTTGTTGTTTTGTTTTGGTTTTTGTTGTTTTGTTTTTTGTTGTTTTGTTTTGTTTTTTTCTTTTGTTTTTTTTTCAAGGAACACCGTAAGCAAGGCCACGTTCTCTGGAAAGATGTTGCAAGATGGAATCATAGAATTGTTAAGGTTGGACAAGACCTCTAAGACGGAGTCCGACCATCAGCCCAGCACTGCCCTGCTCACCCTGAAACCACATCCCCAGGTGCCACATCCACGTGTTTTTGAAAACTTCCAGGGATGGTGATTCAGCCACTTCCCTAGGCAGCCTGTTTTTCCTAATATCCACCCCTGGAGCAGCTTGAGCCCATTTTGTCTTATCCTGTCCCTTGTTCCCTGGCAGCAGAGCCTGACCCCACCTGGCTGCCCCCTCCTCTCAGGGAGTTGTGGTCAGTGAGAAGGTCACCCCAAGCCTCCTTTTCTCCAGGCTGAGCCCCCCACAGCTCCCTCAGCTGCTCCTTATCAGACTCGTGCTCCATTATCCTTCTCTGGACCTGCTCCAGCACCCCAACATCTTTCCTCTAGTGAAAGCTGAGCACAGGATTTGAGATGCTTCTGCTGCCTTGAAGGACACGTGCCACCATGAGTCCCCCGGCTTCTGCTCGCCCCAATTCCCACCTCAGAGCTCAGCTGAAAGAGCCTCCCTGGCACAAAGGAAGAAGCAGCTTTAGGGTTTCTTTCGGGATATGCCCCAGCAGAGTATTTCCACGGAGAGCAGAGCTGGTGTGCACGGAGTGCGGGGGGGACGGGGATTATCCCACTGTTATTTTTGAGCACTGGGCTAAGAGGATCTCTGCGATGATACAGGAAGCCCCGGGTTAGCATCACGTGCTGGTGACTTTCTTGGGGTGAAAGCCAAGGGAGCACCCATCTCCTGCTGCTCCCCATCCAGCCCTGGCACACTGAGAGCTGGAGGATTCCCTGTGGGTCTGACCCTTCCCGTGCCCTGCGTGTGGGCACCAGCCCTGCAAGGCTCTCTGTAACGCCTCAGCCCAGCTGACAAGCTGTCTCCAGAAAGGACCACAGCAAGGCTGGAGCGTGCTGGTTCAGGATTAATCCAGCAGCAGGTTGGCAGATGGGCTCTGCTGGGGGAGACTGATGTCAGTGGAGCAGCCCCTGATGTGCTGCCCAGTTCCCAAAGAGCCTCTGCAGCCCTGCCGTGGGGTAGAGGAATAGTTTGCCTCCTGCTCTGAGAGTACAGAGCTTTGCTCAGCTCCACTTCCCCCAGCTCTGTCCTTTGCATACCAACAGAGGGGAGGGTGGGAAAAGTCTTGAATTCTCCATTTTCACAAGGTTTTGTACCAGGCACATTGCACAGATCTGCTGGGAGCCTCCTGCCTCTCCCCTAAGCAAGGGTTATCAGGAGGCATCTACAGCATCAAAACGGTCTTTGAGCAAGTGGCCACATTTCAAGCAAGTTTTGGAGATGCAAGCATGGATTTTCCCCATGGGACACCTGGAAGGAAAGGAGCTGATGGCTGGAGGGGGTGGGAGGATGGTCTCCTTACCCAGCCCAGACAAACATCCCTCAGGGACCATCCTGCCTGGAGCAGGCGAGAAGCGCCATCACCACTTCTTTTCACACAAGTTTTTTCTCTGGTATCTGCCCCTAACAGAACCACTGGGAGCCTGGAAGTGGCAGCACGGAGCTCAGTGCCCCCAGGAGCTGCGCCAGCCCGTGGGACCTTAACGCAGGCAGAAAAACATCCCCACCGGAGTTCCAACGAGCCGGGAGCAAAGCCTGTCCTCGGTGCAAAGCTGAGCCCCCCGTTCCTCATCTGCACAGCACCCGGTGCCGTCTGACTCGTCCCGGCCACCCAGGGAGCAGAGGGCTGCGCTGTCCCCGTGTCACCTGCCAGCTCCCTCCCAAAGGCCACATCTGATCCCGCAGCCGCGCGTGTGGCCGAGTGCCCTCTGACCTGTGCTCAGCAATCCTCAGGTTTCCCCCCGCACAGGTAACACCGCCAGGTTTCCTGCTACACCTGAGCTTTTAAAACAACTCCCGGCCCCTGCTGGAAAACCTCCCTGGGGATTTCATGGAGGGAGAGAAGGATCCAGCAGCCGTGCACCCTATGGGAACCCTGTTGAGCCTGCGGGTCCGAGCTGGGAGAGCCACCCCGAGGGGGTTTCACCTGGGTGCAGAGGGACCCTGGACCACCCCGGACCCTCCAGGGGGGGTTCGGAGCCAGCGCTAGGGTCCGTTCTCTCGGGAAGGCAGAGGGAAGGGTTCTCCCGGCAGCGGGAGAGCCGCGGGGAAGTTAGACCCAGCGAAAGGCAGCGAAGGCTCCCAAGGATGCTGAGAATCCTTTAAGGATGCAGAAAAGCAGGTAGCCGAAAGCCCAGCCCGCACTTTCCCCCTGCTCTGAGGCGCTCAGCAGCTTTCCAAGATCCTTTCGGGCTCCATCCCAGCGGAGCCGAACCCGGGGAAAGGTTGAGGCTGTCCGGGGGCTCCGCGAGCACCGGGGGTCGGCGACGGCCGCACCGAGGGATTTACCTGGCGTAGCGCGTCTTCTGGAAATCCAGGAGCCGGGACACGAACATCGCGGCGGTGCCATGGGGGTCCCGGGGGGCGGCGGCTGCTGCTCAGCCCCGGGCCGGGGGGACAGAGCCGCCCGGGGGAACGGCACCAACTCGGCGAGATCCGCCGGCCGAGGAGGAGAAGGGGCGGCCGGTCCAGCCCAGCCCGGCACAGCCCAGCCCAGCCCGGCCCGGCCCCGGCCCCCTCCCGCCCCCTCGGCTGCTCGGGAGAAGCGACACGGGGAAAACAAAGGCGACCTCCGGCAGGGGGGAACCAGCCCCGCTGCCGCCCTGGGCTGTGCAAGGAGGAGGAGGAGGAGGGAAAAAAGAAAGGGGGGTCGGGGGGGGGGGAATCCCTTCCAACTCTTGCCGGCCACAGCAAACCTGCGCGATCTCCCTCCGCCCCCCGGCAGCTTTAAGCACAGCTAAAAATATCCCCCACCCTCCCCGCTGCCACCCCCGGGGGATCAAATAGCAGCAGATTTGAATTGAAAATGTGATTAAAGCATCGGGGAGGGGGAGAGCCCCGAGTGCCGGCAGTCGGTCCGCTCCCCCCGGCCCCGCTGCCCGCGGCCGGGTTCCCCCGAGGGTCCCCGAGGCATCTCTGCCATCCCCAAGGAGCCGGTTTGTTTGGCTTTGCTTTTATTTATTTGGTTTTAATGGGGCTTTTTTGTTGTTTTTTCCCCATTATTTTCCAGGAGCCTCGGCTGGGGTGGGTGGCTCTGCCTCAGCCCCGTCGCTGTATGGTGCCCCTGGGTGGGGGCACAGCTCCAGCACCCCACCATCCCTCCCTGCTCGGGAGAAGGGGACAAAGCAGCGAGACAGCAAGGCAAGGATTAAGGACACCCCAAATCAGCCCATCTCCATCCTAAAGCCTTCATCTCTCCCTCCTCTACGCCACTCAAGTAGGCTCCTACAGGAGGTGACATCCCGAGGTACAGCTGAGCTTGGGCAGCCCAGGGAGGGGATTCAAGAGGTGATGGGGGCTTCTCTGGGGGCAGGTGGGCGTCATCCTTGCCCTCCCTGTGCCAGGGACTGCAGGCACCCTCAAGCCGGCAGATAAGGGACAAGAAAGGAGAGGAGCAGAGCCTTGGTCACCCCAACAGCACCTCTCCTTGCTGGAGCTGTGGCAGTGCTGAAGGCAGAACAGCTGAGGGCATCTTGACAGAAGGGCTGTGCTCCTGTGGCCATTTCCATGGGGAGTTGAGCGCACATAGGTCTTCCAAAAGCCAAAAAAAGGAAAGAATCCCTTAATTCAAGGCATGAATTAATCCTGGTACCCTCTGCAGCCCCTTCCAAAAGCAGCTCAGTCCCTCAGGGGATGCTGCAGGTGCAGCTGCGTTGTGGGGTGTCCCCAAGGCACACAAGAAGCACCCCAGGAGCCAGCAGCAGGTTCAGTCTTCCTGCACGGTTCCCATTGTGGATGGGAGACACCAGTGGGGACCAGGCTGGTGGCAGCAGGATCCAGGAGGTGCGGGGGCAACAAAATAAACCCCATTTACAATAGGATATCTGGGACAGCCAAGCTCTGGCTGAGAGTGGCAGGTCCAAGCTGAGATGCAGAGTGAGATCATCTCTGAAAACCTCTCCCACGCTCTGCTACTTAGCTGGGAAGATTTTTTTAAAAAAATTCTTCCCCCAGATGATGAGCTTTGGCAGAGCCTATGCCATGATTCTTGTGCCCTGCTGTACCTGTTCTCTGGGCCTGAAGAGGAGAGGAAGAAGAAAGGACAATAAATCACATCTAACAAAATAACCCCCATCCCCAAAGCCCACAGCCGAGGGTGCTGGCAAGGGACACCTGAAGCAAAACATCCATCCCAAAATAGATCCATCTCAGAGGGCAAAAGGCAAATTGAATGAAAAATAAGTTACTATTTTTGAAGCCTGAATCCAGTTGTTATGGCAACCAAAGCCTCGAGCATGGTGCTGGGGAATGGCTCCAGCCCCAGCAATACCTCCAAACCCGGCAGACGGGGAACCACAGGGGCTGCTCCAGGGTGGGGTGTGGAGATGTCCACGCTCACACCTCCTGTACCCCACTGGGACGTGTGCCCTCCCTGCACAGCAGCTCTCCCCATGCACCCTGCCCACGAGCCCAGCTTGTTTTTCTTTCCTCTCCCATCCCTGAGGCGCTCCCCACCTTGCAAAGATCTGAGTAATTGTGAGGGTGTTAAGGAGAAATTCCAATATTCTGGGGTACCCTGGATACAGCTGGGGTTTTTTTCATGCCACCAAAACAGGGTTGTAGATTTTTCCTTTAGATGAGGAATGGCTCATGAAGCCCAGGGATGTTTTCTTCCTTTGTTCTGATCTCTTCTCGCTGGTGCCCTGTGTCATGACCCAAGGGAACAGCTGGAGCTGTCTGGGGAAGTTTAGTTTGGATATCAGGGAAAAATTCTTCCCCCAGAGGGTGGTCAGGCACTAAACAGGCTCCCCAGGGACTGGTCACAGCCCCAAGGCTCCCAGAGCTCCAGGAGCATTTGGACAACGCTCTCGGGCACAGGGTGGGATTGTTGGGGTGTCTGTGCAGAGCCAGGAGCTGGACTCTGATCCTTGTGTGTGTGTTCCACCTCAGGAAATTCCGTGATTCTCTGCTGGATTCTCACAGCTGGAGACACCTCTGTGCACTGTCCCGTGACGATGCCAGCAGCGAACAGCGTGAGCATCCACAGCTTGCAGCGATGGCAGCGTTGGGCTCTCACACCCTGTGACCCCATTTCCCCAGGGAGGGACATGGAACTGCCAGAGCCAACAGGCCTAAAAAGAGACAAACTGAGATTAAAATCCGCCATCAGGAGGGAAAGTCTCCCCGGGAGAAAATAAGCTTTGGACGGGTAGAAAGAGCTACAGGACACGTGGATGTGCTGGCAGCAGGTGTAGAGGTGAATGTGGGGGGCAGTGTGGGGGACAGGACCGGCTCTGGTGGGCATGGCAGGGTGGACACAGGACAGCAGGGAGCGGGGGCACTGCCACTTGTGTTTAACCCATTTGGAGGGGGGTCCATGCCAGCAGCAGGAGGTCCTTTAGCCTGGCAGGCTGGTGAGGGGGAGGCTCCGTCACTCCACACTGCTCCATGAGCATCACTCATGAACCCTCTGGAGCCAGCTGGCCCTAGAGGCACAAACCCAACACCTGGTGGCTCATATTTGTGAGATTTACCCTTTTCCATACTAATCCCTTGATTTTGATCCCATTTTCAGAAATCACTTTTTCAGTTCTGGCTGGGTTGGGTTTTTTGGTGGTTTTTTGGGGTTTTGTTGTTGTTGTTGTTGGGGGCGGGGGTTGTGTGTGGTTTTTGGGGGGTTGGGGGTTTTTTTGTGGGGGGGAGTTTTGGTTTGGGTTTTTGTTGGGTTTTTTGTTTGTTGGTTTGTTTGTTTTTTTGGTTGGTTGGTTTTGTTTGGGTTCTTTATTTATTTATTTGTTTTGGGGATTTGTTTGGTTGGTTTTGGTGGGGGTTTTTGTTTGGTTTGGTTGGTTTTGTTTTGGTTCCCCCCCACACCCCTGCAATTTGTGTTACTCACTAGACCAGGATGCTCAATTCAGCCTGGCTTTGAACACTGCCAGGGCTGGGGGAGCATCTGCAACCTGTTCCAATATCTCACAACCATCAGTAAAGAATTCCTTCTGTGCGTCTATTTCCCCTTTCAATGTGAACCCATTACTCCTTGTCCTACTCCTACAAACCCTTTGAGATACCGAAGGCTGCTCTGAGGTCTCCACGCGATTTTTCCCTTCTCCAGCCTGAACAGCCCCAACTTTTTCTTTTTTCCCTTTTCCCCAAGTCCGGGCGCCCCGCACGCTCATCTGCTGAGCCTCGGGGACATCCCGTGGCACGAAGCGGAACTGCAGAGGCAGGGGCGGGCGGGAACAGCGCGGGGCTGGCACCGCCTGGGCACCGTGACAGGACCGTGGTGGCCGCGCTCCGCCTGGGGACAGCGGGGACGCGTCCGGGCCAGCCGGGGATCACCGGCCGGGCTCCGTGTCTCCCATCCACGCCCGGCCGCGGCGGGCCCTGCTTAGCTTCGGAACGCGTCGCGCTCGGGGCCGCCGCGCGCGCGCAGGCGCGGTGGTCGTACGGCGGCCGGGAGGGGCGGCAGGGCGCAGGCGCGGGGGCCGCTCCGCCGCCCGCCGCGTAAACAAGGGCCCGGCGGGGATGCGGCGGGGTCGGGGCGGCCGCGGTTGAGGGGCGCAGCCTTCCGGAGGTGTTTCCTCGTCCTCCCCCCCGCCGGACGGGGGTGGCGAGGGCCGTCCCGCCATGAACTTGGCCGGGCAGAGCGGCGACGCCGGCAGCGGCCATCTGCTCTTCGCCAACTTCAACCAGGACAACACGTAAGGGGGGCTGAGGGGAGCGAGCTGAGGGAGCCCTGAGCAGGCCGGGGTGGGGGCAGCGGCCTGGGGGGCCCTGAACGGGCCTGGCCGCGGGGGGGGCGTGGTGGGGTCTCTCCGGTGCCGCCCCTTCCCATGGCGGGGAGCGCCGCTGGAGCCGCCCCTTCCCGGGGCCGCGGGGCCGGAGCGGGGCCGGGGTCCCCCGCACGGAGGAGGGCTGGGAGCTGGCCCCCTGTGCTCTCCGGCTTCTCTGCCGGAGACAGGCCGCTCCTCCCGCGGGGCACACAGCTACGGGGTGTGCAGCGCGGTGCTCTCTCCTTCCCCCGGGTCGCTGCTCTGGGGAATTTCTGCTCTCGCTTGGGAAACGTCGCTCGCTGTTGCTTGGGGAAGGGGATGGAAGGAGGACTCCTGCTGCTTCTTGCTGATGGTCAGCCCTAGGAGGGCCTGACATGACGCCCCGAGTCTTCCAGGACGTGCAAAGACTTCGTCCAAAAGTTCCCCACAGCTGTTTTCATGTCTTTTCATGCAGCTGTTTTATTGTCACCTGCTGTGTTGAAGCACGGAGGCTTTGGCTTGAAGTTATTTTATGAGCCCATGCTACTTTCGGTTTTGATTTTGAATAGAGGCCTTTCTCTGATTCTTGAAACTGCGCTTCCTTGGGCTTCAGATGGTTCAAGCTGCACGTCTCGCAAATTACTTAATCATTGCAGCATATTTAGATCAATTAGTGCATATTAGTTTTTATGTGAGGTATTATAAAGCAGTATTTTCAATTTAGGAACCCCCTATTAGTTGGGATTGGAGCACTGAAGATCATTTAAAGAATGATTTGACTGACTTAAATACCTGAGAGATGAAACTGGAGAGTAAGAACCGAAAGAACTTGTACTCAAGAAAGGAGTTTTGTTTTAGGAAGTGAGTAAGAGGAAATGATCTCAGGTTGGCATCACAAAGTGTAGTTCACGTGTGTGGTGGAGGGTTTGGTTTTTTTAACAGCTTGTTCTTTCTGCAAGCAACAATATCTTGCCCTCACGAGGGAGATCTGTGCCTGTCCTCAGCACGTCCTGTAGCATATGGGAGTTGTGAAGGTGAGAAGGTTATTTCTGGTGGCTGCCAAGCAGAGTTACATCACAGCAGGAGACGCTCTGCTTGCTTTTGTAGGTTTCGTTGGGGGTGAAGAGATGAGCAATTGGGGCTGGATAGGTTTGAGACAAGAGACTCTGGCGGCAAATAAATTGTGGTGAATGATGGGGGGAGAAGTAGTGCTCTGTGTATTTGTGAGTAAATCATTATCCATATATTGATTCAAGCCAGAGACTTTTGCAACTGCTTTTCACATTTTTTCAGTGAATGCCATATAGAACTCACTCTGTCCATATAAAACATGCCCAAGTTTTGCTCAGCTACCATTCTTTTTTATTATTATTATTACTGGAAGATAAAACAAGTCATGATAACTACAGCATTTGTCACCTCTTCTGCAGTTTATAAAGGTCATTATATAAGTTTTTGAAGTTCAGCTCTGTTCTTCAGTATGGCACCTCTGCATTTGGCTTTGTGGAGACTTTTATGTACCTAAAGATCACTGAATTGAGACAAAAAACCCCCACTGAATTTGAACAAGAGTTGCAGGTTGACTTGAGAACAAAACCAAGACAGAAATAAAAAGAAGGGAAACACAACATAAACTTACCTAGGTGGGTTTTTGGCTTGTACACCTTGAAATCTTTCTTCAAGGAGTGTAAAGGTGTTTCCTTTATAACCTTGAGTTTGTAGGGAGAGAAAAGGGACACCTGGCTAATGATTTTGTTCTTCAGTTGGGTGTGCTGCTGCACTGCTTTTCTCATTTCATTTTTCTGAAGAACCAAAAAATGTTCTTTGATAGCTGGCTTGGGTATTGGTTTTGTTTTGTATGCTGATATCCATTGTGTCAGTAAATGATGTTTTTGAAAAATACAATTGATACATAAATCACCTCGAGATTAGCTAATGAGAATTTTGGTGATGTATCTTTTATGGGAGGCAGACCTGGCCCATAGATTTTTGCAATTCCAAGTTTTGGGTTACTAGGTCTTTTGTATCATTTTTGAGTATTTGTGAATTCAGGTATCTGATGCAGAAATGACAGAAATATCAAAAGGCTCCTGTTCATACTTTTGTCTCAGAATTCTGAGATTAATTTAAAAGACCACTTAATTTGAGATAAATGAGGTGGTTGATGATTTGGAATAATCTCTTCTTACTAACATTGTCTTAAATAAAACTCCCCAAGTAAAACAGTAAATATAAAACCAGTCTTGCAGATCCTTTGTGAGCAGCTTCTCAGTGAAACACTTGTCTGATGTGGTAAGTGGCCCAAACAACCAAGTTGCATTCAAGTTTCTAAACTTGAGTAGAATTTAGTGCTTGTATACATTCTTTAAACAGAAGTTTGTTTGTTTGTTTGTTTTTCTCTTTCCTACCCATGATCTCTCCTAGTTTCTTGTTTGAGTAGAGAAACAAGAAGGCAGCTCTGTGGGTTTATAGTATACTGTTCTATATATCTAGGAGATCACAGTTTACCAGGTGAGAAGAGCTGAGAAGAACTTATTAGGAATGGCTTATACTTTCCCCTGCTGGGCCTCAGAAAGCTCACCTGTTTTCAACTTTTGCAGGTAACTGGAGCCCTTCTCCAGACAGGCAAGGTAAACAAATGTATATTCTTTCAGGCAGTATATGAAAGACAAGCTTTGTTTATGTCTGCCCAGTCAGTAGAGCTCGCATCATGCTTTAAGGTGCTTCAGTAATTAGAAAAATTGCTGACAGACAAAACTGGAAAATAAATGACATTGGCTCATTGTTGTTACTACATTTAAAGCTTTTACCTTCACCCTTACAAGGTGCCAGTTCCTCTCAGGCTTAACTGTGTCTCGCTTACCTGCACAGCAGAGCCCGTTCCTTGTGTTAGGAGAGATGGGGCTTGTTGCTGCTGAAAATAAGTATCAAGCTAACTTTTCTTTGGTTTTAGGAAGATTTGGTAATTAGTTACTCTCTCCTGTAGGAAGATGAGCTTCATAGTGGCTCTCAGTCTTGGGAAATTGGATTGCTGGTAGTTAGAAAAACGTTATCATCATAAAAGTTGCTGTTGCTTTTTCCAGTTGTTGCAGTCCCTGGCGAATGAAGCAGATATCCTCTATGCTGCTTTTAGTCGCTTGGTTTTCCCAGACTTGGCCAATATTTATTCATGGATGCTGTGTGTAGTGACATTGTCCCTCGGAATAGCATCTGCATTATTGCAAGTGTTGTCTTGCCTGTTTATCCCACATTGCCCTAAGCTTTATATACATGAGAGTTTTGAATTACTGGCTGGGACTGGAGCTCTGCCTGCAAACACTTCACCTATAATGCGGCCGAAGCGGTTGGTTTGTGGCTTCTCTTTGATACAATGTTTTCATTAAGTGAAAACACAGAGAAGGGTATTTTCAGAAGATGTTAGCGTGCTTGTTTTGGACGTAGCCCTTTTCCCCAGTGAATCAATCATTGCACAACGTGGCATGACTGGCATCCCTGGTTGAGAGGCAGAAGCTCCAGCTTGCAGATCAAAGTGGAGCAACCGATTGGAATTCGGGTGTCCCAGCAAAACCAGGCAGTGGAAGCTTGTGGGTGGCCTGGGTGCTAGGTAGGTTTTACAGCTGTAAATCCTTAACAATGAATACTTGGGAAGAAAAACCCGAGTGCACTTTGTATTACTTCTGGGAGAACTGCTAAAACTGAGCACAGATACATTTATGAAAAATTAAACACCTCACAAACTCATAGAAGCCTTAAATCTCATAAGGTAGATGCAAATGGGTTAGAAGTTTGTGACTTTTGAAGCAAAGCATAACTTCAAGATCCCAAAGCTTGTATGTATCTATATAATAGGTAAAACTTTCAATATTTAAACTGTTGCACAGGTATTCTTTGGAAGTATTTACAAATGGTGTTCAGATTCAATTTACAAATGTGCACCCACTTCCCCCCACCCACAAAAATTAACCCCACCAAACATCCTGCTTGTGAAATAATGCGAGCAGGCAGACTAGAGAAGTTTTAGTCATCTTTTTTTAACATAAGTAATTGTGTGACAGCATTTGGAAACAAAGTAGTCACTGCAGTTTTGAAAACAGATTCCAGATGAAAGGGGAAGAGGAAAATTTGTGTTTGGACTTATAAAGAGAGCGTTGGTGTGTGCCTTTTTGGTCAGGATTTCTTCAGGCTCTGCTATCATTTGTATGGGGTTACACAACATGTATCAGTCCATGTATTTCTTCTTTCCAATTTAATTCTGCCCTTTATTTTCCAAATAAATCAATTTCATTCTACATTGTGAACCCATGCTGCTGTTTCTATAAGCACCTGGCATGCTTTGTGTCCCAGAAGCTGTATTCTCATTCCCTTACTCCATGATGTTTGGCTCTCTGTAGTAAACTGCTTGTGGTGGGAGGAACAAGGGTTGGGTGCTGAGCATTCACTCCTCTGCCTTTGTTTCTCCTAGGTTCAGGTGTCCTTCTCCCGTGATCCTTGAGGACAGGAGAGCTCTCTATTCCAAGGAGGCTTTAAAGCTAAACACAGACCAAAAAAAGGAAGGACAGAGCGGTCACGTAGCTCCTACACTCAGGGAGGATAGCTGAGAGAGACAACCGTATGTTGTGTTTCTTGCTGTTGTTGCAGAGGGCACAGCAGCTGAGGGGGGCTGGTCAGAGGAACTCTTCCTCAGTGTGTGACCATTTGGATGGGGATTTGACCCAAGAATAGTGATATTTACTTGGATTATGGAGTTTCTGTTGTCCCAGCCTGCGTGTTAAGTGATGAGCAGATGTGGTCTTTTGCTGTAGCAGATTTAAGTTTGTGGGTTTTCTTTTAATACAAGAATGATGGGAAAATCTCCTGTGGGTTGTCAGAAAGTTGCTGACAAAAACACTGAATGTATGAAGTTCTCTATCTGTTTTCCAAGATAATGACTTTTGATATTAAGACATGTCCATGAGATGTTACAGCAAATACTTTGGAGGGGAAAATAAAGCAAGGTACATTTCCTTAGTAACTCCTTAGCAATTCTTATGTCTTCATTGATTTTTCTTTTATTATTATTTTTGTTTTCCCCCTCTTCATCATAAGCCAAACCATTTTGTCTGTGGAAATTTACATTGGTTTTGAAATGAGATGGAACATTAGTATAATGAGACTGTATCATAATGAAAGTAGGCTTAATTAACCAGTTATTTAAAGTAGTAATGACTTTCAGAGTCATGTTTATGCTGCAGCGGCAATTGATTTAATCTTTGAGAGAGCTGCCCTTGTTAGGAACTTTCTGATTATTGTAGAATATTTCTGATTAATAGTTAAGGTCCTCTGTGATATGGAAAGGGAAAAACTGGTTTACTTCTTTCTGTATGTATATTAAAGAAACAAAAGAAAACCATATGATTCTAACCCAGCTGAAAAACTTGTTCCTAAAGAGCCAGAGTGATTGAAGCAGCTGATTTCCCACTTTAGGTGAGTGCACTTAGAGTGAGTGTCAGCATCTTCCAGCACTGTTTGCTTGATGAGGAGGGTTTTAATTATTTATGGTAGTCGCTCTTGAAAATACTATCAAGATTTATGTAGTCTTGGATCAGTCTGCAGCATTGTCCGCAAAAAGTGGATAAACACAGTTCCATAAATCATGGCTATATTGATAATTTTGTATTGAAGAGACAGCCTTCATGATGAAATAGCTCAGAGTCTACAGCCTAAAGTGTGGAACAGAGGCTGCACATAATAGAGCTAAAACCCCACATGTGTATAGCATAATGTTAGATGAAAAAAGGGCCATTTTAGAGAATATTTATTTCATTTTCAATTTCAGTCTCATCAGCTTCTGAAAAATCAGTGATTATAAAGCATAATACTTTCACTGTAAAAGGAGCTTCTGATAAACCACAGCAGCTTCTTGTTGGCCACTGTCTATCTGAGCAAGGGCTGAATGGCTTATTGATCATATTTCTTCCCCATATGCTTGCACATTTTTTCAGAGGTGAGGTAATTTTGGCTAAGTCCTCGTTTTGTGGATTTGGCCATTTAGATGGCTGTGGGGTGTCTTAAGGGCTTAAGTGTAATATCAGTGCGGGGGAAGATGGGAGATTTAAATCACTGTGATTATGCCGGTATAATTCAGCTTAGTGGGTTCTTATTACATATAAAAAGCCTTTTTCCAGTAGTTTCATAAGAAGTAATTTAAGAGTACGTTACCAAACCCTCCGAAAGCGAGACTGCTGCTACAGAAGAAAAAAGGGTTACTTTTCCAGTTACACTTCTGCACTGAAATGGGTTTAAAAACTTGAACTGCTCTGTGTAAACAAATAATTTGGGACTTCATCACCTCTATTCTGAAATAAATAACGAAAACCAGTTGTCATGGATGGAAAGGTCCATTCTGTGCTTCTGCATTTTGGTTTGTACTCAGTCTAATGATTTTTATGATGTACACAGCTCTTGTTTGCCATTGTCTACAGCTCATTTGAATGAGGTATAGTTGTAGGACAAGAAAAATGGGCTTCCTTACTGCTTTCAGTGGTCCTGTGAGTAAAGAGCCGATTCAGCAGTATTCTGTATTAAAAGCTGTAAGTCAAGTCAGGAATCAGTTCTGCCTAGTAATACAAATAGCTGCTGTGTGGGGTTCTCCTTGAGGAAATCATCCTGTGTCTTGTGTGGATCGTTTATATTGCAAGGAGTCTCGTGACTCCATTTATTTTTGACTCTGTGGAGTGTTTGTTTACCTTTGCAAAATGACAATTTTAATGTCACTCTTTGTTAAACTTTCTTTTGAGGAAAGCAGTAGATGATAGAAGAAAAGCTGACTCATTGCTTTGTTTTACAAAATTAGAATTTCAGGGGTTTTTTTCACATAATGTGAATTTTTTGTTGAGCTGCACAAAAGTAGTTGAGCAAAACCACTGAAGTATCTTTGGTGATTAATCAGATGGAGACTGCTGAACATACTGATTTTGTCTGGAGGAAAATTAAATTCAGTTCTTCTAGGGTGACTTAGAGGAGCAGCAACAAAATTTTGTTTTATGATTGCTTCTCTATCTTTAAGCCTAATATGCTTTTTTTAATATCTTGGTTATTGAATCTGTGGAATTGAATCTCTTGCTTGCATGGTTTATATTTTAATTTGAAGGTTTAAACCTTCTCAAATATAATTTTTTAACCAGATTGTACCAGCTGTATTTTCTTCTAAAAGAGAAGGTCATACCATCCTACAGAAGTTGATTTTGTAGCTTAATTTCAGAGGGTGAGCTACATGAGGAGCAATTTTTAATCTTCTGGGCATGCTGAAATTTTAAATAGACTCACTTTGGAGCCACGAGTGGAAAATACAGAAAGAACATGAAATCTAGGAATCTTCATTGTTTTCCAAATGCAGCATTAATTGTTAGTGCGTCTGAACTGTAAAGAATAGTCTTGCTGAGTTCAGAAAGGCATTTTTGGCAGGCTGACTGGCAGGGTTGGATTGGAGCCCTGTGCTGAATGACTTGCCACAATTTAGGGAATCAGAATGTATTTTATTGGAATTTTCCTCCATGTCTCTTGGCAGTAAGAAATATGTGAACTACAGGCATACTGATGCACTTCTGTAAAACTGTATTGACTGTTAATTTTCTTTATCTGTGGCACAAAATCATCCTCCAGATGGGAGGGCAAACAAGAATGAGCTGTTGTCCGCTGCCTTGATGTGTAAAGACCTGCAAGACAGGCTAAAGATTTTTCTAGCTTAAAATTTAAGACCTGCCTTTGACTCTGGCTGGAAAAGCAATTAAATGGTCTGTGAGCTAAGTGTGAAAATTGGGTAATGGAGGAAAGAAGGGGTTTTAGTCGTTTTTTTATGTTCTTCTATTGTTCAGTCTGTTTAACATCAGTGACTGGCACTTTTTACAGAGTGCCTCTGATCAAAGATTCAGCATGAGTATTTGTAAGACTGAGGCCTAACGATGGAGGTGCTAGAACATCATCACGTAAAGCCAGAGAAAATTAGAGTTGGCAGTCTTTAATTACTTTTTTTTTAATATGAAAACTCTCTTGGGATTCTCGGGGACGGTTACACTGTAAAGAACAAAAATCCCCAGACGGCCCGGTTTCAAAGGTCTTGGAGGTCACCTCTAATGATGAGGCAATGATGTAATTGGTTTGCATTGCATTATTCAAGTCATCATCTTCCCTCCACACTAAAGCTTTTAGGCTGTGTGAAGAAATCACCGGTGAGAATTGGGCAGTAGGTTTAGGCTGTGAACTCTCATTTCGTAAACGTGAAGCAGAATTCCAAACCTGAATTCTGTAATTCTGCAGCTGTTTGGTCTAATCAGAATTGAGGAGGCTGTCTGTGTCTGTTACAGCTTTTTTAGACAAACTTTTTATCACTTTCCTTACTGAGCTAACCCAGCTGGAGGTTTAGAACTGGGTAAGAATCAGTCCAAGGGTAATCACAGCTCTTGGAGTTCATGTTCCTGACTGGCTTGTTTCTTTTGCAGATCCCTTGCAGTTGGCAGTAAATCAGGCTACAAATTCTTCTCTCTTTCTTCTGTGGACAAATTAGAGCAGATCTATGAATGCAGTGAGTATCTATTTTATTTTTTTTTAATCCCCTCAGTTGGCTTAATGTGGGGAGAATAAGAAACGTTTCACTTTTTCACAGGTTTGAAATTGGCATAAAAGAAACCTTACATGTAAATATCACACAAATACAAAGAAGTTATTGCAGGCAGGGTAAAAAAAAAAATATCAATGTTCTGTATTTAGATTTAGCTGGTATGCTATGAAATTTGGTAGCAGCTGTGAGAACTCTGCTTTTCTAATTTTATATCCAGCCAGGTTACGTAGCAGCTGGGCATAAAAATTAAAATTTGCTCATGTGAGAGAGTGTCTTTTGGGTCTTTATACTGACTGTTGTGTCATGGAAGCACTAATATGCCTTTATCAAATAAGAAAGCAAAGCCTTAATTGTATTTTTTTTTTATCCTAATGTTTTTCTGTTAGAAAATTATTCTTTAACATGATAGCTGCAGGCTTGCTCATCCAAAAGGATGAATAACTCAAATTCCCATAACTTCTCCTGGGGGAGAAGTGGTATTCCCTGTTCTCCCAGCAGTTCATAGACTTGCCTTTTTTGAGATGCTTACAAGTTAACCATGAACGCTATGCATGAGTATCCCTGCTTTCTTGAAAACTCCGTGTGAGCAGGTGGTGCCACTTGCTGTGATGTCAGCATTTCTAGTGGGATCCCATGACAGAGGTGTCCTCAGACTCCATTCCCAGAGTGACCTGACCCTGTGGCATGTTAAGTTTGGAAATGAGGTGTGATTCAGATCACCCATTACCTGGGATGACAGCCTGCTTATGTACACAGTCAACGGAGAGAAGTCGTTGTGAGGTTCAAATTAGGCACCGGTGGTCAGCTTAAATTGTGTTGTAGCTACATCTTCCTATTTGAGTCATGGTCTGGTTGTACTGGTTAATGAGTGGCTTGGATTCCATTTTGTGCTGTGGAGTTTATGTACCTGACCTCTGCAGCATGTCAGGCACTCACAGCATCTGGCCTGGTGTCACCCCAGGAGGCTCAGTGAAGATGATTCCCTGTTACACGAGACACTGAAAAATACCCTGTGAGGTCGACTGCACTGGGCAGGACTGCATCTTCTGGGTAGTCCTTGAGAGAAAAAGTACAGGTTGGGTAAAGTGCCTTGTTCAGCATCTTGCAATAGTCTGATAAAAGCAGCTGGAATTGGAATTTTGACCTGCTGATTCCAATCTTGTCTTCAGGCTGTTCTGGGATGCTTGTATTGACTTAAACTCTTTGCTACTTTAAGTTTTCTGAGTGTTAAGTCTGTGAAAGCTGAGCACAGAGTATGAGGTAACATTTAGTAGAATGTTTTGGGTTGGAAAGGACCTTAAAGATCATCCAGTTTCCCTTTCCCGAGTTACTCCAAGCCCCATCCAAGCTGGCCTTGGATACTTCCAGGAATGGGAAGCATGCACAGCTTCTCTGGGCAACCTGTGCCAGGGCCTGAGCACCCTCACAGGGAAGAATTTCTAACATATACCAAACCTGAATTTCCCCTCTATGAGTTTGAACCCATTACTCTTCATCCTCTCATTACAAAAGATCCAATAGTTTGGCCTGTGGA
The DNA here is from genome assembly GCF_015227805.2 of Hirundo rustica. Taxonomy (NCBI): domain Eukaryota; kingdom Metazoa; phylum Chordata; class Aves; order Passeriformes; family Hirundinidae; genus Hirundo; species Hirundo rustica. Next base: position 13,029,854 of record NC_053464.1, read on the forward strand.
AGCCAGTCAGTCTTTGCTCAAAGCAGATAGAAATACTGAGATGCTTTAATATTCATCAAATAATTTTCAATCTTGGACTTGCAAACCATGCCTGTTAAAACTTGATATGAGGGTGGAGGGCTTCCTGTGCACTGGGTGCCTCCTTTCCTCAAGGAAAGGTATCTTGAGGCCTCCCAGATACGGTGCCTCCCACTTCCCAATTTAGTTTAAGTGGGTCTAAAGACTTGTTGTGTTGAGTGAGCACTGTCAAGGACCCCTCCTTCTCTTCTGGAAGATTGATCTGCCAACTCTTATGTAGGTGTTTAAACTAAACTGCAGAATATGCCTCAGCTGTCTTGTGTTTGAGAGAAATACAGAAAAGGTGGGAGATTTGGCTGCTCTCATCACTGACTTCTCCTGTGACTGCAAATCTCCTGACTCCCTGTGCAGTTGATCCCACTGTAAAAACAAGCATTAGATTGGAGGGTGCTTTAAGGCTTAATGAATGCTTCTACCATGCTTCATGTTCTTGGATTAAAAATGGAATAAAGGCACAGCTGATCATAATCTAGCTGGCTCTAACCAGCTCTTGTCTGTGATGCTACACGCTTGTGTTTATGAAACTAATCTTGTTATGTGTTTGCTTGTTCTCCCCTTGCTGCTGGTGCCTAATTTGTTTTGCAGTTCTTTTTGTTCTTACTGTTTTGAATCTGAGTTTCTGGCAATGCTCAGTTGTGTCGTGTAAAGGAGATAATACTAACAGAAAAAAAAAAAAAAAACCCACACCAACAAAAAACCTGAGTAACAGCATTGCTATAGGGCTTTAGTGCTGCTAAACATATGATTAATTCAGGTCAGCTGAACATAGGATGGGCGGTATAGCCTGGTACCCTCTTGAATAGTTGCTTTTGGGAAGCATAAATTACTTGGCAGCTGTGAAGAGATTTTATCTCTTCTTCCTGTTAAAGGAAGACAAAGGAGCAGAGGTGCATCCAGTATTTTTAAAGTGAATTTAATTAAATGCCCATCACAAAGCCTTTTTCTAAAGGTAACTGTCTGTATTATAGTATTTTTCTGGTGAGACTGAAGGATTATCTATACCTTTGAGGCATTTTGCTTATTGAAAATGTTTTCTTCTGTCTTGTGGCTTAGTTGTGGATAGTGCTCTTCCCTGTGTGCCTTCCCATCAGTGCAGCATAGGGCAGCACTTTTTCCATATGAATCCCTGCTGCTGCTCCTCTTCTGAAATACCACTTGTGATTGCCTGGGAGGGTCACAAATCCCAGAAGCTGCATCTGAACACTTGTCCCTGAATGGGGGAAGAAGCCCTGGAGCTGGGAGCAGTCAGACTGTGGGGTTTGGGTCCCTGTGTGCTGGTCTTCTGACTCTTGTAAAAGGATGTCATCATTTTGAAGGACTCCAGGCTTAGATGGAAAGCTGATAACCCATCCTGTAAAATATTTGAGAGTCTTTTATGTAACTGCTCTGATTCAAGGAACACTGACTTCTGCATTTCAGAATCTCTGCGTACACTTATTGAAGCAGATTTTTGTATTTCTTTTTCATGTTTTTTGTGTAGTATCAGAAAAATGGAGAGCAATTCCTTGAAAACAAAGTAATTACAAAAATGCATTATCCCTGTTGCATGAGAAAATTGGATTTTCAAAGCCTCTGTAAGCTGTTATGTCTTCTCTGAAAAGTACCATGTTAAATACAAGATGTAGATAAAAGTCAATTATGTGGCATGGAGTACTGAAAATGCAGGGTGTAAACCTGCTCCTTTTTCATAAGTAGGCTGTTTCTCTCCAAATAATGTAGGACATTAAATATGTTGTGTTCATTTTCTTGAAATAACTGCCCAGAAAAAGCACTTTGAAAGCAGACGTGTCCCACACTGACAGCAGTGTCATATACTGAGAATGTTGAACAGAACTTATTTCATGGAATTTCTGTCACTGCTGATGGGAACAGTGCAAATTAATTACTTAATATTTCTCTTGGCCAAAACGGAAGCCTTCAGAAACAAGATCTTTTGGGTTGGGTTTTTTTATTGTGGGTTTGTTTTTGTTGTTGGGTTTTTTTTGGTTTTTTTTTTTTGCTGGCAGTTTTATGGTTTGGAATGTGTTAAGCATTGAGCTAATCCAGAAGCTGACTCCTGAAAAATTTATTTTGATGGATCAAGGCCAAAGGCTCGAGTCACTTGTCTTGATTGGGTTCTGTAGTGAAAGGGCAGGTGCAGGCAGTGGCTGTGAAAGAGCTGCAGAGCATGGTAAAACTCTCTCCAGCTTCTCACTGCCCTGAAAACTGTCCACTGTGTTCCTGGGGTTTTGGAGAGGAGCTTTATGGGATGGGGAGAGGGAGGCACAGATGCCAGGATAGCTGGTGGTGGGACTTGGTCTCCTGCCAGCATTGTCCAATGCTGAGCTATGATCAAACGTTCTGAAAGTGCTTCTTTGCCAGAGATCCTGGACTTTCCTCCCTCCTGCTGCCCCCTCACGTAGGGATTTGTATTCCTCCTTTGCCTTCAGTGGAAATAGTAGAAACACTTGGCAAGGCTGATGTTTTATGGCTGTGCATGAGTGCTGAACATCAGTGATTCCTGCAGAGGGATTCCTGCAGAGGTTGCTCTTAGGGCCTGTCAGGTCGAAGATGATAGTGGAAATGCTAATTGGTGGCTGCAGCAGTCTTGTGGCAGATGAGTTTCACCAGTTTCTCTGAGTACTGTAACCGTTCTTCCTTTCTTCATGGAGAGGCAAATGGAAGTGCCAAGGGTCATCAGGAACCTTTTCAAGTGTAATACAGTTTTAAAAACAAAACCCAAACACACACACACAAAAAAAAGCCCAAAAAACCGTTTGCTTTCCTAGATTTCTGCAGAGGTAAAGGAAGATTGTAAAATTCTGGACTTTGACAATTTTCTGGGGTTTGTAGCTTTGGCATTTTTTTCTGATGGATTCTGGGCATGGGGAGTAGATATTGTTCTGAAACAGGAACTTGTGTGACACCTCGGGGAGTGGGGAGGAAATCTTTGGAAATCAGCACTCACTGTGTAGATTTTCCGCTTTAAAAGCGTGTCCTGTGTCCCACCTTGACTCTGAGCTGTTGTGGCAGAATGTTTGTGGTGTTAAAGTGTATTTTTAAATAGCCCAAATCTATGATTCTGTGATTTTCTTAGACAGTATTTCCTGTTGATGTGCATCATTCTTCTTCCCTGAAATCAATCTCTGTATTTTTCCCTCGTTCCTGTGGTTCCTCAGCTGACACAGAAGATGTGTGCATTGTGGAGAGGCTATTCTCCAGTAGCCTGGTGGCCATAGTTAGCCTTAAAGCTCCACGCAAGCTGAAAGTTTGTCACTTTAAGAAGGGGACAGAGATTTGCAACTACAGTTACTCCAACACCATCTTGGCTGTCAAACTCAATAGACAGGTGAGTAGTGGATTTACCTAGGTGGGAACGTGGGAAAGGGGTTGTGAATCTTCTTCTGGCGCTTCCTCTGCTGATTGATGCCTCTTCCTTTAGTGACAGAACTGCTATGTGAAATTTAGTAGTACTTTTCCAAGTGTGGCTTCTGGAAGGCATCTCAGTCCCTGTATTTGGTTAAGGATTTTTAGTTCTGTGTTTATGTATTTACTTGGGGAAATACCCTGAGTAAACAGGGCATGCTTCGAGTAGGAGGTTGGACAAGAGACCTCCTGAGGTCCCTTCCAGTGTGAATCATCCTTTCATCCTAAATGTGAAAGTATGTAAGACTGGCATCTTCTCTTCAGGCCAAAATTTAAAGTCATCTATTAAATTGTTACGGTTGTAAGTGCTGTTTGCTGAATTCTTCTCAAAAAATAAAGTCTAAAAAATGTCATGCAACTGGGGACTGGTTGAACTGGTGAATTTTTTAAGTACCTGGAAGCGTAGTTTGCCATATGACTAAATCATTAGTAGGTTCTTCAGCAAATACAGACTTCTATGTCTTCAGCCAGTTCATTCAAACTAGAGAGAATGGCTTCTGAAGGAGAAAACCTCAGTGTCTATCTTTGGCCCCCAAAAAATTAGTGTGGGAGGAGGGGTTTCCTGTTTAAAGTCATGAGAGAAAGAGTGGGTAATTTGATTTCTGGCACAGGGAGTTAGTGTAAAATGAGAAATGTCTAGTTAATCATCCACATGGAGGCTACAAAGTAAATGAGATGATGAAGAACTTAGTAAGAGTTTAAAGAAAAGAGGCCATTGACAAATGATTATGGATAAGTTACAGGCTTTATCAATGGCTAAGAAGTCTTGTTTGTTTTCTCTGTTATCAAAAGCAGAAAGTAATTTCCATTATTTCCACAAGCAAATTGGTACAGAATAAGAATTAATGAAGGTTTCTGGCTTGCTGACTTAATCTAGTAATGGAAATGTCTTCAGTTTGCATTGCTGAGCTTGAGGGGAGTGGGGTGCAGTGGTCAGTTCAAGTGACCACGAGCAGTGTTTGTGTCAAGAGCTGGATCTTGTGTATCTTCTGTCAGACTCTTCTCCCCATCAGGTGAGTACAACCTCTTCTCTATTGGAAGGTAGCTGCCACATTTTGGGATAGAATTTTTTGGGATTGATAAATCCATGTGAATTCCATTTCCACGTCACCGTTTTGTCCTTTTTCCCTTTTTCTAGAGGCTGATAGTATGTCTGGAAGAGTCTCTTTATATACACAACATACGAGACATGAAGGTATTACATACAATCAGGGAGACACCTCCCAATCCTGCAGGTAAATGTGATGGTAGAATCAGCAAAACTCTGAAGAGTGCTTTTTGTGTCAATGTATGAAGTCCCCTACAGGGAACTGTGGTGTTGTTAATTCTGCTTTCAAATACAATAACAAATATGAGTGTTGTCTGAAAGCCTACATGTTTGATCCAGCTGAGAACAAGTAGCAGACTCTACCCTAAACTGCATCTCCCCAGATTTTTGGTCTCCTGGAGTGAATGTGTTGAAATGGTAGAAAAACCCAGGAGAGATAAAAACAGGATTTTGACAGCACTTGGTAGAGTTAAAGACTTTGTCAGGTTAATGCTTTAGGAATCGTGGCAGACATGGGAAGTTCTACTGTTTAATCAGTTATTGAACTCTGTTGGTATTCTGCCTTTCCTGTTTTATATTAAACAAAATTACACTAAATAGTTGAATATATTGCAGGTTGACCCTGAGATTACTCATCTTTGTTTCTATTTCTGTTGATAATTTGAGTCATTTTTGTGACACTCAAGCACAGAATCAGAATGTTTTACTGCATAAGTCTTGGAATTTGCCTGTTTCTAATCCTGTTTCTGCATCCCTTGTAGGATTGTGTGCTTTATCAATAAACAATGATAATTGCTACCTGGCCTATCCAGGAAGTGCAACTATTGGAGAAGTACAAGTCTTTGACACCATCAATCTGGTAAGAATCTTTGAATGCTGTTTCCACCTCTAAAGATGCAGGTTTTGCAAATTACTTAACTTGCTCAGAGAGGAATTACTGGACACTTTGCGCAACAGTTTGCAGCATCTCTTGCTTCACAGAATGTCAGCAAAGAAAATACAAGCGCTAAATACTAGATTTGATTGAGTAGAAGTAAATTCTATTTGAATTGTCTTCCTGCTACTTGTGCTCTCTATGTATATGCTTCAGTGATAATTTTATGTACTTAAGTTACTGAAAAAAAATTGAAGCTCTTGTCCAGAAAGTAAGACCCATATTGAATGTGCTTAAATAATGCAGTCACATGTAGCTTTTAACCTGTGCTGTTCTAAGGTTCTGCTTTATTGATTCACTGCAGAGAGCTGCCAATATGATCCCAGCTCATGATAGTCCCTTGGCTGCTTTGGCATTTGATGCAAGTGGTACTAAGCTTGCCACAGCCTCAGAAAAGGTAAGTGAGCTTTTGATTGCCTTGCCAACAGTGATAAAAATCAAATTTGTCATTAAGTATTTTAAGTGTGCACAGTTCCATGTACGAGTGCCAGAAAAGAAGGCTTACGGTTAAAATAGGATATCTAAGTTAAGATCTGTTAATGATATTTGACACAATTTCCATGCTGTGAAATGTTGGATAATAAGGTTATTTAAATAAAACATTTTAATCTGGCTGCAATTAGGGCAGTCCTCTGAGTGTTTCTCCCTTTGGTGCAGGATACTTATTAGAAATTAGTTGCCTTGTTTTGATGCTGTCTTCCTAATGACAACAAGACAGTTAAAATCCAAATAGAGAGAAGTGCCTCGCTAGTCTTTGGCATGTGATGACAAATTGTTCATGTGATGTGTGTAAATTAGAGAGTCTGAAGCCTCTGCTCTTTGAGTAATAAGCTTAGACTATAAAGGTATAACTGATTGCATCTGATAAAGGCACAAAGACATCCAAGTGACTGCACTCGTGGTACTTGTCTGGTGTGCTCGTTTTCATGATCAAATCTGATAAGACGGGCTGGATTTGATGCACAGCTTGTTCTCTGCATTAGTAGCTCCCACCTCTTGTTTCTGCACTCCTCAAACACATCCTACAAACAAGCTCCATAAATACTTCATGTAGTATCTGAGCTGCGTCACAGCAATGAGTTAACAGCAAAGTGGTGTGCTGCTTCGAGTTGTACTCTGCTCACTAGGGCTAGTACACAATGAATGAACATGAAATGAAAAATGATCTATTTTTTTTTTTTCTTTGCAGGGGACAGTAATAAGAGTGTTTTCCATTCCAGAGGGACAGAAACTCTTTGAATTCCGAAGGGGAGTGAAGAGGTAAGGTTCAGCTGGGTTAATTACCTGATGCTCATTCCTTATGGTTGGTTTCCAGTATGTTCAGCAATTGAGCTGGCATCCTGATTTTTTTTTTTTTTTTTTTTGCCTGTTTTCATCTTCATTCATCCTTGCCTGTATGCTTATAACAGTTTCAGCTTGAATGTTTTCCAGTTTCATTCCTTTGGACTCGACTATTCTACAGATCAATCCTGTCAGAATTGTACTCCCTCTTGCCTTTTAAAAATTTATTGGTGAGGGAAGTTGTTTAAAGTGAGCCACCTTTTGTAGGATATATTGTATTCTTATGGCAACTGGAGGCAGTACATCTAATATTCTTACTCTATTCTAAATCTCTCTAATGCTGTGGCCATTGACAGCCATTGTGAAATGGTGGTGTGGTTTGTGGTAGCAGTAACTCCGCACTTTATGCAGGGTAAGACTGAGTTCAGATTGTTACTAATTGATCCCACATCTGGTAAACATCAGAGCTGAACATCATTAATCTTATGCTTGAATAGCTTCAAGAAATTATCAGAGAATTCAGAATGCTTATTATTGAAGAGGTTTTTTTCTTACTTGCAAGGTAGCGGTGACTTTAGAAATCTTAACTAAGCCAAATAGTTTGACTTCCTTGTTTTTCTTCTCTTTTTTCTTTTTTCCCCAGGTGTGTGAGCATCTGTTCATTGGCTTTCAGCATGGATGGCATGTTTCTGTCTGCGTCCAGTAACACGGAGACGGTGCATATCTTCAAACTTGAGACTGTGAAAGAAAAGTAGGTTTCAAAGGTGCCTTAGATTTTTCAAGGAAAAGGCTTAAAAGTTGACTGCTCAACAGAATGAGTTCTTGAAAGTGTGGACAGACTTCTTTTGAACTTGTACTGTAAAGTAAAGGGCATAAGAAGTCACTTATGAATCAGCAACTGCAGCTGAGCTGTGTACTGTTCTCCCACTGAGTAGAAAAGGTGTTTTTCTGCCAAAGAGAACTTGGCCATCCTTCACAGAGGAGTGTGGAGCAGTTTTAACATTTTCAGTTCCATTTGTTTCACCTCCTCTGACATCCATATGGGAAGAGCTATCTCAGCAATGTCTTCCAGCTGCATATAGGGGGCTTTAAAAGGCACCAGGTTGTAAAATGTTCCTGTTTATGATTTGAGAGGACAGTCTTAATTCCATTTCAGTGGAAGTTATTGGAAACAATGATTTGCTTAGTGATAAACAGATTAATAAAATCCTGAAGTGTGGCACTTTCCAGTAGATTCTGCTCTTGTATAATGAATGTTACAAAATGCAGTCTTATATACAGAAGTATCAGTTTACAATCAAACATGCTTAAATAACAGGCTGAGAGTACTGGAGGACACATTTTCTCCTGCAGCAGAGATGAAGGGTGTTAGAATTCTGAAGGGTGTTAGTTATTTCTGAAGAGAAACAGCTGCTTAATATCTTTTAAAATAAAATGTTTTCAAGTGTTTGCACGCTTTTCTCTCTAAGGTGAAGGCAAAGTGGGTCACTTTTCTCTTCTGACTTGTAGACCTCAGGAAGAGCCTACAACCTGGACAGGTTACTTTGGAAAGGTGCTGATGGCCTCCACGAGCTATCTGCCTTCTCAAGTAACAGAGATGTTCAACCAGGGCAGAGCCTTTGCTACAGTCCGTCTGCCCTTCTGTGGGCACAAAAACATCTGTGCACTTGCCACGTGAGTACAGCAGTGGAGCCTGCACTCCCCACCCTGCTGGGCTGTTTGGGCTCCGGAGAGGCTGCCACTGTAACACACAGCTACATCTGCAGCAGAGCAATGGGTCACCTCTGATCATTCCAGTCTAAGAGCAACGTGGCAGAGCTAACACCTCACAGTGCTGTCAGAGAAGGAGGAAAGGGCATAATATTTGGATAGGAGTAGCCCATTTCTAAGTGTTGCTTAAAGATGTCTTTTAATTTTGGAACAAGAATATTGAGATCAGAGCTGTGGGCTTTTATGGCATTTGCTTCCATTAGTGCTATGGGGAGTGATGGTGTATGTTGTTAGTGAATTGCAAAATTAGGCAATCCAGCCTAACCATTAAAGAAGTCTTTGAAAGTGAGTTCATATAATTCTTGTCTCTAAAACAGCGTAGCATTCATTAAAGTTAATTTTGAGGACTAAATCTAATCTTTTATGCCGTCTTCCTCAAAGGCAGGTCCCATTTGGCACAGCTACCAAAGTAATAAGCTGAACAGTAGTAAACTTACTTTGTGGGGGTTTTATAGTTTTTATGCTAAATTGACTTCATGTCTGTACTCTCACTCCTCTGATCTCAAAGCACCCTTTAAGCAATAATTAAGCTTTGTAACATTTCTCAAATAAGTAAATCCTTCCCATTAGAATATTTGTCTCTGGAGTTGCACAAAGCTTGATAACAGGATGGTAACTTCTGAATCTGTTTTACAAAGTCATATGTAATTGCTTGATTCCTGTGGCATCCTGTTAACCCCAAAATATGGTTATGCTGTAAATTTTTTACAGTTCTTTCCTGGGTGCTCTTAACTGTTCACAGCATTTCCTGTCCAGGAGCAGAAGTGTGGAAAATAATGCCTTAAAGTCATAGAATCATTTAGTTTGGAAAAACCCTCTGAGATCGAGTCTAACTATTAAATCATGGGAAGGGAGGAGAGCATGCTTTCTTATGTTTATTAATAATCTGTTATTTAACGACTTCTGCTCTAAACCTTTCTAGAATCCAGAAGATCCCTCGTTTGCTGGTGGGAGCTGCTGATGGGTATCTCTACATGTACAACTTAGACCCCCAGGAAGGAGGCGAGTGCACACTAATGAAGCAGCACAAGTAAGTCCACGTTAGCGGAGAACTGTTGTACTTTATTTCCTCTCAGAATCCAGCTTCTTCTCAAATTTAGTTCTGTTCAGGAAAAGTCTAGACTCAGAACAGCTCATTTCTTCAAACTCATCTTTTTCCAGACCTCTGACATGAGTGAGTAACTTCAGAATTCCTCTGAGCATTCCTTCGAGGTGTCCACTACACCAAGCACCGCTTTAGCAGCAGAAACTTAACCCTGTCCCAGTGCAGGGAGGGATCAATCGCTGTTCCCTCTGTGCTCCTGTTTCCTCTTGGCACTTTGAGTTGAGTTACTTAAACAAGAATTTGAAATGTGTGACACCGCCCTCTTCATCAATAAATGAAGTGGTTACAAACATGAGAAAGATCTTACTCTGACTTCACAGAGGGGAAACCGGCCTGTGAAATTATCCCTGATCTCTCTCTGCTGGCGTCCTTATTAAACTTCCTTGCATATAGGCCAGGCAGCTGGTGTTCTGTAATAGTACTGCAGAACACTTACAGAAATAGGACAATGCACTGTTTTTCACTGAGGGTTGGCAGGAAAAGCTAGAGTAATACAGTCAAATTACTTGATCAATCATAGAATTAAAGATAATAACTCACGATGATAATTCAGGTTTGCTGCTTTGGTCAACCTACAATTATGGTAAAAAATTATACATCTATCTGAACATTTGAAGGCATGACCTCTGGTTAGAGATGAAGTGAAGCCTCATAGAGGGATGCTTTTACCAAGTTGTTAATCTTAGAAATGCTGTAATACTTTCTCAAGAGGGCTTTTTAGTATCTGTGAATGAAGCAACTGCTTCTGTTGTGACAGAGTTCAGGATAACCTATGATATTGCTGATTGGAATGGGGCTTTTTGATCATGCAGTCTTGTTTTGAGTCTTCTTTTCCTACTATGAGCTACTAGGATTTAGATCCTGATGCTGTGTCAGAGGCAAACATGATGCTGCTGAGTCTTCAGAGAAACACCAAGCGTTGTCAGGTGTTTTCTAGTCAGACCTCTGGAAAGAGAGGGACCAAGTTCCTCCTGTTGCATTATTCTTACACATCAGATGAAATATTTTCTCGTAGCTGCCAGCTCAAGCTGTCTTGTGCCTGGGCAGATCCCCTCTCCAGCTAACCCCTCTGTTCCTGGCAGGCTCGATGGCAGCATGGAGCCCGCCAACGAAATCCTGGAGTCTGCATCCCATGACCGGCCCTTGGTAGCGCAGACGTACAGTGCCGCTGTGACTAAAGGTACATATGTGCCTTCCTCACCCACCAGGCATGGTAAGGAGAGGGCTGGGAATGGGGCAGGGAGCACCTCTGCCTGTTGCTTCCTTCTAGATGGCTGCGTGAGCTGGTCCACGTCCGCACCGAGCTTTGCGTAACCACGCGTGCGAGGTGGAGCCTTGGTGAGCAGGAAGTAGGAAGAGAGCACTCGTGCCGTGCAGTAGCTTTCTGTAGATGGATCACTTATCTTTACTGCTTTCTGGCTAGAATTCTGTCTCGAGTTGTGGTTGATTGTTGTAGTGGTAGTTTCAGTACTTGCCACATGGTTCTTGAGGCAGTTCTGCACCCAGACTTTGTGCAAAGCATCTGAGTTGTAGCTCTGCTGCCATTTTTTAATTTTTTTTTTTAATGAAAAGTTGATAAACGCTGCTGTTGTTCCTTTATGGGAACAGTGACCTTTTAGCCTGATTCACTGCTCTGTTAAATCAAGAGGATGAGAACGTGGTCAATGCTGCAGCTCTCCAAGTCAGTGGAGCTTTTGCCACGTCTGGCGCTCAGGTTAGTGCTTCGCTGCAAAGGGCGGACAGTCAGCACTTACCAACTGCATCTGTCTGTACTGCACTGCATCAGTGGAGACCGAAAACACCAGCCTGCCCAAAGCTCCAGTATGCATTGCACACACACAGGAGTTTAATTCTGATCGTGAAGTGCTCTTGGCTCGGAGAAACGCAGTCATGAAAGAGTCATGATAAAAACAAACATAGGGTGGCAGTGAAAGTATTTCAAGTAAAGCCTGGTACTTCAGCTCTGCTCATTCACTCTGGGTCCAACCTTAGTTTGTTGCTGCTGATTCCCCAACTCCTTGTTCCTTTCTCTCCAGCCTATACGGATGACCTGGGTGCTGTGGGTGGAGCTTGCCTGGAAGATGAAACCAACTCACTTAGATTGGATGAAGACAGTGAGCATCCCCCCATGATCCTTCGGACAGACTAAACTTGGACCTGTGAACTCACTCCTGAAGCAGAGAACACTGGCTGGACGTTTCTTGAGGAATCTCGTGTTATGCTGCTATGAACTTTGACATGAGTTGGGAGAGAGGATGACAGACTCTTACAGTTTTAAGTCATAGCTGTAGTTCTAATTCTATACAATTGGAAAAATATATGGTTTTCAATTCAGTGGCTTTTAATCTTGCTTATCTATTTTAGCTGTGTTTATTTTTTTTTTGTTGCCAAAACCTGCTGTTTGTGCAGCCCTCAGAGCCTACTTAGCTTTGCATGCATTCATGTGCCAAGCAAGCATAGGAGGGGGAGAGAGAGAGAGAAGCCACTTTATAACAAACTCAAGTTTGTATTTTTTTTATATATGTATATAATATTTAGCCTATATAAGGAAGGAGTAGAGAAGTGGTTCTGGAAGCTGAGGCTAGTTCTGCACTGACAAAGGTCCAAATGGTTTCCTGTGCATGGGCTTGCAGGCATACCTAGTGACTGACATGCAACCTTTCACATGCAATGGCCTGGTTTTTTGGGGGGTTCCCCCTTCCCTTTCCTGGACCATTTTGTTAATTAAAATTCCTTCTGAATGTTGTGTATTTGTGGGACTGTTCTGTTTGTTGGGATGGAAAACTGGAAGTGTTTCCCTGCATAAGGATATAGAATATAGAAAGTGCCTTTACAGGGAAGGAAAGGAATTGCTGCAGGAAGAAGAGCTAGAGTGAGGGAAGGATTGTTAGAGAATCTTGCCTGTACACCTTTGCTACTTGGGTGTCTGTAGCCTGTGGTGGCTGATAAGCTTGTGGGTTTTTGAGAAAAGACTTGGAATGCACTTTCTTTCTTTCCTGTAGATTGTCCTGTTTTCTTGGCAGAGTAGCAATAACCTTTTTTTATACCTTTTTAAATTATCCAAAGCAAGGATTCTGTCAGGCTGGAGGAAGTCCCTGTAGAGTTTGGCATCCCCACTCTATAAACAGCCTTAAGGTTTCCTGCTAGAAGGATCTCAGTTCCTGCTTCTTCTCAGTCTGGGGCTGAGTGTACTGCTCTAATAGTGAAAGTTCTTGATTTTTTTTTTTTTTTTTCCAGATACTGATGTAAATATAAATGATTTTGAAAACTTAATTTCCTTCTGGGTTCCCTACTGCTGCATAACAATGTTTTTCTTTCTTTCTGCGTTTTTTTTCCATTCCCCCTCTCAACAGAGTACCTCTTGTGATACACTCAAGGACCCGTAGTTTCTTTGGCAGTTCTGGAGTAAATTTTTAACTGCCCTGACACTGTCTAGGGCTTTCCAAGGCTGAGCAGTGCTGCAGACTGTTTTTAGGAGTTGTAATGTGCCTTCTCTCAAGTCTTGGATAACAGTTATTGAGCAAGTAATTAGTGAAGTACTTCGTGAGTGTTACTTCCCTTTGCCAAAATGAGCCTGCTTTGCCTTCTGTGTACCCTTCTGTGTACCAATGTGGGTTGTTTCCTTTCCCTCTACTGACTGCAAAGAAGTAAATATAAAAACAGGCGAGGAAACTGCAGCTCTTGAGAGGAGGACAGAGGCTGAGTGCTCCAGCTGTGTGTGAACTCCCTACCACAACCAGGCAGTGATGTTCTTTTAGGATTCAGTACCATGAACAAGTCTTCCCTGGAGCTGTAGCAGGCAGAGGCCTCTGTCCCCAGGGCCCTGTGTGGGCAGATGGGCTTCCCCTGCCTCCACAAGTACAAAGAAGGTGGCAGCCCCTGCCAGGAGAGCTCTGTCAGGGAGGCTGCTGTGAGTCCATGTCAGTGGAAGGTGTTTGTACACAAGTGTGTGTGGGAGAGAAGGGATCAGGCTTGTTTATTCACTGCAAACCCTTGAATGTCCTGAGTAGTTGGTTGGAGTGGCTTGTGGTGTCCTCTCCAGAACCCAGCATGTTCACAGCAAACCCCTGAGTCATGCTGAAATCACACTCAGTCTCTTGACTTTAAGGTCTGGCTGACAACTCAAGTCCATGGTCTGCAGTTATTTATTTATATTCTGCTTTACTGCTCTCAGCTTTCCTGCGATGTTCCAAGCTGCAGGGTGAAATACAAGTCTTGAAGTAAATATAAGCTCAGTGAGCTTTGCTGGCAAACTGAACCACCCAGGAGATGTCTGCTCATTGCAGACTAAAGCTGGTTAACATTCCTGATAACATCCTTGGAGGTTTGGCTTAGACTCCACAAGCACAGATAGCAGTAAACGTGCACCAGCAACACAGGTCTGCTAAGCACATGAGTTCTTCAACTCTTGAGTGTAACAAAGGCCATGTTACACCCCTAAATGTAATTACTAACTTGACTGTTAAAAATGGAGATCATTTATTGCATTAATTTTATTCCCTTCTTAGTTTTCATACCTTGTTTTCCACAGGTGAGTAGGAGATCCCATGTTCGCTGTATTTGTGTCTTCCACATGCTGTAGTGTGTTCCTGCTCCTGAGCCACACACTGTGGAATTGCTGTGCCCTACTTGCTTCACTCTTAAATAGAAGCTGAAAGCCAGTTAAAAGTATCTTCTTGCTGTTGTAACTGAGAAAATCTTTTTGTAAATCAAAAATATGAATGTTCTGAGGTTAGTGACCAGCTAGTAGGGTGGAGCAGGTCGTTTCTGGTCCCCACTGGCTGTGTATTTAAGGGTGGTGACAGTAGTTTTTCTTAAGTTCATTGCATGAGGATATAAACTTTTTCTCAGATAAAACATGACTGATGTAATTTCCCTGTGATGGCCTTAGGCCCTCAGTAACCACCCTGTTGTGGTGTGCTACCAAAGTTAAAAGCCTTTCAGGTTGGGGGTTTATCCCAGTGACACAAAGATGTGTTTGTGGGTTTTTTTGTGGGTTTTTTTTTTTTTTTTTTTCCTTTAAGCATAACCAGAAATGCTTTTTGCAGCTGCATCCTCACCTGAGTGTGGAGCATGTGATTGCACTGTTGTTCTCTGTGAATCAGGTGATGTCTAAACATTTCTGTTCTGATGCTCTGACAGACCCAGGGCAAGCCAAGGAGGCTCAAGCCCTGTGCTGTGGCCACGAGCTCCTGGTCACAGGATATGGGAACACCTGTGCAGCCCCTCTCAGTTTAGACTGACCTTCCTTGGAAGGACAGTGTTTGTTCTGTGCAGCCTGTCTCTCTCTCTCTCTCCATATGGGCTGCACTTCATGATAGCTTTTAACTCAATGGAGGGTTGAGGCAGAGAACTGAAACAACCAAAGCTGGGGTGGGGGGAACACTGAAAAACTTGGAATCCTAAACTCAGGTCTTGGCTTGCAGTGGGATGAGTTCCCAGTGAGTACCGTAGGGAAGGAGCTGTTTCTCTTGATGTGCAAATGGGCAGCGAGTGCAGGTCCCCGGCTGCTGTCTCGACATCTCTTTGCTCTGTTTTTCAAGTTCTGAGGCAGAAAGCTTTTATCTGCCCTGCTCTCTTCTTATGTCGCTGTTTCCAAAATACAAGTGGTAGATACGGATCTAGCAGTTAAAAGACAGGGCCTGGCAGAGGAAGAGGAGGAAGTAGAAAGCATCAAGAGGTTGGTAAAAGCTGTTTGTTCTGATGCCCTGTTGAACGAGTCATTGGCACGAGTGCTCCCTCTGGGATCAGGTGTGTGCTTGTACCTTGCTGCTCTGGGTCCTGCACGGCGAGTTTCTTGGCTGTGCTTTGCAGAGGTGGTGGCTTTTCAAGTCTGCCTGAATGCAAATAAATACCTGAGAAGACCTTTAATGCAGTGACAGGTGTCTGCACAGAGGAAACTTGGCCTGACCTGTGTGGAATAGTGAAAAGGGAGGAGTGAGCGGAGGAGCCCCGGGCTGGGTGAGCTCCGAGCACAGCCCTCTGTGTTACGTCCCATGCTGTGCTTTCTTGGCTCCAATAATGGCATTAGCACCAACCAGCATGCAGTAGGACAGTAGAATTTCTTTCCCTGTGGGTTGCTGAGCTGTTCTGGTGTGTGCAGATGCTCCACTGCTGTTTGCTGAGCGACAGGAGTCTTTGTCCAAAGCGTTGGTGGGGATTAATCACTGCAGAGGTTTGGGAAGTTTTATTCTGTGCTCCAGCTGTCCTGGCTAACAGTCAGCTTTATTTAACCTGATAATATCTGAAAGCAAGGCCCCGAGTGTCTTCTCCACATGTGGAGAGCAGGCCTATCTTTTCCTGGAATCTGCTGGCCTGTAAAAGGCTTGCAGTGAAGAAAGCGTGGCTCTGACTGTAAATAAATCCTTTCAGATTCCAGTTGTACAACCAAAGGAATTCAGCAAATTCCTATTTTTCTAATCATGACATGCCTTCATTTCAATGCTCTTCCAACTGGCAAATCTCATCTTACACTGCTTTGAAAATAACGGGCAAGAAGTTGTAATTGTGGCTTGCAAACAGCTGCCATTGTGCTCCTTACAGGTGTCAGTGCTGTGGCTTTGGCCATGTGGCCGCAGGGACCCTGCATGTGTCCGACTCAGGAGTGGGGAATTCTCCCCAAACCTGCAGCTCTGGGTTTCTGTGGGGCGTTGACTCAGCCCTAGGTCTACCTGGATCTATTTGCTCTTGCATTTGCTTCTTTACCTGGAGAAAACCCTGCGTCCTGCAGTGCTCACTGACTGTTTGGTATCTGTGTCGATAAGTGGAAATATCTGTCTTAACATTCCACCTCACCAAGTGTCTGGCTCTCACTGCTAGCCCGACGCTCTTTGTAATTTTATAACTGCCTAAGAAATTAAATCTGTGTTGTGATAAGTATTCTGTGTCTTCTTCCTTTTGTTTGTTGAAGTTGGGGCCAGATATGATCAGGATAAGGCTACGTGGCCAAAACCAAAACTGCAGCAGTTGTGAGCCCTCGGTCTGAGCTGTGTTTTGTAGCTGCTCTCCACAGACACTGTCAGCTTGGGCTTTGCAGGGGCTGGAAAAGGACAAGCTGAGTTTTTCCTGGCACATTTTGCTTGCAAATGTAATTTTCCCTCTTGTTCCTCCTTAAAGCTTCTCTTCCCAGGACTTGGATTTGTGTATTTTTCTCATGCTGCTCAGGTGAGTTTGGTAAGTGCCTTTATTCCTTCTCTTTTCCATGGGATGCATCTCAAGCAGTACTTTCATTCCCAGCCCACTCCCTGTGCTGTCGCTCCAGGCTTGTTGCTTCTCGCGTTCAAGCCCTGGAGGAAGATGCGGAGCGAACCCTTGCAGATGGGAGAGGAGGCGGCTCCCGCTGCTGCATCCTCCTGCAGAGCAGCGCTGAGAGCTTTGATCGGGGTGGACAAGAGGAGCAAAAGCTTTTCTGCTCTCGCTGGCGGTGTTGGACGCGGTGAGGATGAGACTCTCGCTGTTCTGCTGCGCGGCTGTTTGGAGCTGCAGGCGCCGCCTCCCCTGATCCAGCTCTGGAGGGCAATGCTGCCCTGTCGCTGCTGCTTTGTGCCTCCCTTTGCTCCAGGCAAAGCAGGCTCTGTTAGCGCCGATGAGCGGCTCCAAACTGTTCGCTCGCCGCTGGCGATGTTTCCCTGTCTCTTGCCCGGAGCAAACTGAGGATCTGAGGGGAGCTGCTGGTGGATTCAGGAAGTGGCACTGACTTCCATCTGCCGTGGTGATGCCAACAACTCTGTCCCCCGTGTCCCAGGTGGATAGAGTCATCCACACCCACTGATGCTTTGGGAGGTCCAACAGCCCCTCTGCTCCTGCCCCAGGGGAGCAAAGCAGAATATTCTCCAGTAAGCCTGAGAAAAATTGTGAACCGTGGGTCATACCCAGCCCTCAAAGAGGCAGCTGTGGTTGCCTTCAGGACAGCAGTTTCACATCTGTCTGCTGGTACCGAGTTTGGCCCACTGAGCATAAGTTTCCAGGGAAGGGACTGAGCAATCCCATCTCCAATTATTTATCTTATTGCAAGGGTAAGCATGGACTCGTGCCTCTGTTCCTCCTTGCTTACTCTTGGTACCGAGTAGGCTTTTGGGTTTAGCTGTGATGATCTCTCCAGTGGTCAGGCCCTGGCTCCCTTCACTGCACAGGACTTGGGTCCAAGGTGGAGCAACTGAGCAGAAGCACGATCCTGGTGTGAAGAGCCCCACTTGGGCTGTGGCTGAGCTGAGCACACTGCTGGGAGCAGAGGAAGGAGGAGGCCTGGCTGGTTTGCAAGGTGGAGGCAGCATCACTCATTTTTAGAGCCAGTGGGCAGAAAGGAGATGCTGGGGCCAGAGGTGAGCACCAGCACCACACTGATCCTGCCCAGGCTTGGGAGCAGCTTGTCCCTGTCTGCAGCACCCACACTCAGCTGGTCCCTGAGCATTCACCTCTCCCATGCCACATCCAGCCCATGCAAGTCTCAGACAGGCTCTTGGCAGAGGCTTTTTCTGCTAATTAATGAACTATGAGCTAATGAGGGCACTGTGCCCAGATTGCTGGAGCTGAGGACAGCTGATGCTGGCTCCACCAGCACTGGGTTATGTTCTGGGTCGGGGATTTTAGCAGAGAATTTTATTAAGTTACAGGTGATAGTAAAGTATGTGGAGACTGCTCTATCTGGGGAAGTCCATAAAGGCTTTTGGCAGTATTTTGATATTTTGGGTTCTGTTTTGCAGGGGCAAGGAAGGCCTTGGGAGAGACTTGTTTTTCCACAGGAGTTGTCTGGAGCTGGGGAGCACCAAGTGATGCAGGGGCAGGGATCCACTCTGTCCATGTGATCAGATCCACTCTGTCCACACGGTGGGTACAGAGTCAGTTTGGGGTGCCAGTCTGGTGTGTAACTTCTCAGCATCTCCCTTGTCACTGCTGCCCCCTCCTCCTTGCTTGAGGGAGGCTGGTGACACCATCAGCCACTGCTCCTCAACAGCTCCAGATTGGGGCTGATCATTTATTTCATCTGTGGAGGGCAGGCAGAGGGATGGGCCAGAAGCCTGGGCCTGTGGCTGGTGAAGGGGAGGCTTCTATGGGCCAGCAGTGGGGGGCTGTGCTCTGCTGTGGTGCAGGAGCCTGGGGCCAGAGTGTCCCTGTCCCTTCCTTGGGACCATCCCAGCCTTCTGTCCCCTGAGCATCCCTGTTCTTTCTTCCCTTCTCTGGTACCATCCCAATCTTCTTTTTCTGGAACATCCATGTTCTTTCCTTTTTCTCCTGGGAATATCCGCACTCCTTCTCTGGGAGCATCCCAGCCTTTTCTCCTCCAGAGCATCCCTGCATGTTCCCCAGCAGCATCCCAGTCTCTTTCCTCCCATAACCTCCCTGCTCTTTTGCTGGCAGCATCCCAGCCTTTTCCCCTTGGTGCATCCACGCTCCTTCCCTTGTTTATTCCCGTAACATCCCTCATCCACTCCTCCAGCAGCTCTCTGCAGCACCTTCTGTGCCTGCTGAGGGCATCTGCCTTGCACTTGTGCTCCTTGACCCAGAGCAAAATGTGAGAGGGGGGGAAAAAAATACTGATCTGTGTTTGCCCTCACCCAGCCCCTGAGCCAGAACTGCTGGGGGAGGCAGAGGGTGCTTGGCTGCTGTGTGTGCCACAAGCTCCTGCCCGGAGCTTGATCCAGCTGGGATGAGGGGACCGTGGTGGGGCCAGAGCAGAGCGGGTCTGGCTTTGGCTGTGTGGCTGGGCTGCTGCTCTGCCGTGTTTTCCTGAGCAAATAATGCTGCAGCTTTTGGAATTGGGCCCAAAAAATGGGTTCTGGCAGGGGGGGACAAAGCACTTGGCCCCACCACCTCTGCTGCTGGTTGAAGCCTGGAGCAGGGCTGGCGTGAAGGGAACTGCAGAGCCCGGGCTGTGTCCCCTCCCTCTGCACCACCAGGGCACAGGGTTCTCTGCTCCAGGTGTCCCCTGAGGACCCCCCTGCTCTCTGTGAGCACCAAGCACAGTGAAATCATGCAGAGCATCTCTCCTCTCCTTACCCCAAAACAATTTTGGAAATGAAAGCCGGGAGACAGAGCCCTGGATGTTATCTCACCCCTTTTTACCGTTTCAGATAAGAAACAGCCTTTCATCTCTCCCAGGGTGAAAGGCAATTTGCATTTCAAGAGGTCAGGACAGAAGCTTTTTCTCTTTACCCTCCGAAATTCGTTATTCAAAGTCTATTTGGAAACAAAACAACACACGCACGGGAAGATGGCCTCTGCAGGCTCAAATTAACTGCTCCTGTCATCCCTGATTTCCCTGGCTGCTGCTGGAGGATGCGGGATGGAGGAGGAGGCGCAGGCACCGCTGGAGATGTGAGTGGAGCAAACCTGTGAGCTCCTCGGTGTGGCTGGAGCTGCTCCAGGGCTCGGGGGTCTCCCCTGGGCATTGGGGGGCTTTGCACCCCTCTGCTTTGCACAAGCTTGGCTTAGACAGCTCAGTTCCCTGAGGATAACTCCAGACCCACCTCCCTGCAACCCCTGGCTCCTTCCAGCTCCCACACTCGCCCTGGACCGGGACCTCAGCCTGGCTCCAACAACCCAATCCTGCCTAATAAAAAGCCTCTGCCAGCC
The DNA here is from genome assembly GCF_015227805.2 of Hirundo rustica. Lineage (NCBI taxonomy): Eukaryota > Metazoa > Chordata > Aves > Passeriformes > Hirundinidae > Hirundo > Hirundo rustica. Next base: position 13,050,047 of record NC_053464.1, read on the forward strand.
TGGAGCTTGGCTGGGGCTTGCTGGGCGCTGCTGCTTTGTTTTCTCAGCTGCTGCCTCTGCCCTCACTGCTGCCACTTATTGATATCAGAGTTTGCATTAGCAGGTGCAACTCCGGGATATTAAATTACCTGTGAAGAGCTGTAGCAACGCAAGATATTGCCGGAGGCATTAAGGCCGTTGATTTCAGGGTTTGTATTTTTATTTTTTTTCCCCCCTTGGTTTCAGGTGGTTTGTTTTGGTTTTTTCCTTGCATTTAAAGGAGATTTGGGGGTGGGTAAAGTGGTGTTGACTGAATAAAAAACCCAAGTAAAAAGTGGAGTAAAGCGAGAGAGAAATAAATAAATAATGCTGTTTATTAAATGAAACAGCTGGGTAGGGGAAAAAAAATGATCTCCGGGAAGAAAGCAGCTCCCTGGGCTATTTTTATCTCTTTTGTTTCTCCCACCCCCACCCTCCTTACACAGTCTAAGGGTTTGGTGCATGTCAATCCTGCTGTTCTTCCTCACCTCCTGACTGCCAGGTGATGTGCTCTTTTCTTATTTTCTTTTTTTTTTTTTTTCCCCTCCCTTTTTTGCATCTTATTTATAGCGTGGATGTGGGGGGGGAAGGGCAGCAGCATCAGCAGAGGCTGTGCAGGCATCGCCCTCAGTCCTGCCCGGGGAAGGGAGGGGGCAGCAGGGGCTGAGCCTCTCCTGCAGCATCCCGGGCTGCACTTGGGCCCTTCATCTGCTCCTCGGCAGCTTCAGGAGCTGCTGTGATCCCCCCGAAATTCCCTTTGCCTGGATCTTGGGGCGCTGCAGTTGCTGGGCTCCCAGCAGCTCCAGGGCAGGGGTCACTTGTGGTGTCTCCTCTCAGCTCTTGCACCGGTGGGGCTGGAGGAGCCCTGGATTTCCAGCAAGCCTTCCTTCCTCTAGGCACCATCATTCCTAAACCCATCCCAGCAAAGCTCTCCGCTCCCCACAGCACTCAGCCCTGCAACCTTCCCCTTTCCCAGCCATCCCTCCCAACTCCCACGTCTCCCATCGCATCTCCTGGATGCTGCTGCTGCCCCAAGACCCCTCTCCCCTCATCTCCTCTGCCTCCAGCTCCCCCTCGCCGAGCACCCTCGTGGGCTCCCATCTTTGTGCCCTTATGGAAGAAATACATCATTCTTTTATTATTCAATTAGGAATTTAACACACAATCAGGTGATCGCTTTAAGAGGATTTCCTATAAGGCAGGATTTGAATAACGGGGCTATGAGTAATATATTCCCTTAACTGGTTTATTCCTTTATCAGATTTTTTTTTCTTTCTTTTTTTCTCCCCCTAAGCACTTTAATGCATTTACTTTCCCATTGTCGACACTTTTCTCCTCGCTCTTCCTCCCTCCCCGAGCTTATGCAAATCCCCCGTAAGGCGTTTAATGCTCCGTGTGTGTCAATAGCGCCCAAATCTTCGCGACAGCATTAGGCTTCATGCATGCCCCGGCTGATTAAGAGGGGTGGTGGGGCCAGCCTGGCTGCCCAAACCCCCTTCCCACCCCCACCGTGGGGCCAGCCACGGGGCCTCTGCGCTGGGAGCTGCATTTTTTCCAAAGAAAAGGCTGGACTCAAAGTGGATTTTTCTTTTGCAGGGCTGGCCGTGAATGGGGAGCGCCAGGCTGACCTGTCCGACGCTGTTTGCTGCCCTGTCGCTCAGATTTCGGGGTGTGTGGAGGTGTTCACCGGGAGAGGGGGATGGCTCTGGGTGGGATGTGAGCGGAGAAGGAGGAGGGAGGTGGTAAAATAACCCCGGGGCCGCTATCGGTGATGATTTGTGCACACACGGCGGGTCCTGGGCGGCAGCGGGTGCTCAGGGTGGTCGCTGGTTTGGGCATCGCCGGCAGGAAAAGCTGGGTTTTCCCAATTTTTGCGCCACCGTAGGGCTGAGGTTACTCTCACCACGCTGCCCTCGTGCTGTGGGTTTTCTTTCCTGTGGGCTTTGTTTTGGGGGGGTTTCAGCCTTTACAGACACGGGGGTGGTGTACCCGGTTCCTGGGGGAGAAGCCCCGAGAGCCTGGCTCAGGGGCATGGATCTGCCCTGCTCGCCCTGGTGCAATGTTCCCTGTGAAACCCTCGGGCGGTGCCGGGCAAAGGGGAGCCTGGGGAGGAGGGCAGCAGCGATGAAAGGAGTAACGAAGCTGTAATTCCTGGTTTTCCCACTGCCTGAGGGTTTTGTGGCTGCTGCCGAGGCCCTTAATCAGCACAGCGCAGGGGAAAACACCACCTCCAAGGGTAACTTGTCACCGTTTTCTCCTTCCAGAGAAAAATCCCTCTCAACCTGTGTCTGTAAATAGCCCGGTGAGTGGGGGCGAGCTGAACCGGCCCTTCCCGGCGTTGTTTCCTCTCCGCCCACCGCTGATTGTCTCCTTTTTTTCATCCCGTCCTGCCACTCTGCCTGTGCGTGCCGCAATTATGCAAAGTTGCAATCAAGGAGCTGAATTAGGAGCTCATCTTGGATTAATTAGTGATGGATGCAAATCTGTTCCAACAAAGAGGAGAAGCGAGGGGAATGCAAAGGCCACGGGTATCCTCCCAGGGTTTCTCCAGCTCTCCCAGGCTGGTTTGAGGGCAGGAGGGATGCAAAGTGACGCCTTGCAGGAGAACTGGGGCATCCACGTGAAAGAATTTGGTTCTTGGCCTTGGGACAAGGCTTGGGTGCCCCGAAGCTGATGCTCAGCTCAGCCCCTGCATCTCCGTAGAGGTTTTAAACCCAGAGCTTTGGGCTTAGAGCATCTCCTCCCACCCCAGCCTCGCTGCAAATCTTGGGGAAAAACCAGTTAATCCCTGCGGCCTCCAGCGCTGAGCCCCTGCCAGCACCGGGGATTTCTGTCCGCCTGCAATCGGATTGTGACAAACCCCTCCACTCGCATTGAACAAATTCCCTGGCTACTCCCCGCTCCTTGCAGGCCCCAGTAATCCCCCAAGTGTGACTCTGGCCAAGAGGCACCGTCCCTGATTAATCCCCGCCGTCTCCACGCAAAGCCGCTGCTGCCGAGGATGCTCCTGGTGCTGGCACGCCGCGCTCGGCCGGCGCCGGGAGCTGACCCCGGGGAAGGATGCAAAGGATGCGATGCAATTCAAAGGAGCTTTCCCAAGAGGGGATTTCAGGCTTGAGAGCAGCCTCTTCTTCCCCTGAAGTGGAAAAGGCGGATGTGCAGCGCTGCCGGGAGCACTGGGCGAGGGGATGTGGGGAGGGGGGTGCAGATGTTTCATCCCTTTACTTGTCCCCTCTCCGTGTCACCCACCCCAGCTGGGGCAGAGGGCACTCACTGGGCACAGAATAACCAGGGCAGCCTGGCAGGGTGAGCACGACTCGGTTAAGGAGCTCAACCGCGGGACGGCTCCTGGCTGTGCCCACAGGGATGGGGACAGCAGGGGCGGCCCCTTCCCATGGTCCCCAAGAGTTTAAAGCCTTGGCCTGAGGTTTTTGACAAACTGAAAGCTCTCTCCTTTCTCTCCCCTCTGCGACAGCAACGATTAATAAAACCTGACTCAGCTGGAAGGGCAAGGAAAAAAACAACAATACAGGACATTTCTGGAGATCGTCCTAATCCAGCATCGCGGAGCCAAATGAATCAGCAGCTCCTTATTCTGCCGGCAGGATTAGTCAATGTTCATCCCGGCTCCTGGGAAGTGAGGTGAGGCTCTGCATAGCAAGGAGCTGTGGTGAGGTGGCCACAGGGTGTTGGCTGGTTCATGGAGCCAAGCAAATCCCTCCCTGTAATCCTGCAAACGCTGTTGGGATGCACCCACTCGTGCTGGGAGCCGTGGGACAGCAGGGAGAGGCAGGAGAAGGGGAGAACAAAAAAAAAACCCTCTCAAACTCTGCAGTGTGGGTGAGGGACGAGGCTGTTGGATGTGGGGTGTGGGGGACAGACTCCAGGCTGGGGCTGTGTGTAAGGGATGTCCCTCATGCCCCAGGGACCAGGAGCACCATGCCTGGCTGGTTCTCCTGGCTGTTAAAGTGGGTCAAGCAGAAACCCAAGGAGCAACTGAGCTCACCAACCTTGAGCCAGCTATGTGGGAGCTGAATTATTCAGGGCCGGCTTGAAAAATTGAAGAGCCCAGCAAAGCTCCAGGAGAGCGCAGCCCATGGGACCCCTGTACCTTTGGCAGGTAGAGGCAGCTCAGCCTGCCCATGCTCAGGGGGCACCCTGGGCATTTGAGGAGGGGGGGACGGTGTTGTTTGTGTCTAACACGGCCCCTGGGGATGGGCAAAGCAGAGAGAACGCACCCAGAGTTGCTCACCCTGATTCATCTCCCTATGTTCCCTGTAGCCCTCCAAGCTGAGGCAGTTTCCTTGGATATCCCAGCCTGGTTCTGTCACACCCATAGCAGGAGTAGTTGAAAGGAAACCCCCTTGTCCCTTGGAACGGGGATCTCTTGATGGTGTGATTTTAGAGGAGGCTAAAGCTCAAGGCCTTGATCTTTGCCAGCAGGTGTTTGGTCGCTGCATCTCCCCACGGACTGGAAAACACCAAATCCCTTGGGGAGCTGAGCTGCGCCCCTCAGCTGTAAAGGACCAGACCACCCCTGGTGCTATTCCTGGGGCTTTGGAATGGGGAGAAGCGGCTCCTGGGGGGAATCCCCGTGGTGAGTAATGCTGCCTGGCGAGCGCCGGGAAAAGGCGGGTGCACATATGCTTCAGCTCATCCTGCTCTTTTCATGGAGCACTCTCGCTGTCTGGGTGCCAAGGAGTGGCAGACTCGGCCAGGCAACCCCCACCACACTCACACACCCCCCCACACCCTTTTTATTTTTTTTTAACATTTTCAAGGTTCCTGGAAGAGGGTGATGGAGTCTGGTGTAGAGCAAGGGGATGTACCCCAAGGGGAGTGAGGTGCTTTGGGATTTTACAATGACACTATGAAATTGCGGCTGAACAAATGGGCCAAGGTGAACAGCCCAAAAAATCCCCCTTTGCTCCAGAGGGCCGAGCTGTGCAGGTGCTCAGCCCAGAGGGGAGCAGGGAAGGCTGAGCCCCGGCTCCAGGCCATGCTTGGCACAGCAGTCGGGCGTGCTTTGAGCCAAACTCCGGCTATTTCAGCCAAGGAGAAAAGATGGAAATTTCCACCTGGCCTGTTTTCTCCCCTGTGATGAGTTTGCAGGAGACCCTTTCCTCAGCCCCGCTCCCGGCAGAAGGGCGGCTGAGGCTGTGCAGGCAGTTGTGTCTCTAATTTCCTCTGGCAGCAGCAGCAGCAGCAGCACATCCGCGGCCCTACACGCTGATTTATACAAGGCAGCATCTATTGACTGCGAGGAGATCGTAATTCACAGCCCGGGGCGGTGCAGCCACGGCCTGGGAGCAGGGATGGTTCCTCTCCTCTTTCCTGCTGCCTCCACCCTCACACACTCCGGGGAGAAGGGTTCAACAAGGGACTGGTCTCACCCAGTTTGCTGGGAGGTGGCACCTGCTGAGTTTCCCCCCTGTGCCCTGCTGCTCCTGGAGAAAAACCGATAGCATCAGCTCCCCGTGATGGAGGCTGCAGCCTGGGCCAGCTCAGCCAGCCCAGGAGGGATGGGGACACCCACCTTGGGGACACGTGTGTTCTCCCCGGATGGATATCCACACCGCCCCATATTGCTGGTTCCCTTCCTCCTCTGCTTCCATTCCCTGGTTTTGGAGGGGAGCAGAACCCCTCTTGGCTGTTTCCTCAAAAAGCAGGAGGATGGCCGAATTCTGTTAGCCAGAGCTTCCATCCATCCCTCCATCCCCCCCCGCTGTCTGTCCACCCATCCCTCCTGATTCCATCAGCCCCCCTTAGACAAAACCCTAATGCCCCTCTCCCTGAAAAGCTCATGCCCTGAACGAAACCACCGGGGCTTTCTTCCTAATTAATCCCTCTTTGCAATTAGCTCCGGACCTCCGCAATCCCTCTAAGGCGCCTCCAGCCAGTACCTATAGGCGGTGCCCACGGCCGGGGGTGCATGGGGAAAGCCTCTCCCGCGGCCGGGGGGGCTCGGGGGAGGAGCGGGGGGCGGGCGGGAGGCAGAGCCGGGGGGAGGCAGAGCCGGAGCCGCCCCCGCTCCGCGCCGCCGCCGCCGCACTCGGTGCCGGCCCCCTCCCGGCGGAGGCTCCGGTATGGCGGGGCCGGGGGCCGGCGGCCGCGGGGGCTGAGCGGGGCGGGCCAGCGCCGGTGCCGCAGAGCCGCCGCGGCGGAGCGAGGTAAGAGCCGCCGCGACCTGTTGTGCTCGGCCGGCACCGCCGGGGAGCGAGGGGGGAGGAAGGAGAGGAAGCCGCCGCCCCGAGCCCCTGCCCGCCCTGGCCCCGCTGAGCATCTTCCCGGCCCCCCCGAGCATCCTCCGGGGCCGCGCTCCCCGCGCTCCGCCCGGCCAGGAGCGAATCCTTCAGACCGGGAACGGGGGTTACTGAATCCCACCCCCCCCGTTTATGGCAACTTCGCCGCTGGCAAGATGTCGGGGACCCTTTAGCAAAAACCGCTTTTGTGCCCTAACGGGAGGGCGGCGGTGCCCGGGGGTCACGCAGAGCCGGGGGGGCAGCGGGGCAAGGGGGTGAGACCTCCCACCCCCGCCCCCACCTGGGGCCACGGGGGTGGCAGGGTGTAAATCCATAGGGGCAGACGGATGTAAATCCAGCGGGAGGAGAAAATCCAGTTTACGGCAGCGCAGGGATGCTCGGGGGAGCGAGGCGGAGAGTGCCGGAGGCTGGTCCAGCGCCGCGGCTGTGCAGCGCATCCCGCATCCCGCTCTGCTCCTGGCCCCGGGAAGTTTGGGCCAGGCTTTTCCAGCTGGCGTGTTCTCCACTGCAACAGGCGTCCCGGCACCCCGGGAGATGCTTCCCGCCGGGTTTTGTTGCCTGGGGTGGCAGCGGGCACCCGAGGGTGTGGGAGCAGGGGATTGCACACAGCCCCTCTGGGAGCAGCAGGATGCAGCGGTGTCCCCAGGACAACGCGCCCTGCTGGGCTCTTCTGCTCGCGGCGCTCTGGGATGGGGATTTGGGGGGCTCTGGGTGGGAGATCCCATCCCGGACCCCAGCAGTGCTGTGACTTCAGCACAGCCTCGGGGCCTCGGGCTGCCCTGTGCACCCGTCCCTGCAGCCAGAGAAGCATTTTAGGCTCCAGAACTCACAGGATGCGTGAGCACCATTTTTTTTCCCCCCCCGGCCTCAGGGCCCTCCAGCATCCAACGCATCCAGGCAGCTGGAAAGCCTCTCTGCTCCGACAAACGCCATGTCTGGCAGGGAGACCAAGGAAATCACTGTCATTGATTTTTCCTCCCTTGCCTGACTCAACCTACTGCCTTGGAGGAGATTTTTTTCACCACCACCACCACCCTTGGATGCCAGGGAGATCTGCAGGAGGTGGGCTGGGGACAGGCAAGGAATTCAGAGCAGCCCCCTGGGGTGGAACCACAAGGATGAGCCCTGTTTGGGGTGGATCTTGTGGGGTCACTGGAGGATGTCGGGTATTTGGAGAGTTCATTTTGGGGTGCATTCGGTGCAGCCCCTCTCAGGTTTGATGCTGAGGTCTCTCTGGCAGCTCTCAGAGCAGGTCCGTGCTGGCTCTGATCCCCCAGAGAAGCAGATTTGAAAAGAGCAGGGTCAAATCCCATCCCCTCTGAAAGCTGCAGGAGTGTGTCTGCCCGGGCCCGCGGCTCTGCCCCAGCCCCAGGCACCGGGGATGCTGAAAAGGGCATAAAGCAGAGCGAGTGTGGTGCCTGCAGGGAGCGAGGGCTTCCCGAGGCAGCCGGGATCATCCCCACAGCCTCCTTCCGTGAGTGCTGTTCATCCATTAATTTCTCTAATTGCTTTTGGAAATCACAGTGGCGTTTGTCTCTGGTAGCATCCCCCGTGAGCTGCTGAGCCAGGCTGTGCCTCGGGGGTGGCTGGTGTGGGTCCCCCACGAGCTCTGCTCACCGCCCCAAAGCCAAACTTCTGCTCAGAAGCTTGGTGGATCCCATTTGCCTTGGGGAAATCATCTTTCCAGGCGGAAAAACCATCAGAACTGCTGTGATACAGCGAGGTGGAGAAGGCTCAGGGCCACCCACACTCCGTTGTCTCTTGCAGACCCCTGGCATCACCAGGGGGACACAGGAGCACCCGGGGGTGTCACTGCTCTCCCTCCCTCCCTCTCAGGGTGGCCAGGATGGGCTCGGTGGGAGCCGAGCGCTTCAAGGAGCTGAGCCCGGCGGCGACGCCGGAGGGAAACGTGGTGATGAGCTTCAGCTTCGACAGCTACCAGCTGGAGGAGGACGAGCTGCAGCGGGGCAGCCAGGCCAAGGGTGTCCTGACCTTCATGGAGCCAGGTGAGGGCAGGCAACCTGACCCACAGCCAGCAGCCAGGTTCCCTGCTGGTTTCCCACCCCCTTAGGAGTTTCCCGGGATGGGTTTAATAGCCACAAATAGGCTGAAATGCCCCGATATTGCCCGCTGCCCTTTTTCACCCCTTTTTGTACCCGTGTGAGCCCCCAGCACATCCCCTGACAGTGGGCTCTGCAGGCTGGCGAGGAGTTGAGGACTGGTGCCCTGGTTCTCCTGCCAGGCTCACCCCCCAGCCTGCAGCTTCACCTTTCTACGTGCAGGACTCAGGGACACTCCTGGGATTCACCCCAGCCCTGCTCCACATCCTGAGGCAGCCCTGTCCACCTCCACACGCACCTTGACCCTTCCTGCACCTTGACTTGTGCTGCTGCCTGCCCTGCCTGGCCCTCAGCTTGCTTAGCTGCAATTAAAACTCACCAGACCCCAAAGCCCAGATGTTTTCCTGCCTCCTGGGTCTCCACTGAAATGTCTCTATTTAGGGAAGGAACTTTTCAGAGCTGGGGCTGTTTATTTGCACATCTACAGGGATCTGAGCTGTTTCATAGCCTCAAGTCTGGGGTCTGACGTGGGTCCCAGGGGTGCAGCAGTGCCACTGTCATGTCTTTTTCTCTTTCTTTCCTCTTTTGGGGCAGTTTCTGAGGAGCCCGAGCCTCAGGATCGATACCATGGGATTTATTTTGCCATGCTGCTGGCTGGGGTGGGATTCCTCCTGCCCTACAACAGCTTTATCACCGATGTGGATTACCTGCACCATAAATACCCAGGTAGGTCTGGAGCAGCTCCAGCGCTTCCCTGACACCCCAAACGTGGAGAAAGCTCAATCCCACTTCCAAGGGAGCCGAACTGCTGCCCCCTCATCACCTGCCTCTCTTCAGGGACCTCCATTGTCTTCGACATGAGCCTCACCTACATCCTGGTGGCCCTGGTGGCCGTCATCCTCAACAACGCGCTGGTGGAGCTGCTGAGCTTGCACACCCGGATCTCCGTGGGTGAGTGGGGTCCCCGCAGCCCCAGGCAGCGCTGTCCCCCTGCTCTGCCCCTGCCACCACCTCTGTCTGCCCCCCCCACAGGCTACCTCTTCGCCCTGGGGCCCCTGCTCTTCGTCAGCATCTGCGACGTGTGGCTGGAGCTGTTCAGCCGCAGACAAGCCTACGCCATCAACCTGGTGGCGGTCGGGGTGGTGGCCTTTGGCTGCACAGGTATGTGGCAGAGCAGCTGGGCTGGGACGTGGCAGGTGGGGGTGGGAAACAGCTCCATCCCTGACCTGGGACAACCTCCTGCCCTGATCCCTATAACCCTCAGGTCCCTGCCCCGTCCCCTCCACCCCTGTCCAGGCACTGTGGGACTGACCGGGGGCACCAGCACCGAACCGTGTACGGGTCACCGACACCACTGATCTGGGCCACCACGGTGGCATCCCAAACCCGCACCTGGTGGCCACTCTGGGTGGGAACAGACATGGTGGAGCATGCAGGGAGGGGAAAAAAGGCTCCTGCTTTTGGAGCAAGGAGGCTGCTGGAAGGAGCAGCTCCCAGCTGGCACAGCACGTGGGTTCCTCCTGGGGTTTCTTCCCCCTTTCCAAAGTCTATTGCTGCAGCAATAATCCCTCCTTCTCCCCTCTGTGCATCTCTCCTGAAGTGCAGCAATCCAGCTTCTATGGCTACACGGGGCTGCTGCCCAAGCGCTACACGCAGGGAGTGATGACGGGCGAGAGTAAGTACCCACAGCCGCTGACCACGTCCACATCCCCCCACAGGGACTTGCACCTGGGCTGCCAGCAGATCGGGGACACCTCAGGGTGCTCCCCAGAAAACCAGGGAGTTCACTGGTTTTTAACTCCCTGCGCTGCCATGCCAGGCTGGGGGTGGGGATGTCTGCCAGGAGCTTTATCACCCCAAAATCACTGCTGGTGGCTCCTCTATACTGGGACGCATCACATCCACGCGGTGGGGGGTGATGAGGATCCCTGAGCTGGGACTCAGCGGGGCCGACAGCTCTCCCACACCACCAGGCACCGCCGGGGTCATCATCTCGCTCAGCCGCATCTTCACCAAGCTGCTGCTGTCGGACGAGAAGGAGAACACCGTCATCTTCTTCTTCATCTCCATCGGCATGGAGCTGACGTGCTTCATCCTCCACCTGCTGGTGAAGCGCACCCGCTTCGTGCGCTACTACACGGACTGTTCGCGCAAGGGGCTCCCCGAGAGCCGCGGGGCCGCCGGCACCGGCTACCGCGTCCACCACGACGTCACCTCTGAGGATGTCAGATTTGTAAGCCAAGGGTGGGCTTCCCTGCCGGCCCCTGGGGTTCTTTGGCACTGCACCTCAGCACTGTTGTCCCCTCTTCCCTCATCCAGGAAAATCGGGAGCAGGGGCAGCCGAGCTCCCCTCGGGGCAGCCCCGGCCCCGAAGCCGAGCTGGCTGGGAGCGGCACCTACGTGCGCTTCGATGTCCCTCGGCCCAAGATCAAGAGGAGCTGGCCCAGCTTCCGAGGTGAGTGGTGGGCTCGGGGGAAAGCCATGCCCGTGGGGTGGGATAGATGATCGGTGACCAAGAGTTATGGGAGGGATTGTCCCCAAGGCTGGAGAGGGCCTCCTGGAAAGGGCATGGAATAGCAGGACAAAGGGAAATGGCTTCAAACTGACAAGAAGACAGGATTAGATGGAATATTACCAAGAAATTCTTCCCTGTGAGGGTGAGGAAGCCCCGGCACATGCTGCCCAGAGAAGCTGTGGTTGCTCCATTCCTGAAAGTGTCCAAGGCCAGGCTGGACAGGACTGGCAGCAACTTGGGATAGTGGAAGGTGCCCCTGCCCATGGCAGGGGGTGGAATTTGATGATCTCTAACAGTCCCTTCCAAACCGTTCTATGATCCTATGATCCCTTTCCTAATGATGTGCCCAAAACCATGGGGCAAACTCATCTTTGAAAGGCACCCCTGGGGGTCAGACGAGGCTCCAGGCTCCGCAAGGGGGCCGGGCTGCAGTTTTGGCTGAGCTGTGCTGCCTGTCCCTGCCAGACATGCTGCTCTACCGCTACGTCGTGTCCCGCCTCATCTGGGCCTACATGCTCTCCATCGCCATGACCTACTTCATCACGCTGTGCCTCTTTCCCGGGCTGGAGTCGGAGATCCACAACTGCACGCTGGGGGAATGGCTCCCCATCCTCATCATGGCCATCTTCAACCTCTCTGACTTCGTCGGCAAGGTAGGAGAGAGGCCAGAGCCAGCCTAGGGGGAGGATCTGTCCTCCTTTGGTGTCCTCTTTCTAAGCCACTTGGCTCCCCCAAGGGTCATCTCCACCCAGGGGGCTCTAACCAGCGTAGGCCAGTGCTCACCAGCACGGCCAGGGTTGGGTTCCCACAGCAGTTGGTCTTTCCACCATTTCATCTCCTTGTTGCCCCATTTTGGGCACCGCGGGGCCCTCCCCAGCCTCCTCATCCCCCCAGCAGAGTCTCTGCCCCTCTCTGCAGATCCTGGCCGCCCTGCCCTACGACTGGAGAGGGACCCACCTCCTCGTCTACTCCTGCCTCCGCGTGGTCTTCATCCCCCTCTTCATCATGTGCGTCTACCCCAACGGGCAGCCCACCTTCGGCCACCCCGCCTGGCCCTGCATCTTCTCCCTCCTCATGGGCATCACCAACGGCTACTTCGGCAGCGTCCCCATGATCCTGGCCGCAGGAAAAGTGAGCCCGGAGCAGCGGGAGCTGGCAGGTAGGACCGAACCCTCCCGGGAATCCCACGTGGCGTGGCTGGAGCACCCTGACACCCGCTGTCCCTTCCCACAGGGAACACCATGACCGTGTCCTACATGACGGGCTTGACGCTGGGCTCGGCCGTGGCCTATTTTGCCTACAGCCTCACCAGTACCTCCCACAGCACCTGTTTCTACACCGAAACCTCCAACGGCTCCTTTACCTCGGGGTACTGAGCCCTGGGGCGGGGCAGTGGGGACAGGATGGGACCTGCTTCCCACCGTGGTCCCCAGCGCCCCACAGCCCTCCTCAAGGAGGGAGCCTGGAGCCAGAAATCCACCCCAGCACGGCCAAGGACTGTGGCACAGGGCTGTGGCATTCCAAAAGCGCCTGTGCAGCCCGGCCAGGCACTGTGCAGGGCCACTGCTTGGGGTGACATTCCTCCCACCCCCGGGGACAGTTCTTGTTGCTTTTGGGGATCTCCCCATCAGCAATGCGCAGCTCTCCAGTGAAGGCTGGGGATCTTCTGTTCGCGCCAAGCCATTGACAGGAGGAAGAAAATACTGCCAAATCCCAAAGGGAATAGGACCAGCACTGGGGAGGAGGGTGATGGAGGGCTGGTGAAGAAGAAGAGGAGCAAGAGAGGAAGGAAATGCTCCTTCAGCCCCTCGGTTGCTCTGGGAAGGTGGATCTCCACTTCCATTGATGGTGCTGCAGGTTTTACCAGGAATGGCTTGAAATCACAGTCCCTCCCTGAATATGCGAATCGCTTCTGATGGTTGGGGAAAAAGATTTTTTTTTTTTTTGGACTGTGTCTTGTTTTACCCCCGCTAACTGCAACAGAGGCAGGGTCTCGCCTCCCCCCACCCCACACTGTGAATCTGTCCCATTGCAAGGGGTAAAGGGGGGGTCCCAAGGCTACAGCACTGCCAGTGCCACCTGCAGGCCACTGCGGAGCTTCAAGATTTATTGCCCAGGACACAAGTGAACCTGATTAAATAATTAAATGTCTTCGCAACGATGGTTGGTCCTTAGCTGTGCCACTGGCACTGGTGGCACTTTACTGGCGATGGGCTGGCAAACACACACAGGGTGGTGCCTGCTGCTTGTCCTGGTGGGTCTTGGGGTACCCCTTGTACTGCTCCCCATCTTCAGGGCCCCCTGTGTCACCTGGGGTGGTTGAACATGTCACCGGGTTACACCAAACCCCTGACAGCCTGCAAACCGCTGTGGGCATCACACGGGAGAGGGAACAGGCCAAGAGGAGCAGAACACATCAGGAGAGGGTGCCAACACCACGTTTTGGAACCAGCTGCCCCTCGCCATGCCAACTGGCGGGTGCCACATCCCAGGGAATCAAGCCCAAGGAGCCGGCGAGTGCCAGGCCTGGCCCTGACCCGGCTCCCACAGCACGGGAGGGTTTGGCCATGCCAAGCTCCTGCCTGGAGGAAAGTGCAGCTCACACCAAAAAGAGCAAATCCAGCGTTTCATCGTCAGCACATGGTGGCAGGGGGAGGACTCACACCTCCAGCCCACAAGGCCCTGTCCAGCAGACACCTCTGCTCCAGTGTCCAGTCCTGTCCATCGGTGACACCACGTCACACAGACGGGTTCTCCCCAAAAAGCCACCAGGCACCTGGGTTTTGTCTTTCTCCAGGCCAGGTGCTGAGCCAAAAAGCCATTGTTGCCACCAAAGGGAGAAAAACCCTGCTGTCAGGACAAGCGAGACAAAGAAAGATGCTTCGTTGGGTTGCTTTTTTTCAATTAGAATTTTTTTTTTTTTTTTTTTATGAAAAAAGATCACACGGAGTTCTCCAACAAACAGAATGCCAAAAAAATTGTTTTAAACAAAACATAAACAAAACAAAACAAAAAGACAAAAACCTGGCTCTCCTTTCCTCTCGATTGTCTGAAATATCCTTGTGTTCCATAGAAGGCAGTGGGTTTTAAGTGCTTTCTATTTAACATTAGCATAAAATCTCTCTCGCGCGCTCTCTCTCTCGGTCTTTAAAATATGCTCACACAATTTGCTTCTAGAAGTACAGTACACTTTGAGCGTGGGGGGTGTGCCTGTTCCCAGATCATTTACAATCACAATCCAACAGGAAATAAAAAATAATATTCTAAACGTCAGACTGTGTTCATTTCTGCCGTTGTGGGTTTTTTTCCTTTTTTTTGTTTGGTTTTTTTCCTTTTTTTTTTTTTTTATAATTTCATAATTTTTTTCACAGTTTTAAAAAGTTTATATTTATATATATATATTTATATTTATATTTATAATTAAAAAGTTGAATCCATTTAAAGACTTATAATACAGGAGGGCTAAAGAGTCTTTTGGTACATTAAAACTGTACAGGCTAGAACCGTCACTGTCCGCCGTGCCGAGGCGCCGCTGGCCCGGGGTGGAGATGGTACGAGCTCAGCACCACGTGGTTTGTTTAAAGGACGAGGGGTCACTCTGTGGGGCTGTCCCTCACCCCTGAGCCCCTGCCTCCAGGGTGGAGAGTTTCCAATCTGTCCTTGGCTTAAGCGTCTCCCCACCGGAGCCTGGGCCGAGCCGGGCCCCGCTCCGCGTCCCGGCGATCCGTAGTGCGAGTCGGGAGTTGCAAAGATCAGTGCGTCTCTTGGAGTTTTAAGTGCAAGGATGGTGTGTCGTCCTCCTCAGGTTCTTCTCTGCTGTTCCCTCTTGCCAGGTGTAGCCCTGGAGCAGCAGCGTGCCCGAGGGGAGCTCAGCTCCCCCCTGGATGGAGGCAGCTGAACAGTGCAGTCCCGGAGCCCAAGGTGGCAGCGGGGCTCTGGCTGTGGGAACGCCGTAGGCAGGCACAGCCGGGTTCACACACTGTCCCCGTTCCCTTCAAATGATGGGCAAGGATTCCCAGCAGCTCCACGTCTCAGAGCAGCCAAGCCATGGCAGGTAAAGCTGGGTGAGGGATGCCGGAATCCAGTGGGCTCTGATCTTCTCCAAGCGCCAAGCTGCAGCTTTTCCCGGTCATTTCCTGCCCGTTCACTGCACGCTCCAAGATGAGGTCTCAGTTTGCCTCCTCACCCCCCTGGCCACCTGCTTGCTCCCTCCAGCACCTGTGCAGGGCAGAAGGGGTGCAGAGCTGTAGAGGGTTCAGGCTGTTTGTTCAATGCAGTGGGAAGGCAGCATCCCAGACTGGATGTTGGCTCCTCTTCCACCTGGCTCCTCCCAGCCCGGAGGATTCTCTTCTGCCATCTCTGAGCTGGGGCCAGCCCTGTGCTGTGGTGCCCCACACGCTGCTGGAGAGGTCTCCAGGGAAAGGGAACGGAAAAAGGCGCTGAGAGGATCGAGACGAGGCGCTGAGAGAGACTCATCTCCTTTCTCTTTCACCCTGTCCTTCCTATAAAGGGTCATGCGAAACTAAGCCGGAAAGGGAATATAAGGACGGAGAGGAGCGCACGCAGAAGGCAAGAGGGTCCTTCCACGTGCGGGCGGCTTCCGAGTTACTGACGGGGAAAAAATGACACAAAAGGGATCCCTCCTGCTGGGGGGTCCCGCTGGTGAAATGATCACGAGACCCATGTGCTTTCCTGGACCAAAAGGAGGAAGGGAGAAGTTGGTCAAGTGTCACCTTACTTAAAGCCACTTCCAGAAGAGCCTCGGGGTTCAAGCACCACCACCACCCCCAATGGCATCTTCCTCGAGTGCTGTAACTGCTTCCCCAACCCCTTTCTTCAGCCTTCTCCTTCCTCCTCGCGTCTCTCGCGCTCTCCTGTCTGTAGTGTGACACAGAAATGAGCATTGAAAGAAACAATCATGTCGTCTGAACAGGCACGTCCTCAGGTTTGTCCCATCCCTTCCCAGGGGGTGGCATGTGTCCCCTGGGCGGTCAGCAGATGACAGGGACCCCGTCGGTGTTGAAGATCATGCCCGTCGTGGGCTCGTAGGTCCCTGCAAGGTAGTAGAGGTCCTCACTGTCTTGGTATTTCTTTGTCTTTAGCATCTGCTCATATTGATCCAGACCAACAACAAGACATTTGTGTGAGATGGTCTGGACGTCATTTTCATCCACGTGAGAGGACTGGTAGAGGGCTCTCTGCACAAGAGGAACAGAAGGAAGAAGGTGGGGAAAAAAAGGAGCCATTAGATCACACAGCATTTACAGCATCATCTTCAAAAAGCAGCAAAAACACTCATCGTAATGGGATACGACTCTGCTCACACTCAAGAACATCTCACTCATCCCAACAGCCAGCCCAGGGGAGAGACACTGGGAATCTGCACAGGCTCATGGACAGCCTGGACAATCCCTCCAGCCCCCCGAACCTGAGCCAAGCACTTGGCCAAGCACACATAAAGGAAATAGGGAGGCCAGGTGTTTATCATCCTCATTTCAAGGATACAAATGCAAAGATGAGTGCTGGATACCCACTCCCTGTTTCTCCTACCCTCCCAGAAATATCCATCCCAAGGCCTGGGCACTGTAGACTTGGCAGCTGAGGCAAAAAGCAAGAGCCAGAGAAGTTTGGGGGGCATTTCCCAGCAGTATTTATTTGTTACAGGGTTTCCCTCCCAGCCTTCCCCCAGTCTCACCAACCTCCATAAAGTCCTTCCTCTGGTTGGATGCCTGCAAAGCTGTGGACAGACTCCTGCCCGATTTCTGATCCCAGCGCTGTGCCCAAGGAGAAAAGAGGAAACAGAAATGAAAACCTGGTGAATTCATTGTTTTTCCATGCCATCACCTCCCGCCCACCACACGTGCTTTTGGAACTTCAACTCCTGCCCACTGCCACTAGGAATAAATCCTGCTGTAAACCAGATGGACATGTGCAAATTTCAGTGTTTCTGTGCACCAGGCCCATCCCTCTTACACTTTAAAGACCTGATCTGGCCCTTGACACTCTTTTTAGACCAACGCAAAAGTCTTTATTTCCTAATGCAAAGAAACACACTCTCCCTTCCTCAAGGGGCCAACACTGGGCTTGCCCACACCACAGGCAGGCCCCAAAAGATGAAAGAATGGGGCCACCCCCTTCAGGGTACCAGTAACAAACTGGGCCTTGGGTGTTTTCCTTATCATTGGAAACAAAAGGGAGCAAGGAGCTCTGCAGCCCTCTCAGCAAAGGAGACCAGCCTACCTTGCCTTCATTGAGTTTCTTCCCAGGGTTGGTTTCTTCCGGGTGGTAAAACCATTTGACTCGGACCACCATGTTGTTCCCCCAGGATTCCCACATGCTCTGGATCCGGCCAATGTAGGGCAGGTTGGGGCGGCCAGCGGAGAGGAAAACCGCGCAGTCCCCGATGCGGATGATCTCCTTGCCCCGCACGATGGCCTTGTAGAACAGCTTCCTGGCCTTCCCTTTCATTCCTCGTCTCTGCCAAGAGAGGATCACACAGGTGCTCAGCTGGGGATCACCCAGATTTTCCCCAAACACCACTGACTGCCCATGCCCTTCTGTTGGCAGAGCCACAGTATTCCCACAGGAACTGGGGCACAGGGATACCCCATGCAGAATGGCTTCTCCAACACAGTGAAAGCCCACCCCAATCTCCCTGCAAACTGGACACTTGGCACACCACGCCAGCAGTTCCACCACCCCAGGAAAAGGGAAGAGGCACCAGAAGGCAAATTCCAGTGCTGAGTGCCAAGCACTACGGAGCATTTACCTGTGTGGGTTTCCCAAACCACTTCCACAGCTGCCGCGCCGGGAGGAAAGCAGCGATCTTGGGCCTGTTCTCCACGGAGGGCAGGCGCTGGCGCTTGGCCAGCTCCTTGGTGGTGGGCAGGTGGATGCCCTCGCGCTTCTTGGGCCGGCTCTTGTTGCCGCTCTGCGGCGGTGCCGGCTGCTGCGCCGGCTGCTGCGCCGGCTGCTGCGCCGGCTGCTTCTGGCTCTGCGGGTGGGAGGACGCCCGGGATTTCCCTGCCTGCTTGGCTTGCTTGGGTGGGAGGGTTTGCTGCACCGAGGAACTCGGCTGGGCCTCAGCTACTTCGTCATCAGAGCTACAGGAGGAATCTTCGTCTGTAGTGGAGGAGGAAGAAGAGCTGGAGCTTGATGAAGAAGAGGTTGATGAGGTGGAGGAAGAGGAGGAAGATGACGATGAAGAGGAACTGCTGCTAGAAGAGGAAGAAGAGGAAGAGTTGGAGGAAGAGAGAGGGGTGGATGCTCTTGAGCTGGCTGAGCTGCTGTCCTGGGCTTCCCCTTGGTTCTTCTCAGCCTCCTCCTCTCCCTCTGACTCCGAGCTGCTGTCACTGCTGTTACTTTCAGACTCCTCCACAGCTGCTGGAGCTGCTGCCTTTTCTTCCTGGTCCTTTGAAGCAGCAAGGCTCTCCACTGAGGCATCAAACTTTCCTCCAAAGCTGGCAGGGGAAGGGTCTCCCTCAGCCACCTTGGCTCGGGAAGATTTCTGCTTGCCCTCCACACTCACTGCAGCAGAATAGCCCAGCCCCAAGAGACTCTTCCCATCTCTGCGACTGGCCAGGTTCGAGTCCTCCAGCATCCTCATCGCCTCCTTCATCTTCTTTGTCTTTGGAGACATCACACCCTCATGGTCCAGCTTGATCAGGATTTCGTTGTCGTGCTTCCTCTGAGCTTTGACCATGGTGCCAAACTCTTGTGTCTCCTCTGTGGGCCGTCCTTTCTTGGCCTTGGCTTTGGACACCGAAGCATCACTGGAGCCAAAGGCGGCCAGCGTTCCCGGGAGATCGCTGTAGGGCTCCGTGCCGAGGATGCTGCCGAACACAGCAGGCTGGTAAGAGGGTTGTGGGGGGCTGTGCAGCTTCGTGGAGATCTTCATTTTGCTGGCTTTTGACCGTTTTTCCTCTGTGGGAGCAGGAGAGCCTCCAGTCGGCAGCGGTTGTGATTTTCGTGACCCCTTCATGCTTGGCTTGCTCAAGCAGGCCGGCTTCTCTGGGACCGTGGAGGTGACAGGTGAAGACTCCACCTGATCCTTCTCTTCAGGCAAGGCAGCCTCTTCTGCAGAGGGGAAGAAACACAAAGACATGATGTTATCCCTCCAGATGGGCTTGACTAGCTCAGACACACCCAGACACCAGTGCTGACTGGTCTCTGGCCAAGCATGGCTTGTTCCTGCCTGCTCAGGTACCCCCAAAGGAACACAGGGGGTGTCCTCACTGCTCACTGAACAGCCTGGCCTGGTGCCAGCACTTGTGAGAAGTGACGGACAATGCCCAGGGGCGCTGCTTCAACTTCAAAGAGAACCAAAGTACAAATCTCCTGCACCTTTAGCCCTATTAACGGCTGCAGAGGTGCTCAGCTGAAACAGGGACTCTGCTCCACATCCCTGACTGACAGGAGGAGGCTGGCACAGCACAGGCCAGCTTCGAGCCAGCCTCCTGTAAACTGTAGCCACAGCAGAGAGAGATGCATGAGTGCTTTGCACTCAAGCAGTACTTCCATCCTCACAATCCTGCTCCAAGCAACAGCCCTAACCTGGGGAGAATTGCGGGGAACTGTGCAAAGATTCCCTCAGCTCCAGGCCTGGCAGTGTGGCAACTTACCAGCTTTGGCCTTGACACTCGGCTTCCTCCCTCGCCCTTTGCCCTTTGACACAGGCTCCTCTGACCCCAGAGCAGCTCCCTCTTTTCCTTCTCCAGTGTCTTTGCTGGATTTACGGCTACGGCGCTTGGTGCTGGGCACCAGAAGGGCAGGGGAAGGCTCAGCACCTGGAACAGGTCAAAGAGATGTTCAAATGCAATCAAATAACACATAAAACAGAGATGTGATATCGTGAAAATATCCCAACCCGATCTGCAACAGGGACTGGGCCTTTTTCCTTTGGGTGATAGCCCACCCCAGCTCTGTGTTCGATAATTGATGGCGCAGTCTTTGTGACTGGAAGTCTGTGAACTTGTCCCAAAATTTGAGGAAAGCAGCCCAAAACTCCATATTATGTCAGAGTGGGAAGCGCCCTACAAAAAAACTGAACAGCAAGACTCACACTGGATCTTGTAGTCAGGTGGGAGAAGCCGAATGTGAGACAGTGGGATGCGTCCCGTGTCCCCGTCATCGAACTCTACTGTGATGAGATCACCATCTTCCTCCAGATCCAGGGTTCCTGCGGGATGGGGGAGCAGAAGAAGGGGTTAGGAACAAAGATCAGAGTACAAACCCCTTGTAAGGGAAGCGGGGACACGGGGAAAGGCAGGAGTGCTGTACCAGCTGCAAAGCATCCCACCTTACCTTTCCTAGGCTGTGCAGGGAGGGCACAGAAGGCTCACTCTGCAATGGAAAGTCCCTGATAATACTAAACCAGCCCACTCAGTGCGAAATTCCCCATCAGCAGCACTGCTCCAGAACCTAACAGCCATTCCAGTTTGACTTCCCATCTCTCTCTACTACTTCCCTCTGTTCTAGCAGAAATTCACTGAAATATCTTTTTTTCCCCTGCCTTTTGTAACTACTCTCAGCCATCATAAACTGCTGCTTTTCACTTTCCCCAAGAGAAATAAGCTGTGTTATCACCCTCTCTTCTTGCAACAGCATTACGGGTTTACACATCAAAAGTAATTATTCCCTTTTACACACATGGCATGACTAAGAGCCCAAAACCAAGACTAGCCATGGCAGAATTGTTCAGAGCCATTCACCAATTTTTTAATGGGACCAGACTGGAGAGTTTTGTGTCAGAGCAAAGTTGTGAGTGACCAGGTGATTTAGAAACCTCCACAGTCTCAGAAATAATTGATGCCTGGAATAAATTCTGACTTTCTGAAATGTATTAAGCGTCCTTGATATATTTAGGCTCCCAAATTGCTCAAATCTCTTCCTGAACCTGCAGGATGTTATTAAATCTGCTTCATTAATGAGAGGGGCATGACATGGAGGAGAGAACAGGCCAGGCTCTGACCTCGAGGACACTCACAGCAGAGCTCAGGGCTTCCCCAGAGAAGCCTGACATCCCTGAGGACACACAGGGCTGAGACATCCCAGGATCACAGCACAGCGAAGCCAGGGTGGCCTTACCTCGGACAACTGTTCCTGGGTAGAGGCAGCGGTACTGCTGGCTCCAGTAGGCTGCAATCCTCGTGCCCTCGGGCAGGAACCGCACTGAGGGGGGTTTCACATCGATGATCTGCTCAGGGCAAGGGGAAGGCAATTACTGACCACCCTGGCACCAGCACAGACCAGCCCACCACAGCTGGCACGGAGCAAAGCAGCTCTGGAGAAGGCAAGGGACAGTTTCCCTGCTGGGGAATGGCCTCCTGTGTGCTCACAGGGCCCGTGAAGGACCACCCCTGCTGGAATACAGGACTAGTGCCTGCTGCCAGTGGGGGAGTTTGGCCATGGGGCAGCGAGTGCCCACACTGACCATGGGGGCAGGACCAGGACAGCCCTGCAGCTGGAGGAGGAGAGAGCTTCCAGCTAGCCTACCCCCCCCAGAACAGGGCACAGACAGCGAGGACAGGCCACACATACCGCTTCCTGCAGGAGCTGCTCCAGGCAGTAAATGTGGGGCCGGTTTCCCCTCTCGCCCTCCACCACCACCCGGTATCTGAAACACAAAGGTTCTGTCAGACACAGCACATGGGAGACACCACCCCGACCAGGTAACGCCTCCCTCTGAGGATGTGAGAGCACTTAATGAGAGATAATTGGATTTCCCTCAGTGCTGATAAACCAGAGTGAACTCTCCTTCTCTCCCTGCCAGACACTGTCAGTCCCTGGGCAGCCAGCTCTATGCAGCCCCCAAAATGATCCATGCAGCAGCTCTGTCCCCATTTTCTGGCAGATCCCAGGTGGACACAGCAGCCCCTCAACTCACATGTCTGGTGAATGCACTGTCTTGACATGCCCAGCGTAGAGCAGCTTGTCATCCATGGGGATGAGCACACGCAGGCCGTCCTTCAGCTCATCCTTGTCAATGATGCAGGAGCGGGGAGCTGTGAGGTGTGGGAGCAAGATGGGGATCAGAGAGCACCACACGTGGGAAAGGGACACTGAGGGGAGAAGGGAGCTTCATATTCTCAGCATCACTGTTCCTTCTCTTGATAATAAAAACATACCAGTAAATGAAAATAGGGCAACTCAGAGACTGGGCTTCAACTAGATGTCACAGTGACCCATGCTGACAGGGCTTAGTTTTTATTGAATTGACTGAAAAATTGCTATCTCCACCCCAAAGACCCATGGCTTTGGATGAGGAATGCGTGAAAGCAGCACAGTAGTCCTCTGAGCAGCCCTGGGAAACCAGCCCACCTCCTCTACCTGTAAAATCCTGCCCTTACCTGGTGTGGGTGGCCTCTCAACCAGCATGCTCAGTGGGATGTTCTCATCTTCTGAGAAGCTGCTGTCTTGGTTGGGTTCAAAATCCTCCTCTGCTGCCATGCTCTCCATGAGCTTGCTGACAGCTCCTCCTTTCCCTCGGTTCTGCAGGACAGCAAGCAGCACATCAGCTGGATCACCACAGGAAACAGTCTGACCCCATCTCACCTTCCTCCAACAAAAAATAACCTGAGGATATTGGGACAAACCTGTCTCCATCCTCAGGAATGTTCATCTCACAAACAGTTAAATGGGGGTACCCAAACTTTTTGCTGCCTTTATCCCCAAGCATCACCAGCAGTTGCCCAAAAGCTATTCCCCACATCCTCACTCTTGGAGGTTGGGAGAGACGCTGTGGAGCGGTAGTTTTGCTCTGCATTCACCACAGTGTTCCTGAGCCTCTGTCTTCACTGAACAGGCATCAGGCACTGTTCCTATTTCTTCTCCAGTCTCCATGATCTTTGACATGCAGACCATAAGCATCACACAGAAATCATGTGAGAAGACAGCAACGTGTGTTATGAGAGATGACAGGCTACAGCAATGGAGCAGGGACCTGCCATGACCCAGTGCTGAGCAAGGCTACTCCATCACCATCTCCTTGGCCCTTGCTGTCCATGCAAGCTCTCCCTCCACCCTGTGGCAGCCTTAGAGAAAATCCTGCCTGCTTGCTAATTTGGGGGATGAAGGCAAATGAACAGCAGATGGTAGCAGCAGGTACTATCTGTGAGTCTTCCTTGGATTTTAGGCTTCTCAAACAAGGCCTTTGCCTTCAACACACCCAGCAAAACTTGCATCTCTGTTTTTCCACCGTCACACTGCAACAGTCCAGGATACAGCAGGGCTCTGCCAGCCACCCTCCAGTTCAGCCACACTAGAAGCAGGCCCTCACCTCTTTTTTCACCTCCTTGGCTTTCACCTTAGCTTTGCTCTTCTTGGTGGAGCCCAGGGCACTTGCCAGGCTGACCCGAACATCAGAGGGGGAGCTGGGGATGCCAGGAGGAGACATGGATGAGGAAGAAGAGCAGCAGGGTGTTTCTTTCCCCTTCTTCCGCTGCTAAAAATAAAAACAAAACACTCCCATCAGTAAAGAGAAGATTGGTAAAGATCTGGGTCCAAGGCAAGGGGAAAGCTGGAGCAAGGCAGGCTATGCACAGGCAGGATTATGTTCAGCCCAGCAGTTAGTTCACTGCCCACATCACATCCCACATCTCCCAGCTCTGCTTTCTGGCTTCACGCATTTTGGGAAGAGCTTTTCATTACCCTGAAGAGCAACTCCTGCCCATCAAATCTTCCTCCAAAGAGCTCCAAGAAGATCCCAGTTGGCCTCGTGTCACAACTAACTTGGCTAACTCTTCCCGTCAGTGTTCTTCCACAACACTGCCATGAACTGAACTGGAGCCAGAGGGAGCCAAGCATTCAGCTTAGATGAAACAGCAGAACCCAACGACCACTGTCACCCCCAGCCAGGGACAAACCTCAGAAGTCACCATATAAAAGGTGAACAGCTTTAGAGGCCAGTCTGGGGGCCACGGGTCAGCAAGAGGACAAGCTCATGCAGAGATTGGGAGAGAGATTTCACAGGATCTGTTTTAACGCAGGATCGTTGACTCTGGCCACCCAAACAGAATGGATTTGGGACATGGAGGGTGACAGAAGTAACCAGCCCCATTCAAACACGACAGGCTTTTACTCCCTGCAAGTCAGATCCAAGTCTGACAGAGCCTCCAGGTGCACAATGGGGCTGACACAGGACAGCCAAACAACTGCTGAGACAGGACTCAACTCTCCTCTGCCTTAGTGAAGTTAATTGCCCTCCCCTCACCCTCAGCTCCCAAGCGTCCCAACACCAACCTGGCCAGCACATTCCTCACCTTGCTTAGCTCTTTCCTCTCCTTCCCCTTGCTGCCTTCCTTTTTGGGGCTCATGGGGGCCCCCTTGCCACAGCGCCCAGCTTTGGACACAGGGGTGGAGCTGGCAGGCGCCGTGGACGTCAGCATGGCCGAGGACGTGGTGGCGTCGTGGAGGAAGATCCGCTCGCTGCGGCGCCGGTTCCACAGGTCATCATCGCTGGCCTCCAGCCCAAACTCAAAGCTCAAGTCCTTAGGGGATTTAAATTTCTTCAGCTTGCGGCCTTTCTCAGACCCCAGCTTGGTCTTGTCAGCGCTCCCAGACGCGGAGTCAAGGCTGCTGGGGGCCTGGCTTGGCGCGATGCTGCTGGACTCCAGCGGCCCCTTCTTCCCGCGCAGCAGCCCTGAAGGAGATTTCTTCCTGATCTTGATCTCGCTCTCAGAGTCAGTGTACTCAAACTCTGTCCCTAGGGGTAAAGGATTTAACCATCACTCAAAGGTCTGTCTGAACCAAGAGGGGACATATCCTGCTGGAAACTTCTGGGCTCCATGGGAGATGCTGTGTCTGTTCAACAGAGCTCTTGCTCGTTCCCCATTCCAATCCCCACATCCTTCAGACCTCCATTTCTGAGCCATAAAACACTGCGGAAATTCCCTGGAAGTAAGCCTGCCCTGCTCCAAACCAGAGCCCAATCATTCAGGCAGTGTGGTTCAGTGTGTTCCCTGCCTCCATTTTCTCCCTTCTCCCACAAGCAAAACCCTGCAGGGAAGCTCTGAAGAGAAAAGATAAACTTTAACATGTCCCTTCTCAAAAAGGAGCTGCTCAGCTGAAACCAAGCATAAACCCCATAAGCTGATCCCTCCTTCTCTCCTGGTGGGAGCCCTCTCCAGTTTCACCTTTGTTTCAGGAGAACAATGTCTTTTAACAAACGGAATAAATCCATATTTCAAGCTTATTTTTTCCCACTGGCCAACAGACACCACAGATCTTTTTAGTGGCTCAAGTAGTTGCCCTAAAGTCAAGAGAGGTAAATGATCTTTTGTCTGTGGCAAATGGAATTCCCCTCACATTGGCCTCAGCTTAGTGCAGGCACAGCAGTACCCAGAGGCCTGAAATACTGTAGTAATGCCAAGATGTTCCCCACCTTCACTGTGTTCCCCTGAACCCGATAAAGGAAAGCAAGATCATGTTTCCAGGGGCAGAAGAGAAACTGAGGAAGCACCCACACACCCAGCAACACGGGCAGGAGGCAGGCAAACAACATTCACGTGGGAAAATGAAAATGTACGTGGCACAAGCAAGGAAAGCATCTTCTCCTGGTTGTTCTCTCAAATACACACACTTTCCTGGGTAAATTCAGTCTGCAGGAAACTGCTCTCCTCTACCCAACCCTCTTCCCCTGAGACAGCCCCAGCATGAGGAGAGAAAGAGCCAGCATGTCAAAAACAAAGCTGGCAAGGCTCAAAATGAAAAACCCATTGGAAATTAAAACACTCCTTCTCCTCTCTCAGTACTGTATGAGGTAATTTCTAGATGCTTCCAGTTTCAAGGAGGGCAGGTTACAAGACAATAAATTCTTAGCAGAGGCTGTTGGAACAAGTTGGCAAAAGCCTAATATAGCATGGAAACAGTGCTAAAACAAGCCAGGCTCCTGAGGAGGACATCATTTTCCATTCTGAAGCATGCTATAAATTCCATTATCACTTAATAAATATTAATAGAGAATTTATAAATGGAACCCATATAGATCTGTCTAACCAGGAACAATGTCACCAATGGGCACTTGTGCAGCAGGGCATGGGGAGGGGAAGTGAAATGAAACTCCCAGCACATTGAAACTGAGACAGAGGCAGGGCAGAAACCCAGATTCTGGCACTGCAAACACACGAGCAGAGGAAGGAACGCTTGTTCTGAGTCTCACTGGCTGGTTTCTATAAGGAAGCTGATGGGATGGGCTGATGGAAAGAGTTTTTCTTCTGCTTGGGTGTCTGTGCTTTCCTTGGGTATCCAGGATCAGCTGCATTTAGCACACGCCTCCTTCCCTAAAATTTAACAGCACTTCACTGCCTTCTGCACTCTGTCCAAGGGGATGCAGCATCCCACTGCTTGCCTTTGCAGCATGTCTTGTTGAGAATTTGCCAAGAAGGAAAAAAGAAAACTTTGACAAAGCCACAGCTGTCCCTAGGGAAGCCATGGATGCAGCTGCTAACCTGCCACGTCCGTGACTGGTTTTTGTTTCCCTCTCAAGCCACTTTCTCCACCTTCAGCATCAGGACCAAGCAGCCAAAGCAAAGAAAGGGCAGCTCAGTGTCGGGATACACAACCTGCTCTCTTGCAGCACAACTGGGACCTCCCAAACCTTGCAGCTTGCCCCCACGGCACCACCCCCCACCACGGAACTCACCCATCAGGCTCTGCCTCTCCTCCTTCTTCTTCGCCTTCTGCTTGGCCTCCAGCTGGATGATGGAAAGCGGAGGGGGAACGATGGGGCTGGGCATCGCACTGGCAGCAAACCTGGCCAGAAGGCCCAGGCCACTCTCATCCAGGGCAGGAGACGACAGCCTGTCTGTGCCATCCGTGCCATAATCCTCTGCTTCCTCCTCTTCCTCCTCGTCGTCGTCCTCCTCCTCCTCTGAGCTGGAATCTGGCACGCAGAAGACAGGGAGCCCGTTACAAATCTCACAGAGTTGTGCAGCAGCCACATTTCCAACCCGAAGCGCAACTTTCCTGCTGCTCTGGGCCCACCTAACTGGCACTGAGCCACCCGGGACTGAGCCACAAGACGCTGGCCGTGGGCACACACGTGTCCCTGCAGCCACAGAGCCGGTGTCACCCTGCCTGCCACCACCCTGGAAGGACACAGCAACACAGGGCACGGCAAAGACAACCCATTCAGGGCAAGGGAGGGAAGAGCAGGGTGCTGGCAGATTTGAAAAGGATGCCAGGCACCCCTTCCCTACAGCTTTCAGGAGGAATGAAAAGCTTAATTCCTTTGAAAATCCCAACCTGGGAGCTGTGGGATTCCCCTCCCGCCCACCAACACTTCCTCCATAAGGAAATCCATTAGTGTAATCAGAACCAGAGATCAGCATGGAAGGGGAATACCAGAGAGGAGCCTGTGCCATGGCAGGAGGCAAGGGGGACACAGGGAGGAAGGAGAAGGGGCAGGAAGCAAAAATGCAAAGAGAGGGGGAGAAATAATAATTTGAAAGCAATGGATTTGGAATGCATAAGGGAGGAAAGTGTAGGTAGTGCATAAGGGAGGAAAGTGTAGGTAGTGCTGGAGACAAGGAGCAATGTTTGAACCCTCTGCCTCAGAACTCTCTCCGTGCCTTTCATCTCCCTCTCCACAGCCCAGGAAAGGGAAGCCTGGCTCAGCACAGGCAGGAAGAGCTGCCCACAGCCAAAATCTAATTGTGGCAAAGAAATCACCCTCACTGCCTGCCTCAGCTGACACCTGCAGAGCAGTGGGCCTAGGGCTTCCTCTAGGGTGTGTACACATCAGGAATTTTGGGGGTAGATGCTCTGAGAGCGACACCTCTCCCTCCCTACAGTGCTTCCCAAGAGTCTGTCAGCAGCTCAGAGACAATTAATTTTAACAGCATCTCAACCACTGAGTGCTGGTGAGCAAGCCACTTCACAAGTGCACATATACCACACACACACGCTTATACACACACATATATGAGCACACAGATCTATAAAAATATATGTATTTGACTGGGAAAAGTGGGTCTGGAAAAGATATTTCATTTCTCTTGAAATTGAGGGCTTAAGTAGGATCATTGAGGCTGCTGGAAAATTTCCACCACTAGCAGGAGCCCTGTTCTGAGCCCACTCCCCAGCTCCTACCAGCCACTGTCCTTGCGTCTGAAATCCAGCCAAATGAGAAACCAGATCCCTTCGAAATGAGCTGGAATGAACATGAAAATCCTTTTCTTTTCACATATGCCCTCTGGGATAGATAAAAACATCCTCAACACTTGGTTGCTCAGGAAAAAAAAAATACAACAACAAAAGTGTTCTTTTTCCATGATATTAGAAAGAACAGGGATATCAGAAAACAATGTTCTCATCCTTGCATTTTATCAACTGAGGTGAGTGGCTTTTTTTTTTTTTTTTTAATCATGGATGGTTTATCTCTGTAGCATACATCTGATAGTCACAGAATACTAATTTTTAACTGCATAAAAATTCCTTCCCCTTTTCAGTTGCTCAGACTGGTTCCTTGTGATATAAAAATGCTACTAAACCTACAGCCCTGCAGTCAATATCAAAAAATCCACAGCACTGTTCACTCCTTGCATAAAAACCACAGGCAAAAAAAAAAAAATCCACAGCAAATTGGTATCAGATTCCCTCCCCTACCAGAAAACAGGGCACAACTACTGTTTTTATATCACATTTTGCCAAACAGAAAACAAATCCAGATGAACTTTATTCTGAGACGTGAAAACCACCTGCCTGAAAAGCAGCAAAACCGTGCCTGAGTTCAGTGACACCCCGTGGGGTAGCGTGACCTTCTCCATCCATCCCATCTAGCTCTGAAATTCAACGATTTTCAGCAAAAACAGGGGGGAACAAAAAAGGAAAAAAAAATCAACCTGTGCAGCCCCTCATGCCAGACCCGAGAGCGGGCTGAGCAGAGTGGCTCAGCGAGCAGCTGGGGAGGAAAATGGGGGGGAAAAAAACGGGAAAGTTTGCAGGAAAATCCCTCCCTGAGCAGTCCAGCCCCATCGGCTCAGCCACACCCAGCAGCATCATTCCTTCAGCACTTACACCCTGCATGTGCAAGGGCAAAAGGCTGCCCAGCAGCTCCAGCATTTCAGAGGCATTCAGGTAAAAGAGATTTAAAAGCCAGGATGGCAGCGGCTGCTGCTCAGGCTACAGAAAATGCACAACACCGTGAGGTGCCTGGTGGTTATTCCAACCTCGTGCCCGTACACGGCGTCACACTACGGAAAGACGACTGAAGACAGTCCCTTGTCAGCATTTTTACCACAACACTTATATTTTTATCTGCAGGAGATACAATTTCCAGCCTGAAAATAACCCCATTTTAACACATTCACAGCACAGATCTATCCTCCTCCACCTCTCGTGGCGAGGATAGATCTTGCTAACCCCACAACACAATCCCTGCTCCTCTTGTTTCTGATTTTCCAAGGGACGAAAAGTAACAAATAAAGCAAAAAAAAAAAAGGACATTTGGGGCTCTGCTCCAAGCCCACATGCTTCTAAAGTAAGCCCCAAACTTCTGGCCATGGTGGCGAGTAAGCTGCTGGTGCTCTCTGTCCATCTGTACAGCTCCTTGGAGAGACTGGAGCCTGTATTTAATGGGACACAGGAGTTTTACTGCTACTGTACCCAAATTGTGTGTGGGTTTGAAATTAACTATGCACAGATTCCTTTACACAACTGAAGCCTCAATATTTTTTTTTTTTTGGTCCTGAAAAGGTGACTTTTAGCCAGCAATGGGGAAAAAGACATTTAAAAAAAAAAAAATTTCTTTCCTTCAGTGGTAATTCTGTTAACACGGAGAGAGGTTAAGGAGAAAAAAATGCTCAAGGTTAAAAATATCTTTTCTAATTGACATTTTTAAGAGCATGTATATGTGTGTATATACCCACACACGCAACCACACGTGTACATACAACCCCACAGCCAAAACAAACAATACATTCCTATTTAAATGCTACTGATGCCAGATAAACTGGAGCCAACGATTATTTTAATTTTTACCTGCACTGAATTAAAACCCAAACCTGGTTAGGAATACTAAGTTTTCTCATTGCTTTTAACAGCTAAGCTGCCATGTTTACTGTAGGAGAGCAGTAAATGAAGATTTGTTAATGATGAACAGAAATTGGTTTAAGCAATTTGGTTTTTAGAGACTGATGTATGTAACAAGACAGGTTGAGGGGGGTGTGAAGAGGAAAGGCTGGGGAAGGGAGGGAGTAGAAACACACACTTAAAACAGTCATTTCACATTGTAAAAATAAACAGCATGATTTTCTCATAACACCAAGCAGGCCTACAGCATACAAAGCAGGCTAAGTACAGGCAGACTTCAGACAGCTACTGGGTCATTAACATCTGATTTCTGCGATCTGTCCAAATTCTGGAGGTCACTTATTTTTGAGTGTCCAATTTAAGACTGTACCTTTTTTTTTTTTTTTTTTTTTTTTCCAAATAAGCCATTCTCATCACTGGAAGATTTTTCCCCTCCATGTGCTGTGCTGTTGACTCCAGAAGTGCTTGTGAAAAATTAAAAAATATTACAACTACCACATGGGAATGTGTAGGGAACTGGTTACCCCTCACTGCTTTTTTTTTTTTTAATTGGTGTAAAATCATTCTCTAAGTCAGGAAAAAGAGAACAGAGAAGAAAGGTACTAAATTCTTAAGGAAAACAGAGTATGGAGGAGGACTGACAGGAGTTAGGTTTCAGAAAGCTCAAGGAATTACCTATCCTGCTGGGTTTTAGCCCACATTAGCAGTTTCCTCTCCAAGGTCACTGGATTAAAAACCACAAGGTTTGCCTCTTATCAGAATGGCAACGTGATGTTTGGTCTGTAAGAAAGCAGAGCGTCCCCCCCCAATCTGTGTCAAACCAGATGACAGAAAACAGGTTTTCCTGCAGCTAATTCCACCTTTGACACAGATACTGCAGGACCAGGGCCAGGCAATATCCCTGACATGGGGATGTTTCTGCACCGTGGCCCAGAAACCTTTAGGGTTTGCGTCTTGTACTCATCTGCCAATCCTTGCCCTGGCTGCGCTAAGTGGTTCTCCAAAAGTAGTTCTGCAAAACAGCAAAGCATTTCTGGAGCCCTCAAACACACACACACACACGTGGAAACCTTCCATGTGAGACTCTTCACGGACAGAGGGAAGTCGAAAGCGGACAGCAATCATTTTCAAAATTAAAATAACCAAGAGAATGCAAAGAGCTACGTGTCATTATTCATGGAGGCAACATCGAAACGTCTGAGGCTGACAGATGACATAAAGAAAAGTTATTTTGCCTACCTACATAACAATGGTCAAGGTTCAGGTTCATGGCTAGTGACCCTCGCTGAGAAGTGTCTGCCCTACAACCAGCCAACCACTTTGCTTCTTTAGTGCAGCGTGAGAGCAAATGCAAGAGACCGACACAGACATTCAAAGCATCATGGATAGGGGCAGGGGTGAAAGGGTTGGTCAAGCAGCTGCAAGGAGAAAGCGAGCACTTCTAGAAAAGCTGAGGTTATTAATCGGTTTAGTATTCAGGGAAAGCCATTAGAAAAACCCTATTACCCAAATATCCCTTCAAGAAATGCTTCTGACAAAAAAAAAAAAAAACAAAAACAAAAAACAACAATCCCCCAAAAAATTCATTTGCAGGAAAAAAAACCCAAATTGTAACCAATAATCCCTTCCCGCCTCCCTCTCCGTACCCACCTCCCACCCCAGGGGGTTTTGCATCTTTGGTTTCCCCACCATTAAATGACACCCCAGTGGGATTTACAATGCATTTCCCCATTTGTTCCAGATTCCCCAACCTCCTCCCATACCCCCTCTCCCCTCCCCAGATTTTATCCCATAAAACTGGGATTTTTAGTTTTTTTTTTCTAATAAAGCAGACAGGTTACTTGAAAAATAGACAAAGGGACAAGTTACCTCTCTGCTTACCTGGAGCAAAACCAAAAAACAAACCCAAAACCCTCCTCAAGAACTTGGCACCTAAAAGGGATTGATATCCTCAAAATTTCCAACAGCAGCAAAACAAACAAAGAAAAGGTGCAGGAAGGAACAAGGAAGGGAAGAATGGAAGTTAACGCAGACTCTTCATGGAAATGTGGCAATCTTAGCCTTACATAAAATCCACTATCCCCACAACTTTCTGGGTTCTCTAAAGAACAATTCTTCTTTAATTTTTTTTCTTTTTTGACAAATGTATTTCTCTTTTGGGTTTTCTTTGAAATGCACTGGTGGGTCCAGCCCAGAACCATATCAAACCAAATCAATATTCTGTATCTTTCTGCCACGTTTAAGAATTTTCTTTTCCTTTTTTTTTTTTTTAAGCTTTAATTATCTATCTTTGGAGGTTGGGTTTGGAGGGAAGAAAAACCAAACAGGTGCAGGGAAGAAATTAACATCAAAAAACTCAGAAAAGAAGGAGAAAAAAAAACCAAAAAAACAAACAAAAAAAACACCCAACAACAAAAAACACCAACAAAACAAAGCCAAACTATCCAGCCCTGTTTTTCAATTAACAGCCCTGAGCAGTGTAAAACACTAAAAGGCTTTTGCTGGGCTACATCCAGCTCTGCCGTGTAACTTAGATAACAACTGGGGATGCTCTTGCTTTGCATTCAGCCCAGCCAAGCTACTTTCTTTCGGGAGCTGAGGGCTCATTAAAATGACCTTTCCCCACGATTATTATTTAATGAGTGCACTCTAAAACAGAAACCCCTTGTGTCTCTGGAGGAAAAGTCTCGAGTAATCTCTTTTCCCACTGAAGTACTAATGACAGGCTGATAAAAAAAAAAGCTGCAAGAAAAAAATTGGGGTGAGGGTGAGGGAGGGAAACTGCAGAGTCAAATTTAATGCAGTAATTGTCACATCCTTGAGCATCGTGGGTTACGTCTGGGCATCTGAAAAAGAAACCCTACCACCCAAAAATAGACACAAAAACTTGACGTTTATGTTTTTAAAAAATAAATTTTTTTGCCTGCACCCTGCACCCTCCTGCAGCAGCAATAAGGAGTCAGTGCCTGCACGTTTTATGTGCCTGCCTGGAGAGAGTCTATCAGGAAACAAACTGAGAAAGATAAAACCAAAAACGAATGAACAACAACAAAAAAATTAACTTAAAGGGGTTGGGGGGAAAGGGGGAAGGCCAGGCTTTATCTGGACAAAGGCAGCAGGGATATTTGAATAATAGAGAGTACCCCAGACTAGGTTAATTCCAGTTCTACTGATGGGGAGTGGGAGCAGGAGGGGGATGCAGAGCAGGATGGAGTGAAGCGGCAACCTAATCGCCTGATAAGAGACACAGCAAGAGAGACAAGGTACACAGGTTTAGTTAAAAATGAACTCGGTATGTTTAATAAAGCTTGGTAAACCAAATCGCAGTACAAACATCAAGTCACACGGCCACACAACAGTACCCCGGTAATTAAAAAAAAAAAAAAATAAAAAAAAAAAAAAAAAGGATGGGGGCTGGGGGGGAAAGAAAAAGCAAAAGCAAAAAAGGAAGAAAAAAAAGAGGGGGAAGAAACAAGAGGGGAAAAATAAAAAAGGAGGGGGAAAAAAGAAGGAGAAAAAAAGGAGGGAAAGAAGGAAAAGACAGAGAGTAATTTAAAAAGCTCCTTTCAAACTTCGACAAGGCGCATGCCAAAATAAAATAATAATAATTAAAATAATAATAATAATAGTAATAAACATAATATAATGGTGGTGGTGGCAGCAAGGAAGGAAGTGAGATTAAAACTGAAGGGAGGAAGGGAACAGGAAAGCAGGGAGAGGTGGACACTAAAACCCAGTCGATATAAAAGCTCTAAAAGAGCCAGCCAGTAAAAATATCACAACGATACAAATACAAAAAGGATAAAAAAATAACCGTTGGGGTGATAAAGCAGGCTACGCTGCCAAGGACAAAGATGGCCGCCCTGGCTCCGACCATCAAAATGGCTGACCCCGGCCCGCCAGGCCCCTCGGCCCCGCCCCGCTCCCACACGGCCGCGGCACGGGGTGCGTTTGAGGGTGCGTTTGCTATAAATTAATAACCTTGATCGAACGAGTCCTCCGAGGAGTCGCTGAAGGAAGATCCCGCCTCGGCCTCCCTCAGCAGCAGGCAGAAGGGCTGCTTCCGCCCCGCCGCCGCCTTCGGCCTCAGCGGCCGCCCGGCCACGGCCGCGCTGCGCGGGGCCGCCCTGGGGCCGCCGGCCGCTCGGCCGCCCTTCCTGCCCGTCGAGCTGTACAGGCCAGGCGGCCGCGGCTTGGCAGCGGACGGGGGCTGCGCTGGCCACTCGTCCCTCAGGGATCCCTCCTCCTCCTCCTCCGAGTCAGTATCTGTGGTCAAAGCGGGTGGGAAGAGCGTTACATCACCGAACGGGGGTTGGGGGATTTTGGGTGGGGGGGTTTTGGTGCCACCACTGTCCACCCCTGCCCAGGTGTTTCGTCACAAGCCTTGCGCTCAACCAACAGAGTAATTCGCATTTCCCTCTTTCCATCACAAATGGATGTCCTCCACCTCCTTGTCCTCCCTTAAGATCCAAGGAGTGTTTTTAGCTTGGCAGCAGAAAAATGAAGCAAACATTTCCACTATGAAAATGTCCACTGAAGGCACAGAACTGTCAACAACTGGACCATCAACCTGAATTTGTCTTGGCGATGGTGATATCCAACACTCTTGACCTGAATCTCCTTTTCTACATGAACTAGTTCTCGCAGAGGGTTTTCAACACGTGTGGATGGAACAAGCCCAGCTGCCAAGAAGGCAGGATGTCTAACTCCAAATGTCTGACTCCAAACTCTGACTGCCCCACATGCTCCACGGTGTACGCCGCAAAGGAGCAGGGACCGAGCCGCTCCTTGGTCTGTGAAGCGTGGCTTTACAAAGCTAAGCCTTGTGGGCGGTGAGAAGCTATCCAGCCATCCCTTCTGGCATCTGATGAGATGGACAAAAACCATATGGTAGCCCTGGATGCAATAGAAGTGGGTGTAAATTGTCACCTCCCCGTTTGTGGATGTGCCCTAAGCTCCACAACATTACAGACATTGTGGCTTCGCTCCCCAACTCCAACGCACAGGGTTGTGGAGAGGAAGACAAAAAGAACGGGAGGCCTGAAGCCCAAATACGCAAATTATTTTGGACACCTGACTTTTCTTAAAATTTGTGAGAGTAAGATGCTCAGTTCGTCCTTTGGATCTATGCCCTAAGTTTTTAGGACTCCAGGCAGAAAATCCTGAGGTCAGGAGGCAGAAGGACTTGGCACCAGTCCCACTTTTCCTTCTCCACATGAGCAGCCCACCAGTCATGGGAGGTGCTGCCATATGCTCAACCTGCCTCCTCGAATTCACCATGCCCGAGTGACCAAATGACAGGCTGAAGCCCTTCCCTTGAATCTACACACATCTGAAAAACCAAAGTTGAGCTGTTTCCTCAGTTGTAACAATCCTGAGCTGAGACCTGAGTGACAAAAGGGATCATTCCTACACCAGGAGACTCACTGAACAGTGGTCAGAGAGAAGCTCTCTTAGGTCTGGGAAGGAGGTTTCTTTCATGAAACCATAGTGCCAAGTGTGAAGACACTGCAAAAGCTCCCTCTGCCATGAGCCAAGGCTTTAGCTCCAGCAACAGCCCATCCTTCCTGTTCCCATTAGCTCCACAGTTCAGGAGATGTGTCTGTCCTTGGCAGTAAAGCACACTCAAGAACAGAACTGCTGGGTATTGTGCACAGCACAATAAGCCAAAGGCTGTGTTCAAGTCCAGTGGACACAATGACTCCTATTTTGCCATATAAATGGCTAATTTCATGCCAAACATTTGTTCCATTGGAGAGTTGCAAGCTCATCTTCCCCATTAGTGAAATTTCTAAACTAGTGTTGCACCAAGAGATGTATTTGTTATGCACACAAACACCCCATAAAGGTTTTAACATGGCTTTAAATAGCTGCAAGCAATGGGAAAGATGCGTGTGAAAGTGAACTGAGACCGTAACAACCACAGTCTCAGACCATAAATTCTGCCCCGATGTCTGCCTGAACTGTTAAAGACTCTATGTTTGGTTCTACTGTTTTCCCAACACTGTCAACAACCCAGATTTTTCCTTCTGTAACAGGGGTCAGTTTCTGGAACCTTGGGCACACTCTGGGTTCAGAAGTAACAATCACCACACTGGTGTGGGGTGGGGGACAAACTGATGAGACAGAGGGGAAGGCTCAACACAGCCAGCCAGGAAGCAAGCCATGACACTGCAGGGCAGGAGGATGCTCAGGAACATCAGTGGCACTGGCAGGCTTTTCCTTTCCAACAGATCCCATGGCATAACCCTAAAGCCAAGCCCACTGAACTCAACAAGGACTTCAAAAGTAAGCTACCTCCTAGAGAAGAGACTCCATCTGCTCATCTGACAGATAGAGAGTGTTTACTCCCACCAAAAGCAAGAACATGGGTCAACTTCTTTAAGTGTCTTTCCCCACTGATGATGAATACAACACAGGCCAGGAAGAGACACACTGACCGTGGCTTCCCTTGGACAGCACGATGGGCAGACAGCTCATGCTGACCCCAAAGATGCATCAGCAGTCACTGGGAGGAGAAGATCACCATTCATGAGCAAAACCCCTTTCAATAGGCCAGAAACTCCCACCACAACCCCTCCTACAGATAGAAGAGATAAAAAAGAGGTTACTTACTATAGGAGTAGCTGCTAACTTCAGATATTGCTGGTGAATGGGAAACCTTGAGCTGATTTTTGACTTTTAACCCCACCTCCATCTTCTTCATTTTGGCAGTCACTTTGTTTTTACCTTCCTTGGTGGTTTTCAGTGACAGGCCTAGGTTCTTGGCCAGGCTCTTCTCCTCCTTGCTTGGCAGAGCCTCGTGGGCTGGGAGGTACCTGCTGCCACCTCCACTGGTTTTGAGCTTTCCCCCAGAGCTGTCAGCAAACTTGAAGGGGGATTTGAGCTTGTCTTGTTTGGTGAGAGACAGGGCCTTGTCAAGCTTGCTGGCCAGCTGCTCCTGATCCGATGGCACCTTCTTCTTTTTGAGCTTTAACTGCCAAGGTGAAAGGAAGAGGCAAGGTGAACACAGAGCAGATATCATGGCAGACCTGAGAGGTTTTACTAGCCCTCCAAACTGTCTCATGCATGTAGTTACTAAAGCCTCAAGGTGATAGTCTTAGCCCCAGTTGCCATAACCCACCATAGTTCTAGGGAGGAAGAAGAGGAAGATGCCAGCAAGCAGTACAGTTTTACTCTTACTGAGCACTACAAAACTGCAAGATTAACTTAGAAAACCTGAATGCTCTCCCAAAGAAATATGTTTATAGAACAACATACTTTGGAGTTCTTTTTTCTCTACACCACCTGGTCTTTAGGGTATCTTTGGGCTGGTTTTACAAGCTTTTCTCTAAATCACAAGGATTAAAAATCTTCTTTACCCAAGACCCAGCCAAATAAATGCGGATTTCCACATAATCAACCAGCTCCAGAGGCTGGGATCCCAAAAAATCCCAAATACCTCTCAGCATGAGCATCAGCACCACTGCACTACAGCCAGAGCTGTTACATCCTTTTCAGTATTTTCTTGCTTCTTGAAAAAAGCAAATATATTTTACATGTGCTACAGCTAGATAACAGCTTCAACTCAGTACTCTGCCTGCATGCATTTTGGATTTCATCAGCAGCTTAAAGCTCCAGTAAATATCTCATTGCCTCAACATAAGCAGAAGAAAACCCTGCATTTGAAATAGCAAAGTTGTGCTCCCATTCCTCCCTTGCTTCGGGAGGTGCATTTTGCTCTCTCAATAGGCAAAGGGGTAAGTAAGACAAGCCCTGCTCTGGATCGAGAGCCAGTGCAGCACTGAATGCTTTGGCTGGCTCCAAGGCACTTGACTCTGCTGCCTTCCAAAGAGGTTCAACCTCTGCAGGCCAACATTAGACCCTCCACTGCACACAATCTTCTCTTGAGGAGCATCTAAACCCATGTGAACTGAAAGCAGACACTGAAAGATCAGGAGTCCAAGCCAACACCAGCAAAGCAGGAAAGAGATGGGGTTTTGGCCCGTGGCTCCATGTTCCCCACGAGGGCACTGACCTCATTTGAGAAGCTGGGAGCCGCATCATGCTCCTCCCAGCTTGGGTTCTTCCCTTTCATCTTGCCACTGCTGCTCTCCACATCCTCATCCTCCTCCGGGAGGGCCCCTTTGTGCCTCTTCTTCATGCCCTCACCAGTCTCAGAGTCTTCAGAGAGCAGCAAGGACTTGCTCAGTCTGCAAGCCAAGCACAGGATGGGTCAAGGTGGGGGGTGCTTTCCTCCCTGTGATCCCCACCAAGCTCAAAAGTGAGGTTAAATGTCTCTTAAGACAGTGGGGATCCTCGGCAGGAGACAAGTTTACTGTGAAGTGACAGCAGTTTGGACAAGGTTTTCCACCAAACTGGAGAGCTGAGAGCCCCTCGTGCACACTCTTGGCCACCAGGACAGAGGAGGATGCCTGAAATCAGAGACCTGCAAGGTGGTCTCTAAAAGGAAGTGCTCAGTGTCTTGATAACAGCCACCAAAAAGTGCCTGATTTGGTACAGAGCAGTAACAGGAAGGACAGACAGCTGAAGTGGCCCTTAAGATCTTTTACCACTTCTACTTCCACGGACACTGTAGGCGCACAGAGAGACTCCTGAGGCCCAGGGAGGTGCCTCACTGCCAAGACACTTGCTTTGGTTGGTTTGGTACGAGCAGGCACGTGGGGTGACAGGGAGGGACAAAGACACTGCAAGAACCGGCTCACTCCAGACTCCAAGTCGGGCCCCTTGTGAAAGGCATTTGTGATCTACGTCATTGGACTTGCTTTGGGATTTGGGGGGAAAGGAGAAGGTAAATAAATAAAAAAATAAAATAAAAAATAAAGTAGGTGAGACTATAAGCACATCTTTCCCGGCTCCCCAGCCATCTCCAGTAACTAACTGATGGATGATCAGTCAACACCTCGATTCCTACCAAGCTTCCATTTCAAGCTCTCATACGCTGCCTCCTTCACACTAAGCCTGCTGGTCAGACCACCAACACAAAGCCACTGACTCAGGGCAGCCTCCTCAGCTTCCAAGCATTTCCCCTCCCTCTATCACCTCTGCTGACCTGCACAGACAGCTAAACCAACACCTCAGGCCCTGGGCGCTGGCTGAGGGTGCACCTCCATCTCCCAGAGCAGCCTGCTCCAGCATTCCTGTGATCCAGGGACATATACACGCAACACCGTCACGCACCCACGCATGCACAGCTCTGATGCCTCCAGCCCGTCCAGCCACCCAAACACGAAGAGCAAAACACGGAGCCACCGAGAGGAGAGATTTTCAGAAGCGCCGGTCAGTGGGAGCTGGGCACCTGAATCTGATTTGTGGTCTTGAAAAGGACATTTGCAAAAACATGGAGCAGGAGGCAGCTTGGAAATGCCTTCCCACTGGAGAGGCCATCTATGGTAGGGTAGATGGCCAACACTGGTGAGATCCAAACAAGAGCAGCGCTACTTGCAAAAGAGAAAAAAGCAGAGTAGAGAATAATCCAGATGCTTGGAAGAGAGATGTCAGGCAAAACCAACTCCCACTGATTCAGGGAATAGAGAGGAAGTCAGAAGAAACACAGCAGAAAGGTCCTACAAAGTAGATGGTCTGGAATAGCCCTGTCCTTCCCAGCTTTGACACCAACATCCCCGCAACTGGCTCTACAGCACCTGACTGCACCACCTGCTCTCCTGAAAGCACACCAGGACAACACTCCCCAGCTCCAAAAGCTCACCGACAGCTCCCTGCCAGCCGTATCACCTCACAGCTGCTCAACTCCACCTGTCCTACCTGCACCCAACACCAGACACGTGCTCTGCCTGCGGGCAGGGAGGACACTGGCACTGCATTCGCACCGTAAGGACACACTCACGTTACCGGCACGCGCTTCACCGCTGCAGCCAGCGGCCGGTAACGAGCCCCGCTGCATCCGAGATGCTCTCCCCAAGTCAGACCCTGGCGCAGCAACCCTGCCGTGTTCCCGTCTTCCCCAAATTCCAGCCTTACTTTCCACTCTTGCTGTCACTCTTCCCTCTCTCCTTAATGGGTGACAGAGCGCTTGATCCAAGTTTCCTCTTCCTGGGCCTTCCAGGGCCTCTTCTCGCCAAGCTTCTACTTTTCTCGTCATGCTTTTCCCTTTAAAAAAACCACACGCTTCACTGTTAACCAAGGCAACAAAAAAAAAAAAAAAAGGCAAAACCAAAAAAAAAAAAAAAAAAAGCAAAAGTAAATTTTGCAACCAAAAAGCAAAACGAACAGGGAAAAAATAAAGAAAATAAATCCAAAAAGAAGAAAAAGGGAAAATAATTAAAAGAAAGCAAGCAAGAACAGGAGCCAACCCAGAACCTTCGCCTGCCACCAAACTGCTAAACTGAGCTGCTGAAGCCAAGGTTGTCTCTAACACAGTCTCCCAGCTGCAGTCACCAGTTACCAGGTTGTTGTGTCACATAGCCTAGGAGTGTGCTGTGCAAAGCTCTGGCGGGATGTACCAGGAGGAGAGGAGAGGAGAGGAGGCAGGGAGGGACGGAGGGCAGTTTTCTCTCCCGGGCCGAGAGGCAGCCAAAGTGCCCAGCTGGAAAAAACCAAGACTTGGGTGAGCAGCCTTGTGACTTACTCGGAGTCCCTGCGGCGCTGCAGCTTCACCAGCTCCCGCTGCTTCTCCTTGTAGCGCCGCTGCAGCTCCGCCAGCCGCATCCTGTAGTCCAGCTCCATCGCGTCCATGTTCTCGATGGCCGATTTGATGGAGTACATCTGGGGTGGGGAGGCAAGAGAGGGTCAGGACACGTCCAGGGGGTGCACACTGGGTGTCCTGGCAATGGCCAAGGTGTGCAGCCTGGCAGAAAGCCCCTCGTGCTGAGAGGGGAGCAGACACCCCTTGCCCACCAGCACAGCCTCAGAGTGGTACTCAAGAAAACCAGCAAAGCAAAGATGTTTGTCCTGATGCACAGGATGGCATCAGCTCTGAGGAACTGCAACCCTGGAAGAGAAGCCGCAGGATAAGATACTCTTTCACCTTGTTTAAAAAGACAGATCACAATATACCCTGTCTTGGAATACTTACTTGTTCTGTACAAAATAATTTATCAGTCTCTTCCATAGGGAAGAGCCTGCAAATTAAAAGTAAACAAGGAAAAACCCTCCTGCCACTATTTTTATTTATCCTCTGGCCAAAACAGTAACACACAGGTTTCACATTAAAAACATCACCTCCGGGGCTGCTGAGGGCCCTGCTGAACTTTGATTCACAAACAAGGGAAGAACCTAAATTCCAGCCCACGGACTCCTGTGCAGCCAGGAATGTGACACGAGGGAACAACCAGCTCATTCTGCTGAATGCAGAGGGGCAGCACGAGCCAGCATGAGCCCCCAGACTGGGGCTGGGACAGTGAGTTGTGTGAGTGGAGGCACCGGGGCTTTCCAGGCTCAGCCACACTAAGAGCTACTCACTGGTTCATCTTTCTTCTGCATCCAGCTGTACTTTTTGTTGGGATTCAGCTCTCGAGGCAGCCGGATGGTTTTCAGACTTTCCATAAAGGGGGTGGAAAGTACTTCCATGAGCATGTGGGTGCTGGCAGCCAGCAAACTCTCCAGCGTTGGCCGGACAGGGAAACTCTCTGGACCTGCTGGGAAGAACAGAGTAAAAGCTATAGAAGATCACATTCCACCACTGCTTCTCCAACAGGCACAGAGAGGGGCTGATGGCCCTGTCTCGACTATGGCTGCCCAAGGAGCCCCCCAGCCACCCTTGGCCCACGCTTGAGATCTCCTGTTGTACTCAGCCATGGTGTAACTGGCAGTTCCCATCACTTCTCACCTCAGGAAGTTACTGGAAGGTGAGACTCTTTTCAGGACCTGCCAAGCTCTTGGAAAGCATCATCTGGAGCTACTGGGGCCTCTGATGCCAAACCCCAACAGACTGTGGACTCAGTGCCTGCCAGAAGGGTGTTACCCTGGCAGCTCTCAGCAACTGGGGCTCTGTTTCCACTACACATACCACAAGCTGTCTAGACATGGCGAGGGCCTTTGGAAGGGAGAGCAGTACAAAAGCCACACGTAGCTCAGCCTGCTGCAACAAAAACCCTGCTCCAACCCCATCCGAAGTACCAGCCACTCCTCCAACTCAGAGCAACGCTCTCCTGGCTGAGGCTGTAAGAGATCCCACCTGTGACTCTGTTCCTCTGCCCACATGGAGAGCACAGGGACCATAAGCTGGGAGACCCAGTATGGTCCGAAGTTGACCAGACTCCCCACTCGCAACTTACTTTGCATTTCTTGCTTCCGTTTCTCCAGCTCCATCTCTGCAATTTCACTCAGCAAAGTGATCCCTTGCAGGAAGGAGTGCTCCAGGGTCTGGTCAGTTAACACCTCCACCTTCATCTGGGGTGGAGTGACAGTGGTGG
Organism: Hirundo rustica; assembly: GCF_015227805.2. Classification (NCBI taxonomy): domain Eukaryota; kingdom Metazoa; phylum Chordata; class Aves; order Passeriformes; family Hirundinidae; genus Hirundo; species Hirundo rustica. The sequence continues at coordinate 13,092,306 of NC_053464.1, forward strand.
TAGTCAACAGGGAACAAGCCTGAGGCATTTCTGTAGCAGCCACCAAAGCATTCATCCCAGCGAGTGGGTCACCCGGCTTGATGTCCAGATCTGGGATTTGGCAAGTGATTGCCTCTTCTGTGTAGGAAGGGATCTCTGGCCCCTGCTCCCCCTCCTCAGGAGGCAGGCTGGGAAACTCCCTCGCCCGGGGCACATCAGCGCTCTGCAGATCCATGGCTACAGAGGCCTCCTCCCGCTGGGGCGTCAAGTCCATCTCCGGGGGCTCGCTCTCCGCATGCACGAGCAAACCGTCATAGTCCATGTGCATGGAGCAGGTTTCTGCTCCACTCCCGCTCTCTGCCTCAGCCTCTGCTTCTGCAGGACAGGCCACAACCTGGTAAGGAGGTGGGCAGCTCTGCAGGTCTTCCTGGTCCTGCTCCATAGCACCCAGGGCTTCACCTTGGTGCAACAGGAGATTGCAACTGTCCACATTCTGCACTGGGACGGCTGCAGAGGTGGTGATGTTCAGAGTCCCCATGTCCTGCTCACAGATGCTTTCTTGGCTCTCCTCCATCTGCACCTCTGATTTCACCCTCTCTTCCAAGGATTCCTCTTCTGCTGCTGCTTGCATGGGCTCTAGGATTTTGGACGGAGACAGGTGGATGGGTTTGACCTCTGAGGAAAGATCCATGTGCTCAGAGCCTTCAGCAGGCAGCGGGACGTCAGGAGCCAGGCCGTCCGCATCAGATGCTGCGGGGGGCTGGAGGAGGTAGGGATAGTGTCTTCCAAAAGAGGGAGGCAGGGACTGGAATGGGTATCCAGGGGGGATCTCTGCAAGATATGAGAAGGGACAGACTGTGTAATGGCTGGGTGTCCAAAGCACCTTCTCTCTCATTAAGGCATAGAGCTGGTTCCCTTTGCTTCCATCATCTCTGGTCTCTTCCTGTTCTCAAGCAGTAGCTGCTCTGGGCACCTCTCTCCTGACCAAGTTGTCACAGGCAGCACCCCAGAGGTCCCTTCTGCCCCTTGCCAGCACTTTCATGCGACTGGAGAGAAATCTGCCTCCTGCATCCTCTCCCACTGGGACTCCAGCCCTGGAAGAACCAACCCAGGCTCGGCCCAAGGGAAGAAGAGAGCCTACAGCCCCAGGCATCCAGGCATCAATCCCAGTCCATCACACCAGCCCTGCTCCTCCCCTCTCCCCTGCCTTTTAGAGGAGCTATGTGGCTTTCCCTAGGGGAAGGGACAGAAGCAGGAAAGAGCCGAGGAGAAAAAGGGAGGCAGGCACAAACACAACGGGACTCTGCCAAAGCAGGGCTCTCTTACCTGGGAACAAGGCCTGATATGGACCAGCAGCCTCTTTTTCCAGCTCCAGGTCTTTCTTCTCCACGGTCTCGGGCACCTCTTCCTTTGGAGGGATGGCAGGGGCAGGGGGTGGAGAGGCAGGGGGCGGGCTGGAAGGATGGGAGCTGGGGGTGGCAGGGTAGGAGTAGGCTGGCTGCGAAGGTGGCTCCTCCATCTTTTGGATCACCTCAGCTTTGAGCACAGACACGGGTGAGGCCCTGGGAGAGAGGGGAGGTGGACTCACAGCCTTGCTGTAGGACGTGGAGGCGCTGGGAGACAGCACGGGTGGTTTTCGGTGCACCAGTCCCGGGGCAGAGGAGGAAAGGCCTGATTTGGCACTGTCCAGGCTCCGTTTTGTCACCTTCTCCTCCATGTCCACACGCTGCTCGTTTGCCTTTAACCTCTCCTGTGACAAGAACAGAGCAAAACTCAGCACAACATCTGGAAAGTGGCACTGACCTACCACCAAGCAAGACCAAAACAAGGTCTGATCAAATATACAGTGGAATAAAACCCACGTCCCCCAGTGCAAGACCGTTTGAAGACCAGCCTGATGAAGGATGACACTGATCTACAATAGCTTTGTTACAAATTCCCAGCTCCAGGAATCATGAGAAGGACGTCTCAGATTTCATTTGCATCTAAAGCAAACCATTTCTATTTCCAAGCCTCCAGTCTAGCAAGCCCACATGTAAAATAAAGGCTGAAAACCAGAGGACCACTATAAAAATGAATGGGTGTAAAACACCCAAATGAAAGCTCATGACTTCCAAAACCTTTTCATGAATGGGAGCTCTCTCCAGGAGCCATTGCGATTGCTGCCAAGTCCTGCAGCTGCTTCTCTGACCTGCTCAGGAGGTTTGTTTGGAGGTGACCAGGGAGAAAACCACTCAACTATACAGAGACATCAGCACTGCTCAATGCCTCTACACAAACCCCTCCAAAACCCGCTCTAACGGCAGGATACACCAAATGCCTCATATCCCAGAGACCAGGATCATCCGACCCACCCCTACCCTTGAAGCACACTTGCCACACAGGCACAGCTGCATTTTCCCCCCAGCCACTCCAACCTCAGGTTCATTTCATGGCCAAGCAAGAAGTTCTTGAAAACATACCACGAGCTGGGCACTCCTCTGCAGCTCCATGGCGTGGGCTGCTTGCTGCTGCAGGATGTACAGCTCGTGCTGCCGCAGCAGCTGCTGATGGGAGAGGAGCTGGAGCTGGTGAGCGTGCTGGAGGGAGCTCCTGGTCGGGGGGTACATAGCGGGCCACAGCGGGGGTGCCCGGTCCATCAGCTCTGCTGCGGGATGAGCAGAGGTGCAGTCAGGGAGACAGCAGGGTAAGGATGGATACAGGATTCAAGATCACTGAGGGAAATAATCTCTACAGCCTCAGAGTGTAGGGGATACCAAACACTGGGCTGTGCAGAAATACAACCAGAAACCAGAGGGGAAAGTGTGCTGTGTTCCCTTCTGCTGCCCTAAATCCCACCAACCCTGCGCTCTAGGGCACTGGACTTGCTTTACTCTCCAGCCCCTGGTTTGACTGTCGATGCCAGAGCCTATGAATAGGACTCAAACTCTGCAGGGTCCTGCAGGGGATGAAGAGCCACTGCTGAAGACTACATGTTTCTATCTCCAAAACACACCTAAGAAGAGGCCTGCTCACACCCACCCTACAGCTGTGGCTGCTGGTCCCCACAGGTAGGTATGATCCTCTCTTGCTCTCTCCAAAGTCTGTTTTCCCCACAGCTGTCAAAGAACGGTCCTCAGGGACAAGCTCACATCCTTACCAAAGTGTGGCAAGTGCTCGCTGGGGATCACAACAAGCTGCCCTGACTGTGGGTCTCTGGCAAACTGGTAGGCGGAAGGGAGAGCTCCCCCCATGGCAGGGGGGAAGCCTGGAGTCATGCCCTGGTGCAGGGAAGGGTGACCAAGTCCTGGAAGAAAAAACAGCAAAGTTACAACTCAGGGGATGCAGACAGCTCTCACCCACACCAGAAGTCGTCTACTGCTCCAAAATATCCCCTTCCCTCTTCCCTGAGCTCATCAAACAGCCTCACTGGGCTGTAGCAACACTCTTCCCTGGATTTCATTGGTGTGAACACCCTCAGGACACTGCTCCCTCCCAGGACACTCACCATAGGGATGGCCAGCCAGCCACATGGAGGGGCTCCCTGTCCTGGGGAGCCAGGGGTGGGCTGCCAGGTGCGAAGCCGGGTCTGCAGACCAGCGCCCGGAGCCCGCCAGGGCTGGGCCTCCCGTCACCATGAGGTTGGAGTTCAAACCGTTAGTGGCGCAGCTGGAGGGGTGTATTCGGGCAAAATCTGCCAGCTCCTTGCTTTCTCTGGGGATGGAGGAGGCAAAAGAGAGAGTGAGAGAGGGTCCAAGTGATGGAGGAGTCCAGGAGCATGGACCAGCCTGCAGAACCAGTGTTTGCAAACCAGGATCAGTCACTCAAGGACAGCTGTGATGGAGGTGTCACATCCAGAATAAAACATTCCATCTCTCCAGCCCTTTGGAGCAGGCATGGATTTGCAGCTGTCTATCAGGATTGCTCTGCTGAGGACTTAGGACTTGCCCACAGCCCCGTGTACCTTACTCAGCTTCCCTCTCTACACCAGCAGGTTCAGTGCCAGCACCTACACCAGAATGGACGCAATCCTGTCTCCTCTCTGGACTGGTTGTCCCTGAGCTCAGCTTGTGACACTATGGCAAAAGATCTCACCTCCCTCCAACCCTCACCTGAGCAGCTTCTCCTGATCCCGCTCCAAGCGCCCTGCCAGGAGGTGGCTGTCCCGGTGGCGGCTCCTCTCGTCCCCACAGTCATCTTCAGAGCGTCCGTGCCCTAAGAGACAACCCAACACCATCAGACAGGAGAAATGGTCTGGAGAAAGCTGTCCCCTCTCCTCTGGGCATGGAGTACATGAGAACCAGTATACCCAAACACCAGTGTCCACAAGGATGTTCCAGATTCAGATCCTGAAAGCCAGGGAAAGGCTCGCTGCATGATCGAGATATTCTCACTAAAGCAATATTCTCCTGGTAGCACCCAAGTACATGTGTTCTGAGGTTCATGTCTCCAGGACATCAAGGGACTGCTTGCCACACCTGCTTGGTCTCCCAGGAGAGCACAGCTACCAGCCTGGGAGCAACAGGATCAAAGGGACCACTGTGGCAGATTTCCCATCCCAGCAAGAGCCGAGATGCAGCTAAATACCTGCATCAAACCAACACAGTCCTGCTCAGCACATCTCAGAGAGGGGAAGGATTTTATCTCTGCACTTTCTGAAGCACCTTCTGATCTTGTAAATCAGTCTGGGAGCACTGAGTATGCTCTGAATCCCTGTGCTTCTGCAACAGGCAGAACCAACAATAGAGACCCTCACAAAACCAGCACGCTCCACTCCGCAATTCAACCATGAGCAGGAATCTGCATCCCCCTGGAGACATGCAACAAGAAAGGGTCTGATGAGGCAGGGACACATATGGCAGATGAGGGCAGGAATCCAAACGGGGGGGCTGGATGTTTGGCTAGAGAAACCACTTGTCCACAATCAGCACAGCTCTTGCAAATACAGCCTGGCACGGTAGCAGCTGCATCTGCGAGAGGTTAGGAGGCACCTTCACAGGAGTGAGCAGCAGAGCCTCGCTTGGCTCTGCCAGGACCAGGTATTGAGGGCTCCATTCCCCTTATCCAAGGTCTTCACTCCAGCTGCCTGATTTACTCTTGTTTTTCCCTGGTTTTTTCACTAGCTTCTTTCTTGCGTACTCATTTTTCACACAATTCCCTGTTGCCCCTCTCTGCACTATGCTTTGGTGGTACAATGCACCCCTAAATCCCAGCCCTGCTTCCAGAGAGCACTCAGCCTTGCAGGACTGCACCCCAGGAGCCCTTCCCAGGGTCCTAGCTCTCCTGTCTGGATATGGTTTGGCACATGGGAAAACATCTCGGAACATCAAGTCTATTCTGCTGACAGGCAGTCTTTTCAAGGAGAGCTCTAGTGTGTATTTCCACAAACCTGGACAGCCCATGGGTTTTTTTGCTGTCAAGTCTCCAATTCCCTCAGCTTTTACTGTCAGAAGGAATCCAGGAACAAGACAAAATCTCTCCCAGCTCCTTTCCCCCAGGCTCCTTCCACAAGCCCCAGGCAGAAAACAAAGATGCTTTAAAACCTGGCACACAGCTCTCCCTCCCCAAGGACTTTCCAGGGTCACCACATCTCCCTCACAGCCTGCCAGGACAACACGTGCAGCCCAACCAACCCCAACCAGCCCCACCTTGACTCACTGAATGATGCCCCACACAGCCTCCGTTGCTCACTTTTACTCCCCAACCTCCACAGCACAGGGGCTCACAAATCCCTTCGGAGGCCAAACATCTTCCACTGCCTCTCTGCCAGCATTCCCTTTCCACACCTTAGCCCAGGTTTTCCCCCTTTGGAGCCTCTTTTCCTATTTTTCTCCCCAGTCAATGCCCAGCTGTCTCTTCGGTGTTAGCAGTATGGAGCAATTCCTTGGAGAGCTCACAGCCTCCCTTCCTTCCTTGGCATAAGGTGAGTAGACCCCCACCCGCAGCCTTTCATTAGAAATGTGTTATTTTATCATGTCTCCTTCCTCTCCTATCTACACTAATTATGCTCCATTATTTCTAGACGAGTTTATCATCTTTTTTCCACCTCCCCCCCCCCGCCCCAATCCAAACACAAAAACTGAAGGACCTCTAAATCCCACCCAGCCTCCATCCCACCAACAGGACAGTCCCTTTTCTGGACAGAACGATGATTGTCCAGACAGTGAATGATCATTCTGTCTATATATATGAACATGACGCACGGACTGCATAGAAAAATTCAATCAGTTATGCATGGAGGAAAGGCTTAGGTCCGTTCCCTTGACAACCAACGCCCGGTACTAAATACTTGCATTTTACTTGCCAAATACTACAGATTAGCCAACTAAAGCCTGCTTTCTCCTTCTTAAAAGGTCTAAACATTCAAGCACCGTCCACTCAGCGCAAGCAAGCTAATGTTATTAGACGAATATCTCCTGGCACACAAAAGGGGGGGCAGCATTTGGGGGGCGAGAGGAGGAGAAAAGCAGTCTTGTTTTCTGTCTGAAAGCCAACTGCATCACTTAGCAACGAGCCCAGAGGCCTGCCAGAATTCAACCCTTGTTTGCAGCCTTTTAGTTCGGCTCAGTAAATTACATTTAACGCAAGCTGGGAGCGTCTGGGACGATTGAACGGCTGAACAAACAGCTCCCTGTGCTGCCCACGAGGTCCTCGGCCGGCTCCCGCCCGGCTGTGGGGAGGGCGCTGGGAGGCGATGGGAATGGGGAGAGGGGCTGCTGCCTGAGGGAAACTGCTTCTTGCCACTGAAGTTCGGGAGAGGGGGGCAAAAGCAGAAAAATGGGGAAGGCAAGGGCTAAAAATGGAAAGCCGACCATTGCTCGCCAGCCGCTTGCTTTGGCATCGCTCCTAGGCACACCAGAGCCCCGTGCCGGGCAGCCCCCGGAGTTATCTCGCTATACAAGGCAAGCAGAGATCCAGAATCTCTCTGGTGCCATTCTCCTCCTGCCAGCACCACAGCTTAAATCAAAAACATGAGATTACGACACCAGCACAAAGGTGGTTCGAGTGGTTTCTCTGTCACTCCTTTTGCTAATGGATCAAACTCATGGAGCAGGATTGTCCTCAGAGGCGGCCAGAGGGGACAGAAGCGGGGACAGGGGACTGACACAGGGCGTCTTGCTTCCCATTGTGGATTACAACATGTCCTCGGCTGGCAAGGGAGGCAAACGCAGCTGAAGATGCCAAATTCAGTTCATGGCACACAGCCTGAACTGGGTGGCTGCTCTTCCCAGGGAAGCCCTGAGAGAAGCCCTAGAGAACCTACCTTTGATGCTGCTGAGAGACAGCGAGCGATCCCGGTCTGCCAAGCTGGGCCCCAGCTTGCTGCTGCTGCTGCTGCTGCTGTTGTCCTTCTGCCGGGCCACAGCCACAGCAATGCCAACAGGCAAGTGCCTCACCTCCACCTCGCCCTGGGAGCCGATGCTCTCACGGCCGAAGGATTTGGCACTCTCGGGTCTCTCAGGGTCCCTCTTTAGCTGCTTTGCAGGCTGCTGCAGCAGCAGCTGCTGCACCTTGGAGGCTCCCAGCTGTGCAGAGTCCAACTTCACGTTGCCCAAACCCCCAAAGGGGCTCTTCTTGCCGCAGCTCTGCCGGGACGCCGTCTCCTTGGCAAAGCTGCCGCTGTACTTGATGAGGCTCTGCATGGCGGAGCCTTCTCCGTGCGAGGCGGGGTGCAGGACATCTGCGGCGCCCCGCGAGCCCACCACCGAGGACCGCGGCAAACCGCTGGGGTCAAGGTAGACCTTCTTGGCTTCCTCCTCCACCCGGCTGACGTGGTTGTGCTGCGCGGCCAGCACCGCCATCTGCGTGGTGGCAAAGTTGCCCATCTCAAAGGGCTTCCACTTCTGCTCGGGCGGTTTCAGCTGACCGTGGTCCAGGTGCTGCCGGGAAGAGTCCAAAGTGCCGTAGACCTTTGCTGCTTCTTTGGAGCTGGATCGCTGGAAGCGGTCCCGCTCGCAGGGGCGATGCTCTGCCTCTGGGCTCGGCTTCAGCAAATCCTTGGAGGCCAGGAACTCCCTGCTCTCTGGAGAGCCCAGTCCCGGCCGGTTGAGGAAGGGCTCTGAAGTGACCTGTCTCTTCAGTGCCATGGAGTTTGTCCTGATCACCGAACCCTTCTCTCTCAGAACCTCCATCCTTTTGGCATCACTGTGACAAGAAAAGTCCTGGGACAAGAGTGTGCGGGAGGCATCTGCAAGGCACCGCTCCGTGGGTGACTGCAGCACCCCCACCTTGCCAAGGTCCTTGTCCTTCCCCTTGTTGTCACGGGCCTGGGAGGCGATTTGGATGGGCCCGCTCCTCTCGTCGTAGGCTTCGACCGAAGGCACGAAGGTGGGGGCGATTACTTTGTGCTCCCTCCCCAGCTCCTTGGCCGGTGGGAAGATGGTGTACATGCTGGAATGGACGGGCTGCGGAGGGAATGTTGTGGCCGGCGTCATCTTCCCCGTCTGCGAGGGGTGTGGGGATGGACAGCTACAGGAGATGTGCAAAGCGCCCACGGAGGGCAGGAGGGGCTCCCCCCGCTTCAGCCGCTCCGCGTGGGCGTGCGCAGAAGGCCTCATGTTCTCATCGTGCCGAGCGGGATCCTTGGCACAGCGGTCCTGCTCGGCACCCAGGACCTTCAGCATGGGGTCCCCGCCGCCGTTGCAGTTGCTGAGGGAAGAGCTCTGCAGCGGGTTCTTGGACTTGGGCTCCCCACTGCCTGCGCCCCGATTTGGCATGTGCTCAGCCAGGAATGGCGAGAGACGCTCGCCGACCTTCACTGCCTTCTCCACCACGCTCACTTTCCGGTCACTGTCGGGTTTGGTGTCCTGCGTGAGGTCGACCACGCTGCGGGGTCGGGGCTCCTCCTTCGTCTTGCTCTCCTTCTTGGCAAAGGGCAGGGACAGATCGCTCCGGCACGCCCGCTCCTTCCCACCGGGCTCTTTCAGGCCTTCTTTCGAGCTCTTGTGCAGCTGCCCAAGGTCCTTTTCCCGGAGCAAAGTGCTCGACGTGTGGCTGCCCACGGTCCTTGAGAGGGGAGGCTGCGGGTGCAAAGCGGACTGGCCTGCATGGCTGGACAGGTAGAATCCATCTGCAGAGTAAAAGCAACCAAAATTATCACAGGCTTCCAACCCCTTCAGTCCTACACAGAGACAGGCAAGGGGTGGCAAACCAGAAAAGAATGGATTTCAAAGATGTCTTAAACAAAAATGCCCAGGGCAAGGAGATTAAGCAGGTTCCTCTGTGTGGGATGCAAGACAGCCCTGTCTCTGATGCACAGCGGGGCTTCAAGAAGGGACCTGGCCAGCTTTCCTACGGGACAGCTACATCCAAAACCTGGGTACTGCTCAGCCCAGGAAACATCCCTGCCTGATCACCCATGGCTGTTCCTACTCTTCACCCCCAACACTCCAGCATGGAGCAGCTCCAGCAGCCAAAGAAGCCCAAAGAACAGGGTAAGAAGCCAGGGGTGACTGATGGGAAGGGCACGCAGTGTCCCAGACTCACCTTTCTGCGACTCAAAGAGGCTGTGCTGTCCCAGCTGGGCCAGGAGCGGACTGCCGGCACTGGGAGGTTCGAGGTGGCTCAGGGGAATGTACGATGGGTAGAGACCGTTAGGCAGATGGGAAAAGCCTGCAGGAAACAGGAAACAGAAGAGGGAAGCATGTTTTATCCCGAGCAGCACGCTGCCTTGGAACAAGCCCGCAGGAGCACAGACTGTTGTGGCTGTCGGTCCCTCACACGCCAGGAGCGGCGACGGCGGCGGGGACGCAGGCGGTGACACACAGCACACACAGCCCAGGGCAGGGACCGCTGCTCAGGGACCACTTCAGGAACTGACCCTCCACCCAGGTACCTCTGAGGGACTCCAACTCCAGCAAATGGAGCATGCTGCTTCCTGAGCAGTGCCTGACACCTGAGGGCTCAGTGATCAAACCACCTGGCTGATAACATGTTTTATCACAAGTACAGCAGCCTGTGGGTGAGGGCACTCTCCAAAGCGCTTCCAGAGCCACGATAAGACCTTGCCAGCACAGCTTTGCCAACACAGCTCATTCTTGCTGCAGGTGCCCAGCACTGGGTACAGGGAAAACAGGAGAGCATCCTCCAAAGTCGCTCACAGAAAGCACTGTTTCACATATCCAAACCCAGCATCTCATCCCAGAGGAAGACAAAACAGAGGAGAAAGTGTGGCAACCATCCACAAGCTGATATGAAAGCAGCATATCCTCATGACCCTGCTGCCAGTGGTCTGGATGTCCTGGACACTGGGTCCCCAGAAACACCCTCATGCAAATCGTCCTCACCAGCATTTCCTCAGTGAATACAATCACCATAATAGTGGTAATAACACACACTGTTAGCTACAGGCAGCAATTCCTCTCCAACACTGCCACCAAACGACACCCACACAACACTACAAACCCAGCCCTCCACCAGAACCAGCCTCCCAGCCCATGCCATAATTTCAAAACTGAGTCAAAGCCATCAGAAGAATCTGAAAGAGCCAGTCAAGCCGTCTGCAACCCTCCTCCCTTCCCCTCAGCCCGCATTAGCAACCAACTTCCCCCAAATTCAACAGTCCCACTGAAAGTAACCAGGCAACAAGTCTGTCAGGAGTCCAGCATCCAACCGGCTCAAAACAACATCACACCAAAACCCAAGGGGAGAAGGAGAAGTTCAGTCCCTGAAGCTGCACGTGGAGCACCATCTGTGAGAGCTAGTCAATATTTCACATTATTTAGACAGCCAGGATCTCTCTCGCGTACATGTTTGCATCCCGGCATATGTGCCTCACCGACGCGGCGCTCCGCACAGCTCCTGGCCCGCGTCCATCGCCCGACAGATCCCAGCGGCATCACCCGCACACGCCAACCCTGCAGCAGCGGGACCAGGGGAGCTGCTGTGCCCGGGCAGCTCAACGCAGTGCCCGTTCCCAGCAGGTAAAATTTGCTGTTTAACCCCGAGCACAGTGCTGCAACGGCGCTAAGCACACACACACACATCCACGCCTCTCCTTGGTAAACCCAAAACATCCACAAGCGTTTCCGAACACCTTTTCTTACTCCAGAGTTGGAGAGAGCTGGGTAGAACCTGGCTTAGCTTAGCTGTGAGCAGTGCCACTCCATGCAGTATATGCCTCGGTCGTGTCACTGTCACCGCTCCGGCAGGACTGGGCTGGCAACAAGCCAGCATCTGGAGCAGGACTGACACATTTCCAAGGGAACTCGAGTCCCATCTGGCAGAGCACATGGCTGCAGTGTGGCAAAGCCCCTGGAGCACCCCATGCCACACGAGGACTGAGGCTCCAGCCACAGACGTCCCCACGTGAGCCCCTTCTCCCAGCCAGACGTCGATCCCAGCTGCAGCTGCTCCAGCAGGTGGAAACACCGACAGGGATCATGGAGAGACACATCCCGTGCTGCAGACACCACCATGCACAGATGCCCATGGCATGTCCCCACTTGCACGTGGTGCAAGGACATGAAGCCACCTGCAGAGCTCCAGGTAAGGGACACAATCCACCACTGCCATCAGGCATAGGGACACCTGCACACAGCTTAAGTTACTGATACCCAAAGAGGCATTTTGCTACCGGTTACAACCCTGGTCCTATGAGGGCTTCTCCCTGCTTTCAGCATCATATCCTGCCCAGGCATAACACAGGCTCAGTCCCACTCCCAAATGTTCTGCGGCCTCCTTCACAGTCAGCATCATGACATCCTGCTACAGTGACCCAGCCTCAGCTCAGGGCTGCAGCAGCAGGGGGGGGAATGCAAAGTGTCCAAGCTGGAGACAGGTTCAGATGGACAGGCTGGGAACCTTGCAGGGCAGTGTCACCACGCCAGCTGGGAAACACCAGCAGAACTTAGCTGATGCCGCAAGCCAAACCCCAAAGCCACCTCACACCAGGCAGCTCTCTCCCCAGTAAATTCCAGAAGCCCATAACAGCAGTGCTGCTCCTTGGAGAAGCATAAGCCCAGCACGGGAGTTCAAAGCACAATCCAAAGCTCTGCAGGTGGAGAAACTGAGGCACAGGCAGGTACAACGACTTGGTGCATCATGCAGCTGACCAGCAGCAAAACCAGAGAACCACTTGAACTCCAGCCTCGGGTCTCCCAGCGACACGGTTTTCCCTTGCAAAGTGCCTGAAGAAGCTGCACGGGCTGTATTTACCTGGCTTGCTCCCTTGCCAGGAACCAGAGCCGGAGTAGGGAGGAGGAATCCGAACCACAGCTTTCCTGAGGATGAAATGCAAATCCAACCTCGAGGCACTGCCAGAACACCCCTTGCTCCGTACAGCCCTCCAGCAGCCACGCTGACGGGCAGCTGCTGTAACATTCACACACAGCCCAAAACCTGCTGCCCCAGTGCCCTGGGCAGGACCTGGAGGTGAAGCTGCTCCTCCATGCGCTGAGGAGCTGCACTCACAGGAGGCGGCCGCGGGTGAGTTGCTGCCTCCTTGGATCTCCGTGCCAGAAAGCGATGCCAAGGGGAGAAATTCTACCGCAGTGAGCAACGCACAGCTCACCCCAACCATGGGCTTCTGCCAGGAGAAAGGGAGGGGAAAAGGGGAAACCACAACCATCTCCATCTGCCTGGGGCCAGAGTGTTTGCTGAACCAGCACAAGATCCGCTTTGCCCAGGGACACGCCGACAGGTCTCGGCAGGCTGAGCCACGCTCCTCCAGCCGAGTGCTTGCCCAGAGGCGGTCTGGCACCACAGCACAGGCAGGGAGGTGCGAGTTGGCAACACTGCCAAGCCCAGACTGGCTGCGCCCCCCTTTCCCTGCCAAGTTACACCATGCCAAACACATGCGTGTGCCCATTAGCTCGGCCTCTGACCGCCTGGGAAAGGCAGCACCAACACTTATCTCATGCCAGCAGGGACACACATGAGCCAAAGCAGCCCACCTCCGAGGGCAAAAGGGTTCAGGGCACAGAGATCGTCACTCAAACCACTTTATCACTACAGCCAGCAGCCAAAATGCAACCCCTGTGATGCTCCAGTTGCTGCAGTGGATGAGCACACCTGTCCTCCTCCTTCCCAACTCCAAGATTATAAAACATACCTGTTTTGCACAATTGAGACATAAATCACTAAAGGCTGTTATTAGAGGAACTTGGCGGGTGCAGATGTGTCAGCCCACTTGAAAACATCTTCTTCATTTTTGCTCAGCTCTCCAAAACGGCACGGGTTTGGGGGAAGAGGTACGGCCTGGGGTGACTCACCACCGAGAGGGGATGTGACCGATGAGGAGATGAGATACCAGCGACCGCACAAACCACACACCAAACGTCTGGAGGCCGGAGGTCACGCTGGGGGAAGCGGGAGGGAAACAGACCCCACGTGCTCAGCCTGCTTGGGGTTGCCAAAGGTCCCTATGAGGAGGGAGCCGACAGAAAGCACCGCCAGGCAGAGCTGGGGAAAGAGGATGGGAGGCCACACCTGCATCAGATGGGGCTGCCACTGGTCACCCGGAGTTTCAAACCCACGGGGCTTTCTCCAACTTGGCTCCTCACACCTCAAGCCTAAAATTCAGTCTCAGCTGGACAAGTCAGTCAACCCTGGGTTGTGAAAGAGCAGGCAGGAGGAGGGCAAGCTGGAGGCAACATGCTGAACTGAACGTATCTCCCCCGCGGACACAGCTCTGACCAATGAGCCAAGCTACACACCTGAGGTGACACGGGTGTGTGCCAGCACTGGGAAAGCGGCTCCACCCCTCCTTGGCTGTAGGTGACCGGCTGGCACCTTCAGTATCCCCATGCTGCCCTCCACAATTGCTGCCAACATGCTACAGAGGGCACAGCTCACTTGGACACCAGTGAAGAGTCAAGGGCAGCAAGTGGGAGCAACACGGAGACACCACTCAATGGGGAATTCACTCTCCCAGTCTGGTTCCATGTTTCCAAACTAACCAAGAGCACCAGCACACCAGAGAGAAGCAACACCCACAAAGCCTCTCCTCATGCCTTGGGACAGCTTTCCAGTTGGAAAAGACCACTCATTAATCAAGCCCAGCACAGCTGGACAGCCCTGGTGGCTGGCGTGGGACAACAGGTGGCCACACGCACTGCTGGCTGCAAAGCACACCCTGAAACTGAGCGCTGGGCACGAGCCATCCTTGTCTGAGAAGCCACAGCCCTTGCACCGGAAGACCAGTGGCCTCCAACACCCCAGGAGAAGTGAAGTAATTCTCCCCCATCAGCCACATCTGCCTGTTACACGTTTCTGCCACTTATGAAATATTTCCAACCGCCGGCATCTCACCCCATCCTCCCTGGACACACTGCCAGGACTCAGGCTGGCACCACGCAGTGCTCTGCAAGGGGCTGTGACCACAGAAGGGCCAGAACTATAAAGCCTGACCCCTCGGACCCTCCAATCTGAGCCCAGCAGGGCTGAGAAACAAAGGGGCAAGAATTTGGTTTTATTTCCTTGGGATGTTTTGAACTCCGGGCACTCAAGGGAGATTTGCAGCCCAGCTGCAGCCAGTTCTCATCTGGCTGCTGGGCGCAGCACAGTGCAGGAGCTGCAGCCGCCCTTGGCCGGGAGCACAATCACCTCTTCCCCAGTCCGGCTCGCAGCGCCTCACACGCAGCCAACTGGGACAACAGTCCACACCACAAACAGCTGGATAAACGCTTACGTCCTCCCGGGCAGGGAGGGAGGTGAGGAAAGCAGGGAAGGTCCAAGCACAGCGAGTATCTTCCCACCACCAGCAGGACGGACACCACACCATCTGCCTGTGCTCACCACCATCGGTGCATCCCTTATCCTCTCCCTGCAGAAGCAGCAGATCCCCGGGGAAGGCTTTCAGGGTCCCTCTCCAGCACACACCTCCCCATCTCTGCCCCGCGCGGCTCAGCGAGGCACAGCCGCAGCTATTCCTCATGCACACATTTATGGCTGCAAACAGCTGCGAGCCCGAGTGCTGACAGTGTAAATCTTTGCCACCTCCTCCCCTGCCTGCCGGGGCAGCTCCAGTGACACCCGAGGCACCGGAGCCGCTTTGACTCTGTGCCATGCACGAGACACCAGCGATACAATTCCCTGAACATGCCGGGCTGAAACCAAAGTCCTGGGATCAGATGTGCCTGGACTCCAGCGGTGGCTGGTCCCTATCCCTGTCCCCAGCAGCCCCAAGCTGCTGTCACAGCCCACCACTCTCCACGCCAAAAACCGCCCCAAAAGCCATATTTACACCCCATGCCACGGGACTGGCAGTAGCTTCAAAGCCCTAATTTACAGCCTCAATTCTCTGCATCCCCTGAAAGCCTTCGATCCCATCCCCGGGATCCAGAACAGCCAGGGTAATTTAACTCCCCATTTAATCTTCTAAGGGCCCTGGCGAGCTCAGAGACAGCATCCTCCGGCGGGGGGTCCGCGCTCCCAGACTTTGCTGGCTTGAACAGCGCCGCGCCGCCTTCCTTCAGCTGCAAAAATCACTACCTTAAAAGCCAAGGCGAATTCTCCCTCCAGCTCAGCACAGCTCTCTATTGTTTCTTTTAATTTTATTTTATTCCACGTGGGACTCTGTGTCCAGGCTGCTTTATTTTTAAGTGGCTCTTGCTCAATATTTACTATCGCTTGCAGCTGCGTCAGCACGGGAACGCTGCACGCTCGCGCCAGCTTTCCGACCAGCCCTCCCGCAGCCATTCCCCCCGTGCCGATGCCATGCCATGATTTTCCTGCCATGTCACCCTCCTGGTGAATGACCAGCCCCCCACAGCCACAGGACACTGACGGGCAGGGTGTGAGCACAGGGCATAGGGGGTGTCCCTGCTTCCATGGAAATAAATATCATCAGGCTGAGCCCTGCCGCTCACCTCCTCACCCAACAGCCTGGAGAGGGCAGGGGAGGAGGAAATGGGAAGTGGCTCAAGGGACTCCAAATGGATGGGCTCAACGGACTGGCGTTCATGCCTAGTTCTGCCCCAGTGTCCTGGAGACTGTTTCCACAATGCAACAAAACAAAGGCAATCCAAGGCATGCCAATGCCTCAGGAAAAGGACACCAACAGGACACTCTGAAGATGCCCCCCATGGTCACCCACCAGCTCCCCATCAACAGCATCTCCGTGGGGACAGCAAGAAGCCACCCAGGTGGGGACAAGAACCACTCTGGCAAAGTCAAGGTGGCTTTTTCCTCACACTGGAGGGGCCAAGATGGAAACCATCCCAGTGGGATTCTTGACATGATGCACAGCCAGTCCACTCAGCCCGAAACTCGGGATCTGGGAAGCACCAATCTGGTCCCACGCTAATCCTGACACTCAAACCAGTGTCAACGCTCCTGGGTCACTGCCAACTGCTACAGGAGAAGCTTCTCCCACATGCCCCCAGCCTGAAATCCTCCACCACGTCGGATGTCTCTCCTTTTCCACTGGCATAATTAAACCTGACATCCCAACAGGGGTCCACCACTCTCACTACACAACCATACAGCTCTCCTTAAACAGCGAGGAGCAACACGGTGGGGTCTTCAGCTGCACATTTACCAAAATGCCGTATGGAAATTGAAAAAAATAGTAATTTAAACTCTCAAGCTGATTAGCAGAATCCTCAGGAATGCAGAACCTGGCTGCTAGATTGCAGTCTCGCCTTCCTCTCCTGATTTTCTAGGACAGCATGAAAATGCCTTTGCCCTGCTTCATCCTTCATCATGTTGAAGATTCTTCAACCAGTGGCATCTAGCACAGGGGTCCTAAGGCTGACTCTGCTCCTGGCACTGGATGCACACTTTCAGTGCAGCTGCTCCTCCTCCTTCCTAAGCACAGAAATTAAACCCACCCCATTTTTTTAAAATTATTTTTTTAAATCACCAAACCCAGCGCAGAAGACAACACAAACAAGTGAGCCCCCTCCTCCCTGAGCCCTGCCGGCATATTTAACCCAGCACCACCCACGCACTGTCCCGTGCCTTCATTAGAAAAAAGCTCGTTTACCCTTCGCTGCCGGAGCAGGGAGAGCTCCAGGAGCTCGGTGGGGGAGGTTATTGTGGGACTGCACCGGTGCTGGTCCCCACATCACCTGCACTGAGTGCCTGCCAGCAGCAATTAAATCAGCCTTCAAAGAGAGATCCCAGCTTTCCCAGCACCATTAGCCGTGCCCTGGAGGGAACACGGTCTATTTTCAGCCACAATGACTTAAGATCAGGTCACCAGCAGGTTAAATGGGACTGTGCAGCATCATCTCCCTGCCCTCCCATTGAGAAATTAAACACCGCTGTGTGATGGGCAGCACCAGCCCTGGACACGCACCAGGTGCCCATGGAAAGGTAAATGCCACCTGCCTGCTCCTCTCCTCTGCTTCCCATCACTGGCCATGGATACCCACTGCCCTGGCTGCCGTATCTCTGTGTGGGGTGGTGAGTGGGGGCTCACTGCAGGATCACCCCTGGGTTCCTCCCTGCCTGTCCTCCTGTCCAACACAGTGACGGCTCACAGCCAGAAAGGTCCCACCATGGCCAAGGCCAGGAGCGTAGGAAGGAGCCTCAGCACACGCCATCCTGCAAACCCAGGCCTGCACAGTGCCACACCAGGGCTGCTCATCTCACCCCTTCCTCCCAATGGTTCAACAGCTGGGGACTGCCCCAAGCCACCAGTTCCATCAGGATTTCACCACAGCCACCAGAGAGGTGGCATCTCCCCTCAGCAGCTCCATCTGCTCTGCTGGCTGGTCCACCACCGAAACCCAACCAGCCACCCCACCACTAACATCTGGCGGGGAGGTGGCAGCTGGATGTGGGTTTGTTTTGCCTCCCAGGCTCCTGCCAGGCGCAGTCAGCACGAGCCGGGATGACTCAAAACCCGGGAGACGCAGCCTCTGTCGCTGCTTATTTTAAACCCTCTTGTCTGCAAGGCGGCTGCTGTGGCTCAGCACCTCTCGGGGTGCTTTGCAAAGGGGGTTGCACTGCAAGGTGAAACTGAGGCACAGCCCCACAATCAGACCTGGACAGCCCATCACCACTGCCTGCGTGCTCAGCAGTCACTGAGCCCAACACAGGGGGCCAGCAGCAAGAGGGGATCAGCTCCGAGAAACACTCCAGGGCTGCAGCAAGGACACTGCCAATGACCCAAACGAATCCATCGGCTCTGGCTCCGTGAATCCCCTCGGATACAGCACAGCCAGGACACAGTAAGTGCAAGCTGAAGCTGGATGGTCCTGCATGTGCTGCTCTGTGTGCCAAAGGAGTGAATGCATCCCTCTCCCACAGCTCAGAACTGGCTTAAACAGCATCTGCAGGGACCTAAACCACTCTGGGAAAAATTCAGCAACAGGTAGCAGGGATTTGGGGGTGGAAGAAAGGGATCCACACACGGATCATAATCACCTAAGATTCTTTTCCTTAGGAAACCAGGCTCAAAAGCTCAGCTTCTGCCAAGCCTCTCCTCTTGACCCCACTTTCAGCCTTTTTTCCTTCCAGAGGTTCCTGCCCTTCCCACACCCTCCTGAACATCAGCCCACGCCACCTCCTCTGCACCAAAAAAAGCACTGAACCGTGAAGCAAAGGTGTATCTGCAGCCAGCAAACGCCCAGGACCCCACACCTCCCCACTGCTGATAATGGGAGATAAACGCACGGGCAAATATTATGGCAGTGCGGTTTAATTCCTGATGAATTATGCAAATCCATATGCAAATTGAAGCACAGCCCTTGGGCTCTTGACAAATTGCCAAGCTGGCCCCGATGACGATGACGGCAGGGACGGCCAGCGTGCCATCAGGTGAGGCACTACACAGGTGCCCTATATATGTACATGCACACACATGTATGTGGTTGCACATCTCAGCTAGGGAGACCAAGGAGTACCTGCAAGAATGGTTCAAGAGTGACTTCTGCATTTCTCCCTCCTCCCAGCTGCGCTTAATGTGTCCAAGGAAGACGACCAAGCTTTCGTGTCCTCCACAAGATGGAAGCAGCTTGGGGCAATGACGAGATTCAGAGCAGGACAGAAGATAAAATCCACCATGTCCAGGGCTCAGGAGAACACGCAGCAGAGGAAGGCAGAAGGAGAAAGTCTGAAACATTTGTGCCAATATGACTGTCGGCCCTGATGCTGAGGAAAGGAAGATCAGTCCACAAAATAGTCACAGAGAGGGCTCATCTGATGAAAGTAAGAATTTCTGATCCCACACAAACCCCGAACATCCATTAAAAGTAGCGGAAGAATTGCTGCTTTGTGTCACTAATCTCATTAGGGAGAAAGCCCCGCCGCAGTTGCCGGGATTGCAAAGGGAAACCCCGGCATGCTGCACACTCCAGGAGCCCGGCAGTGTGCCCTGCCCATCCCAGCAGAGCCGGGGCTTCCGGCACCCGGCGAGGTGCCTGCACCCTTCTTTACTCACCCGCCCGGATCTCTACTCGCTGGAGCATTATCCGCTTGGCTTGTGTGTGACATGGCACGTGGGATGTCCCCACACCCAGCAGACCAGGACAAACACCAGGATGACACACACTGCGTGGTGATAACACGGGAGCTGCTCCATCCACACACAGCGACCGGCAATGCCTGCGAGCAGCACACAGCCCAATCCCTCCAAAACCCTTCTTCCCCAGCACGATGGCCACTGCCGTTATTATTTTTAATTTTTTTTTAATTAAAAGCAATTAAATCAAATGTGTTCAAAAGCATATTCAAGACACAGGGAATTCTGCTGAGAACGGATGGGGGCATGAAGGGAATTAGGGGCAATACATCCAACTAGTGAAGGTAAAAAGGGCTCTTTGCTGGCAGGGATGCGTCAGGGTAAGATGGATGGAGGCTGGATCTTTACAGAAGTTGCCGGGGATACAGCTCCAAAGAGACAGGCTTGAGTGCCTTAAAATTTCTGTTATTCCTCTAAAAAGACATATTCCCTCCTGAATATCGCTCCTTCCCCTGTTCCAAGCCCACCATGTTTGGCTTGCCTGCCTGCATCCAGCTCCCTCAAAATGGCTCTTTGGCCACTGCTACGTCGGCAATAAAAATTTATTCCCAAGGTCACTCCAATCCCTTTGCCACTATTTCAGTCTGGCTGGATTTAAACAAAACCCAGCCTCAGACACACTGAGCCCCCCCTCGGCCCCTCCTTTCTGCCCATCACTTCCCTGATTTAGCGCTGCCAAACTCCCAACTACCTTTCACTTCCCATAACCGTCAGCAGCAACAGCTGGAGAGGAAAACGGGAGCATATTGTGCACCCAACAGCTGATCCTGGCGGCGTGGGGAGCGAGCCCAACTGTCACTGCCGCGGCGCTGCCGGATCGGGGGCTCCCGCCGCGCGTCCCCCAGCCAGCGCCCACGGGGATGGAGCTAAAGGGGCTGGGTGGTTGTCCTCTCTGGTGTTTAAGAGCTGGGGAGAAGCGAACAATAAGCAAAGCAAATAAACAGCAGAGAGGGACGGCGTCGGCGGGTGCGTGGCGATGCCTGCAGACATCCAGCTGTGTCATCCCGGAGCAAAGCCAGCCAGAAACACGGGCATGGGAGGAAACGCGGGGACACGGAAACCCCCAAATACTCGTGCCGAGGGTGAGGCAGCCACTCCGGAACGGTCCCCCCGCTAAACTTCGCTTTTTAAAAGCATCTCCAGCTGGAAAAGCCAGCGAGAAGCTGTGCAGCTGGACACAGCACCTCTCACTCGCCCCGGCTCCAACGGGCAGGGAACTCGGGGCTGCCCTCGGCTCCTCCACCCCGCCTGCATTTTCAGGTTGCTCAGGGGGCACCGTGCTCTCCGTTTCAGCAGCGAGGCTGAACAAAGCACTCCCTTGTCCTCGGCACCTCAAGCAGGCGATGCTGGATCGCATTACCTAACCCAGACCGACATCTCCTCGTCCCGGCACGGCAGCTTTCGTGTCAGCACATGCCAGGCTGGCCCCGATTCCCTGCACCACCTCCTGCCCGGAGCTTTAACTGGACCAGTTTAGTACACGGTGAAAACACACGGGGCCTTGTTTGGACTCGTCGGGCGCTAACCCCAGCTCGGGGAGGTGATCCGACACCCTCGCGCCCGTCGCAGCCGCGGCCGAACCCGCAAGGCGCTCACCTGGAAGGCTGCCATAATGACGTTAATTCCCCTTAACAATGTTCATTTCCATATTCATCATAAGATGGTGAAATGACAAGATGGGGGGTTATTTACTACATAATTATAAACTAATTTCAGCTTTAGCCTGGGTTATCCTAGGAAGGAGATCTAAAATTTCCCTTACGAAAGCCCTGCTCTGCTAACCACGTCTTGCAGTGAGATTAATTCCCAGCAATTTCCATTCCTCCAACAGCTGCTCTGCTGGGAAAGAGCAGGAGCTTGTCCCCAACACCGGGGGACCTGCCCAGTGCCCCATGCCACCCGCGGCTAGGATTTCTAGTGTCGGCTCATCCTCCAGATCAGATTTTCTCTGGCACACCATCAGTCAGGGATGGGACCCATGGTTTTCCAACCTTACCAAGCAGACTCTGTACTGGGTAGGAGGCAAGGCTTGCTCCAAGTGGGAGAAAGGCTGCTAGAAACCACACTAATAAAAGACAACTTTACCAGCTTTACGTTACCAGAGGCAGGGACAGATTCCTGCCCATTGACCTGGGAAGGTGTTGGAAACCCTCACACAGCAGAGGATCCCGCAGGACCTTGCTCAGAGCAAGTTTACATCACCACGTTGGCCCTTGGGCTCTTGCTCACGCTCCAAGCCTAACATTCCTACCAGCTACCACTGCTTGGGAAGGGCACTTCAACGGAGTATGCAGCACAGGCTGGACAGTCCTGCCCACTGCTCCTGAAGGACAGAGATGCCACCCCACATCCCAGCAGGACCTTGGCAAAAATCACTGGGACATCAGAGAAACACAAGAGGCTCAGTGTGGGAAACTCCCAAAAATGCACAAGTCCCTTTTCCACCACCATTTCAGCCCAGACGCTGCTCCTGCCTTCCTCAAAGCCTACGAGTTGGCCGCCAGCCCAAGGGAGCCGCAGGGACATCGCTCCATGGCCGAGCACTTCCTCCACCCCCGGGGATGCCGGGTGTGAAGAGCAGAGTGTGACGGGACTGAGCACAACATCGCTGCCCAGCACCACCGCCCCGAGCCCCACTGGGACAGGCACACTCCCTGCTCTGCCTGAAAACACGTCTCAAAAAGCATCTCCAGTTTCATCAGGGCCCCAAGGGAGGGGAAGCATCCTCCCGGGCAGGTCTCCGGCCCGTCCGCATTCCTCCCGGTGTTCCACCTGGCCCCTGCCCCAAGGAGCCCCCCGCACCATCCCCTGGGCAGGCAGGGAGGGGGAACTGCGATTTCAAGGGCCATTAAACATCGATGGTATTTTCCTCGCAGCAGCAAAACGGGACCAAAGAGAGCCACGCCAAACCACGGGCAAAATCCTGCTGCTGGTCCGGGAGCCATCGTGCTCCGAGCAACGCAGAGGAGCGGGGCATGGATCGCTCCGGTGCGCAATCCATGCTATGCCGGTCTCTCTATCAGCAAAGCGAGTTTAGCATGGATGCAGTTTGACGATGGAATTGTGCTTCCACTGGCACTGCCGACGGCAAGGCCTCCTGCAAAATCTGCGGGCTCAGCAGAAGCACTATTTTGCCATTACAAGGATGGCTACAGCAGGATTTTGCTGGCACAGCAGCGCTGTCCTGGGGGATGGAAGGGTATTTTTATTTCTTTTCCTATGCTCCTACCTGGCCCAGCTTTCTGGAAAGCTTCTCCCTGGGCACAGCAGGCCTGGAAGCAAGGACGGTCTTCAATCTGCCTTAAATCCCTGCATTTGAATGCACATGCTAATGTGAAGTAGGAAAGCAGGGAAACCAAAATCTCTCCCCTCTGTCTGCCTGCTTTCCTTCCAGCCATTGCTCTGGAGCTGGATTTAACAGAGTCAGCCCTGCTCACAGTGGTGTGTCCCTTTTCCCGAGCACTGAAAAGTGTTTCTGAAGCATATTTTAATGGAAGAGGCTGAGCATCCTTTTATACAAACACAGATCTGCTCCTGCAGCCCCCCAACCAAGAAAGGACACCTCAGCACACAGCAAATAAACCACATTTTTATTAATTACTATTAATATTATTTTAAACTCGGAGAGCCGTGTTTTGGATATGGGCGATCCTTGCTCACACACATCCCCGCTGCTGCTCGGCAGGGACACGGTCCCGGAGCAGCCCTTCGCAATCGCGTCTGAGGGAGCCTTTTCCACCTCCTCCAAAACACAGAGCCTGCCAAGAACAACACACTCCTCCGGGATGGAGCCCAGAGCAGGACCCGAAGACAGTGGCACAGGGAAGGAGCAAAACGATAAACCTCGGTATTTTGAGTTGCTGCAGAGCAGAGCGAGCCCTCGCTTTAATGGACTCGGCTGCCTCATTCCATCGATTGCAGCCTTTTCTTAAGCAACGTCTTCCCAAGCAAGCTCCAGGCACGAAAATTCCATCGCAAACAGCCCCTTTCCTCCGCTATCCCTCCGGAAGGGAGCACACCCTGCCCTCCTCAGGGACGGGGAGATGGCGATGCCCGAGAGAGCAGGGGAGACAGGGAATGCCATCCCCACATCGAAGGCCAGCTCAGCTCCCGCCTCAGCCTCCAGCTCCCTCCTCCCTCCACGCACTTCCAACAAAGGGGCTTCTGTCCTTGTCCCCCCAGCCCACACAGCAGCGGCCAAAACGCTACCATGGAGCAGAAATCGCCCGGAGAGGAGCCAAGGGTGCAGGGGTCACTGGACACAGCCCAGGCGCCCGTACTTTGGCGCTGGGGCAGAGCCCGGCTGCCGGAATGAGCAGAAGGAACGGGAAAAACAAGGAGTCGGTGCCGGCCATAACTGGATTCTCAAATATGGCCAATCATGCTATTTTTACAGGGGCGTATTTATTTTCGGAGGACGCTGGGACGGATTCAAGAGTCTCTTTCTTCAGCCCGGCGGTATTTAAGGATCGGTTTGAACTGGCTCTATTTAAAGCCTTCGCCTCCTGCCCACTTTTCTTAACCCCTTGCACAAGCCTTTGCATTCCACCCCTCCTAAAAACAAAACAACCCCCCCAAAAAACACAACAACAACGAAAAAAACGCCAAAACCACACACCAACAGCACCGCGAACGCAAACCTCCAAAGGGCCCCTCGGTAGCAGGAAGCAATCATCATTTCAGGCGATATTGTTAAAGCTGTAAAAAGCAACAACCAAAAAAAAAAATATCCCTGCCTATCCTGCTGCTGTGGTTTAAGGGGAGTTTCGGCTGTTAATTGCACAGGTCTTCTTAATGGACTTTAGCCTGACTGGGAATTGCCGTGACAAAGCCGAGCTTTGCAAGGATCGTGCCGGGGAGCAGAGGGGGAGACCGGGCACCACTGAGGCGTAGGGACAGGGGATTTCAAACAACTCCCACAAAAAAGGAAAATAAGAGTAATTTTAAAAATAAAATAAGAACGCAATAAAAAAGAATTGGAGGTATCACACACCCTACTCCCTCTGTGAGGGGACCTAAATCTGAGGCTTTCTCCCAGTGTGGTAGGAAAGCTCCCAGACAGCATCACGGAGCTCGGTCAGCTTAGAGAAGCCAGAGCTCTGTGCCTCCCTCCTGATCTGCCTGGATTTCAAAAAAGGAAACTTTGGGAGGAGAAATAAAACTAAAAAAAAAAAAAAAAATTACCCAATTAAAAAAAAAGAGTAATTAAAAAAATACACTCGGTTTGGCTTGAGATTGTCCAGATGAATTTTTGCAAAGATCATATTCTGCTGCAGTAGGAGGTGGAGGAGAGGGGGGAAAAAAAAACAACCGGGGGAAAAAAAAAAAAGGGAGGGAAAAAAAAGACAAAAGGGAAGGAAAAAAGAAGGTGTTTGCCCATGTGCTTGGCTTCATAGCCCCGTTCGCTTTACACCTCTCCTCTTAGCACCTGGGAAATTGGCACTGCCACCTAGTCTAAAACTAATAAATCTTTTTCCCTCGATTCAGGCTGCTTCCTTCTCTGCAGATGTTGGCAATCAGGTTTGCAAATTTCAAAGTCATTCATCCCGGGCGGCTGGGAGAAAAGCAGGTTTATTATTGCAAAACCTGTCACCCTCCCAACGCCTAAAGTAAACTCCGAGTCACCTCTCCACGCCCAGGGGAAAGAAAGCGGAAAAAAAAAAATTAAAAATAGAGCCAGAGAGGGAAATCAAACGGTCAGAAATCCCTTGTGTCCTCCTAGGGAAAGGAGCGAGCAGGAGTGTGGGCAGGAGAGCGCGGCAGCGTCCTCCCAGCACTGCCGGACTCTACGGAGCCGCCAGGAAAGGAAGCTCGGAAAAGCGGAAAAAAATTGAAAAACCTCCAAAAATCAAAAGTAATTTAAGCAAATAAATAAAAAGTTGACTGTGGGGAAAAAAAATAAACTGTGTATATTTCAGTGTCTGTTTTGTTTTCTGGGTTTTTTTGGTTTTTTTTAATGAGGATGCAGCCGTGGGGCTGCCCGAGGATGAAGCACATTGAGAAGGTGGAAAAAATATAAGGAGGGAGCAGTCACTGCACGCTGCATGGAAGTTTTGTTTAAAAAATAAGAATTGCGGAGGAAAAAAAAAAAAAAAAAGAAAAAGGGGGGGGGTGCAAAAGAGAAAAACAACATCAAAACCGGTGCGGGCAGCGCTGCCCGAGGGCTGCGGGATCTCAGCGGGGCTCGGGCTGCACCGGGCAAGAAATCACCAAAAGAAACCCATTTAACTCCTCTTTCCCACCCAGGGATGGGGTTTTTTGGCTGTCCGGGAAGCACAGCGCCGAGCAGCGCAGTCCCGTCCCTCTGCAACACGATCTGCGCCTCTTCCAGCTCTCCCGAAAATCGGATTTATTCCCCAGATTTATTCCGCAGCCGCCGCAGCGGGGATTTTCCTCAGTGCCAACAAAACCGTACGCTGGAACGGGGCATTTCTGCCGTGTAGGCGCGATTTTTTCCCCCTATTTTTTCTTCCATTCCCTTATTTTTCCACCATCACCCTACTTTTTTTCCTATTCCCCTATTTTGGGGTTTTTTGGTTTTTTTTTTTTTTTGGTCACCGAATCAAAACCACGCGAAGCAGAAAACACTTTGGGAAAACACGCGAAAAAGCTGCGAGCGCATAAATATATAATTATCATCACGATATTTATGTTTTGTTGGGGGGGGGGGGGGGAGGTTTAAAGCCCGATCCCGGGTTCGCCGGCCGCCACCGCGGAGGGAAGGGAGGGAAGGCGCGGAGGTGCCGGGGGACCCGCGGAGCCTTACCCGGGTGGGAGTGGAGGCTGATGCCCGATGCGAGGAATTTCCCAGGTTGGAGGGCGGCGGGGAGGCCGGCAGCCATGGGCCCGGCAGCGGGGGCCAGGCGGCCGGCGGCTCCCAGGCGGTGGCTCTCCATGGCCAGCCCGGAGAGCAGCGGAGGGGGGCCGTGCACCGAGCGGGGGGGGCCCGAAATCTCGGCCATCCATCATCCACTCGCCGGCTTCACGGAGTCTCCCGGATCGCTGTCGATGCCCGCCACCGCCTTCCCCCCCCCCCCCCCCCCCGCCCCCCACCCCCCCTCCTCCTCCTCCTCCCCCAAAAAATCAGATGGTTTTCAAAAATAAGGCGTCCAAAAGTCCCATGGCGCGGTGCAGGGAGCCAGCCCCGGCGCGGCGGTCTCGGCGCTGCCTGCAAAGGAGAAAAGAAGGGGGAGGTGCGGTGAGCCGAAGTGCCCCGACACCCCCCCCTGCTCACAGCCACCCCTAAAAATATCCCCCCAAAAAACCCACCCTCACCTTCCCGGAGTGGAGGGTAGAGAAGGGGGAAGAAGCGGGGAGGAAAAAAACCAAAAAATCTGAGGAAAACTTGTGGCAAAAGGCACGGATTAAAAAAAAACACAAAAAAAAAACAAAAAAAAAACCCCTAAGTATTTAAAAATAACATTTTAAGAACTTAAACTTTTTTTCCCCCGAAGAGTTACATTTGTCACGGCCGCAGCCCCGGCCGGGCCGGGGAGCGCCCGCAGCCGCAGCCCGGCTCCGGCCGGACCGACCAGCGGGGACCGCGCTTCGTCCCGGAAAACAAACACACAAATCCCAAAACAACAAAAAGAACCCAAAACAAAACACCCCACCCACTCAAATATTTACTCTTTTCCCCCCTTTATCTTCATTCTTTAATTTTAATTTAATTTTTTTTTTTTGTATTTTCCTCCCTTTTCTTTATTTCTCCCCCGCCGCGGGCTCCGGCGGCGGCATCCCTCCCGTAGCCGTTTCTCGCTTCTTTTGGAGCTCATTCCCACGGCTCCAAAACACCGACTGGACTTGTTTGAGCTTATTTTATTATTATTTTTCCTTTTTCCCAGCTCCGCTTTCACTCGGGAAAACAAAACCCGTATTGTCATTTCCCGGCACAGCGAGAAAAAAAACCCCACCAAAAATATAAAAAAAAAATCCCACATATATAAAACTATCTATATTTGTACTTGAAGCCTGATGAAAGGCTCCACTCGCCCACTGTATTTTGCACCGGGATAGCGAGAAGTAATAAACACTGCGGGGATAAAGCGGAGATTGTTTCCATCAAATCCTCCACAAGCGCTACCGGAGCTCCGGGAGCGGCCGCTCCGGCCCCGCCGCCCGTCCCGGCTCCCGGACGGGGGCTCCAGCGCGGGGGAGGGATCATTTAAAAAAAAGAAAAAATTAAAGAAAAAAAATTTAAAAATAAAGAAAGAGGGGAGAGATGTAAAAGTATACCCCGAAAAACCACACTGCTTTGCTTTGTTGGGGCTTTTAAAAAATTATTTTCGTGCGGATTGTAAAAATAATTAAACCCTGCCTGCGTGGCTGCTCGGGGCGAGCCTCACCCCGGGGGCTGCGGGAGCGGCAGGATCCCGGCTGGAAAGTAATCAAAAAAGATGAAAACGGCTAAAAAGGGGCAAAAAGCGGGAGGGATGTGGCGGGAAGAGGGGGGCCGGGGGTGGGGGGGGGAGATGGGATCATCACCCCGAGGTCGGGGTGCGGATCCGGGTGCGGGTCCTACCTCGGCACGGTCAGGCCGCCTGGTCGCGGGGCATGGCGGCGGTGCGGGGCTGGGGCGGGGGGTGCCGGCTCGCCGCCCTGCCCGCCGCCCGGCTCCTCCGCTGCTCCGCTCCGCTCCTCAGGGGCAGCAGCGCGGGAGCGACGCGGTGGCGGCCGCGCCATGGAGCGGCGGGGCCCCGCCGAGCTGCAGCATCGCCTCCACAACACCCCCCCCCCCCTTTCCCTCCCTCCCTTCTCGGGCCGGCCCCGCGCGCGCGGCTCGGCGGCGCTTAAGGGAAGAGGAGGGGAGAAAAAAGAAAAAAAAAAAAAAAAAAAAGAGAGAGAGAGAGGAATACAAAAAAAAAAAAAAAATTAGGGAGAAAAAAAATTATTAAAAAAAAAAAAAAAGGGGAGCGCGAGCGCGGGGCGGGAGGGAGGGAGGGAAAAAAAACGGGGGAATGGGGGGAGGGAAAAACGGCGGCGGCGGGGCTATGAAACACGCATTGTTCTCCGCGCGCCGCGGGCGGGCCCGAGTCCGCTACGCGCCTTCTGATTGGTCGGTCGGGCTGTCACTCAGCAGCGGGTAAACAGCCGGCTGTTTCCAGGCCCCCCGCTCGCCCCGCCCCCGGCGCTCCCGCTGCTGTTTCCAGGCTGCCCCCGCGCTCCCGCCCGGAGCGGGCGGGCGGTTGGCGGGGAGCGGCCGCGATCCCCCGGCTCCGAGCGGGGCCGTGAGGGGGGAGCGCCCCGCGACCCCCTTTATTATCTGTGGGGGTTAAATCCTTCATCCCGCCCGGGCAGGGCTGAGGGGGAAGTGCCGCCGGGCCCTCTCCCACGGCCCCGCCGCGGACAAAGCGGCCTTTCAGGGCCGGGGGGGAGCGGGGGAGGGTCCCCTGCCCTCCCTGCGGGCTCCGCCCCCCCAAAAATTCAAAAATCGGGTGAAAAAGGAGGCTGGGGGAGGAGACACACACTCCCCACTTCTGGATTTTGAGTGGAGAGGCCCCCCCCCAGCACTGCCCGCCGGCCACACCAACTTTTACTTTTCTTTCCCTTTTTTCCCCCCCCCCTTTCTATTTTTAATTTATTTTTCCCTCCCCCCCCCTCTAGTTTTAATGTGTTTTTTCCCTTTGCTATGCACAGAGCACTCCTCGGGGAGAAGTGGGGGGGGACGACGACACCCCATTGCTGCCAAGCCCCCCCAGCCACCCCCCCGCTTCTTCACTTAACTAAACAAAAATCCGCTTTTATAACGAAAAAAGGGAGGGGAGGGGGGAATCTAATTTAATCCAGTATAAATTAAAAGTAATAATAATAAAGCGTCGTCGTCCCCCCCCAGTCCCCCAGATCGGAATTTCGAAGCGCCCACCGGGACATCGGCCAGAAAAGAGGAGAAACAGCCCCAAAAATCTGCGTATTTTTCAACGTTCCAAGCAAATTCGAGTTTGTCGAAAAGCTCTCACGCTGCTCAAGGCCCAGGTTTAACGCAATAATAATAATAATAATAATAATAAATAACAGTATATACATTTATGTTTTTATTTATATTTAAGAGCAAAAACTGCGTCAGAGGCGAGGGCTCAAACCCCACTGCCTCCGAGGGGAGGGCGCTTCTTTTCCCAGTCTCCTTTAGTAAACCAAAAAAAAACGGGGGAATTGGGGGTGAGGGGCAAAAAAAGAAGAAAAAAAAAAAAAAGGTTTCATCGCTTTTATGTGGCTTTAAAAGCATATTTTATAAATGTTTAATGCCTTCACGCCCGGACCTCCCCGCCGCTGTCCCCGGGCCGGGGGGTTGGCATGTCATAAATCAGGGAAATGCTAATAAAAAATAGAAAAAAAACAGGCTCGGGCGGGGCGGGGGGGGGGACAGCCCCCCCTCCCTGTAACTCCAGCCCTTCCTCCTCCTCCTCCTCCTCCTCCTCTTCCCCCGGCCGGGAGCCATCTTGTACAGCAGCTCCTGGCTGGGGCATCGCTGCTGCAAAACACCCTCCAAAAAAAGCAAAAAAAAAAAAAAAAAAAAACAACCCACCAAACCTCCGATCTAATATACGCGTTTTTCTAATTATTATTGTTATTGTTATTATTATTGTTGTTATTATTGTTATTATTTCTCCCTCTCCGGCGCGGTCCTGCGGGCGCGCCTGTTTTCCCACCGCTTTCCACATGAAATCCCAGCCGCCTCCTTTTTCTCCCCATTATTTCCCCCAATAATCCGCCCCTGCAGCTGGGGGGGACACACGCACCCCGCGATGGGGTGCTGCGAGTACCCCGTGCAATTTTTGGGGTGGCGGCCGCTCTCACATTTTCCTCCGGCGCAAAGCTTGGCCTCTTTCTCCAAAAATACCCGTTTTTATTAAAAATAATATCGGGGCGGGGGAAGGGGGTTGGGTTGTCCCGCGAGCAGCCGCACCGCGTTGTGCCCCCCCCCATTCCCATCCCCATTCCCATTCCCATCCCGATCCCGGTGCCCCGGGCTCCCGGCAGGTTCCCACGGTGCCGCCCGCCCCCGGGCCGCCCCCCGCCCCCCCCGGGGAGGGGGCACCCCCGCCCGCCCTGCGCGCCCGGCTCCGCTCCCTCCGTCTCTCCCCTCGTGCTTTTTCTTTAATTTTCTTTTGTTCCCCCCCCGCCCCCCCCCCCCCCCATTTATTCTCCATTTTGTTTTGGCGTTTCTTCCTGGTTTTCTTCCCTTTTTTTTTTTTTTTTTTTTTTTTTGGTTTGTTTGTTTGTTTTGTTGTTTTCCTTTTTTTTCCATCCTTCCCTTCTCTCCCCTTCCCCGGACGAACACGAAATTCCCGGTGGCCGTCCCGGTCCCCGCGGAGGCAGCGGAGCGGTGCGGAGCTCGCAGCCCCCAGCCCCGCACCGGGCACTGCCCCCTCCCTCCCGGGATGCAGGTAGGACCGGCGGAGGGGGGCGGAATCTGGGAGTGGGGGGAGCTGGGGGAGGCTCTCTGGAGACGTGGGAGGCAAAACAAACCGATGCAGCCCACCCCCAACGCGTCTCTCCCCGTTTTGGGGGGCTGCCAAGGCGTGCGGGGTGGGGGACGCTCACCCCTTCATTGCCAACCCAGCTCTCTACTTTGCACCCACACACTGGGCACAGGCCCTGCTGGACCCCCATCTGCTGGGACCCCCCCCCCAAATCCCCTTTTTTTTTCCCCACAATAAACCCCCACCCCGTGCTTTCCATCCTTAGCCAGGGGGGTGCTGTGCATCCTTTCCGCCCGCTGTTTTTAACGTGCTTACTACACGTTTTCAGGGTGTTTTTTGGAGCTATATTTAAAGCGTGCAGTCAGTGGCTGGATTTAGAAATCCAGGCATAAATCACATTAAAACGCGGACGGCGACGATCCCAACGCGTCGGCAAAGCTTTGCCCTGATTTCATTCCTTCTCCCCCCCCCCCATCCTAAAAGCTGAACCGAGTCGGAAACAGCAAGGTCCCATCCCCCCCAAATAAAACCCTGTAGGGACAGAGGTGGGATTTGAAGGCGAGGGGGGGCCCTGCTGGGGTTTATTCCAATGCATCCATGGTGATTTATTTATCGATGCGGGGGCTTGGATAATTCCAAAGCCTGGGGTCTCTCCCCACCCCAGCCCCTGCAATGAAGGAGCTGCCATCCGTGGGGAGGGGGCTGTGGAGCTGGGGGGGTCCCAATGAGGAGATCCCCCGGGAAACGGTTTGGGAACTGAGCGAAGAATTTCTGATTAATGACCAGAACAGCTCGGGATTTCAGTTTTCTCCATAAATCCTGGCTGATTATAACCCTTGTGCTCAGCCTGGCAGCGGGCTTTGCGTGGAGGGGGGAGCCCAAGAAAGAGCCCCCAGCAGGGGCTGTACCCAGTGCCTGGCAGCAGCTGGGAAGAAGGGAAAGGGGCCAGGGGATGCACAGGAATGGGGTTGGTGCCCTCCCCCCAGTTCACAGCAGTTCTGATCCCACAGCTCTGGGGTTTGTAAAGCCAAACATGTCCCAAACCAGGCTGGTTTGGAGTCCAAATAAAGTCTGATGGGTTTTTTTTCCTTGCCTGGCACAGGAGGGTATTGATGCACAATCCCACCCTGTTTTCATGCTCTACCACCTGTGCACTCACTTCCATCCCAAATCCCGAGCTGGGACCCCCAGTGCCAGGACCTGCCCCATGCTGGATGCCCTTGGCTTTCCACAACCTCCACCAATCCCCTGTACTGGGCTTTTCTCACAGCTAAACTGGCTCTTGGATGCATCAGGCTGGATTTTTTTTTTTTTTCCCCCTTTTACCCAATAATAACCTTTTTTCATCCAAGATCAGGGGAAAAAAATAGGCAGGGAGGAGGGCTGACATGCACAACCCATAGAGTGCTTTGAGAGGAGCACCAGCCCCAAAGCTGTAATTACTGCCTGCGTTTTTTGGCTACGGATCAGCTGCTAAATTGGTCGTAAGGCACGGAAACGGCAGTTACACCTTTCAGGGGAAAAAATGTGGTTTTAGTGGAGAAACGTGCATGGGAAACCTCCCCAAAACTGCAGTCCCCATACAACACCCAGCTATTACAGGCTCTGCATTTGGGAGTTTAAAACAATCCTCCGTCCAGGTGAGCTGAGCTCGGAATGACAAGACCTTCTGCATCAACAGAGTAAATTGGGGATTTTTCCCTTGATCTGTCAGTTAAATCAAAAATACCCTCCTGGATGCAGGACATGAGTGAGAGAGAGAGAGAGAGAGGCAGGAGCATGTGCTATTTTGAGGTTCAATATAAAATAGATACCCTTGGCTCCAGCAGTTCTCCGTAGCCCAGCCCGCTGGAGCTGCAGGTACTTTCGTATGCATACAAAACATTCTAAAATGGAAAATATTCACAGCTGCTCTCGCTGTTTTGACAGGGGGGAAGGAATCGCGGGGCATGTTAAGGAGATATTAAAAGCTGTGGTTTGAAGCTCCTAAAGCATTTACTCAGCGGGAGAGCCAGGGAAAGAAGTTTAGAAGTTAACTGCATACTTGTGTGCCTTTGCTCTGTCCTTCTTAAAATTCACCTCTCCTATCTGCTTCTAATTTAAACAAGCAGAGCCCTCCAGGAACTGGAAAATCCAGATTTGCAGCATCTCCCAGGGAAAGACGATTTCCTACGTGCCCCCCCCCAGCGCAAGGGTCCTGCTGAAGGTTAAACTCGTGAGTGCCTTTGGTTTTGCACCAAGTTAATCTCCCCACAAAATAAAAGACTGGGGAAATGTTGCTGAAAACTGCACTGATGTTGCCGGCTGGTCCCCGGCTCGCTCCCGTCCCTCTTCCAGAGCCAGACATGGATTTCACCACCTCTGCCAGCATTGAATGCTCATCCCCACACCGTGCCCTGGCCCACTTCAGCTTCCCTGCCTGACAACAGGGTAAAGCCGTCCACCTCCCCGGGGTACATTACGGTGGCTTAAAATTAACGCTCACAAACGCGTTTTCAGATCTCTCCTTGAAAGGCACGAGGAGCACTGGGTGTTAGCAGAATAGATCCTTCACCTCTTAACAGCTGTTAATTGCCATTAAAAGCAAACCTGCACAGCTTTATTGGAGCAGCACCTGAGTTTCCGTGTCGCACGCCGCGCGTTGCAAAGCCCGCGTCCGCCCTCGGTCGTGCTCTCCTGCACGTGCCGGCTGCCAGGACGAGGTGTGGTGGATAAATCCTGGCTCACTGGTGGCTGTCTTGCACTTTGGGGCCCTTTGGAGGGTTTCCTGGTGCCAGGTTTTTTTTTTTCCCCTTTTGTCGTCCCGCGAGTCGTTGCACCGGTTGCAAGAAGCTCAACACACCTTCCCTCGACTCGCAGCGGGAGAGAAGATGGGATGCAAGACTTGTTCCCAAAAATACCCTGAGGAAGCAAGCAGGAGCCTGCCCTCGAGGAACTGGGTCCCTGAGGGTGAATCCAGCCCGCAGCTGCCAGCAAAAGCACGTGCTGGGTGTCACAGGGATGGGAATAGCTCTCTGTGACCAGTGTGGAGTAAATCCAAGTCATGGACAGGCAGGGCAGGGGAGAGGCTGCCAGCACTGCTCCCATCCGCCGTGCTGGGGGTTCCTTCCCTGCTGCCTTTGGGGTTCATTGAGCTGATCCCTTCCATGGCATCCCCCATCACCCTGCAGCCCAGATCTGGCTGGAGGAGCCGAGCTCCAGGCAGCGGAGAAACCCTTGGGAAAACGCTGCGGCAGTTCTCTGGCTGTCCGTGAAGCCGCTGGCCCCTCACCTCCCTCACAGGTGCTTTGTGCACTCCCAAACATCCAGACCCACCCGGGAGTGCCCCGTGCCACCAAACTGCTGCTGCCAAAGCACATGGGGTGGATTCAGCCGGGGAAGAGGGGAAGAAGCCTCTGAGACTCCGAGCATCTTGTTCGACCCCAGGTTTTCCTCTTCCCCTGGAGCCAGCACAAGGAGGAGGTGTCCAGGGCTGGCTCCCAGGGCTATCCCTTCTCTTTTCCCATCACCCAGCCCTCTGCATGGGGGAAGGGGCGGTTGGACGAGACCTTTCTGCTCCACAAAGCTCGTCAGCCAGCGGCACCGGGCTTATAATTATTATTTCCTTAAAGACGAGCCGAGCAGCTTTAGACAAAAAAGTCCCCTCTTGTCGGAGCTGGAATTTGATGTCCTAACGACTGTTTTTGTACCGCGCCTGTTAGAGGAAAGAGCTCTGCAGGAGGGGGAAAGAGAGATTTAATTATAGAGCTGCATTGTGATTTTGCACACATAGCTGGCTGTTGTAATCAGGTTACAAGTGTATCTGATTTTCTTCCCTCCCCTCCCTCTTCCTCCTCTTTCTTTTCTTTCCTTTTTTTTTTTTTTTTTCTTTTCTTTCCCCTCCCCCTTTTTCCTTTCGGTAGTCCAAATTAGTTGCTTGTGTTTGGGTGTTGCAGAGATGAGCTGTTATTTGCCTTCACTGAAGATCTTGATCAAGGGGACTGTGTTTCCAAAGAACCTCGGCAGCTCTTTGCTGAAGGAAGGCAGAGGTTCCCAGCTCCAGCAGAAACCCTTGGGGCCGTGCTGAGCACTCGCATCCCACCGTCCCAGGGCTCCCTTCCCACCACCAAATTAAGGGGAGACACCCCTTAATATGATATTGATATATATATATATACACACACATATATATATATATCTGCCTTCCCCATGCTCCCCACCAAATTCCTTCACATCCAGGATTCCCTCAATAAACTGATGCACTTGAAGAGGAGGAGGAGCCCGAATTACCTTACCCGGGGCAGGAGAAGAGAAAGAGAGGAGACAAGAACCTTTTTAAAAGAAACTTAATATTTTCCCTATCTGAGGCAAGTGATACCACACTGGGATTGGGGGCTGTTGTTGGGTTCATTTAGGAATCCATTGTTGTCCATGTGAATTCTTTTTTACATTTCAAATAACAGGATTATTTCCCCAGGGGGTAATATCCTGTAATTTGAACACAATAATGGGAATAAATTACTTACTTAGAACTAATAACGACAGCCTGATTCCAATATATATAGGAACTGTAACAGCTTTGGTTAGTTAAAGTGTAATTGTGTCGACGGATGACATTTTCTTTCAAAGGAATCTGAATGACTTTTAATTAAATTTGCTGGGGGTGGGGAGGAGAGGGAGAGATACACTGGGAGATCTCAGCTGCGGAGGCTGTGGCTGGTCCCAGCCTTGGTGCCCCGAGTCCGGCTTTGCCCCAGGCTGGGTGTTGTGGAGTTTAAAGAGCAGGAACAGAACGGAGGAGAAGGAAACCAGCACCAAACCTCCACAGCCCAGGGATGGTGGGATGGAGGGGTGGGGAGGATGAAGAGGGGCAGTGAGGCTGGAGGGATGGAGAGGATGGAGGGGCTGGAAGGATGAAGCCCAGCCCATTCCCGAGCTCCAGCCTGGCAGAGGGCAGGGCAGTGCCCATATCCTGCCCTGGGGCACCACGGAGTTGCCTCTGCCTTTGCTGGGAAACAGAGGAGCTGAGGGAGGGCAGGAGGCAGCAGCAGCCGGGCAGGGCAGCTCTGCTGCTCACACTGGAGCCTCAGAATCCCAGAATGGTTTGTGTTGATAGGAATCTTGAAACCCATCTTGTTCTACCTCCTGCCCCAAGCAGAGACACCTTCCACTGTCCCAGGTTGCTCCACAGCCCCGTCCAGCCTGGCCTTGGACATTTCCAGGGATCCAGGGCCAGCCGCAGCTTCTCTGGGAAACCTGTGCCAGGGCCTGCCCACCCTCACAGGGAGGAATTTCTTCCTCATATTTAATCTAACTCTGCCCTCTGTCAGCAGGATGCCATTCCCCTTTCTCCTGTTTCTCCATGCTTGTGTCCAAAGTCCCTCTCCTGCTCTCTTGGAGGCCCTTTAGGCACTGGAAAGGGCTCTAAAATCTCCCTGCAGCCTTCTCCTCTCCAAGCTGAACACCCCAGTCCAATATAGTTACCTCAGCCCAAGGGTTCTCCAGCAGCTCTGACGAGGGGGATCTGCAGCAGCAGCTGTGCATCCCAGCTCCTCGCCCTCACCCCAAATCTCCCCTGCAAGCCCCGGGCTCTGCACATCTCCTCACCGCTGCCTTCAGTGCCAGCCGCTCCTCGGGTTTGGTTCTGAATCAGCAGCACGCGAGGTTCCCTTCAGAGGCAGGGAAAAAAAAAAAAAAAAAAAGAAAAGAAAAAATAAGCTGCAGTGTGCAGAAAGCCAAGTTCCTGCCCCGAAATCATCCTGGAGAGGAGCGGCGTGCTGCTGCCAGCAGCTCCGGCCTCCTCCAGGACTCATTTTCCTCTGTTTATCTTGAAAATATTTCTGCGCTGAGGTCCCACCCCGCGCGGCGGAGCCCTGCGAGGCCGCCTTCAGCCTGACACACGGCCTCTTGTTTATCCACGGCGAGTTTTACAAATAGCTTATTAAGCCCAGAGGTCTGTTTGCTGGAGGAAAACCTCCCGGAGCAGCTCCTGCAGCCCCTCCCGAGGCTCCTGCCAGCTGTGCCCCCTCCCAAAACCCCTCTGATGTGCATCCAGGGGCTCGGGCCTCTGTGGCTGCAGACACCAGAGTCTGCCGGGTTTGGGAATCGCTCCTGCTTTGATAAAACAACCAGAGTGCTGCTGATGGGTCTCCCACCACTCTCACCCCCTCCGTGTTCCCAGGTTGATGTCCCAGGTGGGATTTTGGCGTGGCACAGGGATGCTGTGGCACTGCCAGCTCTGGTTGATCCCACAGAGGAGCTAACAGGAAATTTTTGCCTTTTACAAAACGCCCCCTGCAAGGGCTGCTGGATTTGGGGGGGGTTGGAGGAGTTTGGGTTGCAGGAAAAATATTTTAAGGGTTGCTGAAAACACGTCCAAAGCCATGAGAGATGAGGACAGCTGGATGCTGTGCATGGTGGTCCTGGCAGGAGCCCAGTGGGACCGTGCCTCCAGATTCCCACCTGGCCTGGCATCCCCAGGAGGGAGCTGGGATGGGGGTTTCAGCCCACGGCAAACAGTGTCAGGGGTGTCCCACTGGGCTCCAGCCTGACCACGGGCACCTCTCTGAGCACAGGGACCATCAGACCCATTCCCAAGCACCTCTGGCCCTGCTGCCACCGCTGTCCCGTGCAGGAGCCTGGCTGTGCCCAGTCCCCAGCATCCCATCCCATCCCATCCCATCCCATCCCTGCCCATCCTGGGCATCCCCTCCCCAAGCCCCCCTAAAGCGCCGCTCCCGGAGCCTGCGGCCGGGCAGAGCCCCGTAACACAGCGACATTCACGGCCCAGCTGAGGAGATTGAGTTACCTGCCCCTGGAAGAATAAAGGAGGCATTCAGCCATTTTTTTAAAAGTCTTTTCCCCTGCCAAGGCCAGACACGGCGGTGACGGTGGCGCACAGAGGAGGGGAAACACGAGCCCTCACCTCTCCCTGCGAGGGTGACCCCGATGTGCCCCACATCCCCCTCTTCCCCGACCCTTTAACACCCAGGGAAGCACATGCTTTGCTCACCCGTCACGAGCTCCCTTATCTTTTAATAAAACCTTTAAGAGCAGAAGTCAGGCAATGCCGGCACAAAGGCAGCTCAGCCTCCTCCCGGGACATTAATCATTTTCTTTGACACGTTTTGCTAATTAGCCAAAGCGTTTGCCTCGACAGGGGAGAAACTGGGGCCTGGGAAAAAAATAAAATAAAAATTAGAAGGAGGGGGAGAGGTGGAAAGGGAGGCAGAAATGGGGGAAGAAGGAGTTGACGTCACCTCCCTGTAATCCGGCATCCCTGGGCATCACCTTGCTGGGAGAAAAACCAGTCCCAAGCCCATCCCAAGGATTTTGGGATCCCAAGAGCTGCAATACACGTTTCACCTTCCCCATCCTACTCCTGGTTACCCCGATAGTGCAGATTGCAGCCTTGAAGGGTTATTTGAAACACTCTGGTTGGAGGTTTAACTGGTGGCTTTATCTTTTACACGGCTGTTAATCCTCGGGACACATGTTTCCTATCAGCCCTTGATATTTAAGATACTATAAGTGTCTTATTAAATCCCAGGGACTGGCTCCATGCAGACCTCTCCCCCCAGGGCCTGTCCTGAGGACATCCCAAAGGCAGATGGCACAGATTTGGGGTGTAGAGTGTGTTATAATCAACAGGGAGAGAACGAGGGTGGGGTGAAGGCTCCTCTGCACGGGAATTCGGCTCCCACACAGGAGGGAACTCCTCACAGTTTTTAAAAACACGTTATTTGTAAGGGTTTTCTGGCAATGCTGTGGTGGCCAGTGAGCCCATCTCTGGCAGGACTGGCTACTCCCTCAGCATGACTTCTTTGTCTGAGTCTGACTCAGTTTTCATAGGACTTGGTGTTTTCTAGGGGAGATATACCAGAGAGAGAGCAACTCGCAGTCAATTCCCTCTGACCCACAGCATTCAAAATACAAAATCCCAAGGAGAAAGCATTGCCTGCTCACCCCTCCCTCCAGCCCAGCATGGCAAAATACTGGCTCCTGTCCCATTCCTGAACATCAGCTCTCCATCCCAGCTCCTTAGGGAAGGGCAAGGCAGAAAACCACACGGCACAATCCCCTTTTCTCCACAAAACCAAGTGTAAGAATGACAAAATTGTGTGGTACAGCTCCTCACATGATGTGAGGACACCCCCCTGCCCACAGCAACTGTCCCATCCCCATCCATGGGTACAAGGGAGCGGGAGCAGCATCCCAGAGCCGTGTCAGTCCTTTGGGGAGTGTTAAAACAACAAATCCCAGCCCTTTGCTCCTCTCCAGCACAAGTTTCTCATTGCTGTGGGATGACACACACCACCTCCTCCAAAACAAGGCACTGTATTATTATTCTGTTTCTAATTTGGGGGTTGGAAATGATTTTCCACGCCAGATTCCAAACTAAACCATCACCCCCCCACCTCAAAAAAAAAAAGAAAAAAGAAAAGAAAAATTGCTGATGTGCTTTCCAGAGAGTGGTGGCATGGTCAGTGCTCTGTGAGGAAAGGGTGAAGGTGTGGTACACAGCAGAGAGCGCCACAGAACATCCCTCATCCCTCTCGATGCCTTTTTCCAAGAAAAAATATTTTCAAGGAGCCAATTCCGTTAAATACAGAGCTGGCCCAGACTCCTGCTGCAGCCGGGTCTGGGATGGGCTGGTCCTACTGGGAAAGGGCCGTGCTCCATCTCTGCCCTCTGAAGGAGGAGAAGCCGTGGAAGGTATCTGGGAAGCAGCGTGGTGCTGGGAACTCGATGGGAATCAGCATCATTCCCATTCCCAGTGTTTTAACACAAACCTGCCAATGGATCCCGCTTGCTTCCTGCGAGGCGTGGAGGAGCCAAGCCACACAGCGAGGTCTCACTGCTCCGTGTCCTGCCTGGCCTTGGGGACAGCGGGGACACCCAGGACAAGCCCGGATGAGTCCCCAGCCCCATCACCCCACAAACCTTGCGGGGGGATTTGGGGAGCCCCACGCAGCTGGCGGTGCTGGCAGGAGAGTGGAAACCAACACGCAAGGAGCCGGTGGAAACCCTCCAAGCTTCCAACGCCGTTGTATAAGAGCCACTCAAAAATACTAATCCCCCAAAAATTCAACCCTGGGGGCGTGACCAGGCTGCCTCCCAAGCAGCCGACGGAGCGTGGATTGCTCAGCTTGCGCACATCCAGGGGGGAAAACGCCTCCAGGTGAGAGAGCTCCTCAGGAAGGTCGGGGTCCCAGATGTTTTCATACCAATGATCCTTTAAAAAATAAATAAAATAAAATACAGATGAGCGAGGCACGGAGGCAGGATCACCCGACATGCTGAGCGCCGCTGCAAAACAAGTGGTTTTTCCATGAGTCACCGGTGGAAAGACCAGATCAGGCGTCCCATGGGTGGGCTTGGCCGGAGCCACGGCCGGGAGGATGCTGCGGGTGCAGCCCCTTCGCTGCCCGGCTCTCAGCTCTCCCTAGGCGGCTTTGGGGTGGATTCCATGGAATCCCCGAGGGCCCGAGGATGCGGGGATGCATCCTGTGCTGCTCAGGCGTTTGTCCCGTCTGTCCCCAGCCACTGGCGCTCCCCGCGGAGACCAAACGCGTGCCCTTCGCCGTGACCTCGGGGCTGCTTCCTTGCTCCTCCTCTGTTCCCCTGCACCTCCCCGAAATCCCTCCCGAGGGACTGAGGCAGGCAGCGGCAGAAACAGAAATAAGAAGTGCGGAAGGAGCGCCCCGAAACAAACGGGGTTTGTTTTATCGGCGGCGAGAGCGATGACAGGCAGCGCAGGAAGTCCCCGGGAGCGTAAATCCCACTGGGAATGCGTGAAACCAGCGCGTTCCCTTCCACGGGCCGGGTGGGAGGTCACGGGGAGTTTAGGGAGTCTGGGGTGGGGTGTTGTAGCGCCCAGGGCAGGGTGCCCGAGGCGGCCCGGGAAGGGACGGGATCGCATCCTCGGGAGCGCTGGAGCTCCGTCCCGTCATCGGCACCAGAGCGACCCTGGCTGCGTTGTGGGTACAGAAACGGCACGTACTTGTTGCTGGCCGGGTTTCCTGGCGCTCCCCGGCAGGATTTGGCTGCGCAGGAATTTGGAAGCCGCCTTTAAATGCAGAAAGAAATGAGAAAAAGCTGGGAGCGACTTTGTGAGCGGAGTTCAGCAGATCCCAGCTCGGCGGCGGAGCCCCGGCCGCCCTCTCCCGACCGGGGCTGAGCTCGGATCGCTGCCAGGGATCGCGCCCTCCTCCCTGGGAACATCGAGGAAGGCTTCTCAGAGCCTTCCACGCCTTCTCCTCCCCCCGCTCCCCAAAAAGCCTCCTTGGCCGCGATGCCCCTCAGCGCCCAATTCTCTTGGGGTGATCCCAGCCATGGATTGTGCTGCTCTGAAAGTCCCTAAATCCCCCGGGACTGCCAGGGCTCTCCCCTGCGCTCTCCTCATGGATGCACCGGCTCAGCCGTGGTCTTACACCAGGCTTCACTGTCTTATTGCTCATTTGGGGGGAATCAGGAGGAAAGGGATGAAAAAAGAGACAAGAGGCGCTGGTGTGCTCTAAAAGTCAACAGCAAAAACGTAGAGAAATTAAAATTCACCCCCAAATCTCCTCTAGATGCTCAGGAAGGTGCTTCCCTACCTCTGGAGCTTTGCATGGGGGGCTGTCCTCATCCAGAGTCGGTGCTGGGTCATTTTGGTTCCACGCCCTTCAGGAGTCCAGCTCTGGCTCTTCACAATCCCAGATCCATTTTCAGGGATTTGTCAGCTTCATCCTGGCTCTTTGTATTTGTGGGAAACTCGGAGTTTCTTAGGAAAAACAAGCCCAGTGCCTGTGATGTTCCTCAGTTTCCCCAGTGACACCCCGGGGTGGGGAGGGTCCTGGTGATGGATGATACCCAACCCTGCGTCACCAAAATCCAGATTGCACCTTTTCCTGGAGGCCCCGAGGTGCAACAGCCAAGAACTTTCCACCCCAGTGATTTTTTTTAATCTCATTTAGAAGAATATTTTTAATTACTGGTGCCATTACCCCGCTCCCTTTCTGTGTCAGCACAGCCTCTCCATGGCGGTTTAAAGGCACTGAACTCACACACCTTCCTCAAAGCATCCACTGGGAAAAGCAACCGGCCTCGATGCCCTGTCAGAGGGAAGGGGAAGCCCAGAAATCCTGGAGGCAGGATTCCTGCAGGAATAAATATGCTCAGGATATACCCCAAAGCCATCAGCTCTGGGTTCCCCAGCTCCCTCCTCATTGAGGGACAGGGACCAACACGGGGACCCC
This sequence comes from Hirundo rustica, assembly GCF_015227805.2. Lineage (NCBI taxonomy): Eukaryota > Metazoa > Chordata > Aves > Passeriformes > Hirundinidae > Hirundo > Hirundo rustica. The sequence goes on from NC_053464.1 coordinate 13,134,314, forward strand.
CTGCCACAACCTCTCCAGCTCCCTATATTTGTCCCAAATGGATTTTCCTGCCTTTTTTTTTTTTCCCTGGCTCAAGCACCATCCTTTCCTACAGCACTTGGGACACGACAAACATTATTCAACATTGTTCGTTATTCTAAGATATATATTCTATACCTTAGACAGGTTTCATATATTAATCTTTTAACTCCCAAACTGAAGCTTGCAGGGGAAAAAATCAAGTCTGGTGGGAATGGGATGCCAGCCACAGCACTCCCTGGCTCTCAAGCATCTCCTTTGGCTTCTTGAGCCTCATTTTGGGAAGCAAACAGCTTCTCCATACTGGGTTTGGTCTTGTGCTGCCTCTCCCTGATGAAGAAGCCCTTGAATATTGTGGAAAGGGCTCAGCTTTGCTTTGGTGAAAAGCTGCTTTTTGAAAAAATTCAGAACCCAGCTTCTGTAGGAAAAAAAAAATAGATGGTTTGGGATGACCAGGGGTGCTCAACAGGGAGTCAGGGCTGGATTTGCAGCCCCCTCCCCTCAGTGTGCCCATCAGCCCCCCAGAAAAGCCAATTTTGCTCATTGCTAATAACTCCCTGCAAAGAGGGGAGGGAAGAAAATTCCCTTCGTGCCCTCAGTGATGCAGAGACGAGGAAATGTCGTTAAACTAAAGCAAACAAACGAATCCAGAGGCAAAGAGAAAAATCACATTATCCCCAAGCATAAATCCTGGAGAGGGGTATTTACAGGCTGAATTGCCAAGTGCATTGGAACTGCAGAGCATCCGAAGAGCAGATAGCCATAAAGGCAGACAACGGCCCTGGAAAAATGCTTTGATTAGGATCTGGGCAGCATTCAGCCCAGATGTTCATTTGTCAATGGAAGAGGGATGGGGGGGAGGTGAGAAAGGCTTTAAATTAATCTTTACAACTAGAAAGGAGCTTGTAATACACACCATATGGGGAGCAACGTCCTTGGAGCCCCCTCTCCTCCCCCTGCGCTCGGAGCCGGGCTGGGACCCTGCGGCCGGAGCGTGTCCTCCCTGTTCCCCTCCTGTTTTCTCCATGCACCAAACACCCCAGGAGCCCAAACCCCTTCCACATGTGCTTTTTTCTTTTTTCTTTTTTTTTTTTTTTTTCACTTTGAACAAAACAAACTGCAATTCCTCTTATTACACCAGATCTCTCTTATTATCCCCCCCCTCCTCTCCCTCCTCCAGACCCCGGTACCTGCTCCCCTCTCCCTCCAATATCCACACGTGGGGGTTGTTTTTAACCCTTCCAAGCTGCAGGCAGGGGTGAGGTGGGGGCTGCGTGGGGAGAGGAAGGACGAGGCTGTTTATTAAACGCCAACCATTCAAATTAATTCCCCTAATGGACTCACCGACATCATGGTGTGCATTTAAATGAACGCTTTGTCATATTTCATAGCCAACCTGCAGCTCTCTGCAGAGCAAACCTGCTGGAAAGCCAGGAACAGCAGCAATGACAGCGACAAGCCTACGGAGAGATAAATAAGAATGAAATACAAATCCCAAACGCAACATGGAGGGGGAGAATAGAGAGCCCAGGAAGCGCTTGGAAATTTGGAAGTGCGAGCAAGACCCCAGGCAGGGCAGAGGGAGCTGTGTGACGGCAGTGGGAGATGCTTTCCCACGTGGGAGGGGGAAAAATCCTCTTGCTGCTGGGGCAGGAGGCACCAGAGAGCCTTTGGCTGGGATGGGGAGCCTTGGCCAGGCCAGCGCAGAGCTGGAGTTTCCCGGCTGGAGTCTGGGCTGTGTTTGCTCCACCAAACCCCTGAGGAGCCCCACCACGGCCAGGACCAACCCCAGCACCCCAGCTCAGCCACAGAGACCCAGCAAGGAGGGAAACCCTCCAGCATCCTGCATCCCCCTGGACCAGCAGTGAGGGGATGAGGGTGGAGGTGCCTGGCCAGCGTCCCTCCTCCCAGCAGGGGCTGGATGTGAAACCCAACCCCTCCCGGCAAGCTGTGACCGCAGAGCCGAGTGTCCCAGCTCCTGGCAGAGCGTCCCCGCTGCTCCTGAGTAAAGAGTTCTTCCCCCCAGCTCCCCTGGGACAGCCACAGGTTACTCACCTTGGCTTCAGCTTCAAGAGATGCCGGCCTTTTAATCAGCCTGGTGGAAATTTGGTGTGTGCACACACAGCCCCCACGTGCAGCACAAGGTATCTCCTGCTCCTCTGGTTCCTTTTCTCCCCCCACCTTTTAGAGCTGCGGAGATTCCTCTCCACCTCTGAGGGTTCTTCTCCTTTTCTCCATCCTGTCCTAGGCAGCTTCTGTGGGATCTGGAGGATGAGGAGGGGCTGGGGGCAATATTGCTGCCCCACTCCTGTTGGGCACGCTGGCATGACCGAGGGTTTTCACACACCACGAGGGGCAAGGGAAGGGGGAATTTTCATGGTCTAGGGCAGGGATGCAGGGAGCAGCCCCAGCCACAGGCTTGGTGCAGGCAGGAGAGCAGAGGGAGCAGTGAATGCTGGCAGCCAGGTCTGCCCCATCCTTCCAGCGCCTCTGCACGCTGGGGTCCCTGCATATGGATGGGCCAAGAAAGGAAAAATCAGAGTCCCAGAAGGAAGGGACCCCAAAGATCATCTCATCCCATCCCCTGCCGTGGCAGGGACACCTTCCACTGTTTCAAGTTGCTCCTGGTCCAACCTGGCCTTGGACACTGCCAGGGACCCAGGGGCAGCCACAGCTTCTCTGGGCAGCCTGTGCCAGGGCCTCCCCACCCTCGTGGGGAAGAATTTCTTCCTAAAATCTAATCTAATCCGGCACTGTTTGCAGAAGGTTCTCATTTAGGGAAACATCTGGAGTCAGCACTTCTCCCCCAAAGGGCAGAGAAGGGTTCAGAGGACACCAGCCCTCGTGCTGGGGAGGAAGAGGAGGAGGAAGGAGCCCATTTTCCACGTCCCCTAAGGAAGGGACACAACGTATGGTGCCTGTTACCTGGAGCAAGGTAACCCCAGCCAGGAGATCTGCTCCTCCAGGTCCCAAAGCCACGGCGGCCAAGCGAGTGTTGGCAGTGCCCAGGGTCCTCCCAGGGCCGAGGGGACAGCCAGGTGTGGCTGCAGGACCCTGGGGACCCGAGGGGACAGGAGGAGCGGGGATGCTTCTGGTGCCCTGGGCTGTGGGTGTGCAGGGCTGTGGCTTTCGGAGGGACAGCGCACCTGGGGACGTGGCTGGTGTCACAGCACAGCCAGGGGATGTCACTCCTTTGTCCAGCTCCTCCTGGGCCTTTCCCCCGACTGTCCGTGGCCCCAGAGCAGGAGCATCCCCCAGCCGGCAATACCTGGGCTGCAAACAGCGCCCTTCCCTCCAGCCCGGGGGATCCCAGGCGAGGAAAGCTCCTGTCCCATCGCACCGCGGCCCGCAGGAGATGGCAGGGCCGGGCTGCGGTGACACCGGGCTGCGGTGACATCTGCTGGGCTCCCGCTCGGAGCCCCCCCAGCCCCCCGGGCACAGCCCCCAGCAGGAGCCGCTCCCTCCAGCCGCGGCTCCGCTTTTCCAGCCCCAATCCCACCCCGATCCTCTCTCCAGCTCCCGCTCAGACACCTCCGCACCTCATCCCTCACCAGCTCCCGGGAAAGCCTCTTTGGCCAGGGGAGAGGAGCAGCACCCAGAGGGAGGGAGGGGTCCTGGGGGTGGTCTCGCTGCTCCTGAAGAGACCAAAGACTTGAAAAAAACCTGCATTAAGGGAGAAAAATGCACAAATTAGGAGTGAGGGGGGGGAAGCAGGGGCTGGGCAGGGAGGGGGGAGTTGTTTATCTAGAGCTGATTTTGATTTTCCTCTTTCAAATATCAGCAGGATGCTGAGCCTCGCCTCGTTATGCAAATAGAAGCAATTAGAGCTCACCCAGGCTCTGCCCACGTGATGGTTTATGGCACTCGCAGAAATCCTTCCTGCTGCATGAGAGGAATGACAACAGCTCCCCGTGCCTGCTCCAGCCCCGCCGCGGCCAGGGACACGGGAGGGCTGGAGAAGGGAGCCCCAGAGCCGGGACAACTCCCCCATCACCACCCCCAGACCTCCCAAAGTTCTCCGAGGAGGATTTTCCAAAGGAAGAGTCTTCTCCTCTTCCATCGACACACCAACCCAGCCACCAGCAAGTCTCACCGGCTCTTGGGATGTGAGAGGAGGAGGGATGGAAGGGGAAAGCATCGCTCCGAAGCCTTTTTCCCCACCAAGCCGCAAAGCCAGCTCCCAGGAGGGAATTGGTTCCCTTTGGCACTCTGGTCCGAGCGGATGCGCTTTGCTGAACTCCGGCAGAAGGAGGCAAAGCAAAACGTCCTAAAATCCCTGCCCTGGGTTGGAAAAGCACAGAAAAGCACAGAAAAGCACAGGAAAGCACAGAAAAGCGCAGGAAAGCACAGGAAATCCTCCCCCACACCAGCCCCGGTCCCAGCTCGGCCGCAGCAGGAGGTGGTGGTGGCTCCATCCCCTTCCAGCACTTCACCTCCCCAGGGCCACGCACCGACCTGCAGGGACCAGACACGGGAGCGTGAATCAGGCTGGACTCCCGTAAATCCATCACCTCCCTCCTGATTTACATCCAGGTAGCCGGGAGGATTTACTCCCAGTACCTGCCTTGAGTTCTCCACCCCGAGAGGAGCACAGGAAAAAGGAAAAAAAGACAGGCTCTTTCAATATTGATCTCGCCCCTAAATCTCTCTCTCTTTTTTTTTTTTTTTCCCCTTCTTCTTTGGATGCAAATGGAGATTGATGAGCCCAGGCCAGCAGCTCCTCACCTCTGAGGGTCATTTCTCTGTGTTTCATGGGGGGAGGAGAGGGCAGTGGGATTCCACAAGCCCACAGAGGCCATCACCCCCTCATCCATGGGCAGGAGAGCTCCCAGCACCTGGCTCAGCCAAGGGTGGGGTGAGGAACATCTTCATGGATGGAGTGGGATGGAGATCCTTGGATCATTTCACACTGATACTGCATTAAAGCCAGCAAGCATCCCACAGGAGGTCTCCAGCCTTCGTCCCTGCTCTGACTCCACCCATGACTCCATCCCTGCATCAGCAGCTCCTTCCAGGGCTCGTAGCTTGGAAGAACAGCACGGAGCCCTTTCCATCCCTCCAAACCACAAACTCTCCCTCTCACAGGGCGAGGCAGAGTGCCATCGCCATGGAGAGATGGAATTGTGCAGCCTCAGGAGCAAGACCCTCATCCCCAGCCTGAAGGACACCCAAAGCTTCAGGAATGCCCCAGGCACCCAGCAGAAGCAGCAGGAGCGGGCAGGGAGCTGGGAAAGGGCCGAGTCAGCACCTGGAGTCGCCCCCAGCCAGGCCATTCGTCAGGCAAAGGTTGGGAAGGAGCTTTCCTTCCATAGCAGGGCCGGGCAAATAATTCATAGCGGATAAATAATTCACCGGGAGTTTAGCCGTGCTCTGGCAGCGGATTGCCCGCGAGCTGTTAGCAATTATCCCGCTTTTATTTGCGACCCCGGATTTTTTTTTTTTTTTTTAGGTGAATTATTCAGACAAGACGTTGCCGGGCTGAGGAAAAGCCCGGGGAAAGGAGAGGATACCTGAGACAGGAAAAATCATCGTCAGGAGGAGTCAGTGGCCGCGGAGGACGCGGTGTTGTTGTGATTATTTCGCATCCGTGGTGCCGGGAACGCCCAGCACCGGAGCCACCGGATCCTTGGGTTTCCACCCGCTCCATTCCCAGCAGAGAGCCCTTGGACATCCCTGTGCTTTCAGTTCCCTACCAGCGAATTCCTCTGCTCAGGGAAGAGGAGGTGAAGGGGAGACGGCGCTGGCAGAATAAATTCAGGTTTCTGTGTGGATGAGCGTCTCCCAGATTGCTTTAATGAGGCATCTCCCTGGTTCTCCCAGCTGCGGAGATGCTCCCTGGCTCCTCCACGGCCACACGAGCCCCAGGTGGTGGGGACACCCAGGGGTGTCTAAACTCATCTGGAGCCATCAGCCAAGGGCTTGGCCCCCACTGCCTGCAGCGAAAACACAGAGATGGGATTTGCAGGGAAAGATTGCCAAAACACTCGATTCAAGGAGAAAAGGAATTTTCCTGAAGGACAAAGCAAGGCTTCCAGCAGGAAATAAGAGCGGCAGAGTTGCAGGAACGCAGGGAATGTCACAGAGAGGCTTCTCAGCCTCCAGACACCGGACCTGCTCCTGCTCCAAGCGGGGTTTGGCTCTTCCCTTGCCTGGAACAGAGGATCCCCTACAGCAGTGAGAGCAGCAGCCTCTGGCCCTTCCCCAGGCAGTTCCATCTGCTCTTCATTCCCAGGAGATGCTGGAGGAGAAGACTCAGGGCCAGGCTGGACAGTGCTTGGAGCAACCTGGGGGTTTGAAAGGGATGGTCTTTAAGGACCCTTCCAACCCAAACCATCTGGGATCCTCTGAACCTCCCCACAGGCACAGCCATGGATTCCAGCAGCCGGGCTGGAGCCACCCCTCTGCAACATGAGGACACCACAGGACCCTAAACCTCCCTGAAAACATCCAGATGGACTGAAGAGTCTAATAATAGTGATAAAAACAAATACAATCTCACAGCCGGGTATTTCGGAGCCCACCTTGTGATTTCAAGGGTTTAACTGACATTTACTCCTCAGGGCTGGTGGCGGCTGTCCCAGCAACGTGACCAAGTGTCCTTGTCCCTTCCCGTGGTGGGGAGCAGCGTTGGCAGAGCTGGCAGCCGCTCTCCTGCCTCCCCAGGGCCACTCCAGGTCTGCACAGTGCCCAGGGACACAGCAAAGCCCTCTCCCCTCTGCTTTGGAGCGTCCCCACCCACGGCACAAAGCGTTCCCCCGAGCCAGGAGCTTTGGCAAACTCCCCTCCTCACCGACTGAGGCTTTGCGAGGCTCCTGGATTAACAAACCTGTCTCTCCACGAGCCAACTGCTACAGGCTCCGGATCAATGGAACAGGTGGAAAAGAAGAAAAGCGAAATAAATTTGCATGACTGTTGTTCCCTGACGGACGTTTGATTCCACAAAAGGAACACGTCTCCTCTGGCTGGGCTGAGATCCTCAGCAGCACCAACCATTCTTCTGCTTTCTCTTGCACTGCCAGTCATGCATTTCAAATTGTTTTTAAAAAGAGAAAGGAGGAAAGCGATCACCTCGGGAGATGCTGACTCGGAGGCGCAGTCCCGTGGGGAAGGAGGAGGTTCCAGACCCGCACCAGCTGCTTTCCAGGCTGCTAGAGCCCACCCAAAGGAGGATGGAACCCAAGGATTTTTCCCACTGACTGGAAGGGACTCGCTCCTGGGTGTCACCTGCTGCCTTCCTCCAGACGCTCCTCACCCTCGCCTGCTCCCCGCTGACTCCCAGGGTGTTCCTCAGGAACGTCCCAGGATGATCCTCGGCACACAGCCACTTCCGTCTCAGCTGGGACAGCCTGTGCAGTCTTGGTGAGTTAATCCACGATATTTCACCCAAATTTGATGAGGGAGTGATTTAGTACACGCTGCAGCCTGGCAGGGGGACAGCCAGTGTCCCTGGCAGGAGGGAGACACGGCAGAGCTTTGGGAGCAGGGAATAACCCCAGGGCTCAGAAGTCCAGGAGAATTTCCCGCTCCCTTCTAAGACTGCCCAGGGGCCTTCATCAGGCTCTGTGGGAAGACTGGAGGTGGAAAAACCCATTGAGCAGTGGGAAGGGGAGCCAGTGGCCAGGGGACACTGGGGACTCCCTGACCACCCACACCAAGCCTCTCTTCAGGTACCAGTGGTTCTCCATCCTTGCTGGGTCTCTGTCTGGGCCTTGGCTGCACCCCCTTCCCCAGGGTTGGGGGGCAAGACCCAAAGGAACCCCAGCAGGAACCTCAGCACCCACCCCACCACTGAGCCAGGGGCTCAGCCCCTCCCCAGGGCTGGGGTCTCCATGAAGATCTCCCTGAGGTGGAGCCTCCTGCCGATGCCAGAGGGGCCCTGGGACCTGCTTGGCTGCCAGAATGCAGCTGGGCTGGGCCGGTGGGAGCTGCAGCCAGGCACTGGCACATAAATACACCATCCCGAGCCTCAGTGGATCGGGGAGCAGCCCATGGACACGAGGAGACCTGCCCTGCCCCATCCCATCCCGTCCCACCCTACAGGAGCCGGCTCACCAGGAATCCCCCACGCGTCAGAGCTTCACCAGTGAGAAATAAGGGAGGAATGTGGCGGTTCTGCCCCCAGGATCTGCCAAGTTCCTGTCAGAGAAGCAAAATGAGGAGTCTGGAGATGCTGGTGCCCTCACCCCTGCCAAGGCTTGCCCCTGTGCCCCTGCCCCTGGGAGTGACAGCGAGAGTGCCCAGAGCTCCCGCCCCTGCACGGCCCCAAGGAGAGGATGGGGCACCCCAACACCCCCAGGATGGGGGGAGGAGTACAGGCAATGAAAAAGAGCTTTTGTACAAAACACAGATTGATCCATCCCAGCTGATGTGAGAGGAGAGGAAAGGGAGGAGGGAAGAGCAGCAGCTGGGATTTCGGAGAACAATGTGGGGAGAAAGAAGAAAGAGGGAGGAAGATGAGTGCGGTTGGGTCGCCCGTGGTTGTCAGCCCTTTTCGGGGGGAGGGCAGTGGGAAAGTCAGTGATCAGCCAGATCTGAAACCAGACAAAACCATTTCCACATGCCAATAAAACCCAGAGCGTGGAGGGTTTGCAGGGATCTGGGGGCCCCATGCTGCCTCTAAAACAAACCAGAGGAGCTGGGAAGCTCACCCAGGCAGGAGCTGGGACGTGGGAGGGAGCGCAGTGATGGCATCTGACCTTTCCTTCCTCACCATCCTCCCCCTCCTTGCCCACTGCAGCTCATCCCTCCTGGCACTGTCTGTATCGAAGGGACACGTGGAAGACGACTGGGCAGCACAGACACTGCTTCGTGGGGCTGGTGATGGCCCTGGGTCTCCCACGTGGGTCACCTGTGAGGTGGGTGGGCTCCAGAGCGTGGGATTGGGGATTGAAAGGCTGGAAATTTCCCTGCTGCCCTGGGACAGCCCCTCCCCGGGGAGCCCGACGGCCCCAGCCCTCCCCATGCTGGGATGGGGACATTCTCCAAGCCACAGGTGACAGGGACCTGCTCCCACCTGTGGTGACCTCTGCTGAGCGTGTCCCTCGCCCTGGCCGAGTCAGGCAGCCGCAGCTCCCCGTGCAGCCCCGGCCGGAGAGGGAAGCGGCTGCGGCGATAAATCACCCCGGCGAGAGCACAGCGCCCACCGCCCGCTGCCAGGCTGTAAATCTGCAGCAGCAGGAACCAGAGCCTCTTATCAGGAGAGGCCACGCTCCCTCCCCAGCCCGGCTCAGCCCTCGTGCTGCCCACGTGGGATTCCCAGGGAGAGGAAGGGGGTGCCGGGTCACCCCCCAGCCTCATCGGGCACCGCGCTCCCTCCCGAGCTCCGCTCCCACGCTCGGGGGATCATCACCTCCACGCCCAAGGCCCAATTCCTGCCCCTCAGCCTCGAGGAAACACCTTCGTCCTTTCCCTTCAGCTCAACAAGCCCGAGGGCAGGACAAGTGCAATGTTTTCCTCTTTGTTGCAAGAGTTTAAGAAACCTTGGACACCTCAATCCTGTGGGAACGTCCTGTTCTCTGGGGAATACAGGAGTCGGGACTGAAGGCAGTGCTCCCATCCCTCTGGGCATGGGAGAGGAGGATGTTGAGGAACAGCTCCAAGGACATGCCAGGGAAGGTCCTCAGGTACTTTGGGCACGTTTGGACACCGAGGGGTTCGCCAGGCAGCCTGGGAGTCACTGCCACGCACAGCTCCGAGAGAGGCTGCGCCCTCGTTAGGGTAATTAACAGCGGAGAAGGAAATCAAGCACAGGTCTGTGCCCCGTCATCCCATCCCACCAAATCCATCGGGCTCCACAGCCTTCTCCAAGGGAAAGGGTGACTGGAGTGACTTACAGAGGGTGGCAATTCCGGGTCTGCTCCCAGCTGTCGGAGCAGGGAGATGCTGGGACACCCCTGTGGAAGAAAAGCCAGTGTGAAACACCGAGTGCTCAAACCGGAGCAGGATCCTGTGGCAGGTCACCAGCAATCACAGGAGGTGACAGCCACAGCAAAGCCCTGCTGTAAATGAAGAGAGACACGTCCTGATTGGAACAACTGGGCACGAGTCAGAGCCTGATTACAGCCCACTGCTCACACATTTGCTGACCAGCTGAGGGCAGGGGTAGGATTGGGCTGGAAATGGGAACATTCCTCCAAATCATAGCCCCTGATCCCAATGGAGTGGGTCACCCTTCCCACGGCAGGTGAGCCCACCAAAGCCAACAGGGCAAAAAATGGTAATGAGAGGTTTGGAGCTTGAAGGTAGCGCTGCAAAGCAGCTCCAAGGTGCAGAGAAATGCTACCCTGAGTTTTTAAAGAATAAAAGCTGGTGCAAATATCGGAGCTCCTGCAGGAGGCTGGGGAAAGCCCTGCCCTCTCCCCTGCTCTTGGTCCTCTCAGATTTTCTCCTGTCCTGTTCCCACCCACAGCAGGGTTTTATGATGGCTTTAAGCTCAATGTTCCCAGCACCTCTGGGAGTGCAGGACCTGCTCAGGAGGGTTATTTCAGCCTGAAGGGCAGATTTACCACAAACAAATCCAAACGGAGAAGCAGCCACGGGGTTTTTGCACCTTCTGCCAAGAAATGTCGGGGCCTCCAGCATGAGAGGGGCACGACTAGTTCCTTCCTCTCTCCTTTCTCTTCCTTAGTAAATTAAAAATAATGGTGGTAAATGCCTCTTGGCTTTATCCTCTCCCACCAGAGCAGATTCAATTAGCAGCTTCCCTGAGCGGCAGAGGTGTGATTTACTCCCAGAATGGGATGTATTAAGATGCAGGGCAGCAGGAAGTTTCCATCTGCCCCCCAACCAAATTCCCCAAGCATTCCCACACTGAGGATCAGATAAGCTCTCCAGCTTCCCTTCCTCATTAATGGGTTTGGGAGGCGCAGCCTGTGGTTTTGTTAAAGAAGCCTTGAGGACACATTCACCTGGGAGAGCTCACACCAGATTCCTTTCTTCAGGAATCCCTGGGATGCTCTCTGCATCCAAATATTCCCCCAAAACCTCGTCAGTATCCACCAGCTGGGCACAAGGTGCTTCACACCCCAAAATATCCCAGGCCCAAAGGGAATTCCCACAATAGAGGTGGCGACCAAAACCTTAACAGGTCCTGTATGAAAACAGCACCGTGCCCTGTACGAGGGGGTTCAGCCCCCAACAGAGGACCCCAAAAACAAGCTGTTCCCTTTCCACCCACATCCCATCCTCCCAATGCCCAGGGACGGGGTTTCCACACCACGTCCCAGAGCCCAGCGTGGCACTCCTGCTGCATCCAGGCAGGAGAGAAGGATGCTCCACGCCGCTCACACCAAGCCCTCTGCATCCCACGATTCCCATTTGATTCCCCTTTAAAGGGGCTGTAATGCAGCGTGTATTTATACTTCAAAAAATTGCCAAAAAAATGTTAAAAAAAAGAAAAAAAGACACAAAACAGCCCTGCTACAATGACTAATTAGCTCGCTCCTGCCTCGTCCCCTGTAAACAAATGTATTTGTAACCAATTTGCAAGCACTTTGCATAAGGGGCCCAGAACACTCGTGCCTGTTTGATGCATTTTGACATTAATTTGATAATAGCGGCTTAACAAGGAATCCAGGCTCCCCAGCTATAAATATGCTGCTTTTCCACTTCCTTTTATCTGCACAGTGAAATAATGTTTTTCCCCCTGCTGCAATAACCACCATCCAACCCTTTCATGAATGCCCTTTATGTCCTTTAGCATTTTCAAGGCTGCTTTGCCTTTTTTTTTTTTTTTTTTTTTCCTCCTGCTGGAGAAAGTAAAAGGGTTTTATTAGTTGTATTTCTAATTCCTGTTCATCAGGGGGAGAAGAGAGGACAGTGATGGTGCTCTGATAATGCAGCTTCCAGGAGACAGGGAGGAGTTAGAGAAATACTGCTCCATCCATTTGTGTTTCCTAAGAAAAAGAAAGCTCATCCTTTTCCTTCTCTTCTCCCCTCGCCACGCAAGCCTCACCACACCAAAAACCAAATTCAAGCACAGTGAAATGGGAATGGGACCCTGGATTCCGCTCTGATGGCATCCAAAAAGCACAGAAAGGTCTGGATCACAGGGACTGAGCCAGGGCTACAGCTCACCCATGCCCTGACACCATCATTCCTCCTCTCCTTCTGGTCCTTCCCAGGACTTTCCACCTTTCCCCACGGTCAGACCCTCACTCACACGCCGGTTCTCCCTTGTGCAGTGCAGGTATCCTTTGCCTCTGCCTCATCTGCCAGCCCCTGGGAGAGGCCAGCTCTGGGAATGGGAAGTACCAAGCCCAAAATGAGCACCTTGGAAATTGTCAGCTGCGTCCTGTGGCCACAGACATCCTTCAGCCTCTGGGAGCTGAAGCAGTCTGGCCTCTCTCCTCCATCCTCCCTTCTCCCCTGCCTCCATGTCAGGGATGCACAAACTGCTCCCAAACTGACCTGGGGGTGAAGCTGCGCTTGGAGCACAGACCCAGAGGATCTCTCCTCCTGCCATCCCATTCCTGGAGACCTCCCAGAGAATGTCCCAGCCGGTGGAAGAACCAGGGCCCTTTGCCCCCTTTCCCTGCCATCACTGCTCCCTGTCCCACCTCATGGCTCTGTGAGGGCAAACCCAGAAACACCCCGAGACATCCAAGCAGAAAATCTCTCCCCGTGCCAAGCTGAGCTCTGCACCCTCAGCATTCCCACACCTCCACTCCAGTTCTCCTTCCTGGAAACTGAGTCAGGCCCCTCCTTGCCAAGAGATAAGCTGGCAGAGGACATGAGATCAGTACCAAAAGGGAAGAGGGATGCTCTGCACAGGCTATCCCTGGATTTCCTCCCACCAGTGTTTCATACTGACCACAGCTCTTCCAGCCATTTCCCCTGAGTCCTCCCCTGGGATCATGAGTTGCAAAACCCCACAGCAAGTCCCAGCAATAAGAGGGAGCCTTAGCAGAGTCCAAAAGCACATTCTTTCCTCAGCCTCCTCCCTCCTTATCGCCTTCCTCTCTCCCTCCAAAGCACATTTAGATAAATATTATTGGAACAATAAAATCCGTAACTTGAACACAAGCTCAGGAGGGATGGAAGGAGGGTCTCCACTCCATGCCTGGGTGAGCAGACCTGCCAGAACAGAAAAACAGCAGAGGAGAGCCCACGACTAGCTCTGGGGTAAAATCTTGGATCACTGCAGGCAGAGATCCCAGCAGAGAGGCTCTCCTACTGTCCCACCACAAGTCCTGTGTGGACTCACTCACCTTTTAAAAGCTGATCACCTTTTAAAAACCGCACCGTTTTCCACCAGGCTGCTCCTCCTGTGTGTTTATTTTGTGGATTTCCTTAACGAAGGTGCTGAAGCCTGGCTTCCCTGTGTACCACTGTCCCTAGGAACAGACACAGCTCACCAGGGTGCACATTTTCTTGAGCCCTGATCACACAGACGAGCCCAGGACTGTGTGGCTCCAGGACACCCAGCCCACTCCCCTCCAGCCGCTCAGTGTGGGGGGCAATGCCCTTTCAGCCACCACTGCAGAGCTCCAGGGTGCAGGGTCCAGAGGTGGCTGCCAGGGCAGAAGTGCTGCTGCCAAAGCCGGTTAATGCCTGAGGAGTTTCCTTCACCACCAGCAGCCCATCCTGCCCACTCCCACCATCCCAGCTTCCCCTTCCTGCAGCCTCAGCCAGCCCAGCTCAGTTAAACCCATGCAGTCATGGTGCCACGGATGGGATTTTGGCCATCCCAGTTCACTTTCCACCAGACACTTGATTGTAGCCCTTGGCTTCACGCAAAGCAGTGGTGCAGGTCCTGTCTGCTGTCCAGGGGCTGGAGCTGTCCGAGCGAGGTGTGGTGGTGGCCTGGGGCTGCTCAGAGAAATGGACCTTCCTCGAGTCACTGTGAGACACTTACCCAGGGATAATGGTTACACAATCCCAGAACAGTTCAGCGTGGAAGGGACCTCAAAGCTCATCTCATTCCAGCCCTGCTGCCATGGGCAGGGAACCTTCCACTAGGCCAGGCTGCTCCAGTGCCCACCCAGCCTGGCACTGAAGGTTCTGTCCCACGTCAGCACAGCTCAGACCAGCGCAGAGATCCAAGGAGGAGCACCATTTCCTAAATACAGAGTAACTCCTTCTTTAGCTGAACCCACAGCCATAAACAGCACAGAACAGCATCCCCAAATCCAGGAGAACAGGGCTGTAACCCCTAAAGTGCTCATCGCAGCACTCCCAGTGCCACTCCACAGCTCCCAGTGCACCGAGACACAGCCCTGCCCACACACACCTTACCTGGCGATGCCGAAGTGCTCCCCGTGAGAGGGCGGCTTTGGGCTCCACATTGAGAGGGAAACAGGAAGCAGGAGGCAAGGAGGCAGGGCTGGTTCCAAATGTTTCACTCTTTATTTGAAGTTTTACATGCCACCAGCGTACATGAAAGTTGCACATTCAGAATTCGACTCACTACGAGGACGAAGGGCCAGATGCAAACACAAGTGTCAAACGAGCGCACGGACGGAGGAGCCCGAACCCAGGAGCCTGCAGGGATTTGTGACCAGGCTGCCACCCTGATGGCACTCGGGGTGCCAGAGATGAACCCCCAGCTTTAGGACCACCTCCCTTTGCCATGTCCAGAGTCGTGAGCTGGGTCTCCTCTCCTAGTGTGGCACCGTTCCCTTTCAATGAGCTAAACAAGCATTTTTGGTAACATCTCTACCAGAACTGAGGGTGTTTGGAGACCAACTGCCCGTTGAATGCTTCCCTGAATTCCCCTTTCCATCAATGCCAGCAGTTCTTACAAGGAGAAACAATTTCCACCCGCTGTTCAGAGGGAGAGACGACAGAAATAGGGACTCTTACACTGACATTTTATTTTCAAAGAAAGTTTTGATAGAAAAACATTTTCCCCAGCAGCCTTGGGCAGGGAGTTGCAGCTTCCACTTCAAAGGACAAACTTCAAAAACAAATCCAGTGTCCTAATGGTTTTGTGCTACATTACTTAATTGTCATACAGCTAATTAGCAATGCCTGATTTCACATTCTCTGTACATAGATGAAGTTCACAAAAGAAGGGGCTACTTAAAAGAATAAATAAAACAAGGCACCAGGCAGCCAGGCTCTGACAATATTAACATAAAGCGTTACACTTTACCATTTAAAAAACTGAAATAAAACCCCCATCATGATTAAACCTATATTGATCTGCCTTCCTTCAGATCTCAGAGCCTTGGATCTCTGCAAGGAAGGGGGGAGAACACAACATGGCAAGAGGGGGCTTAGCCTGTGCCTCTGTGTGTGTATTTCACCAGCGTGCAGCAGAGATCTTTAAAATTCTAATTATTTCCCTATCACCAAGTAAGATCGGGATCAATAGATGGTACAGACTGACCCCTTTCCTCGAGTGTCAGGGGGAAATTAAAAAAAAAGAAAGGGGAGGGCGAACCGAGAGCATCAGAGGTCAATGCCACAAAACAATAGATATTGATGTCTCCATTCATTTCAAACAGCGGAAAGGTCAATGCCTCCCTTGCTTCATGTTTTATGGCTGAAATCCTGCTGCTAACAGCAACAATGTTAGTAGTCAGACCTCATCCATCCTTTTTTATTATTATGATTATTTCTAACCAGGTTAGCCATTTTGAAAATTTGACGAAAGCTGGGAGCAGCAGTGGGGGGCTGGGTAGGAGGAGAAGAGGGGAAGCTGCCCTGGAAATTAATGGAAGAGATGGTTTCCATTAGTTTTCAAGTCCCCCTGTCCCCCTACCTGTGCCCCAGTTTGTCCCTCACTGCCCCCTAAAAAATGAAAAGGGCCTGAGGCAACATCCCTTCACTATTAATCATTATTCCCCGTACAACATCCCAATTGGTTTCTATGGAAATGATTCTCCTGCCGGAGTGCCCCGGCTGCCTGCGCATCTCAAAGAGGCAGGAGAGCTGCAGTGGAAGGAGACTGAGCTCTGCAACACCCCCACAGCTCCTGCACTGCTCTCCCAGCCTTGGCCGGACACTGCTGGCACCAGCCAAGAGGGAATTGCATCCCCTTAGTCAGGTGAAACAACCCTTCTGTACCGGTTCACTCCACCAGTGGGAAAGTCACAAATTTCTACGGCCCTATCCTAAAGAAGCACTGCTGGAAGAAAGCAGCCAGCACCTCCCGTGGATGGTCCCACAGGCCTGTCCCTCGAACACCAGCGTGAGGGGACGGGTCCTGCTCTGCTCCCTGGGATCCACACCCCCAGCAGAGGAGGAGGCAGTGATGGGGATTGCAGTGAGTGGGGTTGTGGCTCTGCTGCTCTCAGTCCACACCAGCCCCAGGTCTGTCCTCTGCTCCCCAGCGAGCAGCACCTCACCTGCAGGGGAGAGTTCAGCACCTGGGGAGCCTCCTCCCCTTCCACAAGCGAGGAAACAGGCCAAGCCTCACCATGGGTGTCTGGCTTCCAGAGTGAGATCCACAACTCCATCCTGCCTCCCTCCTCTCACTCCCATCTTCTTCTCCCTGAAGCGACCACAGTCAGAGCTCTCCTGACTGTCACCACACAGCCCCTTCTCCAAACAGAGCATTTCATAAAGAGACCATGAAATCAGCTTTGCAAACAGCTGAGGAAGCAATTCTTTAACCTCCACTCCTGAGAAACCCAAGGGAACACAGATGACTTGGCCCCTCCGAATTCCCCGTATCAGTGTCGCTCCAGACCCTCCCAGCCTGCAGAAACCAAAATACCACTTTGCCAAACAAGACTTTGGACACGAGCAGAGCAGCAAACTACATGGAGTTTTACAAAAGAACAGTACCTGTCCCAGAATATCCTTCTCCCACAGAACCACTGACACCTCAGTGGTGGTCAAAGCAAAGATTTCTGCTGCAGCTCCCAAAGATCAGAGGTCTGTTTTGGAAGGCAGCAAGGACAGGCCAGCAGGGACTGGGATCCTGCAGAGGCATTCCTTATGAGAAGGGCACCTTCTGGAATTGAATTCATTTGTTTTAGGCTACAGACAGCAGCATCAGCAGCTCAGAGATCACCCTCTTAAATGCTCACAGATAGCAGGAGGGAGATTTCTGGAGAGATGGGGACAGAGAAAAGGAGGGGGGGGATTTCATATTAAATAAAATGCAGGAGCAGAACACCCCTCTCTCTGCTCCCCTCTCCTCCTCTACAGCTGCCTGCAGGAGCCTGAGCGCCGAGTGGGCTCCGAGTCCCATCCACTGCTCTGCTCAGAACATATGGAGCTGTGTTTAATAGCCCAGCTCTGCCAATTGGGTACTATTAGGGTGGGTTCTTTTCCCAGTGTAAATGTTGCAGAATATAAATTGTAATTAACACCGATGCCAAAATAGCACTTAGAGAAAATAAGCACATTATTAACATCTGGTGAATCCTGCCTGGAGTGCAAAAGCAGCGGAAATTCTCACTCACCATAAGAGGATTTGTAGTAGAGATATCGAGCACTGGCCCGGAGTTGGGGAGATGGGGGTGGAAGGAGATTTTTAGCTCTTTATCGCTATTTGGGATGCTACCTTTATCACCTGTGGGTGACCTTTCCTAGCCCTGGTTATAACAGGTAGCATCACCAGGACTTGTGACCCACTTGCATGATTATAGGTGCCCAAACATCATACCCCTGACAACAGAGTAAGAGCGCTATAAAACACCCCTGGCTGCTGCTGCCATCCAGCAGGACACGAGGCAGGTGGACATGGATGTGCCAAGCCAAGTGTACAGCGTGTTCCATCAGGTGACTGCAACCCCAAGAGCAAAGGTTTAACACCAGAATCAAGCAACAGCTGGTTCCTGCACACCACTGCTCCCCAGTGCAGGTTTTCCAGCGGAACAGGAAGAGGTGAGCTGGCAGCGCTGCCAAGCTCTTGCCGATGCCACAGCGTGTTTGTGTTTATGCAGGAGAAATCCCCGCTGAAGGTGGGAATGGCCTCACTGGAACCAAACATCAGGATTCCTTCACAGGACTGAACAGGTCCCCGAAGGCATCAGAGAGCTGTTTCCACACCCTCCACCTTCCCTCTGCCCTGAGGCCAGCGGCACAAACAGGACAGAGCAATTTTGCCAGTGCTTCGAACGAGGAGGAGAAAGCAGCTTTGCAAACACCCTCTGCCCAGTCCTCGCTAGTTATCCTAGGAAATAAACACGGACAAAAACCAGGCAGAGCTGGAGCGGCCTGAACCGGACAGAGCAGCAGCTCGTGTTCCTGCCAAAAAGGAAATGTGATGTGCTGAAGCGAGGCAGAGGAGAAAACAGGGAGAAGGGGATTCACACAGGTGAGTAACATGACAAGAGGTAGAAAGAACAACGCCATTGAGAGGGGAGGGAAAACTGGCAGGAGCAGGGCAGCAGCTCCTCACACTCTGCTGCATGGAGCTGAGGCAGAGCCTCAAACACTCGGGGAGTGCTCACAGCTCAGCTGCAGCATTTCCCAGGGGAGCACGAGCTGGCCTCACCATCCTGCTGCCAGCTGCACCCCAGAGGCTGTGCTGGCTCCCTGTCCTGAGAGGGGAAGGGACAGAGCCTTGGGAAAGACAGCAAACCACCAGGGGTTGGGCTCAGCAAGGCACAGACCCGTGCTAGCAGAGCCTGACACTTACCTGCTCTTTACTGTAACCTCTCTGAGCACAAGGGTTATCACAGCCTGGCTCAGGATTTACACCTGTGGGACACAGTTCCAGGCAGGCTCACACGTGGCTGATTGGAAGGTAAGGACAGAAAAGTCCTCCAAGGCTGGGAGATGCATTTTGTTCTCAAATCTATCCCATCAGACCAGGCTTCCTATGAACACTGAGGGCAGAAGAGCATTTGGGAGAGGGCATCTTGAGTAGAAGATGCTGACAAGGAGATGGGCACATCATCTTTGGACGACTCTGGGCCTCCCCAGAAAAGCAGAGCTCAACACATTCGGGATTTGGGTGAAGTAAGACAGCTCTGGCCAGCAGCTGCTTTGCAGAAATCAGACCTGGTATGCTACCAAGGAAAATTCTGCCACCCAGACATGTAGCTCCAGGAATTTGTAACTTGGCTTTTGGTACAGCTGTCTGATGCTTTTAAAAGTGCTCAGTAAATAAGGCAATATGAAAGTGATCCAGACCACTACTGATGCCTGAGGAAGTTCTGTGGAGCAGAGAAGCTGACTGAAATCACACTGTGAAAATACTTCATAACATCTCTAAAATTAGCATGAGCTCAAGGCATGGGATATAAGGACAGAACTGGAACACTACATTCCCATCTACACTGCAAGACAGACTGCATATAAATCAGATCTGAGCCTCAACTAATTCACTGTAGGCACCATCTACCCTAGGACAAGGATTTCCAGAAGAGCTGAGAACTTCTTCCACCAGACTAATGGAAACAGCATCAGAAGGAACATACCATGGTCAAGGTGTTAATGACCTTAATTTGTTATTAATTTTTTTTTTAAAAAGAGTCCTTGTGGTACTTCTCAATCAAAAAGAACCCCTTTAAATATCTGTGACTGCACGTGTGTGACTACAAATGCCTATTTGTAACATAGAAAAGATGTGATGCACTTCAATTGAGCAACACATTTTTTTGTGCCTCTGAGCTGGCCTAGGCTTTCTACTTTGCCAAAAACTGACTGAAGCAAAGAATGATTTCCACCAAAACCACAAAGCACACCGCCAACGTACACAGGGGCCCTTGGGACAGACACCAGGGGACACAGGGGAAAAGAGCATCATTAAGTCAGTTTCTCTTACCTTTAACTTCAGTAAAATAACAAAAACTATTCATATTAACCGCAAGGAAATACTCATCGGATTCCACAAGCCTTTGAGACGGGATTTTCAGATGCAAGCAATATGAAATAGATGTTTCCCCAGTGCAAAGAACCAGCTTTTTTTTATTTTGCAATTGCACCTGGCTGAAGTGATTGTACAGCATCCAGTGAGGTGGCCAGGAGCCGAGGATGGGAAATCCAGGCCAACAAGAAGCTGCTCCGTGGGTTCACGCTGACTTGTCCTTTCCATGCTGTGACAGTCACCACCACAAATTGGGAGGTTCCTCGGCCACTCTGCTTTTAAACAAGGTAATTTCATCCAAGTGCCGCATGGGGACATCTCTGATGACCTCTGTCAAGTCCTCGTGAAGCAGAGGGAAAATGACGACGTTTAATGCAGGGCGTTCTGCCTGGAAACTAAATCAGACACAGGTTATTAGCCAAGGAAAAATACCAATTCTGCAGTGCAAGGGAAGGGGATGGCCTGGGTATCGATCATGCAGGATGGGGGCAAGGAAGGGTTGTTCAGAGGCAGGAGGGGCAGCTGGAACTCCAGGTCTCCCACTCTTCCCCCTCTGTGTCAGCAGGGAGTTCAGGCTGGCTTTGCACCCCTTTTCAGCGAAGCTGCTAAGCTGGCACAAGCCCAAACTGCACCTAAAATCGGGAGGGAGGAAGAAGTTTTAAAAAGTTAATAAAAAATAAATCAAGACACGTAGGCATTCTTAGAGGATCAGAGATCCCCAGAGCTCTGCCCAAGCTGGGCAAGGTGCTCAGCGATAACAATTTAAACCACCTGCAAACCAGAGGCAAGTTGCAGAGCCATTAGGAAAATCAGGCCAGAGCAATGTCAGGCATTCCCTCAGGGCTGAGCCTGGGATTATCACTTCAGGCTGGGTTGTTCTGCATGCAGAGTCTACACTCTGCAATTAGAGCATAGGCAAGTTTAGAAAGCTCAGATGTGCAGATAAGCATTAAAGTGTGCTCACACTCACACACTGCAGCCTTCTTTTTAATCCAGGCTGCAGAGCAAAGGAAGAGATTTGCAAAAGTTGAAGCCATTAAACAATGTAGAAAGAACCGTACAGAAAAAGCCCAAGCGCCCACCAGCAAGTACTTTACATGACAGCAGCCTCTGAGTACTCAGTGCAGTGTAACAAGAGTTCAGGCTTTTAAAGCTGGGGTGGGTAAAACTGCAGCATAATTACCCTTAAGAGTTACACCTTAAGATGAAAAAGATTTGTGACTCTTAGTCCTGCACCACCAAGATGTTTCCTCTGAAGGGTGTGACAAGGATCAGTTTATTATCACTCACAGGGAGGCAGAGTCACACTGGCAGCCCCATTCCCTGGAGGCTGAACCAGGCTGTGTTGGGTCCAAAGAGAAACTCTCTGCTCGACAAACTTAGACAGGTGTGTGCCTGGAAGATTCCCAGCTCATCTCTAGCTCTGAAATGGCCAGATTTCTGTCAAACAGTGAGGAAAGGTTGGAGATCCAGCTGCTGGAAACAGACATGAAAATCCCAAGTAGCAATGCAGCCAGCTGGAGAAAGCAACAGGCGAGACTGGCATTTCCTGGGAGACAGAAAGGACATTCCCATCCACAAACGATTTGGAGTAGAGCTGCCAAAAACATAGCAGAGAAACTTCCATTCCCAGGCTAGCTGATCAGTCTTGGTAGGTTGAATTAATTTGCCTGAGCCTAAGTAGCTGCAGGAATAAGAATTTCCAGCAACAGAACTACCTGGGGCAATTTATATCTCTCTGCATCACAGACCTGCCCTTCATGCCTCACGCCTTAAGGGCTGGCAGAAAAGGACACAGCTCCCTGAGTAGATCTGGGGACTTGTGTCAGAGCTGTGCAGCTTCTTACTTCCACAGCACTGCCCTCAAGAAATCAACCAGCAAATAACTGCTGATCTGGGAGGCAGCTGGTAAAGTGCGCAGTGAAATCACATAAAATACAGCCAAATGTCCCTTTGATAGTCCCTGCTCTGCCTCAGCTCTTCATGTTTCTTATCCAACACCACAGTCCTGCAGAGAAAATCATGTTAATAGACCAAGTTTACTGAAGTTCAGCAAAGGGAGAAACTGCCATCTCCCCAAGGGAAAGAAGCTGCTTCCTTCTTTGTATATAGACTCTCCCAAATTGGACCCGAGCGCTGCCTCCTCACCACGTACAAAAACGTAGTTTATAAGCAGCCGTTACATGTAGCTATAAAAATAAGAACCCAGACAAGTTTACATGATGAACTGCTACCGAGACAAGTGAAATACCCCAGCTCAATAAGTGTCCCTCCTAAAGAGGCTGGGTTCATACTAGGGGTTTGAACTTGATCTTAAAATAAGAGGGAAAAAAAGAAAGCTTTGTGATTTTCTCCCCCCCTCAACAGGAAACTGTACGTTACTGCAAACCTTGTAAATTCCATACCCCAGCAAGTTGACGCCGGAGAATTCTTTCCATGTACAATTTGCGTGATTTAAGGAAAAAAAAAAAAAAATCAAATGCACATGGTTCACTATTATTCTCAGTTAAATGTGCGTGCAAAGCCTCTCCTTTAACTGCCTGTTAAAAAACACCCTGATTTTAACGAGCAGCTGTCATAATGTTAAACTGGGATTAGCAGTTCCCAAAAGCAGCCTCCCTCTGCAATCTACGCTCCTTTAGTCCTTCCCCGGAAGGCAATTCCTTTCTTCATACACCTGTCCAGGTGGGCTAGATTAAGTGAGAGGCACTTAGAGCACTACTTTGAAAGGCCCCAGGCATGGGGAGGAGATAACAAGAAGGGGAAGAGAGTGAGTTAATGAGTTGCAGAACAGCTCCTGTAATCTTCTTGAGGGTTCTTTCCTCATTCCACACCTGGATGGACTTCAAACTCCATCCACCTCTGCAAAACGCACGGCTTGTAAAATTAAAACCCGAAGGACAGAGAAGGATGTTGACCTGGGGAGACAAAAGAGCTGCAGTTTCAGACATGAAGCCCTGTTTTTTTTTTTTGGTTTGGTTTTTTTTCAAGGGAAAAAAGCCAAGGATATGCTTGCCTGCCCTCCCCTACAAAACCTCCAGACTAAACTCATCATGATTAATTAAATGAAAGCAAGTTTTCTAGGCAACTGACTAGCAGCCCCTTCAAAACAGATCCTCTAATCAGAAACAACCACTGGGATAACAAAGAAAACACCTCCCCCCTCCCCATATATTTTCCAGAATAATCTCTGGTCCAGCAGAATCAACACCGAACCAACAACCACCCAGCAAGAATTTCCACAAGGAGGTTTCTGAAGTGTCCTCATGCAGATATGGACACAGAGCAGACCTGGCCTCAGCAGCTGGTTGGAATCATCCACAGAGCTGGGGAACAAATGGTGAAGCACACTCCGTGTCACAAATTCCTCCCAGCATCCGCGGAGGGACAGGGTCTCTCTGCTCTCACATCTTGAACTGGTTGTATGTGGATGAAAGGGTTAATGATGCTTTGCTATTTGTGTCCAGAATTCTCCCAGAACAGGTGTGGACTGGGCTGAGTAGGGTTATTTTCAAGTGAACAGCTTGGTAAATAGCCTAACACTATGCTCTCAATTACTTCCATCCACTGTGGCAGGATCCAATATGTAGGTCAGGGACAAAGTCAAAAAGAGAGAGAAAAAGTCTAAAGCAAGGCTGCACTTTGATCAGATTTCCTCGATTTTAGCAAGACAAAAGAGACCCTCCCTGGAATGCAGTTATCTCCTGGCCAACATTGACATGCCTCTCCAGAGAGGACAGTGAATCCCCAGGAGATTCCAGATTCCTGCTGATAGATCCAGAGGGTAGCCCGAAGCCATGGGGAATCTCACCAGCCAGCCTGGAGAGATGGATTACACCCCCCTTGCACCACAGACCCTCGAAGGTGACAGCTCTGTGCATCAGGTGCTACTCAAACCTTCTTTACTTGTAAGGAAAAAGCAGTATTTGGGGACTGAAGAATGTTCTTCCCCTTGAGATTTCCACAGAAACCCAAGGAAAGTCCTGAGGCAAATCAGACATTTCAGCACATCCCACTTCACAGAGGCTGGCAAGCAGGACCGAGGGCAGGCAATGCAGAATAATTAAACACTGCCAACAAAAGCAGCACACAGCAGATGAAGTGAGGAAATACAGTGTATCAGGAATGGATCAAGGGCAGATCTCTGACCTCCACAAACCAAGCTTACGGGAAAAGAAGCTCTAGAGAAGGAGGGGAAGGAAGGAAATGAGGGGAAGTTGGATTTGGGGGAACGGAGCAGATGTGGACTCTGGTTGGCACAACTCTCACAAATGCAAACCGGTCTCTGCTGCAGCCACACACTTTCTCCCCTCTCTGTTTTGACCTTCCCAACAGGCCGATGAGCTGTTTTTGGAGAGGCACAAGTTTCTCAAGAGCAGAGGCTTCAGAGCAACTCACTTTCTGCCCTGTGTGCAGCTCTCTCACCTACATGCACAAACCCCTGTTAATCCTCTGCCAGGCACAGCCTGTTTTCACTGGAAGACTTACTCACACCTCAAACTTCAAGTGGGGCATCTGTCTTGAAAGCTTCAGCCAGCAGACCTGAGCCAGCCTGGAAACTCCCTTCCTGAAGCACGGCATGGTGGAATGGAGGAAGCGCCAGGACAAGCTGGAGCAGCTGGCAGCAGCATGACCCAACAGACACACACACACACACACTTTTCTCATCTTCTCAGGGAAGGCCAGGCAAACACTTAAGGTTTGTTCCACTGGCCGTGCCCTGACCTCAGCATCAGGGAGCTGCAAGCCTCTCCTTGCTTACAGTGACTGCCAAAGAAGCTTCTGCGGAGCATCTTCCAAGCAAGATTTGGCCTTGCCAAAGAAACTGTAGGTGTGACTCTCCCAGGCCCCTTCCCCTGGGAGCAGGGAGAACCTTTGCCTCCCACTCATGCCCCAGAAGCCTCTCAGGGGGGTCCAAACCCTCCCCACACTGACTCTAAAGCAGATCCATTCTCCCTTCCAGCCCTGCCAGAGTGCCAGTGCTAAGCAGACTTTATTTCCAAACCTCAGAAACGGACCTGAAAAGTTCCCAAGGAAAGATGTTCAGATTCCTCTGGTTGCTCTTAACACCACACAATGAGACATTTTTGCTATCAAGTGTTTTCCTTTAGGGGTATCTTCCATCCCTTCACGTCTGTGTAGACAAACCAACATTTTCCCAAAGCTGCTGATTTTTCCACACTAAATCCCATCACTGCAGTCTCCAACCTGAGACCGAGGGGTGTAGATGGGATTCTGGAAATCACTCACACACATCACTGCCAACTCTCCCATTATCCTCAACGCAGCTTCTTCATTTGCCACTGCGTTGAGCCACAGGGAAGGAGCAATAACACATCAGACTCATCCCGAGCCGAGGCAAATTACATCTCTCTGCTGTGGTTTCCCTGTAAGGCATGAATGGCACTCTGCTACTTCTCCTGTGAACTGAGGTTTGTATCAAACACGCCTGCAGACTGAGGTTCCTACGTTATTTTGCCAGCTGAACTCTGCATCACTCAAATGTGACCGGACAATTAGAGGGGGAGGGAATAAGAACCCAAAGAGCGATGCCAGAGCGCCCAGGACACGTCCTAGGGGAGTGCTCTGCCAGAGCAAGCTGAAAGTTATTTCCTAATCTCTTCCACAAATTAAAAAGCTGCTGCAATAACTGCTCAATTAGATTTATTTTACTATGGAAATGCTTTAAAGCTGCAGTTAATGCTTCCGTTCAGCCTTTTACACCCTCATGAAGAGAAAGCACGACAGTGCTATTCCAATATTATTTCTCAGCCAAGAGAGAGAGGACAATCCTTGAAAGTTATTTCATGCACAAACCAATCTGCCCGCTGAGGAAGGTTTCAGAACTGAATTCCTTTCAAAACATATAAGCTGGCAGTTAGAACGAAGCATTTGGGTCAGCCACAGGAATGCATTTAAAGAAGGGGGTTTGTGAGTACCCCCAAAAGAAGATAAATTAATATGGCAAACTGGGGATGGTCCCACAAGCCCTGATGGCTTCTAAAGTATTTAAACCCACCCATAAACAACATCCCTGGTAGAAGCAAAGGTGTCTGGGCCACACCTCATGCATTCAACCTTCGCCAAGCCCGCCAAGGAATCCTTGGGCAACGCAAGCCGACAAGGATGCAGTTTGTTATTCAGTCAGTGACAGAATGATTCAGGGGTTTCCAAGAGCAGGAAATGAAACAGACAATGAAAGCTTGAGCAGGATGCTAATGATTCACTACACCAGCCTGGTGACACATTAAATCCTCTGCAATCCCACTCGTGTGGGGCTGGAGCCCTGGGCAGGCTGGGGCTGGTGGGGAGGGATCAGCAGCCACTGCCGGCAGCTCTGGGACCAGAAAAGCCAGCAGTGGACAGACAGGGACTTCCTCAAGGTCAGAAGGAAGAGAAGGTGCTGAAGGGATGCAAAACCAGCTTGAAAATCTTGAATAAGCCCTAAGTGGTCACAGTAGCTTTTCACGGTGTCAGTAGGACTGCAGCAGCTGGGTGGGCAGTGCGGGACTGACGCTGCGGGACTCAGCTGAATTCAAAGATGATCTTGCAATCACCTACTGCCCCTAGAGCCCCCTCCAACCTCTCTAAGAGTAAAAGGGATCCCCAAAAGGGATTTTAAGAGGTTGAGACCACAATGAGAATCCAGGCAAGCAGAATGCTGCAGGGATATCCAGGGCAAGTGGGAACACTTAGCCCTGAGGTGAGCAAAAATTCATTTGTAGTAACTCAGTCCTGTGCTAAATGCCAGGAGAGGGACTGGCTCATTCAGTGCTTTCCAAGACTCAATTTCAACCCTGTGCTCCCAACTAGAAGTCCTGTTTCTGCAACTGAATCCCAGGAGGCTGCTTCATCCCTTCAGCAAGCTCACAGCTCTCACAGCCACACAGGGCCACTGCAATCAGCAGTTTAAGAAAAAGGAAAGATCCAGCCAAGAGTTAAAAAAGAACAATAACAAGCACGGGGAAATTTAGGTAATGCTACAGAAGATTGAACAGGAAGATCTAATTTAGGCTGAAAGCTCTTCCTAGAAAGTGTCAGGAACCTTATCATGAAAGTCACTTCAAATCAAGCAGGGATCATACCTGACATAGGCAGGTATCCTGTGCCACACAGTTTGGATCCCCAGAACAGTGAGATTGTCCTAAATGAGAAAAATTCTCAGCACTTTCCAGCACTGGTTAACCCAAGTCACTCTTGTTTAGGGTGGAAAAGCCAAACCATTCCCCCAGCACTACCATGGTCACCACTGAACCATGTCCTCAGGTGCCACATCCTCACGGCTTTTAAATCCCTCCAGGGATGGAGACTCCATCACTGCCCTGGACAGCTTTTGCCAGTGCTTTAGAACCCTCTTGGTGAAGGAAATTGTTCCCCATATCCAATCTAAACCTTCCCTGGCACACCTTGAGGCCATTTCCTCTTGTCCTGTCCCTTGTTCCCTGGCTGCACCCTCCTGTCAGGGAGTTATGGAAGGACAGAAGGATCCCCTTGAGCCTCCTTTTCTCCGAGCTAAACATCTTCAGCTTCCTCAACTTCTCCCCATGGACTTGTGCTCCCGATCCTTCTACAGCTCTGTTCCCTTCTCTGGACACACTCCAGCCCCTCAATGTCCTTCCTGAAGTGGTGGGCCCAGCACTGAACCCAGGATTCAAGGTGTAGTTGCTGATTCAGTGCTGAGTTGCTGGGGTGCTTTGCAAAGCCATTTGCAGTGTGGCTGGGGAACAAGGGCAGAGAGCTTAGGAGAGAACTGCCACGTCCCCACACCGACCCCACAGCTCTGGGGGGATGCTGCTCCACAACCCCACACAGCCCCAGCCCTCTGCACCATCTCCCAACAGCTCTCAGACTCCAGGAATTTGCAACAGCACTTTTGGGAGGCGTGAACAGCTGAGCCCAGCTGCCCACCCAGCACCCCAAAACACACTCCAGCTGCACCACGGTTTTTCCCTTGGATTCCACTTCTATAAATCACAGCTCACCTCTACACCTTGACACTTTCCCTCTTTTTCATGAAGAATCCCTAATGAAGCCATGTTCTCAGAGGCTTTTTATTTTGCTTTGGGGTTTTGTTTGTTTGTTTTTATTGTAGCTTTCTTGATCTTTTTCCAAGGTGTTTTTCCAAGGACTTTTCACTGGCTTGTATTGTCCGGTGTTGTAGAGTCCTTGAAATCACTACAATGATAGGAGCTATCTAAACACTTCAGCTAAAACCGACAAAATTCTGAAGGCACACAGTGGAAAATAAAAATCCGTCCTTGAAGCCAAGGGGATATTTGCCAAAGCATTTCCCATCCCCTCTTCCAGCCTGTTTTCTGATGACAAGGAAAGCACCAGAAAAGCAACTCCTCCTGCACATTTGTGAAGTGCCCGCTAACCACACCGTGTAGCTCTGCAAGCCTGAAGTCATCCAAATTCCTTGCCCGCAGGATTTTTGGGGCAGAGACATACCAGCATATAAATACGATTATTTAGCATGCAGACTGTCGGTAAAAGGTGGGACCTTCCATGGGTCACAGCTCCATCTACTGACTCTTGCACAAAATAACACCGTGGAAAAGATTGGGAAAGCTCCTGGAAGGCTCAACCCCTTGGACCTGCCTTTGGACACACGGGTCTGTGCAGGAATTTAGAAACAACCCCAGCACAGCAGCTCAGCCCAAAATGGCAAAGCAAATTTACCTTTTCTGCAAAGAAGAGTCTTGGCACGGCAGCAGGTCTGGGGTCACGCCTGAACCTCCACCCACAGGGCCTCAAATTGTGGTATTTTAGTGTTTGTGGAATTAATGCTGCAGCGGTTTGAACACAAGAGTTATTTAAACTGGGACAACACATGCTTGGAGCTGAGCGCTCCAGCAAAGTTTGGGTCCAAGCATAAAATGGAAAACATTGTGTTCATTGGATCCACTGCTATTTGAAGTGTGGCAAGCAGCTGAGCACCATGTGATGGGGAAAAAAATGTCAATTTACACAGAAACTGAGACTAGACCAATGTCACATGTGAAACCTGAGGAAGATCAGGGAAGTGGATGTGGATCACTCAAGCCACATCTCCCACTCTAACCACTATGCCCTTCTCATGTGCAGAGCATCTCCCTGAACCATAAAGGAGCTCCCCCCTCCCATTCACACTGAAGGAATAAGAATAAAGAAAAACACTGCAATGATTTATCTGCCCAGAGGGAAACAATCTTTACAGTCTTCTCTACAGCTCAGAGGAGACCTTGCCCTTGCAAGCCTCCTGTTTGCTGATGAGGCTCCAGATGAGCCCTGTTCTGCTTATTGTGTTTCATTGCAAAAGAGCCAGAACTGCATCAGAGGATTTTAATGACTCCAATACACGAATTAGTTTGTCCCAAATAGCAGCAAACTTCAACCAGAAACTGCTCACCAGAAAGCTGGACACCACAGGGTCTGGTTCAAAGCTGTCACAAGACTAGGAGAGATGAGAACAGCCTCTCTCTTCAGGCCAGTGGAACAGAAATACATAACACAAACCTCCTTTTACAGCAAAAAGGGAGAGTTTGAGAAGCAGTTCAGGCTTTAAGCCATTGCTGTGCTGCAGCAGATTTAATTCCCAAGCTCCCACTACCACACCCTGTATATTCACCACCTTCCAGTACAATTCCACAGCTGAAACCAGTCTGTTCTCCCCAAATAGGTTCTGGCCTCTTCTGTTACCCAAACCTTCCCATGCACCCACACCTGAAAAAGGACTGCCCTGCACTATATGGCATTTTCAAGCCCTCTCAGCTCTACCTTCTGCAGCAAACTCCTGACACATGCCCAGCCCTTTCCCATTCCCACTCACATTTCTTCTCTTTTTTAGTGGCATTGGGAGAATGTGAATAGCTGGTCATCTTGCTGTTCAAAACTACCTCTCAGCCTAAACAACACCATCACCACAGCCCTAAAACAGGAACTCTGACCCTCGCTGGGACCTGAGCAATATGGATCAATCGCCCCAGATCAAGAAAGGGAGCAAACAACGGCTGGAGGTCCATCCTCTCACCTCCTCCTTCCCACCCACTCCCCAAGTTTCACACACAGCATCCACACACATTCCAAACAAATGGAAAAAAATAAGCACAAATCACCTTGTTTCATTCTGGCGCAAGGATAGATAATTTCCAACTTGCTGCCTGGTGTAAAACTTGGATTTAAGAGACACCAGCTGCACACTCTTAGAGGAAGCCATGCTGTGTGAATTGGAGCCTTACCCACAGGTTTAAGCTCACACACAGATTTTACTGCACATCTCTCTGCCTTGGAGTAGCAGACAAAATGCAGTCAAGAGCAAGTCAATTCCTGGTCCCATCCCAAGGCACATTTGTGCAAGGATGAGAATGGAATCTCTGGAGAAGTCACGTGGCTAAAGACTTGCTGATGGCTCATGGAAGACTCCAGGCTTTGCTTACACATCATTTTCTGTGTTTTGTTTCTTCCATTTTATTACTAGAGACAGTTGCATGAGAACGGGATCTTTGTTGCTCAGGAGAGCATCTGCTCCCACTGCTTATCCTCCTCTCAAAGTCATAATCTTACGTGACATCAAAATTGTTTCCAGAGCCACCAATTACAATGTCACAGAGGATTATGACTTCAGGTGTAGAATTTGCAGTAGGAGCAGATGCTCTCTTCAGCTAAAAAAAAAAACCCAAACCCCAACCTTCAAAAAGCCCTGTTTTCATACAAGTGTCTCTATTAATAAAATACAAAAGAAGAAAATAAGTTTGACAGCCAGAACTGTAGCTAAATATAAAAATAGTTTTTAACATTTCCAGGAGGCATCAGCTGCTCTTTGGAAAGTTCCCAGGGTTTAGATTATAAAGAGGTGGAGAACCTAGTGAGAATCAGTCCATGACAGAGAAAAAGAGGGAAAAAAGACTGCAGAATGTGCAGTAAGTGGACATTAAAATTTTGGGCAGCGCTGCAACAGCATCTCAGAAGGGAGAGAAAATAAAAAACGGGAACTGCAGATTTCTGGTTCTTTCTAAGGATCCCCAAAGCACAACTGAAATCCACCCAGTAATGTTTTTACAGCTATGAAGCCCCGTGTAAAACAAACCCAAAAGAACCCTTGTCACATCACAAGGAATTTACTCAGATGTTTCCAACAATCCCTATCCCAGAAGGACACAGAGGCTTTCAGAGGCAGCAGCAATCTCAGGAGCAGTTTGGTAGGGAGCTAATATAGTCACAGCCTTCTCTGGATTTGATCCACGGAAACAAGCCAAGTGTAATAAGTTAGTTTGAAGCTGGAGGAAGGCTGGGGGGAGGAGCACCCTTCAGGATGCACTAATAACGCCGTGTGATTTGAAATTTTTATTACAGCTTAACAGGGCACGGCAACAGTAGGTGACAAAGAAAACAGACTGAAGGTGGGGAAATAGCCTTAAAGAAAAAAAAGATAATAATGGAAAGTCTGCTGCATGGGAAATATTTTGTAAGATGACTGCCATTATTAGAAGATTTCCAAATGCCAAGCGTAATTAAAAGCTCTCTTTTCAAATGCAGTTCACGGCTCACACACAAACGTTTCCCACCACGTGAGCCTCAGAACGCTGCAAGGGGCCAAGCAAAATGCATTTAAGAACTGCCAAACGTGCAAAGGCAGTTTGTACCAATTCTCCCCCCTCAGGAACCCCTCCGAAGAAAAAACCCTTCACAACAACCCTTTAAAGGCTTTGAATTGCGCTGCCAGGGGATTATCAGTAAGTGACATTTACAAGTGATTAGAGGACAGAGAATTATCTTAGTCACTTGTGGGAAAGAAGGAAAGCTTCAAGGTCAAATCTCTCAGTACTTAAGATGTCGGCAGATGTTTTGTTTACACGAAAAGTGTCTTTTGATTTATGATTGCATCCAGAACTTCAACTCGGCCAGTGGAACTGCAGAGAGCACGGGTCGGAATGGAACCAAAAATTCCTATTATACCTTCAAATATTTCACTGATTCCCTCTTATTAAAGTAAGAGGCTGGCTTATGTGCCAAACAGTTACACATTACCTATTAGCTCCTTGGAACAAGACCTCCAAGCCATATAAACCTTGGCAAGCCAGGGAATGGAGATAAATCTCCAACAGCTCCACATCCGCCCCTTTCCGCACTCACCTCCGGACAATGGACTGCTGGAGATTTTTGCAAACGGTAAGAGATTCTCCCATAAACATGTGGCACATGATGACCTCAAGGCAGTTGGCCATGAATGACATCACTGCGTCAGACTGCAGAGTCCCGCTCCGGGAGACGATGCAAAGCCGCTGGAGAGAGGAGCAGTGACTCAGTGCCTGGAAGAACTGGGCGCCCGCACAGAAGTACGGCTGTTCCAGCCTGCAGGAGTAAACAAAAACAATTCAATGGGCAATTCATGCCTGGGATGCTCTCAGACAAGAGGGAAGGACACAGCGCAATCATGGGGGGGCTGGCAAATGCAAAAGCAGCGCCTCTGACCCTGACGGACAAGGGCACAAATAGGCAAAAAGGCCCTAAACTGCAGAATTCCGGTGCCCACGGGGAGTAACCCTGGTTTTGCAAGCTTCTGACAAAATATGGTGGGTAAGACAAGCCTTGTGTCTGAGCAGCAGATCCATTCTGGCCTTAAAAGCACAGCCTGGCTTCTGTACCTGATATCCACGAAGCAGGTGGTGTGGATTTAGGGACCTTCTGCTCCAGGGTATAAACACTGCCCAAACTGGGCATATCTTCAGTTTACTGCCTGGGGAGAAGCAGGCATGAAAAATACACAGTGCACACAGGCTGATACAGAACGGGGGCCAACACAGGGACCACAACCAGCCCTGGCAAAAGATCAGAGCTACTGCTCTCCCACAGGAAGAACAACCATCACCAACCCAACCTTTACCTGGCTCAGGGAAGAGACAGGATCCTCTATCACGGTGATCCAGGACAAGAAAATGACACAGTGAAGCCATCGCTGGCCAGCAAGGGGTCTATGTTTTAACCAGCAGCATAAGTGGGTGACTCCCTCACAGAAAGCAGCCAGCAGGGAGCTGAACCTGCTTGAGGCCCGTGCCACCAGGAGAGTTCATCTGCTTAGTGCAGATTTACTACCAGCCTTCAGAGCACTTGGGAATCTCAGTCATTGGGTCAGGAAAGCCAAGAGCTCCAAGAAGGTTAAGCCATTAGGTGATAACAAGCAGTCGGGCCCAGCCTGATCTGGGTAATCTCTGGATAGGCTTTGTAGTATGCAGGAGTACCTCAGCAACTTAATCCTGTTAATTGATAAATTCTGTTCCAATCTCAACCCGAGACTGCAGTCAGGTGGCATTGCCTGAAGAGATCCTAAGGGCATATCTGCACTTTGGGCAAAAAGTTAAAATTCATAATAAGTGAATGGGCAGCCTTTTCAATTTTTCAACATCATTATGGGGCACTGTAAATTTAGGACAAAAAGCAAAGAAACTCCAGGATCCGGGTTTCCAGGTGGGTCTCTGGGACACACCAGCCACACCTGCAATGCCGCCCTGCACTCGCTAGATGGCAATGTTGTTTTGGAATAGCCCCCTAAACTTGTTCCTCAGCCTGGAAAACTGGGAAGGGAAAAAAGGGTGGAAACAGCAGGGAATTAGCTAAATCAAAAGGACAGTACGTTATCAGGAGCAAGTGCTAATTTCTAAAACCATCTTAAGCCAATATAAAACCTCAGACTTTACTCAGGGAAGAAGCGTGACAGCTTCCACCCAAATGTAGTACGAGGAGACAGCCCTGTTACAGCCTTTATTCCAGGCTGTGTACTGCCTCCCATCTCGATCGCTCTTGGCCTCCATTTCAAAGCCTCGGGACGCTACAGGGCCTAGGATGAGCAGAACAACACTGCAGACACAAACCTCCTTCCCCAGCCCTCAGTTTCTCCATGGCTATTTACTCTCCTCAAGGTTAAAGACACATTCACGTAACCCAAGACCTTGAGCAACTGAATTCCCAACAGCTGCCCCCCTTGGATGAGAGAGCAGCACACTCCTGCCCCATTAGAAATGGGAAGTGGTGGAAAATGAAAACCCTCCTGAGGTGTTTCAGCCCCCCTGGCCCCCCACACTCTTGCAGTGGATCAGGGACAGGCAAACAAGCACCAGTTTCAGGGGATGAGCGGTAATTTCAGCCACAGTAACAAAACTGTGACATTGACATCTCTCCAAACTGCACAGCACTTTGGAGCTTTGTGACCAAAGGGGGACAATGGGACTGGTTCTGACAGGTCCTGCAGTTTCACTGAAAGAGGTTGATTTTGGGGGGGGAAAAAAAAAAAGAAAAGAAAAAAATCCATCTCTCTAAAGTGATAACATTTGTGTTCATATGGATTAGTGCAAGGAAATCATCACAGTTTCCTTTCACAAGCACATTTTGGCTACCATGAAGCTCCTTTGTGCACTCTTTAGGATCAGACCCTTGGTAGGATCCTTTAAATCCTACCAGGAGAGGAACACCAACAGGACAAACTCTAAACCTGGAATGTTTACAGTACATTATAAAGAAAAGAAATAAAAAAATAAAGAGGCGAGATTTTCATACGAACCCAAGGCAGACAAGTATCTCATTGGGAAACCCAAAGAATACTCTACATTATCTAGACAGTGTAGAGTCTCTTCCTTCCTGTAAATTTAAGAGGTGTGCATGTACACAAAGCCAAAAAGTCAGCAAAGGCACGTAGCATTTAACCAGCCCTGACAAGCTGCTAGCTCCCAAATAAGCAGCATGCACTCCTCCTTATCTAAAAGGAAGGCAGTCACAGCACATTTTGCTCCTAAAGCACTGGTTAAAGGGCATATCCTGAGTCCTCAAGGACAACATTCAATGCCTTCCCATTCTCCACAAGTCAGGAAGGAAAATACCCAGTTTTCAAGCCATTGCAGCTACTCTGGACCGGAACACTTTTAATAGTAGCCACAATTAACCACACGTCACATTTCTGGAGATCCACAAACAAAATGGGAGATGTTCAAGGGCAGCCCCTCACCTGAGATCTCTCAAACACTTGCAGTGTTTCAGCATGTCCATGAGAGCAGACATATAAACCACCTTGCCCATCATGCCCAGGTTGGCCAAGGAAAGAGTCCGCAGGTGCTGGCACTGCAGCCCGATGCTGATGAGCCCAGAGCCCGTGAGAATATTTGGCAGCTGTGCTAAGGTGAGGCTCTGCAGGTAAGTCAATTGGCTGATGGCAGCCACCTCTGAATCCCCCACGCTCTGTGCCCGGACACAGGGAGGCAACGAGTTCCGAATCGCTGGCTCGTTGCGGGGCATGGCAGAGGAGAAACTGGACCCGATTATCTCCAAGGTTTCCAAAAATCGGAGGCTTCCCATCAGAGCCCAAAACACTGAAGACTCAATCTTCTGATTTGCCTGGTCCCCTAGGTTCTTTGGATATGTCTGTATCCCAATCCGAACTTTCCTTCCAAATGTTTGGGGCACCAAATTAGGTGCGGTGGGAGGCTTCTCCACGCTGGCAGCAACATCTGTGATGGAGCAAACTGGTAGTGCTAATGAGAGCAGGTGCTTTAGCCTGGACAGGAGCTGGCACAGGTGGTTCCCTAAGCTTTCAGAGCTGTGATGGTGAGCTGCGGAGAGGTTCAAGTGTCTCAGGTTGCAGCAAGACACTACCAGGCTTTCCAAAATGCTGCTGTCGATGTCATCTTCCGCTTTCCGAAACAAGGACTCTGGGGCCAGGCAGTGAACGCAGCCACTGAGATTCAAACTGGTCAGGCTTTTAAGATCCTTCCCACCATTAATGACCCTCTGGATCAGGTGCCCACCAGATAAGGTGCATCGGCTAAAGCTGAAGTAGAAAGGGTTGTTGAACTTCAAGTGTTGCAGGAGCCCAGAGCCGTTAATCCAGGCTTTGGGCAGTTGTAAAGCATCCAGACGTACATTTCGGGCCATGGAGTCCAGGAGGTTTTTGGTGGCTCCCGTCTCCGCAAAGCTGCCGGGGGCAGAGATGAGGAAGGCGTGGAGGTTCTCAGGTGTCCGATCACTCAGCACCGCCAAGTACAGCCTCACCACCTCCTGATTGACGTAGCCAGGAGCCAGCCTGGCGTAGAAGATGCGGAGGTTCTGGTAATGGGGCACGTTGCTCTCGCCCACCATCAGCTGCCCAGAGAGCATAAACCCCTCCCGCGAGCGATCCAGGATCTCAAAGTAGAGCAGCAGTTTCTCAAGGCTGGTGCAGCACGGGACGACACCGTACGAGGGCGTGTAAAGGGTTTGCTTCAGCTCCGAGACGCGGCTGAGGGTGGCTTTGCACTCGCTGCTCAGCTGGCTGGCATCAAACCCCGGGTTGACGTCGATGGCCAGGGAGCGCAGGTGCTGGAGCGTGGAGAGCATCTTGGAGAGCCGCAGAGAGGTGACATGGCACCCGGACAGGTTCAGCTTGACCAGGTTCTTGCACTTTGTCACGTGGTCGATGGTGGAGCTGGACAGCCAGTAGCACCCGGCCATGTTCAGCTGGTAGATCTCCTTTCCAATGTCCCTCATCAGCTGCTTCACTTTGTCTTTGTTTGCCTGCACCCAAACAAAACCACATTTGGTGAGAGGTACCGCAATGGTGGGCACTGGCTCAGTTTCCCAGCTGGAGGTGTGGATAAGAGTGGCTGGCGCTTGGATTATGTGGCCCATCCAAAGGTTTGGGGATGGCAGCACAGCCTATGAGTTATCACACTGCTGGCAGCTCAGTCTGCCATGCTTTGGACTCTCAGGATTACACTTCCTTTGGTTTCTGCAGCTCTGCATTGCACACAGTTCAGCAGCTGAGAGTGGAAGGGAAAACCACCTCCATTTTCTACCAGCAAAGCTGTTTCAGCAAAACTGACTACGTGCAGAAACTCAAATTGAAAGAAGAATGTTTCCATTCTTCCTCATTCAATTTCCTCTTTTGGAAATGAGCAACAGGGGCTTCCCCTTGCCTGGACTGGCTGATACAGTTCTCATTGAATATATCACCTTTTCTTCCCAAGCTTTATTTTTGTTATAACATGCACACAATTTCTGGCTTTGCTGACTGAATGCCTGACAGCAACACACACGAGATTTTTTTGCACAACAACACAGAAAATGTACTTTGAAAAAACAGCAACTTTACACAACCACAGTTACAAATGGAAGATCAAGTTTACTTTCATTTTTGCCTCAAGAAATATGGAGAAGTTTTCACTGACAGTATTTTGTATAACTAAGGGAGCACAGAGCTGTTCTAACAAAGCATTCTGGAAAATAAATGCTTTTATAAAACAGCTTATTGTGTATTCGATTTCCGAGTTCAGGAGCAGTCTGTCTATGCATACACATTGGAAAGCTCTACATCTTGGCATTGTTTTTCAGAAGTCAGATTTGTCTTCACAGCTAACAGAAAAAGCAAGCTACTCTCCCCACCTTATAGTCCTTCTGAAGCAAAACCGTATGTGTCAGACTCTTGTCAAGGCAAAGTGTTGCAAGTTTCCTGCAGGTTCTCCTGACATTCAGGACCAGGTCTGTGCAAGGGACGTAGCTGAGGATGTGCAGAAGGATCTCATCTGAGAACTCCATCAAGTTGACTCCATGGCTTTCCTCCTCACTCTCCTCACTTACGACCTCCTGGTGGGAAAAAAAAAAAAAAAAAAAAAAAAAGAAGAAGAGGAAAAAGAAAAGGATAATATGGAGGTTCACGAAACCATGGTACTTTCAATTGGTCTTTCACCATTGGCTAACATTTCCATTCGTTCTACTTACTTTGCAACTGGAAAAGTGGCTGTCCATCATCCTTTCCTAAATATATCGCAGCAATCTCTCTCTACATCCTTCCTCCAAGCGCCACCCGTTTCAATAACCTTAGGAGTTACATAACCACGCATATATACATATATACACGGCTATATATATCTGTTTACCCATACAGACACACACCAACACCGCAGCCCAACATCATCCACAGCTCTTGTGCAACACTCACACCTTAACGGCGAAACCGCAGCCCAAACTGGCACTAACGCCAGGGCAGGTCCTGAGGGGAAGCGGGGCTGCTGCACCTCACAGCCCCCGTGAGGCCCCCAGAGACACCCGACGAGGGCGATTCCGGTGCCCTGGCTCCTGCCCCCGAGTCCTGAGGGCTCCGGGCTCCCTCAGCCCCGCAGCAGCCCCGGTTACCGGCGCCCCGAGGGGAAGCGGGAGGGGAAGCGAGGAGCGAGTTGAGCCCCACAGGCCCCGACTCACCTCTCCGCAGCGGAACATGGCGGCAGCCGCGCGGTCCCGCCGCCCCTGCCCCGCCGGGCCCCGCTCGCAGCGGCCGCGTCCCGGGCTCGCTCCCGCCGGCCCGGCCGCCTCACGGCTCTTCCGGCGCGGCCATGACCCGGTTCCGCGGCAGCGCCCGCCCCGCGCCGCCATCTTGAGCGCGGCGTGGCCGCGGCGCGCCGCCATCTTGAGGGCGGCGCCGCCATGGTGGGAGTGGCGGGGCCGTGGAGTCAGAGAGCACCGGGGTCGTTCACGATGGAAAAAAGCTCTGAGCTCGTCGAGTCTAGTCTTTGACCGAACACCACCGTGTCAACTAGATCAGAACGCTGAGTGTCATGTCCAGGCTTTCCTTAAGCACCTCCAGGGAGTGACTCCACCACCCACCTGTGCATCCCCTTTCAATACCTGACAACCCTTTCTGTGGAGAAATGCTTCCTGCTGTCCAACCTGACCCTCCCCTGGCACAGCTTAACACCATTTCCCCTCATCCTGCCCATTGCTCCCTGGGAGCAGAGCCTGACCCCCATCTCGCTACAAACTCCTGCCAGGTGCCAGGGAGCTGTGGAAAGCAAGAAGGTTCCCCCTGATCCTCCCTTTCTCCATCCCAAGCTCTCCCCAGTTTCCTCAGCTGCTCCTGATGCTCAAAACCCTTCCTCAGCCCCATTCCCTCCTCTGGTCACGCTCCAGTGCCTCAATGGCCTTCCTGGATTGAGGGATCTGGAACTGGGAGCAGCACTCGAGGTGTGGCCTCTCCAGTTGTGAGTACAGGGGCAGAATCACCACCCTGGTCCTGCTGGTCACGCTATAGAATTATGGAATGGTTTGGGTTGGAAATTAAAAGATCATCTCCTTTCATCCCACTTCCACAGGCAGGGATACCTGCCGCTATCCCAGGTTGCTCCAAGCCCTGTCCAACCTGGCCTTGGACACTTCCAGGGATCCGGAGGCAACCACAGCTTCTCTGGGCACCCTGTGCCAGGGCCTGCCCACCCTCATGGGGAAGAACTTCTTCCCAATATCACCATGGTACCCTTCACTGGTGTGCAGAGGGCCATGCGGAATCAACCAGGGCTGCTGTGACCGCTGCTGCGACCACAGCCGTCGCTCACAGCCGTGTCCAAGGGGAGCAGCTGGCTCCAGCAGTGGAGCTCCGCATAGCTCCTATCCCAAATCTCAAGTACAGACAGGACTAGAGCGCTGGAATTTCCAGTTACGTGTATGCTTCAGGAATTTTGCTCATAGAAAATGTGTTTTAAAGATGACCCATAAAGGAAGATGAATAAGTTGCTATTTTCTTCCTGCTTGATTTGTTGCCATTTAAGGCCGTGAATTACATTAAGGGTAAATTGGGGGTTTCACTTAGAAATAGCAAGTGCCTCAAGTCTTGATTATGTATTTTGCTTCTAGGCTTGTGAGAGAGCTCTGGAGTCAAAGAGGAAAACCATTTTTAGCTCTTAGATGAGGGAGAGCTGCTGTAAAGGATCTGTACCTGCTTTGCTTGTCATGTGTTTCACTTAAATAAAAGGTAATCACAAATTAAATCCGGAGGCCTTTCAGTCAAGACCAACTTGTTTGACATCTGGGAAAAATACCAACCTACCATATTTGCAGTCACCAGGGAAAACAGAGACCAGGGGTGGAGGAGACCTGCATTTCCAATGCAAATGATAAATAAAACCATCAGTGAATCCCAAAGGCAGAGGAAGGCCCTGCCCAGAGAGCCGGGGTGGCTGGAGCAGCTGGAGTTTAGAGCAGCCACGGTTGCCCCTCCAGCCCTGGGGCATACAGGGACCAGAGAGCAGCTGACAGCCCCAAATAAGTACTGGGAACAAAGGGGGGTGTAAGGATTTCCTGAGGAGAAACGAGGCTTTGTAAGAGGAGCTGTATTTGGACTTGTGATCCACCAAATAAACGAGCAGCGTGTTGGTGCAGATCAGACATGGAGGTTGAACATGAGGCAGAAGCGGGCAATAAAGGAGGAAGGAATTTAACATCTACACCAAACTCTGGCATTTCTCTTCATGGCCCTGGGAGGTGGCCAGACACTGATAGAGGAAAACATCCTTGCTGTGCCTCACTTCAGGAATGCTCTTCATGTGGGTAGACTTTGGTCATCTAACAAACAGTACACATTTTCCTAGCCCAAACAAGGCAGGTACATATCATGCTGTCCCAGTCCAGACAGGCAAATTAATACCGCTATCAAAATACTTTGCTCTGTATAAAACAAAATATCTTAACATTCAAGGCCAGCCTGTCCTGGGGATTTTATGTTTCTTCCTCTGGAAAGTCTTGCCTCAGTTCTCTCCTCCGATTCTTCTTAAGACTTATGCAGACTGAACATCTTTTTGTCAGCTTGACTAAAGCCCAGCTAGGCTGCAGCAGCCACAGCACTTGGTATGCTTGGGTGGATTGCAAGCTCCACTGCTGGAAGTAATTCTCAATCCCTGATATAGTTTAATACTGTAAGGCCTGCTCAAGTGGATTACAGATGGGTATAATGCAAGTCAGGACAGGCTCCAGGTCAGCAGTTCTGCAAAGAACGACTTCAGAGACCAAGACTGCTCCTGCCCAAGCACAGCCAATACCACAGACCCATCCCTGAACGGGTGCCTTGGAATGGCCATTTTCTAAAGCTGGTGCTTTGCATCCTCCAAGGGGACTTCTGCAAGGAGGCTGAGTGCTCTGAGATTCCCTGGGATTTTTGCACACAGCCAGCTGGCACCTCTCCTGAAGGAGCACATGCTCACTAATGAGAGAACAGGACCCTCCCCATCCAGGGACCGTTTCTGGTCAACTGTCCCTGACACAACTGAGAGACAATGAGGCCCTTCAGGGCTAAATCCCGAGAGCTGCAACCATCTCCTTTGCCAAGGACATCACTAATTCCTGGCGGTGGCTTGATTCCATAAGCAGCTCAGTGAGGTGACTTTCCAGGTCACCAGCTAATTGCAGGTGCAGTGCCAGCGACTGTCTCCAGCAGGAGGAAAAGCTGGGAACTCTGAGGGAAGAAAGGGTGTAAAACATGTTTGCTCAGCTCCCTTGAGCTGAGCCATCTCTCCTGGGGCAGCTACAGGGAGGTAGGAAAGGGCTGGATGACTTGGAAGGATTTAGAGGCGAGTGCAGCTGTCTCCACAGCCTGAGGAATGCTGGAACATCACCATGGCTGAGCCAGACAGGGGGACATGTTCAGCCTGGCCCGTGGGTGGACATATTAAAGCTTTTGGTCTCCCCACAGCCCCAGGCTATTTGTGTGCTGGAGGAGGAGATAGCCAGAGCACTGATTATTCCCTACACAACTCCTCCCTTGAGTCTGACAAAGCCAGGACATGGCTCCTCTACTGCCCTCCCTGACAGGCCTTTCCCCACCTCTGTGAAACAGTGAGGGGTGAATTGAGCCCTCTGAAACTCCATGGTGGAGAAACTTGTTAAAAAAATCCCCTCTCTTCCAGTACTTTACATTCCTGAGAGAAAACCACTCCAGGCTCTCTCCCCGTGCTCACTGGAGTTGGGAGCAGTGAGTAATTCTTGCAGCTGTCCCTGCCCGGCACCACATTCTTTTCTCCAGCATGTAATGGCCCAGAGGAGGGATAAATGGAGCCTTGCTGGAGCGGCCTGCAAAGTGGCTGTGCACACCATGGCCTCATGCTGGAGAGACCTCAGGAAGGGCTGTGGAAGACCCAGCCTCATTTTATTGAGGGGCTGGTTACCCAAAAGAGCAAGTGAAACTGGAAGAAAGGAGAAAAACCCTTGCAGACTATTAGCTAACAGCGTACCTCTAGAGCATGAAAATCATCCCAGCTGCTCTGTGTCCAGCAGCGCTGCTGCAGTCACCCCATGTTCACACCTCTGCCCACCCGAGCTGCTCTCAGCACCTGGCATTTTGCTGTTCACCCCCACGTTTCTTCTGGTCTTTGTGTCTCAGCACATTTTCCCACAGCAATCAGTGACCATTTCAGAAAAGGCTGGAAAAAAGGCACCCCATTTCCCTACTGCTGTCATCTCTTCTTGGCTGCTGGCCTTTGTCCTACCCTGCTCCCCCCAGCTCTCTCCCCAGGAGCTGCCATTGCCTCCTCCTCACCCCATTTCCCCAAGACCTCAGGTTATAAGCACAGTTTGGGCCTTGCTCCAACCTGTTTCACCTCCTCTCTTGCCAACTGGTGCTTCCAGTACTCATCAGCTCAGCCCAGAGTCTGCACCTCCAGCCCCGCCAGGCTCCCACTGCATCCAGGAGGGAGCCTGGGGAGATGAGGGGCAGAAACCGGCAAGTCCACCCTGAGTACAGCACGATGCCAGAGCAGGAGCAGGCCAGGCAGAGGATTAAAGAGGAACTAGAGCCTGTTCCCTGCCTTTCATCTGCTTAGAGCATGACACAATCACAGCCATTAGCTCTTCAAAGGCAGGCAAGGCTGGCAGTGCCTTGGGAAGCTTCACTCCTGAAAACGCTCCCAGGTCTGGTCTCCCCGAGCTGACAACAGTGTCACCAGCTCTGCTTTTCCTGGTTCCTGACCCAGTAGCCCCAATCCTCTGTGTCTCCTTTACACAGATGCAACTCCAGCTCTGGGGGCTTGTGGACATTGCTGTACTCAGCAGGGTCTCAATTTTGTCAGGGCCATCCCTGCTCTTTTCCACAAACCCAAAGAAGTTGATCAAACAAGGCTGAACCCGCATAGGTTTGGAAGCTCGAAGGATGGGTACAGAGTCAGTAAGCCCAAAACCTTCCTGGTAAAGGCTGGGCTGGAGGCAGGTATCTGCTTTGGAGCTATGTAACTCACCCTGGCAAAGCTTCCTCCTTCCTTCCTCCCTGCACCTTTTTCCCAGCCCCACCCATGTAGCACTCCAGTAGCCCTGCTCTCGTAAGTCAGTTTTTTCCAGTTCACAGGACTTTCTCTTGCTTTCACCCGAGAGCTGCTCCACCCAGCCAGCACACTGCCAGGGCACGAGTCTCCCCAGCTGAACCCAGGCCTCCCTCCCAAGGCAAACCGGGAGCAGGACAGGCAAGCTCTGATACCTGGAGCAGGGACACTGCCCCATGCAGAGTTGCAGACTAGTCAAAGGAACCTTGGCAGAGGGAGAAAGCAGCTGCTTTGACTTGGTTATGGCATCAGCACATCCCACTTGCTTCCATCAGTCCAGCGTGAGACATCGAACACCGAGGGACAGACACACACAGCAACATCGGGGAAAGTGCAACTGAATCCCCCATTACAAGCCCAGCTCCTCCAGCAGGTCCTTGCTGCACATACCAGCAGTATCTGGAGAACTCCTGCCCAAGGCAACCTTAGAGACCCACAAGGTTTGGCAGGCTCAGTTCTACCCCTCCCCGTATCACCCAGAGCCATCTGCCTCGTGCCTCATGGCACCAGCATCCCCCCAGCCTGATAGCGGAGCTGTGCAGCCTGGCAGGGCGAGATCAGAGCAAGGAGCAACTGTCAAAAGAATGGCATGAAAATAAAATCAACAACCAACACCAGTCAAGCCTCTATGGTGTGCACTTTTATTTCAACTGGTCTTAAGTCAGTGTACAGGTAGCCCCTCCCTCCCCCACATACTGGCACCACTTCTCCTAGACCCTGCGGGGGACTGTAAAGCCTTCATTCACATCTATCACTGGGGAACACAGGCTGCTTGTTTGACAAATCGAAGAGAAAAAGGATCAAGTGTGTTTTGTTTTTAAGGCGGAAAGATACAAAAAGACACTTGTCGGGTTACATAATTTACAGACAAGCAATTATAACACCAGCTGTAACTGGTGGACTCCCTCCGAGCTGGGCTTTGCCTTCACAGAGGCGAGTAACTTCCTGTAACAATGCATTATAATATTTGGAATGACTATTAAAAAAACAAACAAATGTACAATCAAAGTCCTCAGATGCATTGTAGAACTTTGGGGGCGTTCGCTCCGACATGTTGTATTTTAAGACTGC
This sequence comes from Hirundo rustica, assembly GCF_015227805.2. Taxonomy (NCBI): domain Eukaryota; kingdom Metazoa; phylum Chordata; class Aves; order Passeriformes; family Hirundinidae; genus Hirundo; species Hirundo rustica. The sequence continues at coordinate 13,178,189 of NC_053464.1, forward strand.
TTCTGACACCTTCACCGTTCCAGTTTTTTAATCCTGAGTCAAGCGCCAAAAAAAAAACAAATAAAGCCATGCCAATCTCGTCTGGTTTTATGCGCATTTATGGGTTTCGTTTCATCACAAGGGTGTGGGTGTTGGTAACAGTCCGGTTTAGAAGCATTTGCGGTGGACAATGGAGGGTCCGGATTCATCGTACTCCTGCTTGCTGATCCACATCTGCTGGAAGGTGGACAGGGAGGCCAGGATGGAGCCTCCGATCCAGACAGAGTATTTGCGCTCAGGTGGGGCAATGATCTGCAGGGAAGAGGAGGAACCAGTCAGACACAGCATCATGCCACGCTCACAGCCCACACACGGCCCTGCAAGATGGAGCTGCTGCCTAATTCCCTTATCTAACCTTGGCCAAGATACCATGAAGTCAAAGCAGGATCAAGACACCACCTCACACACCCACCTCCCTCCTTTGCAGCCAGTCCTTAATACCATTATTCATGCAGTTGGGCGAGTGCCATCCTGTCCAGCCCAAAGCCATCAGGGCTGTACTAGACAGACAGGGTTTCTATCTTTTGCAGCGGGACACCAGCCTAACACCTCCACACGTGCTGTGTATTTCACCCCTAACAGGGGTGGCTGAGATGTTCCCCCAACTCCATCCTACCTTGATTTTCATTGTGCTGGGTGCCAGGGCTGTGATCTCCTTCTGCATCCTGTCAGCAATGCCAGGGTACATTGTGGTACCACCAGACAGCACTGTGTTGGCATACAGATCCTTACGGATATCCACATCGCACTTCATGATGGAGTTGAAGGTAGTTTCATGGATACCACAGGACTCCATGCCTGTGAAGAAGCAGGAGTTTCAAGTCAACAAGGGCTCAGACAGAGTCAAGGAAGCCTAAGAAGATACTACAGGCAACCAAGAGACCAGCAGTCCTTTCAGCAGAAAAGCACTACAGAGCCATGGCTTGGACAGATTCAACCTCTGGCTCTGCTGATCCAAGTCCCTCAAGCAGCTTTAAGCTATGTAGGAAATGGGGGCAGCACAAGCCTTGCTAACAAGACCAGCAGTCAAATATTTGGGACTTCACTGCCATGGTCTCCAGGTCACCCTTCACAGAGGGAACATTAAGGCGCCACAAGAGTATCCTAGAAAAGCTGGACTTACCCAGGAAAGATGGCTGGAACAGGGCCTCAGGGCACCTGAACCTCTCATTTCCAATGGTGATGACCTGGCCATCAGGGAGTTCATAGCTCTTCTCCAGGGAAGAGCTAGAGGCAGCTGTGGCCATCTCCTGCTCGAAGTCCAGGGCGACATAGCACAGCTTCTCCTTGATGTCACGCACGATTTCTCTCTCAGCTGTGGTGGTGAAGCTGTAGCCTCTCTCTGTCAGGATCTTCATGAGGTAGTCCGTCAGGTCACGGCCAGCCAGATCCAGACGGAGGATGGCATGGGGCAGGGCATAGCCTTCATAGATGGGCACAGTGTGGGTAACACCATCACCAGAGTCCATCACAATACCAGTGGTACGACCAGAGGCATACAGGGACAGCACAGCCTGGATGGCTACATACATGGCTGGGGTGTTGAAGGTCTCAAACATGATCTAGGGAGAGAAAAGGAGAGGTTAGGTCAACAGGAAAGCACTGGGTTCTTGCTACATGTCTATACCAAGTCCATGCAAGTGGTTTTACTCTTGCCCCTAGGTAAGAGGTACCTCTATATTCCCCCTCAAAGTTCATGCTTATCTCACCTGCTCTCCACCCACACCTGCCACTTTATAGCCTGAGCAAGGACACCACTGCCACAGACCCATCCACATTATCACAGCAAGGAGCAAAACAAATGCCAAGTAAACTACAGTAGAGTCACTCAAGGGCTGTAAATGGATTAGTGTGCCTAGTCAGAAACAGCAGTTAGACCAGTTGCTAGTTCAGTCTCAGAGAAAGCCAGCTTAGAAAAGCAAACAAAACCTGTCAAGGTCCAGCAAAGAGGAGACTCAGGTCAGGAAAGGAAAACCCTGTAAAGATGGCAAAAAGGGAGAATAGTGGTGAAGGAGAGAGGACAACATGAAAGAGGAGAGCTGGCCTGCAGCAATTATCTGCTGTAGCTCCAAGCTGCAGGGTTCTACACACCTGTGTCATCTTCTCTCTGTTGGCTTTGGGGTTCAGGGGAGCCTCTGTGAGCAGCACAGGGTGCTCCTCAGGGGCTACTCTCAGCTCGTTGTAGAAAGTGTGATGCCAGATCTTCTCCATGTCATCCCAGTTGGTGACAATACCGTGTTCAATGGGGTACTTCAGGGTCAGGATACCTCTTTTGCTCTGGGCTTCATCACCAACGTAGCTGTCTTTCTGACCCATACCAACCATCACACCCTGCAGAACAAAGACAATGCTGTAAGTACAGCCAAAGAGTGGGTACCTTCCTTTACATAAATCTAAGTCTCCCATTATTGTCCCTCTGCTGCCACATATCAGGAAAGGCATCCAGTCAGCTGTTCCAGCACACACGGCACAAAGGCTCTGCAGGAGGCTGCATTCCCCACCAGCTGTGCTGCAGCACACAGGCCTCTCATGGTACAAAGCCAAATAAAAGGGCCTCATGCCTCCAGGGGAACCGCTTCCACCCAAAACTCCTCTCTTTTGTTAGACGACAAGCACAACCAGCCACCTACCTGATGTCTGGGGCGACCCACGATGGATGGGAAGACAGCACGGGGAGCATCGTCCCCGGCGAAACCGGCCTTGCACATACCGGAACCATTGTCAACAACGAGCGCGGCAATATCGTCATCCATGGCTGGCTGCGGGAGGAGAGGAGAGAGATGAGCATCGCCGCTCACACACCAAGCCCCGTCCCGCGGCGGCAGGCGGGAAGGGAAGGCGATGGCGGGAAGCGCAGGCGATGCCGGCCAAGGCCTTCCCCACCCATTTCCTTCCTGCCGGCGCCGCTCCGCTTCGCCCGGCGCCCGCTAGAGGGGGCGACGCCTCCCAGATTTCGGCACTGCGCGGATTTGGGACAAAGGAAGTCCCTGCGCCCTCTCGCATTATTACCATAAAAGGCAATGGATGGAGCGCGCCGCGCCGCGCCTCGCCCGCCACCACCGGCTGTCGGGGGGACGGCGGCGGCCGCTCCCCGGAGCGAGCGGGCGTGGCGGCCACACCCCAGCGCCCCGCCGTGTGCCGGCCAGCGGGGCTCGACGCCTCCGCACAGCCCCGCCGGTCACGCCCGGTGCCCCGCCTCGAGCCGGCCGGCGGGGCTCAACACCTCCGCAGAGCTTCGCCGGTCACGCCCGGCGCTCTCCTCGGAGGCCCGCCGTGTGTCAATCAGCGGGGCTTGACGCGCCCACCCAGCCTAGGGGGTCACGCCCGGTGCCCGCCGTGTGCCAGGCACAGTCAGCAGCACTCGTACCCTTTGCACAGCCCTCAAAGCCTCGGCGAGCCTCTACAAGGAACCGCAGCAGGACCGAGCGCCGGCCACCACGCCCAGCCCACTAGTCAAGCGTGACCGGGGCTCTGCCCCATCGACCGGCGGCACCACGGGCGGGATTAAAGCCAGCGCCTTATGCAATTGCCGCCCGCCCAGGCTCAGCCCCGGCGGCTCCGGCCGCGCCGGTGTAATCCGGTGGCGGGGGGGCGGCGGCAGCTGCCGCACATGTGCCGCCCCGCACGGGCAGCCTGGGAAGTGTAGTCGGAGCCGGAGCGAGCAGCCCCGCCTGCACCTGCGCTCCGGGCACACGGGGAGGGTCCCCCCTGCGCCCCCCAACCCCGCATTGTTCCGATCCAAAGCCTCGCCCCGCGTAGGGGGTGCCGCCCCCTCCCTGCGAGCAACAGCCAGCAGGACTATTCGTATGCGCGGGGTGGGGGGGCCGCGCCCCTCCTCACGGGGGACAACGCCCCCGGGCCCCGGCCCCAGCACGGGCGGCTCCGCGGAGCAGACAAAGCCCCGCGCCCCCGTCCGTGCCGCCGCTCCCGGGACACAGCAGCCCGCTCCCTCCGTCCGCACCAGCAATCCTCTTACCGGGCGGATTAACATCCCCCCCCCCCCCCCCCTCCGCAAGCATCACCCCCGAATCGAATCCGGCCTTAAACAGCGAGCTGCGCCTCTATCCCTATTTAATATCTCTATTAAAACGCGGCAGCGCGCTTACGGGGCCGCCACCCCGCCAGCGCACAAAGGGCGCGCCGCGTCCCAACGACGCCGATCGCACCGATATCCACTCTAACGCGGGCTCATTAAAATCCTCATCGGTAGCGCCATTATCCTATCCCGCGCTGTCGCGGTGCCGCTCTCACCTTTGGGGAGTTGGCGCGGTCGGAGCCGGGGCGGGCGCGAGGCGGCGGCGGGAGCGGGGCGCGCGCGCGCGGTGAGGGCAGGCAGAGCTCGCGGCGGCTCCCGCCCGCCGCCCGCGCGCGCTTTATATCGGGCCGCCGCCGCCGCCGCCTCGCCATAAAAGGAAACTTTCGGAGTGCGCCGCTCCGATTGGCCGCGCCTGGGCACGCCCCCCGGCCCTCACCCCGCCCCGCCGCCCCGACAGGGGGGAAAATATTGGGGTGGCGGTGGTTTTGGGGGGGGGGGAACCGAGTGGGGTTGGGGTGCGGCCCCCGGTGTCACTGGGCTGGGCTGGGGACGGGGCTTCTGCCTGGTGCCGGTTCGCGGTGCTCCGGTGCCCCCGTGCAGCCCCCCCCCCAACCCAGTCCTCACACAAAGCCCTGCGGGTGGGGGTCGCGGCCCGTTCGCCTGTCGTCCTTGTGGGAGCCGGGCGGATGCGGCCCCCCGGGAGGGAAGGGGGAGCGCGGTGTGGGATCCCGGTGTGGGATGGCGGTGTGGGATGGCGGGGGTGCTGCTCGCCCTGCCTGCGGCGCTGCCCGGCGCGGGGCACGTGGAGCGCCCGTCACCTGCACCCCTGTGCCGGGCGGGCACCGGTGACCCCGGCCGGGAGCGGGGCGAGCGGGACGCGGGGCCAAGTTCACTGCTGATGTCAGCAAGCGGAGGCGACCCGGCTCCTGCCAGCCGCCACCAGGCCCTCGGCCCTTGGACCCGCCCGGGCAACCGGGAACGCCGCCGGCGCCACCGGGCACCATTAAAGACCGTGTGGCTCCGGTGGCAGCGGGACCTGGGAGAAGGGAACGCTCCGCTGGCTTAGGCTCAGGCATCGAGTCAAGCAGGGGGCCCTGCTCCCCGCTCTCCATCATGCCCCGTGCTGGCAGGGGACAGGATGGGAGCAGTGGTTTGGTCAGATTTGAGCAATATTTGTTTCTGTCCGCTGATCCAGACCTTGCTGGAGTAGGAGACGTGGCTGCTCCAGCCCAGGCTGCCTTTCTGCAATTCCCTTCTTGCCTGTGACCATCCAGCGCTGGTCAGGAATAAAGGCGAGGGCAGCGGCCGCGGGGCAGCAGGCAGCAGCAACCAGAGGGCTTTGCGTCTCCAGAGTGTTGTGCGAACACGGGCTGATTAATCAAGTTAATTAAGCAGTCCTGTAAGTAAAGTAGCAGCAGCCACTCGCAATCTGTTGCCGGCTGGAAGCGCACAGACTTCAGCGTGGGGACCTTGGATGTGTAATCTCAGCCTTTCGAAAACAGTAGTGACAGGTAAAAAAAAAAAAAAAAAAAAAAAAAAAAAAAAAAAAATCCCGGGAATAAAAGGGCTCAAAATGCCTGTTCTCCATGGGATACCGCTTGTCCAGCATCATAGAGGCAGGAGTAAGGCCTGCAGTCAAGGTCTTGGCAGGCCACACCAGCCAAGCTCTTTGTCATCAGGGAGCTGCAGAGATCACGGTGAGGATGAGGAGGATGAGGCTCCCTGCCCAAACTGCCCGTGTGGGTCTCGCTGAAGGGGACACAGGCATTATTCCTTCATTATTCCTTCATTATTCCTTCATTAGTCCTGCTGTGGGATGAACAAAGGAGGAGAGCAGCAGGAGGAACCTGCAAAAGCTTATTGAGATGGAGATTTCCAATTACCTGGGGGGATGGGAGGCAATGGGACACCAGGCAAATATGGGAATACAGGAGGAACCCTTTTCCTTTGGATGGCATCCCCTTCCCCAGGATTGCCTCATCCTGATGAAGGTGCCCCAAAATTCAGCATCATGGCTGCACCCAGGTGGGTGCTTTGGAGGGGTGGTACCCTCCAAAGGGTGACAGGAGACCTGTGGGCTCTTCTGAGCCACCCCAGGGCCATGCCTCATCGCACAGGGCAGAGGTGGCTGCAGTGATGGACGTGTCCTGCCAGGCTGCTTTGGGATTATGCCATCTGCTCCTCACAGGAGATGGCCACAGTGATAAGGAGGAGAGAGCCCAGGAGAGTCCCCATGGAAGCCCTCAGTGGAAGGGGATCCAGCCTCGGGTTCCTGCAGGGCCATGCTGGAGTGGAGCTGCCTTTGCCCGGTCATTCCTCTGTCACCACGATGTGGATCGTGCAAGATCTCTCTATCGCAGCTTCCCTCACAGTAAAATGGGAGTCATTGCTGTTAATTACCTGCCTCATGGGGAATTAATTAATGTTTGCATTCCGCTTTGAAAAGGCTGATTATTAATTGGAAGATTATACGTCAAATAAGGGGAGCCACAAGGCATGGGTAGAGCTGCTGGCCCTCGCAGCTGGGAAGCGTGGTCCACGAACGTGCTGATATAGCAGGGAAAAGTCCAACAGCACCACTGGGGTGATGGGTTTGGGATGGGGAACATCAGGTCAGGGCCAGGCGGAGGGGCCACCAGGGCTCATGGGGGTCTTGGGCAGATGGATGGGGCGTGCATGAGAGGGGTGGGATGCTGCGCTCTGCTGCATCCCAGTGAGCAGGTTGGGTGGAGCCAGGCTGGGGAGCCACGATGCGAGACAGCCCATTAGGCAGGGAGGGAACTGCCAGGCAATTACTCTTGATTATCGGACTGAATCAGAAGGCAATCAATCCACCAGCATCCGGAGGGCAGCAGCACCGGCCTCGCGTCTCCTGGCTTTAGGAGCAGCGAGGTCTGGCCTTGGTGGGACAGCAGGATGTGGCCTCCAGCACATGGCTGGGTGCCACCACTTCCTCCCAGGCTGAAGACACCTTGACAGCAAAACCACCAGCCTGTCACCATGTTCACCACTGTGTGATGGGCCCGGCCAGCTCCCTGGCCATGGCTGCGGCTCTCTTCCCATCTCTTCTGAGCTGTTGCAAGAGCTGAGAGGGGAGAAAGGAGAACCGAGCAAAAAGCTTCCTGGCTCTTGTGTTACCTTTGGTCAGACATTTACAAGCTCCCAAGTTCCCATGTTTTGCTTCATCTCTCCCTGTTTGTCCTTGGTGCTTGGCTCGCACTGACTCTGGACAAAACTATCTGAGGGAGGATCCTCCTGCCCTTTGCCAGCTGATATGGCTGGGCTTGAATCGCTGCACTTGCGGGACAGCATGTGACCTCTGCTTTCCTCTCGCTTCTCCCAGCCCTTCCCCTAGAGCAGAAGCCCTTTGCCTATGCAGGGATGGCATCTGCCACGCTTTTGGGGAGAGGAGGGTCAAAGGGGGGAAATATTCCTGCGAGTTTTTGGATTTATGCACATCCCCTTCAGCACCAGCTCTTCCATCTCTCGCTGTCATGTGCTCAGGCCTCCCTTCTCTCCCTCCTGCTGTTGTGACAATGAGAAGAGAGGTAGAAACTTCTGAAACTGCCACAGCCTCTTTGTATCACCCTCGCACAAAAATCATGGAGGCTTTTTGAAGCACTGCCTTTCCCTTCCCACTCCCCAAGAGGAAGAAGGAAAGGTGCTGACCACATCCCCTGTTTCACAGACACAGGGACCATCTCAGCACCTTCCTCTTTCAATTTTCTCCTCGCAGCACCAGCTGTAACGGGAATTTGCAGGAGGTAAAATCTAAGCAGGAACCCTAGGCCCTTCACTCCCTTTGGAGATGTTTGGGGGCCTCCCTGCAGCCCCCATCTCTCCCTTTATGGGAACATATTCAGCACTAAACCTGAAGCAAAACAGCCCCTGACATTTTCCTGGCTCGCTGCGTTGCATCCCTGATGCCAGCTCATCCCTGACAAGCTGCAGACTCGACTCTCCCCCTTTAAGCATCGTTCTCCGCTCTCATACACCCCTCCCCGAGGCTTCTGCTCCTTTGTATTGATCCTTGAGCTCTCTCTGATCTATCAGTCCTTTTGCAGAGAGGACAGCCTTTCCCTTCACAGACCTCCACGTGCAAGGGTGTTCTCCCCTGATCCGCTGCATCCGCATGGATGGGCTAACAGTGCACGGAGCATCCCTCCCATTCACAAGGAATGAAAATCATTACATTGTATCATGCTGGAAAACTGTATAAATTCACCATTTTCCATTTTCAAGGCACAGGCAAACAATCTGTGCCAGGTTTCGCAGAGGCTGTTGGAAAGGTGGTGGCAGGGTGCACGTGCCTGATTTACAGCCTGCTGTCCCTGATAAGTGGACTTTGCTGGAGGGGTTGAAGATTTTTCTCCACCTATTTCCCTAGCCCTGCCTGTCCTTGCTGCCTCCAGGGTTGTCTCTCCTTGCCCCCATGCCTTCCCCTGCCCTTTTGTTACGTATCCCCGAGCTGATCCCTGTGCCAGCATTTCCAGATCCTGCTGCTGGCCCCAGGGTCCCCCAGCTCACACAGGCAGCAGGAGGCCAAGGCTCCATTCCCAGGTCAGCATCCATCAGCCAGTGCCCAGGCTGGCAGCCTCTGCCCAGCCCCATCCTGCTGCCCCACAGCCCTGCCATCCTCCCACCCTCCCTGGGCTGCGCTGGCCCAGCCATTGCAGAGCAAAGCCCTCCCTTCCCCCACCGGTTAAACGTGCTGTTTTGGTTGACCTTGATAGCAACAGCCTGCGAGGCCCGAGCGTGGAATTGTTTTCAGCCCAAGGTCATTCCGCAGCACAGCGCGATTACACCGGCACAGCCAGACCCTGAGGCGATGCCAGCCGGGCTCCCGGCCTCAGCCCTGCACCCTGGGCATCTCTGGAGTCCAATTCTTCCACAGCAATGGGACAGGTGTAAGCTAAATCCTGTGCTGGAGCTTCCCTGCAGGGACAGAGAGTGGCGGAGCAGCCCTCCCCTCCAGGCAGGCTTGGCATCAGTTTCAGGGGATATTTCCTCCAGCTAAAAACAAAAGGGGAAGAGAAAAAGCTGATTCTCCCTGGGTTTTTTTCTGCATGTCTCAGCCTTCTGGCCCCCACTCACACCACCCCCATCGCCACCCAAATGCTACTGGACCCTTCAGCTGTGATGCAGCTCCAAGGAGGTCTTTCCCTCGAGGATGCTCCCTGGGGTTCAGTTACCTGTCCTGGCAAAAAGCTCCCCACAGGTGTTAGGTGGCACCGTGCCAAGCCATACGGTGCATTTTCAACCGCTTCTTAATTTACTCTGAGAATTGATTTTTGTTGGTGTCTGATGCTAAAGGCAGGGGAGCAGCTGGATGGAGTTTTCTGCTCGTACCGTACCTAGGAAATGAAACAGATCCTGGGCTGCCCAAGCGTGCCAGGAAATTCGCTTTGATCTTTGCCAGGTTAATGGCACTTTCCATCTAGGGGCTTCAAGCCTTTCACAGAGGTGACCTTTCTTACCTTGGAGAGAGCAGCAATAATGCTGCCTTTGTTTTCTGTAAGAGAAACAGCCAGGGAGAGCAGGGATGGCCCCTGCCCTCCGTCAGGGTGGTTCTCTCGCCCGTGCCAGGTGATGTAAAGCACTTGTGACTCTGCAGATAATTCTGGTTTAGGTTTGGGGCATAAGCCCCCTTTACCTCCAGCAGCAACTCACAGGGGTCTGATCACTGTGCTGGTGCTGCTGTGGGTGCACCCAAAGGTGGGGATCCCCACCGCTCCAGCCACCCCAGACCTGCACCAGCTCCTGTCCCTGCAGGCCCAGGGATGCTCAGGGAATGAATGGGCGAGGCAGGGTTTACCCATTCCTAGAAGGAGGGATGCAGAGGAACCCAGGAACTGCTCTGGGCCCTGTCCCAGCCCCATCCCTGCCCGGGCTGGCCCCCGGCTCTGTTTGCAGAGCCGGTGCTGAGCCGTGACGCAAGCGGCTCTCCCCAGGCAGGGAGAGAGTGACGGAGGAGTGGGACCTGCTCTAGTCAATGCCCCATCCACTCCTCCACGTTTAAACAAACCTTCAGGGGTGATTCAGCGCTTACACAGCGCTCAGCCCTTTCACAGAGCCACCTGAATTGAAATTCAGTGCCTGTCCCTCTCCCCCCAGCTTGGAGAGCAGGTGCATGGGAGGAGAGCCAGGTGGTTTTTGACTGGTGCCAGGCGTGTTTGGGGTCCATATGGCTGGGGTAACAGTGGGGTGATGCCACTCACGACGGGCTGGCAGTGGGGAAGGAAAGAGCACAGGCTTTCTGCAGGGTGCTTGCTGCTCCCAACCAGCCCCTCTGCTCCACCTCACACCGAGATCTGCAGAAACCTGGGAACAAGCCAGCAAGTTTGTGACTCTATCATCCCTCTGATACCATCCTGATCCCCTCACAGCCTGGGAAAGCACCACCACAAAGCCCAGGTGCAGAGCAACCAAGCCCCCTTCGTTTCATTTCCCTCCCAGCCCATTGCCCCCAAAGTTTCCATCCCTCACTCGAGACAGTATTTCCACATGTGCTTTGTTTGGCTCATTTCACACATTCCTGCTGGCAGGTGATAAGATCTCAGGAGAAAGGCAAAGCAAAGCCCTGGGTGCCAGGCGCTGGCTGTCACTCCCCTGACCCATTAAGGCACCCTGCTCCCTCCTCACCTGCTCTGATCTGGGACCAGCGAGGTCACAGCCATCTTCACTCCACCACAGGTGGGCTGTGGGGTGAAGGACTGGAAAGAGACATTGTGGTGGGACTCAGGTGGCTGAGTGAGTTATTGGGTTCCCTCCTTCTCCTGAGGAGCCTGGTGTGTGCCTGGGCAGGCACTGAGCCCCTCTGGAGCGGCAGAGGCCTTATCAGCTCTGAGAATATTTGAAAAATGCACTTGAGTGCCATTAGAACCTCGAGTACCCGCAGGTGGCACTTACTGCAGCAATGGCACAGCCCTGGGGACTCCCTGGCCCAGGTGTCCCCAAGGCAACCTTTGCTGGCACGAGCAGGGTGGGGTATGAACACAGCTCTCCCTCCTCCAGCCTTTAACGATAAATGGGGTTAAGTCTCCACATTCCTGCTCTCGTTGCTTCCCCATGCCAGAGCCAGAGCTGTGTGAGATTGCAGAGGTGGCTTCCAGAGCTCCTCCATTGCTGGAGCACAGAGCAGCAGAGGAAGCCAAGTGGGTACAGAGGCCACCAGGGCCCTGGTGGGGCTCAGATGGACACAGAGAGTGGCCACTGCACGGTTCCGCAGTCCAAAGAAGAGGCAGGTCAGCCTGCAGAAAAAAACAGGGAGTGGTTTTCCTATGGGGCTTTGCAGGAGCCCTTTTGGTTCCCAGATCACTGCCCAAGGCTGTGAGAGGGCTGCACAGCGCAAGTCATTCTCTGGGAACACTTGTTCATGTTTTGCAAGAGCTTGGGGCAGATGGGGACAAGCAAGAGGAAGAAAAAAGCAACCATCTGTGGTGACAGGAATGAGGAAGCCCCAGAGTGTGGGGCAGCTCCAGCCCCAGCACAGCCTGGGCTCAGTTCTAGCAACAGGGCAAATGGTGTCCCAGCTCCACCCTGGCACGGCTCAGCTGGAGTCCCTCACTCACAGCTGGGGCAGTGGGACCAGAACCTTCTGCTTGGACCCTGCTGCCCCTGGGACCAGGAAAGGTTCTGTCCTGCCCATCCAAGACCGGGCACGTCGCTCCACAGACGAACCCGGATCCCTTCCCTTGGCTCTCTCCTCAGCCGTGGAGATCAGCAAAAGAAGACACGGTGAGAGTTCCCCCTCCTCCCCCAGAGCACCCACATCTCTCTGGGCACACATTTTAATTAACACCGAGTGGCTGAGGGACCGTCCCAGGCAGCTCTCGGCACAGCCCAGCCTGGGGAAATCAGCCTTAAATGGCAAAACCTGGCCCTGTCTGCGGTAACCAGCTGGAGCAAGAGGCAGCAGAAACCGGAAACCAGAGAGCAGCTGAGGCCCTCTGCCCCCCTCCATCGCTTTGTAAACCTAAATTCACCAGGAATATACCTTAGAAATGAATCTCCTCCCTCCTCTGCCCTGGAGTGCTGGGGGTGCCCTCCTCTGGGATGGGTGCCCTGGATCATCCTGCACTCTGTTCCTCCTGCATCCCTGCTCCTGGGGCACACAAAGGGAGAGTAAAAGTCTCTGTTATTTCCCCTCCCTTGTGCATCAGCTGGAGGAACAATGACAGGAGCCCCCTCCCCAACCTCCCATTGTTACCTTTGTGTGTTTAACTCCCAGCAGATTCCAGGGCGTAAATTGCTTCCAAGAGAACTCTCCGTGCTCAGCAGTGAAAATATTTCTGAGCTCCCCCAGTCTCCACATACTGGGATAGAGGGAACTTGGATGCTCACTCATCACAGGGATTCTGAGGTGCCCCTCAGGCCCAACTGCTGTAAAGGAGAATCTCAGATCTGCTGGCAGCCTGATGTTCTTTTTTGGGTTGTGGACAAGGAGGATGAGACCACCAGTAGCATAAATTTCTTCCCATAAATCACCAGCCCCACTTAATGAACCCTGCACTGGTGCCTGGTGTATTGGGAGCTCCCAATATTTGCATTGGCTGGGCTGTTGGCCACTCCACTGTTTTGGGGACAAATTTATTCCATTCACTTGGCCCAATCACATCCTGATAGCGAGCAGGCAGCGGGCTGTCAGCAAGCTGCTCCTGGCTGATGCTGGGGTGGAGCACAAGGTCCTTCAGCCAGCTGCTCCCATGGATTCCCATCTCTGGGATGGGACAGAGCCTGGAAAGCTGCACCATCCCAGCGCTGAGACTTGCTGCGTTACCATTTCCCAGCACGTTTCTCCACAAGCACTCTGCCAGCAGACTCATTAGCTGTGACATCTCATTAAAGCAGCCATCCTTGGGGGAATTGGCTCGCACACAGGAGCGCTGGGATTGGCGTGGCCCTTTTCCTTCCCCACCTCCAGACGGGAGGGAGGATGGAGCAGTGGGAGAAGCCCCATCCACTGGGATCCACTCAGCAACTCCCCTTGCTGCGAGGGAAAGCTGCAAAGGGAAAGTCGGAGGGAGAAGTCTGCGCACATCAAAAAGGAATCAGCTCAGCAAAGTCACGACTATTTAAAAACCCCACAGACAGTCACAGCTCCCATCGAGCCTGCGGAGGAGGTGGCTTTCTCCTGTGCCAGGACCGGTTTCCCAGCTCACCAGCCCAGTGGGAATGAGGCTTTGACTGCCAGCCCCACTCTGTCACAAGGTCCCCACCCTGGCTGGCCAAGGGACAGGGAGTTGCAGCACCTACAGCCCCTGGACTGGGAGAAGCATGGAAATGGCCTGGAAACCGGCTCTGGGTGGATTTAATCCCATCTGATTTCCCCTTCTGTGAGCTTTTCCCAAGTCGTCTGACTTTGTTTCCACTCCTAAATATGTTTCCAGCCTGGGATATGCTCTTCTTCATCAAACAGGGAAGGACTAGCCTCTTCATCTCCCTCTGCTCCAAAAGCCCCGAGCCTTAAGGCAAATAAGACACAACCATCCCTGGGTGGAGATGTAAATCCCACAATTCAAAGACCAACTTTAAACAACAAAATGGGGCCGTGGGACACCAGCAGAGTTGTCAATCCCTGCAACCATCCAGGGTGGTCGATAGGCGCCGTGAAAGGTGATGCTACCACCACCACTTGGCAACACTGCATCAATTCCAAGCTCCTTCCCACTGCTCGGTCTTCCGTAAAAATCACATAAAATCAAGGTCCGGGGATGAAGACACCACAGTCTGCAGGGAAAGAGTTTCCTCACCTCTCCCCCACTTCCCTGCCACTGCCAGCCCAGCCCAGGATTTCTGCCATTGGTCACTGTGGCCACAGAGGACAAAGTGATCCCCTCCTCCACACCTTACCCAATTGTGCCTCCCGTAACTTCTTTTCTCCATCCACATAAAGGGAAGTGGAGATTTCCTACAGCCCCAGCACTGTAGCTGCTCAGCATGTCCTAGGGCAGGAGAGGCTTTGCCCATCCCAGCTGGCTCTGCAGCTCAGGTCCCCCAGCCCGCCTTCACCCTTACCTTATTTATAACACCTCACACCTGGGGGGGGCTGAGCATGAGCAACTCAGTGAGGAGAAGAAAAAGAAAAACATGAAAAGGGGTTTAAAACCCCTTCAGCCTCACTTTTTCAAGCCTTAGAGAAGCTCAACCCCTCTCAGCATGAGCCCTTGGTCCTAGGAGGATGTCATTGTCCCTCCAATGCAGGCAGCAGAACCAAGCCACAAAAAAAAAAAAAAAAAAGAAGACTGCAAGCCCCTTCTCCATGGTTTTATTTTTCTGCCAGCAGCTGCCAGGAGGAGTCATGCTGCTCAAGGAGGTCAGAGGGTATTTTTTCCCCGTGGATTGCCTTGACCAGGGGTTGCATGAGCCCTGCCCTCCAGCCAAACGCAGCAGCCAGGCCGGGGCTGTGGGGACCGGCCCCCGCCACGCCGTTCCCACAGTCCCAGCCTTCGAAGGTTTCACCTTCTCCCAGGCGGAGCAGTGCTAATGACAAGTGAAGGATGGTGCCACACCTGCACAAAACCATTTTTGGAAGGACACCTGGGGAAGAAATGTTTCCCATGTCGCTGCTCTGTAATTAGCATTAATTACCAGGGCTTGTGAAACCTCTTCCCCATTCACTCCAGGCAACATCTGACGGAAACTGTGGGAATCCCTCATGGCTGAGTCAGCCAGGAGCCGGGGAGGGGTCGATGAGCCCCCACAGGGTGCAGGGGTGAGTCCCCAGGGTCCCTCCCTGTGCCCCCCAGCCCGTGGGGACAGAGTTTTGACCAAGGTGCTGCAGGCCTGGTTAAAACACCAAAAACCAGCTGATATTCATTCATCTCACCCTTCCCCACAAGGTGCCACTGTCCTTCCCCAGCCAGGGGACATCCCAGGGCTCAGGGGGCGCTTGCGTGTGCTGCCCTTTAACATACCCTTTAAAGCACAGAGTGGGAGGATCCCCAGCCCCGCATTTCCCCGGGTATTTGCCTCTCCCTCAGCTCACTGCTGTCAGCAACACCCCAAGGTGTTATTATAGACCGGGGGAAAATCCACCCCAAAAACCTAACCCCAAGCAGCCACTTTGTCACCACCCAATGGCAGAGCACTGCTGCCTGAGTCATTTCTTCTTTCTTCCTTTTATTTTTTTTTAAACATAATATTAATGATTAGAATGAGTCAGGATGTTTCATCATCTGGAGTGGCTTCGGAGTCATCTCACCCTGCCCCAGTGACTCCTCGGTGGCCTGGGGCTGGGGACACATCCAGCCTTCCCTCCTGGGGTGGGGTGCAGCTGCTGCAGCCTCACCCCTGAACTGGCAGCTTTTGGCTTCAAAATAAAATAATAAAGCAAGAGGAAAAACCTCTCCCCACCTGCAGGACCTGTTTCCTCTCCACCTGCTTGCGGCACCTCGGGGTTCACCGGCATCCTGGGGGGACTGGTGACCCCAACCACCACCCTGGGTGGGGGTCCCAGTGGCACTGGGCATCACATTGGGGATCCCAGGGGCATTGCCCAGGTGACCCTCAACTTTCCACACCCTCCAGGGGTGGTCACAGCTCCCAGCACCACGTGGGACCCCTGTCCCTCCCCAGGGACCTGGGCGTCCCCTCACCCTCCCGCTTGACCTAACCTCCTGTCCATAAATGGAGAGGTTTGAGAGCTGTCCCCGGGGTGGAGGAGGAGGAGAAAAAAGGAGAATAATGCCAAGAATGCAGGACACAGCTGAGGAGCCCAGTCCCGGCCCCTCGACACGAGCTGGGGGCTATGGGATGGCCGGCCTGGGCGCTGAGGCAAAGCCTGCCCAAAGCCCGGTCCTGTCCAGCAAACCACCCCGCTACAGTCACTGGAAAGGTGCTATTTTTGTTCCTCTTTCTCTGCTTTTCTCACCAGCTGGGGACTTTCCGAGGCTGCCCCGTTTCCATCTCGGCACCACGGAGCAGCTCTGGGGGTGCAGAGCTGTGTCCCTTTGCAGCAATGCGTCCCCTGCAATGCTGCCGCCTTGCAACAGCATGTCCCTGAGCGGATGATGCCACCACCCTTGCAGCACCCGTGCAGTGAGGTGTCCCCCTGCAGAGACACATCCCCTGTCACCCTCTCTCTTCACCCCATCACCTGTGGGAAAGCCGCCCTGGGACGGATGTGAGACGTAGGGTGGCACAGAGGGGGGTGGCACAGAGGGGGGTGGCACAGAGGGGGGTGGCACAGAGGGAGGTGGCACAGAGGGAGGTGGCACAGCGGGTGCCGGCAGCCACGCGCCCCGGCTGGCACCGCGGGCCAGGCCTCCGCTCGGGGCCAGAGTCCAGCGCCTTAAAATAGAAAGTGAAAACATTCGGGTGCCCCGTCCGGATGGGCGAGGGGGGGCCCATCCCCGCCTCTACCAGCCGAGCGCCGCCCCGAAGTCTCACGACCCACCCTGCTCGCCAGCCACCCTTTCCCCAACCCGGCGGTGCCCATCCCCGAGGTCAGGGTGGATCCCTTCGGGTTCTCTCGGAGAATTGCTCCAGCGGCTCGCTCGAGTCCTCCATAAAAGGAAAAACAGCCAGCAGGTAGCACTGCCAAACTTAGTCATCCCCAGTCCGGCAGCGCTCGCAGCTCCGTCAGCAGCAATTTCCTCTCCGCGCTCCCCTCTGCGCGGGGGGGACGGGGAGGAGCGGCCAAAGCCGGCCGAAAGCTCCGCGCTCGGCCGAGGGCTGCTGCCGGACACGCCGGGCTGCGGAGATGCTGCCGTGCTCCCAGCCAAGAGCCAGGGGAGAAACGCACGCCCCGGGGAAAACAGAATTTGGCACCTGGCGCACTGTTGGCCAGGCAGCAAAATCTCGCTTTCTGCAAAGAATTTGTTCCTGAGCACAGATGCGTGGAGCACCTTGAAGCGCCTGGGATTTGGTGGGCAGAGCCTGTTTGCTGCCCATGGGACAGGTGTATCACAGAGCCTGTCACTGATAGAAGGGACCTCCAGGCCCTCCAGAACACAGGGAACGGATGCTGGTCCCCTCCTGGTGGAGGGATGGCTCCAAGGGTGATCCCTGAGCTGGGCCAGAGCAAGACATAGGGGCCTCCCTGAGTCCCACCACCTCCAGCCCCGGCTCTGCCTCGATCTCCCCACAGAGGAAGCGGGGCTGACTGCCTGCTCTGCCCCGGGGTACTTTAGTGACCCTGAGAGGAGTGACCAGGGCCCAGCACAGCTCCTCATCCCTGCAGGATTGCCCACAGCACGGCACAGTCACCCGGGGTTGTGTCACAGGCAGCAAACACCCTGGGGTGTGAGGAAGTGACGTCTTCTATGGCCCCAGGAGACAGCCTGGGTGTTGGCCCAGGTGGCTCTGTCACCTCCACATCCCTGTTACCTCACCACGGGGACCCAGCAGTGCTGCGAGCTTTGAAGCCTTCTCCTGACCGAGCAGGCGAATCAGGCTGGTGGCATCCCCACCGCAGGACAGGCCGAACACCTCAGAACACTCTCGGGGAGGCTGTGCTCAGCTGGCACAGCAGCTTTGCAGACAGGCTGGCTGCCCCAGTAAATGATTCACCCCAGCAATAAAAGATGGGAAACGTTCTGGTGACGCCTCACAGCACCCAAGGCGCACGCAGGGCTGTGGGGTGTGCAGTGTCCCCGGGGCTGAAGGGAGTGTGGGGTCTGTGTGGGGACCAGGTGCTCTCCAAGCCACAAAGAATGGTGGAGGTGGATGATGCTGAGAGTGTCGTGTGGGGTCTCTTGTCCCTGTGCTGGGTACCACGACCTGGATCAGGCTGTGATGGAGCGACCGGTTACAGCAGCACTCTGCCAGCTCAGCGCAAGGTGAACCAGCCTGAGCGAAGCAGCTCCGAGCCTGTGGCTTCACCAGCAGAGATTTGGTGGCACTGAGGCCCTCAGTTCCCCATTCTGTGCTGCCCGCTCCCACCCTAAGCTCCAATCCTGCAGCACCCGCTGCCAGACAGAGTCCCGGTTCGTATTCCCGAGCCATGCCCAGAAGGAAGCGACCTGTCCCTGGAAGGGCGCAACATCCCAGGAGGAGACCAGCCACAAACCCCCAGGCTCGCTCCCTCCGCGCTTTGTTCGTCTCCACGCTGCCCGCGCTTTCCGCGGATTGCCGGGAGCCGCCCCGCTGCAGAGCGCGGCCGCGCTGCTGGGTGGTGCTGTTGGGATGCGCACTGCGCGCGGCGCCGCGGGGGCGCGCACCGGGACCGCGCACGCCGGGATGCGCGGGGCGCAAGGGATCGCGCACGCCGCGCGCGGGGGTGGTGAGCGCCAAGGTGCACGTTGCGAGTGCAGTCGTGCATGCCGGGGTGCATGTCGCGAGTGCAGTCGTGCATGCCGGGGTGCATGTTGCGAGTGCAGTCGTGCGTGCCGGGGTGCAATGTTGCGAGTGCAGTCGTGCATGCCGGGGTGCAATGTTGCGAGTGCAGTCGTGCATGCCGGGGTGCATGTCGCGAGTGCAGTCGTGCATGCCGGGGTGCAATGTCACGAGTGCAGTCGTGCATGCCGGGGTGCAATGTCGCGAGTGCAGTCGTGCATGCCGGGGTGCATGTCGCGAGTGCAGTCGTGCATGCCGGGGTGCAATGTTGCGAGTGCAGTCGTGCATGCCGGGGTGCAATGTCACGAGTGCAGTCGTGCATGCCGGGGTGCAATGTCGCGAGTGCAGTCGTGCATGCCGGGGTGCAATGTCGCGAGTGCAGTCGTGCGTGCCGGGGTGCACAGGGCACGCGGGATCGCGCGAGCCGCACACACACAGGATGCGCCAGTGCATGCGCTGCACGCAGCATCCCGCACGCGCGTCGAGGCACGCGGTCACGCACGTGGGGTCACCGCGCCGAGATCCACACGCATCGTGCTCGTGGAAACCGAGGCTGCTCACGGCGAGGTGCACGGGCTGCGCGCGGGGCCGCAGGTGGGATCGCACGCCGGGATCCGTGCTGGCTGTGGGATCACGCACGCTGGGACGCAGACCGCACACAGGCGATCCCAACACACGTGGAACCGTGGCCCAACACGCACACCCCGTGCGTGGCACTGCACGCCCCAGCACGCCCGGCGCGCAAGGAATTGCGTGAACGACGCGTGGGGTTGCACGCAGGCACACACGCCACGGGGGATCGGGCACGCCGAGGTGCAGCCCGCACCGAACGGGGCAGAATGCATCTGCGCGTGGCTGCATGCAGCAACGCGTGTGCCACGCGAGGAATTGCAGGCACGGCGGGATTGCACGTCACACGTGGCAGCACGCACAACCTGCACACGGATTGCTCCCGCCAGCACGCACACGTGGCACCAGGAGCCACAGGCCGCAGTGGGTTGTCCGCCGAGCAAGGACCCCCGGTGCTCAATGTGCTCCCCACCAAAGGCTTTCTGTCGTCCTGCAGAGCCACAGCCGCCCCTGTCACGTGCAGGGACCCTCCGGGTGGCTCTGCACAGCGCCTGCCCCAGGATGCCCGGCCTCCAGCCCGGTTTTGGTGAACACACCCAGCTCCAGGGGCTGCTCTGCTCCCCGGGACCCCAACCCCACAGCAGTGGGGCGTTCTCCTTCACCCTCTGTTTCCAGCTGGGAATGGATGTACTTAACTCCATCTGGAGGGTGGCAGGAAGGGCTGGGGAGGGGGCTACCAGCACCTGCACTGCACTGGAGAGTCCCCCCAACCCCAACTGCTCACACAGCCCAGGGCCTCCCGCCCGCAGCCGCCAGCCGGATGCCCAGAGCAGGGCCCCTGTGCCGAGGTTTTGGGTTTCAGGGCAGCCCCCCCGCCCACATTCCTGCCTTCCCGGGGGCCTCTTGCAGCCAGCCTGGCCAGAGCCCCCCAGCCCTGATCCCTCCTTGTGGCCATTGGCCCACGGACAAAGCCAGCCTGTCAGCACTGGGGAGCGAAGGGAGCTCTGGGACAGTGGGGGTTAAAAGCTCCCCCAACTCTCACTGCCACTGCTTTCACACCAGCAGCCCCCAGGCTTCCTGAGCTGGAGGTCAGATCCAGCCCCTTTTTGCAGAGGACACTGGGAATCATGGAATCCTTGCCCAATGGAATTACTCTCAACTCATCCAGGGGCTCCAGATTTTGGGACTTCCCCCCACCTCAGCCACCCCTCCTTGCGGATGCCACAGGAAGAACACCTTCAGCTTTTAGCCCAGATGTGGTTTCCCACAAACCAGTCCAAGCACAGCTGGACTCCCACTGCCTCAGTTTCTCCACGTGCAGAACTCCCTCCAGCCCCCCTGCACGGCAGCCCAGACACTGAAGGGAGATGGGCACGGGTGGGCACGAGGGGAGAAAGGCAGGGCTGTGAGGACCCCTGCTCTGGGACAACACTCCCTTCCCTCAAGAGCCTCTCCATACCAGCAGGTCAGTTTGTGTCCCTGGGACAAGCAGGGCTGGGGGCTGCAGACCCCCCTGCCCGAGGGGTTCTGCTGCTGGGAGAGTCCGCAATGCCATGAGAAAATGCAATGGGGAGCAGGGTATGGAGTCACCTGGGGGATCACTGCAATTCCTTTCACCTCTTCCCACGTTTCTCAGCCCAGTGGTTCGATTAGAGTCCCATTTCCTTCTGCATCCAAAAAAGCCAAAGGGACGACACTGCTGCTGGACCAGCACCCGCAGGAGTCAAGGAGGGCCAGGTGGGAGGTGCAGGGCTAATCCCCAAAGGCCCCGTTCCTAATCCTGACTAATGGACTCTTTTCACCATTGACAATGGAGTTATCCATCTGGAAGGGGATCTCTGGGCCCAGGAAAGCACAGCTGGTGGGGCCAGGGAGGTTTGACCCCCTCCCCCCAGCCTCAAACCGCCGCTTCCAGCCCATTCCCTGGCCAAAATCCCACCTCCCCCCTGCAGGTAAGGCTGCACGCTCTGCTGCTGCCCTGCATCCCACCCCAGGGTGCCCCAGTATTGCCCCCAAGGAGTCAAGCGACCCCCTCACCTCCTCTCCGAGGCACAGGCTGTAAAAGGCTCCCTGCCCTCTCAGCCCTTTATAGGGATCCCCCAGGGCATCCCAGCTGGCTCCTATTACTGCTCCTGTTACCAATACCTCATCCCCCCTGCTCTGGGGGTGTTGGGGGGATCCCCTGGTCCTGCTGGGGCTTGACCTCTGTTTCTCTCCAGGCTGAGCTTCAGCCCCTTGGCCCCACCAGGGGGGATTTGTGCACCTGTGGGTGCAGCCCCTGAGGGGGTCTTGGCACCAGTTCCCTGAACCAGCACCCTGCCCTGTCCGTGTCCCCCCTGAACGCTGTGAGAAGCTGGGGACATGGAGAACACAAAACCACGAGCTGTCACCTCCTCCTCGCCCCACATCCACAGTGGTTTGATCAGAATCTGCTTTTCCCTGTTCCTGCCATCCCCCTGCTGCGCTCTGAATCACTTCCAAGGCTTTCCATGCCTCTCAGGTCCTCTTTGGGATGTGCTCCATCTCAAGGTGAGGATGGAACAACTGTGTGCTATGGGGTCCCAGCAGAGGTGGGGATCCCCGTCCCAGCCGTGCCCAGACCAGCTTTTTTGGGATGCTGCCCTGGGAATTCAGGCAGCGAATGCCTGAACCTTCCCTGAGCCCTTTCCTCTGCCCACCAAAGCCTTCAGCAGCCCCGCACGAGGCCCTGAGCAGGGACACAGTGCATGGACTGCAGCGGGAAACGTGGATCCAGGCATGACGGAGTGAGGAAATCAGAGCCGAGAGGAGCTGCTGTCGCTGCCTGAGTCACCTGCTCCGCCCGGCTGCGAGAGCCTGGGCCGGGTTATTTTGGAGCTGCGTGGGAGACGCTGGGAACACACTTCACATCCCTGCAAACCCCTCTGTGCTGACTCTGCGCTGCAGCAGGGAATTGAAAGTGGGGACAGGCAATAGGAATCTTCCTCTGGGCCTCCTGCTTGGGGTCTCACAGCTACAAAAGCCTCCAGAGCTCTCCCTTGTTCTGCTTGCAAACTGGGCAGATTTTCTTTATTCCTGTTTTTTTTTTGCTGTTGTTGTTTTTGGTTTTGTGTTTTTTTTTTTTTTTTTTTTTTTTTAAATGCTGGAAAGCACCCCCTGGTAATCGATTATTTTGTCCCACAGAACGCCCTGTGTCTCTCGTGTCCTGCTCCTGGGTACTTGTGTAGGATTGCAGGGGCCTGGTGTCCCAGCAGAGCCCCCAGGGACCAGGCAGGGCACTGGGTCCAGGACAAAGAGCATCATCCTCACCACAGAGGTTAATCACTGGCTACACAAAAGGTCTTTTAAGCCTTCCTAATAAAATTCCTTCTCCTGCAGGATGAACCAGCCTCCTGCCTCCACCCCACCTCCGCAGGGTCCTTGGGGGAGACAGAGGAAGGAGCAGGATTTCGCTTTAGCTTCTGGTGATGTAAAAACCAGAAAACACCAGAAAATGAGCTGGGGCGGGAAGAGAGGGATGAATTCCCAGTGCAGACAGTCCATGTGCATTCATCCACTTCCTTCCTTCATTTGCTGGTGTCCAGCATCCTAACCGCTTGAAACAAGGAGCTTCAAGCATTTCCATCCCTTTTTGCTCTCTGGATGCAATTAAATTAAGCTAAGGGGATAAACCCAGCTAACAGAGCTGAGTAAGCCACATGACCGGTGCCGTGACTGATCCTGATGTCCAGGAAACACAGGAACATGGCTGAGCCCCCCTCATACTCCACCGCTGTCCCTTGCTTCCTGAGCAAACCCCCTTGGGGCAGCATCCCATGGGAAAACATCCCCGGAGCACGAGCTGCCTCTCTGAGCCCCTCTCTGAGGGCTGCTCTTTGTTTCCCCTGGTGCTGCTGCTTCTTTTTTAAATACAGCCTAATACAATTTTAATGAGGCCAGGGCGCCTGCCAACTGTTGGGAGGCCGTCAGAGAACCTCTGCTGAGCTGGCTGGTGGCATATGGCAGTGAGGCCGGGGCAGCAGGGCACCCTGGGGTGTCCCCGTGGCCCCCAGCAGCAGCCAGGGACAGTTGGGGACCCGGGGAAACGCAGCCAGGGTTTTGTCTGCACCTGGGACTTGTTCCCAGCCCTGGTCTCTGGTCTCTGGGTGGTTTTGGCAGAGCCCTTTATCCTGCTGGAGGATGCCTCGATGGCTGCACGAGGTCTCCTCATCCTGCACAAGAGCTCCCATCGTCACAAACGCTGTCCCACACGGGATGGAGGTGGCTGGAGAGATGGTGACCACCAGCACCGCATCCCCAGTCTCTGCTGAGCCCATCCAGGGGGGTATCTGCACTGGGGGGGGGCTGCCCTTGGCCATCTGCCACCACCAAGTGGGACATCAGCACCCCCAGGATGGGCCCGTGAGTGCCACGGACACTGAACGGTGTGTGGGTGTCCCAGGGAAAGCACCTGGCTGCTCTCCACCAGCGAGCAGCCCCCTCACAGTGAGCCCCCAAATCTGCTCCACCAAGGAAGAACAAGGAGGGCTCAGGCCATGCTGGAATCCTTGAATCCAGAGGATGGATGTGCTCCAAGGGAGGGACCCGGTGACACCCTGTGACACGGCTGTGCCCGAGGGTCTGTGTGCTCTGGAGGGCAGGACTGGGCTGGACACACAGCCCGGAGCAGCCCTGGCTGCTGTCCCTGGGGCTGGAGCTGCTGCCTCCACACTGCTCCTTTCCCTGAGGACGTTCCCCTCTGCCCTGGGACGTCTCCACTGCCCTCCTGGGGACACAGGGCTGGGACGAGGCGCTGCACGCTCAGACTCTTCACAGACGCTGCTGTGCGCTGCGTTTGCTCCCTCGGTCCCCTGTGAGCCGCTCTCTCGGTCCCCCGGCACGCTGCACCCCACCCTCCCTGCAGTGTCCAGCTCTGCCTCCCCAACATCACCAGCTCGGATGAAAATCCCGCGATTGCTCACGAACGGAGCTGGGCGGCCACAAAGCCGCAAGCATGAAAATCCGAGGGCGTTTCTGTGCCCGAGGCAGGAAAGACAGGGGTCACTCCACGACCGGGGCTCCTTTTCTCCTGGCTCTTCTCTTTTGGAGCTGGGATCTCTTTGAAGTCCCACAGCCCCTCCAAGGGGACGCTCACTCCGGAAAGCCCTTGTCATGGATGCCGTGTGCCAGGATTGGGTGTCCCGCAGGAGCGGCGGTGGGAGGGCTGGGGGGATGGCCTCAGAAGCGTTTAGTCACGGTGGCTTGCAGAGATGATGGGAAATGCAATGTACAGAGGGAAACCCAGCGCCCTTCCTACCGCTCCGGCGCACCGGCACGCACGGATGCACTCGGGGGATGAGCTGGGGCTGCTGCACCCCCAAGTCAGGGGGACACCGGGCTCCCTTTGCCACCACAGCGACACGTGGGGAGGTTTCGGACCGTGTTTAGGGCTCTCCCATCCCCCAGGAGCAGAGGGTGCAGCAGGGTGGGTGCAGGCAGGGTGGGTGCCTGCTCTGGAGGGACAGGATCCGCTGAGCCAGGCAGTGCCACCCATCCACACAGTGCCACCAGCGTCACCCATCCATGCCACAGTGCTGGGCGGTGGGGAGAAAACAGGGTGGATTTTTCTTTCTCTGCATAATTGCTTTTTTTTTTTTTTTTTCCCCCTTTTGAGGAGAAAAGCTGTTTCTTTGCTGGCCTCATCACCATCTGCCCGTGGCGGCCGGGGAAGGCAGAGCCCGGCAGCTGTGGGTCCAGGCAGCTGCTCGGCCTCATGGCCAGGTCTTAATGCAGGGGGGCTTTGAGCCAGAGCAGCAAAAGGGATTTGCTGGACAAACACGGATCTGCCTCCCTGGAGCTTGGAGGGACGTGTTTCCAGCCCAGACAAGAGGCTCTGGGGTTGGCTCTGCTTGGCAATGGTTTGTCTGGGCTTGCAGGGCTGGGCAGCAAGGACGAGCACAGAGCAGGTCTGGCCAAGACTTCCAGGAAAACAAAGCCCATCCCAGCCTGGCAGGTTTGCCCTGGAGCGGTTGTGCCAGTGACCCCCGGCAAGGGCGGGCGGTGCTGGCCTGGGGTGGAGCAGTGGCTCTAACCAGTACAGCCAGTGCAGAACCAGCAGAGCCTGAAGGGCCTTGGGAGGTGGGTGAGGAGGGATGCCATCCTTCCTGGGCTGGGTGAGCCTGGGGGAATTCTTTGTGCCGGCCCTGGGCACACGCTGTTGTGCCCTCACACCCGTGCCCACACTTCTCTCTTCACTTGTCCAGTTCAGCTCCCTGCTCCAGCTGAAAACCACCCCTCTGTCCTTTCCACCATCCCTCTTTCTCCAGTTTGCTGGTTCTGCACATCTCTCCAGCCAGCTGCCCCCTGTGAGTGCGGGGCTGTGCCTGAGCCAGCTCCAAATCCACCCCTGAGCTGTGCTCCTACTTATTGCTTTGTGTGGACACAAGAAATGTCCCTGTCCCCAGGTGCAGTGAGCAGCACCCTTGGGCAGCACAGACAATCCTCTCCAAGCTGGATTCTTCCCATCTCCAGGTCCACCCTGCTCTCAGTGCCACCAGACCATCGCATGCACAGCAACACTGCCCACCCACCCCCTGAGAAATGGCCTCAAATCTCCCCCCTGTGCAGAGGCGCTGCTCTTTTCCTTCTGGATTTGCTGTGGGAATTCAGTTCCCCAGGGCCAGGGTGCTCCAGCCTCACTGGTGCCTGGCACAGGGCGCTGGGATGGCTCAGAGATGGCAGCAGGCCACAGCATCCGTCTCCCTGCTCCCCATCTGTCCCACAGCCTTGTGGCTCTGCCAACAGCCCGGGAGGGACAGGGGGGTGCAGGGGGCTCTCCCAGGATGTTGGAGTGGGATGGGGATGTGCAATCAGAGGGATTCTTGCGGTGCAGGAGAGAGACTTGCAGTTCAAGCTGGTGGTCTCATAATGGGGCGGATCCTGCAATGCTTAGGGGGTTTTGCAATGTGCAGGACCCTGCAATCAGGGAGGGGTCTCGTTTTGCAGTGGCGGTCTTGCTAGGTGTGTTTGAGGGTCCTCCAATTCGAGGGGCCCCTTCCTGGAGGGATCTTTCCATGCTGAACTTGTGCTGGAGGAGGAGGTCCTGCAATTCATGGGTGCTCCTGAAATGCAGAGAAAGCTCTCGGGGTCTTCCAGTTTATTGTGGAGGTCTCACATTTCAAGGGAGCTCCTGCTGTGCCTGGAGCCGTCCTGCCCCGAAGTGAGGGCTTGCATTGTGTGGGGCTCCTGAAATGCGGGCAGGGGTCTTGCCACGCAGTGGGGACACGCGGGGGGGGGCGGGGGGCTGCCCCACAATTCAAGGAGGCTCCTGAAATGCATGGAAGGCTCCCGTTATCCACCGGGGTTCTTACAACGCGGGACGATCCCGCAGTTCACGGGGAGCTTTTGTCCCGCGGAGCTCCGCACGCAGGGGAATCCCGCGGGAGGGAGGGGAGGATGCTGTCCTGTGACTCGGGGGGGGGCTCTGGCTGCTCCTGGCGGGGCCGTGCCCTGCCGAGGGGCCCCGCGGCGATGCGGGGGGCGGGCGGGGGTCGCGGCGGGGGCGGGGGGGTGCGGGAGGCGGCGCCGCGGCCGCGGTTCTATAAAGGCGGCGGCGGCGGGGCGGGCGCGGCGGCGGCGGGCGGTGTCGTTCGCTCGGTGTCGGTGGCTCGGTGTCGGTCGGCGGAGGGGCAGGATGACGGCGAACGGGACGGCGGAGCCGGTGCAGATCCAGTTCGGGCTGATCAACTGCAGCAACCGGTACCTGACGGCCGAGGCGTTCGGGTTCAAGGTGAACGCCTCGGCAGCCAGCATGAAGAAGAAGCAGATCTGGACGCTGGAGCAGGACGGGGAGGACTCCAGCGCCGTCCTGCTCAAGAGCCACCTGGGCCGGTACCTGGCGGCCGACAAGGACGGGCGGGTGAGCTGCGACAGCGAGGAGCCGGGCCCCGACTGCCGGTTCCTGGTGCTGGCCCACGGTGACGGGCGGTGGTCGCTGCAGTCCGAGCCCCACCGCCGCTTCTTCGGCGGCACCGAGGACCGCCTCTCCTGCTTCGCCCCCGCCGTCTCTGCCGCCGAGAAATGGAGCGTCCACCTGGCCATGCACCCCCAGGCCAACCTCTACAGCCTGGCCCGCAAGCGCTACGCGCACCTGGGGCCCCGCCGCGACGAGCTGGCCGTGGACCGCGACGTGCCCTGGGGCGTGGATGCGCTCATCACCCTGCTGTTCGTGGACCAGCGGTACAGCCTGCAGAGCTGCGACCACCGCCTGCTCCGCAGCGACGGCCGCCTGGTCCCCGCCGCCGAGCCCGGCACCGCCTTCACGCTGGAATTCCGCTGCGGAAAGGTGGCGTTTCGCGACGGGGAGGGTCGCTACCTGGCCCCCTCGGGGCCCAGCGGCACCCTCAAGGCGGGCAAGAGCGCCAAGGTGGGCAAGGACGAGCTCTTCGCGCTGGAGCAGAGCTGCCCGCAGGTCGTGCTGCGAGCCGGCAACGATAGGAACGTCTCCACCCGGCAAGGTGCGAGGGGATGGGGGCCGCGGGTGGGGGGAACGCGACATCTCGGCCGCCCCGGAGTCGCGGGGCTGTAGCCGCCTCGGGGTGCGCTCCTGCTTCCCGCGGAGATCGGCTTTCCTCGGGAATCGCTGCCCCGAGCAGCCCCTCTGGATGCCTCCGGCATCGCTTCCCCTGCATCACCTCAGAATCGCCACCTCGGAGCGCCCCCCCCCGCAGCCCTGCCCCCCGAATTCCCCAACATCCGCTGCCTTCCTGCAGCAGCCGCCCCACAGGGTGCCCCCCTGCACCCCTCTGCCATCGCCTCCGTGCTGGCGTCTTCCCCCTGCTCAAACCCCTTCTCACACCCCTCCCCTGAAGCCACCATCTCCCGCGGGCACCCCCTGCACCCCTCAGCACGGCCGCCCGCGGTCCCTCCCCCAAACCCCCATCACGATCCCCCCGCATCCCTCCCACATCCCTTCCCCCTCCCGCATCCCTTCGGCATCGCCTGCCTGGGGCCCCCATCCCTCCGGCACCCCCATCCCCGCACCATCGCCTCTGCAGGGCGCCCGGGGGGGGCAGCGATGGCGAGGGGCCTGCCTTGGGGTGAGGGATGGCCGGGGAGGGGGGCTGGGAGGGGGAGGATGGAGCCTTCCCTCGCCGCGAAGGAGGCAGGGCTGTATCCCTCGCCTTCCTTCCTTTGGAGCTCATTGTTCGCCCCACAAAGCCTCCGCCGCTCTCCCCCTCGCCCGAGCGCGGCTGAGCCTTTTGCCCAGCGGGGCAGGGAGGCTGCGGGTGCCCCCGGGGGCTCTGGTTCCCCCCGGGTTCCCATGGGTGGGGGGGGCTGGGTAGCAGCCTTACATCACGAAGTGCTTTGCCAAAACTCCCGCATCCCGCATCCATCCGCACAAAGGGCGCGTGAGCCGTCCCTGTCCCCTCCGCCTCGGGGCTCCGGTCGCGTTCAGAGCTCCCCGGAGCATCCCGAGCATCCCGGCCCCGCAGCCGGGGCTCCGTGCTGGCAGGCCGGGGCTCCCCGCTCCGCGGGGCCGGGGGTCCCCGGTGTGCGCCCTGCGCGCCCCGGGGCTCATCGCCGGCGCGCCGGGTCAGGCCGGCGCACGCCGGGGCTGGGATGGGTGCGAGCATGTAGCAAAGCCCGGAGGAACAGCGGGGAAATTTTGTGTGTGTGTGTGTGTGTGTGGCTATGTTGTATTTCGAGGTTTCTTCTTAACCCCGATCCGTGCCCGGGCAGCTCCGTGCGGGGAGCTCGCTGCTTTTCTCCTGTCCGAAGGCAAATCCCGCAAACCAGCCCATTAAAAAAAGAATAATAAATAATAAAATCCGCCGGGATGGGCGGCGGGGATTGTTTTCCCGGGCACGGGGATTTGGGGAAGAGGAGGAGAGGATGGCGATGGCGGGAGGCTGCCGCAGCGCCGTGGGGGAAGGGCTGCTGCAGCCCTTTGTCACCAGAGATGGGGAAACCAGATGTGGGGGGAGATGTGAGGGACGGAGCGGTGGCGGTGGGACCCCGTGGAGCGGGTGGGAATGCTGCTGGCCCACCCTCCGGCTTTGTCTAATTCGGGAGGGATGGGGGAGCAGGAAGGAGCGGGGAGGGGGGGAACAAATCTCCCCAGCAACAGAGGGCTCAGGGCTGTGCCCGGCCCCTTTCCAAGCAAAATACAGCGGGAAGGGCCGCGCTGGGGCTGCGCAGCCTCGCTCCAGTCCCTTTTGGCTGGAAAAGCCGTTTCCACCCGGTTTATCCTTCCCGCCCGGCAGGGAAGGGCTGGGAGCCGCCACTCTCTGGGGCTCATCCTCCTCCCTTTGTGGAAGCGCCGTGTCCCAAGGTGACCAAGAAGGAACGGAGCAGCCGTCGGAGGAAGCGGCTGCAGACAGCCCTTTCCCCCGCCGAGCTGATAAGCGCCGCGCTGCTGGCAGACGCTCCCGTGGCCGCCGGGGATGGGGGGTGTGGGCCGGGAGTGAGTGCAGCCTCGTGGGAAGAGGCAGCTCGTTCCAGCGTGGATCCAGGAGGGAGCAGGGATGGCGGTGGCTGTCCCCCCTCTGCCCCGTTGGAAGAGCAGGGTTGGGTCCCTGGGGTTCTTCCGCGGTTCCCTTGGCTGGGATCCAGCTTTGGAACCGTGTTGTCCCAGCAGTGCCAAGTCAGCTCCTGGCTGTCCCGAGGCCGGTGTCAGCATCCCCTGCACAAGGGAACCACGACACAAAGAGCCCCGGGGCAGCAGCTGATGGGTGCCATCCCTGCCACCCCTCTCCTGCCTCCAGCCCCAGCAGGACAGCATCCCCGGGTTCCCTGAGAGTTCCCACCTCCCGTTTGCACCTCAAAGGGAGCGGAGCCGGGTGCTGCCAGCAGCCAGCAGCCTCCTCCCCGCTCAATGGCTCCTTTCTAGCCCGGCTGCGGCAACAAAGGGCCCTTTGTGGGCGCGGGGGTCCCGGGGGCAGAGCGCTGGCGGTCTCCCCGCCGGTTCCTGCCAGCCCCCTGCCCGGCCGGGGTGCGCTCCTGCCCCCCACCCACATGGGGAGAGGCCGGGCTGGATGGGGAGCGAGGAATTCCAGGAGAAGGGATCTGGGGAGGAGGGCGAGCGAGCGCGCCTGGACGTGCCGTGCTGGCAGCGGGGAGCTCTGCCCTGCGGCCCGGACCCCTCCTGGCGTGGGCTGAGCAGGATTTTCACCCCCCAGTTCATCTCGGTGCCACGGCAGGAGGGAAGATGCGGCTCCGGGGCAGGGGGCAGGCAGGCTTGGATGTCGATTTTCATCCGGAGATGGCCTGTTGACACTGGGGGGATACCACAAAGCCACCGGAAATCCACAGGGAACGGGGGGATGGGTTTCGAAGGAAATTCGTGTTTCGCCCCTGCCCGTGACCCCTTTGCAGAGCTGCACCCTCGGCAGAGGAGCTGCTGGTTCCCCGTGCTCCAGGCTGTTGGATTTAGACAAAAACCTGTTTGGATTTCTGCAGGGGTGCAGCGTAAGCCCGGCTGAAGGGCAGGGAGGGGCAGGAGGAGTCTCTGAGCACGTGTGTGGGTGCAGCTGGGTGGAGGTGCCAGAGCCCAGACCCGACCTGGGCTGGCAGCGCTGGGTGCAGCGTCCCAGTCCCATCCTGAAATCCTGCCCTGCTGCCCCGAGGGCTCTGCAGGCCGCTGCCCGCACTCCCGTGGATCTGGGCTCGGGTGTTTTCTGCTCTAACCGCGGGGATTTTGGAAGCAGAGTTGGGAGATGGGAAAGGTGCTCCTCTCCAGGGAGCTCAGCCCGCTGGCTCCCACCAGCATCGCAGGACAGCTCATGGGAGATATTCTGTGTGAGCTGAGCACAGAGGGAAAGTTTTCCACATGCCCTGAACGCCCCCACACTGGGTCTGCAATCCCCCGTGGTGTGGAGATCAACAGAGCTACAACAAACCCCAGATCCTTTAGAGGGAGACGCTTGGCTGTGCAGGAGGTGCAGGAAGGTGTGTGCCTGCTCTGGGATGGCCACAGGCCTCCGGGCACACCCCAGCCACGGCCGGAGAGCAGCGAGGGCTCCAGCATCCATCCTGCAAACCCAGGAGCCTGCAAACCTCGGCACTGAGGACTTGGGGAGCCCTTTCCAGCTCTCTGAGCACCTCAAGCCCAGGGATTCAGCATTAGCCGACCCTGGGGTGACAACACACCTCAGCCAACCTCTGCATTCTCCCCGAGATCCCCGTGGCAAACCTGTGTTGCAGGCACAGCCCAGGACATCCCACGCTGGGAATTTTGGGGTGCGCGGGCAAACCTCCACCCCGCCTCCCAAAGAGCCGCCGTGTGCTCGCCCCCCTCCTGCCTCCAGCTGTAATTAGCAGCTTCGTCAAGGTCAGGAGGAGCAGTTCCATCTGCAGACTGTGAATTTACCGAGAGCGTTAATTAATCCATGATTGCAGTGGGAGCGGCCGCGGTTCTCCGCCACAGCCCCGGGCTGCCACAGCAGGGGGGTGGCAGTGGGGACAGCCTGTCCTCGGCCGCGGGGACATCTCTGAGGGTCCCAGCGTGGCCCTGCAGCCTCACACGCAGCCCGTGGATGCTGCTGTTCCCCCATCCCGCCCGGCTCCAGCCCTTCGAAGCCTCCTCCTGCCCCGGACGTAGCCACATTCCTTTGTGCTGAGTCGGTGTAACACAACCCCAGGCTGCTTTTGGGGAGGGGGCTGTGGGAGACCCTCCTGCTGCCGGCTCCTTCCAGGAACGCCAAAGCTCCGCGCAGGGCGAGCGCGGAAAACGGGCTGGGGGAGGCCGGTGTGCGCTCCGTGCCCCGGGGGTCTCTGGGGACAGGGAGCAGCTCCTGGCGCTCCCTGTCCTGTCTCCAGCCCGTCCAGTCCTGCTCCGTGGCACACAGCATCCCCTGGCCCCGCAGGTCAGCGAGTTCTTCCCAGAAAAGTCGCTGAGGAGAAGCGCCGC
Organism: Hirundo rustica; assembly: GCF_015227805.2. Classification (NCBI taxonomy): domain Eukaryota; kingdom Metazoa; phylum Chordata; class Aves; order Passeriformes; family Hirundinidae; genus Hirundo; species Hirundo rustica. The sequence continues at coordinate 13,209,979 of NC_053464.1, forward strand.
CGCCACTCCTCCCCCACAAACCGCAGGGACCCGCAGCTCTCACAAGTTTGGGGGGCCCAGGGGTGCTGGCAGCCGTGAGGGATGGGCTGTGTCCCCCAGGGTCACCTCCCCGCAGCCCAGCGTCTCCGTGAGCCCCCGCAGAGCCCCTCTCTCTGCGATTTACAGCTCTGCATCGGGGCTGGAGCTGCCTGACACAAAATCAAAACCAAATGTTCCCACAAGCACCGGCTCAGCCCCTGGCAGCGCTGGGAGGCGGCGACTGTGGGATGGCTCCGGGAGCCGAGGACGTGGCCGGCGGGGCCGGGCTGGTGGCCATCAGCCCCCACTGCCCCCTGCACCGCCCAAACACCCTGGGGAGCGAAGCACCGGGCAGGGCGAGTGTCCGTCAGGAGAGCCGTGGAGTCACTGGAGGGTTGGGTTGGGAGGGATCATGGCCAGGGACAACGTCCACTAGACTGGGTTGTTCAAACCCCATCCGACCCGGCCCTGAACGCTCCCAGGGGTGGGAGCTGCAGGTGCTGGAGGGTGCCTGGTGACAGGGGGGATGCTGTGAACAGGTGGAAGCCACAGGCCAGTTGGGATGTGGGAGATTATGGCCAACAAAGTGAAGCCTTCAAAGCCCGATCCCTTTGGGAACAAAGCCTTTGAGAACAAAGCCTGATCCCTTTGGGAACAAAGCCTGATCCCTTTGGGAACAAAGCTGATCCCTTTGGGAAAGGTGGGTGATGGACATGCAAAGCAGAGGTTGGGATGGGCCCTGACTGGAGACAGGAGGGTGATGTGGAGCCCCAGGGAGCTGTGTCTGCAGGACAGCTGGGTGCAGCTGGTGGGACCTCCTGGTGGCTTCCCAGAGCAACGAGGCCACCAAGACTGCAGCCCCTGAAGCCCTTCCAGTGACAGTGTGCAGCAATGCTTGAAATCCCAGCAGCTGAGAAACTGGGGAGCATCGTGGAGGTGTGAGGGGCTGAACACATGGCCAGCCCCTCCTCCCTCAGCCGCTCCTCATCAGATTTGTGCTCCTGACCCTTCCCCAGCTCTGTTTCCCTTCTCTGGACATGCTCCAGCACCTCTACGTCTCTACTTTAGCGAGAGGACCAGAACTAGGCAGAAATGTGGGCTTGAACCCTTTGCACCCGTGCAGCAGGGAGGGACGCAGGTGTGTTTGGCTCTGGAAAATTCATCCAGTCCCACTAAATCCCATTTCACTACGCTCAGTAGTGGGGCTGAGCTCTGCACCCCAGCTCCTGCCCCAAAACCCAGCACAGAGCTCGGCCATCGGCTTTGGCCACAGCTTGTGGCTCGCATCCCCAAAGTGTTTTTAGGCTGAAATCCACGGAGCTGGAGAGCTCTGGAGCAGTTTTGGCCACGCTAGCCCTGACTAAGCAGGTTTGCTCGGGCTCAGGGCCTGAGGCGGATGCACACGTGGCTGGCGGTGGCCCAGGGCTGTGGCCGGTGGCCCCAGGACCGGCTGCATCCACCTCTGCATGGGAATGCTGTCTCTGCCCCCCCGGGCACAGGGATGGGCCACGCTGGCTGGCAGAGCTGGGGACAGGCTGGTGCTGATGATTTTGGGGAGTCAGGGAAAGCCTTGGCTGCCCTTGGGCTTTCCCGAGCCTCCTGTCCCTGCACACCTCACCGCCCCACTGGGATGTGACAACTGTGGATGAAAAACGTTGTCATGGTCCTTAAACCCGCCACGAGCTGGGATTCACGGCCTCTGCTAATGGGCTGAGTAACCTGGCTGTCACCTTTGGGAAAAACTGCAGCCCTTTCCTTATAAAATATCTGCGTTGGTCTTTGCTTCGTTGTGACGGAGCTGCTGAGCCAGGAGTGGAAGCTCACGGCTGCCCAGCCCTCGTTTAGGATCTTAACACCAAATAACCAAATAAAAACCTGGATTTGAACCCCAAATGCCAGAGGGGAGATCCATGGGAGGGATTTGGGAGCCACCAAAGCTCACCCAGGGAGCAGGAGCCCCTCAGTTGTGTTTCCTGGGCTGCCCTGCACCTGGACCTGCTGGAGGCGGGCTGTGATCCCACCTCCATCTCCATCTGTCTCTGCTCCATAGGGATGGACCTTTCGGCCAACCAGGACGAGGAGGGCGACCAGGAGACCTACCAGCTGGAGATCAACAAGGACACCAAGAAATGCGCCTTCCGGACCTACACCGGGAAGTACTGGACCCTCACCTCCAACGGGGGCATCCAGTCCACAGCCTCCACAAAGTGAGTCCCGTGTCCCCGGCAGCTCAGGGCGGTGCCTGGGCTTCAGAGCACCTTCTGCATCTCCCAGGGGAATTCAAGGGATTTTCCAGCTCGGGTGCTCATCCCAAACGCTTCCCAGCAGAGGCGGTGCATTTTGGGAAGGCCAGGGATGGGTCGGGGCTTGCCGCCCACGATGCTCTGGAAGTCCCTGGGGCCACATAATCCTTCCCGGCCGGCTGGGGCTGTGGAAATGCTTTGCCCTGCAGTTCAACCCTGAGAGCCAGGCGGAAACCCCGAAAGTGCCTTTGGCTGCCTGCCTGCCTCCTGCCCACGGGGCGAGGGCTTCCCAGCGGGACGGCCACCACAGCGCAGCTCACCCTGCACAAACAGATCGAATCAGGCTCTCCCGATCCCGCCGCGGCCCTTGCCAAGCCAGCAGGGTGGCGGTGGCAGGGTGCCCCCTCCACCACAGCCCGCCGACTGCCCTCTCTGCCCCACAGGAACGCGAGCTGCTACTTCGACATCGAGTGGTGCGACAAACGCATCACCCTGAAAGCCGCCAACGGCAAGTACGTGACAGCGAAGAAGAACGGGCAGCTGGCAGCCTCCATGGAGACAGCGGGTAAGGGACCCCTGGGGACCCCACACCCCAGCAGGGGATGAAAAAGTCCCCCAAGAACCAGCCTCTTCTTCCAAGCGATGCTGAGGCAGTAAGTTCTCTTAGTGACTGACGTGCTGTGAGATGGGGGGACAGATGGGGTGGGTGAGAAATGGGTGAGGGCACAGCCCCTGCTCCTCACCGCCGCCTGGGTCTGGCTTTGGGGTCTGGCTCTGTGCCCCCCTGGCTGCTCTCACAGCCGCTGTCCCCTCGGCGCAGGCGAGACGGAGCATTTCGTGATGAAGCTGATCAACAGGCCCATCATCGTCCTGCGCGGCGAGCACGGCTTCATCGGCTGCCGCAAGGTCACCGGCACCCTGGACTCCAACCGCTCCTCCTACGACGTCTTCCAGCTGGAGTTCAACGACGGGGCCTACAACATCAAGGGTGAGTCCCCAGGGCAGCCACGGGCTGGGGTGTGGTGGCCCTTGGGGTTCCCGTGGTGGCTCATGAGGCCACCGTGTCCCCTCTCCTGCAGATACCACTGGGAAGTACTGGATGGTGGGGAACGAGTCGTCCGTCACCAGCAGCAGCGACACCCCCGTGGACTTCTTTTTTGAGTTCTGCGACTATAACAAAGTGGCCATCAAAATCAACGGCAAATACCTGAAGGGCGACCACGCCGGGGTGCTCAAGGCATCGGCCGACACCATCGACGCCTCCACCCTCTGGGAGTACTGATGCACTTTAGGGTACCTCCCGTTGCCAACTTCTCTTTCCCTTCCTGTCCTCTTTTCCTTTGGGTTCTGTTTCTCCTCTCTGTACCAGGATTTTCAGACTGGCTTGCCCTTCCCTCCTGCCATAGAGTTGGTGCGTTATGTGGGAGGTGGGTTTCCATAAATCCCTGTAAGAACTGGAAAAGTGGTGGGGCTGCCTGCCCATAGCTTTGTAGAGGGGTCTGTCTCTATCCCCCCATCCCTGCCTCCCTCCAGGTTTGCTGGGCTTGGAAACGGCCGTATTCCCCCTCCTGGCCCTGAGCATCACCTTAGGTAGTTTATTTTCCTCTCCTCGATTAAAAAAAAGGGAATAAGATCACCTCTGTGCTCGCTTCTGCCATATCAGCACTGGCACAGCCTCAGACTGTGCTGCCAGTGTCCCCTGGAGCATCTGTCCTGTCCTGCCCTGCTCCAGCCGGGCGTGGAGCGATGGTGCTGGGCTCAGCTCGCTGGTCCCAGCAGCTTCTCTCCCCTCCTGGACTGGGGCAGGTTCAGCCCCAGCCGAGCTCTGAGGTGACCTTACATATCACAGCATCCCTGGGGGCGGGGCTGGCGTGTGCCAGCACATCCCCGTGGAAGGGCCAGCAAGCTGCCCCTCTCCAAACACCTGGAAGTGATTCCTTAGGGTGATCCTGTCTGGAAAGCCTCAGCCTTTCATCTCATGGAGCCCCGCACTCCTCCTGTCCCTCCACCCCTCCTCGTGCTCCTGGCTCTGGAGGAGCATCCCAGACCCTGATGGTGGGTCCAGCCTGCCCCAGGCTGGTCCTGCTGCTGTGCCTGGAGGGGAGGGCGTGGGGGGACACGGAGCCAGCCCGTGCCAGGGTGGGGGCTCCACCCAGCCCATCTCCCATGGGCTTCGGTCCCGGCGGGAGCCGGGCTGGCCAACGTGATCTCCCCGGGGCGGTGGCTGGAAGCATAAACTGCAGATTTTGGTTTACAGAATAGAAAAAGTTCCTTAGCAAACTTTGCACAGTGGTATTTGCTCAGTACCTTTGATGTTGTTTTTTTTATTTTTCCTCTCTCGTAAAATACTGGAACAGTGAAGCGAATCACTGAACACCTAATGCTGAATTAGGAAGCGCCCGCTCCCGCGGGCACCCCGAGGGGGCAGCTCCCGGTCCCACCACCCCCAGGGCACCTGGGCTGGGCTCTCACGAATCGCAACCCTACTGGAAAAGGAAAAAAAAGAAAAAGAAAAAAAAAAAAAAAAGAAAAAAAAGACCAAAACAGTATTTTTGTTAGCCTCTATTTATATATGCTCTCCATGGCACTGTGTGACCAGCTGTTGTCTGTACTAGGTCTGCATTAGAGTTTAACGCTGTCTGTAACGGGTGATGCTGCGTGTTCCTTAGGGCGTTGAAAGGCACTTTACCCTTTGGGGCCTTCCCGGGGCCGGTATCTGCTCCCTACAAACACACCAAGGAGCCTTTTCCCGCGTGGGCCCCCTCTGGAGAGGGGGAGCGCCGGTGTCACCCCACGCCAAGGGTGCTCTCGGCATCGCTGCCGTGCCAAACCAGGGCCGGTCCCTACTGCCGGAGGCCAGGCAGGGGCTCGTCAGCCTTAAAGCCATGGAGGGACCCCCCTCCACAGGAGCTCGGTGCTAAATTCAGCCGGGAGAGCGAGCGGCCGTCCCCAGGCAGGGGGGCGGCTCCGGGCCGGGGTCCCTGGCGGGCGCAGGGGATCCCGGCCAGGGCTCTACCTCGGCCCTGCGCTCACAGCCAGGGGCTGCCCGCGCCCCCGGCACCACGAGTGCCCCCGCTGCCCCTCCAAGGACCGAGTGTCTCGAAGCCCTGTGTGACCCTGTGACTTGACACGCTCTCGCTGGCCGTCACCCCCTCCCCGTGTCGCCTCCTCCCCATCCCCGTCACGGTCCCAAACATTGAATTCCCGCTCCGGCTTCTCCCGTGTGACACTAGGTCAACATCTCTCCTGTTTCCTCTTATCGGGTGTCGTGACTCTCTGAAAACATCTCACTCTGAAAATTTAAGTTTTGGGTTTGTTTGGGTTTGGGTTTTGGTTTTTTTTTTAATTATTATTATTTTTTTTTGTAAGTGCCATTTGTATAACTTAAAAAAAAAATAGCTTCAAATGGAGAAAGATGAATTAAAAAAATAAAACCTGCATTCGGATTCAACCTGGTGCGTGGTCTGTCAGGGCTGCAATGGCCTTTTAATGAGGCAAGAGCCTGAGTGTGGAGATTTGGGGTGGTGGAGCCTTTGTCTGACAAGAGTTGAGCTGGTTCTAGAGAGCTGAGGAGATGGTGGGAAGGGAATGGTGACCAAGAGGCTTCAAAGAGGAGGCAGCTGGGGGCTGGGTCACCTCTGGAGATGCTCACAACAGCCTGAAGCCACTGAGCCCGGGGACACGTGGGGATGGGTGACCCAGGGATGGGTCAGGACCACCTCATCTGCAAACCAGCTCTGCTGCCCTCGCAGCCAGGAGCAAAGCTGTGTTTTCTCTTGATTCTGGTGTTTCACCTCCATAGATGGGAGGGAAGAGCATGGGGATGGGGGGTTTGGGTGCACGGTTGGGTGGGGGTCAGCAATCAGCCTCCTTTATTTGGGGATGTGGAAAAGGGCAAGATAGAGGACTAAAGTGGGAAGGGAAGCCCAGCCCAACCCAAGTCCTGCCAAAGGAGCCAGGATGTGGCCCCAGCCCTCCCAAGACAACTGAAACCAGCCCTGAAACTCCACCAACAGCTCCTGCACTGAGCAGGCACAGCTTCCCTGCCCATCACCACCTCAGCCTGGCTGGGCACAACAGGTCCTGCTTGCCTTGGGAAATGTAAAGCTGATTGGGAAAAGCCAAGTTTGGAACAGGGGGGCTGCCCAGCTCCCCCAGGCACACATCCCAGGGGGACAGAGGGGATGGCACTGCCTAGAGGGACCTTCACCATCAGATGGGGGGATGAGCCCTGTAAGGGCCAAAGGAAGGAAGGAAGGAAGGATGTGCAGCCCTGACTGTAAACGGAGGAATCAGGGCAGTGCAGGAAATGCTGAGCAGCTCCGATGCCTCACTGTGACATCTGTGCAAACGCAGCAGTGACAGCACTCTGACACCCAGCCAGGGCAGCAGGCACCTCTGCCAGGGGCTGCCCAGCCAGGGCAGGGGCTCTGCAGTTGCAGGAAGGACTCTCCCCGTTCCCCTCTCCCCAGCTGCCAGCACACATTTCCGTTTTTCCCCTCAAGGGCGGATTCTGCATTTACCATCATTCACCACCGCTGCAGCAAGAGGGGAAATCCCCTCAGCCTCTCCCCCATCCTGGTTTCCATTTAAAGGAGAGACTGGAAACCATTTTCTATCCCATCCAGTTTTTCCTCAGGAGAACATGGAACAGGTTAAGCTGTTCCAGGAGAGTCAAATGAGTTTTTGCCTTGCGACCTGGGGAGTTTCCACTGGCACAGGCTGGGATCTGGCCCCACTCCCTGGCATTGTCCCAGCACCAGGCTGGCACAGGCTGGACGGGAGGACAAGGTCATGGCTGTAAGAAAAGCACACAGGTGAAAGCCAGAGTGCACAAATTTATTTACAAAAATTCAAATTACAATATAATACAGGAACTTTTTACACACAGAATATTAGAACTGTTTACTACCAGAATGTAAAGAAAAATATTTTTTGGTTTTTTCTCCTTTTTTTTTTTTTTTTTTTTTTAAATAAACCACCTATTTATTTTCAGCTATCGTTATACAAAGTTGCAGAACATGCACATCTTTACAGTTTGTTTTTTTTTTTTTTTTCCTTTTAATATAACGTTTTGCTAAGTGCAAATACTAAGTTTCTCTCTCCACCTTTAAGGCAAGTAAATGGGACACTGCAAGTAGCTGTAAGAAGTACCTGTTATGGGATCAGCCTGGGCACAGCAACCTCCTCGCTGCCTTCAAAACCTCTAAACAAGTGGTTCCAAAGACTGTGGGACAGGAGGAAAAGTGGGATGCAGGAGTTAGAGACCAGGTCAAGGCTGGACTGGGTGGCTCAGTAAGTTCTGGGCTTTTTCTCTTTCTTAAATAAATCAACACAGATTCAGAAACAACTTGAGATCTCCTGGGTGAGAGGGGGGAAGCAGCCACGTGCTTGGGCTGCGAGCTTTTGGTGCAATGGGTATTTTTTCGGGGAGAAGAGCAGTGCTGGGCACGGTGTACCTGCACAACACAGACCAGGCACTGATTTATCCTCTCTTGGACACAGACAAGCCCTTGGCTTTGGCAGGGGACAGAGGGAAGCCTCTCTTCCCTCTGTACCCTCCAGGACCATGGCAGCTGTGCCAGGGCAGCAGTGACCCCGATGGATCACAGCCACCAACCTCCCCTGGCCGCCTCTGCTGCCACTTCTGCAGCCCCTCTGCTCCACATCTGCACTTCCCTCTGCCAAGGCTCACTTCTCCATGCCCCCACAGCCCTGGCCACACACACAGAGATGGGACTGGGTCACCATTTTTTGCTGGATGACCATCCCGTTTCCTTCACAGTGCCTGATCCTTCCTGCACCCACCAGGAAAGTCAAACGCCTTGGAGAGCTCATCCAAACCAGCCCTCGAGCCCAGAAAATCTCAGCTATTAAACAAACAAGATTCTCTTTCCATAAGGGAAGCCACCACTGCTTCTTCTGACCTGGATCTGTTTTCTCAGCAGCTGCTGTGACAAAGCTCTCCCTCCCCAAACCCAACAGGATTCCTGCGCCTGGCTGCTGCAGGAAATCAGTCGGTGCAAGGCAGGATTTAAACCCGGTCAAAGCCCAGCTGAGCAGCAAGTGAGAAAACTCCTGCAGCCCCCAGACTGCTGCCAGGAATAAACTAATTCAAAATAGAAAATTCCAGCAGCAAGGGAAGAGCAGTTGGTTATTAATGCTTGAGAGGCCACGGCATGGAGGAGCCAGAGCACGCTCCACAGGGAATGTCTGACCCACAGGCAACGGGAAAAACACTCAGCTCCAAAAGGCGTGGAAGTGTTCCTGTCTGGGAGACCTTCCTGGGCAGAAGAGTCCCCAGGTGCTGTCCCAGGCCCCTGTCCAGCATCCCACTGACACCCCGTGCCCACTGCTCCTGCACGCCCAAGGGGATCCGGGGGCCCGGAATGCTGCACGTGGGGCTTTGGCAGAAGCTGTGAGGTGGAGACAGGGAATTTTACCTGAAAATAAACAAATAAACCCACAAAACACCTGGATGCTGAAATAGAGGGGAGAATGACAAGAAAGGAAACGCACCCAGGGAGTTCCCAGCAGGACAGAACAGGATGAAGGCCAGAACAAAACACTTGGAGAACAACAGCACAACTGGGCTGCTAAAAGCCAGCCCAACATTCCTAGGAAAGAGGGGCTTTTTTTCCCACTCCAACCATTTTCTTTTCTAGCTGGGGCCTGTACCAGACAGCACAGCCAAGAGCTGTGGAGAAAGGGCTTCGTGCCACCCTCCTCCCACAGCCCAGCACTGCAGCCCCCACTTCTCACAAGGAAGTTTTGCCTTTCCCTCACTTTCTAAGCCCAGCAATACTCAGGTTTAACTTTTAACACGCTTTTCCAAAGCCAGTTGAAGCTGACACACACGTTTTCGTGAGTTTGCTGCTGCTGTGGAAGCAGCCAGCTTCCTGCAGCATGGGGCCCCAGCTGCCCAGTGGGTTGTGAGGGTTTGGGGGCTCCCAACTCGCTGCAGCTACAGGGAACATTCCCAATTTTCCTGCACAGGACACATCACTGCCTACACATCTGTCTGGGTGTTTCCCAGGCAGTTTTTGCAGTAAAGGGCACAGCTCTGGCTCCAGGTGGTTCCAGCAGCTGCCTGAGCACTGCTGCCAGCAGCTGGGGGAGGTTTGGGATGCCAGATGGGAACAGCAAAGCAAAGGCCACGTTTCAGGAGCTGAGGGACACACACACCTTTGGGGGGAAAACAGAGCCCTTCAACAGGGGCAGGTTCAGTCCAGCCAAAGATTTGGGTGCTCCAAATCTCCTGCCACTTCCTAACAGCCCCAAACAGAACACGGATCTGAGCTTCTTACCAAGACCTCAGCAATGGGGCAGCTGCTGGTCCCTCGCTCTGCTTGGAGAGCGAGGAACACAAAAAATGCTACAATGACTTGCTCTGAACAATTTATTTCTGCTGGGAGGTGCCAGCAGGATACAGGGGTGCTGGAGAACACAGGAACCCCAGCCCTGAGCCTCACCACAGGCAGGAGGCCGGGGCAGCTGCCTCCTGTTACCTCACTCCTGAAGGTCTTACGCTTACTCGGATGCCAAGAGTCTCCTCCCTTCCCCCAAGACTCCCTTTGCTGCTCTGGCCAGCAGGAAGGCAGGAATTTTGGAAATCCCCCAAGGAACGGCTGTATCCCTGTGTTCCACAAACTCTCACTTTTCCTCCCAACAGCTGCCTGCAAAGGCTTTGTCAAAACGAAACATCTGGATGCCCAGCTCAGGGAGAAATTCCACCCCTGGGAAACGTAGCACCAAACCCTGTTGCAGCACAGGTTGAAATGTTGGATTGCAAAGGTTTGGAGAAGCCCTAAGAGGGGGTGCAGCGCAGGGACACTGAGCCCCCTGGCTGCTGGCTAAACCCCAGAGGGGCTGGACTGGGGAGGGGGGGACGTTGTGGGGTGGCTTTGCCCCGCAGTGACTCCGCCGGGTCAGAAGCGGTGCCGGGGCTGAGGGCCAAAGTGCATAGGCAGGTTGTGCTCCAGCTGCACGTTGATCTGGGGAAAGTCAAAGTTCACCCTCATGTTGGGCAGGGGGGGCACGTAGGGGGCGGGGATGGGGCCGATGTTGAGCGGGATGTTGTTGTACATGGGGCGCACGGGGGGCAGGGGGAACGGGGGGTGCACGAAGGGGTACGGGGGCATCCGGGGCTGGTGGAAGTTCTGAGGAACCGGCCTGGGGATGACTTCGATCCTCTGGATTTTCTCCACGGGTTTCTCCACGGGAGGGCCGATGCGCTTGAAGCTGTTCTCTGCGCGGGGAGGAGAGCAAAGAGCCGTCACCCCAAAACGGAGCTCGGCCCGGGGGCTGACGCTGCCGTTGGCAATCCCCCATTCCCAGCACATCCACTGCCGGCCCTTTGCCCCACGAGCTCTCCAGCCCGGCTCCTTTCACCAGCCCCACCTCGCAAAGGGGGAACATTTCCTTCTGTGGGATGTGGGGCAGCCCCGGTGCCCCCCACGACACAGCTCAGAGGTTTTGCTGCCCCTCAATTACTCTGCCAAGCAGAGACCTCCACAACACCGGTGCCACGTGAGAGCTGGACACAAATCTCGTGCTTGCTCACAATCCCAGCAAAATCCCTGCAGGCAACAGCACTTTGAAAACAGACCAGGTCCCAGGAGGAGCAGAATCCAGTGAAGAACAGAAGGACCCTGTGCTGTCCCATCACCCACCCTCAGTCTGATCTCGACAGTGACTTACCCCCGTTCTTCTTCCTTTGCTCCTCTTCAGCCTCCTTCTGAATCTCATGAATTATCTTCTCATCATCCTCCTAGAAATCAAGGAATACCAAGAATCAGTGGGATAATTCCTACTGCAGCAGCTTTCTGCTCTCTCGCTGCTGCTTTTTCTTTCCAGCACACTTTCATGGGGAAAACCAAGAGAAACTAATTTGGCTGAATTGTCCTCCTCTGGAGCTGGATTTACCCAAAAGCAAAGCTGTGATGGGGGAACTGCAGCAGCACAAATAACCTGCACTCTATGGAGTATGACCAAGATGCTTGGATCAGCTTTCCAGAGAGATCAGCACTAAAATTCATTGACTTGATGAAAACCAGAGAACTGCGACCCAGCTCCACCCCTCTGAAGAGCTGTTAATCTTTTTAATGGCAATAGTCTATTAAATATTTACATTATCCTAGCACTTGTAGAGTTTTTGGCCCAACAGCTGGAATTAACACAACTTAAATCCTGGCTCTAGTAGCTAAATGGTGCCATTTAGATCTTATCTGTAACTCTAAGAAGGGCATAAATCGAAATATGTTTCTTTAATGTCTGTCTAGAGGTTATAGCAAGAATATTCAGGGCTGCTGCTCACTGAGAACACAAGGACAAGCCAGAAATTGAAATCGTCCTTCTGCCTCTCATCACCTTCAGTTCTCTTAACTCCAAGGAGCATCAGTGAGATCCAACGATGCCATGAAGCCTCAGGTGAGTTTCTGCATGTCTATGGGGATGAAACCAAACCTGGAGATTTCAGGGAGAGCAGCCAAACCTCCAGGACAGTGTTCAGAACCCTGAGTCCCAAGAACTCCACAGAGCACAAGACTCTGCCTGTTTTAGTCACCTTAATTTCAGTACTTCCAAAACACAAAAATTTCTTCCTGAACGCTCTTAAAAAATATCCTTTATTTTGAAGAGTGCTCTGGAACTAAATCCAAAATATGCTTCGTGCATGCAGCTACACTGAAATGATTTTAAGCCTCCCAGTCCCCAGCTGACAGCCCTGCAGATGCACAGCCTGGGAAGTTTGTGGAAAAGTCCCCTCCTCCACCACCAGATAAGGTTTCCCTGGGAGACTGAAGTTATCTCGATGTGCAGAAAGCCAAAAACTCAATACTTCCCTCCCTTTTATTATTCTGTGAGTCCATGGTTAAAATTAAGACTTTCCAGGACATGTCTTTTTTTTTTTTTTTTTCTTTTCTTTTTCTTTCCCAAGCAGGCTGTTTGCATGGGGTGTTAATTACAGCCTCTCTATCTCCATAAACCTGCTGAAGAATGGCTCTTCTGAGCCGATATGGAATGCCTAACTACCCCCTAAATATCAGTTTTCCTGGCTGGAAAACCACCTGGGCACTCTCCACAGGCAACCAAACATCCCCTGCTCTTTTGCTGCCCCAGCAGTGCTCTCAAAGCTTGGTTTCAAGCTTTAAGACTTCATTTTTATTTTTCCTTCTCAGACTGTATTTTTGTAATGCTGCTGGAGATGGACACAGCCCCCACTCCCATTTTATTGCCACTTACTGGAGAAGATGCACCTGAAGGTTTATGTGACAAGAAATATATTTTAAGCTCAGCTGAGCAAGAAGCACCCAGTATCTCCTTTCCTCACACAAAGGATAAACCTCACCTTAAAGCCTAGAGATGTGCCCTTTAACTCAACAAAATGCTTTTACTTTAGTCTAAGTCTGTGATTACTGAGTAAACTCTTTCCTGGGAAGGTGGGGAGGCCCTGGGATAAGCTGCCCAGAGAAGCTGAGGCTGTTCCATTCCTTGAAGTGTCCAAGGCTGGGTTGGAGGGACTTGGAGCAGCCTGGCATAGTGGCAGGAGGTGGAACAAGATGAGCTCTAAAGACTTCTCCAACAAAAATCCAAGATTAATCCCGTGAAGTGCCGCTTCCCAGGGACACCCCCTTCCTGTCCCCAGCCCTGACGCTGCGGCTCCGCTCAGTCCTGCACAAAACTGGACACAGCAAAGACAACTTGACCAGACCCTTGTGCAGCCAGGGCTGCTCCAGCCCCCCAGTTTAAACTGCAGCTGACCTCCCTCTGATGGGGCTGGACACATCCATCTGCCCCGGGGCTGGGGCCAGCTGCACGCGCCCAGGCCGATGCTGGATTCGATTACTGCGGCTCCCAGAGCGCCGGGGGAAACAGGGAACAGCAAAGTCCATCTGCCAGACCTCCAAACTGACCCCCAGAGCTCCCCAGGACAACATAAAACACATCCCCCCAAAGTGCAGCAGCCACAGACCCCCACTCAGCTCCGTCCCCTCGGGGGTTTCAAGAGGGGCAGAGCTCAGAGCACACCCTGGATGCAAAAACCTGCCAGGAACAGACCTGGATCAGGATGACGAGTTCCTGACTAGCTCTGAAACCACAAATCACAGCAGAGCCACAACAATCCCCGTCTCTGAGAACAGAACTTATCAGCCCTGCTGCTTCTCTGCTGATAAAAGTGTATTTTCCCATTGGAAGGTTAAGAAGTGCTTACACTTAATCCCACATACCAAGATTTAGCTTGGAAATTTTTTTCTTTGCACTGGTATTTCTGAAAGACTGGTATCCATTAATATCTAAAGAACAACAAAAAAATGCACTGCACAACAAGCACCTTCCTACTTAAGAGGCTGACATTAAATTTGGCAAGTGATGAATACACAGCACGGTTCAATACCTGCAGTATTTAGGAAAGATGCACATCCCAGACAGAACAAAAGAATTGATGATATGTAAACAGCAGGATAATTTTAGGATGTTCTGAAAGAAAACTGCTGCCACAAGCTCTGCCTAATACATAAAAAACAACAACAACAAACAAGTCTTGGTGCTATTTTAGTGAATCTTGCAAAACATTTCTAATTCTTTGGAAGCAAAGGCTGTTTTTTAATACCACAGTAATTAGAAAGATGACAGATTCATCGAGGGGTAAAGCACCCACACCGAAAATTAAGATTTCATTAGCACACTTATGGCTGGTTTTGTGGTGAGAAACCTTTTAACATCACATGGGGTGCAGGCTGCAGAAGGATTTCAAAAGCTCCTTGTGTCCGTTTCCCTGAGCGGGCTCAAGTCCCTTAATAAAGGATTAGATTATAATTTTAATGGCCTGTTCACAGGCTGTGTGGATTGAAGGCATTTATCTTGTCAAGTTAACAGTCATCTTCCTGTCAGCTGCCTTGCCTACAGCAAGACAAAAAAAAAAAAAAAAAAAAAAAAAGGAAATAAAGAAGAAAAAGAAATATACAGCCTCCCAACCCTGGAGGGGGTCTCAGCACTGGGCAGTTTTTTTGAGCAAAGCTGTAACTTGGCTTTTCTCCCGGAGAGGAAATGCAGGGCAATGCTACAGCGTGGCTCTTCCCCGGGCTCTGCTGCATCACGGGAGAAGGGAGGTGGCCGAGAGGAAAATGCGAGGGATCTCTGAGATGCATTCACCCTTTTTATCTGCACAAAGCAGACGTGGCCATTAGCAGCAGCTGCGCTTTCAAGGGACAAAACAGGACGGAGCTTCGCCTCTGTGCATCCCATCCTGGAGCCTGGGAAAGCAAACGCTCATCCCTGGCCAGTGTGGGAGCCTGCCCTTGCCATCCCCCACCCGGGAAAGGCTCTCGGTGGAGGAAGCTTTTCCTTTCAGCCCTCTCCCATTGAATGCAGGGAATGCGGCGAGCACGGAGCCAATCACAGCAGAACCCACGGCTCGCTCTGTGGATGGATCAGCCCAGGAGCAGGGCTGGGTTGCTAAGAGAGGCACCTCTCCATGGCAGGGAGGCCTGGGACAACAATGCTGCTGCAGAGGAGCCTCCTCCAGCGTCCAGGCAGGGCCCTGCCACAAGCTGAAAGAGCTGCTGGAGAAACAAACTGCCCTTGGGAACGAGAAAATACAGCAGCAAAGGAGATAAAAGCTCAGCAAGTCACACAGAGACAACCTCCCCCCAAATAAAACCTCCTCTGCCCAGAACAAAAGTGCCATCCAGGGAGCTTTTGAAAGCTCTGTTTTTATCTCCTGTGCTTCTCGTTATCTTTAATTATTAAGTGTCACCGGGAAGCGGCTGCCGCCTCCTGAAAAGAGGGAAAACAAGAGTGCTGGTGCCTATTTCTGGGCTCTGCAACCCCTCCCCTACTTTAGAAAGCGCTTCAGCACCGCTGCTTCCCCCTTTCTGCCTCTTTTACTGCTTGCTTTTTTTTTTTTTCCACGTACGTGTGGCCGCAGCCGTTCCTAATAAACTTGAAATGATTTTTTCACGACGGAGGCTTCCAGAGGACTAAAGGGGTTTTGTTTCAAATCATTCCCAGATCAGCTGCGGAGAGCCTGAGCAAGAACAGGCATGGGGCTGTCTCCGGCGTGCTCCTCCATGCAGCAGGAAGCAGGGATAAAAGCAGGCTGTGCTGTAACTGGAACAGGGCATCCGCAGTGCTGCAGGAAAAGGGGGGCCGGCATGGGGACGGAGCGCGCGGCGGCGTTGGAGAAATGCAGAGATGTTTTAGCACCAGGCATTCCATAGCCATGGCTTTCTGTGAATTGCCTGGGTTAGACATATGGTTATGATTGAGGGATTTTATAGAGGTTAAAAAAACCCCGAACCCACCACAAACCCCACGTCCTAAATCTAAGGGAGCTTCCCCCCCCTTCCCTTCCAAATCCTAAAGGCAGCACTGTGCACTTCATGCATTTCCTTGATGCATTTGAAGTTTTACACAGTCTTTTCTCGACATCATCTTTTTATAACACCAGAAGGAGGGATAATTGCAAACACCTCATGATGATTAGTCTTCTGCTTTGAACTTTAACGACGGGCCTTTGGGAGGGTTTCAAGAGTTTACTGAAAACATCTTAAAACTTTAAAGCCAAAAGAAAAAAGCCTCTGTGCGATATTACTGATAGCCCAAAGATGAATATTAAATTCAAAATAATACGTTGGAGAGCAGAACCTGGTTTACCAAAACAGCCAGAATGCATTGATCACATTGTGTCCCAGGATTTGTTAAAACTGGATGAAATGCACACAAGTAGCCCTAGGTTTGCTACAGATATTTAGAAATCAGAAATACAGCCCCCTACAACCCAGAGCCAGTTTGCAGAATCATAAAATGTCCTGAGCTGGGAGGGATCCACAAGGATCATCCAGCTCCTGGCTCTGCACAGGACACCCAACAATCTCACCCTGTGCCTAGTGTTGTCCAAACGCTCCTGGAGTTCTGGCAGCCTCGGGGCCATGCCCATTCCCTGGGGAGCCTGGGTAGTGCCCCACCACTCTCTGGGTGAAGAACCTTTTCCTGGTACCCAACCTAACCCTCCCTGACACAGCTCCTGCCGTTCCCTTGGGTCCTGTCCCTGCTCCCAGGGAGCAGAGATCAGAGCTGCCCCTGTGCTGCCCCTCCGGAGGAGCTGCAGCCCCGATGAGTCTCCTCTCAGGCTCCTCTTCTCCAGCTGAACCAACCCAATAGCCTCAAGCACTCCTCAGACAGCTTCCCCTCAAGGCCCTCCACCATCTCTCCTCTCCTCTGGATGCTTTCTAACAGCTTTATTCCCACTGCTCCCTCCCGAGCTTTGTCTCTGGCAATGTTGCATCAGCCCCTCCTGCAGCTCCCGCAGAGCCAGAGCCCCCAAGGACTGGGGGACACGAGGAGTTCTGGCCAAGCAGCTCCCTGGGAAGGGCTCCTGACACCTCCTGCAGGGGTGCAGGGCACCAATTAGCTCCAGAAGAAATGCAGGGATGAAACAATTCCTGCCTGGCCTCCCTGGAAGCTGCTCACCACAGCACGACTGCAGCTTGTCTCAGAGCCAGCAAATATTGCAGCGATACTTCTAAATCAGACTCCAGCCTGATTACAGCTTAGGGACGAGATTTTAACTAACCTTTAATTATGGGGAATTTTGAAGCCTCTGCTTTACTCTCTCAAGATCACTTGAGACAAAGACTAACAGATGCTGCCATTCCTAGAGGACTGTCTTTAATTTGTTTTTAACCCAAGCTAATGAATAGGTTTACTTATACTTTCACAAGAATTGTTTCAGACTGGGAAAACATTAAACATTTGGAAGAGAACAAAGGTTCCCTACTTTAAAGAAACCTGAATTTTGCTGTAAATAATAGGGATTTCAACTCAAACCAGACCTTTCAAAGGTCATGCCTTGGATGGACGTTATCCCTGGCAGAGGACAGAACACTACTGATGCAATGGTCTTTTGCTCTTTCAAATCTCCATGTCAAGACTCAAATTCCCTTTTCCTCTTTACATCTCCCAGGCTAAGCCCTGCTTCCATGTCCCATATGAGAGCACAGATCACCCTGGAGGGGTTGGGTTGGTGTCCCTAAGCCCCTTATGAAGGACCATGCACACAGGTACCAACCATTTGCAGCTTCAAGCCAACAGCTGAGTTTTGTGTTACTCTCTGCACTGCACCAAGGACACTCACCCAGTTTCACCCCCCCCCAGCCCACCAGCACTCCATCATCCAAAAAATGAATTAAATAATAAAAGAGCAGGCAGTGCCAGCTCTGTGCTGACAGTGGGAAATTTTTCTTTGCCACAACATTGGTTAATTAGAGAGGTGGAAAAGGGCCTGGTGACAGTGGCCTCTTTGTGCTGCTTATTTATTTATTTATTTGAAAGTACAGTACGAGCTTTTTTTTTGAGAGGCCTCATGTTTTCTCTGGCTCTGAACAAACGCCAGCCCCCAGCACAATCAGCAGCCTGACGGGAACGATGAGCCCTGAATCGCATCCTGCTGGAAAAGGAGGAGGAGTGGGACAGGAATCCAAGAAACTCAGAACCAGGTGTCAGAAACGCTACAGGGGTGCCTGCAAGGAGGCGTCTGTGTGTAGTTTAACAGCTCACATTGACAGGATAATTCAGGGAGTAAAAGCAGGCAAGCAGAAGATTTGGAAGCTTATGCTGGTTGTGACATTGCCGGGAGATCCCCGAGAGCCTGGAGGTAGAAGGGAGAGATTTAGAGTGGCTTTTCCCTGGCTCTGTGCAGGTACAGGATTGTGCACATTCCCTGCAGACAAGGGGGTGGCTGGAAACAGCCTGGAAAGCTGCAGAGAAAGAAGACAAAGAACCACTAGGAAAAAGGCAGATCCACGTTCATGTTGCTCTATGGCTTTGCTAAAATCAGGAAATTCAACTCCTGCTCCTTCCAACACTCCTGGATTTACAGCACTGAGGACCTCTATTTACAGAGACTTACTTGCTGCAGCAAGTTTTCCCAAGCCTGTCACAGATACGAGCTGTATTAAATTACTACAGCTTCTCTCACAGCTCACTCCCTCTGCAGCTGTTGACAGCAGCCCTGAGAATGGACTCTGGGCTCACAGGCAGTTTTCTGATGGGTCCATCTCTGTGTCAGGATTCACAGCCAGCACTCAGATCATCTGGGCACCAAAACCACAATTCCCCTTGCCTCCAGATGCCAAGCCATGACAGCACCATCTCAGCTGCAAAAGTAGGAATGAGTCCCAATAATCCCAATGCTGGCTACTGTGCCTGGTGCCAGCACTTGCTCCTCACCAGCTCCTTCCACAAGCCTCGCTCTCCAGAACAGCACTCAGAGCACTTCCAGCCAAAGCCCTCGTCTGACAGGAGCTGATTTTCCTTAAAGCAACACCAGCTCCTTCCAAGCTGTGGTCAGATGTGACTCTGTGCTGTTGCAGGATCCCGGTGTGGTTTTTTAGCTGCCTTGGGAAAGGTAAAAGCTGTGCTGGCTAAAACCATTTTCCCCGGGTGGAATGTGCGTATTTCAAGGCTCCGGTGTGAACGGTGATTCAAACCGGGGTGAGAATCATTCACAAAAATCCTTTGTTACTTACTGTGGGGTCTGTCCAGAGGGAGCACTTGGCACAGTCCTGGCAGGGTGCCCCAGGAGAGCGGGGGTGCTGGCAGAAGTGGTCGTAGCCGTTGATGGCAGCCCGGCACAGGTAGCACATCTGGGCGCCGCAGCGGCACGACATGCGGTTACAGCCCTCCGACTTAATCAGGCCCGTCCCACACTTGTGGCATTTCCTAATCCGCGCAGCTGTCATCTTCTCCTCTCTGCAAGACGAGGGAGAATTAGCAAAGGGGTGCTTGCACTCATCAGCCTGTGATAAAATTACTGTAACGCTACCCCAGCAAGGCTTTAACCCCCTCCTCGTTCCTCTGATTCCATCCCCAAGTTCGCCGTTGTTCCAAGGAGGTCTGGGCTCAGCTCCACTTGGAGCCAGCCCATGACAGCTCACGAACAAAATAAGCGAAAAGAAGTCAAACACTGGCTGCATGCTGCAGCCCTGATCCTGTTTTCCATGAGAGCCAAAGCACCGGGCTCTGGCTTGGGAGGAATTTGAGATGCAAGTTCAAGGGCCAAAGGGCACATGGATGCTTGAGTTGGCTGAAGGAAAACACAGCCAAGGAGATAAAGTTCAGGAAAAGCAAACATTTGGCTGTCACCTCTAGCTTTTATGTTTGCCTTGTTGCTCTGGCTACAAAGTTGCCACGACCATATATTTCTTTTCCAAGCCTGGCTGCTGTGCTCCAGATTTACTTAGTGTTTGTTAAATTTAAATCAGTAACTGAAAAATAATCACGTTCCCCCACAGAGGCGTTATCTTTTCTCTAAGACTCCCTACATAAATTTTGCAGAGGTTATTGCTTTAGGTTTAAGAGAGGGGTTTTCAGCTAACAGAGCACAAGTGGGAATCCAGGACAAAGCTCAATCCTTGTTCCCAAGGGACACCCTGGCAGCGACATGTGCTCCAGCACAGGCTCAGCTCAGAGCAAGACTATTTTGGCACAGAAATGAATAAAGGCCGGGTCATTTAATTAAAAGACTTAAGAATATAAATTATCATCCTGAGGGCCAATTTTCTGACCGCTGGAGATCACGTTACACTTTAATTCACAACCTAGAAGTGAAATTTGATGACAGCAGAGCAAAGCCAGCGTGTTTTCGTGGAGGGAAGCACAATTCTTCTGACACTGGGGAAGGATCATCCTTAGCCAGGCATCTCCACCCAGCTGCTTCAGTGCGTCTGCAAAGTTAACAAATGTTTGGGAGATGGCAGGGAGGGATTTTTGAGGATCACAGCAGCAAACCAGGCTACAGCACAGCCCCACAAACTGCTCCATCAGCACAACCAGAGGAGCAGGGAACGGTGAGGTGGGAACTTCCAGCCTTGCAGACACTCCAGGTTCCCACAGTTACACCCAGCACGACCTGCACACCCAGGCATGAGGAGATGTGCTAAGAATAGACACAAAAACCCAACTTGAGAGTGGCTTTCCTTGGAGCTGCAGCTGCTCTTCCCTCTGCCACTCAACAGGATGCTGTCAATGCAGATTTTTTTTTTTTTTTGGAAACTTTGAGCAAGGCAGGAAGTTTAGCCTGAACTCCAGCTGGGCTTCCCTTTCCTTACACAGGGCTTCAAAAGGAAGTTTTTACTCTATCAGGCAGTTAGACTCATCTATCCACAGACACAATCTGCTGAAGGTTTTGAAACTGGTATTTTTTTTTTCCTTATTAGGGACATGACAACTCCTTCCTCCTCCCTCTCATCCCTCTTTCCTATAGGGAAAGGATAAGCAGAGAAAAAAAAGTCATATCTGTAAAGATTTTGTTCTGAATTAGGGACTGTGGGATGAGCAAGCAACACTCATTCAAATCCCATGGTGGAGCTTTCCAATCTCTACTCGTGCCAGACAGACTTTAAATCAGAGAGGAAGGGATTGGGCAACGTGGGTAAGTCCCACTTGGCTGCACCAGACATTTAGCTCCATGGATGAAAATTCCCTTGTTTCCTAAAGGCAGAGGATTTTGTCATTTATTGTAGACAAGAGAGAAATTAAACTGCAAAAGATTTTAGGGCAACAACCAGGATTTACATCTGCGTATTTCAAAATGCGACTGCACTTTGTAACAATTCCTACAAACTGGTTAGAAACAGGCAAAAGCTTCTGGAGGAGAACACATCCTCTCCCACAAAGCAGCAGCTGAGCAAACAGTGCAGCTCTCCACTCCAGCTTTTCAAAGGGTAGTAAATGACCTAGAGTGACTCAATCTACTCCTCTGTCCCCGTACACCACCTCCCTTCTCCCCCCCAGCAACGCTAATGGGGGTTTCTCACCTCGGAGAAGGACCAGGTGCCAGCCTGCAGACACTGGGCCAGCCAGAGGAGCAGGCTGGGCTGCTGACAACTTTCCCACGTTCTCAAATTACCAGCTGGATCTGCTGCCAAGTATCTTTCACAGACAGAAATCCCATCCTGGGAGCCGTCTGACCCCTCAGCTCTGCCATCCCCTTCCTGGGGAAGGTAGTGACAGCCAGCAGAAACGGAGGGATGATGTTCTGTGATTCCCACTTCATCCACCTCCCTGTTTTCCCCTGGCTGTGCAGCTCCACTTACATGGATGTCCTGTATTTGATGTCATCCTTCTCAGCTAGCTGCTCACAGGTGAGGTTCATGTGCTCCTTCCACAGCCCCTGGCACTTCCGACATGTTTCCTGAGGAGGATAACAAACGTTAAAGGAAGAAAAAAAAATACCCAGCACACCACTACTAAGAGCTTTAAGAACTGTAAAAATTCCCCCATCAAGCTGCAGGTTCTCAGGTGAGGGTGGGACTGCCAGATAATGGGAGCCAAAGGTCTTTCCAAGGCACAAGAAAACAGATACAAAATGAATCCATGAATCCTGATCACCTAAAACTCATGGGACTGCTACCAGGTTCACCAGTCACAACACAGAGGAGACAGCAGAGGTAAAAACGTGGTGGCAAAAGACATCAAGGTCATGTTTCCTGACCAAAATTCTTTCATATAAAGGGTTTCTAATTCCACCATTGATGGAAACCCTGCAGTTACATCAAAACCTCAGCCTCACCAAGCACACAAGCAAATATATATATATATATATTTTTTTTTTTTTTTTGCAAAGTCTCACAAAATAAATGATTAAACAGCTGAAAAACACAGAATGTGGACAAACATCCATAAAACCGAGGTGGAATATGAACAAATATTTACAAACTTAACCAGAACAGCTGGACTGAACTTAGAGCAAGTGGCTGAAGAGGATTGCTGTGGAAGCACAATTGGGAAAGGAGCTTGGACCAACACCGGGGACAGAGCTGATTTTTTCAGTTGGCCGGCCAAAGAAAACAATTTTGTTTTGGATCAAACAAGAGATTTTCCTTTAATTTGAGAAAGATTAAAAAAAATCTGGATCAGACTTGAAAAAAGTACACGTTTTACAACCCAACTGTTTCATCCTGGGGCTTGGACTCTTAGCTCCAGCCTTTTCCCTGGCAGGAAAACCCATCTGACTACGCAGCATCCTTTCCCCCTGCACACCCAAAAGAGCTCTGCCCAGCCCTGGTTTCACTATCAGAGACCACTGCAGAGACAGATCTTACTTGATTGCATTACCTTCATTTTATTTTAATGAAGAAATTGGACCTTTATGCGAGATACGAAAGAAGAAAATGCTTCAAGACACACGTAGGCAGCAACACTCTTTTGATCGTGAATCAGACAAACAGGATGAAGGCCAGAGCTTCCAAGGAAGCCACCCTAGGAGAAGGGATGCAAAATGGGGCCTTGTTTGTATCTGCGCTCGCTGGGAGATGCCCAACTCGTGCTTTCATCTGGAGAATGAAAGGCTCCTGGGCCTGGCTGGTGAGCCGGACGTGTTTGCAGACAGTGGGGTTAGGGCTGGAGCAAGCGTGTGACTGCATCCCAAAACTCAGCAGAGGATTTTGCCATCACTCACCTTGCAAATGCACCTCTTGGCAGGCAGGCACTGGTTTTAAGGGGCAGTAAATGCCTTGGGTTCTATTGATTCTCATGAATCATTCATCACACTCTGTGTTTTCCCGCTAAAGCTGTTAAAACAGGCACCATTTTGTGTGCATTTTTGGCAGGCCACATCTGGCTGCTGGCGGCACAGGAGGATCAGACTTGGAGCTGTTCACATACCTCCATGAGGACCCACCTTCCCCTTTATTCCCAACACCTGGCCACATGCCATTCTGAGATCAAAAGTGCCTTAAGTCATTTTTTTTTTAACGTACACCAAGGGTTAAAAAGAGCCTTTTGGAGCCCTGTTACACAGAACCACTTCCCCACGCCAGCAATAGAGATTTAACAGCTTTTTGCCAGGAGGGCTGGCACATTTTCCAGCCAGGAGCCTGCTATTCCCAATTACTTAACTCCAGGAGCCTCCTCTGCTGCCCAAACGATGTCCTTCTGAAGCAGATGGTGCCGCTTAGACCCTCATCCCAAGTCATTCCCTTTTGCTCCTGCCTCCAGCCTGGTGGCTATTGGAAACAACGCTCTCCCTGGAGCCCAGGCTGCTGTTATTTGCCAAACAGTTGTCTCCTGCACTCAGGAAAAGGGATTTCTGCGCAGGCAAAGAGAAAGGGAAGAGGCATGGCCGTGTAGATTCCTGGGATGGCGCGACAGGAGGCGTCCGGTTCCCCGTGTGACTGCGGCACAGCGGGTGCCACCGCAGCTGTGCACATTTCTGGGATCCCTCCCAAGCTGTGTTATCCTCAAGGAGCTGCAAACCCACAGGCAGCTGTGCCTGTGCCAGTGCACCCCATGAAGGGGACAGTCCTGTGGCTCCCTGACTCCCGAGTGTCACCTGGTGCTGCCTCTGGCTGAGCCACGTCCTCTCCACGGGAAGCTCGGGAATATGCACCACACACGTGTCATTAGCAGAACCTGGTGTGATTTTCCCCCTTATTCTACCCAAAACAATGGCACATTGTTGGATCCCTTCGCACAGAACTGGGGAGGAAGCCCACGGTTCAGGCAACAGCTACTGCTCTGGTACCACAACTGAGATCACAGCCCGTGCCTGAGAAAAGTGACCTTTTTTAATTCCTACTGAGTCAAACCCAACCCACTTGGCTGATGAGGGCTTTGCACAACTCACACAATGACAATTCTGAACTCTACAATTTCCACAAAGGGATCTTTTACTTCAGAACCAGCCCTTCATTCGATAATGGAAGATACTCTCCCACTACCATATTAATTAACCTAAACATGCAGTGAAATAGCTGATTTTTTGCAACCAACCTAGATTATTTCCACGGGAAGAGCAGCACTTGACACTAAGACTGACTACAGCAATATAAGGCACCACTTAAACCCACCAAGAGGGAACAACTCCTTCCCAGTCCTGAAATCATCTACTCCAAGTGTAGTGGCCAAAAAGCAACTCAGTCCACCAAAACAAAGATCCTTCCCAACTTCTTCAGCACTTGGTCCCTTAGCAAACCCTGCAGTACTCAGGTAGGGGCACTCGTGTTTTACCTTTAACAGCACTTCAGCCGAATGCATCGTTTCTGGACACTGAATTCCACGTGTTCTCCTGCCTTCTCCCAGCCCACTCCTCCTCACAGGCAGGTACAGCTAAGGCAGCTCATGCTTTAGGTACTGAAGAAGTCTTGGCACTAGGAAACTCCTCCAGACCAGGCAGGGAGAGAGGAGATAAAGAATCTGCTGCCTGTTACATCTGCCCCAGCTTGGCAGGCAGCCTGGGCCAGTCCATTACCGCTGCGCTGGGCCGAGGGAGGATGTGATGGAGAGGGTGTTTAATCTCACCCTGTAATCTCCTCACTGTACATCTGTTCCAGGCTGTGGCTCCGCTTCCTCTCGCTGCCCGCCAGGAAGCAGCCGGGATTAACACAAACATGTTTGGGTTCAGGAGGATCCTTTGTTCCCAGGGTCAGCGGTGGATGTGCAGCTTTCTGTGCTCAGGGCCAGCCTGGCCAAGGGTGGGCACTGCTTTGAGTGTGAGCAGCACGACCCTTCAACGCCCTTGTTAATTGTCCCAGCACCTAATGAAGGAGGCAGGGAGTGTTTTATGTGACTTTACCACCTTCCTCAGCACTTTTGCTGGTACCTCCAAAGGATGCTACAGTTTTAAACACAGCCTAGACTCTTCCCCTCCCGCTGTATCATCAACTAAAAATAACCCTCCAAAATCCATCCTGCTCATCGAGGGGGGCAAAAATCCCAAATAATCAGCTTTTCCTTGCCAGTCTCCCTACTCTCATGGCCACAGTCAGTAACAGAAACCACTTTTGCCGATTGCAACCTAAACAAATGCCACAAGGACAAAAACATCAGATGATCCCCACAGATCCCAGCCCGACTGCCCATGGCATTCCCTCGTGCTAGCTTGTTCCGTAGGAGTTTACACGGAGCCATTTACTGACCGAGCAGAACTCGGGGAGGGCGGGGGAAACTCGACTTCAACAACAACGGGCGACGGCCCCGGCTGTCGTCACTGCCCTCCGTTCTCAGCGGCGGCTCCGAGCTCCCCCCAGCTCTCCATATGCCGGGTAATTAAATCCTCGTGCCGCCGTGATTCCCCGCATCCCCCAGGAAGGGCGAGGCGCGTGCTCCAGCGGCTCTGCCCACGGCACACGTGGGGATGTTGGCTGAGAGGGAGCTGAGGCAGCCTGGGACAGAGCCCCAGTGATTGATTGATTCGCTGCTTCCTCCTGCTCTCGGACACGCAAGAGCACAAGGCTGACCCCAAACAGGCCGAGCTTTACCCAAAAGCAGATGGGAATGCAAGAGCCTCAGAACAGCACCTCAGGGCCAGTCCGTTCTGTGCTGCTTTAATTAAAGAGCTGCAATTCCCCAGCAGATGAGTTCATGGGAAAACAAAGAACCACAGAGTCTTCCTCCCCACAAAGTCTCACTGTCCGTAAAGCTGCACCGACCTTACCTAAAAATTGATGCAGAAGTGGATAAATGAATACAAGCTTTAAGCATGGATAAGCTCTCATGAACACAGTCCTTCAGGGCTGTTTCTGGGATTTCCTATGTGTTAAACTGGGATAAAGAGGCTATAATCCAGCTAAAGACAATCCATTTGGGTAAGAGACCCGTGTTTAGAGATGAACAAACACCCAGCACAGGGAGGGGTGACCCCAACTCCACAGGTCCCTACTGCACAGTGCAGGGAAAGCTTCCTCCAGCATCAATTGCTGTGGCAATATTTTCATCCTGGAGCTGCACACAAGCATGATAGGCAGCAGGGACCAACCCCAAACACAAAATCCAGGCAGGGTGGAGAAAGGACTGCCACACCTTGGCTGGGTGATGGAGCAAGGGGCTGGGAGGATATCCGTGGGTCCGGAGCTCCCCCGGGAGCGGGGCCGTTCCCCAGGCAGCGCTGCCGCTCAGCGGTGGCTGCTCACACGGCAGGGACAGAGAGCAGGAAGGGAAACCTGGGAAAAAAGGAGGTTTCCTCTCCTGAGCACTGCCATGAGCCGTTCTGCGAGGGGAGAGGAGAGAAATGAACACAGGGAGAAATAAAAGCAAAAGCACAAGCTTGGACTAGGCTGTATGAATGTGCTGGGGCATAAAAATAGAGACCTAAGAGTGACTGGGAGTTCAAAGCTGCATTTATAACCAAAACCCACCAAGAACCACAGAACAGAATCACAGAAGTATTAAGACTGGAAAAGATCTCCATCGAGTCTAATCTTTTAGAAGAGTGGTTAAAGCTTTTATAGAGCCATATATTAAACCCCATTACATAAAATGATGAATCAAACCAATGTCTTCAGTTTTGCCCATTCTTGTTAAATTGAGCATATTTTAGCCCCATCTCTAAGATACTGGAGGAACTCAATGCCCTTTTTCTTCCAGGCTGGTTCCCATGAAGGTTTGGGTTGTCTGTGCCCAAATGTGTGGTAACTCCTACCTCTTGCCTAAGTCAGTAGAACTCTCTCATATCTGTAATTCAGAAGTTTCTGAAACACACAGACCAAAGCAAAATAAGCTTTTCCTTCCCCAGAGTTTGACTTTAAAAGGCCAGAACAGCTGTTGGTGTGGGAGAAGTGGTTAGAGATCTATGAAGCAAAAATATCTGCAGCTTCACACAAGAAGTGCTGCTCAGCATCACTGACCCTGAGGCTGCCCAGAGATGGAAACAGCACTAGTACAAGAATTTGCTCCTTGATCTCACACTCAGAGTAACCTGAGTATGAGAAACAGCTCTTTCAGGCAGAAAGATCGTAATTTGAACTCGAACAAAACTATTGGTGTTTTTTTTTTCAATTCTCTGGAATGTTTATAAAGAAGTATGTTTGTTTCAAAGCTACTTTCTCTCAAGCTCCAGGGCTGTGAGAAATACATCAAAAGGTGCAGGCAGCAGGTTTGCTGCAGTAAAGAGCACTTGAGTATTTGCATCACATCCATCGCACCAGGATGCCTTCCCCTGAGCTGAGGAACAGGTGTTTCTCACAAGGGTAAGCTCTCCTCACCAAAATTATGGGTTTTTTCCAAAAGCTAGTCTCCAGCCCACCCTGAGCACGTTGGTATCACATAGAGCATCTCTCCAGCACACTGAGAAGTCTGGATAGAGGGTGGATACAGGATAAATATCCTGGGACCTCACACCGACTGTGTTGGCTAAATCACTATACCTGAGGTCATATTGCTCCTTCCCAGGGAAAAAGAGAAACCCAGCACATGCTACTGGAAACACATCTGTAGCTGTCAAGCACAGCTTTGAGATCTGTTGGACTGATTGCAGATAACAGCTACTGCCTTCCCAGCCAAGGTAAATAATTAAATACCAGCAGAGGAGTTCAAAGCCTCAGCAGCTGCCCCTCCTGCCCTCCCCCAGTGCACATTCCCCATCTCAATTCAGCAGAGCAGATCCAGGAGGTTACCCAGGTAATCCTCTGCACAATCTCACAGAAAAGGGGACGAGAGCTGCAACTCTAAGTGATGAAATCTGACTGTGGAACTGGTGAAAACAATAGAGACCTTGGGAGAGGCACAGATTTAGATTTCAAGACAAGCAACTCGATTTTTAAAGGACAACTCCGGGAAGTCCCACCAGGGGTTGCACCCAAGGATGCCAAGAAGGTAAAGGCTAACAAAAGCAAGGTATCTTATTTGCAGAGTTACCTGCTAACGATGCATTGTGAGACTGAGAGGAGGAACAATTACTGAAGTTAATTTTGAAACTTCCCTCTTACACCACCACGTGATAAACAAATTCCCCCATCACCTCACCCCAGACACAAACCCCTGCCCTCTGGGTGGCAGAACCTGGACAGAGCCTCTTCCAGACCTGTCCTATTTTTCCCTGTGGTTTTCTCTCCCCCTACAGTTTCCCAGATTGTATTATGAACACAAAAAGATCAGCAAGAGGAACTCTGTTAGAGGTGTCCTCTCCTCCACCAAATATTACGTGGAGACCCAGGTTTATGTAACACACCTACAAGCCTTTTTAAGGAGTCTCTGCAATATAGCAATTTTGATGGTAATTTAGCAGCATTAACACACGTTGTTTTCAATTTAGAGTGCTTTCAACTGCCATCTCAACCTACAACAGAAATTCACGCTCCAGATCATCACAACTAGCGAAGGATGAGGGAAGGTGAACTGATGCTGGTAAACAGCTTTGGTCTGGGTACAAATCCACCCTCAGAAACTGGGCAAGCACAGCTTGTGTTGCCTGGGAAATGAAACCCAGATGAGGGGAAAGCCCCAAATTAATGCAGTCCTATATTTAAGCAGGCCAGACTAAACAAAAAATAAACAAAAAAAAAAGAATTGGAGAATGAGCAAGGATGGAGAAAATAGAAAGCAAAGGGATAACTGGCCTTCTAGAAAACTCAGAAATTCAGATTATTTACTGCTTTGGAGAATGAGCAAGGATGGAGAAAATAGAAAGCAAAGGGATAACTGGCCTTCTAGAAAACTCAGAAATTCAGATTATTTACTGCTTTAATGCCTGTGTTCTCCAGTTACTCCTTACCTGCCACTCTCCACATGAGCACACAGTGCAGACAGGACACATTCGCACCCCTGAACTGAACCACAGCGCAGCCAGCCCCGTAACTGTGATATTTATAGCAACAATATTTACCACGGAGGTATGAAAACGGCCCTGTGAACCGTAGCCCCTCGTGCTGCACCCTCAGCGATGCGACGTGCTTCGCCTGCGGCTCGTTGGCCGTGTTTAAAAAAGGCGGTGCAGAAACCAGAACCCACGGCCCCGCAGCGGCCCTCTGGAATTCTGGAAAAGTCAAAAATGACCGAGAACTGCCACGTGGTGAAAGGGTTCACATCTCAGCTCCAGTGCAGAAATTCATTGGGTTATTTTATACAGGCATCTGAATGATGATAATAGTAATAAAATATATCAAGCAGACAAGTATGCAACAAAACAAAGCAGAAAACGAATCAGGGAAATAGATGTGCGGGTGGCTTGCTGATTCCTCTTCCAGAGCCCCTGAGTGATGTTCCCATTCCCTCCCGTACTTAAAGCACCCACCAGCTGAGCCTGGCTTTCTGTTTGGTGAAGAGGCGTTGGAAAAAACCCACAAACCCACAATTTGTGGGCGTTTTTTAAAGTTCTGCTAAGGTTGCTTGGCCCTGCACGACGCCATGTGCCTTCCCAATGCTGCAGGGTGCAGAGGGGCATTGGGAAGGACGCAGAAACCCCACAGAGAGTAGGGCAGAGGGGACAGAGCCACCTAAGGCCATGGAGCCAAGTGGCTGCTGAGCCCCAGCCCAGCCTAATCTTGACCAAAGCCGATCAGCTGCCTTAACTCCCGTGGGGGGACGGGCAGGTTAACGGAGCAGAGCTGCGATGTCCTGCCAAACGAGGGTAACTCAGGACACGTTTTGTCTTCTAAGTAGAAAAACTGTTTAACCTGTAATTTAATTTTCAGCTAAGTCATATAATCCCCTTCAATTCACTTTTTTTGAAAATGAGTTGCGGAAGGAAAAACGCGGGGCTTGGAAACGCTTCGGAGTAAGAGGAAAAGCACCTCAGATCTGCAGACATTGAAGCTGAGCTGAGTTAGCAGCTCCAAAAGGAGCCTCTGCACCTGCAGCAGCTCTGAACAACAGCTGGTAATGCAGCAAGACAAGCTGAGTTCTGCACAGCCACGTGAGACTGGGCAGGAGGCCGGGAAAAAGAGGCTGGGAACAACTCCTGGAACCTCTGCAAGGTTTGTGGGGTGGCAGAGGTGTGTGGGACACAGCCCTACACAACAGGAGTGAGACTGGAACAGCACCCTGCAACGTCAGCACTGTGAAATCCCAAGTGAGGAGTTCCCCTTCTGCTACGCTCAAAAACACCCGTCAGGAAGACCGGTTCCCCTCTTGCCCTGCATGAGCACACAAGTTTAATTAAGCACGCTGTTCAATGATTTGCATGGCATGACCGGTCTACAAACCAGAGATGCTGCAAGCCTGTTATCTGTAAAAGCAGAAAAACCCTCAAAACTCCCAAAAAGCACAAGTTGCCTCATTTCCAGGGATCCGTTTGAGACCCAGCTCATTCCCAAGCAGCGACAGTAATTTCTGCCGTGACCCAACCACAACAGCAAAACTAACTGGAATATTTAATGTTGTACTGTTGATGACAGTTGAGTTTTGAGGGGAGAATCCTGGCTGGTTCAGGAGAAGGAAAGCCATTCCTAACACCCCAGGCCACAGAGGAATGATGCTCCTGTGCAGGATGGGGATCCACTGGTCACCTTTACCACACACAAACCATCTCCCTCCTCCTACACCCATACAGGAACTGCAAGTACAGAGAGCTTTGGCATGGCTGGATGTAAGCAAGGATCAAAACTGGTGTCGTGGGGTTATGTTATCCAAAGTGTGAATTATTAAACTATGCTGTACATGCAGTTCCTCTGAAAGGATTAAGTCCAACACCCTCACAGGGCTATGAGCCACAGACAAGAACGCACAGGGTGGGATACCCACAGATTAAATCACAACCACTTTGGCAGCACAAGTGAGGTATTTAGGCACAGACCGGTTTCAGCCATTTCCCCAGCCCCAGAGCGACTTCCAGATCCTGTTCTCATTTTCCCAGGATGTCTATTGTAAAGACAAGGAGAGGAAGGAAAAAAGAAAAAAGGCATGATCATAAACACACCACCATTAAAACGGAGCTGAAGAATATGCGGATGCTCCTGAAAACCACTTCCAAAGTGGTTCCCCAGCACATGGGGAAGCGTTTAGCTCCTGCTGACCAGCTAGCGACCCTGGGGGAGAGGCTTCCCATGGCAGCAAACGCCACTGTCAACCACCCAGGAATGGAAACACCTTTCTCCAAGAGAAAAGTCCCAACTGTACCACTGCAACCGGACACTGTGATCTAGTGAGGGGTGGCTGGAACGAAACAACCCCAGGAGCATCATGAGAGACTCTCCTAACTACTTTTACTGTCTTTTTTTGTCCTAATTTCTGAGCTCAAGTGCCACACAAGAACCAAAAATAAAGTGTCAGCCAATAGATTTGGCACAAAAGAAACACGAGCTGCACCACTTCAAAAAGCAGCAGTTTAACCGAGTGCCTAATGAGCCATTTGCATTAACCTCGTGAAACAGGGTATGAAGCACATTTAGCAAGAAACAGGAGATTGACTTTATTAGAAAAATACTTTTAAGGTTCAAATTCATCAAACCATTTGTAGCCAGGGATGATTTGTAAAAGACATTATTAGCTGACAAAGCTGGCTTTTGGCCGTCCAAGCCATCAGCAATTACCACCCAGAGGGACATTACCTGTTCTCAGCTAATGAGCGACACCAGTGCCAAACATCAGGCACAGACATTAACTGGGGTAGAAAATGGCTCTTTAGGGTTCAGGAAGAAAACTATTCTGAGACTTCCATAAGAAGCCAAGACATTTCACTTGGTGTAAGGGAGGTTGTAGAGAAGAAGTGTGTATTGTTCTCCTGTGCTTATCTAGACTCAATCAAAGTTATCTAAACTCAATCAGACGCTGAAAACAGTCTTGGGTTTGGACCAGATAAACCTCTCCCCATGAAATTAAGGAGAGGCACAATTCCTAATTGCTGTCTTAAGCAACAAGACCGAAAATCTATGGCACCCTTCAAACAAACAAACCCATCACCTCAGGGTCGATGTTGTAACTCGGTTTATTTTAGCCTAGAATTTATGATGTCACAAACGCCATCCCCACCCGTCAGGCTCAGCTAAGACCAGCCCCTTCCTCCTGCCCGACTTCTCGCTTCCACTTCTGACCCAGGATTTTATTGCAAAGGGAAACCAGGGTTATTGGCCATAAAAGGAAAAGACCCATCTGTCACATTTCTGCGGAGGGGAGTCAACTAAGAGGAACTTCGGTGACTTCCTTAAAACTCCGGAAACACCAGAGGCCGCTGCCGTCCCCCCTTATAAGGATTAAAGGGCTTTTCTCCCGCTTCCGTCAGGGATGCACGAGGGCACCAGCACCAGACAGCGGAGCAGCACAGATGGCTCATTCTGAAGGAAGACAAAAGGGAAGGGAAAGAAAAAAAAGCAGCAGCGAACAGGCGGTTTAGGGAGTTCTGCCCCAGGCTCCCCTGCTCTGTGAGATGCTCTGTGCAGATGCAGCCTTTTCCTTGCTGACCCAATGTGCTCCTGTCCACAGAATCCTACTGATGCATCTGCTGGAATTAACGAGCTGAAAATTCCATTTGCATCAAGAATGCGTTTGGCCTTTCAGTTGTGGCATGTTTATGTTTGCTTAACAAACCTCTGCGTTTCTTCCATCAGATATTATTCTGAATTCCTGACCTCAACTACAGGCATGCTCAATCCAAAAATAAGGGGATTCAGAAGTAATTTCATTCAGGAACATTAACTTTGCTCTTTTTTTGAAATGAAAAAGCATTCTTTTACATTTACACCACTAACCACAGTCACACTTAAACTCGCTCAACACACAGATGGAAGGTGAGATGCCCTTGCACTGAAAATCATTTGCCAGCAGCACACTGGACCTCGTATTTCAGATATATCAACAAGAAAAGCTGACAGGACAATTTCATTTTTGTTTCACTTTCAGAATCACATGAAACAATGCAGCAATATTGGGTGGAAACCACAAAACTGATTATGAGCCCAGAAGTAAAAGTTAACCTGAGCTTGTTTGTCAGGTCTTAACAGCACAATGGTGCTTGGGGATAAAAGTCAGTGCGATGCTCACAGGGCATCTTAAAATCCACAAACATTGATTATTGTAGGTTTTTTGGGGGATGGGAGGTTTTTTACTTCTGAGGAAATTACAGTTGGAGTTTCATAATTTTAGGGTGAGCCAAGGAATCACTGCTTTGTAGTTGCAGTGGCTCCAAGTCTCCTCCTTACAGAGGTTCCCACGTGCATGAATGGTGCCTCCCCACTTCCCAGCACCAGCCTCTTAAACCAAAAGAGTTCCCGTCAGCAGGGAACCAACACAAGATGTTCTCTTCCCCTTTACATCAAAGAAAATACTGCTCTGCCCCACACCAGACCTTAGAACAAATTGCTTCACTCTGGGCAAAGTCTCCCACTGATCTCCAGGAAGTCCCACAAGTAGAGCATATTCCAATATTTATCTTCAGTTTCATTTATCCATGTTCAGGTACATAAGCTGAACCTTTGGTAACACATTCTACAACCCAGCACCTTTGTGAAAGGGTTTGCTGTGGTGGGTTAGATACTGCCCAGCAGCCAGAGAAAGACCCTCAACTCTCTCCCCTTTTTTTAATACATAAACACTATTGCTTGACTTCCCAGGAGCACAAAGATGATATATTATTACAGGAAACACAAAAACTTCACTTTTTGGTTTTGACCACCAAACCAGAACCTCTCCCTTGGAAGAGCAGCTTTTCAGGAGCAGCTTGAAAAACACCCTGGCTTACAGCAGAGTCTCATTACAGGACAGGAGAATGCTCCCCCTCCACAAGTCACAATAAACCACCAAAATAAACACAGCTCAGAGGCATCATCCAGCTCCAGGCTGCAAGCTTTCTTTGGGTGTATTGTTTAAAACAGTCTTATTAAATCTATTTACTCTTCACTACCTACTGTTGGGCCACTGCTAAACCCAAAGCTGATGTCCCTTTGCCAGCAAGCCAGTGGCCTGTGTTACTTGTCCCAACAACTTCCAGTGCCAATTTATTTTAAAAAGCAAGACCCTCAGCAGAGATCTTACTCAGAGGAAAAAAAAAAAAAAATCCAAGCAGGTATAACATCTGACTTCACTGCTCTTGAATGCAAAACCCCACAAGCCCTTTTTGACACGAGGCTCCTAAAAATAACTCATCCTTTAAAAAGTCCAGTTATTTTTATACAGTCACAAGAATCACTGGATTGCTTCTAATTATCCCATCCTTCCTTGGAATGTCTATTTGTGCTCAACACAACTGGCTGCGACATCAGTGGAATCATAACACATCCTGAATTACAGGCAACTGGGTAAGTTTAGTTTCACCTTGTGAACAGTTTTGAGAGAGTGACAGTCAAAGAAAGCCCATTTTACTGGGATCTTTGGAGTCTGTGTTTAAAAGGTGCCAGTTCAAAGCAGAATTACACTGGCCATGACTGAAAACCAAACCTGTTGGTAAAACAAGGATTCCTAGCAGGATTAGAAATGTTCCACCTAAACAGGATCAGCAGGCAGATTCCTAAAAAGCCCCTAGAGCAGGACTAGTCTATTGGACTTCGCTGTCTCTCCTGTAAATACATCCTTAGAGCCTCTGGCTTGCCGAGCACAATGACTTTGCTGCAGAGAGTGGGAACACAGAGGAATCTGCTCGAGGACAACAGAAATATGGACAGTTGTCCATCTGCACCGTGCCCAGCCATTCCAGCTGGACCTTTATGGTGACCAGGCATGGTCCCGTGGTGCAGCCAGCACTCAGCTGTTACTGGAACTCATTACTGCACGTCCAAATATTTGCATGGAAAACTTCCTAGATGCTTATTCATAGGAGGCCTGGCTCCTGCCTGATTTTCTTAATGCTCCTCCACACCCTGAGGGGAAGAACATTTCCAGAATTAGTAACTACAGCTCCATCTTCTTCTCCCAAGCTGCAGCTCAAAGCTAAAACTCACACCATATCTATTTGCTATTATTTAACACTAGTTTTTCTCCCCACACACCATCTTTCTGCTATTGTTTCACACTATTTTTTTTCTCCCCTTTAAAAACGTGATGCTTTTATCTGAAGAGTCATCCATTGCAATTTGTATTGTCATGGCAACAGGACTCCCTCCCCTGCCCAAAGCCCATCCCCAGGCTCGCTGTGCTCATCAATACACGGGCAGGCAGAACCCTGCATACAGATGATCCACTCAACGTAGGCTGCTCTCCCTGCAGCTGGACTGGACACAGCTCCTGCTATGGGGTTATGGTTGGGAAAGAGTCTTCCTAAATCAAATTTCCTCTAGTCAAAGAAATCAGCTTTACTCAAGGCATTTTTGTAGTAGGCACGTTTTTGTTGTGCTGGTTAAAATGAAGAGACCCAGCTTCATAACCTGTCTGAGCAGTGCAATAAAAAAATGAACATTTAGAGCAGGTGTAAAGAGGGTTTTGCTAAGGCAGCCTGAACATACTGATAAAGAAAAAGGGGAAGATTGCTCCACAAAGGAATACAGTCAAGAACAGGGCTCTGGAGCCCTCTTATGGCAGCTCGTTCTCAGCTTCCTCAGAGCAGAATTCCACGTACGCCTCACAGTGTCTGTAAGGACGAGGATGCAGTGCCATTAAGATAGGGTGGGAAAGAAAACCTTCTGGCTTTGATCACACAAATGGTAAAAACACCACACTTCCAGCTCCTTCAGGGGTCCTGCTGGCTGTGCAGGACACCCCCACATTTAAAGTGGGACAGAAGACACCGAGACCAATCTCCTCCACAGCTAAAATGCTGCTTCAGCAACAGAAACACATAAGGAAAAAACCAAACTCGCTGCTCCGGTGCTAACAACTGCACCATGGGGAGCAGTGACATGCAGGAAGGCCAGACTGATTTCATACCAACACTTTCTTGACTTCTCCAAGCCAGTAAGTTCTGACAGAGCCACAGAGCTCAGTTCCAAAATCCCTGTCCAGCAGCCACTGAGGGAGCACACAGCGAGGAGGGGGCTCCCCTAAAGCTGGGAACAGCACAGCTGCTGGGCTCCGAAGGGGTTACAGAGATTCAACAGCAGGGAAATATTTATGGAGAAAAGATGCTGAGCTGTGCATGTTTTCCAGGCTGGAGATGGTTTTAATTTACCTCTTGCAAAGGCTGTGATTATTTGCTGCTGGTTTTTGTTGAAAGCAGCTATTCGAGGCTCTCCTACTCCCTCTGGTGTCACAGCTCTGTAGCTGAGCCAGAACAAAACACCCCCTAAACTCACACAAACTACAAGGAATCCCGCTTTTTCCCCCTCTCTGGAAAAGAGGAAGCCATAATTATAAGCATTAGTGATTACCCTTCCCAGGCACAAAGCAGTCTTTGACTATAGCACGCTAAGGACAGTACGGACATCTCCTAGAGCTCAGAGCTACAGTCAGTAGATTTCTTTTCTTTTCCAGCTCTTCCTTCAGAGACTGGTGCATGCCTGACTTTAGCTCAACTGCAGCATCCACCATGCTCCTCGCTAGATTTTCCTATAATTCTGGTCAGCATTGACATGCCTGTGTTAAAGTATTAGTTTAAATATTTTTATGAGATGTTTTAAAACTGGGGAAGTATCCTCACCATTACAAGACTGCAGGCAGGCACCCCATCCTCCTGGGACTAGCTGTACACTGCAGGAGAAGCTGCATTTCACCAGCCCTCTCACATCACTCCATAAACTCCAGGAACCTGCACAGCCCCATGGACAAAAGGGATCCAGTTTTCACCACGGTTAAAAACTGCCACCTCCCAAGCAGTGCTGCTTCCCCAGATGCCACCCTCCTGCACAGTTCTTCTGCTTCTTTCTTCTTAACCTGCTCCTCCTCTTCTTTGTCTTTGTTTCTTCTGCTTTCTTTCACTACCGAGCTGCCATATGATGCTGCTATAGCACCGAGGAGAACAAACACAGCTCCTTACCCTCCCTTTTTCATTTGTAGCTGCTTCTCTCCCCGTTCCACTTGGGAATCTTGCATCCCCTCCTGTATTGTCTGCCCCATGCCTCTTCCCCAACCTGGTAAAATCCCTCCTCAGCCCACGTGAACAAGGTTTCCAAGCTCTCCTTGTAAAGCATAAACTCCATATTCTCCGATTAATACATACCTTGAAGGGAACCATAAATATTTGCCTGGATTTTCTGTTAATCTTGCTCTGACATAGCTATTAGGATTACTGGAGTGTGGGTTGATAAGCAATGGGGTGAGTGCTGGAGTGTTTCGGGAGATGACAGCAACATCTTGCTGTATTTCACTGATGTGGATGCCTTGGTGACCTGCACTAATCTACTTGGAAAATTACCATGAGAGAACAAAGAGTCTTAAAATATGAAGCTGAGGGAGGTAGAGTGCTGCAAAGAGAAGTTTATTTCCAGACCAGCCTTTTCTAAATATATGTATAAACATCTGTATTCAGCTCTAAGTGGAGAAACACAAACAGAAATGAACAGAGAATAACCCAGAGCAGGACCTCCCCACACACCCACATCCACATGCATTGGTCCAGCAGGAGAAATCCAGGAGCCGTAATTTATGGCATAACCTTTCTCTCAGTACACACACACACAAGGACAACTACCATCAGCCTGAACAGCAGCCATTTAACAAAGCCCCATACAAAAAACAAAGGCTGTTTTGCAGAGTTCAGGTCAAAAGCAGAGTTTTGGTTGCAGTGATGACCTTCAGCCCTTTTCACACAGACCTCTTACTCCTCCTGTATATTAAAATGCTGCTTAGCTCCTCCACCAGCATAATTAGCATGACCCAGTGTAGGGTCAGTGGAAGTCCATCTAGACCTGTGCTGTTTGGAGGGCAAGGACAAAGCTCCTTATGGACAGGGCAGGAATTCTGCTCCTCACACTGCTCCCCAAGGGCCAGGGACAGTCTGCACTTTATCTAATAGCTCTCTATAAATTCTTCTTTAGATTTGCACCGTGGCCTTTGAATCACACGTGTTCTGAGGTTGTCTCTCCCCTGGCAGCACTAATTAACACACCACAGGATTCCCAGGAGAGAGTTACCCACTGAATCCAGGCTCCCACTCCCTGCAGTCCCTCAGCTCCATGGCTCCCACTCAGCCACGTGTTCACAC
Organism: Hirundo rustica; assembly: GCF_015227805.2. Classification (NCBI taxonomy): domain Eukaryota; kingdom Metazoa; phylum Chordata; class Aves; order Passeriformes; family Hirundinidae; genus Hirundo; species Hirundo rustica. The sequence goes on from NC_053464.1 coordinate 13,247,959, forward strand.
CTAGGCTGGCTCAGCCTGGCCAGTCTAACTGGATCACAGCTGGAAATGGCAGAGCTCTAGACTAATGATGTTACAGCAATAGATTTCAACTCAGAGTGAGCCAAAAGTGACTGTTAAATAGTGTCCTATAAAAGCACCTCTTAATTTTATTCCATTTACAACTAAGTCTAAAGTCTTCCCCATCCCCCTTCTCAATCAGGATCTCCAGCTTGATCCAAAAGCTCCAAGATGACTCAAAGCACGGGTTTTCAGCCAGTTCTGCCTTTTAGACTTTTAATACTATCTTCTCATTATCTGTTACATTTAAAACGTTACACACATCTCTGGAGGTGTACCCTGACAGACTCATCAAGTGATCTCAACATTCCTCCTCAGAGACTTAGCTTTAACATCTTACTCTCTGTAAGGCAGATTTCTAGACCGCAGAGAATAATTTTAAACTTCTTCTAAGGGTCTTCTACCTTCCTGTCATTCTTGACTAAGAACCAGAACAAAACACTTGGTGTCACTAATGTCATAATATAAAGAAAATGTGATCTGACTCCATATGCCCAACATGTAAGTCCAAGGGCTACAGCAGCTTTCCTGGTAATTGGCACTGCTAGCTTTCACTTTTCCATAGTGATGAGATACTTCAGAAAAATGCTCCAGTCCAAATTTTTGGGAGAGCGTGTCATCAAACCCACAGAGAGCGGCAAGAAGGTTCACTGATACTGCAAAGGCACTCTGAGCAGAAAGCAATCTGGAGTAACACACGCAAGCAGATCACGGGAATTTTGCATATTCCTGACAAGCAGCTGTAATGATTCCATGTGGGAGACAAGTCAGAGGACTGTCAGAGGATCTCAGTCTGCTTTGGTATGGCTGTACAGTTGCACAATTCATTACACACAAGAACAGTCCACCCAATGCACTGAACAAATGCCTTTTAGTTTTATATAACCAAATCAGCCAGGCCAGCCTTTCCCCCACACCCTGGGGCTCCCCAGTGCCTCTGGGCTGCTTATCCAGTCTCACAGGCAAGGGAAAAATTAGAGAATAGGAACAGCAGGAGAGTGTGTATGTGCAGGCACACACAGCACCCACACTAACACAAACACTCACTTTTGCAGATACTTCCTGGGCACAGGAGATGGCAGATATCCCATTTCTCTAGGACAAAAAAAAAAGCTGAAGAATAACCCCTGATTTCAGAGTAACAATTGCTCGGTGTCTTAGCCATGGCAGCTTGCCACCTATAAACGGATGCAGGCGAGGGATAACATGTCTCTTATTCAGCAGCTACTTCATTCCCATTTAACTTTCAGAGCTCACAGGAGGGAACAGAAAAACCAACAGCTCCAGCTAATGCCCAGCAGCTCTTGCCTCATCAGGCCATCTCATTCCTGCTCACAGCTGGACCTCGAGGCTGCCCCTCACAGCGACAGAGATTGGAGCCAACTGCAGTGTGAGAGCACAGCTACACACACAGGCTGCTCCCAAGCATTTCCCCCAGGTACGAGCCACCCTTGCTGGCATCGAGATATCTGATTTATACCACGCGTTTTAATTTATCTCCTTACGGAGGTAAGGCACAGGGAAAGTAATTGCAAGTGTCACAGCAATACAGAGTGAGAGTTCAAATGTCAGACAAGGGACCTGATCCACTTGTTTGGTGAGGGCCCAGGGTTTCTAAGCTGGTCCTCAGGGGATTCCCTGCATTTTTCCACTGTTTTTACTCATTCGCACACCGTAATGCTTGGATCAGGAAAACAAAAGGAAATATATCACAGAATGGTTTGGGTTGGAAAGAACCTTAAAGCTCATCTTCCACTATCCCAGGTTGCTCCAAGCCCTGTCCAACCTGGCCTTGGACACTTCCAGGGATGGGGAATCCACAACTTCTTTGGACAAATATAATTATACTCAGGACAGTGCAGTGCTTGTATTTTTTCTATCGGGGGTCAGCCTGGACTAGGTAAAGGATGCTGTGCTTTCAGAGACCAGCTCGAACCAGCTGTGTCAAGTCTCCTGTGCAGAACATGGCTTAGTCTGGCAGATGGAGATGCTAAGTGAGACTCATTAATCTGTTAGCACTTTCACCCACCCACCGAAATCCCAGTGGTCTGAAGTCATGGTTTTCTGACAAATCCAGAAATCTATAGCTTGTACAACAGCTGCAACCAGAATAAAGTTCCAGGAAAAAAATAAAATTCATTTAACTACATGGGTAGGTAGGTCAAAATTATTCAAAGGATCTCAGAGTATAAGAAATTTGTGTCTGAAAGTATCTGCATGCTAGTTTGTGGTACAAAACTGGAAAAGGCAACTTTTATCTCCTGCAAAGAACCTGTTCTTCATGCTGCACACCTGAAACACCACAAAGGGTTAAAGCTACAGGACAAAACCCCCCAAAAGAGAAACTTTTCTTAAAAAACACCCCAGTTGTTACCTGCAGAGGGAACAGCTACAAAACCAACTCTTGTTCACATAACCTCATCTCATTATCCTCTACCCCAGACACAGAACAGTGAAGACCAAGGCTCCAAACAACAAAGCTCAGAAGCTGGCAAGCCGTGTTCAGGGCTGGCTGGTGCTGTGCCTATCTCCATATCTAGAAAGGTTCAATGTGCTCATTCTGGGAGGCCAAGAAAAACTAAATATAGTAGCAGGCTACCAGCAAACACCCAACCTGGCAGAGCTTCCAGCTACCTGAAAAATCCATTCCTCTCTCCACAGGCCACTCCGATAGCTGCGATCCTTTCCCTTCTTTGGGGAGAACGTGCTGGAAGGAGGCACTTTCAGGTTTTACTTACATGGATAATTGCACAAACAAACTAAGGGCTGGAGGTAATGCAATAACAGCACCGATATTTCTCACTCAGGGTAATCATCTGGCTCTTTCAGATTGGGGATTTTTATTAAGCCTGACATCCGCTCGCAAATAGAAGGGAGCATCCTCCCCTCACGTGTCAGGAGCCAAATCCTCGTACAGCAACTGCCTCTAAGAGCAGAGACACCATCCAAGAGCATCTGTTTTGTTTTAACCTCTGCCCTTAAAGGAGGACCCAGAAAGGAAAAAAAACCCAAACCCTTTAAGCTGCAGACTGGCTTTGTTGGTGCGTACGAGGCTTTCAATCAGAAAAAGCCTTGGGGAGAGCTGCTCACCTCTCGGCTTCTGAGTGGCATCACGGATGTTGTGTTTCAAGCTGCAACCCTGAAGACAGACCCCAATTTTGACCAGGCTTTGAGATTTAGCTTAAAGGCATGCATGCTCCCCACACACACAAAAAAAATGAGGTCAAAGAAGCTTCTTTTGAAAAAATAAATAGAGCAATAAAGCATTCTTTCAGATATGCTTCACAGGGGATAAATCACTGAACAAATACAGCCATCTTATCTCGTTGGCAAATGGCACATTACAGCATCCAGCTTCACGGGAAATGCGCTGCTTGGTCGGAGAGCAAACTGATTTCTCATTGTCTCAGAAAATGCTGCTCTTTACATTTTACAAGACTTGTTTGTTTTTAAAACACCACATGATCTCTAAGCAGTGCCAAGCCTGCTTTGCCTCCTGCCCCTCGACGCTTTCCTGGATGCCTCAGGACTTCCTAGCAACCTCACAGCAGAAACACGATCCATCTCCTCTGACCAGGAGGACTTGTTTAAAATTGTGTCCCAACAATATCTTGGCTCTCCTCCTGGCATTCCCCACATGGATGGGATGCAGCAACCACTGGATTCCATGAACAGAACAAAGGAGGTGAGGCAGGCGGGGCTCTCACAGTACATGGAGGTAAAACTTTTCCCAAACCTTCCATTTTTAGCTTCTTTGTCCCTTCTAAAACCAAACGCAGACATGAAGGACACCCAGTGAGGAACAAGAGCTCATGGGTGGTTACAGAACCATCCCTGGCTGTGGCATCCAGCAGCAGCGATGCCTGTTCAGCATTTTGGCACTGATTTATGACAAGTGCACTTGCCTTTCCATTAGCCACAGCTCTCAGTTGACCCCTGGGCTCGGAGAGGAAGCCTCGACATTAAACTCCCATCGGCTTTCAGTCCCACTGACCTCATCCCCAAAACTCGCTGCCATGTTTTACATCAGCCGGGGCCGACACATTCCATTAATGCTCCCCCGGCTCGGGGAAACATCTGCTCTGTTTACACTGGTAGCAGCACAGAGAACACTTAGAGCATCACCTTTGCTGCCCCAGCCCATGGTGGGAGGAGAAGCTGCGCATGGGGCAAGCCCTGGACCTCCCGACCCCGGCACTCCAACCCGGCCATCAGTCATTCAAGGGGCCAGAGGTCACTCACACCATCAAGGCACGGGAGAAGTGTTGGGAAGTAGCAAAGAGGGTGGATTCCTCCAGGCCCAGAGCGCAAGTTTGAGAGGGGAATTTGTGCTGACCCTAGCTGAAGATGAGCAGGCTGACTGGAAATAAGGATGGGTGAAAACGTCAGAAAATAATTATTTTTTTTAAATTCAAGTGGTTTTACAGGCTGAGGCAGAGATTCAATGGATATGGATGGTTAATGGTCCATCTTAATCAAATGTGCACCTGCAGGGTGCTGCTGGGTGCCAAAGCCACCCTCACACCCCTGCAGCTCCACAAACAGGGCAGGGGTCCCTGCAGGGTGGTTTGTCCCACGGACACAGGGAGGGACAGGATGCCTTCCTGAAAGCAAAGTCCAGTTCATGCAAAACAATCCCCAAAAAAGCACTGCAGGAACCACACCACAGCTTAGCTGCAGCCACCTGGGAGAGCCCCACAGCTCTGCAATACCTGTTCAGGCAGGGGATGTTTATCTACCAGTACTACGTGCTGGAGGCTTAGGGCAAGTCTCCACCAGATCAAGGGGGAATGCTACTCCGTATTTCCCCAAAGACTTCTGACAGCTAAGACCTCCAAAAGGCAAACCCCAAACAATCATTGCTGCTGTTGTTCCAGTGTAAGGTGTGCATTAAATTAACCCTTGATGTCTTCTGCTGCTGCTGGAAGCTTCCTTTACTATTAACCTCCCAGTGAAGGCTATAGCTGCTAACAAACGCATTAGGACACAAAAATGAACAGCAGCCTTGGAATATCCAACAGCAACGGCCTCAATAGAGGCCCAGCACACCACACAGGGCATTCAGCAAGCGACATCTGCTTTTGTTACAGTGAATTCAGGAACAGATTTTTCCTATCACTGACCATCTCAACAATCCATGAATTTGCTGTATTTCAGATTTCTGCCTCGCCCTCTGACAGAGCTTGGACTATGAACTCACACAAAAAGACCCTGACATTCCCAGAGGGCTTAGACCACTATTCCAACACCTCTATAAACAAGCAACAAACCCCCAGACCACTCTTTTAAAATTTTTTAATTTTGAAACTGCACACTAATGAAGCCTGGTTTGACTGGGGCTATGCCATGCAATTCTGGTGACTTTACCCCACCAATCCTCAACGCACTGACAGGTATTGGGGAGGGAAAAGAATAAAAACTGTATTTGCTTGTGATCTGCAATACATTAGGGAAGAGCAACACAATCTGCACAAACACTTCCTGCTTTTCAGCTCATTTCCAATGTCCAAACTTATCAGCAGGTCATGGCTTTGCCAGTTCTACCACAAAGCTGAAACCCTGACTTAGGGATTTTTATCTAGTCCCCTTTCAACCAAAAAGATGAAAATTCAGTCAGAGGGGAAGAAGCTGGCACTGAATGAGACAAATCAAATTGTCCCTTTCCGGTTCCTTAATTCACATGTTAGGGGACAACCACGGCTGGGAATTTCAATCTCTGGAGCAATTAAAGAAAATTAAATTCAGGGAATGAGGCCTTATGCACTCAAAGCTCCATTAACCCTCTTGGCTTTTAATTAAATACGTGCACATGAAATTTTGGACAGAGTACTTGCCTCACTGACAATGTTCAATTTTAGTGGCAAATCAGTACTTGCCTTTTTTTTTAAAAAAAAAGTACACTGGGATTGTAAACTCCAGACCTCTCCAGCTTCACAATGGCTTTATTAAATACAGTAGAAATTACTGCCTATCACCAGCTCCCACTTCATGGGAACGTCTGCTCTCCCTCAAATGCACCAGCAAAGCCCTGCTTTGGGCTTGCTTCAAGATAACAGACAGCCCCACCAACACCACGGATAAAACATGAGCCAGGACTTAAGAGCCCTACACTTACTACGATCAGTAAGAAATAAAGTTGGCGAGCTACAGCAGGATAGGTTTTACAGCCCAGGGAGCAGAGATTAGAGCAGCCAGCCTCTCTTTTAAATACTGCTCATCCTTACAAAAGGCTCAGGCGGGCGCCGAAGGCGGTGTGTGACTAGGACAGTTTAACGGATAATCTTTGAAAGGGGATATTGTCAAGTCTGCCCAGCCTGAATATCGAGCTGGCTTTGTGTGAGTTACCACCTGACTTGTGAGGGAGTCACGCTGCTCCTGCGGCGGCCTCCCGCCTTCCTGGGAATGTCAATGAAGCAGATTTGAGCTCATGGGGATGCGCGACCGCCTGGCAGGGACCGAGCTCCGACTGCTCTGATGCTTCCCCGCGTCCACCCAGAACAGGGGCTCACAGCTGATGCCCGGGCAGGCACTCACACGTTCTGGGACCAGCAGCACAGAACTTCCCTCTCTTCCCACACACGGTCCCTTCGCTGTCTCCAAGAGACTTCTCAGGAATCTGCCATCTCCAGCCAGACATTTCACCCAGAGATGTGCTCTCATCGCTAGCAACAGAAGTTATGCCTCCGGGAGGGATCAGCCTTCAGTTTGTCCATTTTCTTTGTAAGCATGTTTTTGGGAGAGGGACTTGTCTTTTGCTAGCACACACTGATCAGTTCTGGGTTTGTAGTTTACTGCTGACCTCTGCATTTCAGCTGTTTTGACTATTCAAAGACCACGGCGTGCATTTAGAGATGACCTTCCCTGACTGTCACTAACCATAAGAGTCGATACATTTTACAGTCAATGACACTCCCCCCTTCACACGTGCCCCCCCTCTCAAGGGGAAAGCTAACACAACAGACAACTGTTCACACAAGGCCTCCCAGGGATGCCACATTCCCAAGCGGCTGCTTTGCCCAATTGAGTGAAGAGGCACGGCTCCATTAACCAGAAGCAGGCAATTCCTCATGCCCAATATTCACAGGTTAATTGCTGCATCCCCAAAATAATGTTCTGGTTTAATAGCAGCCGTATTCTCTCACATGGAGCAGAGTGAGCTGTTTGCTTGCTGTAGATGCCCTTGGTGCTACCAAGGACAACCTGAACACACTGAGCGTGACAGGCTCTCGCTGAATGCAAAAATAAACGCAGCCACTTTGCTTCCTCAGCCTTTGACACCAACAGGGGAAGGGGCTCCCTGCTACAGCAACGAGGGGCACGTGAATTTTGTGATGCTTGAAGTGCTGCCAGGCAGAACACAACCCATCACTCCATTTCTCTGCTGCTGGAAATTACAGGTCCATTAACCCCTTCTCTGACATGCTTTTCCCATCTGCACGCAGCAAATAAGCAAAGAGGATGTGCAGGGTGAGTGTGCACAGGTGTGCTCCAGGATGAAGGAGACATTTCCAATGCAAACCTGGCCATAGAAACAGTTCTGCTCCCCAGCTCTGATGCTATCATTTTATGATGACAACGTTTCCTGACCCAGTTTCTATCTTGCTCCCCCATTCCTCTGCTACAAGTAGTAATTAGTAATGTCAGTGTTCTGGCTGAATTGCTACAGTCCATTAATAATGCAAGAGTAGTAACAGAGAGAGAGCAAAAGAAAAGAGGCTTGAAGGTTAAAAGCAATAAGAGAATGCATTTTGGGGGACATCGGAAGGGGAGAGGAGAAGAGAATTGTTGGCCTACTGAGATTATAAACCATACACTTCAAAACAAACAATTCCTTTCAGGTGGAAGTGGTGGGTGAGTCAGTCACGGCTAATTAGAGGACAATATGCAAATAGGAATGACACACAGAGGTGATTTTTACTAAATCTGAAGTACGTGTCCCTTTGCCCCTCTAAACCGGCTGCCTCACCACTCGGTGTTCCCGTTTCTCCGTTACTCATGTTTCGAAGGTCAGTGCTAAGCTGGGATCCCACACATGACACACTGACGTTTCCTCTCTGCAGAGAATTTCTGCTGAGACCAGCCTGTACCTGCCCATCTACAGCCAAACCTTTAATGCCACTAATCCATCTGCTCCGGGCACACCTTAACCCCAGGCTGTGCTGAGGCTGTTTATGACATGTACTATGAACCTAAAATAGAGCTGGGTTTGGATAGGTAACCCAGCATCTCCCCAGCCTTCCAAGGCTTGGGAATCTTCTCCGACTGACAGCAGCTCCCTCGAGAGCAACAGCTTCACCCCCACCTTAGGCACACAATCCTCCCCAAGACACTGAGTAAAGCTGCTGGAACTGCATCTTCAACTGCATCACCCGGGAACTTGGTTTTTTCCTTTTATTTTCTCCTTTTCCTGCTAAGTCCAGCATAGAACTGAAAGCAATAAAGGAGCCAATAGGTTTGGTGATGATTCTTTGGCTGCTCCTATTGCTGAATGAAAACTCACAAGAAGAGTGGAAGGGCTGAAGTGTCTCTGCATGCCAGGAAGGTGGCTGGTTTGGGGCTGACTCTGGTCCAACACTGAAAAGCAGGGATCTTCTTCAGGAGGATTTGTAAGACAATTGAACTCACCCTGAAAGGCCTCCTCTCCTGTTTGGCATTTATGGTTTCCTACACGGTACCAGGCCTCTTGTGAGTGATGATGTACAAAGCAACACACGTGCTCTTTCCATTACCTGAAATCACACACGTCACTCCCTCTTGAAATATATATTTCAATAAATCAAGCTTATCAATGCTATAATTTAACTGCAGCACAGCTCATTCTGACACTTAAGAGAACTACTCCAAAGTCCTCCAGCACAAAGTGCTTGGATAACTACCCAGAAAGCATAAAAACCCGGCAGGCTCATTGAGGTGAACTCATGGAAGAATGGTAAAGGAAGAAAAAAATAAAAAAGGAAGGATCAGCTTCAGAACTGCATGGTGTTTTGGGCCTTTGAAGTATCACTTCCTCTGTGGAGAGGAAGTGAGAGGAGCTGGACATTCTCAGATACAAACAGCTTCCCCTCAATGACAATGAGAGAAAAGGATGGGTGTTTTTAAAAAGAAAAAAAAAAAAAAAAAAAAGAAAAAAGGAAATCAGGCCAGCCCTGAACACAGAGTGACCAAATTAGGAAACAAACTCCAGTGACAGCCTCCAGAATGGCCATCATCTGCAGCAGCCTTGTGTTAGCTCAGGAAGTCTGATGACTGTGTCATCTGCTGAAATCTGTTTATGTGCAAACAGAAAGGAGAAGCAAAACACCTCCCCACACTCCCTGAGCAAGGTTGGGCCACCTCGGGCTCTGGCCTGAAGGAGTCATCAGTGCCCTGACTCGATGCTATTCCAAACCTCTGCTGCTGACTCACGCCCCGACAAAGATAACTCTGCCCTGGAAGCACTAAGGTACAGCAAAATGAGGAGTACGGGGTTTTTTAAGTGCATTTTTTAAGTGGTTAGCTGTGGCAGATGAAGCTGAGGTTAGAGATCAGTGATTACTACGACAGGAATGTGAGGGGGAGGAAAGAGAAGGAAGATACAGCTTCTTGAGTAAGGTCAGAACAATGTTTTTAATTTGCCTTGGGAACAGCCTTTTTCCATCCCCTCCAATGTCCATTTCCACTGCAGCAGCAAAATGATAACCCTGCTCATGTTTGACACTCTGCAAATACACTAGGCAGGTTTTAACCTCAAACTGCTGTGGAAAGGACCTGTACTGAGCCCACAGCAGCCCCAGGAACACCCAATGGCACTACCAACCTGCTGTGGGGACAGACAAGTGACTGAGCAAAGCTGCTTCACTGTTTCAAAACCAAAGAAATGAAGGAATCTGAGCACTCTGGTCCATACAGAGATTTAGGGTTCCTCCCCCATGTTAGAGTGACCATACTACATTATTTCCATTCTTGTCTGCACGAGAGGGAAGAAAACCCCTCTTGTCCCTTTCATTTTCAAAGGGATGGCGGAGGAAAAGGCAAAGCTGACAGCTCATCTCAGCCTGCAGCAGGTCTGTTAGAGTACAACTACAGCTTTCAGGGTCCTTCCAGCCCCAGGAGTTTGGCTACGAGGCCACTCCACCGATTCTCCATGTTCAAGGCAGCCAACAGTACTTCACAGCACAGGGTGCTCGTATCCAGTTCCTCATGGAACCCATCACTTATCTCCAAGGAGTCATCATAAACCAGAACTGACCACCACAGGTGCACTGCTTCTCTCAGTGTTCCCTTTGCCTCAATAGTTGTAGGCTCCCTGTGCCCAGGGAAAAAAGGGTAAACAAGATGCTGAAGCTTAAATTTCCATCTCCACATGAAGTTGCACTCAGTTTACAACTTCTGAACCTTTCCCCAGCATAGGACAAAGCTATGAAGGGAAGGCAGCACTGCTGCCTCGTATGGACCTGACACAGAGGCACTCACTGGTCAGTGAGCAGCCTTTTCACTGACTGGGTATTGCAGTACAAGGCAGAAAGCAAGCACAGGAGTAAGCTTTGTTGCTCAAAACTGTACTGACATACACAGTCCATTTTAATAGGGACTAGTCCGAGTTCCTGCTTTCAGCAGCTTTTTTTTTTTTTCCCTCCTGCAAGAGACAGATACCCCATTTATTCTGACCTCTTTCCTCAGGTCCATTTCCAGGCTGGGCCTCACCCTCTCCTCCTCTGTCAGACTCATTTATCAAGTGAAGCATTTCCACATACCACTGCATAAATAGACTTGACCTTGTTAAAGCAGCAGCAGCACCTGAGCTCCCATTGATGGAGTGTCTCCACCCCACCACAGTAATTAACCCAGCCCACTCCTACCCTCTTTCCAGGTGGGGCATTCTCAGAGCTTCTATAGCTCTTTCCTGTGTCTCAAAGGGTGACAAGTTGGCAAGCAGTGATTTGGGGCTGATTGCTGCGCCTTCTTCTCTGGAAAGGGGCATTTAGGACCAACTTACTGCTGGAACCACTCCGTTCTTGCAACTGCTCCTGCCCAGTCCAAGCATACAGAAAAAAAAAAATCAAGGTGTAAGCCAGTACCCCCTGGCATGTTGTTCTCCCTTGTTCCCCTTGCAGTTTCCTCCCAGGATAAGTAGCTTGCCCAGCCTAAACCTGGGGATGAGAAAACCTCCCGACTCTAAGCAGTCCCCACGCAACTCTGACCCTCCCCGCATCGATGGGATGGCCCACACGGTGCAGCGCACGTGCCTGTCCTCCACGGGACTGGACTTTCAAGGTTTGCTCTACCACGAGCTCTCTCCTGTTATCTATCTCCCTTTAGAACCTGGCAATAAAACCTACCGGGGCGTTATCTGCTCCCTACAATCACCTCCACCCCACCTTCGACCTCGGTCCCTCCCTCCAGCCCATCCCTTTGCGGAGATAGGGAACGAGCCGCGCTCCGATAGCATCGCGCTCGCCCTGCCCGCGGCTCGGCACCGGCACCGCTGCTGCAGCCGAGCTTCAATGTCCTTTTATGGAAGAAAAATGAAAATCGCCTGCCCAGCCGTGGAGAGCCTGAGCCGGGCTGAGCCGAGCTGACAGACGGAAACTCGCCATTTGTTGTGGTTTTGGCACCGAGAGCCTCCAGCGCGTTCCCGTGCGCGCTGCAAGTTTAAAAAGGGAGCAGCCGAGAGCTCCAGAGCAGGAGGTGTCAGGGATGCAGTGCTCTGGAGGAAGTTGGTAGAGCGAAAAGAAGATGGTTTAGAGAATTCTGCTGACATGGACACACTGGAGACACTCCAGATCCAAGTGGATACAGGCACGAGCACTCCATTCCCAAGCCCCATCCCTAGAAGTGTTCAAGGTCAGGCTGGATAGAGCCCTAAGCAACCTGGTCTAGTGGAAGGTGTCCCTGCCCATGGTGGGGGGGTGAAAACAAGTGGTCTTTAAAGGTCCTTTCAACCCAAACCATTCTGTAGTTCTATGAAGACATGTAACAAGGTCGTCCACACCACATTTCCTTCTCTTCCTTGTCCCAACAAATTTTCTTGAGACACACAGGAGGATGGGAATTTAAACACAGGAGTTGGGACTCGAGGTCACTGCCACCAAGAAGAAATTAGCGAGGGGTCTGCCACAGCAAATGTCACCTTTGGCTCTGCTCTGTACTAAAGCTGTGGGGCTAAGCTCCAAGTAACAATCAAATCCAAACAAACAGGCTCAAGGAAAAACATATGGATAATAGCAATAAGAATGTCTGAAGAGAGAATGAGATGGGGCCACGGGACTTTCAAAATGTTTGTGCTGCTGTCAGGAAGCTGAATGAGACAGCAGACTTCAACAGCTGGGAAAACATGTTGCAAAGCAAGGAGAATTAAGTAATTCTCCATATGTATATCCTACTCTGAGGCATTCTGGACAAGCTCAGTTTCTCCAACCAGGACAATCTTTTTTTCCATGTTGCACACGCACCCTGCCAGCTACAAATTCCGATACAGTTTAAGCCTAAACCCACAGCACATCTGGAGTTGGGCAGGGCAGCTCTGGCAGCATGGCCCAGCCTTTAGCACAGAAGTAATGGGCCCTGTGGTATGTGTTGGATGACATCCTTGGACAGCTGTGTCATCCTGAACACATCCCCTGGTGCTGGGTGCTGGATTACACAAACACTTCCCCCTGCACTCCATAAAACACTCCTAACCGGATCATCGCCTTGTTACCCACCTCTGAACCACAAGCAGCTGCATGTGCCTTGCTGCACCAGGTACAGAGATCACGGGTGTCACAACATCCCCCTCACCTCCTTCTGCAACTTCAGGCCTTGTTGATCGAGCAATAATTTATTTCAGCAAGACCACTCCTCTCGGAGCCACGCACACCGCACAGCGCGACTCGCGCTCGTTACCAGTGCTGGTGGTGCCCTGCTATGGGCGGCCGTGTTCAGGCAGAGCTCGGTGCAAGTTCAAACCTGTCTCACTTCCAGCAGAAAATGAAGGCTGAAAGCAGCTGGGTGCATCTGTGCCTAGCCAGCACCTCCAAATCGATCCCGAGACACAGAGCAGCTTAAAAAGGCGTGCCCTGAAACACCAAGTCTCAGTGCTGCTAATTAAAACGTGAGGATTGCTGGTGGACAGAGAGCCCAAGCTGAAGAAGAAAGGCAAAAGAGCAGAGATTTTATCCATCTGAGATAAGCACATCAATGCTCAAGGCAGTCCCCAAGCCCACTGTGGATGCACAGGAATGGCAGCTGCCCAGGTCAAGGGCAATGCCATCCCACACCACGCAGCCATGTGCCATCAACACCTCTTACACCCAGCCAGCACTGATCCACACAACTGGGTACCATAAAGCAATAAAAAATCTACACTGTGAAAAGGAGTTTTAAGGAAAAGTCCTGGAAATGCAAGTCCCTGCAATGTGGCCTGGCTATGAAATGAGTGCTGGGGGTTTCAAGCTCTCCACTGCTCTGTGCATGCATTATTTCCATGGCAACAGCAGCTTTCAGCTCCCCATCTCTTGCTGGCTGAAAGCCCTGCAGTGCTTTGTGCTGAGACTGCAAAGAAGGGAAACCATCTCCCTCTCCCACAACACGGCGCCAGGGATGGCAGCAGCAGCTGGGAACAAAAGCCTTGTCTTCAACATTGTGGGGTCTTGGGAGGGAGGCTGAGCAGAAAGGATGGACTTCCTTTTCTGGTGGAAAGCAGCACTTCCCCCACCATGCAGAAGTGCACACTCACCTCCCAGCGCTGCACAGCTCAACCAGCAACACGTGCCTTTCCTTGTTTTACCACAGCTGCCAGTTTTGGGTTGCTCTGTAGCACTGGGAGGAGAAATGTGCATCCTCAGAGATGGGAAATTTGAGCACTGCTTCCATGCAGGGAGCCGTCCAAGATGGAGGCAGAATAAGCAGGCTGGAAAACCCTCCTGTCACCAGAAAGCCTGGCTCCACGTGCAGTCAGCAAAACCTCAATACTCGGCCAAATCTGAGTGAAAGCTGCCTCTGCCCCAGCACCAGCTCAGACTGCACACACACGGAATGCATCTGTAGGGTGGCTCAAACAACATTTTTCTTTGTCTAACTAACCTTTTCCTCCACCCTGCTCTTTGTCATATTAAGATTCAAGCCCTGGCCACCTAACCAGGAGCCAAACTTGATGCCACACAGCTGGAGCCACAGTGGCCCTGGCAGATGGTGCCAGCTCATCTGCATGCTCCCCGTGCAGCCAGGCACTCGCAGGAGGCAGGGCAGCTCTGCCCCTTGCTCAAGCTACAATTAGCCACATTTTGGTCCCTTGCAAGGTGCAAGTGACTGGAACAACAGTGAGATGCACAAGCAGTGACCTGGATATGTGTGGAGCTCTTACTGTTGAGGCCAGCATACAGACACAGCCAAAGTGAAGGCTTCCAGCTGGTTCACGTCACTTGCTTTACAGCGTATCCAGAGCTGGCCCAAATACGAACGAAACTCCCTGCAAGATTTAATGGAGACCCTGAGGGTATCAACACAAACTCCCAGAGCCAGAGAAAGGATCCAGTGATGGAGCACAGGGATACAACAGGTCCACCATCTGGTCCTCCTCTCCCCACCCTCAAAGAGCTCTGAGATTTTGAGAGAGATGCATTTTGACCTTCCCCTTTCCACACTTCCCCTCGCTTTAGGTTCAGCTGTGTGAGTGCAGTCCTTCCAGCCAGAGAGGGACTCCTTCCAGGATCAGTCATCAACACCACCAAGTCTGCCAGAGGCACTGCTAGCAAAGCCAACGCATCCTCTCCAACCTCTGTGGAGCTCCCTAGATTAGCCCTTTCCTCCCTCAGGACAACCATTTCCTGCAAGCTACAGCATTAACTGAAATTCTTCATTCTGGAGAGAAAGGAGATAGCAGGAATATGAAGAACCACTGCAGCTGATGCTGCAAGACACCACATCCTGCTATCCAAATTCCTCACCCTCGACTTCAAATCCTAAAGTCGTTAAAGACTTCTAAGAAGAGCACAAAGCTACTCAGCAGATTTTCAGCTAATGAATCAACACAAGCTGTCCAGGAAACCAGAAATCCAGCCCACTGGAATGCTGTAACCCCACGGAGAGGGGGGGAACAGACAGTACACTAGGAAGGAAATGAAACAGCGAAGCAGTAGGAAAGGAACAATTCAACACTGTTCCCCTCTTACCACGCTTACTGTTGCATTACACATTCCAGGGGAAAAGTGACTTCAATTCATTTTACCTATTGAAGGGTTCACGTTTTTCAAGCCCAAATTCTGTTCTGTATTGCTGACATACTACATTTTGAAAACAACTCAGCTTTTGCAAAAACAGTTAGAAAAAAACCTGAGATTTAAACGTGAACCAACATTGCCACCTAGTGCCTAGCAAACCTCCTTGCTACAACACTGGGACAATCCATCAGCACTATATTCCCTTCCCCACTGAGAAGGAGAGATGTTAATAAAAACTATCTGGAGATCAGGATCTAAAATGGAATTGTGCATATTTCATAAACAGCTTTCTCCCCCAAAGTAAGTTCAATTAAGTTCAATTTGCACTTTAGCCCGCAGAGTTCAGCGCTGGCAACTTCAACTTCTCCTGACAACCGAATTTAACTTTCTATAAACTTCTCAATACAGGCAAAAGGTGACACCACATCAATGAGAGGACTCAAAGCTTTGGCAGCTACAAGTGTAAGGTTAATGCCCTCAGGAGGAATTTCAGTGATTAGCAGGAATCCCAGATCTCAGGAGAATTCACCCTTGTAGCTTCGTGCCAAGCACTGATCCTGCCCTGCCTTGCTGGGACCAGATGTAAGCAGGGTCCTGCATCTGTTCACGAGATTGGGAAACATTTCTGTGCTTCTTTTTTTCCCCACGACTGATGGTGCAGAGGCAGCAAGTTTTCCCCATTCCATCCCCCCACTGGGCCTGGTGATTCTCCTGTTATGGCCTTTAGCAACTGGGGAGAGCACAAAGATCTGCCCTAAGCTCCTGCGATTTCAGCCAGCTCTTCCAACGAGTTTTTTTGTCACTTCCAACTGAGTCTGTATTCAAGCTATTCCATAAAAGAAAAAATGGAGATATACCAATTTCCTAAAACAGAGCATGTAAAGCTGTTCCAGCTCATTCTCCAGAAGTTTTATTAGATACAAGATTAGAATTTGGTTCTGACTTACAAACACCTAGTTCCATGTTCAACCAGAACATTTCTGGATACGCAAGACAGCAACCTCTGGCACCCTTAGGCATTTTTAGCCAACATCTTTCAAGAAAAGACAGGACTCTTGCTCTCTTTTATCAACAGTGAAATCCACCTGTCCAGGCACTCAGTTTATAGAAGATCAGTGGGATCTAGCAAACATTTTGACTGCTGCCTGCGCAGTCACATGAGATACTGCTGCTAGGAAGGATGAGCTGTCCTCCCAACTCTCCTGCCCAACACTACAGAAGAGAGCAAACGCGAAGTAACCCCCAATTACCTTTCTGCAGCGGGGATTGGGGCAGCTGAACCGCTTCACATCGCTGTCCAGCAGAGCTGGGAAGTTACAGAAGGGACACCTGTAGCCCAAAACAAGATGCCATTAATGCAGAGTGCCACACACAGCTTTGCTGAAAGCTGATTTAGTCAAATAGCTGTGTGGAAGTTGCTAAGGCTGCCAACCCAATGCCTGTTGCCAGGATGTGCTGACTATTGCCTTTTTGCTCATATTTCTTCAATCACTTCCCCGTTTGCAATCAAAATATTATATGCTCAGCACTGCTTTTGACCATGTAATTTAGTGGATCAGCACAGAGCTGGCAAGCAAGTCTTGGGGGAGACAAGACTATTGAATTTTAATCTGCTCCTAGTCAAAGGCAGAATAAAAACAGACCTGGGAAGGCAGAAGTCTGAATTTATAATCCAGCTCTTTAAAAGCTACCTATCTCAGAGTCAGCACAAACGCAGGGTTTTAGGGAACAATTTTCCACAGCAGTAAGTGCAGCATTCTCTGTGGGACACTCACCTGACGAGCTCATCTGCACAGGCAGCAGCCACCTCCTCCTCGGCCTTGCGCTCGTAGTATTTACAGAGGATGTTCTCTGGAAGCACTTTCTCCAGCTCACTGGTGGGGAAGGAACACGTGCAACTGCCTTCCATGCAGCTGAGCTCTGACTGGGGTTGGAAAGAGAGCCCAGGTTCAGTATGACATTCGCAAAAAGCAACTCAGGATCCAAAACATTTCCAAGCAAATCAGTGCAGAGTCTTGCTCAGACAGAGTAAGAGCTAAAGTCAGCAGATTTCAGAATGACTTGGGTTTTGGGACTTTAAAAATCGTCCAGTTCTAAAACAGCCATGGGCAGGGACAGCTTCCACCATCCCAAGGTTGCTCCAAGCCTTGTCCAACTTGGCCTTGAACACTTCCAGGGATGGGGCATCCACAACTTCTCTGGGCAACCTGTGCCAGTGCCCGATAACAAATTTTTTTTCCCAATATCTCATCTAAATTTACCTACGATGACTTCCAGAGAATGGGTTTAATTTAACCTAATTAAACAAATCAGGCCTCAAACAAACACTGGGCAGGAAGACGCCATTGCCAGCTGGGATCACAATTCAGTCCAAGTCCACTGTGACCACACATCAGCCCGTTATCATTATTCAGTCCCTGCTGAGAACCAGCACTCACACACTACATTCTTTTCAATAAAGTCATATAAAATATAGCTCAGCTGCCAGTTTATACATTTACATGAAATGGATCCCAGAGTACAACAGCATCCCACAGTTTGAGCGCCATATCCTGAGGCAAAGGAGCAGACACAATTCAGAGCAGGTTAATGACTTGTTTATAGCTCAGCTAAGTACCAGGATAATTGCTAGCTAAATCAGAGACTAAGGAGGTTAGTAGTACCATAGAGGAACCAATCCCCCAATTAAGTTGGGATCACAGTGATATTATGGAGGACAAGTATTTGGTAGAAGGAGAAAGGCCAAGTCAGAGATAAGTGTTCTCTGGGCAGATACCGATGGTTTATTTATTAGAAAATAAAAGCCAAACAAGTTATTGCTTTACTATGAATGCTGTAGAAAGTTTTCCTAAATAATCAAATTGCTAAGCACAGAGAGAAAAAAAAAAAAGGAAGTTAGTAACCCTGAAATCCTGTGCAAAGATCACAGTGTGAAGTTCCTGGCTTCACTTGATGGCAAGACTGACTTGGATTTCAGGACACCATTCCATTCAAACACTTCCTGGGAAGTGCAGTTCCATCTGTTTCAAGCAACAACACCACACAAACAGCAATGTCATCTCCCAACAGCAATTACCCGTTTCCCCCTTGTCCAGTTGTGAAATCCTTACCTTCCCAGAGCCAAAAACTGCCTCCTGAGCATATTTAATTAGGCACTCCTTGCAGAACAAGTGACCATCTGCACACTGAGTCAACTCTTCAAAGGCAAACTCCCCATAGCAGCAGCGGCACTCGATCATCTGCCCATCCTGCAGCCACCAGAGGAATCAGCATCAAAACATCAATAGCTATGGCAACACACACATACACAACTGCCAGCCAGAAAAAACTGCCAGCATTAATCCTAAAAACCAGCTACAGATACACACCATTCCATTAAATATCTTATTTGGTGGTCCAAACTCCCTAAGTGCAACCAGAAACTCAGTTTTAAGCCACTTTGTATCTACATGTCCTGCTTGAGAGGCTCCAAAAAGCTATAGAACATGCAGTGACTAACAATTCTTAGCTCACAGGCAGAGCAGCGTCTTGGGTTTGGGAAGCTGCAGTCACAGGGAAGCAGCTTGAGTGTACACACCACTCTCATGGGGAAAACCAAGATTCAGATCTGTTACCCTCTAAAGGAACATTTACCATCTGCCTGGGCAGACCCTGTCTTGGCCTCTTAACTGTGGGCGTGGAAAAGTTTGCCAGTGCTAAAAAGTGTAGCCCACTTTTCCAAAGTTTGAAAAGGAAATGAGCATTGAAACCAAAATGTAATGCACAACTGCTGAACTGCTCTCTATCTACATTTTCTCTGAAGCAGAAGAGCTGATTTTCAGGTTTTTAAAGAATTCTTTCTGCAAACAAGGAAGGCCTTCCCAGTAGCCAAGTTCAACAGTGGATCTGTTTTACACAGCCACAATGGCAAGAACAAGAGCAAACCTGATTCTATTCTATCGCAATGTTTGTTCTGAGCAGTGAAGATACAAGCTGAATTACTGCAGATCATTACATGCATCAATACTGTCTTGCTGGCCTCAGCTCCTGTCTACCTTTCCTAAAAGCCAGCCAACAGACATTACACAGGTTTTGTCAGCTCAGCAAAAGCAGCACAGTGAAATGCAGCTTCAGAAAAGCTCCATTCCAGAGCTAAAAGAATCTGTGAAGCAGGAAGTGCAGAACGGGGTCTGTGCATAAGCTGAACTTATAACGCTATAGATACTGACCTTCTGATACTGCTCCTCATTCATCTGCAGAGCCAGGAGGAAGTCTGCATGCTGCAAAAGACATGTGCATCTGTATTTACAGAATAGATAAAGCAATTTTCCAAACTCTCCACTCATTTACATTATCTCAGGACTCACAAACCACCATAAAAGGCTCGCTGTCTGCTTGTAACATCACTCAGCCCATCCCTCCAATCCATTAAGCTATTTATGATTCAGCTAAAACAGATGGGAGAAGCAAAGGCAGCAAGAACAAAGAACCAAATTCTGTATTGTGGAGGGCTGCTGGTTCAGGTTTCCATGGGCAGAGATGATCTCACCCAATGGGCCCCTCCAGAGAACATGAGCTTTTTGTTTCAAAGGAGACCTTACCCATCTGCCTAAGCGACAAAGATCTTTAAGGAGCTACTTTAGAAAGGACTGTGGGTGCAAAGCTGTGAGTTCAGCCTTTCCTCAGCCTAGGAGAGGAAGACAACACAGCAGTGAGTGCTGCAGGTTTTGCTTCAAAACACCCAGTTCTCAGCACAGGACAAACCATTCTGGATCCACAGGACCGCCAGCCTGGGGAAGGCAGAGTGAGTGGACACACTGCCTTGGGCCTGGCCATTACTCACCACCAACACTAAGCTGCAATTACAAGCCCTAAAGCAGCAGAGAAGCCTGCTAACAATTAAGAGGAGAGAGTTCATTAGTAGAGTTTTCGCCACTTCATAGCAAAAAAAAACCCCTGCAGAATGGTGTTGGCACAAACAGCAGCTGCATATTTAAGTAAATATGAAATTCTGTGCTTGACTTCTTTCCTTTAAAGTTGAGTGACTTGGGAAGAGACATATGTGTTAACAGGTAGGGAAGGGGAAAACACAGTTATTTAATATTTGGTTCAGCGTTTGAATTTCTGTAATAGACAGATTTTTCATGTTTAGGGCCAAAACTTCGACAGTTGTTGAAGATTTGCACATGATCAAAGCAGCTCCTATCACTCACCTCTGCCATCTCTTTCACTTTCTGCTCATAGAATTCCTGCTCCAGTAGCACTGGTGGGAGAAGGGAGAGCTTGTCATAGGACCTCCAGTGGCGTCTCTTATTCTCCAGGAAGAACATGCGCTTCTCAATTTTCACATCCCCTGAAGCAGAGTTAAAGGCTCAATAAAAAGGAATGGAGCAGCCAGAACAAAGCTTAAATCCTTCCTCCTCCAGACACCAGCAGCTGCAGACTTTCAGCAGCTCACACAGCACTTTACCAAGCAGAGGTGCTAACGAAGAACATCTCCAAAACATACCAGTGACAGAAACTCAGCTCTTTTGGGACCACATCCCCTTTCAAGAGTTGCTTTCTGCTGCAAGCCAGTTCTGCTTACAACAACGATGCAGAGAGCACAATACACACAGCCTGGCATTTACCTTGCTCAAATTTGAAGTCTATATATGAATATTGATTCATTTCTTTCCTCCTTTTTCGTTTCCCACTGGTTTCGGGAGACAGTTCCTGCCACTTTTTGATAGCATCTGAAAAGGCCTAGAAAACAACATTCAGGCTTAAATCCTGTGCCTGGAAGAAAGCAGGAGCACTTAATTCAAGCTGAAGCACAGTACAAACAAGGGCATAGGACTGATGAAAAACGGGAAAGCCAAACACTCCAAAGAGAGGCAAATATACATCTTTCCTCTGCTCACCTCGTTGCTTTATATACTCAAAGTAATTATTCCATAAAAACAAAGCAGGTGAATGATAACTTCATAAGAGCTCAGCTGTTAATATCAAAGTGGGCACTAGCTGTAATAATCAGAGCTGGTTTGGCTTTTTTTTTGTTGCTGGGTTTGGCATTTTGTTTAAAAAGGTGAAGTTCAAATACATAGTGCTCAATCAATCAAGTGAACAGACAAGAAGCTCTGTTTTAGTTAAGTCCTGGAACAGTAGAGAAAGAAGCTCAAGCAAGGGCATATCAGAGGAGCAGATCTAAGTCAAAAACTTGAACCCACCCTGACATTCAGTTCGCTGATACTTCAAACAAGTGTCTTTGCATGTCCATGACAGTGAAACTGTTTTATAAAGAATACAGGACTCATGCCACAAGTCATAAAAAGACCAAACAGGAAAGTGATACTCGGGCTGCTTCTTAATTCCATGCAGTCAGTTAACCAGCAGCAGTTAAATGTTTTAAGATTTAACTAAATGTCAGGGTTTTATTGGCAATTACACTGCACTTCAGTGGCGACATACAGGAGCACTTCCCAGTTTAATGCATCACCCACCATGAGCCAGCTCGTGTTTCCCCAGCTCTCCTATTAGGGAAAGTAAAAACTTCCTGCAGCCCTCTGTCTGGCCAATAAATTTTGAAAATCTCTACTAAACGGATTAAAACTTCTTAAAAGGAAAGGAAGATTATTATAAAACCCATAACCACACAGCAGCAGATGGTACAGTGAGGCCAAAGCCATCACAGTGCTCTCTGCAGACATGGGAGATAAGCCCAGGAAAGAAAAGAGACTTGAACTGGAGCACCTTTCGTGTGATTGCATAGTGTCCCTTGAGCTCGTGCAGTGCCCACTTGATGTCCTGGCTGCTCAGCATTTTGAAGTCTGCCATGAGGAGATCAGCTGCCTGAATAAAGCACCGCTGGTCAAGGGGGGCAAGTTTGGAAAAGTCAAAGTAGTCCACTTTAGGCACCTAAAGAGAAAGTGGAAAAGATTAAAGGGCTGCTATAAATACACACAGGAATGGCACAAATAGCTCTCAGGGATCAGGACATTCTGCAAGACCACCCAAAATTCAGGGCACCCAACTCTGAGCACTTAGTACAGTGTGGGTGCAAAGCCTATTGGCCAGGCACCTCTGCAGGTGACCTGCACAAGCTAAAATGTAGCTTGAAACCATGGTGTGTTACTGCCTGAGACAGCAAGGAGAAGAAATATTTAGGTTACTGTGAAGAGTGAACAACTTTATTAGCTCAAGGTACAGAGATGCTTCTTCCAAGAGTAGAAAGAGGCATTCAACATCTCTCTCAGGCCACAAAGAGCTATTTCAATATCCTTAAAGCAGCTCAGAGAGAACTTTTTGTTAAATGGATGTTTTAAAACACAAATAAAATCAAGCATCTGTAGGGAGATTTGCAGTCAGGAGGCTGCAAGGCAACGCCCGAAGGCCTCACAAGACAGATCCGAGGGCCAAGGCTACTTCATGTGACAGAATGATGGTGGAATTCTTGTCTCAGTTACCAAAATGAACACTTGAGATGGGGCAGAGATAGGCAGGCAGGGAAGAGGGGCTCGCTGGAGGCAAAGGAGCAGACACTGTGCAGCTCTGGCACAGCCAAACAGGAAAGGCTTGGAAGTCATCTTGCAAGCAGCTAATTATTGCCATTTAACGCCGCCTTACACGCACCCAGAGGCCTCCTGTGAAAGCCAGGCTCAGTCAAGCACTCTGCAAACACACACTAATCAAAGCAGACATCCCAAGGTCCACTCAGGCTGAACAGACTGCCCAGAGGCAGCAGGAGATGTGGATACTCTCACTTGCCTTTGTCTCATCTTGGCTGGCAAGCAGGCTGCTGCTGGGGTTTAAAACCACTCTGCCTTCCTTCTTTGGGTAATCTGGATTTTCCAGAAGAAAGTTACAAAGTCTGGAAAGATAAATATAGTTACTGCAGGGTTTGGGAGCTCAGGTTCATTTCTCATTTGTCCAGTTTTTAGTATTGTATAATTATGAGGTCACAGTCAGAGCCTGCCCTGCGGTTCTGGACTAGAACAAACTGCAAATGAATGACTGAGAATTAAGTGAAAAAATAATCAGCTGTGTGGCTGCAGAAGTAAAAGCAAATGGGTTTGTCTTTCAACAATTAAGTGTACATATATGAAGCTGGTATGGATGAGCGACTAAACATCGGTGGAAAAAAACAGCGCAAAAATCCCTACAAAACCCATGAAAGGGTCGTGCCTTCCTCAACAAACTGTTACAGATTCAAACTTGAATCAAAGCCTCCATTCTCAGTCTACCTTCACATTAAAGTAGCCAGAGCAAGCTGGTTTAGTGGAAGGTGTCCCTGCCCACAGCAGAGAGGCTGCAATTACGTGATCTTTAATGGCCTTTCCAACCCAAACTATTCTTTGATTCCATGATTAAAGCAGAGACAAAACCATGTTTAAGATGTGTGTCTCCATGGAATACAAACTCTGAACACAGGTTTCATTGTAACAAAACTTGCAATCACACCAGTATTACCCAAATTTCACTAGAAACTGGTCTGGTGAGAACAGCACTTAGAAAATAACCACTAAAATTGCTGAAAAATTGCTTAATAGCCTGTAAATGCAGCATATCTGAGGTCCTACCACAAACAGTCGTAACTGCCAGGTAAGTGTAGCTGAACTGAGTATTTTAGCTTAGAAAAGACTCAGCAAGGGGCTTTCAACTGCCCCATTGGTGGAGAGCCACAAAGACTCTAGAAATTCTTCTGAAAGGGCAGCCTGAATCGGGCTCCCACAGCTTTTTCTCAACCCTCACCAAGCAGCTGTGCTGGCTGGAGCAAGTAACACAAGTAACTGTTCCTCAGTTTCCCCAGCTGCAGAATAAGATCCTCCTGAAAAGAGCCAGGACAAGTAATTAACATTCGTAAAACTATTGGAATGAGAAGGTGCTAGGCTGCAGCAAAGACATAATTGCAGCTAATTTACATTCCTGATGTCAGAAATCAGGCCCTAATTAAGAAATCTGAACTGGCTTGAAGCATTAACACACTATCAAGGCACTATTACTTTAGCTCTGCTTTCACATTCAAAGCAGGGGCATTTCTTCTTGTTTAATCAGGTATTGACATATTGAGCCAGAAGCTTTTGACTGAGTGTGAATGCTTCTGCACACAAAAGCTGAATAGATGATACCCTGCTAAGAGGGGCTCCCACATCTTATCTTTCACATCAGTTGAAAGTTTTAAGAAGATCATTTTGGGGGGGAAAAACAACAAATATCTTGACACTGAGCATTTAACAGCTTCCAGCTCCCACCTCCTGCCATCCCTTTGGTAAAAGATAACTGTTTTAAACCAAAAAACCAGAAACTTCAAGGAGCTCAGATCATGGCTCTAACGAAAGGGTTTCCGCTGGGGCACGGCCAGGGTACATTTGAACTCTCCTGCACGTTGCCATTTCAACGCTGAGGATTTTGGGGGATGTTGACCTTCAGCGTGTGACAATTAGTTAAGTGGGTCCCGGCGCACAGCACACCCACACTCAGGGCACTGTTCATTAATATCTGCACCACAGGACACAGAGCTGGTTAAAAGCCTCACCCCTGCCCAAAACCACTCACCCTTAGTTATTATATTTCAAGCCTGATTCAGCTTGACACACCACGGAGATCAAAAAGACCCTGCCAGCAAGGCTGACCAGTGCTTTGACCCATTTGTTCTCACACAAAAGCTGCAGTGACAACTCAAAAGATGGTTTGGGGAAAGGAATAAAAATATGGAGGAGAAATCTTTATCATCCAGTAAGTGGGTAACGCACCGCTGAGCAGACACTGTAGCTGGCCTACAGGGAAGCCTGGAAGCACCTTTTCATCTCACTGGGTCTGTGGCACACAATGGGAGAGAAGAGATTTCGGGAGCAAAAAGGGAAGGAACACATTAAGATCGACAGAAGCCAATAGTGGGATTTAACTCCATCAGGCTTCGCTAAATCCCCCCAGGATGCAAACCTGAGGTTTTTTTTCACACAATCTGGGAGGGTCCTGCAGCCAGATGCACGACTTCAACAGCCTAACTGCCCCAAGGAATGGCTCTGCTTGTCTACGCTCCCACCACAGCCATCCACCCTGAGGTGTACCCAGTCCACGGTGTGGGCACCCCAAAGCTGCTCCACCACTGCAGGGAAAGCACTTTTGAAAGACCAGGAAGAAGTTCTAGTCTAGTTCTAGCTGACTTTCTAACCAAGCAGCCCTACCTGGGAGACACAACTTCACAGCACAAACTAAGCAGCAGAATAGGAAATCTATGGCCAACGGATGGGATCATCCTTAGCTCCAAATCAGCCAACTTATTTATGGCCCAATGACTAATTCTAAGCCTCACGCACTTAAATGCTGCTTGATTCGTGCCCTAGTTAGCTGGAAAGGGCCTCGGATTTGTACAAATGAATACTCTGGCAACCAACACCTATTCCTCATTCTTGGATCACACAGTAACCAGTTTGGACATGCTGGAGATAACAGAGACAGTTGCAGAGAGAGAAAAGAGAGGCCACCAAGCATCAGACAGCAGTCACAAATGATTTACTTCAAACCATCTCCCCTCGGTGCTGCTGGTGCCAGCACACGCAATCCTTCACTCCCCAGCTCTACCCAGAAGGGCAGGGAGATGATGCAACTCAGCGGTAAGGTTCACCAGTTTTAAAAAAAAACCCTTTTGACTCTAACGCAACTCCCAGAAATCTCCAGCATGATGAACATTAAGGTATTCCTGAGCTGTTAATGCAATTTGGAAAGCAAGTCCTCACATTACTTTTCCTCTCCTTTTATTTCATTTTTTTGCTCATGTTTCTACTCAGTTTGACCAAAATCAGTCCCTCTTCAGATCTCTACAACCAATCTTACCAGCCCTTAAATGTGTTTGCTCTATTCTACTCCCAAAAAGTGATGTGAGAGAATTCAAACAGCAGCGCTGCTACTGGAGCAGGTAAACGGGATAAAAGCCAACATCATGACACTAAATAATGGCTCCAAGCCAGTGTCAGCTTTACCTGGAAAAGTCCAAAAACCAGTGAAATGAAGGAGGGAACAATTTCCTCCAACTCAAAACTCACCAACCCATCTCCATACTATGTTTTCCAGCAGCCATCTTAACATCTTAATCCTGACAGTCACTCTTTTTAAGAGCCCTAGTAATAGGTAAGACAAAATTATATGCAGTATCTTTAAATAAGTAAATTATCTTAAAAGCAGAGAAACTACAGCACAACAGAACTAGAAAGGACTTAGAAAAAGCACAGATTCTATCAAGGCAGTGCTGTAAAGCAGCATCCCTGGCAGATGGGGACAGCGCTGCAGTTGTATGACACACTGTGGCTCTTGGCTCTGTACTTACACATTTAAGTCATAGCAATTCTTGATGATGATTAATTCTTCAATATATTCCTTCTTCACATCTGGGAATCTTGCTTCCTACAGTAGCAAAAGCTAAAGGTTATGCAGGTATTAGAGAAGCTGTGTAACATATGTAGCACCCAGGACAGGGATTTACATGTAATTAACACAATCCTGAGACTCAGGACAAAATGGTCAAGAGATCATTTACAGCCATCCAGCCTTGCTCCACAGGATGACTGCTAACAGCTCTCTCAAAGGAAGAGCAAGGGTAGGGATGTGAAAAGCCAAGAGCACGTGGCCTAACGAGAGATTCAGGCTCCGTAGGAACGAACTACAACACAAAGAAAGGGAATATTTACCTTCAGCATGACCATCAAGGAGTTCCAGATTATGTGCTGAAATACAACATTCCAAAGCAAAAGGAAATAAACCAACACGTACACCCACTCAATGAACCCAGACACATCAGCAATGAGACCAGAACAGACAACAAACCTTTAGTGGCATTTCTATGAAGGCTTTCCCAGTGTTTGCTGCTCTCTCTGGGGTTTCTGTACAGGGATTGCAACCATGTGGTATTTTGCTTTGCAAGACTGGGCTGGTCAGGGTTGTCAAGCAACCCTGACAATGCAAGAATAGCCTCTTATCCATCTCTAAGGCACTGATCAACGAGGTCTTACTTGGAAAGAACTGAATTTTGTTGCACTGCTACCTAGAGAAATAGCTTCCTCAACTCCGGTTTTCCCAAGCAGAATTAGATATGGGGAGGTAAGACTTGAAGAGGATGGGGTGGTGACAGAAATCCACGCTGCAAGGACAAGCCTTGCCCCTGGCGACCATGGTGGCATTAGAATGGGCATGGACCAAACTCCTGTAGGAGAGGCAGCTGAAAGCACTCCTGGCTCTCAGCCAAGTGTCTCTAAAACTTCCCTATTCCACCCTGCATCCCCCTGCCACTGTTTAGTGCCCCAGGTTTGCTCATTTAGCTTTATATCCAATCCTAAACCAGCTCTACAGTGCTGGGTTAGGAATTAACCAGACAAAACCAGACCAGCAGATCCAAGGAGGCCTTTCAGGGAACAGACACAGATTATTTCATATTAAATGAAAGTTTTCCAAGACAATTCATCACATACTCTTCACCTGGTGCATGGCTCAGTCAAAGCTGTGTGCTCTGAGCACGTGAAACTCTACACACCTCGAAAAGCCTGTCTGAAAACATCAGGCACGCAGGATGCAGAGGAGCCCTGGGAATACTTACCGTCTCTCTGATGAGCAGCGCAGTGAGGTCCTGCTCCTGCCCAGCAGCTCCCTGCTCTGGCACGTTCCCCGAGCCGGGTTCGTGCGAGCCCTGTGCGGGGAAGGCAGGCCCCGGCTGCTCGTTGTCGCTCCGTGCCGGCTGCCCCGGCTCCTCGGGGGGATGCGCGGGCTGAGGGGAGGCGGGGCCCGGAATGCCGTCCTGCTGCGGCTCGGGCCGGGGGAAGGCCGGCCCGGGAGCCTGCTCTCCGTAGGCCCTCAGAGAGCCCGGCTCTGCCTCGGGCTGCCCTCGCTGAGGAGCGCAGCCATTCGCTACAGCCCGTGGCTCATCTTCCGGCGGTGGGAAGCGCCGGACTTCCAGCTGGCTGCTCTCCCGGATCTCCTGCTGCTCTGTGGTGGTTTTAGCAGCTATTCCTTCCAGTTTCTGCTCTGGCTTCGAGTTCTCTCCTTGCCATTCCCGAGCTTCCATCCCCTCCTCCTGTTGAGGTGGAAGGTCTGCATTCTCCAGGCTAATGGTTTGTGTGTTATCAGCAGGCTGTGGACTCCTCTTGATCAGTGGCAGCAAACTTGGGCCAGGCTCCTGTAAGTTACCTGTAAGTTCAGAGCTGGGGCCATTCAGCTCAGACGGTCCAGGCTGCTGCAGGGCAATGTCCACACTCTCACCCCTGCTCGGTCCAGCATTGCTCTCCACCATGAGGTTATTCCCATCTCCCTCACCGGGCAGAGCTGAATCCTGCTCATCCTGCAGGTCTGTGCTCAAAGGCTCCACAGCACTTTTAGATCCTCCTTCCCCCACAGTGTCTGCACCCTGCCACGGAGCAGCAGGTCTGATGACATTGGGACGCAGAGGCTGCTGATGCTTTGGGGCCTGAAAAGGACACCAACAAGAGAAAGTAGGAATTCTTGTCTGCATGTCAGAATCCTTCCTTCAGATACTTCTGCATCTAAGAAAACTTCTGATGGGAAACTGATAAACAGTCTGTTCAGCAAGATGCTTAATAAAGCACAGAACTGCAACTCACATATCTGTGTCATCAGCCTGTCCCCAGGTGCTACGAGAACCTTTGGCAGAACTGGGGATGCACAGGACTTTCAAAATGGAATAATTTCCTAAGCTCACCTCAGCACCCACCTCCCTCCCAGCAAAATAGTCTGGGAAGGAAGAATTAACTGATGACACATTTGTGTTCTCACCAATTTATTTAAACAGGCAGGAACCAAAGCTCCAAACATTAATCTCTGGCCTTTTTCTTGCCTCTGGCAGACAGACTGCTGTATGCCAACAGAGCCTGAGCGTTCTCTGCTGCTGTTTTCAACTAAGAAGCAGAAAGGTCAGCTTTGCAACCCATTTTCTCACTGCTTCTGGTTAATTTAACAGGAAAGTGGAATATAATCTTAATATAAGATAGATATGAAATGCTGCAAAAATATCCGTGCCTGCAACAGCCCAACATGAATGCAAATAGCATAGAGGAATATAAAGCACACAAAGCACATATATAAATCAAACAAGGCATGGTTAGAAGACACCTTCAATGGAAGATCAAGTCCTCTTGCAAAGCACTCCAACTTGCTGGATTCACACAGACAACTTTATGGGAGCTAAAACCTTCATCAAGTGGAACTCAAAACTACACAATGCAGTTCCACAGTCTGGTTCTCCCCTCTTGTGCCCAAAATATGACTAAATTAAGCCAGCAAGGTGCCATCGTTTCACTGTTATTTCAGACATCCTAAGTAGATTGCTATAACCAGGCAGGACCCAGAGGAATGCATCAGGTATTTGCACAAGACTTGGCTACTTGCAGCACAGCAGCTGCAACAATGAAAAATTACCTCTGCTAAGATGACTATATCATCATCATCATCTTCTTCAGCCTGCTGCTGTTCTGGCATTTCCAGCAACAAAGGCAAATCTTCATCCGAGGAATCCGATATCGTGATAAGACTTTCATCTCTGTGGTTTATCCAGTCTGCAGAACAGAAAGTAAAGTTAAAGTTAGCTGTTGGCTCAAGGTAAATAACTGGAATTACAGGGCACACGTAGCACTGAAGCATCTGAGAAAGCAATTTTCCCATTTGCACTGCAGGAAGCAGCATTCAGAGGTCACCAATTCCTCTGCAAGGCATTGTAACAGCCACTCCTGCATCCCTCAGCCTCCAGCAGAACACCTGCACAGCTTCAGCTCATCACAACAGCACTGCAGGGACAGCCACCGACACTCACAAAGAATCTTCTACCCCAAACTCCAGCACAAGTCAAGCTGCTGCACAAGTTCTTACAAACAATGTAATGTATCAGCACAAACAAGGCATGTAGGGAATACTTTTGCAGAGAAATCCTGAATTTTCAGTATCTCAGGGACACTGCAGTTTTTATTGTTAAAGTGCAGTGAATTCTAACAGAGATATAAGGGTCCTTGTGTAATTCAGCCTCTTCTGAAAGAGAGACTTTGCAGGAATACCTTATGCAGGGCTGAGATAAGGCCTGTGGCTGGGGGTGCAGAAGATATCCTGCTATTAGGTGACAACCTTGTGCCTCGAGGTTTGTCAAGAATGGAATATAGATGCTACTCAACACAGCTGTTGGAACACAGGATAGACATTCAAGCAGAAATAGAGGGTTTCTGTACCGCACAGAGAACATACAACTATGCTTTCCCTAAAATCTGACATGTTTTGGCTTATTTTTTGGCATGAGTGTTCATTTATCACCTTTCAGGCATACAGAGAATGCCCCATTTTGGATTCCACTCTTAAGGGAACGCGTGCCAATGCACACAGCGCTACGAGGGCACAAATTTAGGCTCAGCCTGTCTCCTAAGGGGCTCTCAGAAGGATGGATCTTCCTCGGATCTGCTGAAACACCTCTACAGTGTTCCCAAGAAGTCAGCAATCTCCCTTGAGGCAGTACAACATGAGAAAGATAAGAGCCAAATATTTTGCATGCCTGCATAACATGAAAGAGTTTCTGTGGGTGGCTAAGTCAGTGTAACAGAGTAGAGTGTGATATGACAGAACAGACCTCCAGCAGCCCCCTGAAAGTTCAGTGTCTGTGAATCCTGCTGCTCAGGAGGAGTTTCACAAGGGTGTTTTGGAAAACAGGCACAAATCAGTACTCACCTTTTCCTCTGTGATTGCTGAAGCTGTTCAAGTTAATCACTTCTTCATTCCCACCTCTCTCTGCCATTTTAAACAGCTGCACCCCAGAGTGTCAATGCCCCAGCATGGCAGTCAGGCTCACATGAGGAACTGGAAGATAAAATAAAACCATGAGGGAGTCAGGCAAACAGATTCACTCTAAGGGGGATTTCCCAAGATTTAGCTGTTAGGGGTTCTCCTGGCTCTCCCAGCAGTCTCTCCATGTGAGTATTTTTTTGTACCCACCTCTCAGGACCTGAAAGGAGATATATTTGTTGCCTTGTGTTCCAACAGTTAAGACCATCGACAGAAAGGTGCAATTAGGCCTGAGAAGTCTCTCTGGCGGAGCTATGCAATCACAGAGAAGGAAGAGAGATGCAGATCTTTCCAAGCAGGACTCAAACCCTCCCAGTCTGTGGATCTTCTCTTGCTTCCAACCCAAATCCAGCGCGCCAACCCACACAGTGGTGTTTCTGCCACCAGCAATCGGTGAGGGGGGCAAAATCCCCTTGCCTGAGCTGTCCCAGGGCATCCCCACATCCACCTGCATCTCACACCCCCCAGATGATGTCACTACAACCATCCCTGTCACTCTTAATGCCACAGCCCTGAGGGAACAACCAACAGGGATACCAGCATCCCAGCCTGAACTCCCTGAGTGCTGCCAAGCTGTGGCACAACTTCAGAGCCACCAGAGATGCTCCAAGCTCACTTCCACAACCCCCACATCACTGGCTTGTCAGAAGGAAGCTGCACCCCGGGCAGAGCAGTGGCAGTGTGTGGTTTGTGCCTGCCCTGTGAACCAGCATAGGAACGTTCCAGAGAACACTTCCTCACCACCATCTGCTATTTTAAAGAAGAGATTTCCCTGATTTACAGCGAGGGTTTGGTACAGATTCCAGGAAACACCATCTGCTCTCACACAAAAAGGAGAGCGTGACAGGAATCAGGTTCCTTCACAAGACTGGGCTTTTTGGAACTAAATTTTGCTACCCCCACCTGTTCTCAAAAAGTCACAGTGAATCGGCCAGAGGCTCCCAAATAGGATTAGGGGCCAGAAGAATCACTGCAAACTAAACAGGAGGTTTTCATTTTATGCTCTGTCAGCTTACAGCTCTCCATTCCCACTGTCACAGACAGGCTGAACACACACAGGAACTCCAAGCACAATTTGATCATTGGAAGGAGGAAAGAGGGGTTTTTTATTGGAAAGTATTCATCTCCTTATTGCAGCACAGAGGAATCTGTACTATTAAATATTTACTGATGCATAAGCTGGAAGAAAATGGTGGGTCTGCTGTAAAATCCTGTTTGCTAGCACACGAAAGCAATATAAATTCCCCCTCAGTAATTCTACTTAACTTCCTCTGCAGGGAATAGGATTTGCAACCAGGACAGTAAAATGAAGAAATGAATTCAGATGCACAAGATACGATAATAAAAATTAAAGTGTTTAATTTAGCACTTTAAAAAGACCAGCAGCATGGGCTTAGAGCCTGAGGGAACCTTCTTCAGAGAGAATCTCCAGCATAAAGATTTCAAGGTCTGCCTACAAACAGCCACATTCACCTGATCCCTTATTTAGTGATGGTCCAGTTTTGAGTAGGAAATTGGGTGAGGGAACAGCATTACCACAAACATGCAACTACCCTGTATTTGAGCCCTGATACCACAGCAGCACATCCTAATTCCAGTAAGCAGCTGGATTATTATGGGCATACTGGTGCTTTGAAAACACCTAAAAAGCAAGGTTTTAGGGGTGTTTCCTCTAGATTCTTCACCTTCTGCTTTATAAGGAGAAATAAACCTTTATTTGCCAGAATGGCATGGAAATGCTGTTCCACCATCACAGGCAGGTGCTGGAGCTGCAGCTCAGGAGCCGGGTCACTGTAAGTGCAAACTCTGGCCTTTCTAAAAGGTCACATCCACATTATTACAGTTGTATTTTCCCTGGTACTTGTGAATAGCAATCACCTAGCCCTGCATAGCACTTTTCCATCCTTAGCTGTCTGACTCTTTAAGCAAACAAAATCAATTCACTTCTTGCCATTTAAAAGGTGGGGAAACAGAAGCAGGGATAGGCTCAGCGTGGCCAAGGTCACCAAGCAAACACAGCAAAGGATCGCTCTGAGACTGGCTGGGGAGGAACAAGGACATTTGTGAGAGCCACAAATCAGCCCTTGCAGCATCAAGTGGTGAAGACAGGGGCTGGACAGGTGTCTGCTCAGATCTGCTCCAAGCAAAGCGGAGTGGTTGGATATTTCTCCCCTCTGGGGACTCGTGGTGCGTTAGCAGGGCTGGCCACTTCACGGTGGGGTGACACCACAAACGCTCAGCACAGCCACCAAAGAGAATAATAATATAAACAAAAAGCCTTCTCCCAAATAGCTCAAATGGTGCTTTGTCCAATGCTGTTCAGATCCAAGAATGTTGGATAAGCCATAAGACTAAGGTCATATTTTCTATGGTCCATTCTGGTTCTGGTAGAGAGGAACTTGCACACTTCAACCTTCAGCAGCAATAAAGAGGTACAGGGAATAATCTGAAATTAAATTTAGGATAAAAAACTATCTGCACTTCCACCAATAAAGTATGCACACATCACCAAAAGACTCAGTGGTTTAAAAGCAACAATATAATAAATAGCATTAACTGTAATACGCAGTCAAGGCAACAACAAAAAAAGCCAAGGCTGGAAAGAACTGGCAATTCTTCCTACTTCCAAATAGACTGAATAAAACCCCAAGCAGCTTAATAAAGCCCTGCTTTGAGGGTAAAAGCCAAGCTTCCACCAAGAGCTAGCAATTCATTTTGTCAATACTCAGTACAGAGCTGAAGTTTAAACAAATATCCATAAGCATGGGCCAGTTCCATCTAGTGGCATGAATAAGAAGTTTATTCATGTTTATAGCACCAGCCCACCAAGAATGTGAAAGAACAAGATCAAAGCCACCCTGGGGTCTTGCCCTACATAAACAATAATAAAAAAGCAAGGAAGACAGATGGAAAGAGGCTCTTCCACACTACCTCTGTGGTTTCAGTGCCTATTTATAGGTAAAGAATAAGGCTACCTATAAGCAGGCTCTAACATGCCCATCAGCTTTTCTGCAATACAGTCAAGGACAGGAAACTAGAGCTGTTTTAACAGCAAAGCAGTCAGATAAACACTTTCCAAGCTTTTTAGTTTTTCTTCTTTTCTTAAAAGGCTCCCACCTGCACTACAGCACATCAAGCTGGATTTGGGACTTGAATCCCTATAGCAGTATCCATGTGACACAAAATTCTCCTTGTGACTTCCAAGACACCCAGTGACTGTGCAGTGAGGACCCACCACGCTGAAGATGTGGTCCCATCCAATTTCACCTCTGTATTACTCCATGGACTCATAACTCAGTCACAGAACATCCTGAACTGGAAGGGATCCACAGGGATCCAAGTCCAACTCCTGGCTCTGCACAGACACCCCAACAATCCCACCCTGCGCCTGAGAGCGTTGTCCAAACGCTCCTGGAGCTCTGGAAGCCTTGGGGCTGTGACCAGTCCCTGGGGAGCCTGGGCAGTGCCCCACCACCCTCTGACACAGCACACCCAAGTTGTTTCACTGTGCAGACAGTAAAATCCTCCCTATTATGGTTTTTCCTACAGCGAATTGGGAGGAGAAGAATGCATTAACAGAACAGCTACTGGGAAAACCAGAGCCCACCAGGGAGTTGGGTTTAACAATTCTCTGAACTGACAAGACCTCAGACTGACAGCTGAGGTCACAGGGACTTCCCGGACAAGCTCCTCAAACATGCAAAAATATCATCCACAAAACCACTGCTTCCAACCACTACCATGAGGTAAGGGATCAGCTGCTACGGGGTGAAGCAGGTCTCAGGAGCACACAGAATGCTTACACAAGGATTTCCAAAACCCATTCAAAATCTTTTTAAACACCACATGACATATTTTTAGCTTAACCTAAAAATAGCCGCCATCAGTGCTGTGCATATATTTAATCTCCTGATATTTGCAGGCATTTCTGGACTGCAGTAACTGGAGCAGAACTCAAATCTGCTCCCTCTACCCCACATTTGTGCTGTGATGAGCATCTTCAGACGGTGCTGGAATTTAAACTGACAGGCAAGGGGAGAGCCCCCTTCTCAACAGTGTAATGTATTTTTTCCCCCCACTTAGAGCATTTGAAATCTTGAACTCCCACATACCCCAAGATGGGACTAGACTCAAAGTGCTCGTCTGGCTCCAGCTGGAGGCAACAGGACTAGACAGAAAGCAGGGGAGGTAGGAACTGAGATCCCAAACGAACAGGGGGAGGGAAAAAAAAAAAAAAAAAAAAAAGAGCAACTTGAAAGAGATGTCAGCAACATCAAGTCACTGTGTTTTAGCCTCTCCCCCACACAGCACACCACTGTTGCTCACCTACACTGACAGAAGAGCATCAACTCCTACTTTGTGCCTGCAGGCAGCAAACGTGTCTGCTGGTAGCCTGCGAGCAAGGTGAATTTCTGGCTCATTTCAAGCTGTTAAAACAAGCTACTTAAATAACGCAGGGCTTGTGACAACCACCAAAATGAAAAGCTAAAAAATTCAGTCCTTAAAAAAAAAAAAAAAAAAAAGCATAACAGAAGGGAAATATACCAGCCTGACTTACTGTCAGGCATTTCACTGAAACATTTCAAAGGGCTCACGATTTGCTGGGGGCTGCTCCTTGTAACAGGCACTGAGCAAACGCAGGGGGAGTTTAACAGTGGTTGGTAGCGTTAAGCAGCATCATCCCAACAGAAAATTAGAAATCTCCTGATCATAAGCCCAACAAGAACTGCTGGGCACAAACAAATCCTATTTGCTATGCACAAGGCAGCTACTGCCACTGCCTCACACCCTGCAAAGGGACAGAGCCAGAGGTCAACACGTGGGGCTGCAGCAGGGTTTACTCAGTTCCAAGCCTGGGAAAAGTGGAAAAAGCATTGATTCCAGCCCAAAAGCCTTACCCTGGCCTCTGAAGGCAGGCATGTGTGGGCAGTGGCTCGCAGGAAAGAGCACCTGGTTTCTAGCAGCACAATCTGCTACAGGAACTGGCCAAAAGCTCCTCTCAGGAGCACAAACCCGGGGCAGACCTATGACAAGAGCATTCACGCAGCTCTGCCACCAATTTTTGGATCCGTAGCACATGTTGAAGAGAAACAAAAAACCTGAAGATCATTTAATAAAAGAACTGGCTGGTGAATTATAAAGTATTCCCATAGGGCTCCCCACATAAGCAGTTGGCTTGGTTTACCACAGGATTTTAAACACATACACTATTTGAGAAGGGGAAGGCAGGATTCCTGAGATGTGAGAAAAAAATCAAAGAACAGAAACTGAAATGAACAATAAAAAGAGCCAGGTAACATTTGTAAGGTACAAAGCCACAGAACTGGTTTTACCACACCAAAACATAACATAATACAAGAAATGTTTCTGTGGCAAGTAAATCCAACCTGAATGTTCACCCCCTCAACACACACAGTTCACAAAGCATCCCAGCAAAGCAGCCACTATTTCCAAAACCACACCAGCCTGCAACTGGCTCCAGCAGCTCCAGGGCAGAATGAAGATGGAAAAGAGGAATGAATCTGGCAGCAATCACAGCTTCCAGATATCTCCCAAAAGTTCCCTGTTCCTCACCCAAGGAGAAAAGCCCTGCAGGGAGTGATGCCCTTTCCTCCCAGGCTCACCACTGGTAACTGCAGAGTCAGGAGTGTGACCAAGAGCACATCAGGAGATGCTCCAAAAAGAGGCAACAGATTAACACAGGACAGGCTACATCTCCCTGTCACTGCTCCAGGCTAATGAAAATTGCTTACTCAGGAGCAATCAAGAGAGCAGATATTTAGGGATTACTTGGCTTCAAATCCCCAACTAGATTTTTCCCCATTTTTTAAAGTCTGTTCAGGACTTACAGGAAATGTCTTGGCCGTCTGTACATCACAAGACTTCTCATCAACCTTAGTTACAGTTCATTTCATCAAGGTCACAGTATCATAATTATTAATCATAACTGTTTGAAGTACCCAATCACACAAAGTACAAGAGGAAAGAAATGTACCCAGTTCTACCTAATTCACCTAACAGCCGGCCACATACATTGGCACCAGTTTTCCTTCCCAAACCTGCAAAATATTTGCATTCCCCTAGCAAAATATCTGCTCTGTGAGCTACCCTCTAAAATGTAAGTCTGTTTTGAAACAGCTGCATTCATTTTCCAAAACTGGGCAACTCAAATGAAAGTTTCCCATTCTTTTGAGCTATTCCCTGGTGGCTGGCATCAAAGTCAACTTCTGGACACTTCAGTGCCTTCCCAAGACCCCCCTCAATCCCTCTGCCAAATAACAGGGCCCCATATCATCCCATCTCTCTCACCAGCATCAGACTCCTCATTTTGAAGCTTGCAAAAAAACCACTCTCTGCACAAGAGGTGGAAACCTTTGCACCTGTCATTCCCCCTCCTCCCCATCCAATCGAGTCCTGAAAAAAAAAAGAAAAAGCTAAATCTATAAATTCTAGTTGGAAAGGAGAGTTAATGCCATTACCTTGAGCAGCTCATTTTAAGAGTGAAGTGAAGTGAAAAATCAAGGTTTCGAGGGAGAAAGAGGTGTCCCTGGAGTTAGTTCCTGTAAAGGGCAGTACTCTGCCTGCCTCAGACTTCTGGCATGTGCAAGATCATCCAACGTAATCCTCAAATCCAAAACCTCCCTCCCACATCACAAACACAGGTGCCAGCTTGGCATTTCATGCTGATGCAGTAATTCAGACACCAGCAGCTCAGCACATGGCTGCAGACCTACACACAAACCCAGCTTCGCTCTGCTCACAGCCCATCTCCCAAACCATCATTTAGGAGAACTGATGTGTTCTGATTTTGTGCTATGAGGGCGGGGATGAAGGAAAAGCAAGTAAAACCCTGTCATTTGCAGCTTGGTTGCTTCCAGAGTGAGTTTTACTTCCAGTTTCCTTTCCCTGAATGCAGATGTCTTTTCTTTCCAGGGAAAGGCCAGGGGCTGCTTTGATCAGCACCGAGATTCAGACACCAGTGGGTTTAAAGAGCTGGACTCCACAAGCCCCCAGGTGCTGCACTTACCTGCCACAGCTCCACACAGCATTAATTGCAGCTGCCTTCTCTTTTCCAAAAACCCAGCAGCCACATGGAAAAGAGCAGGAGAAATGCTCTGTGAGCCCCAGGATATGCAGCAGAGTGCCTCTCTGTTACTTGTACTTCATAGATCCCTCCAGGAGAAAGGACAGAGCATTTCCTCTCCGAATCCTCAGTAGTTTTACTACCTTTTTTCTTTTCTTTTTTAAGGGATCCTGAATGCCACTATAAAGAGCTTAACAGAACAAAGAAATCCAAGCGCAACCTTTTAAGTCATTATTTAACAAGTTGGATGAACATCTTCAGGAGCATTCAACTTCCTATCTTAGCACTGTTTTCACTGGAGAGGAAAGAGAGATAAGGGATTTAAGATTGCTGGGACAGGCAGTGGCACTGACATTCACACTGATGAGCAAGCAGCAGCCTGCTCAGCTCACAGCCCTGTTTGCAGAGGCTCTGAGAGCAGGCAGAACCAGGCTGCACACAGCCAGCAAACTGCTGTGAAAAGCAGCACTGAGGGATAAGTAGAGCAAAACCAAGAGGGCTGGAAAGGACAGAGTCAGGTTTAGCTCCAGTGGCAGCCAGAGGACTTGAAAAATCACAAAGGACTGATAGGCTCTGATAGCATCCTGGATGTTGAGCAGCTGCCCATCAGACCGACTCAGGAAACCACCTAAGCTGTGCTTGGGAAGCTGTGTTCCAGAAAAAATGACAAGCATAAAGCCCCACCAGAAAAAAATGTGGAAGGAAAGTGGGGTATTTTTGTATTTTATTTTATATGTGACCTGAACTTATCACAAAAAACTTTGCTTTCAAGCACAGCACACCTCACCTCGTTCACAAAGCTGCTGACAACACAAAAGCTGAGACTTGACCTTGAGGTGGCACACAGGGAAAAAACCTGACTTACTGCAGCAGCCCACCTTGACAAAAAAAAGGTCTCTGTTAATCTGCACAGCACTTTCAGAACTATTGACTTAAAATCCTGCCACCAACCCTTCCAGGTGTCGAACACCCCAGAGCAAGGGACTTCCAAAAAGAATGACTTCACAGGTCACATATTCTGGTTACAACAGCCATGCCCTTCTTTAGGGCCACATTAAGCATCTGCACTGGCCACAATTCCAAAGGGCAGCGGCCAGAAGCTGTGGCTTCATGTTCAGAAGGGTTTCACTTCAATACCCATCAAGGACAGTCATGTTCCCATACCACAGCTTGTTTTCTCCTCTCACACTGAGCTCCTCCAGCATTTCTTACAGCTTTGAAAGAAAACATCCTGGAAAACATTTTTGTAAGGTTTAGATCAGATACCCTCCACATATCCAACATGGTGGAATTAGGAGAACGGAATTAAGGTGGTAAAATAAACTGCAAGAAGGGGGAAGATCTTAACCTGCAGCTTAAACTGGTACAGCCACAGCCTGTCCCTAACACTCAAACTACACGTGCTCCTACTGCAAGGTCAGGCACTTTGAAAGATGCTTCTACACAATCAATTAAGGGTTTAAATATATACAAGAGCCAGTTTAGAGCCAGACTGGGCCAACAGACCAAGCTCACAGTGAGAGGTCTTAAATGGCCTTGCCTACTGAGAGTAAAATACTGACAGAAACCTTATAAGACAGGCAAAAAATCCATGCTCTGAACCAATTTCTGCTGGAAAGAGTTAAAAATAAGTTGCCTCTTGCACCCAACAACTGCTGCAGGAGGAGCACTGTCATGGAAGAACTGCAACTACCTCCTCACTGCTCCAGCACCTCCGATGACCACTTGTCAAAAGATTTTCCAGCCAGCCAGCAACAGCCTTTGTAAAACTGGGTTTATTTTTGTTTACTGCCACGTGTAGCCTTGTGGCCAATTCCAGCCCAGCAAACTCTCAGTGAAAACCCAGGGCAGCCTTCCAGACTCATGACAGTTGTCCAGCCTGACTTCATCCATGTCACGTGGCAGTGGCCACTGTGGAGTTTGAGTGTGTTAAAATAGGAGAAAAGCAAAGAGACTGCACTTGAGGTAATTACCACTATATCAGAACAGAAAACAGTGACATTAGATGGCGGCTGGATACAGAGATGCTCCACATCCAGCACAAATCTCTTCTGAGACTACTGAAGTTCACAAATGAATGAATTATGAGCTAAAAAGTGAGGAAAGAAGAATGGCATGTTAATTCTGCATAGTCCTGTAGATTAACAAGACTGTATGGTAGCCACTAACCACAAGGCAAACAAATATTTCAGAGACACAGGACTACAAAAACCACCACAGCCAGGAGGTTACACAGGCTGCACTCAGAGCAGTTGCTAAGGACAGTTTCAGGCAGTGAATCCTGTGCCCACCCTTGGCCAACACACTCGTGTCCAACACCGGGTGAGTCCTCACAGCAGAGCAGAAATTCTCTTCCTGGGTGTTGCAATATCAGACAGATTATTTAACCACCTGGGCTGGAGGGTCAGTAAAAACAGCCACAAACTGCTAAATAAACACAAACACATTGAGCTGAGGAGCACTCTCCAGACACTGTGTCCAAGGCAGAGGTGCGTTCCAGCCCTTGTGAGCTGTCTGTGCTAGTCCTGGCAGATCCAAGGGCACCTCCCAGTTGATACACACAGCCTGCTCCACTACAAAAGGATTCTGCTTTAACAATCTACACAGAACTATTTACATTAGCCCAGTTACTGCTCCCAGGTCTTGCTCATCCGTGGCTGGAAAGCCCAGCAGCACGGGAGGCATTAAACGCCCTACCCCGCTGGTTTCCTGAAAGAAGAAAAGAGCTGCTTTTCCTGCCTCCCCATTATGCTGCTGCTGTCATCTCCCTCAAATTGCATTTCAGCACACGACAGCAGAGCGGGGAGAGGAGGAAAGTCCTCAGCAGCATCGTGGCTGTGCTGCAGGCAGCTGTCAGCACTGCTGTCCCTTCTCTCTGCCAAACCCCTGAAATGCATTTGGCCAACAGAGCTTGTACTTGCCAAGGGGTACATGGGCCAGTGCTCCTTCCAAGACTAGCTTTCAAGCAAAAATGATCTGCAAGAAGCATCAGGGAGAGGTTTTCCTTCCCCCTCCATCACAAGAAAATGCACGTCTTTGGGATGGGATTTGGAAGTAGGAGTGTAAATCCATTCCTCACTCTGATTTTGCAAGGGCTGCAAAAAGCCAACCCCTGCCTGCTTTCCTCTGAGGAATAACAGGAGCAGTGCCACAGCTTGGTAAGAGCATGTCAGTCTGGATAAAGCAGTACAGGAGCCTTGTGCAAGGAGTGCTGTGGACAAAACGTATCACTTGAGGCCGTTTTCATCCTTATATTCACCCAAAAGGATTCCAGCCAGCGCAGAGCCTGAGCACCTTGTACTGCACAGCAGTATCACGTGATGCCTCTACAGATCCCATCCAAATGCTTCTCTGAATAATGCACACAGTTGCTTGGCCTCCTTGCAGGGGAGAGCAGGCTGAGGGTGAGCAAACACCATGCTTGGCCTCTAAGGCCAACTGAAAACATTTCAGGTCACCCTGACACCCACAAACACTCCCAGTTTTATTTCAGCTCATCGACTTCACTTCTTGTTACGAGGGGCAACCACAGCCTCCAAAACTCACCCTGGGAGCAGCTAGGCACCACCAGCGTCAGCACAGGAATGGGGCGCCCTAAAACCAGAGAGGAAGCCACACATTTCATTTAAATTCCCACCGGCCTGGGTCAGGAACACTGCGAGGTGACATCGTGGCTCGGGGTAGCAGCTGCCCCGTGGTGAAATCTTTCCCTAAAGCCCAATGCTTTTTCCACTTAATCAGGCACTGACAGTTCCCCTCACAAACGCAGGGAGGGAACCACAGCAGGGCTGGCAATTAGGAGAGAGGTGTCATTCAGAAGGAATATCATTTCCCATCGTCAGGAATTAAGCTTTCTCAAGGATTGTTACGAATTTGAAACCACTGCAAGCCCTTAAGCACTGACCCAGAGGAAAAACATCACTCCTGAGATAGTCCAAAATAAACCTGAAATTCTATAAAAGTGACATGAAGGCTGCTGAGAACGAGATTATCCCAGCTCAGTGAGATGCTCATTATCTCTCATCTTAGTGCTTTGGCAAGAATAACTTATTCCAGCCACCAGGACACTGCTAAGTGGCTTTTTACCCCCCTCTTTCCTGTTTTCTCTGCCTACCCCTCCCCACTTTCCCACTTCCAGTAAGCTGCTCAAAAACAAAACTACTCTGGAGTAATGCTGACCAGCCCTGTTCTTCAGCTCCTTTTCAAACACAGGAACTCCCAGCCTGTACACAAATGACTTTATCTCCTGGGCTGCTACAGCTGCTGTCCCCAGGCGGCCGAGTGTTTCACACCTTCTGCTGTATTTAAAAAGGCACCTATCCCACTGGGACTGGTCCTACTGAGAGTAATCCCAGTTACATGGAGCAGCTTGAAACTCCACCATCACTTCAGTGCACACACAGGCTTTGGAGACTATTAACGCCTCGTCTTTAAGTAGTTACGACGATATCCAAATTCCATAATTTAAAGGGAGTCTTAAAATATCTCCGGATCAAACCCATCTGCAAAAAAAGAACAACCCCAAACTTCCAGTGAGAGGAATTAGCGGTGCAGTTCTGACTGTAGTAGAAAGAATGCAGCCAGTGGCAAGCCCCAACACCCAGCACCGCCGGCGCTCAGACACAGTAAACCACTCACAATGGCTTTAGAAAGATATAAATAAAAATAAGACACCCATTCCAAATTAATGAACGGGAGCCTCTTCCAGCAGGCGCTAAACAACACCCGAAGGGCTCCACGTCTCCTGCGCTTGGGTTTGTGCTACTCCAGGCTGCTAATCAGCTCCTGGCCCCTGGGATACGCTTCCTGTCTCTCTCCAGCTGCGCCAGAGCCGTCGGAATTGTGTGTTTGCCCCACCTATTCTTGCCACAGGACTTTTCAGTGATTTGTGTCCAATTTCAAAGCACAAGTCTCGCCAGTGGCAGGAACGCCCACTGCATTCTCAGGCAGACAAAGCACTGGTCTACCCCGGAATTTGAACTTCCGAGGCAGCTCCTGAAACTCCAGCCCAGGAACAGGCTGCCAGCACCCCGCTGGAATCCACACTGCACCTTATCACCAATAACACCTGCCCCAAGTGTTCTTCTAGGAACTGCTGTTCCTGCCCTGACAGCCTGCAGCCAGGCCAACCAGAAGGAAAACATCCTAGGAAGCGAGAAAAAGAGATGGAAAAAAGCCTATTACCACAATGCAGCACCTCCAAGCAGGCTGAATGTCTACAGATCCTCAGGAAATCTGTCTGAGTCCCTTCCCAAGTCTTGGTGCTCCAGGCACAAACTCCTGTCAAGATGATTGTTTATTAACATCCAGTCACACCATGCAGACACCCAGCACATGAAATCTATTAACGTGTTTACAATTGCAGAAGGCCTGATGTAAGGCAGTGGAATTTTTGCACAGCACTCATCCTAGAAATTAAAAGCACATATTAAAGCTGTAAATCCCACAGTTCTGGAATTAAAAGCTATCCCTGGAATCCTACTAGTCCTAAACAAAATGGGTTCTACCACATGGTTGGAGCTGCACATTCCTGTGGTTCAGGGATGAACCACAGCCTGCTCAAGATTTGAGTCTGCAGAATGATGGGTCTCTGATTTCCTGCCTCACCTTCCAAGCAGGTTGCTGGAGGAAAAACCCTCACACCATCTTCTCTGAAAGTAGGAGAGGCCACATTAGCTGAGCATGCAAAGGCCAGTCTAAATGCCTGATGGGGGACATCTGCCTCTTCCTCCACTGCTGCCGCTGGAAACCTGCAACAGCTCCAAAGTGCATCAGGTGGGAAAGCAGAGATTGTTAAGAAAGTGGAATCAACCTCCACAGAGACAGAACAGAGAAACAGATCTGCCCATAGGTCTTAGGACCAGGACTGGCTGTGCCTCTCAGGCACCAAGGCACTGAGAGATTCCCCCTAGAACTGCTGCCTGAAGCAAAGCAAGAGCCTGCTGCTCCACAGGGAAAAAAACACAAGAGGGAATGCTCTGAAAAGCACATGGGCATCAAGCTTTAGTCTCTCAGCATCATGCCTGGATTACAGAAATAAAAGTGCACAGCAGCAACATCAGCTTTTCTCTTTCAAAGCATCAGAGGTCCCAGGACAGTGACCAAACCATAAGAAACTGAACAGAAACATCAACTACTGAACTTACTTGTATGAAAAGTGGTCTAAGTATCTGTCAGTAAGATTCTAAAGTAAGGTACTAGAGGACACTCAAAGACAACACTCCAGGTCATAAAGCACATGAGAGAGGAAAGGAAAAACCTCCCAGGCTGGGCTGGCAGGTGCAAGCAGCCGTTATCCACCCAGGGTTCCAGCCAGCACAGCTGCAAAGCCGGGGATCCATGGGATGACTCTTTAAGCCAATCTACATTTTGCCCACCCCAAAGCACTGCCCCAGGCAAGCTCAAACTCCTCTCTTCACACACACACGCTGGAGTTCCCCACAGCTCAGAAGACTTCGGTGGGATCCCAACCTGCCTCCAGCCATCTGGGAGGACAAGGTCAGCTCCAGGGGCAGAAAAACTCATTACATAAACGCAGTGTACATTAACGCTCCCAGGCTGTGCTGTCTAGCACGCCGGGTCGGCACTTGGATCAACAGAGAAGGAAAAGAAGAGGAGGAAGAGGAGTATCTCTTACACTGATCCCTCAGCTCCGAAGACAGCTGTGTTTGGGGTTTCCTTCCTGCAGCGGCTCCCACGGCAGATGCCTGAAATGTCGAGATGTCCCAACGGCACCGAGTGCTCCCACACTGAACAGGGGTCAGAAGAGAACAATCTTTTACCCTCCTCTCCCCGGGAGAGGTTATCCCCGACACCCTGGCCGCGGCATCCGGGACAGCCGTAAGGAGCTCCCGGCGAGCAGCGCCTG
Organism: Hirundo rustica; assembly: GCF_015227805.2. Lineage (NCBI taxonomy): Eukaryota > Metazoa > Chordata > Aves > Passeriformes > Hirundinidae > Hirundo > Hirundo rustica. The sequence continues at coordinate 13,292,927 of NC_053464.1, forward strand.
GCCCCGGGTGTCCCTCGGGGCTGCGGGGGGACACAGGGGTGGTGCACGGAGGTGAAGGGATGCCCCTGGCCTCGGGAAGGGGGAGAAGAGATCGGCCCTGAGGGAATGGAAGGCGGAGGAAAAGGACCCACTCCTGAGGGGAGCTGGAGGGGGAGGGGGTGTCCCCGATCCTGAGAGAAAGCGAGGAGGAAGGACTCGGCCCTAAATGAAAGTGGAGGGGTACGGGAGGACGGACACGGGCGGACGACGCGGGGGACCCGTCCCTGAAGGGAAAAGCGCTGGGGGGAGAGCGACCAGTCCCTGACGGGAAGAGAGAGGAAGGACCGGCCCCGAAGGAGCGCGAGGGAAGAGGAACGGACGAAACGGACACCGGGCCCTGAGGGGACGCGAGGGGGAGGTTGGGGGGGGGAACGACCCATCCCTGAGGACAGGCCCCAACCGGGAACAGCCACCGACCCCGCAGCGAGGAGTCCGACGAGGCCCAGGGACGCCCGGGGGCGGCCCCTCTGTCCGTCAGGCGGCAGTGCTGTCCCGGCACCCAGCGGCTCCGCGGGACAGAGGGATCACCCCGGCACTCACCGGCCCCGCCGCCCCTCCGGCCCCGCTTCATTTAACCGCCGCTCCCGCCGCTTCCGCCCGGCCCGCGCCACGTGACCGCACCGCCCCGCACCATAGAGAGACGGCGAGGGAGAGACAGAGCGGCGCGGGGGGACGGGCGGCGCGGGCGGGCCGGGCACGGCGAACTTACCATAGAGAGAGGGGGCGGTCGGCCAGCGCCGCGCCACGCCCCCTGCCGGGCGGGCGGTGTTCCCGTGGGGAGGGGGCGCGGCCAGGGCCGCACGTGTGTGGGGGGCGGGGCCCGGAGCGGGGGGCGACAGAACTTTTTGGGGTGCTCAGCATTTGGGGGGGGGTCCGGAACCCCTGCACGGGACCCCCAGCCTGTCCCCCTCAGCTCTGGGTGCTCGTGGAGGTCAAGCGAGAGATAGGGAACGCCCCGGGACACCGCGTTTGTAGCCGGGCACGTCCAGCGGGAGGAGTGGGAAACTGAATTTGAGGGATTGAAGGGACTTGGCCAAGCTGCCAGCAAAGGAGACAGCCGATTCATTGAGCTCCGCAAGATTTCCCAGGAGAAATGGGAAAATTTTAATTGCGTTTTCAAGAGGTTCACTTCGTGGAGAAGTCCTGGAGCAGCCCCTCTACAGCACAGCTCACCCACCGGAGCAGGATACAGGGATCCTCCTCTCTCTGAGCACCAAAAGGAAAGCAGAAATCAGGAAAACTTCACAAAAAGTAGTTTTTAAAGGAAACAGCAGTGCCAGTGCTTGACAGAGCACTGAAGCACTGACACGATTTCCTGCTTCAGGTAATGAAATTGTTCACTCGCTGCTGCTGGCTGACACGAGGGGTGGGCTACAGCAGCTCCCTGCTCCTTTGTTCACATTGTGAAATTACTCAAAGAATAAAAAGCATTTTATTTGTGCTCCCTCCTTTTTTATTTATTTATTAAATCAAATTATGGCCAGAAGAAAGCCCGGCTTTCAGCATCAGGGAGGGAAAGCACTGCTGCAGCACACACCGAGCACCATCCTCAGCCTTGCTCCTGTCCTTCTCCACTTGCAAAGCAGCAGGAATTAGGGAAAAACAAACAAACAAACAAACAGGAAAACAAGGATTCATCAACACTAGTGAATCTTTCTCCAGTTTTCATTAAGAGGAAAATTTTAATTTCTTTCTGCAAACTGAGGTTTTGGAAAAGTATCAGGACAAATGAGGTAAGAAAGGGAAAAGATTAAGGCGAAACAAAGTGCTTTTCCCTGCAGTGGAGGACTTGAATCTGGGTAGTCCATACAGATCTGTTAAATCAGCTGCATTTTGATACTTTGTCCACTCTTTTCCTCCGATTCCCACAAATACTTAACAATCAAAACAGTGGCTACCAAGAGTTTAAAGTTGTGAGTTTATTGCATATGTAACAAAAATGAACATGACCTCCTGGGTCCAGCCTACTATACAATCACTGTTTATTCCAGCTGGTTCCATAACCACATTAAATAGAACTAGTATTTCTTTAAATACTTTGATTTAGACATAAAATGAAACATTAGTGTACAACTTCCACAAAATAAATCTGCAATAAAAACAGTGGGAAGAATAACAAGGATAGCAGCAATACTTAAACATGACATTACAAAATAATAAATTAAAAAAATACATTATAAAGTGGTTGAGGAACAACGACAACAACAACAACGACGGAAAAAAAAAAAAAAATTAACAGATTTAAAACCAGATCCATACTGTGTTTCTGGGAATTTGCTGTGCCACACGGCCCCGAGCCCAGGCACTGGCTCCAGAGGGCCTGGTGGCTGATCAGTAATTTACAAAACCTGTTGGATTTTACAACCACCTCGACTTGAACTGAGGACAAACTGCTGAGCGAGCGCCGACCGCACTGTCCGAAGCTTCGAGCAGCCTTTTTGGAGCAGGGTCTTGTCTAACATAATGCCCAAGTGAACACCCACACCCATCCAACAGTCTCGTTTCTCCCCGGTGGAACACACGAGCAGAGTGGTGGTTTCCTACATCCCTGAGCGTAGAGTAGAGGCTGAGGAGCAGTATCAGGGCACTGCCCATGGAGCAGCTGCGGGGTTTGCCGTGGCACAGGAACGACAGACGCGCTGGACCTTGTATTCCCTTCGGGTCACATCCAAGAGTATCCGCGCACAAGGTGGAACGTGGAAAGACAAAATGAACACCGGACTCGATGGTATTCTTTGGGCAAGTTTGAGAAGTAACAACCAAGTTCAAGTGCTGGCAGACCGAGTGGGAATGGACACACAAATTCGGACAGCTGAGGTTATCCCGGACCTCTGAGAGCCACTGCCTCAAGCCAACTGCTGTTGGCATTTCATCCTTCCCTGGCCTTGGAGTGGGCACGGGAAGAACAGGCCATGGTTCCCAAGCCATTCTGCCTCGCTTCTTGCTGCTCCTCCATCCACCCAACCAGCTTTAAGGCCTGCCTCAAATGCATGTACAGAACAAGACAAAAAATGTCTTTGTCGTCGCTGAAGTGGCACAATATTGCAAAGACAAAGCGACGAGAGAGGTGGTGAAGCTGTTGAAAAGAGAACTGAAATGATTCCAAAGACAGTGCCCTATTCTCGTTACTGTCAGCACGGAGGAGGTACCTTGACGAGGGCTTTTAAATACAGCAAAAAACAGACGGACTTTTCAAAACAACAATCCTTGCCTATTCTTATTCTGTGCATTCAATAAAACACTGACCTAGCAAAGACATTAGGAACTATCTTATGTCAACGGGGTCATTGACATAAAGCTACTTGACCTACAGATCTCCAGATCAGGGGCCTTTCCCTTCACCTCCCTTGGTTTGTACTGAGCCAGTTGTGCTGCAGGTGTGACAGGATTTTTATCAGGGGTGGGCTTTAGTATCTGGGTTTGGGGTTTTTTTACACTTTTTTTAAGTGAAAAAGCCACATGAGACTGCATGCAAAGCTTTTGGGCAATAATCCATTTTGCATTTTTCCTATCTGACTGGTTTATTGCACATTCAAACGTACTGAAAGGATTAAATACACTCTATGAACAGGTTTGACTTCAAAGCAATTTGGAAAATCCAGGGTTGTGGGGATTCTGCTACTCAGCCCGGGACCGTAGGGATGCTATCTGCCAACTGCTGCACATCCCAACAACCAGAACTGCAGAAACTGCTCTCCAAGTGCCAAAAGATCCCTACAGAACATGGGGCAGAACGTGCTTCTCCTGTACAGTCCTGCAGGACGAGCATCTTTAGCCACCCTGTGCAAATCTCACAATATGATACAATTCTACACCTCCAATCCGACTCCCGACAACAAATCACAAGAATTATGGTCAATGGCAAAAAGAAAACCATAAACAAACAAAACAAAGAAAGATGCCAGGGTTTTGACAAGTGCCTGCTTTCTGTCCTATCACAGTTTAAAGCTATTACCAAATTCAATTTAAAAAAAGACAAAATGAAAGTATTTCAGTAGACTCCTAAGGATAGGCTCTTACCCACAGCTGAATTTCAATGCATTATTCCATAAACGTAACATCTGTTAAGTGTTTCAGTCATGATTCTCTCTAAAAATCGGGCTCGTCAAAGGAAAAAAAATCCTATACAAGCAAGGCTGCTTAAGTTTACACATGTTTGATAGATAACTGGGTCTCTCTGAAGCCATGTTATTTGTTAAAACACTGTCTCATGTTGGTCTGCAAACTGGAAAAATGTTAGTGATTCAGCGTCTTAGGTTACAATGTAAGACGTAACCACAAGTATGTATTCTATCACCATCTGTTAGAACCAAGTGGGGCAGTGTTGTCACTTCCATGACACATCCCTGGTAACTCCATGGGGGATATCTCCTGTTCATGGGCCATCAAGTTTCACTGCATGACTGATAAAATTACATCATCCCATTGTGTGATGCTCCGCCCAACAGGAAGAGCAAAGCACTCCTACCTGGATATAATCTGAGCTTTGGAACAACACAGTCAGCCCTTACCCACTGCACTCCCAGAGGACAAGAGCTACACAACCACCACTGGACTGTCAGAGGAAGACCAGACCCTTCTACAGGATCACTGCCTCAACAGAACCACATCTATCACTGCAAGAGGACTGCAGCCACCGTTTACTGGACTGCCACCACCACCCTGACCAACAGGCTGTCAGGTCCTATCCTGACTCTGTCAGTTTAAGCCAGTCTTTCTGTATTATTGCCTTGTTATATATAGTAGTAAAGAACCATTACTCCTATATCTCACATCTCTGCCTGAAAGCCTCTTAATTTCAAAATTATAGTAATTCAGAGGGAGGGGGGTTACATTTTCCATTGCATGGGAGGCTCCTGCCTCCCAGAGCAGACACTTGTCTTTCAAACCAAGACATTCAGGTACTGGATTTGCTTTTTTTTCCCCTGTGTTAGAGAACAAACCTTTTAATATTAGTTTCAGATATTGGAAAAACTAGGCTTATATGGCTCTCTGGAGAAACTGTCATCCCTACAGAACTGAAGTCATAAATTCTTCCAATAGCTTTCTGTAATATTTGGAATGCATTCACTATATAGTTCCCCTTTTACCTCAATCTCCAAATAAACCTTTCACAAGGCCAAAAATTTGAAGCACGAGTTTGCTCTGTTAGCTTGACTTTTAGCAATTTCCATGTGAGTTAGAATTTAAAGTCACACAAAAACATCTTGGATAAAACAGTGGCACAGAAATCACAGCTTTGGGATTGAATGGACTTTTATCCTCTGTCTCCTCCTCACAAGGCTTCTCTGCAAAGTACTTACATCCGAACAAACTATGGAAAGTAATTCTGTAGGAGGAAAGAATTCTTTTCACGTGCAAAACAATTAGATTTCAGCCAGGACAACCAAAAAGAAATCATACAATACCATTTAAGCTATCCCAGATTCCTTCACTTTTCTCAAGGCGAGCCACAGCTTCCACTGGGAGCTTCCTGCTAAGGCAGAACTTGGATTTCTTTACCTTTCAGTTAAGTGTTCATATGGAGGTATTTTCTGCTAGAAATTTACTTTTTGAACAGATGTTTAAAATGTGCAATGCAAATTCTGGTGCCAGTCAGACACTCTGCACCTGCTGGACTCTACAAAGGCTCAAGCTTCATTTAGGACAGACTAACCAGGTGCACCTACCAGTTGCAAGTCCTCAGCAAATTAAGCTCATCCTCAAATACACTTTGATTCTCCTATTAAAAAAGCCCCACAGGTCGCTGACCCTATCACAATATGTGTTACAAATCTAGCAGAATATCCTGTGTAACCAAAGCCAAATGCTGAACTTGGCTGCATTTCATTTCAGGGGGGATGGAAGAAGAGGGAAGGGGTTATTGTAACAAAGGGGAGAAAATAGAGTTGGGAACCACCAAGAAAAGCCCCGACCCTCCCCCCCTAATCCACCAGCAGCGGAAGGGAAACAGCCCCATCTCTAAGTTGTCAGAGTTCAGATGTTTCAGACAGCTTAGCAGGAAGTTCACAGCAAGCTTCTTCTAGCTTTTGATTTGGTGGTCCATGAGCTAGCATCTGTTTCCTTTGGTTGCTTTTTCATTCCACAGCAAACCCACACGTCTCTTCCACAGCTGTCAACAGCTTCTCATAAAGCTTCTCGTATGACTCATAAGGCGGAATGTCGATCCGGTTAAAGCTGCAGGGAAAGTAACAAAACACTGATGGATCCGAAGTGCTTATTGGGGGAAAGATGTAAAGAAGGTACATATAGATAGAAATTCTAAAAACTCTCAGCTGCCTCAGTGGCCAAATGAAACAAGATGAAAAACTACTGTTTCTACAGCAGGAATGCACAGCTTAATAGGGCAGCGTTAGGGATGAGGAGGAGGAAGAGGCAGATGCAGGAGACTTGCAAAGAAAAAGCAACACATCAGGCAGGCCCACTCCCTGCCCTGCCTGCAGACAGTCTGCTGCTGCTGCTGACACCACTTCCTCCCTCTGATGGAGTGAGATTTCCGTGCAAGGGCTCAGGCTGTGCCTATACTGCACCAACAGCACGAGCTTCCAACATTCGACATCTGACAACACTTCTTCGTAATAAAGAAATAAAGAAATAAACTTACAAAGGTCTCACTACCCAGAATAATCACCTCTGGAATAAATGAAAACCACAGATAGTATAGAAGACAAATCAAGCTTTAAGAAAAGCACATTATTTTGCTGGCTGCAGAGTACAGATATATCCAAGCTAACAGAGCACACTTGGAGTCATCCATGTGTATCACATGCCTAGCCCCTGCCCAGGACAGAGATGACTCTTTTAAATCAAGACAAAGGGAGAGGAAGCTGAGTGTTTCCATCTTACCAAGTGTGGGCTTTTGGAAGGTTGTCTGTATTTGCATCTATTAAATGGATGGTGAACAGTCTGGGTCCTGCGGCGCCTGTAGAACCTTAGACAGACATTCTAGTTAATGCACTTCAACAACGCATCATTCACACACACAAGTTCTGCTGCGTATAAAAAGGCAAGAGAGGAAATTACAGTTCCAGCTGCAAGCTTAAGTATGTCCTGGGCTAAATCTGTAGAGATATTTGCAGCTGATGAAGGGATGGCAGAAGAGAGATAGGGCTGTTGGTGACAACCATTTTACAGACTGGTACTTTGGTAAGCTGCTAAATTTGACATTAATGAAGCTGCACCATGAAAAATGAAAATACTGAAGTCCATGACAGTTTTCCTTGTAAAACAGAACTAGTATTTTAATTCTGAACATCAATTTACTGTCAGCCAATAAATGGAATGTGATCAGAAGATCACAACAGCCAAGGACGCTGCCGCATTTTTGATAAAAACCTGCAATTTTCAGGAATTTGCTTTAAAGCCTAATGGTTTGTTGCCAGACACTGAGGGGAATACAGTTCTCACATGAAAAAGTTCTTTAGTCAGTCATATATCCCTGTGCACATTTGCATGGAATGATTTGAACCTCAGAGCACAGAGCTGTAGGAGACTGACAAGCCAAAATTGACAGCAGCCAAAGCACTGCAGAGTAACAGATTTACCAGCTCCCATCACTATCAGCAACAGCCAAAGTGTTCAGCAGCAGCTGAGCTGCTGACAAATATAAAAGTGCTCTCAGGCTCTAAAGTTTGCAAGTGCTTGACTTATCCAGTAATATGCTGATATTTTACAAGAGGTCTGTAAATACCACGCCGCTTTTATCTCTTTCTCCAACCACAGATTAACTCAGCCTCCACATCAGTCACCTTGTAAAGCCTTGAAACCTTGAAGTGGGACACGCGTCGAGCCCGTCACGAACTGCAGCAGCCTTGCCCTTCTTTCCTCATCAAACGTTTCCACTGCTTGCCAGAACCACTTGACGATGTTGCTGTCAGCCATGCAGTGCTTTAGGCGGGTGTTGGACTTCCAGTCATTCAGGTCGATCTTATCCAGGCCTCCTATGATCAGCTGGGAAAAGATTAGGAAGCGCTTTAAAGTTCCAGAGCAATTTCAGGATTGCAGTTATAAAAACACATCCAACCCCTGGCACGAAGCCTGGCATTGTTTAGGTGCTTCGCCCACTTTTTTTGGAGCGAGGTGACATTCCAAACCAGTACAGGACTGGCAGCAAATCTCTCCAGTTTGACAGCAGTGAAACTGACCCCAAGCAGTGCTTTACCAGCACTAGAACTTTCACAAGCAACTAAGAGTCAAAAGCCCATGCAAGACTTGCTTTATTAAATGTGTGCTCCCTGGAAGTACAGCCTGTCTTTAGGAGGGCGCAGCACTGATTTGGAATAAGGCTGTGGCACAGCATCATTGTCCTGCTGCAGGACTGTCCTAGAGATGCCAACACCAGCAACAATGGAGTCCTGCTCAGCTTACCGGAACATCTGAGTTGCTTTGTTGTTCCACAACAAACTACAGAAAATTTTGTCGGTTTTTTGATGCCGTTTGTGAGAATTTCTGACACAGACCAGACATATCACTTCAATCTCTTTTTCAGATGACACCAGGTTGCAAAATACTGTAAAAGGAAGTTGCTGCTGGCCATGCATTTAACCACCTCCCCTGGCAACAATAAATAAATGGCACAGAGCAAACTTTATCCCTCAAAACAAATCAAGTGACATATTTTAAATTTCCCACAACATTCCACAGTAAGGATCCAATTGCTGAGAGCTGCCCTTTAGCAGCTGCCTTGTTGTGCCACCAAGACAGCACCCACTTACAGCTGCTCACATCATCAGGGGAGTTGTGACTGTTCTGACATGGAGAGTATTGAAATATTTAATGGATTTTTAATCAACCTTCTTAAGCAAATGGAATGCAAGAACTCTGTGGGATTAACCAAAATGCAGGAGTGACTAGCACAGAGGTGGAGCTTTCTACACCACAAATTATGAATATTCCACAGGTGGTCTTATCTTTTCTAGGAAGCAAAACCAGAAGAAAAATTGCTGTAATGGGAACTATTTTAAGAAGTAGCTTTTTGCACCTCAGGATTTGATAAGAAGACAAATTAATTTCTTTTCTATACACTCAACTCTTCTATTTCTGTAAACCAATTCCTGTGTGCAAACAGAAACAGCCACGCATGAAAAGTTACTGGACAAAACAGGTTCTGGGGAAAAATAACATGTGTGGTCTTGCCAACAATTCCTCAAACTTGCAGTGTTTCCTCCTTCTCAGACCACCTGCCTTGAGCATTAGTCCTTGGATAGAAACCACGGTATATTTGTCTTTCCCTGTTTAAGTAGCCCTCTCAATAATATCAACCCAAAGAATGTCTAGAATAAACCTAAAAGGGTTTGGTTAAACAAATACCCACCTTTCTGGTACATAAAATGGAGTAAGTTTCATGTTTTGTTTGTTTTGCTTGTTTTTTAAATCAGTGCTCGACTGTGGATCAAACAAATTACAGAACAATAATCCATGTGGATAAAACATACCTCAAGTTCCTTTTGGTCAAAAGGCTTAAGGAGATGTTGAGGAATAAGTTCATTAAAACCTTTCTGCAGAGCCAGGAACTGTGCCTCTATTCCTCTCATGAACCGCCAGTTCACATACAGCCTGTGGGGGAGGAAGGAAAAAGTCAGGGCTGATGGGCTGGACAGCACTGGGATTTTTACAGCAGATTTGGAAAACGCTCATTTTATAGAGGACCTTGTTTTAATACACACGTTTTGTATTTTGAAAGAAATGCTTATCCATTCCTTTTTCCATCCACAATTAATTATTGCACCATCAAGGGAAAAACCAAAGGACCATTCAGAACTTCATCTTCCCAGGTCTTCCAGGGAAAACTTTCATGTCATTCATGACTCCGGAGTTCCCACTCAAAATATTTACTTCCTTAGTTTCACTATATACAAAAATTCTGTTTACCACCCTCTTGCCACTACATTTGCAGGACGTATTTCTGTTTGCAATACCTGACATATTCCTTCTTGTTCTCTTCTGTCACTGGAATATTCCTGCCATTTGGTTTGAGCTCATGCTGTAAAATCCTCCCGAAGGCATTGTGCTCCACACAGAATGTATGGTCCAGGACTGGGGTGATATCGTTCTCCCTGCCAGGGGACAGAGGGTAAACTCGGTATTTCTGGCACTTTTGGTAACTCTCAGTGGTGATGCTGACAGTTACTTGAACACCTAGGTAGTTTTCAGGCTAAACCTTAGTTACCATCTGCATTTCACACACTAGAGGAATATTTCCATCATCACCAATTCCTGTATGGTTTAGTGCGTGTTAAAGAGTCTGATCAGAGATGGGATATTCATCTAATTCTAACAGAACTCAGGATACTGGACAACACCCTATATACAGAAATATACACACACACACATGTATATATATATACACACACATCCAGCAAGAATCTGATCTGCTGTCACGTATCTGTGAAGCACAGAAGAGATTGTATATAGAGAACTTAATCATCAGTAGCTTCAAAACTTCAAAACAGCATTTAGGAAAAGAAATTGAGATAATGCAAAGCAGCTCCCAAAGAGTCCCAAAACTGCACTGAATGCTGGATCTTGTTCGTAAGCATACAGAAGCCCAAATTACTTCCATTTATTTTAATTTTAATCAGTTTCTTTTGAAGAAGGCTGTACTTCCCCTCAGACTTCTGTCCTGAGTTTGGATTTCGATGCTGTGATATTCTACCATACCCGTGCAACCTTTAATGATTTAATATCTACTTTATTGCAAGGAGAATTTGCAAAGAGAACTTCTCCTCCAGTACCTTTGATATATTAAGAATAGTTTAATGACTTTTTTACTGACTGTCACCATAAAAAGATTTTCGCAAACTCTTTGTCTAAAGCATCTCACTATTGCCAACAAACTCCACCCATCTTCTCTGCAGTGAGACGATTGCTGAATTCAGTACTTACAAGATCCAGACTAAACTTTTGTGTAATTCTGGGTCAACAGATTCCAGGTCGGAGAGCTGGATGGGCTTCCCCAGCAGCTGTTTGTAAAAGGGAACTGTGAACCCCCCGTTGATATAGTGTCCATGGAACACAGCCAAACCCATGATCCGACCAACAAAATGGAAATAAGACAAATGGTCCTGCAGGGAGAGAGGAGAATCAGGCTTGGGAAGACACTGACATCTTGTGGCACCCTTGGTGGTTTGTTCAGTGTGAGTTACCTGCAGCCCTCTGGGCAAGAGCAGCCACCGCTTTTCCTCACAGCATTACCAAAACCAAAGCATTTAATGATTAAAAACCTTGAATAAGTCTATTTCCTCACAGCATAACCAAACCCAAAGCATTTAATGATTAAAAACCTTGAACAAGTCTATTTCCTCACAGCATAACCAAACCAAAGCATTTAATGATTAAAAACCTTGAACAAGTCTCTTTCCTCACAGCATAACCAAACCAAAAGCATTTAATGATTAAAAACCTCAGCATTACCTGATTAATAAATTGGATTCAAGTCTCTAGACCTCTCAAAGGGAAAAATTTGGAAAAAGAAAATCCCTGTGCAACTTCCAAAATCCAAGAAGATGAGGATTCCAAACAAATCAGTTTATTCTTTGTTTAACCATCCAAATGTATCTACGCATGAGGAAGCAGTGTGCTTGTTTCCCTCATGTCTTTCATGTTCCTTTTAAACTAACTTTTGAAAGCTGAGGTGTAAGTCCTGTGGCTGACATTCTTCCAATCCACCTCCCTCATCTTCCAGTGCAAATGTCAGGAAATGTCATGTCAGGAAGAATTCCCTCTACTAATACAGAACTGCTGCTCCTTCTAGGGTCTGCATCATTACAAATCCTCCAGTAAGAGAAAAGCAAGCACAGGAGCGTAGTGAGAAAGGGCAAGCAAGGGATGCATCCCTAAAAGTCACGGGGTGGCACTGCTGGGAATGAAATGCTGTGTGCACAACCACCTGTGCTCACAGTGAAGATGAATTTCATCTGTCTTGTCTTCTCAGAGTCACTGTGCAAACCAGTCAGTACTGAGGAGTCTCAAAGAAGTCAGATATATATCAAAGGCTATCATGCTTTTAATTTCTGAACAAAACCCCTTGGCTTCTTACTGTATAAATATAGGACATTAACACCTTCTTATTCTGATTTACCCCGCAGTTTAGACTCTTCTCATGGAAGAACAGCTGTAAGAAACTGCAGAGGACATCTCCTAAAGTAAGACTATCGCTGAGAAATTTGTACTTACAGGATTAATAGAAGAGTCTGGATTGATTTGCAGCATGTAAATATTATCTGTGGAATACTGGAAGAGTCCATAGTAGGGATTCAACATTTCATGGCACAGTAAATACAACCACTCTCTGCCAAAAAAAAAAAAAACCAAACAAATTTAGAAGAGTGCAACTTGCACTTAAGTTTTAGACAACACAATTATTGTGATTGATCAGTTATGGAATGCTTATTTCAAAATCAGATCCTCTCGTGCTGCCCTCCATTTGTAGGCCAAAAGGGTGTGATTAAAACCCCACAATGTCCTACTCCACTCAGGGCAGACTTGGTTTGGTTTAGAAGCACTGAAGGGATTAACATCAATTAGAGAAGCTACAGCAAGCTGTTAGACAATGCCATCAACTGATTGAGTCTGAACAACCCAGGCTTCCAAAAAAATCCTGCCTTTGTATGGAGTTCAGCTGCTTCTCTGCAACCTGTACAGTATAAGGAAATATTTAAAAAATCTGTTGATTAGAATCAGCTGAATTGCTTGGGATCTTTAGAAAAGCTGTTTTACTGCCAGCTTGGTGACTGGTTTCAGCAGAGGCCAGAAGGGACAGAGACCAAACACACTAAAAGGAGGGGTTTGGTAAATTCTCTCACCTCAGTAACACACAAGGACAGGAGCAGAACTAAAGCTATTTCTGACCTCCAAAGTCACCATGACAAATACCCCTTTGTTGTTAAATTTGAACACCCTTCCCAGGTCCAAAATATTTGGAGAGAACTATCAATTGTAATGCTTAGAAGTGGAGCTGTACTGATCTGGTAGAGTCAGTTGCATCTAATGGGCAGTTATGAAAGGCATCAGGGCAACAGCGTGTCAGCAGTGGAGACACCCAAGGTGGCCTAGATAAGGCAGCTCAGAATGTTGCAGCTTCTTTCCTTTGTCCAGGGATTGATCACTGAAAGACACCTAAGTGGGCAGCTTTTGTGCATTTGAGAAATTTCTCCGTGAATTTACACAACTCTGAGCCACAAAGCTGAGCGATTTTCAGTGACGCTAAATCAGCTCCTGAATTTCAGATCTGATGCGACCCACAGGGAATTGCTGTCATTTTTAAGAGGGAGGCAAGTCCTCACTAAAATTTTAGCTTTTGTTTAGCATTAGTTCACTCCTGCAACAACAGATCAGAGAATTCTCCTGAATGCAGCTGTGACATAACAAAAAGGAACCCCCTACTCTCCTGCAATCCATTTGTGGGAAATCAGAGAGGTGTGTTTGACAAAACCATTCCTGTGATCTGGATCTAACTTCAGGGTCTATACACTCCCTGAGACCTCCCAATTTGAGCTGATCACGGTTTCACAACTTGCAGTGGGACAACTGTTAAATCACAAGCTTCCACTTTCCCACCCATCATACAAAGAGTGAAGCTACAGTCACTGTCTGTAAACTAGACCACAAATAATTAACATAACCATTAACAGGTAACTTGAAAGGGGATGGGATCAACCATGGGGCACTTAAAGGGCAACTTTACACTTAAGAGGTGTCAGAAAACCCCCAAAATCTCACCTTGCTACTCCTCCATAGTCCAGACCTTCCTCTCCTCGGAATTTCACCATAAGCCTCTTTTTCAAGTCCTTTGGCCTCATCTTCATTATCTGACGATAGGACTCCTGTATGTGCATTTGTACAATTAGCTACGTTATTTCCTTCCTATAATTAAGTCTATTAAGATTTCTCTAATACTGTAATTAAGATCCCTGCATTTCTGTAATACATAGATTGTTACTGAACCACAGAAAATGTGGCTCTGTTCGAGTGCTAATCTGAAGCAGATTTCAATGACAACTCTGTAATGTGGTGGGGGCTTGTGAAGCAAAGTTTTTATATTCACTAATCAGTTTTACTTAACTCTTCAGTGACAAAAGCTGCTGTTAGCAGTAAAAAAAATATCAATCAAATACCTCAAATATTTCCTCTCTGGAGACTTCAATACGACAGTGACCAGCCTGGGGTTGCTGAAGAGAGAGCTCATGTCTAAGAACTTTCAACTTTTGTACCAAGTCTCTTTCATATCTCTGTGCAGGCAACTCCTCACCCTCTTCCAATGATCCCTCATTTGGAGCTGGTAGAGGCTGCTGGCTGGGCTCTTTTAGCTGGCATTGATGGCTTGGAGAAAAAAAAAAGAAGAATAGTATTTATTCTGGACACATGGCAATAAGAAATATGTAAAACAATGATGCAAGAAATGATTAAGCTTCTCTAAGAGGAGCATGGAGTGGAATGTGTATTCAGCTGAATAGTTCTGTACCATCATTACACTAAATTCAGGGATGTAAGGAACAGAGATACTTAAAGAGTTTCAGCATTTTGAACATTTTTATATGACAAAGCACAGTGGAAGGCTCTGGAGCACCATCACTGATTGCTGACTGAGCAGTAATTAAAGTTTGTGGGGTATTCTCCCACACAGACAGAACTTCCAAGACTGCAACAAAGAAAGAGATCTCTAAAGGATCAAACAACAGCTTTATAAAGGGAACTGTCTAACAACTGCAACTGATTTTATTCCAGCTCCATGCAAAATAAGGCTGGGGATTCCTGATACAGAAAAAATACTGCATCTATGATTGTTAAGAGAGAAAGATATACTTGTCCCAAATAGTTGCAGCTTCATACATTCAGATATCTTTATCCATCAGTGCTTTATTTGGGTTGTAGAACAATTATTTTTTAGATACAGAGATTCCCTGGCTGGCTTCAAGCACAGGAAAAAGTCTGGTCTTGGGCAAAAGCAGCACTGCCAGGCTGCTTCCAGGTCAGTTCCACAACAGCTCAGCTGCCTTTCCATGATGCAGAGTTTGAGATTTATCCTGCTAAACCCAAACTGGCTGTGCACAGCACCCACTGAGCTGAGTCCAGCTGGCTTTATATTGCCATTGTCTGGAGCTCAAGGGAGCATGGAGTTAGTCCAGATCCAGAGCAGGCAGCACAGAGCTGGAGCTGCTCATCCAGAGAGACATGAGCTGACTGCTGGGGAACCCCTGGCAGACTCTCTACCCCACACCCCAGCAATCCCAGAACTGTGCAGAGCAGAGTAAAAACCTTTCTGAAGAGTCTCAGCAAAAAACTCAGATAAAACCAGCACTGAGAACCAGTGCTTGGACCCTGACTACAGCCCTGGCTGCATCTGTTCCCCAGTTATCATTCAGGGGTCCAGCCCCTCAGGACTCCCAGACCTGACAGGAATTATTTATCAAGAAAAGCTCTTACTTCATGATGTGATGTAGTCGTGGATCTGTGAATTGTGTGGTTCTGTTGTTATGATCTACAAAATATATTCTTCCTGAAACTGTACTTCTGACTTCCCAGCCTGGAGGCAAGGGTCCCAGTTCATCACAATTCACACTGTTAAGGTCTCTATAGAAAAAACCAAACAAGATGTCAATGCACATCTGAAGTTAAGCAACCAAATACTAAGATCACATAAAAAAAATTAAAATCACCTCTTTAATTAAGTTAAGGTTAGAATCCTGACTATTTGACTGAAAAACCACTGAGAGTATAGCAACACATTCACTCACCCCTTTCATCCTGGATAAATTTCAGTGCTGCTAAAGGCAGTCACTCACTTCCAGGCAATATCTGAATTCAATACTTAAAATGCATTTACACCTAAAAAGATTGAAAATACCTAAGGCTCCAGCCACCTAACTGAGGAAAACACCAAGAGTGGCAAGAAAGGAAGGAAGGAAACCTGAAGATTATTTTTAGGCAGAAAACCTATTGTTAAGTCAAGTATTCTTTAGACAGCTGGCATGGATTCAGGGTTGAAGACACCACTCTATGCAGTTCCTCACCTAAATCTAACCATGCAACATTTGTATAAATGAGTTAATTGAGAGGCTTTAGGAAGGTAGAAATGCTTTGTTCACTGAAGGTGCCTTAGTGTCACAGTGAGTATAAACCAAGGGGACACAGGCAGACAGACAAACCCTTGTTAGGCTCCTTAAAGGAGATTATGGTTGGGACCATTTGCTGTGATCAGCTGTGCATCTGAAAGTGCTGCAGAGATCTGATTACAGCAAGCCCTAACCTCCATCTCTGCCTCACGCCAAGGTTAGGTTTTTGCACCACAAGCTGGTAGCACAAAAGTCACCTTTAACTAAAATAGGTGTGACCTGTGACTCACAAGACACTGCTGTGTCTGCTTCCATGGCTGTTCCTGAAACCCTGGCTCAAGGATTTGGGGAGAGCAGCAGCACCTTTCATTAAGGTGACCAGCACCACTTCAAGAAGGCTTTGGGCAGACAAGCCTGGCATGACTGACACAAATCAACAACCACTGTCATTTCTTCTTCAACAATACCAGCTAATCTAAAATCAGCTATTTTCTCTCTCTCTCAGCTTTACTTTTCATTTCCTTCCACACACTGAGTTTTTATCACCACTTTTGCCTGCACTACTTTATATCATTTTTCTAATATCCTGTACCACATTCCTCTATTATCCAGGCAGTGCAGCAGCTGAAAGTTGCAAACTTCACTCTTGGATCTGGTGTGCAGGTGGCCCATGAAACAGCTCAGACTCAGAGCTACTCAGGAAGAGCACCAGACCTTACTCACAAAGACCTGGATTAACTGCAGGTTAAGGTTTAAAGAGGCTTTACTAAATTAATCATGTGAAGGATTCAAATTTTCTAGCTGCAAATCACTGGCCTAAAGTATAAAAAACCACAAACCATTTGAAGTTCAAAGATAACAAGTAATCTCTCCTTCAGTTATACAGAAGTGAGCACTAATAAAACAAAAGTTACAAGTTGAATACTCAAGAAGCAATTATTTTAAGAAAGAAATCAGTTTTTTCTTCAATTTGCAGTCCAAACTGTTGTCATACAAAAAAAATGCAGGTAAGATTCAGAAATTTATAGCTTCACCAAAAACAGCTGCATCAACATTTTGGGAAGAATTTGTCAAACAGGAATTCCTGAATGGCTACATATTTTTAGGTTTTGTTTTACACAATTCACAAGTAAATAATTTTTTCTTTCAAAAAGATTAATCCTTAATGTTTGATGAAAAGGTAACTGGAAACATCCCAAACTATTCCTCTGCTGGGAACTCTCCCTTTAAATTCAGACAGGACATTTTATAGATTTTTGCTGTTATAAATCCATCATCCTGCCACACAAATACACACCAAACCCCTCTGACTTTTAACTATAAATACATACCTTGGTATCCTTGGGTCGTGCCACGTGCTCACTCCAGTCTGTGTGTGCAAAAAATAAACCTGTCCCTGTACCGTTGTTCTTTGCTCTATAAAAAAGGAAGGAAGATTATTCTAAATTACAAATCTTAAAAAAGAAAAAAAAAACCAAATAAACAGTTTAAAGACATTTGAGCATTTTCCTCCTAGGAGAAAACACTGGAGCCATCACACTGATCTCTAGCAGCATGGACTGTTTTATCCTCGACAAATTTACTCTGACTACACATTTCAACATTCTTTTGAAACTCACAGATCCATGCATCAGCATGTTTTAGTTTGTATTTTTACTGTTAAATTTTGAGACTATCCAAACCCCCGAAACCAGATTTCTTTACTCCTAGACTTGGTGTGCTCTTTCCTGAATTTTTAAATTCTCCTTAATCTCATCCTCCCTAATCCTCTGTACTATTGGTTTCTTTGTTGCTTTTCTATATTCTCCTGATCTTTTCTCAAACGTGGGCTCAAACCTACACAACATGCCAGGGGGGAAGGAAAAAAATAGCATCCCTGCTCTAGTTTAAAGAGCTCTTTACATTCGTTCTCCCTAGATACGCAGCCAAGATTAGCAGCGAATTTTCCGTAACAGCATCACACCACAACCTCATGTTTAATTTACCATCAAGCCCTCAGTGTATCCTGGCGTAGCCAACTGCTAATTAGCCAATCTCCAGCTCCCATCTGCACTTAGTTCCTTTCCCAAAACGCGGACGCCGCTTGTTCCAGCAGGCGAAACACCTCGATGTACCCAAAGGGGAGAGATTCCCGGCGACGTCTCGGGATCAACGGAAGCCCCTCTCTGTTTTCCAGCTGCGGGACACTCACCGTAGCCTTCAGGTAGCTCAGGTGACTGGTGGCCGTGGGGCCTGTTCTGAGGTGTCTGGACGTGAGCTCTGAGCTCGGGGGTGCGGAGCCGCTGCGCCTGGAGCCTCTGGTCCTGGCTGGGAGACTCCAGGAAGCGGCAGCCGCCTCCTCCCGCCGCTCCCGTCGTGTCCGTGTAGGGCGCCGGCTCCTCCATGAAGCAGCTCAGCGGCCTCCCCGGCCCGGAATCTTCATAAACCGGTCTGAAAATGGGGAAACTTCAGGAGTTTCCAGCACAAGAGAAGGGAATGCAGAAATAACCCCTTCTCTCGTGCCACAGTTTCAAGTACCGCCACTTTTTAACCCAAGAGGTGCCATTTTCTTCACGTTTTTAGGCCTAAATTTATCACCACCGGTAACAAAAAAAATCAAGTCTCACGGAGTTTAGCCTAATGACCTTCCTGCCTGATACACATTCCCAGAAAATGTAGCAGTCACTCTGATACTTAAGTTTCCAATGTTAGTTAGAAAGGCTTGCCACACATAAACCATTTTTCTAATTAAGTGTAAAGAAAACAATGCTTACCCTTCATTCTCCAAAAGCCCTCTGCAGTCTACTACGGAACCTCCTGTGCCTATTCTGTCCCGTGTCTGTAAACTGACTGAAAGAAGAAAACACAAACTCAGGTCAATAAAAGTAAAAGCGCATTCTTAAAACCAGCAAAAACAAAACAAAAAAATTCCACATTTATACATAACATTAATTAGGTATAATTAATACTTAAACTATTAGTTATAACTAATTAATATTATGTATAAATGTGGCTTTTAATATCATTAAAATATTAATTATGTATAATGAATGGGTAAAATATTAAGGAAAGCTCTATCCTACACACAAGAAATTTACATAATTTACCAAAATTCCTTCTATTCTCTTAAAGTATTACTAATTCTTTCAAAAGCAGAA